>NC_135721.1:108865280-110152647 GCF_964656455.1 Halichoerus grypus | reverse complement strand
ACGGGAAGGTCATCAGGGCACTCACAGAGGACCTGGGCTCCAAGCATTTGTCCAGGGGGGGAGAGCTGGAGCCTCTCAGTGGGCTAAAGGCCAGCAGGTATGTGCTTCCATTCATCTGGCCTTCTGTCTCCCAATAGGAGGAAGCAAAAAATTTCATCACCCGAGAGAACCTGGAGGCACGGGTGGAAGAAGCTTTGGACTCGCCAAAGAGCTACAACTGGGCCGTCACCAGAGAGGGCCTGGTGGTCAAGCCACAGCACAAGGGCTCTTAAGGGCCCAGTAAGGACAGTGCCCACCCAGGGACCATGTGTGTATGGGGGTAGGAGGGTCGGGCCTGATCTGCAATAAATCTGTTGATGTTTCTTATGAAGAAAGAGGCTCAGCCTGTTCCGGTGTAGCCCTCACAACCCACCACTTGGTCAGAAATTCCCATACACGGTGTCCTCTTCTGCACCCATGTACAGCTCAGCAAAGCACCAGACCTCAGAGGTTCCCATCTCACAGAGGAGCAGAATGGACCATCGTCACCTCAGGCAACCGGCTCATCTACTAAGTGTCATCAAGGACAAGGACAGTGGTTGGCAAATTACAGTCCTTGGGCCCAGTGTGGCCCGCTGCCTATTTTTGTAAATAAATTTTATTGGAACACAGCTATACTCATTCATTGACTACTTTCACGCTATGATGGCAGAAACCAGTAGCTGCAACAGAAGAAGTTTGCCAACTCCTGATCTAGACCTTTAGGACTCCAGCCAGAGTAACCAGATACCACCCAGGACCTGAGATACATGCTAACCACTGGCCTGCTTCTGCTTGACCCTGCGATTTGCCCTCTAGGGTCTGGTGTGCCCAAGACACAGAAGGCAAGGAGGAGACCCCATTTCTTTGGTGGCCCTTTCCACCCATGACTTCAGTGACCCACATGTGCCCTGGCACTGCCTGCTCCTTTGGACCACACACCAGATTGGTACTGGCAGGGGAGGCCTGGTTGACCTTTACAAGGTCAGTGTGGCTTACCCAGCACTCGGACCAAACCCTACGGGTGCCAGAAATACTTGTAACTGAAGTTCCAATAGAACCCTAATCATTAACCTGATGGCCTCAAAAACCCCAGGGCCTCTTCTGATTTTTACCTCAAGTTCCAAATATGTTTTGGGTCTGCTATACACAATGTGAGCCTGGACCTCTTAGAGAATCTTCTCTTGCCCAAGGCCCCACTTGAGCATAGTAGATTTGAGGGCTACCCAATAAATGCATCTGGTAGGCAATACCCAAACATAAGTGCTTTCACCAAGATTTGAAGAGGCCTACCTACCATGGTTTGTGCACTGTGAGGGTAGATTGAGGGACAAGTGTGATTTGTGTTTCACCTAGGGGGAGAAGTATGCCGACCCCCCAGGAGTTTTGCTGGGTAGGCAATTTTTCCTCGGGATTTATCTCCCCAGTCAAGCATAGGTGTTTTACACCTGGATTCCTGCCCCTTCAAATTCTCCAAGATAAGCAACATGACATCGATGAAGTAGACCACCATGATGTCCTGGGGCGGGTGGTCAAGGTCTTGAGGATTAGGTTGTGCAAAACTATAGAGTGGTTGGGGCGCCTGGCTGGCTCAGTTGGTAGAGTGTGCAACTCTTGATCTCGGGGCTGTAAGTTCAAGCCCTACAATGGGTAGAGAGGTTACTTAAAAATAAAATCCTTAGGGCACCTGGGTGGTTCAGTTGGTTAAGCAACTGCCTTCGGCTCAGGTCATTATCCTGGAGTCCCGGGATCGAGTCCCGCATCAGGCTCCTTGCTCAGCAGGGAATCTGCTTCTCCCTTCGACCCTCCCCCCTCTCATGCTCTCTCTCTCTCTCAAATAAACAAATAAAATCTTTAAAAAATAAAATAGGGGCTCCTGGGTGGCTCAGTTGTTAAGCGTCTGCCTTCGGCTCAGGTCATGATCCCAGGGTCCTGGGATCGAGCCCTGCATCGGGCTCCCTGCTCAGCGGGAAGCCTGCTTCTCCCTCTCCCACTCCCCCTGCTTGTGTTCCCTCTCTCGCTGTGTCTCTCTCTGTCAAATAAATAAATAAAATCTTTTAAAAAATTTAAAAAATAATATCTTTAAAAACAAAAAACTGAAGGGGTGCCTGGGGGGCTCAGTCAGTTAAGCGTCTGCCTTCCTCTTGGGTCATGATCCCAGGGTCCTGAGATCGAGCCCCACATCGGGCTCCCTGCTCAGCCCTCTCCCTCTGTCTGCAGCTCCCCTTGCTTGTGCTCGTGCTCTCTCTCTCTTGGTCAAATGAATAAATCAAATCTTTGAAAACGAACTGCAGAGTTGTTCACCTCTTGGACTGGGCGGCAATGGTTTACGGCTGCGGGGCGGGGAGCAAACTGCTTGTACTAGTCCAGGTGGACAGGAAACGAGAAGAGCGCATTGGCCACATGAATGGGCACCGGGTGACTCCTTGATCTCTTCTGTCAAGGAGACCACACTAGACCTGAGTAAGCTTAAGGTCATTCCCCATACTTTTCCAGTAAATTCCAAATTTTCTGTGTGGAATACAGTTACAGGTATCCGATATTCCCTGAAATCTTTGGGAGGTTCCCCCTGAACTTAACCCCGTGGTTGTGTCCCTGACACAAGTACAGAGGTGACAGGCCCCCTGGGAAACAAGACCCGCCGACTGCGGGAATCAGGGCCGTTCTGAATTCTGGCAGGGAGTCGAGCCTGGAACTCTCTTGCCTTCCCAAAAAGGAGATCAAAAGCAATAATTACAACCCCAAATCCTGAGACCAGCATTTCTCTTATCGGTTGCTTCAATGAATATTTCCTCAGTGCAGGTAAGAAAGTGCATAATCCATAAATGTGTACATCCCTGTCAAGAAACAGAACACGGGGGGCACCTGGGTGGCTCAGTCGTTAAGCGTCTGCCTTCGGCTCAGGTCATGATCCCAGGGTCCTGGGATTGAGCCCCACATTGGGCTCCCTGCTCAGCGGGAAGCCTGCTTCTCCCTCCCTCTCCCACTCCCCCTGCTTGTGTTCCTGCTCTCACTCTCTCTATCTCTGTCAAATAAATAAATAAAATCTTAAAAAAAAAAATATATTGCCAGAGACTCCTAGGTTATTGTCATAATGGAAGCCAGCTGGCGAGGAAGCCTGGGAGCGTGGTGTGCACACCTCCAGCCACCTGTGGAGCTGAGGCTTCTGGATGAACAACCTGGAAGCACTGTTTCTCACAACTTACAGTATTTTGAGCAAGATAGGCAGAAATGTTTTGCAGGGACTTCTTAAAAATAAGGTGAAATGAACTTTGAGACAGTAATAGATTCTGACAACTAGGGATTTATATTTTCTGAAATTCTGTAAAAATTATTAATAGCTACATCACTCGTGGTTTTTTGTGTTTAAGGGGGTGGGGGAGGGGCAGAGGAAAAGGGAGAGAGAGAATCTTAAGCAGGCTGCACACCCAACGCGGAGCCCAACAAGGGGCTCAATCTCACATCTCCCTGAGATCGTGACCTGAGCCGAAATCAAGAGCCACACACTTGGGCGCCTGGGTGGCTCAGTTGGTTAAGCGACTGCCTTCGGCTCAGGTCATGATCCTGGAGTCCCGGGATCGAGTCCCACATCGGGCTCCTTGCTCGGCGGGGAGTCTGCTTCTCCCTCTGCCCTTCCCCCATCTCATGCTCTCTCTCTAATAAATAAATAAATAAATCTTAAAAAAAAAAAAAGTCGCACGCTAACTGACTGAGCCCCCCCAGGCGTCCCTTGTCTTTTTGATTCTAGCCATTCTGACAGATGTAAGGTGGCATCTCATTGTAGTTTTGATTTGCACTTCCCTGATGATGAGTGATGCTGAGCATCTTTTCCTGTGTGTTGGCCGTCTGTATGCCTTCTTTGGAAAAATGTTCACATCCTCTGCCCATTTTTAATCTGATTATTTGGTTTTTTGTGTTGTTGTTGTTGTTGTTGTTGTTTATTTTAATGAAACTAGAGAATGGCGTCAGGTCATACCATGGACCAAGAAGAATTACTTGCCAAATACAGTCAAATTGGGAACGAATTGCTGGAAGAGGCCAAGATCTGACCTGCAGCTCCCCTTATCTCCAGCAGAGGGCAGTCTGATCAAGACAGTGACACGGCCCTCCAAAGGGTAAAACTTGACCACTGTAGTCCCTGACTCAGGAAAGTTCAACTTTACAGTGGTGTTGTGCAGCAATACACATTCAGTAGAAACCGTGCTTTGATTTTTGAATGTTGATCTTCTGTCGGGCCAGCGACACGCAATCCGACACTCTCGTATTGCTGGGCAACAGCCGTAAGCTTTCCCCTCCCTCTGAAGTTTAGGTGCCCGTCTGGGTGCTTCTGCTTTGCTGTCAGTTTTGCGGCCCTTCCTGCAGCATCAGGGGGTGGGGAGTGGGAAAAGGGGACTTCGTCGCTCTCCCTGACTTTAGGAGACAATTTCCCTGCTCCTCAAACCAGAGAGGACTTCTCTTGGAATCATTTCTGTCCACATCTGGTGCTCGCTTTGCTCCTGGCTGGGCAATACCAGAGGGGAATAAAATGGTCCACTCATCGCCCCGTTCCCGGAACTTCAAATTCCACTCTCCCACCCCCCACCCCCCCCACCCCGCCTCCCCTGACGGCTACCATTTACATTTCGGAGTCCTCATATAGCCACTCCATGCATTTTGTCCAAAATTAATAGCATACTAACATTTAGTGAGAGAGTCAGGGTGGAGTATACTTGTTTCATCGTCTGCAGAACAAGAAACTTCTTTTATTTTAAACTTTTTAACTGAAATATACATGCTTAAAAGTGCACAACTCAAATATATTTAGCTAGTTTTCACAAAGTAAGCCTACTGCAAAATCAACACCAGATCAAGAAATCGAAACATCGGGGACACCTGGGTGGCTCTGTGGGTTAAGTGAATGACTCTTGATTTCAGCTCAGGTCATGAACTCAGGGTCATGGGATCCAGTGTGGCGGTGGGTTCCAAGCTCAGCAGGGAGTCTGCTTCTCTCCCTCTCTCTCTGCCCCTCCCCCTTCCCGCTCTCTTAAATAAATAATCTTAAAAAAAAAAATCGAAGCACCTCTCATGTCTTCCCAAGCAAGATCTCCTGAGGAGAGCCCTTCTCCTCTCACTTCTTTTGCGTGTGTGTGTTAAAGATTTTATTTATTTGAGAGAGAGAGTGCATATGCAAGAGCAGAGGGAGGGGCAGAGGGAGAGGGAGAAGCAGGCTCCCCACTGAGCAGAGAGCCCCAATGATGCGGGGCTCGAGCCCAGGACCCTGAGAGCACGACCTGAGCCGACTGAGCCACCCAGGCGCCGCTCCTGTCACCTCTAACACAAGTTGAGCGTGCCTCTCTTTGAACCTCATATAAATGAAATCACACCTTTCTATTCATACAGTCTTCCACTTAACACAGTGACTGTGGGATGTCTTCACACATAGTAGTAGTTTGTTTCTTTTCATTGCTTGATGGTGTTCTGTTGTGTAAATTTATTTAGTCCACTTTTCTTGTTTCCAGTTTGGGGCTGTTACAAATAGTGGCCCCGTGATAAGCACTCTTGAAGGTCTTTTGATGCTCAGGCGTAGGTTTCTGGAGTGGATGTGCTGGGTCATGTGGTAAGTACATGTTCAGCTTTGCTAACACTGCCAAAGAGATTTCCCAAGTCTTTGTACCAGTTCACATCCCGCCAGTAGTGAATGAAAGTTCCTGCGGTTATGTTTTCACGTGGTAATGCCAGCCTTTTAAATTTTAGCTATTCTTGCAGGTGTGGGTCTCCTTGTGATTTTAATTTGAATTTCCCCAATAACTAATGGGATAAGTCCCTTTTTGTTTTTATTGGACAGTTGTATAGCTTCTTTTAAAAATTTTTTTTTTAATTTTTATTTAGGTATTTGAGAGAGGGAGAGAGAGCATGAGCAGGAGGGAGAGGGAGAGAGAATTTGAAGCGGACTCTGTGCTGAGCTCAGAGCCCAACATGGGGCTCAATCCCATGACCCCAAGATCATGACCCAAACTGAAACCAAGAGTCGGACACTCAACAGACTGAGCCACCCAGGCACCCTGTACAGCTTCTTTTAAAAAAAAAAAAATTTTTTTTAAGTGTACTTAAGTAATCTCTACACCCAACATGGGTCTTGAACTCATGATCCCCACATCAAGAGCCGCTCCCTCTTCCCATTGAGACAGCCAGGCGCCCCTGGACAATTGTATAGCTCCTTTTGTGGTTTTCTCTTGGCTCATTTGTCTTTTTTAGTTATTTATAGGAGTTCATTTTAGACTGTGACTATGAGCCCTTTGTTGAGTGCATATACTGTGCTAATAAGAATGGTTTGATCCACAGGGATCTTTGGGATATGTACTAATTGGTCATGGGTCTCCCAGGACTGAAATAATCAGGAAGCCCACTAAGGTCCCACTTATTCTAAATGACCAAAATACTCCATGTGTGGTGAATTGGGGCCTAACGTGCACCCCTGCAATATAGCATTGTAGGCCCTTACCCAGTTACCAGACCTGTTTTCATTCATGGACCAGAGCCGCTGGGATAAAGGAAAAACCCTGCAATAACATTATATATTTGTACTATAAATCTTCCTCCTATCGTTTGCCAAAGAGACCTGTTACCTGTGACTGGAGTAGGGAAGGAAAAATGCCCAGACCTTCCTGGAATTTCTGGCTACACTAATCCCCAGGAACCCAGAGTTCCACTGGGGCCCAGTGATCAGAGCCAAAGCTTGCTGCAGTCTGGAGATGAGTAGGACCTAGGAAGCAGAAAGTAGCCTCATGCCTTTATAAAATATATGTGTGTTGGCGGGTGAGCGACAAATCCCATGAAAACACAAAGGCTTGCCATGTCAGTGACATTTCTGGGAATCACTGGTCTGGGGCATGCTGGGATGTCCTGTCCAAAGTGAAAGCATTCTCACGCTGTGCTGATAGGGAAAGCTAAACATACAAAAACTCTTGAATCTAGCAATTCCACCGCAGGTATGTACCCAAGAGAAATGACACTTATGTCTGTCAAAAGATGTGTAGAAGAATGTTCATAGCAGCATGATTCATAAAAGCTAGAAACTGAAAACAACCCAAAAGTCCACCAACAGAGTAATGGACAATCAGATTCTAGTATATTCTTACAACTGAATACCAGTCGGCAATGACAAAGAATTGAGCCAGTGCTGTATGCAGCTGCTCGGGTGAGTCTCTGTGAGACTGTGTAGATCACAGGAAGCCAGACGTAAACAGTACCTACTCTACGATTACATCTAGATGGGTTCAGAAACAGGCAAAATTAATCAATTATGATACTCACTTATGATATTAGGCTAGCGGCTGTCTCAGGATGCTGAACAGGAGAGTGCATGGGGAGTCTCTTAGGGTGCTGGTCATTGTGCTGTCTTCATAGTGTATCAATAGGTAAAAATCCGGGGCGCCTGGGTGGCTTAGTTGGTTAAGCGTCTGCCTTTGGCTCAGGTCGTGATCCTGGAGTCCTGGGATCGAGTCACGCATTGGGGACCCTGCTCAGTGGGAAGCCTGCTTCTCCCTCCGACCCTCCCCCCTCTCGTGCTCTCTCTTGCTCTCTCTCTCACTGTGTCTCAAATAAATGGATAAAATCTTTTTTAAAAATAGGTAAAAATCCATTGAACTGTACACTTAAGATTTGTGCACTTTATGTAAATTTTACTCTGGTAAATGAAAGTGAAGGAAAAAAGTATTTCCCATCCCGAGGACAAGATGACATAGTGAGAAGTGACTGCATAAATGTGTTGGCCATGAAAGTAGAGAGGGCATCATAGGAATGCCTTCTTTATATAAATATGTGTGTTGCTTTTATAGTTAACTACCCCAAAAAATGACGGACAAATTGCTATACCTTGCACCTTTTTATTCCTGAAAAGGGGACGCAGTGCACGGTGACCCTCTGGATTTTGGAGTCCACATTGGCCACCCTTGAATGGGCTGCTCTGACCCATCTCCCAGGAGCAGAATGGCTGTGGGCTCTGAGAGTCATCTAGGGCGAGAGGCCACCACGGGCGATCTGGCTGCATGCCGACAGGCACTTCTGCCTTTTACGCCTCATGACGCAGAGGGCCCCTCCTGCAGAGGGCTCGAGAGATGTCCACAGTTGATCAGAATGCTGGGGAAGCCTGCGGCAAGCTCCAGTGCGATCTCACATCAGAAGACCCTAGGGTTTTATTTTATTTCATTTTATTTTATTTTATTTATTTTATTTATTTTTAGAGAAAGAGAGCACATGCGTGTAGAAGGGAGCAGAGGGGCAGAGGGAGAGGGAGAGAGAGTCTTAAGCAGGCTCTACACCCAGCACAGGGTCGACATGGGGCTCGATCTCACGACCCTGAGATCATGACCTAAGCCAAAATCAAGAGTCAGATGCTTAACCGACGGAGCCACCCAGACGCCCCAGAAGTCCCTAGGGTTTTAGAACAAAGCTATAACCCTTTTTGACAAGTCACTAGCTCCTTTTGAAAAACAGATCTTTGGGGATGCCTGGGTGGCTCAGTTGGTTAAGCGACAGCCTTCGGCTCAGGTCATGATCCTGGAGTCCCGGGATCGAGTCCCACATCGGGCTCCCCCTACGCTGTGGGGAGCCTGCTTCTTCCTCTCCCTGTGCCTGCCACTCTCCTGCTTGTGCGCTCTCTCTGTCAAAGAAATAAATAAAATCTTAAAAAAAGAGAGAGAGAGAGAGAAACAGATCTTTCCCAGTCCCCCAGCCCTGTTAGAGACTGCCTGATGTTGAGACTCCAGGTGTGTATCAGTTAGCTTATTCTGTATAACAAACCACCCCAAACCTCAATGGTCTGAAACAATAAATATTTATTACTGCTCGTGAGTCTATGTGTGCATGATTCTTCTGCTCCTGTCTGGGCTCACTCATGCAGCTGTGGGTTAGAGAGCAGCATGTGCAGATGGACTCCTCCTGAACCCAAGCCCCGTCCTCAACTCCTATTTGTGATCTCATGGGCAGTCTTAGGTGGCTAGTTGACCAAAGAGGGGGAAATGGAGTCCTGTTTTCAGACGGCCCGTAATGCCGATGGCACCTGGCTGTGGTGCTGTTGTCTTGCTCACGAGTGGCCCTGAAGGACGGGGAGGAGATGACTTGCCTCAGCCAGCAGTCCTTCAAACACAGCATCACAACCCCTCTCCCGGAACCAGACAGAGACAGCCTTAGGGACGGACAAGTAGCTACAGATTTGGCTGCGTGATAAGTGCTGCTCCACCCACTTGTATGCTCTCTCTCTCTCTCTCTTTCTCTCTCAAATAAATAAATGAAATCTTTAAAAAAAAAAAAAAAAAAAAGATTACTGCTCTACAGTATTCTATTTTATCTTTTTTT
This sequence comes from Halichoerus grypus, assembly GCF_964656455.1. Taxonomy (NCBI): domain Eukaryota; kingdom Metazoa; phylum Chordata; class Mammalia; order Carnivora; family Phocidae; genus Halichoerus; species Halichoerus grypus. The sequence goes on along the minus strand of NC_135721.1, from coordinate 110,143,293 downwards.
TTTTAAAGATTTTATTTTTGGGTAATCTCTACACCTAGTGTGGGACTCGAACTCACAACCCCGAGATCAAGAGTCCCCTGCTCCACTGACTGAGCCAGCCAGGTGCCCTTATTTTATTTGTATTCCAGTATAGTTAACATACAGTGCCATATTAGTTTCAGGTGCACCATATAGTGATTCAATAATTCTATACATTACTCAGTGCTCTTCATGATAAGTGTCCTTTTTTAAAAAAAAGATTTCTATTTATTTCTTAGAGAGCATGAGTGGAGGAGAGGGGCAGAGGGAGAGGGAGAAGCAGGCTCCCCACGGGGCAGGGAGCCCAATGCGGGGCTCGATTCCAGGACACTGAGATCATGACCTGAGCCGAAGGCAGATGCCTAACGACTGAGCCACCCACGCGCCCCCTATTGATATTTTTATTTATTTTTTAAAGATTTTATTTATTTGACAGAGACACAGCGAGAGAGGGAACACAAGCAGGGGGAGTGGGAGAGGGAGAAGCAGGCTCCCCGCGGAGCAGGGAGCCCGATTTGGGGCTCGGTCCCAGGACCCTGGGATCATGACCTGAGCTAAAAGCAGACGCTTAACGACTGAGCCACCCAGGCGCCCCCTATTGATATTTTTATAGGGATTGCTTTAAATCTGTAGACTGCTTTGGGGAGTATGGACATTTTAACAATATATGTTCTTCCAATCCATGAACATGGAATATCTTTTCATTTGTTTGTGTCATCTTCACTTTCTCTTATCAGTGTTTTATCCTACAGTACACGCTCCAACCATGTTGGTCCAGCCCACTGTCATCCCTCGCGGGGATTGCTCCAGGAACCTCCTCACTCTCACCTTTGCCCTGCAGTCTTTTCACAATAGCCAACGTTGTCCTATAACAGGTAAATCCAATCAAGTCACTCCTCTATGCAGAGCCCTCCTGGGTCCCCATTTCATTTGGCCCTATGTGACCCCGTCCCACATTACCATTCTGACCCCAAGACTTTGGTCACTCTGCTTCCTCCCCTCTGGCCTCCTTGCTGCTCCTTGAACATGCCACACACATTTCTGGCTCAGGACCTGTGTGCTTGCGATTTCCTCTGGCTAGACTACTCCCCTTCCATGACAAGCAAAATTCTAAAACGACCCCTGTGATTCTTACTCCTGGTAGCGACACCTTTGTGGAATCTCCTGTTGCATATGAATAGGACATGTAACTTTATTTTTTTTTTTAAGTTATTATTGGGGCGCCTGGGTGGCTCAGTCGTTGAGCGTCTGCCTTCGGCTCAGGTCATGATCCCAGGGTCCTGGGATCGAGCCCCACATCGGGCTCCTTGCTCGGCGGGAAGCCTGCTTCTCCCTCTCCCACTCCCCATGCTTGTGTTCCTGCTCTCGCTATCTCTCTCTCTGTCAAATAAATAAATAAAATCTTTAAAAAAAAAAGATATTAAAAAAGTTATTATTTATTGGGGCGCCTGGGTGGCTCAGTCATTAAGCGTCTGCCTTTGGCTCAGATCATGATCCCAGGTTCCTGGGATCGAGCCCCACATGGGGTTCCCTGCTCAGCGGGAAGCCTGCTTCTCCCTCTCCCATTCCGCCTGTTTGTGTTCCCTCTCTTGCTGTCTCTCTCTGTCAAATAAATAAATAAAATCTTTTTTTAAAAAGTTATTATTTATTTATTTTAGAGAGAGAGAGAGCATGCATGAGAGCAGGGGGAGGGGCAGAGGGAGAGGGAGAGAGAGAATCCCAAGCGGACTCCGAGCTGAATGTGGAGCCTGACACGGGGCTTGAGCCGATGACCCATGAGATCATGACCCAAGCTGAAATCAACAGATGCTCAACCAACTGAGCCACCCAGGAGCCCCAAGGACATGTAACTTCCTTCTAACCAATAGAAGATTATGGTGAAAATGATGAGGTATCACTCCCATGATTATACTATATTATAAGGTAAAGGTGAAGGGATTTGCAGATGTACTCAAGGCCCCAATTATCCAAATTAACCAGTTTCACTTTGAGTTAAAAGACTAGTGGATATTTCACTATGTTGTACACCTGAAACTAACATAACATTGTGTGTCAACTGTACTCAAATAAAGATATTTCAAAAAAAAAAGAAAGAAAAAGAGCAATAACAAAAATGTCGGTCCTGGTGGGCCTGGCCTAATCAGGTGACCCCTTTAAAAGAGGCTTCCCCATGCTCAGAGACTTGAAGTACCAAAGAGTCTCTCTCCCTCTGGTGCTTGTCTTGAAGAAGCAAGCTGTGAGTTCTACAGCTGCAAGGAACTGAATTCTGCCAACAATCTCCCAGGCTCCGGGACGGAAGGCAGTCTGGCTGACATCTGGACCTGACCCGCTGTGAGACCCCGAGCAGAGGACCCGGCTGAGCCGTGCCCAGACCCACAGAAACTCTGGGGTAACAAGTGGGTGCTGTTTTAAGCTGCCCGACTTGTGGTGATTTGTTATGTAGCAATAGAAAACAAGTCCACCTTTCAGATATCCATCTGGCTTGTTTCCTTAGGTCCTTCAAGTGTCAGCTGTCACCCTCACAAGAGGCCTGCACTGAGCCCCCTGAGAAAAACTACAACATGCCCCCCCTTTCCTCCATTACACTGACCACCTCCTAACCTACTGAGATGTGTTTATTGCTTGATGCCTCCCCCACCCTACTAGAGCGCAAGCCCCCGAGAGCAGGGATTTTTGTCTGTGTGGGTCACTGGTGTCGCAAGCACCTGTGCTGGGAGCCCGTGCGTCTTCAGATGAAGAGCCCCTGAACAGCTGATGGAGTGCCAGCCCTGGGGGGCCATTATGCTACGGTAATTTATGTGCATGTGTTAGCTTGGGTGAGGTCAGTGTGCCCCACAGACAGGCAGGAGGCCTTTCTGGGGCTGCCTCTAGGGTCAAGCCCTTGGCCTTCTAGCCCGACAATGCCAATGAGCTGATCTGCGCGAGAAACAAGATGAGCTGCTGACGGGGAATCAGGTCAGCCTGACCAGCTCCTCAGTGCCGGGCAGCTCACATGAATGGCTCAGGGTCAGCCGGGCCCTGTGACCTGTCCAGCCCCAGCGGCCGCAGCACCCTCTTTGAGGAGGGTCAACAAGAGTGCCGCAGTGGCCGGGGCCATCCCAGTCAGTCTCCTCTTCCCGGAGGGCGACAGCTAGGGACTGGCCCTGCTGAGTCTGTTCCTTCTGACACTGGCCTCCTTTCTTCTGTGCTATTGCAAGATGGGCTCCCCCCGGGGAGCACTCGGAGGTGGAGTTTAACCTGCAGGAGGTTTATTACCAAGGGCCCTGGGGACCCATAACTGTGAGAGGGAAGGGGCAGAAACAGGATTAGGTAGAGGGAGAACTTCCATGCGGGCCTCAGTTGGCCCTATGGGGAGTTCAGAGCTGAAATAGTCCTTCATAGTTGCCCACCATGGGGCCAGAACAGGTATTGGATGTGAGCCACCAGGGAAGGGTGTGACCTTGGGCCAGGGCACTCTCTGAAGCTGAGGCAGGCCCTGGGTGGGCTGCCAGCCAGACTTTATCGGCTGAGCACACTACCAGCTTCTGGGGGCAAGTCCCTTCCTTTTTTTCCCCTAAGATTGATTGATTGATTGATGTAATCTCTACACCCAGTGTGAGGCTCAAACTCACAACCCTGAGATCATGACCTGAGCAGAAACCAAGAGTGGGACTGAGCCACTGGCATGTCCCTTCTTGAAGGACGACTGGTGCTGAGCATCTCCCTGTTCGGGACATTGACCAACATCCCCTCCACTGAGGCACTCTTTCTTTTATTTGTAATTATTTTCATTTTAAGATATATTATAAATGTGGGGCACCTGGGTGGCTCAGTCGGTTAAGCGTCTGCCTTCCACTCAGGTCAGGATCTCAGGGTCCTGGGATCGAGCCCTGCACTGGGCTACTTGCTCAGCGGGAAGTCTGTTTCTCCCTCTCCCACTCCCTCTGCCCCACCCCCGTCCCGGCTCCTGCTCACTCTCTCTCTCTCTCAAATAAAGAAATAAAATATTTTTAAAAAGATATATTAAAGATGCAAAACAAAAAAAACAAAAAACACCACTCTTTAAAATCCATAAAGCAAAAGACGTAAGATTACAAAAGAAACCAAGTGTATTCATATTCAGGTATCAAAATGTTAAAACAAATATGTGATATAGTCACAAATATTCTTCTTTACTTAAAGCATTAGATATTGGGGCGCCTGCGTGGTTCAGTCGGTTAAGCGGCTGCCTTCCGCTCAGGTCATGATCCCAGAGTCCTGGGATCGAACCCCACATCGGGCTCCCTGCTCAGCGGGGAGCCTCCTTCTCCCTCTCCCTCTGCCTACCACTCCCTCTGCTTGTGTTGTCTCTCTCCCCCTCTCAGAAATAAATAAATAAAATCTTTAAACAACGTTTAGAGACATTTGCAATAGCTGTAACATGATAGGAGAATATCTGTCATTTTGATGTATGACAAAGCCACATGGGTTGCAAATTCCACTGTGGGTAATTGCCCACCTCACAGTCGAAGCGAGGGCTAAATTTCAGTTACAGGTTAGAGAAAATAAAGATCTTTCCCTGTACGAGTTCCAGGTGCAGGGATGTGGGTGTGGGGGTGAGGGTGGAAGGTGGGTTCCAGGAAATTTGGGTTCAGGCAGGGGAGACCTCCCTCACAAGAGAGACCAGGCTGCCGCGCAACCAGCCAAGAGGCAGGGGGGAGTCCTGCTGGGCCTGGCCTGGCCTGGGGGGGGGTCCAAGTGTCTGCCGTGTAACCCCTCCCCCACATACTGGGAGTCCAGCTACATAGTCCTTGGTTGGGCCGCAGACCCCCAGACTCCCTGTCCCACCCCAGGGGGGCCCAGGCCACCGCCCAGGCCACCCGCCCCCGCACGGCCTCGCCGTCTGCCTCCCCTGCACCCAGTCGGTCAGCCGATGCAGTGACCGTGACCCGGCCAGGCCCCTGCAAATGAGGGGGCGCGCCGGGCGCCCAGGGCCTGACCCGCGGCGACCCGCTGTGACCAGTCATGCGGCGGGCCGCTTAGACAGTGCTCCGCCCGCGCGGCCCTGGCCATAAAAGGGCCGGTCCCGGAGCCGCAGCCGCAGCCGCCGCCGCCCCCGACCCCGCGCGCCCGCACCATGGCCGGCCCCGGCCTCGCCTGCTGCCTGCTGGGCCTCCTGGCGCTCACCTCCGCCTGCTACATCCAGAACTGCCCCCTGGGCGGCAAGAGGGCCGCGCTGGACCTCGACGTGCGCCAGGTGAGCCCGGGCCGCGGCCCGCCGCCCCTGCCCGCCCCGCCCGGCCCGGCCCGCGGGGCCCGGGGCCTCTAGTGGACGTGCGCCCCCTCCCGCGACCGCGGCCCCCGGCCTCGCTCGGCCCGCGCTCACCCCCCGCCCTCCCGCCAGTGTCTCCCCTGCGGCCCCGGGGGCAAAGGGCGCTGCTTCGGGCCCAGCATCTGCTGCGGCGACGAGCTGGGCTGCTTCGTGGGCACGGCCGAGGCGCTGCGCTGCCAGGAGGAGAACTACCTGCCGTCGCCCTGCCAGTCGGGCCACCAGCCGTGCGGGAGCGGGGGCCGCTGCGCCGCCGCGGGCATCTGCTGCAGCCCGGGTGAGCCGGGGGCCGGGGCCGGGGCCGGGGACGGGGGGACGGGGACGGGAGCCGGCGGGGCGGGCGCTGACCCGGCGTCTCTCCTTGCAGACGGCTGCCGCGCCGAGCCCGCCTGCGACCCCGAGGCCGCCTTCTCCCAGCGCTGAGCCCGATGGCCCCGACGGTGGCGCAGCCACCCCCAGAAATAATGAAATAAAATAAAGCAGACTTTTCCCCCTCCAACTCGACTGGCGTCTTGGTGTCAGAAATGGGAGGGAGGGCGCTGGGGGAGCCCCGACGGTGGCGCCCGGCGGGGCCCGCGTCTCTGGCTCCGGGCGATTCAGAGCCGGAGCGCCGGGTGTCTGAGCGCGCCATTCCTGCCGCCGCAATCCCGCAGCGGGTGGCGAGGGAGGGAGAGGGTAACGGACCCCAGCTTCCCGCTCCAAACAGAGCTGGGAACCTACAGCAGGTGGACTTAAGAGGAACTTTCAAAGAACCCAAAGGATAGGGCGGGGTGAGCCTGATAGGGACGCAGACGAAGAGGGGGCAGGCCAGTGGCGGGTGAATGACTTCCGTACATTTGGAAGGAGGCTTGAGCCCCACCTGAGGGCCTGGTTTGGGGCCACGGCTGCTGAAGGGCCTTCACGTGTCCAAGGAGCGGCACTCCGGGCCACTGGGGCTCAGAAGAGGTGGCCAGGCCGCCGGGCACCCGGCAGGCCTGCTCCTGCCTCTGCAGTAGAGGAACTTGCCAGGGCTGGGGACCCTGCAGGACAGGGGGTCCGGAGAGCCCACCGCTACAGAAATGACCTCAAAACGCAAAAGCCGCCCACAAACAGAATCCTCAACCTATTTCTCATCTGTTCCTGGACCAAAAACCCTCTTGGGAATCAAGAGAGCCTATTTCGTCTCCCCCAGAGCATGCTGTCATTCACTTACCCATGCCACTGGGCAAGCAGTTTCAGAAGGTCCGTGGCCACACTCCCACGGCAAGTAAAACAGGAACAGATCACTCTCTGTTAGGGAGAGAAAAGGTAATTTCTACGGCTTTCTCTCACACTGGAGGATGCAGAGCAGTATGTGGAGAGAGAAAAAATATGCTGAAGAGGACTGTAAGATTTTCTTTATATAAATTACAGAAACAGGCAAAACTAAGCTATGGTGCTGGAAGTCTTGGGTTGGGGGGGTGACTAAAGGGGGTCCGAGGACAGCTCTGGGTGCTGGTCATATTCTGTTTCCTGGCCTTCGAGCTGGTGAAATAGGCGTGTTCATTTTCAGAAAACAACACAGCGTGCACGTGATTTGTTGACTTTTATATGTATATTATATGTGAATAAAAGGTTTTAAAAATGAAAAAAGATCATTACTGCAAGATGTATGGAGGGAATAGAGATGAGGCATTTGGGGTTTTTAAGTGCTTATCATTTTATTTTTTTTAAAGTCATCTCTACATCCAATGTGGGACTCCAACTCATGACCCTGAGATCAAGAGTTACATGCTCCACGGACTGAGTCAGCCAGGCGTCCCTGAGATGAGGCTTTTGAACACCCCAGTGACCAATAGCAACCTGGACTATAGTTCCTTTTTTTTTTTTGCTTTGCTTTTTTTCTTGCTTTTAATTTATTGATTTGTTTTGTTTTAGATTTCACATATAAGTGAAACCATACGGTGTTTGTCTTTTTCTGTCTGACTTCTTTCCCTTCACCTAATACCCTCTAGGTCCATCCGTGTTGTCGCAAATGGCAAGATCTCACCCTTTTTCGTGGCTGAGTAATAGTCCACTGGATAGACTGTGGTTCTTGCTGAGGCCACGAGAGCAGCCCCTCCTCCAACCCTGCATCTGGGGGGGGATTAGTCACCCAAAGGGACACGAGATGACTCAAAGCGGAGTCCCGTTCAAACCAACTATGGTGAAGCATGTGAGGCACATCAGTGAGTATTTGAGGTTGGTCGCAGAGTTCTGTGTCCCTCAGAAACCACACAGCCGGGGAGGACTGCAGTAGACGTGACCGTGCTCCTCAATGACAGACTTGTCGTGACGGGTCTGCGCTTTTCCAAGCTGGAACATCCACCATCTGCCTTAGCAGGAAGTCCGGGATCTCCCCCAGCACCTCTTTCTCTCCCCTGAGTGTCTTGGGGTGCCAGCCCAGCTGTTCCCCCCCGAGGAGCGAGTTCAGGTCCCCTCACCCACTCAGGCACCCACGTCACTGTTCCACTCCTTCCCTAGAATCCAAAGGTGAACAGTATTTTCTGGCCCCAAAACACAGGGTCGGATTGACACGGCTTTTCCTGGGTATGTCCCAGAGGTGACATCAAGCTGGGTCCAGTGGCCAGACCAGCGCAGAAGCGAGCTTGCTGTCATTCTTCCTTCTTCTGGCTTGCGGAGTCCCACAGCCTTTGGTCCTTGTTGGAATGACTCCTTCAAACCTCCAAAGTGGGGGCACCTGGGTGGCTCAGTGGTTAAGCGTCTGCCTTCGGCTCAGGTCATGATACCAGGGTCCTGGGATTGAGCCCCACATTGGGCTCCCTGCTCGGCGGGAAGCCTGCTTCTCCCTCTCCCGCTCCCCCTGCTTGTGTTCCCTCTCTCACTGTGTCTCTGTCAAATAAATAAATAAAATCTTAAAAAAAAAAAAACCCTCCAAAGTGCTTGGGGGCTTGTCCAGGGTGGTGGTTCCCAGCTCCCACTTTGCATAGCTTTGTTCTTTGTCCTTCTACTACCTGGAAATGAAATTCCTAGAGAATATGCCCACCTACACACAATTTCAAAAAACATATTATTAGTCTGAGCAATAAGATATAGAAAAGGAAAGTAATTTAGTACAAAATATTACTTTAAATGTGACTAAATAGGCAAGCCTATGCTAGGTGACATGCACACAATACAGTTGTCTGATAATTACATCTACTTAGAGCAAATATAATAAAAAGAGATTGGAACCCATTCCCTACAAGAAGTTCAGGAAAATAAAAAGGTAAGAAAATAAAAATTAAAAAAGGTAGAAGGGCAACGAGGATCAATACTCTCTTTTGTGGAGCGCCTGGCTGGCTCAGTCGGTGGAGTGTGAGAATCTTGACCTTGGGGTCATGAGTTCAAGCAGCACATTGGGAGTTGGGAGTAGAGCTTACTTAAAAAAAAAAAATTCTCTTTTGGGGCGCTTGGGTGGCTCAGTCTGTTAAGTGTGTGCCTTCTGCTCAGGTCATGATCCCAGGGTCCTGGGATGGAGCCCTGCATCCGCATCGGGCTTCCTGCTCAGGGGGGAGTCTGCTTCTCCCTCTCCCCCTGCCACTTCCCCTGCTTGTGCTCTCTCTCTCTCATCTTTTTAAAAAAATTCTCTTTTGTGCCTTAAGAAAAAGACTCGGATATCAATGAATTGCAAAGAGTACACTCATAGAACACTTACGGAAATTTGAATAGTGCCTGAATACTTCATGAGACTAATATATTGTTGAGTTTTGGTTTGCAGCTTGTGTGTGTGTGATGGCAGTCTGCGGTCATGTGTTTTTTTAATTAATTATTATTAGATTATTATATTATCATATACAGTTATTAATGTTACTATAGTATTAAAATTAATTTTTATTTTAATTCCAGTATAGTCAACATACAGTTAGCAGTATGTTAACATATTAGTTTCAGGTGCACAAAACAGTGATTCAGCACGTCCATACATCCCCCAGTGCTCATCAACAAGTGCTCTCCTTAATCCCCATCACCTGTTTCACCCATCCCCCACCCACCTCCGCTCTGGTTACCATCTGTTTGTTCTCTATAGTTAAGAGTCTATTTCTTGGGGCCCCTGGGGGGCTCAGTTCAGCGTCTGCCTTTGGCTCAGGTCATGATCCCGGGGTCCTAGGATCGAGCCCCGCATCAGGCTCCCTGCTCAGCAGGGGGCCTGCTTTTCCCTCTTCCCTCTGCTCCCCCTGCTCCTGCTCTCTTTCTCTCTCAAATAAATAAATGAAATGTTTTTTTAAAAAAGAGTCTATTTCTTGGTTTGTCTCTTTTTGTTTCCTTTGTTTGTTTGGTTTCTTAAACTCTACATATGAGTGGGGCACCTGGGTGGCTCAGTCGTTAAGCGTCTGCCTTCGGCTCAGGTCATGATCCCGGGGTGCTGGGATCGAGCCCCGCATCGGGCTCCCTGCTCGGCGGGAAGCCTGCTTCTCCCTCTCCCACTCCCCCTGCCTGTGTTCTCTCTCTCGGTGTGTGTCTCTCTGGCAAATAAATAAATAAAATCTTAAAAAAAAAAAAACTCTACATATGAGTGAAATCTTATGGTATTTGTCTTTCTCTGATTTATTTCGTTTAGCATTATACTCTGTAGCTCCATCCATGTTGTGGCAAATGGCAAGATTTCATTCTTTTTTATGCCTGAATAATATTCCATCGTGTATACACACCACATCTTCTTTATCCATTCATCAATAGGTGGACATTTGGGCTGCTTCCACAGTTTGGCTATTGTAAAGAATGCTGCTATGTGTGGTCATGTTTTTAAGAAGAATTCTTGTGAGATGCACACTGGAATGTTTACAGCTGAAATGGTTATGACAGCTGGGATTGGCATCAAGATAATTCAGGGGTGGGAGGAGAGGGTCGGGTAGAGGTGAAACAGGCAACCATGTTGTTGATAATCACTGAAGGTAAGAGGGGGTGGACCTGAGGGACTTTTGTTCTGTTGGGTCTACTTTTTCATATATTTGAAATTTCTCATAACAAAAGCTACAAAACAGAAAGATTGTGGTAAAGGTAAATGCTTTGATATGAAAAGATGCCCCAAATTTACTTTGTTAAAAATGATGTAAATTAGGACATATGGATTATGTAAATAATACTAATTTGTAAAACAACAGCTGTGTGAAGCTTTAAAAAAAAAAAAAGATTTTATTTATTTATTTATTTTTTAAGATTTTATTTATTTATTTGAGAGAGAGAATGAGAGACAGAGAGCATGAGAGGGAGGAGGGTCAGAGGGAGAAGCAGACTCCCTGCCGAGCAAGGAGCCCGATGCGGGACTCGATCCCGGGACTCCAGGATCGTGACCTGAGCCGAAGGCAGTTGCTTAACCAATTGAGCCACCCAGGCGCCCAAGATTTTATTTATTTATTTGACAGAGAGAGAACACAAGCAGGGGGAGTGGGAGAGGGAGAAGCAGGCTCCCCGCTGAACAGGGAGCCCGATGCAGGGCTCAATCCCAGGACCCTGGGATCATGACTGAGCGGAAGGCAGACATTTAGCTGACTAAGCCACCCAGGCGCCCCTGTGTGAAGCTTTAGGACAAAAGTGTTCCAGTCTGAAAGCAATAGTTGTTGTTGTTGTTGTTTTTAATGTAAACTCTAAGCTCAACATGGGGCTTGAACTCACCACGGGGAGATTAAGAGTCACATGCTCCACCAACTGAGCCAGCCAGACCAACCCAGTCTGAAAACTATCAACATCAACTTCATTATTGAACATGTATCACTATGATTGATTTTTCTGTCATACTCTATTAGCAAGGACCTCCAGTACAATTTGGAAGGGCAGCAATTTCAAATTTTTTTAAAAATAATAATAAAATACATTTTTAAAAGTTGAGTTGTTTTCTTAGTATGGAGTTTTGAGAGGCCTTTATACATTCTGGATATCAATCCTTGATAAGCTTTGTGAGTTGTAAACCTTTCCTTCCAGTCTGTGGTTTGCTTCTTCATTCTTTTAAAGAGCAGAAGCTCTTAATTTTGGTGAATTCCAAACGTATCAAATTTCTTCTTTTATGGATTCTCCTTTTGGTGTCAGAGCAAGAAATCTTTGCATAGCTCAAGGTCATAAATGATTTCTCCCATAGTTTCTTCAAGATGCTTTAGAGTTTTAGTTTTACATTTAGGCATATGATCCATTTTTATTCAAACCGGCTGCCTCTTTCCACCTCCTTGTGTCCTGAAGGGTTACTAAATTCCTCTTAGGTCTGGTCCTGCCCTGGTCCTACTAAGACCTGGGGACTGGCCCCGGATGGGCCACACCAGGGCAGAGGCAGGAGGTCATGGCTGGGATAGAGGCCCACAGGGCTCCTGCTCTCCCTCTACACTTAATCACTCTGGGCACTGAGCCAGGTCAGGGGTGACAGCAAACGGAGCTCTAAGACCAGAAAAGAGCCTGACCTCAGCTTAGCACCAGGACCCTGGCCACGTCTGATGGAGGCTGAGTCATGCCACTCTGCCCTAAGGCAGGGTGTTGGCATCAGGGCTCAGAATGACTTCTCTGCCTGCCCTCCCTCCTGGCCTCTAAGTCCCTGGAGGGTTCTGGAGAAGATGCAGTCTCTTGTTGCCCCAAGGCCTGGAGCAAGAAAGCCCAAGGACAGGATGTTGAGAACAGAGGGGGCAGAGAGAGGAAAATGGGACAAGGAGGGAAGCAAGAGAGGGCCAAGGAGCTGGGGGATGGGGGAAGGGAGGGGAGTGAGGCTCAAAGGGGATAAAGGAGAGGGGACAAAGAAGGACATAGGGACACAGAATAGCATTGGCCAAACGCCAGTGGATGTCAGCCCTGAAGCTGCATGTGTCAAAGGGCGAAGGTCCTAATGTGAGTGTGACCGTGTGCGTGTGTGTGTGTGTGTGTGTGTGCCCACCCATGGTTGAGTCTGTTTGTATCTGTGTTTCTCTGGGTGTGTCTGTGGTTCTGAATGTGTATCTCAGGGTCTACACCTGTAACTGTGGTCAAGGATCCCAAGGCATGCAGCTCATGATTATTTGCTGGTCTGTGTTTGTGTTAGTGTGTGTGATTTGTGTGGCTACATGGATGGGGGCATATAGCTAGGGTCTCAGTGGGCTCTGTCTTCCACTCTGGCTGAAGGGCCCCCATGGGGGCTGCTTAACTTCCTCCTGGACAGATAGTACCTGGCCCTCTGTCTGCTGGGCCTGGGGTGATTTGCTGCCTCCAAACTCACACACACATACACACACAGCACAGCCCTGGATGAAATAGTAGACTGGAAATCTGGGGAGTTGGGTGGGTCCCTGAAGCCGTGCCTCAGTCTCCTGGGATGTAAATGGAGACGGGAACCCCCGGTCACCCTTTGGCTCCCCTTGGACCTTTCTCACTCTTCCCTCGGACGCTCTCAACGTCGCTCTCTCCATCGTTGGGCTTCCTCTGTCTTCTCCTGCCATCTTGTCCACCAATGTCTTTCCCTCTCCTCGCCCTTACTTCTGTCCCTCTGCCGGAGGATCCACCCAGCCCCTGCAGGGCCCCCCAGGTCGCGCCGTCCTTAGTTCCCCCTAGCCCTCTGCCGAGCCAAGATCGCTGCCCCGCTGCGGATCGCGGACTGGCTGGGGCGGGTGAGGGAGGGGGGTCCGCGCCCCACCGTCTCCTCTGCGCCCCCTCCCCACCCCCGGACACGGAGACAGACACTCGCGGGTGCATTTTTAAAGGTTTATTTTTCCAGGCTGCGGGGGGCTCGGGGGTTTGGGGGCGAGCGAGCGGCTCAGTAGACGCCGGGCGGGGCGGGCTCCGCGGGCTCGGGCGCTCCCGCCAGCTGCACCAGGCGCAGCAGCAAGGCGCCGGTCGGCCCGTCCAGCTGGGTCGCGTTGCTCCGGTCGCTGGCGCGGGCGCGGCGGTGGAAGCCGGAGCCCCCCCGGCACTCGGGCTCGGTCACGCAGCTCTCTGCGGGCGGGGGGGGGGGCGGGCACGGGGTGAGCGCGGCGCGGGCGGGGCCCAGATCGGCCAGGCCCGCTGGGACCCCGGGGCCCGCCCCCGCCCGGCCCCCCGCCCGCCCCCGCCCGGCCCCGCGTCCCCGTCCCCGGCCCCGGCCCCGGCCCCCGGCTCACCCGGGCTGCAGCAGATGCCCGCGGCGGCGCAGCGGCCCCCGCTCCCGCACGGCTGGTGGCCCGACTGGCAGGGCGACGGCAGGTAGTTCTCCTCCTGGCAGCGCAGCGCCTCGGCCGTGCCCACGAAGCAGCCCAGCTCGTCGCCGCAGCAGATGCTGGGCCCGAAGCAGCGCCCTTTGCCCCCGGGGCCGCAGGGGAGACACTGGCGGGAGGGCGGGGGGTGAGCGCGGGCCGAGCGAGGCCGGGGGCCGCGGTCGCGGGAGGGGGCGCACGTCCACTAGAGGCCCCGGGTCTTCAGGTGACTGAGGACCGGCTCTCGGTGACAGCCCTCGGCACCCTCCCCCTTCGTTGAGGGAGGCCCCCTCCGCACCAGGCTGCGCCGAAGAGACCCTCCCTCTCAGCTCCGGGGCCATCAGAGGTGTGCGCCCCTCTCTCCCTGCCCACCCCTCCCCTAAGGCCGACCTTCCTCCCCTGCCCCCAGGACTCAAGCTTGATCTCTAGCACGCACGCCCCCGGCAGACAGGACTCTGCCCCGCCCAGAACACTTCCAGGCCCCTCCTCCCGTTTCCTGGCCCGGCTCGACGAGCCGGTGGGCCTCTGGGGGCCCGGACCTGGGCTCACCGGCCAGGCACTGACTGTGGGTGGCAGGAGCCTGAGCCCCAGGGAAGGGCACGGGGCACCTCGCTGACTCCGGTGTCGGAAGGTGCCCAGCAGAGGGCAGCCAACAAACTGCCCACAGACCCACCCCAGTTTGTTCAATAGCTCGGAACTGAGCCCCCTGTGCCCTGGGAGGGTTTGAGCATGGGGATGGGATTTCCTTCAGCTCTGCTGAAAAGGGACTGAAAGGGAATTGACTGGACAAGCAGGGCGGGAGAATTGGGCTAGGTTCCCAGCAGAACTGCCTGGCAGGAGGTGCACCCTCACTCGAAGGAGCTCAGAGCAATGGGCAGCTTCTGTGTGGGGCCCTGGGGAGCCGTGGCTAGGAGAGGGTGACGGCTGGATGGGGAAGGCTCCCATGCTGGTTATGACACAGCCCGTTGCGGCTGTGAGACTCCGATGGGCACGAAGGAGGCCCTGCTATCCAGTTCTCCCTGATCTGCCCCAAGCCCCATTACTGGGGAAACACGGGCTTTCCTGCATCCCTTGCCTGGATGGGGATAGTGTCCCCGCAGTCCTGCAGCCCGTCCTAGCCTGCCTGGCAGCCTGGTCCCCCCACCCCTGCCCAGCCATGCCAAGCCTCCCTGCTGCTTCCCCTAAAGCTGGCCTCTTCCACGACTGCCCTCCTGCCTGGCCCCTGCAGGGTAGCGCAGGCCTGGGGGCTCTGTCCCCTCCAGGCAGCCCCGAGATGCGCCCGGGTCATACCTGTCTCAGCTCCAGGTCAGACAAGTCCCTCTTGCCGCCCCGTGGGCAGTTCTGGAAGTAGCAGGCAGAGGTGAAGGCCAGCAGGCCCAGGAAGCAGGCGGGGAGCATGGCGTCCGGCATCCTGGCGCAGGTGGGCACAGTGTGCGGAGTGTGCTGGGCTGCCTTCGCGGGCTGCCTTTTTATGTCTGCAGGTGCTCCCCCGGAGACGACGTGGCCGCCACCCCCCCTCCCCAGTGACTCCCCAGGAGCCCACGACCGCCAGGCAGTGATTCAGGCATCTGGGGACGCACGTGGACCTGTCTGGGGGGGGCTGGGGAGGAGGGGTGCCGGCCTGCGGGCTGTCACTGGCAGCCGCGTAGCTGTCGAGTGACAGGAGCTGCTGCGATTGTGGCTCTCTGGACCCGGGGAGAGGGACGGATGGGGGCGGGGGGGTCTCGCGGAGACCGTCCCCGATCTTTCTGGCTGCTCAGAGGAGGCTGGGGGGCAGCGGGCCGGTCCCCAAGCACAGCCCCCTGAGAAGGTGGGGAGGGGGGCCCGAGGGGCTGGTGTGCAGGGAGCAGGGTCCGCCCCGGCCCAGGATCAGTGGGACAGGGGACCGTCAGGTGTGCAGAACCCCATCAGGAGGGTTAGCCTCCCAGGGGGGACACTCCCACCCCCCATCCCACACACACCCAGAGCAGGGTTCAGACCCAGTAAGGTTCAAAGGTGGGGGGAAAGCCACCTGCCCCAATTCCTACCCCGACAAGGACCCTAGTTTGTGGGTGCCGAGGCAGGAACCATCTCGGGCCTCGGGTGGAAGTGGGGGCGAGGGAGCTTTGGTGTTGGGGGGCTGGAGGAGCCACAGCCAAATGAGCCCAGCCTGAGAAAGCGGACTTTGGTTCACGACCCCAGGCTGGTGGGATGAAGGGACTAAAGCCTCCCTCTCCTGGGCCACTGGAGCGCCCCTCTGGCCCTTGGACCCAGGCCAGCCACCCTGCTCCTCTCAGGATCTGTTCAGCCCCCAGCTCTCCCAGCCCCAGGCTCTTCGCCTCCTCTCCAGGGTGCCCAAGAAAGTTCTGGGCTGCCTTCTCCCCACCAAGTGCTCTCAGGGGTTTGGCGTCCCAGGGAGAGACCTCCCACACTGCGGACCTGACGGACCTGACGGCAGGCTCTTCAGGAACATCCCCTTATGGACTGTGAGGACACCGGAGCCCAGTGGCCTGTCAGAATCTGGCTTCTGTTGCTCAAAACTTCATGCCTCGGGCAGGTTACTTGACCTCTCGGTGCCTCACTTTCTTCCAGCGTAATGTCGGGAAGATACTAAGTACCCACCTCATGGGGTTGTGAGGGCTGAAATCATGTAATACATAAGAGCTTTAGAAAAGTTCCTGCACCATTGTAAAGCTAATTAATAACGGTATTGTATTGTTAATGCCATTACTCTGTTTTTTTTAAAGATTTTATTTATTGATTTGAGAGAGAGAGAGCATGAGACGGGGGTGAGGGGCAGAGGGAGAAGCAGACGCCCCGCTGAGCAGGGAGCCCGACGCGGGGCTCCATCCAGGGACTCCAGGATCATGACCTGAGCCGAAGGCAGACACTTAACTGACTGAGCCACCCAGGGGCCCTAATGCCATTATTCTTATTAAGAGCTGAAGAGAAGAAGAACCATGAGAGACGATGGACTCTGAAAAACAAACTGAGGGTTCTAGAGGGGAGGGGGGTGGGAGGATGGGTTAGCCCGGTGATGGGTATTAAAGAGGGCACGTTCTGCATGGAGCACTGGGTGTTATGCACAAACAATGAATCATGGAACACTACATCTAAAACTAATGATGTAATGTATGGTGATTAACATAACAATAAAAAATTAAAACAAAAACAAAAACAAAAGCTGAAGAGAGTCTTCCAGAGAGAATAGCATCCTGGGTTAACCCAGGGGGAACATGCTCATTCCACTCATGGGGCCTGGAGAGAAGCTGGGTCCAAACTGTTGCTCCCTTGTGATTCTTGGTTGTGGTGGAGGCCACAGGCCTAGTTTAGGCCAGCTGCGTGGCCTAACACCCACCCTCTTGGAACATGCAGGGGCTAGAAAAAGTCTTGTTACTGCGCTGTCAGGTCAAATATATCACCTCACATGTCACATGGACCTTTTGAACACCCCACGTTCCTACACTTCCCTCTTTATTAGTCCTACCTGGAAAATACATCTCAAATCTATCCGCTTCCTTTCGCTCCTGCTTTGAAATCTCAGAACGTGTTGTTTCTTTGTTCTAGAAGCCTCCCCTACCCTCACCCCTCCGTAGGATTCACCTGGCTGCTTCGGTGTCCGCTTCGGTGTCCTCTCCTAAGAGGAGACCTCCCTGACCGCCCACCTGGCACATCCCTCCCTCAGCCCCACTTCGATTACTTTCTAACATGAGTCAGCGTTGAAGGGTTAATAAGCACTTACTACAACCTGCAGCTCATTTCCTTGTCTGTTTATCTTTTGTGCATGTGTATGGCTGTGCCCCTCTAGAGTGAGACCCCCAGGGCAGAAGGGACTTCATTTTTCTGTTCAGTGCCATAGTCTGGTACGGTGCTTGCCACACAGTGGGTTTTCAATAGATTATGGAAAGGAGGAAGGGAGGGTGGGAAGCTCTGGGTACCAGCCTCAGCTTTCCGGGGAGTTACTCTGTGACCTTGGGGAAGCCACACCTGCTCCCAGAGTTACTCGCTTAATGTACTAACAACCTCACTTCCTATCTCAAGGAGGATTTAAGGGAATCAGACCAAGGTGCTATAAAGGTTAAGAGTTTCTGAAATATTTACAAAACAAAGAGTTGCAAGCCTCCAGATTAAGCCTCAAATCTCAGAATACTCTTTATTTCCTGACTGTTACACCATCTTTTCTTTTCTTTTTTTTTTTAAGATTTTATTTATTTGACAGAGAGACACAGCGAGAGAGGGAACACAAGCAGGGGGAGTGGGAGAGGGAGAAGCAGGCTCCCCGCGGAGCTGGGGGCCCGATGTGGGGCTCCATCCCAGGACCCTGGGACCATGACCTGAGCCAAAGGCAGACGCTTAATGACTGAGCCACCCAGGCAACCCTAGACCATCTTTTCTGAGAGCAAGTAACAGTTAACTGCCCCAGGGTCCATCCATTCCTGTTTCTCATTCTCCTTTTCTCAGGATCAACCCAGAGCCCGCACCACATGACATGCACACAGCCTGTCGGAAGGGGGTTGACCTCACTTGCAAAGGGCCTCTGCGGCCACCATAAGTCCACCTTTCGCTCTCCTCACCTGTGGTCCACCAGTGACACTTGAGGACCCTCAGCAGTGTAGACACGCAAATGCTCTGTCTACTGTGAAGAGGGAACCTGCAGGGAGCAAAGTTGTAGGAGCCCCAAACTGCTCACTGAAGTGAATCAAAGAGGATCCACAGAGCAAGGATGAGAAAATGCTGGGCTTTAGGCAGACAGGCCCCGAGCTGAGATGGATCCACACCAGGAGTGAGAAATGGCAAGCCTTGGCTTCCTCCTCTCATGGGGGGAGCTCAAGGTGAAGATCCATCAGATCTCTACAGGGGCTTACATTAAGCTTCAAAGAATCAGAAATGAAAAGGCCTCATAAGAGGTCTTACTTGCAAAAACAACCTAAATAAAAAGCAAAATAAACCGGGACACATATTTTTGACACTCTCTTCGGTGTTAAACGCCTGTAAGCGGCCGGATGGGTGGAGTCCCATCTGGGGACTCCCAGCTCCGGCTGGGACCCCGGGGCCCGGCCTGGTGTCCCCGCTGGGCTGGGCCCAGTGGCTGCCCCCTCCCCCGCGACCCCCTAAGCACCCCCCTCCCCCGCCATGCAGTCCAGGGGAGGGCCAGGCCTCCGGGGCGGCGGGGGCGGGCGCCCAGGCCCGAAGGAAAGACAGGAAGAGGCTGCGAGGGCCTCGGGGACCGGCGGCGGCGGCGGAGCCGTGCCCTGACTGCCGAGAGCCACATGAGTGCAGCGCCCGCGTCACTCGCCGCCCCCGGGGGCCCGGCCCGAGCTCCCGCCCGGGAAAGGGGCGCACCCCAGCGCCGGGGGCCCCGCGGGAGAGCGGGAAGCCAAGGCCAAGGCGCCGGGAAGCCTTCTCGAATATTCCTTTGGAGCCTGTAGTTTGGGGACTGAAGGTTAAATGGGGAGCTCCGGGAAGAAGGCCAGGGAGGGCACACCTGGCTGGAGCAGGATGCATGTGTCTGTGTGTGTGTGTGTCTGTGTGTGTGTCTGTGTGTCTATGTGTGTGTGTGTGTGTCTGTGGGGGAGGGGAGCAGCAGTAAGGACACAGCACAGGACACACAGGCTCCAGAGCCTGATGACCCACAGACGACGACAGCAAAGACTTCCGTAGTCTGGGCCAAACTTCACATGCATTTCCTTCTCGAATCTGCATAAAACCCTAAGAAGGAGAAAGTTTTTTTTTTAAGATTTTATGTATTTGAGAGAGAGAGAGAGAGAGAGCACAAGCAGGGGGAGGGGTGGGACAGAGGGGCAGAGGGAGAAGCAGGCCCCCCACTGAGCAGGGAGCCCGATGTGGGGCTCCATCCCAGGACCCTGAGACCACGACCTGAGCCGAAGGCAGACGCTTAAACGACTGAGCCACCCAGGTGCCCCAGGTGAAAGTATTTTTTATTGACATTTGCAGACAGGAAACAGGAACAGAGAGGTTGAGACACTTGCCCAAGAAAGCACAGGTAAAGACCAGCAGAACTGGGCCCCAGGGTCTGTGTCCTTCAGCACTTCACTGCCTCATAACCAACGGGGACTAAACCCCCAGGATATTAATATTTACTAGGATTCAGAGCTGGAGGTTGGTGGTCTTGTGGCTGGCTCAGGTTTCAGGGGTATCACCCGGGGTTTCCTTACTCCCTTCTGGCACCCTCCACATGTCTGTGTATCTCTCCTCATGGCAAGGGGGCAGCCACAAAATGGTTCCCTCCTCTGAGCCTCTCCCTTCTGGGGGACCCTCACCTTTGCCCAGGGGCCCACTCCCAAGCCCCTCCAGGCTGGGTGAGCACCTGGCTGTGTGTTAGGTCAGCCAAGGTTCACCCCAGGGCTGCGTGTATCTGCAGGCCCCTCCTGAAATGGGATTCTGTTAGTGAGGACCGGGATGGAGTGGCTGCTGGCCCAGGCTGGGAAGATTTGTAGGATCCTCTCCATCACTTCAAGTGGAGGACCCTGTGGCACAGAGAAGCTCAGTGTCTTCTTGTCCGGGGTCACACAGCGAGGCAGTAATAGAGCTACTGGGGGAGGAACCCTCAGCCCCCAATTCCTGCGCCTCCCCAGGCTGCACCTGATCTCAGCTCTGGCTGGATCGCCTGCAGAGCCCAGGCTCCCATCGTCAGCTGCCAGACCGACCACACCACTTCCCTTTGTGCTTAACTTCGGGACCCTCCATGGCTCCCCACTGCCCACAGGATGATGCGCAAGCACTTTAGTATCACCTTTGTCCGCCGTGCCCTCAACCCCCAAGGTTATGCTTCTCCCAGCCAGGACTGCAGGGCCCCCTCTCTTGGTGCCTTTTATTCAATTTTTCAAAGAATCAACCTCTGCTCTTATCGAATCTCCAATTTGTTTCATTAATTTATGCTATTATCTTCATTAATTTCATTTTATCTTCTGTCTTTGAGTTAATTCTGTACTTCTTTTCTGACTGAGTTTAGTGCTTGGCTCATACATTTTCAATCTTTTTTTTTTAATTTTTTAAAAGAGATTTTATTTATTCAAGTAATCTCTACACCCAGTGTGGGGCTCAAACTCACAATCCTGAGATCAAGGGTCACATGCTTCACCAACCGAGCCAGCCAGGCACCCTTCTTCTTTTTTTTTATTTATTTATTTATTTATTTATTTATTTATTTTAAAGATTTTATTTTATTTTATTTCATTTGAGACACACAGATACAGAGAGAGAGAGAGAGCATGAGCAGGGGGAGAGGCAGAGGGAGAGGGAGAAGCAGACTCCTCGCTGAGCCAGGAGCCGATGTGGGGCTCGATCCCAGGACCCTGGGATCATGACCTGAGCTGAAGGCAGACGCTTAACGACTGAGCCACCCAGGCGCCCCCCCTTCTTTTTAAATAATATGTTTTAAGGCTATAAAACTTTCTTTGTCCCATGAATTTTGATTTATAGCTCCCTTATTGTCATTGGGTTCTAAACATTTCGTAAATGTCCACGCTGATTTATTCTTTTCCTTTCTGGTTATTTACAAGAGTGCCAAGTTTTTGTTTTGGTTTTTGCTCATTTTCATTCTCATGGATTTTTATTGTTTTTCTAGCCAGATAATGTAGCCTGTGTTCTGTTGATTCTCTGGAATATGTTGAGACTCCGTGTTGTGGCAAAGTGGGTGGTCCTGTTTGCCAATCTTTTTTTTTTTTAAGATTTTTTAATTTTGGGGGGGCACCTGGGTGACTCAGTCGTTAAGCGGCTGCCTGCTTGCGTTCCCTCTCTGGCTGTGTCTCTCTCTGTCAAATAAATAACACAAGCAGGGAGAGAGGGAGAAGCAGGCTTCCCGCTGAGCAGGAAGCCCAGCGCGGGGCTCAATCCCAGGATCCTGGGATCATGACCTGAGCCAAAGGCAGACACTTAACGACTGCGCCACCCAGGCGCCCCCCTGTTTGTCGATCTTAAGCGTCTGGTAATGTTACACGAATCCTTGAAAAGTAATTGTATTATGCAAGAATCAGGTGGTCAAGATCGTGATTCCAGTGGTTCGTACCTTCTCTGCCTTCCCACACGTGTGTGTGCTTAGCTATCCTCCCCAGGACAGGTCTGCTGACACCTCTCACTGCAGTCCTGGGTTGTCCGTCTCTCCTGCTTTGAGGATATGCTGTTAGGCGCATACAAGTTTCTGACTGCTGTGTGCTCTTGATGGATTATTTCTGTTATCATTAAATAAAATCTCTTTATCCTTATTAGTATTTTTGCTTTAAATTCTATTTGCCTGATATTACTGTTGCTACGTTCTCCTTCTTTTCCCTCATCCTTTCATGTCCCACCTCCGTGCTTTAGGAATGTCTGTTGAAACAGTACATGGCAGGATTTGATTTTTTACTGAGTGTTCCTGTTTTTTTCACAAGGCGGGCTTAATCTGTTGACATTTGTGGTGATCGCTTGGGCTCATCTGTGCACATTTAGCTTCTGTTTTCTATTTATTATGACAACCGCTCACTTCTTTTCCCTTCTTTCTTGTCTTCTAATAGATTGGCTATCTTTTTTTTTTTTTCTTTTTAAGATCTTATGTTAAGCAATCTCTATACCCTGGGTGGCTCAGTTGTTTGGGCGTCTGACTCTTGGTTTCAGCTCAGGTTGTGATCTCAGGGTGTGGGATTGAGCCCTACATAAGGCTCCCGTTCAGCATGGAATTTGCTTCTCCCCCTCTCCCTCTGCCCCTCGCCCTGCTTGTGCTCTCCCTGTCTCAAATAAATAAATAAATCTTAAAAAAAAAAATCTCTATGTCCAACATGGGTGGGGCTTGAACTCACAACCCCAAGATCAAGACCCGAGCTGAGATCGAGAGTTGGATGCTTAACTGACTGAGCCACCCAGGTGCCCCAGATTGGTTATCTTTAAATTTTCTTTCTATTCTTTTAGTAGCTTACCTAAACAATGTCTGAGGCTGTGCATCTCCCTCTCCTCCTCCAGAGCAAGATGAATTCCCTAGAATGTTTAACCAGGAATTCCTTCACTCTCATCATCCGTTATATTGTTGCCAATATTTTAGTGTCACCTTGATTTTAAGACTCCTCATTACTCATTATTATTAAAAATGATATTGATGGAAACTCCACTCACCATTCCTCTGACAACTAAAGATTCTGTACCCCCCCACCCCGCAGTGGAGAGAAGCAAAAATCTGTTTCCCAGATGGAGAGCTGCCGTAGGCAGCTGGGGGTCTGTGCTGATTTACTCCCCTGGGAAGACTGTATTTGGAGCTGGTCTCCTGGAGATGTGTCCGGATTAAATTCAGAAAGATCCCCTCATTTTCTGAGACCTATCCATTTTCTGCACCAAACAGGGCACACGGAGTAATGTAGAACTAGCTAACATTTACTGCATGCTGACAATGTGTTCTCGGCTCAGACGCTATGAGCCATATGTCATGAGATATGACATGACAACTGTCCCCATTTTGTTGGTGTGGAAACTGAGGCACCCAAGGGTTAAGCAAATGTCCTGAAATGCCACAGCAGGCAAGGAGTAGGAGCAGGATCCCAACCAGCACCGAGCTTCCAGAGCGGCCCCAAGAGGGCTCACCACCCCCCGGATTTCGAGGCTTTAATGGGTTCGCCCAGCTTCTGATCTGCAGCGGAGCTTGGCAGCCAGGGCAGCTGGGAGGAGCTGGCCTCTCCCTCAGCCTTGTTCTGTCCCACATCCCAAGGGACACGCACACAAGTGGGTGCTCCAGGCTGCAGACTTGGGCTCTGTCTGTGCGCCTCACCCTCGGTCTCCTCCTTCCACCATGCAGGCATGTGTGCACACTTCAGGGGGGCCCACCTGGTCACAGACCCAGACAAGAGGACCCCTCCTGCCCTAGAAAAGGTCATGGGAACATTAGGTAGAGTGTTCTAAGCCACAGGCTGTAGGGTCCACATTTGAGGAGGGCACAGCCCCTGGTCTCATCTGGAAGAGGGTCAGAGTTGGGCCCCTAAGGCATGAGGCCAGGGCCCCTTAGGCATTACTGGTCCTTGAAGCCCTCAAAGCCTGAAATCCTGTGTCAGCAGACCAGAATCTTCCAGAACCCCACTCTCAGGAGTCACAGGACTCCAAGGACTCAGCTACTTCATCCCCACCTGCCATAGGACACGGGGGTCCAAACCAGAATATGAATGTCAGTTTCACTATCTTCTGGCCCTTTCTGGACAATCCTACATGCCCCTCATGTTCTTGAGAGTCTGTTGCCAGCCCTCCACTCCTGGTTCTGTGTTCTATAACAAGCTTTGGAAAATTTGAGCAAAAGGAATTTACTGGAAGGCTATTAAGAGCTCATAATTTAGGGGCACCTGGGTGGCTCAGTCAGTTAAGCATCTGCCTTCGGCTCAGGTCATGATCCCAGGGTCCTGGGATCAAGCCACATGTCGGGCTCCCTGCTGAGCAGGGAGCCTGCTTCTCCCTCTCCTCCTCGCTCATGCTCTGTCGCTATCTCTGTCTCTCTCAAATAAATAAATAAAATCTTAAAAAAACAAAACAAAACAATAAAGAGCTCATAATTTAGGGGAAAGCTAGAGACCCAGGCTCAGAAACTGAGTGGTCCTGGAGGACCATGTTTCCTGAAATGGATGTGTCGGATCCCCCAGCGGCAGCCCCTGCGATGGGGATTCTTATACACATGATTTATGAGGCAGGGAGGGCCCTCGGGGGTGAGTGAAGCTGGACGGGGCAGGGGAAGAAGCCAGGCAAAGATGCGGTGTCAGCTGGATCTAGGCTCAACCTGATCCTACCCCGAGCTCTGAGTGTGACACCAGAGTTGTCCTACCTTGAGGCAAAGGGGTTGATTTTTGTTATATATCTGGGTATTAGGTGTTTGTCAAGGAGGTTGGCGGGGAGGGGATCTCCCAGGCATTTTCTTGGTGCGGTGGCTCCCATTGGCTGAGGCCAAGTCTTCAGAGACAGGTCAGCTGCAGGCCATATTCACAGCATCTGGGGGCCGAATGGGCCCGGCATCAGCAGCACCCACTGTAGGATGATCGCCTTCAGCTTTGTCCCTGTGCTTGGGTTCACATTCCAGGGAGGGGTGTCTATTTGGCATAGTTCACCTCATATGCCCATCCCTTAGGCGTCTGAATAAAGCTCCCTCGGCCTGTATCCGATGGAGAAAGAAACCGAAGCTTGAAAGAAGACCAGGGTGAAGGGTCAATTTGCTGTAGAGCAAATCCACCACCAAAAATCCACTGAGATATTTTTCTGAAATCAGAACCGGAGTCCCATCTTTTCTGCCCCCACCACTACCCTCAGCGCAACTGACCTCCTCCTCCTCCAGGTGGACGTGTACCCCAAGAATGCTTGATTCACGTGTTTCCCTGGCTCTCCGCCCCTCTAGACAGTGTCCTTCTCTTCAGGGGGGCCCGGACACTGCGGTGGGTCTCGAGTAAATGCCGGAGTTAGTGGTCAGCCCAGGGAGTGTCACGTTCCTCTCTCTGCGCCACCTGCCCACAGACACGGGTCAGAACGTGAGGTGTTAGGAGAGGGACATCTTTAGGCCTTCTCCTCCCACTCTGTGCTGAGGACGACTCTGGCTTTGCCTTCCTGGTTTCCCCCCAACATACCCCCACCCCAGCTCTCCCCGAAGCAGCTGTCTAGGATCTTGTCATTGTTCCAGTTACTACACTGTGTACCAAACCTCTCCAAAAGGCAGCAACACAGAACCCCCACCATCTTATGATCCTAGGTTCCGAAGGTCAGGAGTCCAAACAGGGCACAGCAAGGACAGCTCTTCTCTGCGCCACAGTGACCAGGGCCTCTGCTGGAAAGTGTGAACGGCTAGGGGCTGGAATCATCTGGAGACTTCTCCACTCACATGCCTCGGCACCTGGACGGGGATGATCCACAGGCTGGGCTCTCTGTGTGGCTTTTCACAGCTTGGTGGCCTCAGGATAGTTGGACTTCTTGAATGTTCCAGCTTCCAGAGTGCTTGAGGAGTGTTCTAGCAAACAAGGGCTTTAAGAGTGTCCCAGCAAATGAGGCAGAAGTGATGTGGCATTTTATGACAGCCTCAGAAATCACGTAGGGTCACTGCTGCTATACTCCATTGGTCAGAGCAGCCGCAAGCCCATCCAGAGTTAAGAGAAGGCAGATGCTTAACCATCTGAGCCACCCAGGCGCCCCAGCAACTGGTTATTTAAAAGAGTCACAGTGGGGGCCCCTGGCTGGCTCGTTCGGAAAAGCATGCGACTCTTGATCTTGGAGTTGAGTTCGAGCCCCACGCTGGGGGTAGAGATCACTTAAACATAAATAAACTTTAAAAAAATAAATAAAAATAAAATAGTCACAGTGGCATGAAGTCAGGAGGAAAGGACGAAGACTAAGGTTTGAGATCGACTTTTCCAAGGAGTCTGGGAAAGGGAGGTGACGGATCAGCTGCAGAGAAGGGGCGTGGGAGGGAGGTGAACGGGAGGTTGACGGAGGAAGAGGGGTTTTAGGAGGTGGTGTTGAGTAACAGCCCCGTGTGAAATGGCATTTGGGTTGCTGAATCTGTTTCTTTTGCCCCGGACTGGCTGGCTCTGAGACTGAACTGCAGTGATCATGGCTTTGCAGACCAAGCTGGGCCAGATCTAGCCAGCCTCACCCAGCTTGCCCCCAGAAACTTTCAGGGTGGAGGCACCTACTGGCATTTCCGTCGCCTCATTACCTAGGGTCAATGGGCAAGGCCATCTCATGCATAAACGCGTGCCCCAGCATCTCATTTCCCCTGGTGTTCATGCTCCCCTGCCCCTCCTCGTTCCCAGGGGCCAGATCCCACCAAGCCTGATCTCATCCTTCTGGTGGGAGGGGGAGGAAGGCAGGAGAGAGGGGTTCTCTCTAGAGGATCCTGGTTCCTGAGACAGGCTAATTACAGGCTTCCTCATTAATGAGCCATGGGGTTGCATTTCATCAGCTGAGTCACGATTAATGTCTGGGCCCTGGACCCAAGGGGAGGGTATTGGGAACCATGGGAGGGGAGGCCAGCCTGCCTCTGCCTCCCCCAGCCGTAATTCTCTACCCACCTCTCTTTTCTTTTTTTTTTTTTTTAAGATTTTAAGAAATCTCTACACCCAACATGGGGCTTGAACCCACAACCCCAAGATCAAGAGTCGGATGCTCCCCTGACTCAGCCACCCAAGTGCCCCTACCCACTCTCTTTTCAAACCCAGTTCTCTCCACTGGTTTAGAGGCTATCAGACTGCCCGCCTTCCTCCCTACTCCTGCCTCTGCTTCCCAACACCTTCCTGGGACGGACCCCAGTCTGTCCATCCTTTCTTTTTGTTTTTTAAGAGTTTATTTATTTATTTGACAGAAAGAGACAGCGAGAGAGGGAACACAAGCAGGGGGAGTGGGAGAGGAAGAAGCAGGCTTCCTGCGGAGCAGGGAGCCTGATGTGGGGCTCGATCCCAGGACCCTGGGACCATGACCTGAGCCGAAGGCAGATGCTTAATGACTGAGCCACCCAGGCGCCCCCAGTCTGTCCATGCTTCATGCCTTCCCGCCCCACCAGGCCCACACAGGGCTCATTGGGTTCTGTTTCCCACTCATCCAGTTTCTCTTTCAAACAGTGTCTCCCTCAGCCACACACATCACACATCTGGGGGTGCGGTCTGCAGGGTGGCAAGCCCAGCGCAGCGGGGGGGGGTGGGGTGGGGGGCAGGCCAGTCCCCGCTGCAGCCTGCCACAGACCATTCCAGGGCCACTCTGCACCTGCTCCTTCCCTGTCTGGCTCCTTGCTCCTTCCCACGTCCTCCTCCTTCGGCAGCCGCACAGGACGGGTACTTTTCCATTCACATCTCAAGCAGATTTCCCCACTTACATGAAGTGAACTGTGCTGAGTCTTTGTTGGGCAGAACAGCTTTTATTTTTGTGCCTAGAGGTGCAATATTTTTTAACGTTCGAAAGCTGTGCTGTAGCTTGGTCATGAGTTGTTATTCAATAATTAGACTTTTTGGGGCGCCTCTGGTTCTAGGTGCATGGTAGACTTGGGCCCGAGCAGAAAGGCTGCTGTAGGTCAAGCAGTTGCATGGCCTCCCACCAGACCAGTGCTAGTGGTGCTTCTGAGCCCTGCCTGGGGTCCCAGTTCAATGGAGGCATCCTTAGACACCCGTGTAGTGACAACATCCAGGCCACACCCATAGAGGGGACTTGAGTCTGCTCTTTGTTTTTTGTTTTTAAGATTTTACTTATTTATTTGACAGAGAGAGACACAGCGAGAGAGGGAACACAAGCAGGGGGAGTGGGAGAGGGAGAAGCAGGCTTCCCGCCGAGCAGGGAGCCCGATGCGGGGCTCGATCCCAGGACCCTGGGATCATGACCTGAGCCAAAGGCAGACGCTTAATGACTGAGCCACCCAGGCGCCCCATTGAGTCTGCTCTTTGGCAGCCTCTGCCACCAGTAAAGCATCCCAGGGATTAAGAGTGGGCTTGGAGTCAGTCAGCTGAGCTCTTCATGGACCTGAGCCTCAGTTTCCTCCTTTAGGAGTTAAGGATTGAT
Source organism: Halichoerus grypus (assembly GCF_964656455.1). Classification (NCBI taxonomy): domain Eukaryota; kingdom Metazoa; phylum Chordata; class Mammalia; order Carnivora; family Phocidae; genus Halichoerus; species Halichoerus grypus. Next base: position 110,115,405 of record NC_135721.1, on the reverse strand, counting down.
GGGGCAGGGCTGGCTGGCTCAGTCTGTAGAGCATGCGACCCTAGTTCTTGGGGTCGTGAGTTCAAGCCCCACGTTGTCTGGAGAGCTAACTTAAAAAAAAAAAAAAAAAAAGAGCTGCAAGGACTAAATGAGGTCATACAAATAAAGCACTCAGCAGGATGCCCCCCCCAAGAGTGTACTCAATACGTAGAAACTTTATAAAAAAACTTGTGAATGCAAAGTTTGTGTTTTTTTCTTAAACACACATGGGTGGCCTTCTCCATAACCTCCTTGATGATAATATATGCCCGATCACACGTGCGTGTAAACCACTTGTTCCTGGGCCCTCCGCAAGGGGGCGACACGGCTTCTCAGGCCCCGTGGGGGACCTGGGCCCTCTGCTCAGGTTGCTTGCCGCTTCCGGTGGCCAGAGTTCTTCTCCGAGTTTCGCCAGAGAATCTTTGGGCTAGAATCCTAGGAGCGGGATGGCTGGGTTCGAGCCAGGGGGTCCACATACATGTGACTTTGCCAGAAACTGTCACGTCACCCTCCGCAGAGCTTGGACCCCTCGCCTTGCCACCCGCGGTGCATGGCAGCACCTGTTAGCCCACAGCCCCCCCAGTGGAGTGCGGCCCCACTTTGAGATGCGTGCCCATCTGCTAAACAAGAGATGGTGTTTCAGGGTTGCTTTTATCATTTTGTGAGCAAGGTTGAGCATCTTCTGACAGGTTTAAGAGGCCGTGTGCATTTCTTTATGAATCTTTATTTTTAGAAGCTATACGAACCATTGTAATACAAGTTACAAATATACTTTTTCCAGGTTGTAATTTACTTTTTACCTTGCTAATGGTAGCTTGCCTTTCTATGTACAAGGTTTTTTGTTTTTAATTTCAATGTAGTCAGACTTGTCAATCTTCTCCCTCACTGTATCTGGATTTTGAATGAGGAGCATTTTCCTCACTCCCAGGTTCTCAGTCATCCCCTCATTTTCCACTTTCTTCTAGTTCTTGGATGGTTTCCTTATTCCAGCAGCCCCAGCACCACTTTGTGAAAGGTCCTTCTTTCCCTGTTGGTCGGCTGGATTTTTAACTTTCATTGGTCTGTGTATTCAAGGGTTAGTTCTCCCCACCCAACCCAAACTGTTCTTCATTTCCAGGGTTTTCCTGGTTATTCTGGCTTGTTTTTCCAAATGATTTGATAATAAGAATAGTGTCTAAGACAAGGGCAAATGTCCATGAAAAAAATGGTAAGGGAAAGAGCAGTCAACAGAACCACACAGCATATATAGGGTTTTTTTTTCCCCCTTATAGAAAGATATTGTAAGGGGGAAGAAACCCAACCCGCAATGTTTGTGTGGTCGCATCTGGATAATGTGGTTGCGGGTGGCATCATCTTGCTATTGGCACAAACCTTGGTGGAGAAAACGTGCCAAAGGCCACCAGGCTGCCTCTTCTTCCTTCATCCTCCCTTCATCCCCGAGCCACTCTGGAGATCTCGTCACCCCTCTGGACCATGGCACTTCTTTGTAAGAGAGGGAGTGCGTTACCGCGGGGTGGAGCCTGGGCTATGGCCTCCACCACAGGTAGGTGGACAGAGCATCTTTGGCTGATTCCCAGCCCAGCCAGACCCTTTCCGCCTAGAACTGGAAGGAAAGATCTGCGGGAGCCAGTGGGCGGAGACTGGGTGGGCCAGTGCAGGCTGCGGAGGGGGGCCCCTGCGAGGGTGGGGGGGACAGCCCTGAGGCGCCCCGCCCCGCCCCACCCACAGCCCTCACAATGGCAGGCGGCCCAGTACCACAACCCCACAGGCGGGAGGCAAGCAGCCAAGCAGCGGCCTGGAAGCCCGGCGGGGCCGCAGCTTCCTCCAGGGGCAGGTCGTTTTGTCTGCAGACCTACTTACAGCAACCCCCGAGGCAGAGAGCTGGTGTCCTGGGGGATGGAAAAGCTCCTGGCGGCGGAGCGGCCTCGGGCTGGAGACCCACGGGAGGCGGCGGTGCGGCCCAGGGCTCGGGGGCCCAGGTGCTGCGGGGCGCTGCGGCTGGGCTGCCAGGACATGGAGTACTACTCTGTGAGCACCGAGCAGATGCCCATCTTCTTCCTAGCCGTCTGGTTCTTCTACTTCTTCTACCTTCAGGACTTCTGAGCGGCCCTCCCTCCCGCTGTCCCCGGGGCCGGCGGGCCCCAGCCGGGAGCGAGCGACCTGAACCGGGCCACAGAGCGGCCAAGGACTGAAGCCTTCCTTAGCCCCGCAGGGAGGATGGCCAGGACGCCAGGTCGCCCTGCTCCACGGGGATGGAGATTTGGGGCCCAGGCCCCCGCTCTCGGAGGGCCCAGGGCTGCGCGCCCCACACGGGCTTGGTGTCTCGAGTACAGGACAGGAAAGGGGAAGACGTGTGCCCCCACGGGACCTGTGGCCGGGCGAGGGGGCAGAGGGCCACATCGAGGCTTTGCGCTCCTGAGTCTTCTCAGAGTCAGTGGGGCCCAGCTCCGTGCTCACTGGTCAGCTGCTCTGTGCCTGGCCTGGGGATGCTGCTGAGAAGTAAACTGCCCTCTGAGCCTCATTGGTGGCAAGAGAACGGTTATTCCCATTTTCTATGGGAGAGAATCAGCCCGGCCATGCTTAGCGTTCTGGCAAGGGTGGTGAAAGACCACATCCTTTCGCGGGACTCTTTAGAATAAGGTAAAGGGGCGCCTGGCTGGCTCAGTAGGTACAGCATGTGACTCTTGATCTTGGGGTTCTGAGTTCAAGCCCCATGTTGGGTATAGAGCTTAAAAAAAAAAAAAGAGTAAGATCAAAACGGATGCATGTCCAAGGACGTGGGTGTGGCTCCACCTGGGTACTGGACAGGAACTGTCCTCCCCAGGGGCTCCCAAGCCTGGTTTCCCACCACGGCCAATCCGGGAGCAGGAGCCGGTTTGAAATGCAGATCATGAGGCCTCTCCACAGGCGGGGAGGCACCTCTGCCCTTATCTGGGGGTGCCTCATGCAGACCCCACGCTGGAAGCACTGCCTCTGGCTCCCTGGGGTGGGGCGGACAGGGCGCCGCCAGATGGCAGGGTGCCCCCAGACGGCAGGGCGCCCCCAGACAGCAGGGCTCCTAAGTAGTGAACCTACCCAGGAGGGCTGAGTGGGCTGCTACCCTGAGGCCACCACAGGCTGAGGAATGGGATCCCCCCCACCCCCAGCGCTGCTTCTGCCACAAATGTGGGGCTTTTCTTACAATACATTGAGGCAAGGAGGGTAAGGCAAGAATCTGGAAAGGCCCAGACCTTTAAAGCCGAAGAGCACCCAGGAGCCTCACTGGCTAAGAGGGAAGCCCACCAGTGCAGACCCTGAAGTCTCAGGTGAGGCTGCCGCCTGCGGCAGGGGAAGGAATTTCCTTTGGGGACACACAAATCCCCTAGGAATCTCCAGCCCCACCCCAGATCTCTAAATTCCTGGGTCTGGACTAGAGTCCAAGAATCAGAGCTTTTAATAAGCTTTTGTAATAAGTTCCGCTCCTCCCTGCCAGCGCCTCATTCCCTGTCCCCCCCCCCCCAGCCCCCGGGGGCAGGGGAGGCAGCGGGCCTGTGGGAGGGGAGGAGAGCAGGTGGCTGGGATTTCGGGGCCCACAGGTGCCTGCCTGAAACCTCACGATGAACTGGTGCAGCACCGCCAGGCCCTCCTTCCCTCGGACTCACAGGGACTCACGGGGAGCAGGGAAGAGTCCGGCGCACTTTCTCACGGACATTCTTCCAGCGACTAGAATCTTCCATGCAGTAAACAGTTGTAGGAGTACAGAGTTTCCCCTGGGACTCCACAAAACTAAATTTTGAGTGAAAAGAATGCAGCCGAGTTGTTTAAGTACTTCTCCTGCCAGGGGCCCCGTGCAGGAAGGCTCGGTGGGCCTCGGAGGGCAGTGCGGCCAGCAGCTTGGTGGGTGCCGGGCCTCCCCACTGGCGCCCGCACCCACGTGCAAACCCTCACGTGTCAGATGCATCCTGAAATGTGACTTCTCATCTGTCAAGCCACTGACCTGAATTGCAGCCTGACGGGGTTGCCGTGCCAGCTCGAGGCTGCCCTGTGACAGCCCCACTTGGTGTGGGTGCCGGTGGGGGACAGACGTATGACGACAGACAGGCACTGTGTCAGGAGGAAGCCCACAGCGGACAGACGTCAACCATCGCTTTATTAAGGCTCGGAGTGGTCTGCCAGTTGGGGGCTGAGTCATTCACTCCAGACCCCCACCACGGAGCACTCCCGGCTCCCGGGTGACACCGAAGGCGGAGGCTGTCTTCGAGATCCCGAGCCACAGTCTGTTGTGCTGCACTCACGTCTACCCTGCGGGCCGGGATGTGTGCGTGGACCACGTGGGGGGCCCCCCAGCAGGGTGGGGCCGGCTCTCACAGGCCCTGGGCTCTGGCGGGGGAGGGGGTGGGGTGGCAGGGAGGCACAGGAGGGCAGGGATATTCCCCATCCCTCCCAGCCCAAACTATGGCTTTGTTATCCTATTGCCACTTGAGCAGGAGTGGGGTGCCCCCTCCCACCCCGTACTCTGGCCCGTGTGCTACACTGTGGAAGGAGACAAAGGGGAAAGCCCCTGGGGAAGAAAGGGCCCCTGTGTGCTTGGGACCCTGGCCAGACCTCAGGGGATCCTGACCCCCACTCTCTCAGCAACTCCCCTCGACGGGTCTTCTCGGGCCGAGGCTGCTCCCTCAGAAGTGGACCCGCAGCACGTCCTGGCTGGCAAACGGCCGCCGGCAGGCGGCGCACGCCACGGGCAGGGAGCGCTGCTTCTCGCCCAGGCACGGCCGGCACAGGAGGTGGCCGCAGGGAAGCTGGTACGCCGGCTCCTTTTTGAAGTAGGGAGAAAACACTCTTTTGCAGGAGGCGCACTCGGGGCCCAGGACGCTCCCAGGCTGCTCTGGTAAATTAGGGAGGAAAATAAGCCAAGGTTAGGGAAAGCGGCCCCCTGGCTCAGGCTCCGTCCCGATGGCCGGGCAGATGCCTGGAGCGGGACAAGAAGCTTCCCCACCCTCCACCCCTGCGGCAGCGTGGCTGTATCCCTCCCGAGGCCACTTCGGGCTGATCCGGAAGGACAGGGTGTTGGGGAACCTGGGAACCTGGGAGGCCTCCCCTCAATGATTAAATCTTGGTGCTCCAATGAGTGCTCAAAAAAAGCTGGCTTCTGAGGGCAGGCAGGCCACACCGAGCCCTCCCTCCTGGTCTCCGAGCAGGACTTACTTTCCACTGGGACAGGCTGCCAAGGTCAGAATGGGGCACAAGCGCATCCTGACAACAAAACTACAAGGCGAGATGCCACAAGACAAGGAAAAAGCAGAGAGGGGTCAGGTGCAGCAGGGGCTGGGCAGGTCAGCGGAGGAAGGAGGGCACCGAGGGGCAGGCTGAGGTCTGTCTGCAGGAGACCTGCCTGCTGAGCCTGGCACCTGCTTTTCTTCAGCCCAGCAGCCCCCCTCCTGACCTGCCAATCCCCTTCCCGTGCTGCAGGTTCTCTCTTTCCCTGCTTCCTGCAGGGCCTCCCTGAATGAGGGCCACAGGGGCCGAGTCCTGCCACCCCCTCCCCAAGCTGCACCCGCTGTGCTTCCTTTTCTTGTGGCCCTGGCCTCGGGAGGCTGCTCTTTCTTCCCCAGTCCACACCCCTCCGGAGAGGGTCAGGGTGGCCTCTTGGGGGAAGAAAAGGGACCAGCCATGCAGAAAGAAAGGGACAGCAAGTACAAAGAATGGCTGGTCTAGAACCAAACCAAACCAAACCAAGAGAATGGCTGGTCCATTAAAGACAGGACCCAGAGGTGTGACGTATGAGACTGGCTTCGGGTGAGCCTGCAAAGGAGGGGGGGGCGGGCTGGGGCACGCAGGACTTCACAGGCAGCAGGAGTTTAGATGTTATTCCAAGCTCAACCGGATGCGCTGAGAGGCGTCTAAGAAGTGCAGAGCCACGAGCTGGTTGAGAGCATAAGAAGACCCCTCTGGCCCCTGTGAGCGACGGGCAAGGGTGGCTGCCGGGGAGCCGCAGGGCTGCTGAAGGATTCGGGGGCCACGGCACAGGAGCTGGGGCCGGGGGGCAGCAGAGGACGGGGCTCTGAGGCATGAGTACCGACAGGTATTGAGGAGTACCGACAGGACCTGGGGATAAATGGGTATCAGGAACGTCAAAGGAAACCAAGGGTGATGTCCACGTTATAGGCCTGACCAAAGGGTAGAAGATGCTGCTGCTTATCAGCAATGGGGTTATGGGAGGTGGGGGGAACCTCCAGAGGGTGTTTGCAGTTCTGAGTTAGAATTTCACTCAAGAAAGATCCATGAGTTTGCCGTGTGGAGGTGCCGGGCAGCTGTCAGGGAGGCTGGGGTCTGAGCCCCAAGGAGAGGAACGAGCTACAGGTGAGCACGGGTAGTCACCGGCCGGGGGACTCTTGCTGGGAGGACGGAGAAGAGAGTCCAGCACCAGAGTCTGGAAGAGACAGAAGAGTCAGCAGTGGAAACTGCAAAGGGACGGTGAAAACAGGGAGAAAGAGTGTGCCATCCAGAAGGCCAAGCAAGAGAGAAGGTGTTTCTGAGAAGCCGCATCAGACATTGCTGAGAGGGTGAGTGACCACTGGGTTTGGAGTCCACGGAAACCACCGGTCACCTGGACAAGAAGGTTCTGGGGGCCGGCCAGGGTGGAAACATGATCAGAGAGACAGGGGGTGGGTATGAGAAGCGGAAGGGGTAAGATGGCCTGGGATCCAGACAAGAGCTCAGCCCAGCTCTGGATGGGCAACAGGAATCGAGTGTCTGCCTTATCATGAGCTCCTTCAGGCTTCATCTTGTAAAAACTGTCCCAGCATTCCAGCAGGTTCTCTCACTTTGTAGCCTAGTTGATTCAATCATCTAATGTGGTCCCAGATTCAGGGTAGGCAAAAACTGGCTCAGTAAGCTGCCCTAGTTCTTTGCTGAAACAACACCAGGGACAATGTTGACAGGAAGGGATGAAGAGGACAACGCCAGACTCCCTCCACAGTTACATAAAATAAACCACACACAGGTCGGATGGGAGACAGATTAGATATGAAAACTAAACAAAGAAGGAGAAACAAACAAAAGTCCTTAGGACAGAACAATTAATATTAGATCTTACCCGAAACACCACAAAGCTGCCAAGTCCTAGGTCCACAGAATTACTAAGACTTAACTAAAGAAAGCCTTTCTTGTGAAGAGTTACACTTCACAGCAGCCCCTCAACTCCCCCCCGGAAAAGGAAAGAGACCGGGGTCTCCCCGAGGCCCGAGCACCAGGGCTGAGGAAGCCGGGCATGGCGGTCAGCAGAGCCCCGGAGGCGAAGCCCAGCCTCCTGCTCCAGGGCTCCCAGGAGACAGATGGGGCCCTGGTTACCCGAGCCGGCGCCTGGCCTCCAGGAGGTGCTGCTTTCTCTCGCGCCCAGCTGCTGGAGCTGCCCCCTGGCCAGCCGAGCCGTGAAGGAGGGCATGGAGCCAAGGGTCGACGTCAAGGCAACTTCCAAGCTTTGTGACAGCTTCTGCTCATGGGACACCGGACCTGACAAGAGATGCACAGACCACAATATCCAGAAAGAGGTTCAGCAAGAGAAGAGCAAGCCGTTAAGTCCTTGGAGGACTACTCGAACAGCACTTCCAGCTTCGAATGGACACAAATGTAAAGAACCTCCTCCATAATGTCCACTCGTGGATTGTGATGACAGAATACCAGCAGTTAAAGCCCTGGGGACCCACCCCACCCAGCTTCCAGGGTTCCTGGGCTCTGCTCTAGCTTTCCTCGTCCTGGACAAACTGCTGGGCAGGCCCGGGCCACCTGGTGGCTCCCCTGTGGAACTGCACCCTACTTTCTGCAGGTCTTGCAGGCCAAGGAAATGACTGGGCAAAGGCCCAGCTTTGTGCCCCTGCTCCCTGTCCACTCCCTCACCAGCAGCCTTTCCTCGTCTCCTCCCTTCCAGGGCCCCTGCCACTCCGCAGGGCCACTGGCCTGCACCTCTGGGCACTTGTGTCCTCTCCCTCCTGCTGAGTAAAGCAAAGTGGTCATTACCAAGTGGAATAACAGAGACCTCACTCTGCCCACTCCATGATCTAAGGGACCTTCTCGGTGTGGTCCACAGAAAGCCAAGCAGTGGGCTGAGGGTGAAGGCAAAGGGGGAGGGGGACAGCTGTCCACGAAAGAACCCAGAGACCTGCCTGGTAGCAGGGTTCACAAAACTGCCCTAAAGCAGAGCGTAAAACACTTTGTCTACAGTTTGTAGGACTTGCTTGGGACCTTGAAGCACAGGTCAGCACGGTCCTATGTCACAACAAATCTGTCAAGGCCAACACTACCGGAGATCTCAGAGACCTCAGGGTCTAAGGACCTTTCCTTGTCTCACCCCGCTGCACCTCAGATGCTTCCAAGAGTTTCTGAGGGTCATATTAACTAAAACTTATACTCAAAACCAGATGTAACCTTTAAGCACACTATTTGCCTATGGTTTTTACAGTAAGAGAGGAAATCAGAAGAATGATAAAATCTAAACAGACTAATTTTCATAAGAAAAAAGAAAGTGTCAAAGAGCTACCTCCAAAACACCTGGCACAAACAGTCATGGGCAAATTCTACCAAATATGTAAAAGAGTAAATGATCCTAATATTATTACATTGTTCTAGTACATGTGCTGCCGAAGCGACCACTCTATTACATTGTTCTAAAATTTAGTAGAGGAAAACTTCTTAATTCTTATGGAACAAATAAATCTTGGTAACAAAACACGACCAAAGATGGCATGCGCCCATGCATACATACACACGACAGTCCAAATTATTTATCCAAAATAAAACACTAGCAAACAGAACCAAGCCGAACATTAAAAGAAGCATGACCAAATGGAGTTTCTTCCAGGACTGTAATACTGGCTCAATATTAAGAAGCCTATTAATGTATTTTTTCACATTAAAAGATCTCAGGATGAAAAATCGTAGCATCATCTCCACTGACACTGAAAAGGCATTAGACAAAATTCAACCACCAATCTTAGATAAAAACAAATAAACAAAAAAACCACCACTGAACAAAATAAGAATCAATGCTGTGGGAGAGCATCTGAAATGGTTCCCAATGAGACCCACCTCCAGATACTCCTGCCTTGGGTACCCGGGTACCCCCACCCCTTGAGCGTGGGCTGGGCTCAGCGACTCGCTTCTAACAGGATATAGCAAACATGATAGGATGTCACCACCACGACTGGGTTATACAAGACTGTGACTTCCATCTTGTTTGCGCACACTGTGACCGTGGCTGTGGAAGACTGTGAAGCAGGTGACCCAGCCAAAGCACGCCTGGACTGCTGACCAGAGAAGCTATGAGATCATGCACGTGTGGTGCTTTACACCAGTAAATGTGGGCGTAATTTAAGGCGGCAAGGCATAAAGCACAGGGTAACAGCGCCAAGTGTCACCTGGGAAGTGCAGGGATGACCACGGACATGGACGTAGGACGTGGAGTACCTGTTGAGCAGTCCATGTGTGTCAGCCCCAGCTCACTGGCAGCTTTCATTTTCTTAGCGGTGTGCTCTGAGGTAGTGGGTGAGACCAGAAGGCTTGTGGTAGAGAAACAGGAAGCTTCGATACTGAGGCTACCATCTGGGGCATGTTCAGCCTGCTCCATCTTCCTTTTCCGAGAGGGCAGAGCAATGGAAGAGGGGGTCACTGCCAACGCAGTCTGTGCTCTCCCGAGCAGATGGCAGCCAGGAATGGAGTGCTGGAGCAGGAAATGGTCGATCCGGGCCTTCAGGGAGGGGTGAGGCAGGGGCTGGGAGTGCGGAGTAAAGGCCACCCCCGTGAAAGGGTCGCTGGGCACTCGGCCCCACGCAGCTTCGCTGCGGTTACACTTCTCCAGCGTGCTCTGGTCGATGACCTTGCCTGAGGGCAGCAGCATGGGGCAAGGCATGATCTCCAGGGTGATGGGATCCAGGAACTCCTCAGGCACATCCCGAATTACCTCGGCTAGCTCCTGCAGGCTGGAGGGGGCCTGCTGGCCCTCAGACAGGCCTGCGGCATCGCAGTCACTCTCCATGGGCAAGGCGGGGGCCTGCAGAGCCAGGTCCTGAGGGAGGCTCTCGGAGGCCAGCAGCAGGACACTGTCGATCACCTCCTGAGAGCAGGTTTTAGCTGGCTGACCCCACACTTCCAACCGTTTGATGCAAGGGATACCGCTGCCTGTCACGTGGGTGATGCAGATCTTGAGATGGGCCACGTGGCTAAGAGAAAGAGCCCCTTTATTCCAGAGCTCCTGTGCCACAACAGCGGGAGAGGGGAGTGTGGCTTCCATTGGGCCAAAAGGTGGCCTGGCCTTGAAGCCCCTGTGGCTAAACACCACTTGGCTCTGGTTTTTCAGTAAGACTTTGCCTACCAAGGTGAATGCCTCCTTGTCCGGGATGGATGGCTCGGCTGGGCCCGGGGTCCGGCACTCGGGGGCATTCCAAGACGCTCTGCTGGATGAGGCGGACGTGTACATTTCCAGGCCTGTGACATTCTGGCCTCCCCCAGCTGTGAGGTCTATGTTAATCCTACAGATTTCCACACTGAAGGGAAAGGAAACTGTCACATAGACTGGTGGCTTAATGAAATACTCTGTCCTAAAACCATGACTTCTCTTTGTGAGGTCTTCAGAGATGAGATTTTCTACTTCATAACCATCAGCTGATATCTAAAGTTAATGACAAATATGAGATGCATTCATTTGATGAGATCCAAATGAAGACAACCAGTTTTCAAGAACTTGCCACTTCTAAGAAAATTATTTAAAGAAAGTATTAAGTTCCTCATTTAAAATGCCCCCTATCACACTGAATTCTCCTGGTTTTTTTTTTTGGGGGGGGGGGAGGCACTCAAGATCAGGTCAAAGGCCAAGGGCAACTTGTTCCTAAGTACTGCCTATTCTTAAAAAATACGAACAAGGGGCCCCTGGGTGGCTCAGTCAGTTAAGTGGCTGCCTTCGGCTCAGGTCATGATCCCAGGGTCCTGGGATCGAGCCCCACATTGGGCTCCATGCTCAGCGGGAAGCCTGCTTCTCCCTCTCCCATTCCTCCTGCTTGTGTTCCCTCTCTCGCTGTGTCTCTGTCAAATAAATAAGTAAAATCTTAAAAAAAAAAAAAAAAATACGTACAAAACTCGGCTCAACCCAACCAAAAATCCCTTCAAAATAATGTCTCTGAGAAAAAAAGGGCTGATATACTAGTGTTTTTCTTTTTATTTCAGACGATGAAACCAGAGAGATTTAGGGGGAAACAAAGATGTTCACTAAAGTTCTTAATTTTGTATTTGAACTCTAACCAATTATAAGTTTCCCTAGCAAGGCACAATTTACAATCTTCTTGTAAATCTATGATTGTTGGAACTTGGTTAAAAAAAGGTGTGTTCAGAAACAAGGACTATAAGACTACGGGAAATCTAGAACAGTGAATATGCTATGGGGTGGGAATGTGAGTAACTTTTTCCCCTCTTAAATTTCCAGTATTTGTTATAACTGGTAGAGATCTTTTTTTTTTTAAGATTCTATTTATTTATTTGACAGAGAGAGACACAGTGAGAGAGGGAACACAAGCAGGGGAAATGGGAGAGGAAGAAGCAGGCTTCCCGCCGAGCAGGGAGCAGGGAGCCTGATGCGGGGCTCGATCCCAGGACCCTGGGATTATGACCCAAGCGGAAGGCAGACGCTTAACGACTGAGCCACCCAGGCGCCCCACCCAGGCGCCCCACAGGTAGAGATTTTAAGATACAGGTACCCCCCCATCTGAAAGCTCACATCACACCGCTTTGCTTTTATGAAAGACCTACATTAGTACCTGTTTTTACCAACCAAAAGAAATCCAGAGGGAATTTTTGCTTTTACAAAGAAAAGTCATTATCACACTAACATAGGTCTTTCGTAAAAGCAAAGTGGCCTAAGGTGAACTTTCGGAAGGCAGGGGATAATCTTCATTTTACGCCATTTCAGCTTATGAAAGGTGTCATAGGAATGTTCTTTTCAGATGGCAGGGGGAAATTGTGTCTCTGTTGGCAGAAATCAGTTTCACAATCTGGGAACCTGAAATAGTATGCTGTGTGCAGAAGGTCCAAATCAGGGGAGGGTTCAGATCTCCCCTTGCAGTTTCCTTACTCCTTGCTCCGGGCTGTGGAAAGATAACCTCCTTTGCACAAAAGGGGAAGCAGCTTAATTCAAATAATAAAGAAGGAATCCAAATAACAAATACAAGCCATCATTTCTAGCGTGGGAAGTAAGCGGGAAGAGCGGCAGGGGAGAGACAGTATCTCTACCTTCACTAGGACTTTGAGCGGAATTAAATTTTATCATCAGAGGGAAGAGCACAATGAATACGACCCTCCAGAAAATGAGCTACAGCTCACCTTCTAACAGTGCTGTATGATTCTGGACGTGGGGCCTGACCCATGCTTACCTAAGTATCACCTGGTGGGATCTAAAACAGAGAAGGTGAAAGCACATCACACCTCCACACACACAAGGCAGGAATGGGGAAAAACATGGAAAGTAGCCACCGTATATTTATGTGCATATACTTGTTTTGTTTACCTTGTTGCAATAAATTCTTGGTCTGAACTGTGGGAGGCAAAGATTGATGACCATCTTTGTGGCTGAAAGGGTAGCTTCCAAGCATCAGAAATAGCCTTCAATAAAAGACAAAACTTGGTATTAGACAAGTTAAAGTTCAATTCTAAACTTTTAGGAGTTGATTCCTAAGGGAAGAGAATCAAACAGGGTAACAAAGACTTCCATGCACATGAGAATGGTCTCATCGTATCATACATGTAATGCTAAGGAAGAATGAGTCACCGAAAAATTGTAGAGGAGCTTTTTTTAAAGTTTTATTTATTTAAGTAATCTCTACCCCCAACGTGGGGCTCGAACTCACAATCCTGAGATCAAGAGTCTCACGTTCCACTGACTGAGCCAGCCAGGCGCCCCGATAGAGGGGCTTTCTCTTGCACCCTGAGCAGGTTGGCCAAGACTGCTGGTTCTCTGGCTGACAGCTGGACCCGGCGGAGGCAAGGGCCTGTCAGCTCTGCAAGGGGCTCCCCACGGGAAAGGGAGGGTCAAAAGTGGCAGAGCATAGAGAATAGAACTACTCAGCCAGAGGGTTCCGAATGGAACAGGTCACAGAAAATAATCACAGTGCTAGGTATCTTTGTCATTTAACACCTGTCAATGCAATTGCATTTTCTTATTAAAACAAAAAATTAGAAGAGTCCAAAACACCATCATTGAGAAACAGAAAATCTTAGACTTGGAAAGCACCGTAAAAGGACATCTAATCCAAACAGCAATTTAATGACGAATGTCCAGGCTGGGGGAAATGGGTGAAGCTGGTCACAAGGTACTAACGTGTAGTTATAAGCTCTGGGGAGGAAATGTACAGCATGATGACTATAGTTAACACTGTTTCATATATTTGAAAGCTGCTGAGAGTAGACCTTAAAAGTTCTCATCACAAGGAAAAAAGCTGGAACTGTGTGAGGTAATGGATGTTAACTAAACTGACTATGGTAAGCATTTTGTATTATATACAAATATTGAAATCGTTATGTGGTACATCTTAAACTTATTCAATGTGATATGTCAATGAATAGCTCAATAAAACTGGAAGAAAAACAAAGATCAATGTCCAAAAGCCTTTGGTATTCTTTGTACAGAAGCGGGGAAACCACTAGAAATAGCCCTCCGAGCAGCAGGGCTTGCCAACGGCTCTGAACTCCTTGGGTGAGCCCAGCCAGGCATTCTATGTTTTTCTATCTGGCAGACAAGACAACAAAAACTGTCAGCCCGACAGGGACAGGGTTACCCTCTCAGGTCTGTGTTATCATGATCAGTAGGTACTTTCGGCTCAGGTCATGATCCTGGGGTCCTGGGATCGAGCCCCACTTCGGGCTCCCTGCTCAGTGGGGAGTCTGCTTCTCCCTCTGCCTCTGTGATCTCTCTCATCCCTGCTTTCTCACAAATAAGATAAAATCTTAAAAAAAAAAAAAAAAAAAAAAAAGAGGGAGATGAATCTGATGATGTAGAAAACCCTTGGCCTAAAGTCTCCTATTCTTTGTGAACCTGTGTTGAAATTCTTAGTACTTCACACTTTATGAGGCATGCATGCCCATCTCTCTGTCAGAATATTCTAGAATCTGGCCTGGAATCAACATGGACTAGTTTATAGAATTCTTTTTTTTCCCCTGGGGAAGACTGTGTTAACAACGTTTATAGCTTCTGACACTTTTCTTGTTCTCCACAACAACTCAAAAATGAGTATATGAGGAACTGCACCTGCAAATGTTCTCAGGGCCCTTATATATGCCCCCTCTGGGCCAGGAAACCAGAACATATTCAGAGTAGCACTGCCCTCAGTTCTCTTGCCCAATTAGGGCAGTGGCTTCTTGTTAAGTCTTTTGGTTTTTGTTGTCAATGTACAATTAAGCCATTGACTTTAATTGAATATGGAAGCAGTAAAATGAATATAAAGCCCGGACCAAGGAAACGAAACACTTCTTCTGGAAAAGCCAGCCTAAAATGCCACAGGAGGACCGATGACAATGACACAGGTGGTGACATAACAGATGTGCGAGCTGGCCCTGAGCCAACAGCGAGGTCAGCCATTGCTGCAGGCCATCCAGTCCTCGGGCTTTGTCCTGATGGAATGGGGCTTTGCTAAGAACAAGCAAAGAGACAGAAACTGTGTCATTACATCAAAATGCTGAGAGGTGGTTGAGATGAGTCAGATAAAGGGCCCCAGGTCTGCAATCACCTCCACCCCACCGTCCACTTCTTAGGCCTTTTCTCTCTCTGACTTTCAGGGACAAAAACAAACCCACAGAGAAACACTGTCAGCTCCTTAAAGTGTGGACCTGATTTCCCAGCGGGAGGCACTGATTTCACTAACCTTTACCTTCTTCCTATCTCCTTGTTATCTTCTTGGGACACTTCACACTGTGGGCTTCTAACTTGCATTTATTCTACACATCATGACATTCATTTCTCTGAGAACTTAAATGCCAGGACCAGAACAAGTCGGGCAGGGGTCCTCTGGAAGCCACGATGAAGGGCTTACCTGTGAGTATGAAGCCAAATGGAAAAGTCTTCAAATACTATCCGTGGGCCCAACTCAATCGTAAATGGCAGCGTGAAATGAAGTTGCCCAGAAGTGACCGCCCTCAGGACTACCGTGCCCTTTCCTTTAACCCTGGCTCAGCTATCACCCGATACCTGCTCCCGCGGTCGGACTGGAGAGGTGACCTGGATGAGGGCAAGCCAAAGGGCTTCCAAACTTCAGCTACCTCATAACTTTAAAAATCCCCCTTCAGGGGCACCTGGGTGGCTCAGTCGTTAAGCGTCTGCCTTCGGCTCAGGTCATGATCCCAGGGTCCTGGGATCGAGCCCCGCATCTGGCTCCCTGCTCCGAGGGAAGCCTGCTTCTCCCTCTCCCACTCCCCCTGCTTATGTTCCCTCTCTCTCTGTGTCTCTCTCTGTCAAATAAGTAAATAAAATCTTTAAAAAAAAAAAAAAAAAAAATCCCCCTTCAGACACCTGAGAGGGGAGACTCTGACTGTCCCTCCAACTAGCAGGACAAGATACAAGGTTTTATCTGCACCGTGTCATAGCAACACAAACAACTCCTAGTGAGTCATGAGACAAGGACCCTCTACTAGCAAAACACAACTCTGGCTAGAAAGACACATACATAAAATGGCTTAGAGAAGGCCATCAGGGATTTTATTCAGTTTTAATCTTACTAACTGGTTAGCCCTCAAGTGGATACTAATGTCTTTAGTTTGCAGATGAAGACATTGTGGCTTAAAGAGAGGTGAAGCCAGCTTCTAAACCTTCCAAACCACTCTGGTTACTATCTACTTGGACACCATTTACCTTGAAGGATTTACTAGGAATTTTTTTTTTTTTAAGATTTATCTATTTGAGAGAGAGTACATGGAGGGAGTGGCAGAGGGAGAGAATCTTCAAGCAGACTCCCCACTGAGTGTGGACCCCCCCCCCCAAGCATGGAGCCCGACATGGGGCTAGATCCAATGACCCACGAAGTCATGACCTTAGCCAAAACCA
Source organism: Halichoerus grypus (assembly GCF_964656455.1). Taxonomy (NCBI): domain Eukaryota; kingdom Metazoa; phylum Chordata; class Mammalia; order Carnivora; family Phocidae; genus Halichoerus; species Halichoerus grypus. Next base: position 110,099,336 of record NC_135721.1, on the reverse strand, counting down.
AGAATCGGATGCTTAACCGACGGAGCCACCCAGAAGCCCCTTACCAGGAACTCATATGGACACTTTACGACTTTATTTTTTTTCCCTCTTACTTGGGTCAGGCTTTCATACCATTCATTTTTAAAAAATCAATTCTCCCAAACCTAAATTAATGTGGCTATCCTCTACAATGTAGAAATTTGGAAACCTTGACCTTGACTGCCCCTTCCAACATGTATTGGATCAAGCCTCAAGCTGTTTTTTTAGGAAAATCTTTAGATATGCTAGCTCTCTATTCAAGCATCTTACCTCATGAGTCTTCTCAACCTTCCTAAGAGGTTGTTAATACCATTAGCCAAATATTAAAGCGTATGGACCTACATCTGACCAGACGTAGTTCACTTGTTCACAGCCCTTACCAAAATCTAATTTGAGAGAATATTTATGGAGACTGTTCAGTCCATCCACATTAAATTCTTTGTAACGCGAGCTAAGTGGCACCTCTTGTTTCCTGCGCCCCGCCCCCCCACCAGACTGCTGCATTCATATCCCACACCACCATCTGACAGGCTGCTTAGCAGTGTGGATCCTCAGCTGTAGCAAAGATAAATGTAACACGCTGATAAAAATTTAGTGGCCTATCTGTGAAAATTCACAGGACACCAGGGTAGCACGACACATCAGCTGGGAATCGTAACTGTAGTCTCTATAACATAACCTCCCCCTGAGCTGCTCCTCAGGGCAGTGTACTGGACCATCCTCATGTTCAAATCCTATACACAGCCATCACCACACTCCTGGAACCGCTGCAAATAGCTTTACCAACTACTGATTTTTTGTGTGGCCCATTAGCAAGGAATTTCATAAGAAACACCTCTATGAAGCTGGCTCCTGTTTTATTAGGTTGTTAAGAGGATCATTCTTTACTTTGGATGGTATCCTCTTTGAAACCCATGAGAAAATTTTTGGTCTCAGTACTAGGAAAAGTTGTTTCTTCCGATCAACTCAATATTTTATGGTATGAATATGAATCATATAAATTGATCGTGATCCTTTCTTTATTTTGGCTGCTGGAAACCTCAGAATAAATCTGTGGCCCATCCCTCCAGATTTCTCTTTGCCTGAATTCTTCAGTTATTTTTATGCCATAGTGTGTATATATTTTGAAAGCTACCTTAAAATCATTATGGAACAAGACAGAGTAAAATTAACAAACCACTCTCCTTCTGGTAGACATTTAGGTTGCTGGCAACTTTTTACTATTACAGTATTAAGATAAAAATCTTGGGGAACCTGGGTGGTTCAGTCGGTTAAGCACCTGCCTTTGGCTCAGGTCATGATCCTAGTGTCCTGGGATCGAGCCCCCCATCAGCCTACCTGCTCAGCGGTGAGTCTGCTTCTCCCTCTCCCTCTGTCCCTAACCCCCCTTCCCGCTCATGCTCTCTCTCTTGCTCTCTCTCAAATAAATAAATAAAATCTTAAGGAAAAAAAACCCATAAAAATCTTAAGTCAATTTTTGTCTTAGTACAATTTTGACTTTTTTTCTTAAGGAGTTCTACATGTTTCTTATTAAGGTGGCTATTTATTAATAGGATCCTTTTATCTTGTTAATTATTCTAACCAGTTTTGCTATATAGAGGAAACTTTTTCACTTGGGTATCTATAGTATGTTCAGCTGTCTTATTAAACCAATTGATTTTAACAGATTTTCAGTTGTTTTTTTAGGGGGGGTTTCTACAATCTCACTAATGAGAGCCTCTTTCTCAAAACGGTAACCCTTTTGTCTCTCATCTTCATTAGCTAGAACTTCCAGAATTATATGAAATAATAATAGAGTTACCATGCTTGTTTTGTTCCATTAGAAAATGGTTCTAGTGTATCATTTCTGAAATAATGCTGATTGAAATATTCTTTTTATGTTAATAAAGCATTCTAATTTTCAGAGTTCTGAAAATCAGGGATAGGCTTTGAATTCTGATTTCTCTATATATTGAGTTTTATTATTTTTCTTATCTGACAGACTAATGAGAGATAGCACATTTTTCTAATTTTAAACCATCCTTTTATTCCTAGCATAGGCTCTATTTGGTTGTGGCAGATTGTTCTTTAAATGTTTTTCAAATTCTACTGAATTTGATTGGCCCTATCTAATTTTAGACGAGATATTATTGCACATTCATATAACATTTATAAGCCCTGTGCTAGACACTGGAATACAGAGATAAAAATGAAATGGTCAGGTGGTGAAACTATTCTGCGTGATACCGTAATGATACACTTGTGACATGAGGCATTTGTCAAAATCCACAGAACCATACAACACAGTGATCCTTAATTTACATGAACTTCAGTTAATTATAATGTTTCGATATTGGCTCACCAATTATAACAAATGTACCACACTAATGCAAGATGTTAGTATTAGAAGAAATGGTATGCAAACAAGAGGAGGTATACGGGAACTCTCCATATTATCTGCTCAATTTCTCTGTAAACCTAAAATCACTCTAAAAAATTAAAGCCTATTTTTTTCATTTTAAAATTTTTTGAAGATTTTATTTATTTATTTGAGAGAAAGAGAGAGAGAGCACGAGAAGAGGGGAGGGGCAGAGGGGGAAGCAGACTCTGCACGGAGCAAGGGAGCCCGATGTGGGGCTCAATCTCAGGACCCCAGGACCATGACCTGAGCCAAAGGCAGTTGCTTAACCAACTGACCCACCCAGGCGCCCCTTAAATCTTTTTTTTTTTAACATTTTTTTTTTTTTTTTAAGTAATCTCCATACCCAACGAGGGGCTCCAACTCACAACCCCGAGATCAACAGTCACATGCTCTACCGACTAAGCCAGCCAGGCACCAATTTAAAAAAAAAAAAAAGCCTATTAATAAGAATTGGGGGGTAGTGACTGAAACAACTTAAACAACTGGAGATCAAACTGAAACGAATGAATGTGCCATGGAAGAAGAGTGGCAGATCCTTTTGAAGACATCTTACAAATGACAGTATCTGTTTCTTTGGCAAATAGTGACGTCCAAACACTAGGATTCTCTAGGATTCCGTCAGTGTTCAAGGACGTTATGTGATCTTATCACCTCTCGGGTTCCAACACCCCTGATCTTTTAAGGTCAAGGGCCTCCTGCCTTAATGCTTAATCCAGAAAAAAAGAATGGCTCAGCTCAACATATGAAAATGCAGACAGCCTCACCCAGGAAGACTCTCCTCAGTCCTGCCTGGGAAATGGCCATGTTACCTGAACTCCTGCAAATACTTAAAGTATTTACTTATACATTTACTTCCGTAAATACTTAAAAATGAGAGCCTCCCTTTCCAGAGTTGGGATCTAAGTACAAGAGAGACTGGGTCTGAGTATAAACTGAGGGCCATGGATCATGGCTAAAGTGCTCTGCAGTTCAGAGAAGTCGCCTGGAGCCAGATAATCGAGGCATTATAAGACAGCAAGATAATACAGGTTTATAAGCGCGTCGATTTATTAGAGATTTTTTTCCTTTCTTAAAGGAAGTATTTCAGATAAAAAGGTAAAGAATATAGTAAACACTCTTATACCCACCACCTAGCTTTAGCAGATGTGAACATTTTGCCATGTTTGCTTCTCATTTCAGTGTTAAGAAAAAACTGAAAAGATACAAACAAAACCCACACTAATCCTTATTTCCTCTCCTTTTTTACCAAGAGGCGAACTCTGTCTGAAGTTGGGGTCTCTCATTTGAATCAGTATTGGGTATGTGCGTATCTATAAACAATATGCAGTGGTCTTATGTATTTCTAATGTACCTTCATGATATTACACGATGCACATCATCTCACAACTGGCTTTTCCATTCAGCATTATTCTTCTAAGGTTTCCCATGTCGAAATGTCGGTATCTAATTTATTCATTTTAACTTCTCCATAATATTCAATTGCAGGACTAAAAACAGTTTCTTTTTCCATTGCCCTATTACATATGTTGTTTGTAATTTTTTTACTATGAAAAAATGCTGTAATAAATATTCTCTACAAGAGTCTTGTGGAAAAAAAAAAGAAAGAAAGAAGAAAAAGAAAAAATAAATAAATGAAATGGTCCTGTCTGCAAGTCTTGAGCATGATGGACCTCCTTCCAACAGTGACTATGGAATAGAAAAGTTTGCAACAGAGCTTTCTGCAAATGGCATTCAGAGTAGGGAAGGATGGCCTAAGTGAATGTTTTTTCAATAGGTGGTTTTGAAATCAAGTTATGGGTTGAAAAAAGAAATATTAACTGAAAGAGAAGATAAAATATCAAAATGCACACAATATGGACATTATTTCATGAAACTTTTTTTTTTTTAGGATTTTAAGAAATCTCTACACCCAACGTGGGGCTTGAACTCACGACCCAGAGATCAAGTTGCATGCTCCACCGATTGAACCAGCCAGGTGCCCCTACTGTATGAAACTTTTGCTTCAGTTTTATCCAAATACATATAACAAATTATATCCTAGGTCCAATATAAAATTTCTTATTGTGGCTCTTGATGGAAAAAAAATGGAAAAATACTGGCCAAAAGTATACCCAGAGAATTCAGGGAAGAATTCACAGGAGTAATGTTTGAAATGGAGACAATGAAGACGTATGCCTGACCTCATGGACAACTCTGAAATGGGACAGATACTACATACTAATGGTACAATGGACAATACGTACTTGACTATGGGAGTCAGGCAGCAAGAACAGGAACAGGGGAAAGACACAAGGGACGGGGACCAGTAATAGCCAATGCATAGAGATGGGACAGTGAGGCCGGTTTAGAAAATGCTGAATATACCACTTAGCTTCTTAGAACGGGAGGAGGAGACAGGGATGGAAATGCAGATGCAGATGGGGAGGGCCTTGAATGTTAACGCCAAGGGGCTTGAGACTACTTTACCTATGGTCTGAGGTAGTGTTTTTCTCCCAAATTGCAGATCAAGAATCAAGAACTCACATTACTGAGACATAACCAGAGTTTTCTTTTTTTTTTAATTTAGTAGAATAGAGTCAGACTATACCATACATGAGGACGGGAAGTGTTTTGTGAAACCTGTGAAATATATAATTGAAACTATATTTCTATCTATCTATTATTCTGGGTTGTTTAATCTCTACGCCTCACGTGGGGTTCAAACTCACAGCCCCAAAATCAAGAGTCACATGCTCTACCAACTGAGCCAGCACCATTAGTCTGGGTTTTGATGTAAAAGACATTTCTTACTGAGGACTGTGATAAAAGAAAGTTTGAAAGCTACTGGTCAGAAGGAAGTCATAGAAGGCTTCTAACCAGGGAAAGAAATGACACTAATAAAAAGCCTGCCATTAACCTCCCAGATGACAAAGCAATTCTGAAGCACTGAGAGGCAATTCACCCTTCAAGGGGTTCCCGCTATCTTTTTTGTACTACATGAGGGGCTATCTTTGCAAATGGCTTCCTGAAGGCATCAAAGTACACACTACTAAGAAATATACTAGCAATCTCAATTTCTCCCTGGGCATTTTCTTCCTTTAATTTTTTTTTCTTTTTTTTTTTTAAGATTTTATTTATTTGACAGAGAGAGAGAGAGACAGCAAGAGAGGGAACACAAGCAGGGGGAGTGGGAGAGGGAGAAGCAGGCTTCCCGCAGAGCAGGGAGCCCAATGCGGGGCTCAATCCCAGGACCCTGGGATCATGACCTGAGCCGAAGGCAGACGCTTAATGACTGAGCCACCCAGGCGCCTCCTGATTTTTTTCTTTTTGAGGGAGGGGTATCCTTAAAGAGGAGGAAGGAGGAAAATGAACTATGTATAACATATTACTGTCTCACAAGGATTTCAAAACTACCTTCAAGGAAATTTTTCTTTTTTTTAAAGTAAATTACCCCCAATGTGGGGCTCAAACTCATGACCCTGAGATCAAACTCGCATTCTCTACCGACTGAGCCAGCCAGCGCCCTGAAAAAATCTTTTACTTTTAAAGATTTTAATTAAACTTTTTATTTTAAGATCACTGCAGATTCACATGCAGTAGTAAGAAACAATACAGAGATCCCATGTACCCTTTAACCAGTTTCCCCCAAAGTTAACCCCTGCATAGCTACTACACATCCTGTCACCAGCAGGAAGTTGACAATACAATCCATGATCTTATCCAATTTCCCCAGTTTACACGTACTCATGCACATGTGCCTGTGGATTCAATTCTATGCAATGTTATCATATGTATAGATTTGTGTAATCACTACCACAGTCAAGACAGAGAACAGTTCCATCACAAGGATCTCCGGTACTGTCCTCTAAGAAGCCTTTTATTTTTTTAGATTTTGTTTTTTATTTTTTTTTGAGAGAGAGAATGAGAGAGAGAGAGAAAGCACATGAGGGGGGGAGGGTCAGCAGGAGAAGCAAGACTCTGCGCTTAACAGGGAGCCCAATGTGGGACTCGATCCTGGGACTCCAGGATCATGACCTGAGCCAAAGGTAGCCGCTTAACCGACTGAGCCACCCAGGCACCCCAAAGCCTTTTATTTTAAAGATTTTATTTTTAAGTAATTATACCCAATGTGGGGTTCGAACTCACAACCCCAAGATCGAAAGTCGGGTGCTCTACCCACTAAGCCAGTCAGGAGCCCCCAAATCCAAATACCCTATTACCACGTTAAGTCTTCAAGTTCTTTACCCAGATCTAAGGCAAGAACGAGGTGCCCGGGGTCAACTGAAGAGTCCAGTGAATCCCACTACCCACACTGTAAGAAACACTTGAGTTGGGGCACGTGGGTGGCTCAGTCACTAAGCATCTGCCTTTGGCTTGGGTCATGATCCCGGGGTCCCAGGACTGAGCCCCGCATCGGGCTCCCTGCTCAGCGGGAAGCCTGCTTCCCCCTCACCCACTCCCCTGCTTGTGTTCCCTTTCTCGCTATATCTTTCTCTGTCAAATAAATAAATAAAATCTTAAAAAAAAAAAAAGAAACACTTGAGTGACATGTTTATTCTTGGTGTACCAAACACTTAAATGATAAATATGACTATATACAAAAACTGCAAAACTATATATAAAATTTAAAAAAGACCACAAAAACAGAAGATTATGATCACACATCTGTTAAAAATCTGTATCTAAAGGGGCGCCTGGGTGGCTCAGTCAGTCTGGGCATCTGACTTGATTTTGGCTCAAGTCATTATCTCAGGGTCCTGGAATCAAGCCCCATGTCAGGCTCTATGCTCAGCTGGGAGTCTGCTTGAGGATTTTCTCTCCCTCTGCCCCCCTCCCCACTTGCCCATGCTCTCTCTTAAATAAATAAATATATCTTTTAAAAAAATCTATTATCTAGGAATATGTACACATGAATACTTTGGGAGGTAATGGTGGCCATGCAGAAATTTAAAATATGGAACAGTAGAGTGGTGGGCTACATTTTCCCTTTCGTGTGTTTAAAGTACATGTAAGGGGGCGCCTGGGTGACTCAGATGGTCAAGCGTCTGCCTTCGGCTCGGGTCATGATCCCAGGATCCTGGGATCGAGCCCCGCATCGGGCTCCTTGCTCGGCAGGGGGCCTGCTTCTCCCTCTCCTTCTACTGCTCCCCCTGCTTGTGCTCTCTCGCTCTCTCTGTCAAATAAATAGATAAAATCTTTTAAAAAATAAATAAATAAATAAAGTATATGTAAGTAGTTAAACAACTGGACTGGGTTCCTGGGGTCACAGGATGATACCAGAGAGGACTGAGGGTGTAGATACAATGCTCAGAGTACTTCTTGCAGTTGACAGTTCCTCCAGGACTGGATGGCCAGATGGAGACAGACCTTTCTCCTCTGCCCCCCCCTCCCGTATGCAGGCTGATGAAGGGCAAGTGCAAGGGAGGGGCTGAGAAGGGGTCCAGGGTAGGCTGATCGACCATGTGGTCTATCTAGGACTGAGGATTTTTCCAGAACATGGAACCTTCTGTGCTAATACCAGAAAAGTCCCAGGCAAACAGGGACAAGTGGGTCATCCTATCTGGAAGGTTTCTATCTGTACTTCTTTGGAGCTTGAAGCTAAGTAAACCTTTTTGTGGTTAAGGACTCAGAACATGGGGGTAGGGAAGTGTGGAGGGATGATTTAGAAGAGAATAAGGTGACCATGACACTTTCTGAACACCTGAGCATCCATCTTCCTTTGGCCTAAAAAGAAGTTGCCATAGCTGAGTTATACAACCTGATTTTTGAGTCTCACAAAAACGTAATGGAAAGTAATTCTGGCAGATACACATACTTTAAAGACTAGGCTCAAACAGGTTACAGAGGAAAAAAAAGAAGAAAAGATTACCTGTCACATAAGAGAAAAGCATTTAACCTCAGAGTGGGTGGAATACCAATGCACTGAGCAATTTTATAAATTGGGCACTTCAGCTTTTAAAGAAGTACAATACTTCTTATAATTTCTAAATTGAGTTACTTGTCCATCCATGAAAAAAATGTGACTTGTGTTCATTTTTCTTAGAGCTGGTTAAAATGAAAGACAGCTGTCCCAGCACATCCCACACAGTCATCCACCAGTGAGAGGCGCACAGAAGACCAGAACACAGGTATGCACCCAGAAAAGGCTTGCAATCCTATATGCTTGGAGCCCAGTCACCCTTCAATGGCTTAATACATGCAAGGCACTCTGCTAGGCACAGGTAGACACAACTTTTACTCTTAAGAAACTCATAGGCTTGGGGCGCCTGGGTGGCTCAGTTGGTTAAGTGACTGCCTTCAGCTCAGGTCATGATCCCAGGGTCCTGGGATCGAGTCCCGTATCGGGCTCCACCTGCTTTGCAGGGAGCCCGCTTCTCCCTCTGCCTGCCACTCCCCCTGCTTGTGCTCTCTCTCTGGCAAATAAATAAATAAAATTTTAATAAAAAAATAAAAAAGAAAGAAACTCATAGGCTCAAATCAAGGCACTCTTAAAATTAAGAGACCCACAGACTCAAAACAAGGAGATGAACAAAGGGTTCTAATACCATTTACTCATTACCTTAACAGCAGGGTCAGCAAAATTCTATGGGAACCCAGGTGAAGCAGCCATGTTCTTCATGTATAAACCTGACCGTTGGACCTTATTCCATCAGTTCTTGCCGCTCTTGAATGCTCAACTTATCTCTGACTACTGACCCTTTCCTCAACATGTCTCTTCTGCCCTCAACAGCCCACTCAAAAAACCTTGCCTTGGTGTTGAGTTTTTCTTACTGTTGCCAATTTAGCAAATAAAAATAAAAACTGCCTACTTGTATCTGAAAATCAGATAAATAATGGATTTTTTTCTTTTAGCACAAGAATGTCCTGTGTACTATTTGTGACATATGCTAAAAAATTACTTATGCACATTCAGCAAACTAAGAACAGAAAGGAACTTCATTAACATGATAAAGGGTATTCGTGAGAAACCCATAGCTAATATATTCAATGGTGAAAGACTGAAAGAATCCCCCATAAGATCAGGAACAAGAGAAGGATGCCTGCTTCTACCACTTCTATTCAATTTCATACAAGAAACTCTAGCCAGAGCAAGTAGGCAAGAAAAAGAAATAAAAAGGTCTCCAAAGTAGAAAGAAAGAAGGAAAACCACCTTTATCCATAGATTATATGATCCTATATATAGAAAATCCTAAAGAATCAACACACACAAAAAAACTGTTACAGCTAATAAAAGAACTAGGCAGGGGCGCCTGGGTGGCTCAGTCAGTTAAGCATCTGCCTTTGGCTCGGGTCATGATCCCGGGCTCCTGGGATCCAGCCCCACATCAAGCTTCCTGCTCAGCGGGGAGCCTGACTCTCCCTCTCCCACTCCCCCTGCTTCTGTTCCCTCTCTCACTGTGTCTCTCTCTGTCAAATAAATGGATAAAATCTTAAAAAAAAAAAAAACTAGGCAAAAAATGCAGGATAAGTAATTCATTTCTAAACATTAGCAATGAACAATTCATAAAGATGTTAAGATAAAAATTCCATTTACAGTAGCATTAAAAAGAATAAAAATACTTAGGAATAAATATAACTGGGGAGGTGCAAGACTTATACACTGAAAACTATAAAATGCTGCTGAAAGAAACTTAAAAAGATATAAATAAATAAAAAGACATCTCCTGTTCATGGATTACAGACTCAGTATTGTTAAGATTGAAAGATGCCAGGGGTGCCTGGCTGGCTCAGTCGGTAGAGCATGTGACTCTTGATCTCAGGGTCATGAGTTCAAGCACCACACTGGGCATGGAGCCTACTTAAAAAAAAAAAAAAAAAAAGAGAGAAGAAAGAAAGATGCTAAGCACCATTAGTCACTAGGAAAATACAAATCAAAACCACAATGAGATACCACTTCACATTCACTAAGACAGCTATTAAAAAAGAAAAACAACAACAACACAGAAAATAACAAGTGTTAGCCAAGATGTGGAGAAAGTGGAATCCTAATACACCGCTGTTGGAAATGTAAAATGGTACAGCCACTGTGGAAAAGTTTGGCAGGGGGCACCTGGGTGGCTCAGTCAGTTAAGCATCTGGTTTGGAATTGGGTCATGATCCCAGAGTCCTGGGATCAAGTCCCGCATTGGGCTCCCTGCTCAGCGGGGAGCCTGATTCTCCTCCCTCTGCATCTCCCCTGCTTGTGCTCTCTCACTCTCTCACTCACTCTAAAATAAATAAATCTTTAAAAAAAAAAAAAAGTCTGGCAGTTCCTCAATAAGTTAAATATAGAATATATAACCCAGCAACTTCACTCGTAGGTATATCCCCAAAGTACTGAAAACAGGCGTTCAAACAGAAATATGCACGTGAGTGTTCACAGCAGCACTATTCACAATAGCCAAAAAGTGGAAAAACCCCGGGTCAATCAACTGATGAATGGATAAACAAGATAGGGGATGTCCACACAGTGGACTATTATTTAGCTATACGTAATGAAGAGCTGGCACATGCCATAACATGGGGGAATCTTAGTAACGTTATACTAAGTGTAAGAAGCCATATACAGGGGCGCCTGGGTGGCTCAGTTGGTTAAGCAACTGCCTTCGGCTCAGGTCATGATCCTGGAGTCCCTGGATCGAGTCCCTGGATCGAGTCCCGCATCAGGCTCCCTGCTCGGCAGGGAGTCTGCTTCTCCCTCTGACCCTCCCGCTTCTCATGTGCTCTGTCTCATTCTCTTTCTCTCAAATAAATGAATAAAATCTTAAAAAAAAAAAAAAAAAAGAAAAAGCCATATACAAAAGGTTACATACTACAGAATTCTACACTTTGGAAATATCTAGAATAGGCAAATCCACAGAGACAGAAAGCAGATTAGTAGTTGCCAGGGTCTGGGGGAGGGGGAAACGTGGAGTCACTGCTTAATGGGTATATGGAGTTTTCTTTTGGGGTGAAAAAATGTTCTTGAACTAGATAGTGGTGGATTGGTTGCACAACAGCATCAATGTACTGTCACTGATTTGCACCCCTAAAAAAATGGCCAATTTTACCACAAAACATTATCCATTACGTATCTGAAATTCAAATTTAACTAGGCATTCTGTATTTTATCTGGCAATCCTAGCCCCGCTCTGCATCCTGCTCAAGGTTCCCCTTCTCTTCAAAGGTTCTCAAGGAACTGCCTCAACATTTGCAACCTGTTCCTTAACTCTCAACATTCAACAGGTGTGCAGTCTGGTTTCTGCCCTGACAATCCAATCAAACTGCTATTGTTAATGTCATCAGTGATGTCCAAGTTGCCAACTTTACTGGAGACTTTTGTTTTTGTTTTTTAAAGATTTTATTTATTTGACAGAGAGAGCCAGCGACAGCCAGAGAGGGAACACAAGCAAGGGGAGCGGGAGAGGGAGACTGAGCCACCCAGGCGCCCCGAGATTTTTGGTTCTTGCCATAACTGCTCTCTCCCTAGCAACCGACATGGTGCAAATTCTTTTTTTTTTTTAAGATTTATTTGAGAGAAAGAGAGAGCACAAGCAGGGGGAGGGGCAGAGGGAGAGGGAGAAGGAAACTCCCTGCTGAGCAGGAAACCCAACCAGGGGCTTGATCCCAGGACCCCAGGATCATGACCTGAGCCAAAGGCAGCCGCTTAACTGACTGAGCCACCCAGGCACCCAAATCCTCTCCTTTTTGCAATACTCTCCTTTCCCATTGGCTTCTGTGCAGTGAAAGGTTAACTCAGCAGGTTTGGGGTGTTCAAATCCTGCACATTCCAAAAAAAACCTGGCCCTTTGCCAGCTCCTTGGAGCTAATCTCTAAGCCTTTGGAACATCCTTCCTATTAAGACTGTCTGCATAGGGCGCCTGGGTGGCTCAGTCATAAAGCGTCTGCCTTCAGCTCAGGTCATGATCCCAGGGTCCTGGGATCGAGCCCCGTATCGGGCTTCCTGCTCAGCGGGAAGCCTGCTTCTCCCTCTCCCACTCCCCCTGCTTGTATTCCCTCTCTCGTCGTCTCTGTCAAATAAATAAATAAAATCTTAAAAAAAAAAAGACTGTCTGCATATATACCTGAGACCTTGGCCACACCAGACAGCCTACACTACCAATGTGATTTATGGTAGGAGCCTTGGGCCACGTCAGTTGGACCTCTGAAGGGGGCAGGGACTGGATAGCTAACTAAGGTCAGCCATGTGGGCACTCCATGCCTACTTGACTGACCCCCAATAAAAACTCTGCACAGGCTCCAGTGAACTATCCTGATGGGCAATATCAGTAAATGTTGGCAAACATCATTGCTGGGATGAAAGTAAGAGCTGCCCAGGGGTGCCTGACTGGCTCAGTTGGTTAAGCGTCTGCCTTCGGCTCAGGTCATGATCCCAGGGTCCTGGGATAGAGCCCCGCATTGGGCTCCCTGCTCCGCGGGAAGCCTGCTTCTCCCTCTACTCCTCTACCCTGCTCGTGATCTCTCTCTCTCAAATAAATAAATAAAATTTTGAAAAAAAACTAAAAAACAAAAAAAAAAGAGCTGTCCATGTGACTGCACTGGAAGAGGACAACTAAAGCTTGTGCCTGGTCTCTCCTAGACTCTACACTATGTGCCTCTTTCCTTTGCTGATTTTAATCTGTATCCTTTCATTGTAATAAACCATAACTGTGAGTATAACAAGCTTTTACGAGTTCTGTGAATCCTTCTAGTGAGGGTGGTATGGGGCCCCTTGACAAACTTGTTACCATTTTCCCTAAGTCTGATTATCTCCTTTTTTTGTCTTTCCTCCTGGGTCCCCTTTCCTTCGCCCTCCCTATAAATGCTGGTATTCTACTCTTGGTTATCTTCTCTCCCCTGCTCCACAACTGTAATAACATCCTTCCCACCTATCCCAGGCAATTTCATTCACTTGTGGTTCTGATTGCCACCTGTCCTCATACCCATTTGAGACTCCAGCCTGGATATTTCTGCCTGGAAGCTCATCTTAGCATGACCAGGTCAGATTAACCCTCACCCCAACACCTTTCCTGCTTTGGTTCCAGTTTTAGTTTCTGACTCCCTATCAGTGTAGTAGGCACTAAAATCCTCATTCCCAGGGCACCTGGGTGGCTCAGTTGGTTAAGCGTCTGCCTTCGGCTTGGGCCATGGTCCCAGGGTCCTGGGCTCAAGCCCCATGTCGGGCTCCCTGCTCAGTGGGGAGCCTGCTTCTCCCTCTCCCTCTGCAGCTCCCCCCACTTGTGCTCTAATAAATAAAATCTTAAAAAGAATAAAATAAAATCCTCATTCCCTAATCAACCAATTAGCCAGTCTTGCTTTTTTCTGCTTCCAAACATCTCTGAAACTGAGACTTTCCATTCCCATAGTTCTGGCCCTCATTAGCTCTCACCTGAGCTCTTGCACACATCTGTGAAATATTATCCCTAATATATCTCATGCATCCCTACCCCCAATCTAGTTCTATCCTTTTTACCTAACAGTTCTAAAACATGAATCTGCCCAATTATTCCTACTGAAACTCCTTTAGAGGCACCCCAGCCCCTGTAGACTTAGGCTCTTCAGCAACGATGTAAGTTGTGACTCAGATCCACTCTCTCTCTACCCACACCCTCTGCCTTCTTTCCACCCCAACTCTTCAGCAATGCCCAACCACTCTAAATTCCCAGACCATATTCACTAAACATTATCATCTCTATGCCATGACCCATTCTAGGCACTATAGGTAAACTAGTTAACTAGACACAGTTAACTCAAAGGGCTATCTTCCAACAGGGGAAACAGTAAGTAAACGGAGTAATTTCTGATACTGCTGAGTGCAGTGAGGAAAATGAAGCTGAAGATGACAGAGCACGATCAAAAGCCAATGGGGATATTGTTTTAGCATGGGCAGGGAAATGGCCTTTGGGAGGAAACCTGAATAATGGTGGCAGGGATCCTTTTTAAAATTCTCAGACCCCAAATGTTTACAAGGTTACTTGTATTAAGTTGCTTACATACATACTGGATCTATATACACAGAATCTGTATGTACAATCTCTTTAGCTTATGGCTCTAATACAACCAAACCTAAAGCCCACTAGACTTCCAATGCATTTCCTTCTTGTCTGAGCTACTTATCATGAAAAACATTCTACCTGGTCATCAGATTTGGGAATCACTGGCTCAAGAGGCACTCATTTAATTCTACTCTTCTAAGTCCAATATTAGGGAGAAAACATTCGAGGGGAAGGGTGGGGGGAGAGTTTATGCAAGAGAAGTAGAAACGCAGAAGAGGGGGGCTAGAGGATGACATTAAGCTCACTAAATCTGAAATGGCTCTTGTAAACAGGAAGAACCAGCAACTAAGGACAACCAACCAAACGTCAATGCGAATGAGATTTTAATTTTAAAGGGAGAAGAAAACATGCATGGGGGAAAAATCCTGAAATGTAAATGAAACTGTAAAAGATTCTTATTTTACTTTATTTAAGTACGCTCCACATCAAACGTGGGGCTTGAACTCCCATGGGGCTTGAACTCCCATGGGGCTTGAACTCATGACCCTGAGATCAAGAGTCACATGCTCCACCGACTGAGCCAGTAAGGTGCTCCAAAAGATTCTTATTTTAAAACAAAGTATATGAAAACCATTTTCAAAAAATTGGCTTTGAAAATGTCTGACTACACTTTTTTTTTTTTTAAAGATTTTATTTATTTATTTGACAGACAGAGAGATAGCGAGAGCTGGAACATACACAAGGGGAGTGGGAAAGGGAGAAGCAGGCTTCCCGCAGAGCAGGGAGCCCGATGTGGGGCTCGATCCCAGGACCCTGGGATCATAACCTGAGCCGAAGGCAGAGGCTTAACCGACTGAGCCACCCAGGCGCCCCTACATTTTTATCTTAAAAATTCAAAATCATCGTGAGGGAAGGCCAGTCAAGAGAGTAAGAAAAATATGATAAGAATTACTTGAAAATAGGGCACATTAAGAGGTTTATTAGTCACCTGCACAAACTAGCAACAACTTGTCCAACTGGGCCAGGTTACAATTAATTCACAGTAACACTAACTTCACTCTGCCGTAGACAAAGAGCACAGCTAAGTCTCCTCAACAGAGGATTTTATTACCAAACCTATATTCTGGCTTTTATAACGGTTTCCCAACACCTTGCACAGCGCACCTCTGCAGCATTTATGAGTAACAATGTCCCTGAAAGCCCTTCAGAGAGCAGAGGTGAACACCTTCTCATGGAGGAACATCAGCTTTTCTAAGCGAGTTCGTTTCAGGAGTGGGAGCCATTCCCAGTGGAATAACTCGACCACACGGTATCCGAGCTGCTTCAACTGTCGCCTCTTCATGTTGTGCAGTCCAAGCAGATCCCTGGAACCATAGCAGTATTGGTTCTTGTTTGTCAACTGAATAGCCAGCCTCACTTGTGGGGCCTGCACGCAGGCTGGGGGATGAGGGCCCGCCATCTTCATGGCCCCCAATCTGTCTGCCACACTGTCAGGGGAGCTCCCCAAATGTATGGCCACCTTCTCTAATTCCCTTGCCTGCTGCTCAGTCTCTGACTCAATTTCTCCCTGGAAGTGCGCTCTTGATTTCCCTTTTAGTAGCTGATTCATCAAATCATCTGTAAGGCTGACTCCCACGTGCTTCAGCCTCAATCTGGCTTCATCTTCAATTGATACGGCTTCTTTGTTAAATGGTAATGGCTTCAAGTTAACATCAAGCTGGACCTCTAAGTCAGAAGATCGGGTATGAGGCAGAATCATATGGTGTTTGATGTACTGGGGCCCACCCAACATGTTCTCAAGTAAAAAGAGAGCTTCTAGGAATTCAGGCTTTGAGCACATATCCCTCCTTGCTAAATTCCACAGCATTTCTGACCCCTCTTGCTGAAGGTGAGCACTAAGACGATTGCCTCTGTAATCTAGACACTCAATGCCAACCGTACCATCAAGAGTATACAACTCCTTAGTGAGTTCGAACTTACTTCTCTCCTGAGCTAACCTGATGAACTCTGGACTCAAAGCAAAGTTGATGAGCTCTAATGGAAAGTACTCAGAAAATGCCAGGCCCAGCAAGCAGGTGAGCAGGTGTTCTGGGTATCGCTTGAACTCAGGCATCTTTCTGTGAATCTCATTTATCAGACTAGAATAAAACTCTTCTGTATTGGGTGGCTTGTAATTCAGAGTTCCAAATGACCACAGAATCTTGGCTACATCCTTACTTCGACAGTATGCCACCCTAGGAGGCAAAGAAGCAGCCACAGCATTCATTAGCCCTTCATCCAGGATGCGTAAGGCTGAGCAAGCAAGAGTCAGGTGCATGACACCCTGAACTCCTAGAAAAGGAATTCGTTGAGGAGCAATCTGGCCAAATTGCTTCATGAAATTTATGTGATCCACGTGAGTGAAACGGAACATTTTGAGAATATTCACTAAGGCATAATTACTCAGATGCTGCATGTCGGCACAAGCCAAGTCTCCAAGTTTCCGCATGACATATTCAGAGAGACTACTACTTGATTTAAAGAACCCCAAACAGATTGTACCAATCTCCTCTAAATTGATCAAATCTATATACTTGAGAATCAACGATTCCAGTTTTTGCATGAGGTCTTGGGGTACCTGGCGACTTTCACCTATAATATAAATTAAGTGAATCAGCTGGGATAAGGATAGATCTTTCCAGTGTAAATTAAGATAACTAAAAAAGATTTTTAAAAACCGAGGTACTCTGCGGCCCAAGTACCGCCAGAGGTCAGCCACCAAGAGAAGCTGATCCAGACTCATCTCCCACACCTTACTGCAAAATCTGATTTCACACACATCGAGCACTGAATGGGAGTAAGGGATTCCTAAACCGACAAAGGCTTTCAAAATATTGATCAGATCTGGGACTTCAAAGAGCTGTATGTTTTTCACACTCAGCTGGCAGAGCAAAGCAAAGCTGGTACTGGACAGCACAACAGGACGCTGCTCTGCAGGCAAAGAGCTCAGCTTACAGAAATAATCAGCAATGACTTGAGGCTGGAGATTATCT
Organism: Halichoerus grypus; assembly: GCF_964656455.1. NCBI lineage: Eukaryota > Metazoa > Chordata > Mammalia > Carnivora > Phocidae > Halichoerus > Halichoerus grypus. The sequence goes on along the minus strand of NC_135721.1, from coordinate 110,081,952 downwards.
TGATAAACTGTGACTTTGTGCAAAATTAATTCACCTTCTGAAACAGAAAGGGGCTGACAAGTCTCCGATCTGTTATAGCTGTGCAGCTGGTACTCTGGTCTTAGCTGGAGGAAACCTCGGGGGTCTTCAAAGGAATCAAACATTTCTATATCGTCTTCAACAACTCCCGCGGCCCCGGGTGAGCCCGGCTTCAACGTGCTGGCCTGAGAGGCAGAAGCCCTGCTGGATTCTGAACCTGGGAGGGCGCTGCTGGTTGTCAGGAGCCTCCGAGAAGAGGAAGCACTATGAATGTTCTCAACTTTTTTGGCAGGCCGGCAGAGGCTGCTGTGTTCTGCAGGGTCCTGTCCCCCATGCCGGGCGCAGCTTCCCACAGTCCAGTATGTCACACTCTGGGTCGCACTGTAGGCAAAAGGATGGCAAAACGTTCGGTATCCTAAAGGTTTTAACAACTTGAGGGTGGCTGCCGTTCTGGGGTCAGTACCGATCGTTCTGGCAGTCAGAACACAGTCCTCACGGGTTTGTCTAGGCAATTTCTTGTTTGCATGGCGCTTGATTAGAGCTGGACGGGGAGGCGTTCCACAGAAACTGCCTGGAAATCTTCGGCAGATCGCAAGAGCCATGGGTCACAAATGACTGGGCCAGAATTGGTGCCAGATACTGAAAAAAGGGTAGATGAAGAATAAGTGGCTTCCACCTATCACAATACCAAAACGCACACATTTTAAGAAAGGGATTAAGCTACACTGCTGTCCACTCAAGTAAGTTCCATGCTAGTGAATGCCCAAACCACAAGACAGCACACATCAAGGATAAACTCCTTATCCTTGGTATCAAGGCATAAAGGGCCCACTTGGAGAATAAGAACGTTGGTAAAACTGTTGTGCTAACTCCAAAAGTAAAAAGTGGGATCTGGTGTAAAGTTTAATTACGCCCACGACAACCCTCCTTGTTCCTAAGGTATGAAGCTCTTGATGACGGGATTCTGTTCTAATGCTGCTCCTACACCTTTTAGAAGATGTTCGTCTCCTCTCCAGGTGGCTTATCAGATACTGAATCGCTATCACAGAGCAGTCACGCAATTGGAACGTATACTCAAAAACTCATTTTGGTGGGAGAAGGCAGAAGGCTGATGCACTCTGCTCACTGTCGATTCACGGGTGGGAAGCAAAAAGCATCTCGAAGTTGGGCTCGGGGTTCAGGGAACACCAGGTCACACGTCTGCCCTGCTGACGTGCGAGGGAGGAGCACAGCTCTCCTCTGGGGGCGGCTGGTTAGCAATGTGGCCAGTGAGTCAGATGCTGACGACCCTGCCTCTGAGCAGCGCAGGTCCCACTGTCCCCCCCAACAGTCGAAGCCCTGAGAGGCTACGACACTGACTCTGCTATCCTCCTGCTTTCTCTAAAGGCTTTTAGCTTTCCTTCCACTAGAGAAATGCCAAAGCCTGACAAGCAAAACCCAGTGAGCCCTGAGCTGCCAAGATGTGGACCAGATAGGGTTGTTGCTGCGCATGATCCCTTGCAGGTTCTGAGGGTGCCAGACTGACTTTCTGAACTCCCTGCCCAGCTCCCTGGTCAGCCCCTTCCCTCCAGAGCCCACAGCAGGAGAACCAGGCGGCCACAGGGCCGGCCAGCGGCTTTGTTCGGGCAGTCCAGCTATACAGGCTTCTCTGGACGGCAGGAGTGCATGCTTTAATTTCTTTGTGAACCAGAGGAGAATTCTATCCCATTAAATCTTTATACACTTAGTTCTTTACTGTGGCCTGTGGACCATTCTGTCCACTAAGTTTCAATCTATGGGTCCAGATACTACAGACCAGGTGTCAGCAAACGACGGTCCACGGGTCCAAATCTATCCCTCCACCTGTTTCTTAGGTAAAGTTTTATGTGAACATAGCCAGGCCACACATTACATATTGTTTACACCTGCTTTCTCACTACAAGAGTAAAACTGAGTAACTGTGGCAGAAAAATACATGGCCTGCAAAGCATAAAATATTTACTATATGGCCCTTTACAGAAAAAGTTGGCTATAGACGATTAGTTTATGCCTATGAATGCAGATGGCCAATTTTTTAAAAATTAGAAAACATTAGGAAAATAGTACTGAAATAACTTTTCCTTTAATAGTTAGAGATAATTGAAAATTTATGCCTCAAAATAGTCACTAGGAATCTCAACCAATATTGCACCACAGGCATGCTAGGAACAAAAGAGAGCAAGTAACAGAACTCTCCAGTTGACAGAATAGGGTTTGTTTTTTTTTTTAAAGATTTTTTATTTATTTTTTTTGGAGGGGGAGAGGGAGAGAAAGAGAAGGGGGGGCAGAGGGAGAGGCAGAGAATCTCAAGCAGACTCTGCACTGAGCACGGAGCCCCACCTCACAACCCTGAGACCATGACTTGAGCTGAAACCAAGAGTCCAACACTTAACTGACTGAGCCGCCAGGGTGCTCGACAGAATAGGGCTTTTAAGAAGACCTGCTTTAGAACCTGGAATCTACATTTGGCTCAACAGAATTTGCAATTAAAACCATAAACCGTTCAAATCTGTAGACTTTCATCTCATCTTGGGAACTAGTTTGAAATAACAACAACAACAAAAGACAAAACATTTTTTTACAAAATAACTGTGCTCTAAAGAAAAAACTGGTGCCTGGCTGGCTCAGCTGGTAGAGTATGCGACTCTTGATCTCGGGGGTTTTAAGTTCGAGCCCCATATTGGGTGTAGATTACTTAAAAATAAAAAATCTTAAAAAAAAAAAAATAAAGCAAAAAACTGAAAACAATTCAAATGTCCACCTGGAAGTAGAGGCTGGTTTATAGAATAAGTGTGTGGCAGGCATCAACGTGAGAAAAAGCACATACAAATACACAGGACAAACAGAACAAAGGAAAGTAATTATATAGCTTTTTGGTGGGGAGACTTTCTGTTATATCTTTGATAAATTAACTTTTTCCCCCTTTTTATTGGCATTGAAACCGTTAATACAGAAAAGTATACGAGTTTAACAAATGCCTTTATAAATAATTTTAAAAGCCCATTAAATAAATTACTTCAATAAATACTACTTAAGAGTACTTTTTTTTTTTAAGATTTTATTTATTTGAGAAAGAGAGACACAGCGACAGAGATAATGAGAAGAGAGCATGAACAGGGAGGAGAGGGAGAAGCAGGCTCCCGCTGAGCAGGGAGCCTGCCGTGGAGTTCGATCTCAGGACTCTGAACTCATGACCTGAGCTGAAGGCAGACGCTTAACCAAGTGAGCCACCCAGGCGCCCCTACCTAAGAGTACTTAATGAAATTACTGTGCATGGTCCTCAAATGAACAAAAAAACCATTTGGAAAATGGAAAAAAACCATTTCCTCAAACATCAATGTTTGAGTGGTATCGATTCTGTATTTTGAATTAATGTGGTTCTTTTTGATTTGCAAAAATACAGGTTAAGTCCCAAGATGGAAAAAACAACAGCCACAATCATCTTGGGGCCTCCTCTGTGCCAAGCCTAGTATGTGCTTTTCATTTATTTATTTTTCTTGTTTTGTTTTTTAATTTTTTAAAAGATTGTATTTTTTTATTTGAGACAGAGAGAGACAGTGCACGAGTGGTAGGGGGGAGGGAGAAGCAGACTCCCTGCTGAGCAGGAAGCCCTATGCGGGCTTGATCCCAGGACCCTGGGATCAGGACCTGAGCCGAAGGCAGATGCTTCATCAACTGAGCCACTCAGGCGCCCCTAGTATACGCTTTTTAAATCTGCATTAGTTCCAATCCTTACAACCTCTCTGTAAGCTAGGTCTTACTATCTCTATATTGTGGATGAGGAGAAGGACACTTCACAAGGTTAAGAAACCTGCTGAAGGTTACACAGCTAAGGGATGGAGTGAGGTTTGACATCAAAGACTGTCTTGATTCCAAAATCCACAGTGCAGGTGTATTCTAGACAAGAAGAGTCAGATTCCAGACAAAGAAGTGGGGAGGACCCTGAACAATCTACAGGGTTTCCAGACGCCAGGGAACTGGAGGGTTAGAATGGGTGAACTCAAAAGCCCCTCACCTCTAATACGGGCAAACCTCGGATGTAGTGTTGTTCGGTTCCAGACCACTGCAATAAAGTGAGTGTCATGATAAAGTGAGTCAAAGGAATTTTCTGGTTTCCCAGTGCACATAGAAGTTATGCTTATACCATACTGTAGTCTGTCAAATGCACAACAGCATTATGTCTAAAAAACAACAGACATATCTTAATTATAAAATGCTTTACTGCTAAAAAATGCTAACCATCATCTGAGCTTTCAGCAAGTCATAACCACTGATCACAAATCACCACAACAAATATAATAATAATAAACATCTGAAATATTGCAAGAATTACCAAAATGTGACACAGAGACAGGAAGTGAGGAAATGCTGTTGGAAAAATGGTACCAACAGACTTGTTTGACACAGGGTTGTCATAAACCTTCAATTTGTAAAAAAACACTCTCTCTGTAAAGTGCAATAAAGTGCAAAATGAGCTATGCCTGTAGTCTAGGATCCGACCTATCACTATGGTTAGTTTATACCGCTTACAAAAAGAACAAAGAGAAGATCTCAAAGACCGAAATCTACAGGAAGGAATGGGTATACAAGATACCCCGTCATCGAGGTAAGGAGAAGTACCATAACTGAAGACCTGGAAGTTGGCAGGAGAGATAAGGGATCCCGAATTCAGGGCTCAACTCAGGAGAGAAGCAAAAGGAAACCCCAGGAAAATGATGAAGATCCCAATACTGGAACTGTGAGCAGACATAAAGAGCAACCAGTTCATGCCAGAGGAGGTAAATATTACCAAGGAGAGAGGTTTATACTTCTAAGGAATAATCTGGGGACGGACAAGCAATTGTAGACAGAAAACCAAGCCAGTAACAACAGTGACAAAAATTATTAACTCCAGGAAAACAAAAAAGTTGTGTAAGACAGAAAATGGTTCCCTGCTCAGCTATGAATATTTACATAATCTTACTGATATAAACCTTGAATATCAGCTTAACCAAAAATTATGAGCAAACTATATATGGAGGATGCAGGGAGGGGAAGAGGAATAGGGGAGGCTGGGTAGTGAGGCCCAGAGCCTCAAAGCCCGTAATAAAGAAGTCAAAGATTTTATAGATATAGATACTTCCTAGAAATCAAGAAACAGCAACACAAATACATTATTTAGAAATAATGCAGATTTAAAAAGCGTATACTAGGGGCGCCTGGGTGGCTCAGTCATTAAGTGTCTGCCTTAGGCTCAGGTCATGATCCCCGGGTCCTGGGATCGAGCCCCACATCGGGCTCCCTGCTCAGCAGGAAGCCTGCTTCTCCCTCTCCCACTCCCCCTGCTTGTGTTCCCTCTCTCGCTGTCTCTCTCTCTGTCAAATAAATAAATAAAATCTTAAAAAAAAAAAAAAATTAAAGAAAAAGAAATATACTGATAAATGCCAAAAGAAACAAGAGTGGAAAGTGCCTCCACAGAACAAAAAAGGAGGGAAAAAGAAAGGGAATTAATATTTAGTGTTATAAGTTCCATCAAACTACTGGACTGTGTAAACCATGTCCAACTTTGACAAAAATTAAATTTGCCAAATGCATGTACTAACAGGAAATTAAGGTAGTCTTCAAGAAGACAGCGTTCAAAGAAAGTAACCTTAAGTTTCAAGGAAAATGTTGAAAAGTTTTTCTAGTCCAAGCAATTCCTACTGTCTATAGAACTTCCTTATGGATGCCCAGTAACAGAAATGATGACAGAATAAAGAATCGTAGAAGCATGCAAAGCCAACTGCAAATGGCAAATAGGAGCTACTTACTTTTCCACCATGCAACTTTTAGCATAACTGTTGAGACACCATATCTACATATATAGGTCTGAAATAAAATCACTTCAGAAGTCTGGTCTTGAGTACTGTGGAGAAGGAAAGGAAAGAAAGAAAGGGAAGATAGAGAACCCATAAAGCAGAACAGTGAGGAGAGGCTGTCAGCTGTGTTTGCCCAGACAGAGAAAACACAGCTGAGTTTGTTAGTTCCTCCTTACTTAAGGACTCCCAGGGAATCCATAAGAAAGACGGAAAGGGAATACTACGAGATGCCCAATCAGTAACTCCTGACACCTTCTCTAGAGGTTCAAAGACATGTGACATCAGCACAAAGCTCCTTTCCTAGTTTAAGTGTATAAACTAAACTATATGTATATTCTCCTCCCCATCTCCTCTTTAGGGGACCTAACAAACCAGAATGGAGCCTCAGAGACCCCTGGCACTGCCCAACCGCCCTGAATGATGTGATTTCACAGGAGTGAGGCCTCTTACCTTTCCACCTTCCCGGTACAGGTCTGAGCAAAGTCGAATAGCTTCGTTTAAACTACAGTCCAGAAGTTAGAGGAAGGGAGCCAGACGGAGGAAGACAGCCATGCTAACTGTAGATTAAGTATATGACACTCTCAGCATATCCAATTCACCAGTTACTGGATCTCCTCTCTTAATTCTGATTACTGTCCTTTTGCTACAAAGGTTTAACCCCCTTATGTCCTGATAAAGTTGCCACAAATAAATGGATACTTCAAATTCTAATCTTGTCTTAGCAAATAATTTGTTGAGTAACCCTGAGAATTAAAACAAAAAACTAAATTTCTCTAGGTGTTGAGAGTCTACAAAACTTTTATGCCCCTGGTGAGGGCTTAGAGACTGACCTAAGGACCCTTAGCTGTTAATGCAAATGCTAACTGGGCTAGACTCTTCCGTGCTTCGGTTTCCACACAGGAGCAGAGCCTACAAGAGAGGGATCTACTACTACCATGAAGGTCAAACACTAGTGCTAAGGTGTTTAGGTCAAGGTAAGTATCACCCCGAGTTAAGCCAAACCAAAACCAAGTCTAACAGACCATCCCCTCCACTCTGTTCCAGTTTGCACTTTTTTTTTTTAAGGGAGGGAGAGAATCTTAGGCAGGCTCCACACCCAGCACAGAGCCCCACCCAGGCTCGATCTCACAACCCTGAGATCAGGACCTGAGCCGAAAGCAAGAGTCAGACGCTTAACCGACTGAGCCACCCAGCCACCCAGGCACCCTCTAGTTTCCGTTCTTATTGGAGAAAACAGCACATCACAATTATCTGTGAAACTTTTTTTTTTTTTTCAGTTTATATAGCCCTCTCCTCCCCTTCTCTAAGCCTCTGCTATCCCTCTATCAGAATGGCAAGAAGGGCCTGGGTAGATACAGTCTGACAAGACCCCACAGATGATTCTGTTAGAGCCACCGCTCTTAAAGGATTCACAACACTCTGTCTTTAGAAAATCTCTGGGTTTAACACAGAGAGCAGGCACCCATGTCCTCTCAGCCCGTTGAGAGTGGAGCTACTAAAGGAATGACCAAAGCCTTGCAAGCAGAGAGAAATATCTGCATCCAAAGTCATGTCAACTGGTCAAATCAACCAAATACTTGGTTTTATCTATTCTAGCTTTGCAAGGCTGAGCAGTACAGTTTTTCAGGCAGTTGAAGGGGAAACTTCAGAATTCTCTGATATCAAAGTTGACGTATCTGCATGACGAATGACAAGACCCTGTTGGGAATCAGAAAAGTAACGGGGAATGAATGGGGAAGAAAATCAAACTGTCAAATAAACTAGGCCTGCACAACTGCCAAAGGCCTCACTGTCTCTGCTGTATTATGCAACACTGAGTCTTCAGATTTTATTTTGGTCTACTAGGCAGCAGCGAACTCATCCCAGAGCTTGCCTGAGGCCATTCAGAGCAGTGAGTTGGAGAATCTGGTTGTGGTAAAGCAGCTGTTCTTACTACTCACAAACTGTGAGCAAGGTGCAGAAAACAGGACTTAACATGCCAGCTGCAACAAATGACTAGAGCAGGGAACACCAGACACACTGGTGCTAAAGCACTTGGCCACCAGCTCCACAGCATGAAGCGCTATTCGAGGGTTTACAGTGAGTGAGCAATGAAGCATGGTCTGAGGAAGTGGATGAGTTAACTGGTACAAAGAGGGCCCAAAGCTCCCTGGGTCAGGACAGAAGAGCTGTGTCATGATTTGTACGGAAAGAGAAAGGGCAATTATTTTTCTTATCTCTGGAGAGGAAAGGGAGGAAGACATCGATAATACCCTTAGGGCTGTGCAACTAGAAACCGTTCTGTTAAAAATGGGGACTAGATATACATCGTATTGATATTTACTGAAGACTCAGGTTGACCCAGTACTAAGCAAAATACTGTAGCATTTTGCGGCTCAAATTGTGGCCTGCGGACCAGCGGCATCAGGCTCACCCTCACCTGGAAGCTGGTCAGGAATGCATAACCTCGGACCCTACCGCAGACCTACTGCCACAATCTCCAGATCCCCGAGTGATCAGCACGCACGTGAAAGTGTGATAAGAAGTGCGGCAAAACACCTCACTGCATTCCCCCAACAGTCCTGCGAGGCAGGCAGTTATGATCTCCGGCTCCCAAAGGAAACGTCAAGGTTCAGACGAACCGTTTGCCCAAGGTCACAGAACTCTGGAGTGGCGGGGTCGCCGAGATGCTGCCTAAAGCGGGCCTGCGAAAGGAGTCCGCAGCCGGGCCCGGAAGCGCGGAGCCCGGCCTCGGCGCGTGCCCGGCCCTGCGCCGCCCAGGACGGGAGAGGCGGGCCAAGCGCCAGGCGGGCAGGGAGCGGGAGCGGCCGCCGCGACCTCCTCCCCGGGCGCCGCCACTCACCTGAGCCTGGCGAACGCGGGCGCCGCAACACCAGACCCCGGATCCCGCGGGAACGCCGCGCCACCACGACTCCTCCAGCAACACCCGGACCTCACAGCCCCACTTCCGGCCAACTGCCCGCTACTTCCGCCTGCTGCGCTGGTGACGGGTGCGGCCGAGGCCCAAAAGACTCTGTCAGCGTTTTCCAAGGACGTTTTCCAGTGGAGGACGTTGCTAAGACGACGCGGGAGTCTAGGACCTGCGGAGGGGAAACAGCGCCGTGGATGGACCGCGCTGGAAGTCGCTGAATAGCCCAGACACTGGTTCGAATCCCAGACCGCCACTCAGGGTTTTATAGCCTTGGAGAAGTCACATCAACTCTCTAAGCCTAGTTTCTCAACTGTATGGTGAGGATAATCACGCATCTGTAATAGAGGAGCATCTGTGAAGTGCTCTCAGGAGAAGAGTTAGTGATGGATAGCCGAACCAGTTAGGAGAAATGGATGTGAGGAGTTGGAGCTGGAGGAGGCCTGTGCATATGCTGATGAGCAGGGTCATCATTTACCTCCCTGGGTAGAGGGGCTCACACCTGAGCCGCTATCAGCAACTAGGCAAGGAAGAGCCCCTCCAGGAGGGCCTGGTCCCGGACTGCTGTTCTGGGGGAAACTTGAGCACTGCCGGTTGGGTTTGTCATACCTTGTCAGTGCCTTGGTTGCTGGTCCACCTATCCTAAGTGCTGCGAAGGAGACTTGAGAACTGACGCTCCTTTCAGGGCACCATCTTGTCAGGGAGACAAAAACCAATGCAGGGAGGACACTTTACTGCAAATGAGGTGCAAGCCTGGCATCCCAATTCCTGAGCTCTGCGGAGGGCAGTTTGCCTGATTCTCTCACTTGGACCAGACAAGAGCAAACATTCCTAGTTGCTAATTATGACTCTCTTTGCCAGAAGAACCCGGAGAGAGCAGAGGACCCATCCCCAGGGGATGAACCATATTGCTCCTAGGCAGCCATGACATTCCTGTTCTTTGCCAAATACTCAATTTCCCAGCCTCCCTTGAAGTGAGAAGAGGATGCAACTCAGTTCTGGCCAACAACATTTAAAGGGAAACGTCCTGGCAGGATTCTGGGAAAGCTTTTACCTTCATGCTAAAGTAGTGTGGCCTCAATCGCTTCATGGAGCTGTGGCAGCCACCTTGTGGCGTGGAGGAAACTACATGCTAAGGATGGGAGAGTAGGAGAATGAAGTCTTATGTCCTTGATGAACCACTACCTATGACAGGATGCTTGTGACCAGAATTGTCAGGTGAGGAAAAATAAACCACTTTTTTAAGGTCTTGTAAATCAGGTTGTTGCTTGTAGTGGGGTGCATTCTTGACTGGGGCGGGGGGGGGGGGCTTTGTAAAGATGAAAGGCAGTTATCATAAAGGACAGCACTTATCCCCAAAGGACAGCTCCCTGCTCACAGCACTCTTGGGTCCATTCTGCCTTTGGGGCTTCACCACTAATTACAACCTTGTTCTCAAGCTTCATGTTTTTGTCTTCTGTCCTCAAACATTGGCCAATCACTGTAAGGTGGCTCAGGACACCGCATCTAGCTGTCCTGCACCACCTACCTGCCTTCCAGCCAGCAGCCTGGTGTCCAGATGCTGAGTTAGAACCACCTTGAAACCCTTCAGGGTGACAATCCGAGCTGAAGAGAAAGCCCCATCGGGCAGAAACTTGGAACGACTCCTCCTGGGCGACATGGAGGAGCTTGGGCTTTGGGCCAGCCTTCTCGCACGGCCCAGTGAGCACCTCCGGTCTCGTGCCTCCTCTGGGAAATCTGTTTACTCCAGCTTTGCCCTCCACACCCCCCTCACCCAGGCTTCACCTCCCAAACCTGCAAAGACACAAGCAGGCCAAAGAATGCCACTCAAGAGGCTTTCTCCATTTTATTTCTTTGGGAAAAGAAAACGAAGTCTTTCCATCACCTATGGTAGAGATATATATTTATATATATTTATATATAATTTCTTTTGTGGTTGGAAGTCCCAAAGCTGAGTCTGTTCATATTTTTTTCTATTTTTTTTTTTTTTCCTACTAATGCCTTCTCTTCCCCCTGCCCCTCTGGCCCAGGCCCAGGTTCTGGGGCAGGTACAGTGAGGGGTGAGTGGAATGGGCAGTGATTGCCAGATGGCCCCCCTCACCCGGCTCAGAGATCTGGTGAGGGTCGCCGGGAAGGGGCTGTGCAGAGGGATAGAGGCCACACAGGGGGGCACTCTTGTTTTTGTGGGGGATGCACAGCTCATTAAACAGTCACCAGTCATGGGAGGAGGCTGGTCAGGGGTTGGGGAACTTGCTCACAGTAGTTGCCAGCTCTCTCCACCCTGTCCTCCAAACCCCATCTTGGGGGTGGGAGGAAGAGAGTGAAAAGAGAGAAATACAAGGGCTGAGGGCCAAGCCTCCTCTAATTTTTATTGCTGGTGAATTAGAAATTTGCCTTTCCCTTCCTATCTTAGGGAGATAGACTCAGAGGATGCCGAGAGGAGAAGGGAAGTGACAGTGCTGTCCCAACCCCCACTGATGGCCATGCCAGGCCTACCCTGGGCAAACACTGGGCTACCTCGAGGTCCTGGGAACTCAGGGGTCAGTGTTCCTCTCAGGTCAGCCTTGTCCTTCAAGGGCAATCACAACCATCCCCCCTCGCCCCCCAAAACAAAGGCCTCTGGCTCAGGCTTGGGCCCATTGGAGCTTGGAAGTGGGCAGTGCACCAAAGATCAAGCAGAATTTTCTACTGGAAGAAAAGGTGAGGTTTGGGGGGAAGAGGTGGCCTAGGACAATGATGTTCTGAGCGTGAAAGCAGAGGGAGGCTGGGGGAATCGAGTGGGAGAAGACACAGGAAGACATCACAGACACTCATATGACCTCAGAAACCGGGTGAGGGGAGTGCCTGAGAGGCAGGTAGCACTTAATAGCTGTAGTCAGAGCCGCGGACAGCGGCCCTGGGTGTGGGGTGAGCCAAGCAGATGGGGCTATCACCCTGTGGGATCCTGGCCAGAAGGGTGGGGTAGAGCTAAGAAGTCTCCAGGTGACCCTTCCCAAGAATAGGAGAGCAGATCTTCCCTGGGCACTGAGTCTCCACCCCCAGCCTTCCCTCCGGCCCCTGATACGCACATATGGGCATACACTCAGGACCAGGCCAGGCTCTGAGGCCTGAGCCCAAGAGACCTTGGTGGGGGTGGGGGGAGGGGCTGGGCAGGTAGCCCTCTCAACCACATACGGGCCATCTGCTCCCACTCGTCCTGCCAATCTGCCCAGGGAGGGATAATAGGGCAGGAAGGAGAGAGGCCAGGAGCCCAAGGTCTGTCAGCTTCGGCAGACCCCACGCAGGCCCCGTCAGGCTACATGGCCTTGGAGGTGACCACAGAGAGCATCACTGGACACCGGGGTGGCCAACAGGGGCAGCCCGGTCCTACCGAGGGGCTGGGGCACCTCATGGTACTGCAGGCCTGCCGCCTCCCATCTCCCGCAAAGCAGTGCCAAGAAGGGGAGCACGGGCTCCCCCAAACACTCTGCCTCGCTCTCTCCCTTCCTTTGGAGGAGGGTCCAAGTGGGCTGCCCAGAGGGCCTGTGGTAGAGCCCAAGGGGCACCCAGTGGGGCGGTGGGGAGGGATCTGGTCACAGCTGCTTTGAGAACCTCTTTGGTCTGGGGGCATGGGGGACATGGGGAAGAGAAATGGCGGGAAGGGGACACTGGGGACTCTGGCCTTGACAGGGCATTTGTCAAAAGGCCACATGCCCAGGTAGGGGATCAGATTTCCGTGGACTCAATGCGCTCGAGGCGGGAGGGCGTCCAGGCTTTCTTCTCCTCGCCGTGTTGGGGGGTGGGTGTGCTGGCACCCCCCGCTGCCCCGCGCTCCCGCAGCCGCCGCTCCAGCTGCTGGTTGCGCTGGTACATCTCCACGTAACTCAGCTGCAGCTGCTTCTGGTACTCGATGACCTTCTCCTTTTCCTCCAGCCACACGCGGCGCTCCTCCGCGAAGCTGGCCCCCTGGCGCTCCCGGGCTCGCCGCTCGGCCGCCAGCTCGGCCTGCAGCCGCCCCACCTCCCGCCGCAGGGCCCGCGTCCCGCTCTCCCCGCCAGCTTCCGCCTCCCCGTCCAAGGAAACCAACGAGGCGGCGGCAGCCACCCCGGCCTGCCGGCGCATCTTGGCCTCGTCGCTCTCGCACGTGGCCAGGGCCTCCTGGGGCTCGGCCGGGTCCACCGGGGTCAGGGCGGGCTTGAGGCACGCCGCGGGCAGCTCCGCCTCGCCCAGCTCCAGGCTGGCCTGTTTGCTGCCGAAGGAGTCCCTCAGGCTGAGCAGCTGCTCCTCCTTCTCCCGCAGCGAGGCCCGGCCCTCCCGCAGCTGCGAGCGCAGCCCCACGATCTCACTCAGCTTCTGGGACACGTCGGCCTGCGAGTCCTTCAGCTGCTGCTTCAGGAGGGAGATCTCCCCCGCCTTCTGGCACACCTGGGCAGGGGCAGGGGCGAAGAGGACCAGGGTCAAGGCAGAGCCCTGCGGCCGGCACCCGGGCCCCTGCCTCCAGCCCGCAGCGCGGAGCATCTCCAGAGGCAGGCTTAACTGCTGGGACACGCAGGAATGCCCCAACGGGCCCCCCTTGGACTGCCCAGGACACACGTGGCTAGTCTCACACAGCACCCCCCTCCCTCCCCGGGCCCCTCTGGTCCTCACCGACCCTCCTCATCGGTTCTGTCCCCCTCCCCCTTCACTCCCCCTTGTGACAGTGGGCCGCAGCTCTGGGTTTCTCCAGAGCGACAGAAGGAAGGAGACTCAGAGAGGGAGAGCCCAAGCCCCCTGCCCGCACCTCCCACTTAGTTTCCTCCATCCGGGGCAGGAAGTCAGCCTGCTCCTTCTGGCAGGCGGCCACCTTGTCCTCCAGCTCTTCCCGCTGCCGCATCAGCCGGGCGGCCTCGTCCTGCAGCTGCTTCTTGTCCTGCTGCAGCCGCAGCACCTGCAGCTGTAGGCCCTGCTGGGCGCGCTGCGCGCGGCGGGCCACCTGCTGCAGCTTCCCGCTGCAGCCCTGCCGCAGCTCGGCCAGCTCGCGTTCCCATGCCTTCTGCCGCTCCTCCAGCACCTGGGCCACCGCGGCCTCGCTCTGCTCCAGGCTCCGCCGCAGAGCGGTCACCTCCTGCTCCTTCTCCCACAGCCGCTCCTCGAGCTCCTGGATCAGGGCACTGGGCGAGGGGGGTGAGCAGGCCGCGAACGGCAGGCCTCCACCTCCGCCCTCCCCCGACCCCAGGTGGCCTGGCCGCCCCATGGAGGAGGACGACCCGCTCTTGCTGGAGGCGCGCCCGCTGTCAGAGGTCCCCAGGTCCTGGTAGCCCGAGCCACCGCCGCCGCCGCCGCCGCCACTGCCGTAGCTGGCAGTGCCGATGCGGTTGATGTGGCTGGTGGAGGCACTGAGGGGCGCCAGGTGCTGGCTGTAGCTGGAGCTGTAGGTGGGCAGGCTTGTCAGTGAGTTCCGGCCTGAGTCGGAGAGGCCGCCCCCACCCCCGCCCGCTGGGGTCATGGTCCGAGACTTGTCCAGTCCGCCCTTGAGACCACCAGGACCCTGTCGTCCCTCAGGAGTACCATTGGTCTGCGGGGGGCACAAGTTCTGCATGGAGTGGAAGTTCTTGGGTACAACGGGCTTGAAGGCCGAAGGCCTGACTAGCGGCTCTGAGCACTGAGTAAAAAGCAAGCAAGGGGGAGTGGGCATCAGAATGGGGCCTTAACCTCGGCCCCAGCCTCTTCCCTCTAGCCAAGATAGGTTCAGCCTCACCCCCAATTAATCTCCATCCTGGAAGTCCCTCCCAGCCGGGGCTCCACCGCATGGCACCCAAAAGCCAAGTCTCCGCCCTGGAACCACCAGCCAGACTTGGCCCCCAAGACCCCACACCAGGGCTCCCCAGCCCGACCTCCATTCTGGCCCCTACACCCCAACCTCCAGGGCCCACTTTACCCTCCTCTCTTCCCCTCAGAAAAAAGGCCCTGGGGACCGACCTGGTCTAGCTTGCCAGAGGTGGCCAAGAGCTTAGGTGGATGGCTGGGCTCGCGATACTGCGGCGGGGCCTTGTCACTGCCCCCGCTGCTGCTACTGCCCCCGCTGCTGGCCACCACGTTGCCGCAGACATCGGTGTGGTCGCTGCCCCGCAGCTCGCCGTTGAGGTAGAGGGAGTTGGCGAGAGCCTTGTCTTCGGAAGGGTAGCGGCCTGGCCTCTCCCTGCTGGCCCCACCACCGCCGCCGCGGGGGCCGGGGAAACTGCCCTGGCTGCCCCCACCCCCCGTGCGGGTGCCCACGCTCTTCATGGCAAACTCCTGGGCATGGGCCACCCCGCTGCCCACACTGCCCATGGCCAGGCGAGGGTCTGGGGGTCCGAGCTCAGAGGGCCGAGGGGCAAAGGCCAGGAGAGGATCCCGCCCTGGGTCAGCGCGCACAGGCAGCGTCTCCAGCTTCGCCATGACTAAGCCAGGGGGGCACTGCGGGCACAGGTGGGAAGGCAAAGATAGGTCAGCCCCACCCCCACTTGCACCCCGCCCTTCAGTGTCCCCTTCCCTACAATGGGTACAAGAGTTCCCAGACACCCAGGATGGAGGAATGGGGCTGGGGTAAGAGTGACAGCTTGGTAATGGGGGTGCCTGTTGCCCACCTGATGAAGCCCAGGCCCCAGGGCACCATGCACATACCCTCCCAGCTTCGCTCAGCTCAGCATTCCATTCCTCAGCTCCCGCCTCAACCCCATCTCCTCCATGAGCCCTAATTCTTCACTGCAGCCGCCAAAACTTAGGCGTTCTTTACCCTGGGTCTGGACCCCTATAACCCAACCTCATGGGCTGGGGAGATGGGGTTGGAAGGGTACAACAATGCTTGAATTCAATAGGGAACCTCAGAAATTAAGGGAAGGAGAGAACCCACCCCTAACCAAAACTTGGGAGTAGGGGTCCTTCCCGGCCCCCTAACCTAGGGTGTTGCAGTCAAGGGCAGAAGTGGAGGCTCACTACCAGCGCAGGCTCCTCTCCTTGCCTTTCCAAGGGAGTGGGGGGCCGACGGGTCCTCAAGCCTGGGACCCTCCGAGGCCCGGTGTGCAGGGGCCATGTGCCTCACTTTCGCAGTCGGGGCTCGGCCCGAACCAGCTGGGCGACTTTGGACGGGCCGACTGAGCCATCCCGGACTGCAGTTTTCTCCTCTGCGAAATGGGAGGAATGGAGGACCTACCTCATGGAGCTGCTGAGCGCCAGGCGCCCCGAGGCGGCGGGCGCGGGAGGGACGGGAGTCTTCCGCCGCGCGCCCCTGGGTCGCATGTGGGCGCCACCTCGGGCACGCCCCGCCCCCCGCGGACGGCCGGGGACCTTGGCTGTAGCGCGTGGCGAGCGGACCTTCCGGAGGTCTTCCCAACTCGGCCGCACGAGGGGCCCCTTCCCCACGGTCAGTACCTCTCCAGAAGCCCCGGAGCCGGCTGAGACCGGGGCAGAGGACGCGGTGCTACCAGCTGCGGGCGCTGGCCGTGCCTCCCTCCGGGCCTGCGTTTCCCACAGGTGGGCGGGGGAGGGGCGGGGCTTCCGCACCCAGCTGCGCCCGCAGGGGATTCCGCGCCTCCCATCCCCTCTAAGAATTCACTGCCACCGGGAAGACTTCCTGGATTACCCCCTTCCCCCGTTCCCTTTGGACCTTGAACCGTGAAGTCCTCTGAGCCCTTCCGTGAGCGTGCGCCCCCCCGCCCCCAAGGCCAGCCCACAAGAGCGGGGGGGGGGGGCCGCAGCGCAGGCAGGGCGAGAGGCCTCGGGTTACCTGTGCTCAGGGAGGCCCCACTTCCTGGTTCCTTTGTCTCAAATCCACACCGGGGAACACCTGCCCTAGAGATCTGCATAATCTAGCGGAGCCAAGGCACCAGGCAGTGCCAGCCGCGGATGCAGACCCTGGAATCCGTTTGCCAGAGGTGGCAGGGGCACCCTTCAGGCTTTCCCCCCCTACTCCCATGAGAAACCAGGCAAGGAGCCCTCCTTCTCTACCAAGGTGAAGGGGTCCAGGTGGCACTCCATGCCCCTCGAGTGCCCCTCAGACTGTCTTCTACCCAGATGCCCATTCTGATGCCATGTCCTTCCTATTAGGCCCCAGACCAAGGGAACCTAACAAAACTCTTGCCCATCAGGAGTCTTTTGGCCACCACACCTGGAATTACAGCCCTAAGTGGTTGGAAAGTTCACCACCAAGCCAGGCCCCACTGCCTTTGTAAAATTCCATTCTCTCAGCATCTGCCCCCCTCCCACCCCAGGGGTGGAGAACAGCACTTTACCACCTTCCTCCCAGGAGCCGGTCTATCCCCACATGCAGAGCTGAATCTAGGGTGAGGCAAGGGAGGCACCTAGTGCAGAACTTCAGCACAGTGTCAGCAGGTGCAGGACCCTGAGAGTGAGTGCCTCTCAGGCCTCACTCTTGTCCCTGCTCTGCCTCCGCTCCCCACGTACTCCAGCTCAGCTACCCCTGAACTCAAAATCCCCCTCCCACCCTAAGCATGACCCCTTGCTCAGCATCCTCAGGTACAGTGTGGGGAGCAGCTGGGGACTAGGAGGATGAAAGCTGAGTGGCCTGAGGCTTGAAACCAGTGGGAAGGCCTGGGTGGGGTCTGGGAGGAAGAACTGACCAAACTTCATAGAGATGGGGTTCAGGGGCAGGGGCAAGGGGCGGGTGTGACACCCTTAACAAAACAGGGGGAGAATGTTTGGGGAAACAGGTACTTTGGGAAAGACCAGACAAAGATCTCTCACATACTGGGTGGAAAGAGACTGCGGTGGTCAGCATTCAAGGGTGGTGTGGGTGGAGCCCAGCATCGAGCAAAGGTGGCAGGGCCCCAGAAGCCTGGGAGGCAGTGTGGACACAAGAAGGAGGCCAGAACAAGGCAGGCCCTGCAGAACAAGCTGGGGGGCTTCAAGATGTCAGAGCAGCTCCCAGTGTTAGAAAGGGGCCAGGTAAAGTCGAGACTGGAGAGTGTATCCTGGATCTGCAGGTGGAAACCTCACTGGCTTCAGAAAAGTGGTGCACGGCAAAGCCAGGCTACAAGAGTAGCTGGGTCCGGAGGGAGAGATGGGAGAGTTCCCTGGTGAAAGAGAAGGCCAGAGAAGGCAGTAACTTAAGGTGGTTTGGGATCCAAAGGCTCTTTTCTAATTTTAAATTAAGCATGGTAGAAACCTGAGTATGTTGCTATGCCGAAGGAAGGCGCCAATAGTGAGATGAGAGAGCTAGGCAAGGGGGCTCCAGCAGATGCCAGGATGTGGGCAGGAGCAAACCTCAGAAGTGATCATGTTGAGGGGTGCCTGGGTGGCTCAGATGGTTAAGCGTCTGCCTTCGGCTCAGGTCATGATCTCAGGGTCCTGGGATCGAGCCCCGCATCGGGCTCCCTGTTTGGCGGGGAGCCTGCTTCTCCCTCTCCCTCTACTGTTCTCCCTGCTGTGCTCTCTCGCTCTCTCTGTCAAATAAATAAATAAAATCTTAAAAAAAAAAAAAAAAGAAGTGATCATGTTGATCATGAGAGTGACAGGGGATAGTGTTTGCAAGGGTGCTTTCTGAGCTGTAGGGTGCAGTACAAACATGCAGTACTTCCTTCTCTGTGATCCACAAAAGGAGGATCTGACCACAGGTTGAGGCTGGTGGTAGGCCACTCTGCGCCACTGTTTCCCTGGGATGTGTGTGGTCCCCAGACAAGCTCAATGCCCAGAGTCCTAGATGGAAATGAGGTGTTCCTGGGAATGTCTCCTGGGACCGGCTCCTGCTCTACCTGGGGAATCCTTGACTATCAACCCAGAGCAGCTCTCCCTGGAGCCTCATTCCCCAGAGTGTCCTGCCATAATTCTAACCCGTCAGCAAGCATTCCCTGCCCCTTGCCTTTGCCGAGTTTGGGCTGCCGCAGTTTCTTTTCTCAAAACCCCAGCAGGGAGCTGGCAGGACAAGGAGGGGCATTTGTTTCCCTGATAGGCAGAAACTGAGCCCAGGGGAAGGTTTTGAGCTTTGTGTATGGGTTAGGGTCCTGAACTGGCCCAGGTGGCTGAGCATGGTCTGCATAAGCAGCCTCAGGGCAGCAGCTCAACAACCTGGGATGACAGCCTGTTGCCCAACTCTGCCGCTCTCTCTGTGCCATCAACCTTCATTGCCTGGGACATTATGCAGAGTATTGATGGTCATAAAGGGGTCAAATGATCTGTACCTGGGCTCTACATGGGCAGGTCCCTCCAACCACAGTGACCACTCAACCCCTCCCTACCTCTGTCCCTCCCAAAGCTAAGAACACTCTACCCCTCTCTTGTGGTCTCAGAGGCCCCTATACCAGCCCATTTGCCCCCTAAAGCTTTCAGTAGCCCCTCTTGCCAGCACCCTTGCTGGGGGCTCCTCGCTGGCCTCTTCCCCCCTGCACTCCCTCCCACACACAGCTGCCAGGGGACTCTTTCTAAAGGGCAAAGCTGATCTTGTCCCTGCTCTGCCCAAATTCTTCCACGAGCAGCGCCAAGAACAGTCGACATGGGTTCTGGAGGCATCAGTTCAAGTGTAAATCCCAGCTGAACTGATTAGGGGTGAATGCATGCAGGTTATTTCACCTCGGGTTCTCACACCTACCTTACAGGAATCTTAAGAAGTAAATGTATTATGGGTAAGAGGCCTGGCATTTCTCTCAGTCACCAGAACCAGAGCAGAGCTTGCAGCAGGGCCTTCAAGGCATCTCCTGCTGCCCATCCTATTTCCCCTGACCTGAGCTCCTCTCCACTCCACACAAAATCTCTTCCCAGCTCTCTATGCCCACCCTGCATCCTTCAAGGACCAATCCAAATGCTGCCTCCCAGGACAGCATCCCTGATCGCCCCTGGGGAGCAGGGGCCTTGGAGCACTTGGCTCAGGCTACTCCAGGGAGATTTCACTCTGAGGCTTCCCCAGGGGCTGGCCTGGGGGTGCCCTGGGGACACAGATGGCAGAGTCCTAGGGGTCTCTGGGCCCTGACCCTGAGGAGATGCAGAGAGAATGCTGTGGGAATGCTAGTTATGAGCAATGCAAAGAGGCAATGAATCTGGACAGGAAAATCAGGAAGGGCTTCCGGGAAGAAGGATTGAGGGAGAAAGGGGACTGGGGGCACTGTAGGGCTTTTGGGGTGCAGAGGTCTTCAGAACTTCTTGGTTGGGATGTGGGATGGGAGATCCACCTTCCCTTGGTGTCAACGGGGGAAGGGAACCATCTCCTAGATCCTGGCTCTGGTGAAGCTGGTGTTTAAGGACTGAGGGGGCTGACAGCGCCCCCCCCTACCCCAGCACACACACGCGCGCACACACGAGCTGCCGCGCAGGGGAGTGGGGGTGTTCGCCATTCACCAGCAGTCCATGGCCCGCAGCGCCAACAGATAGAGACCCCGGCCACAGGCTGTCCTGAGGAGGTGCCCGAGGGTCTCCGTGGTGCAGGAAATCCCTCTCGCACCTTCCCTAGCTCCCTACCAGCGCGTGTGGCCCCGGGGGGCGGGGCGCAGAGGGAAGAGGTGACATAATCCGGGCCGCACCCCCTCCGGCCGCCACCTCCCCCCAGGCCTGGTGAAGCATCCATGACATCATCGGCCTTATCTCCACTCCCCTCCCCCGCCCCGGGACCCCAGCAGCGGGACGCGCCCCCTCCCCAGCTCCGGGTCCGGCAGGACGAGCATCGCAGTGCAGCGGGCACGACGACAGGTCGAAGCCGGGAGGGGTGCCACGATGGGCCGGCCTCACTTACTCGCTGCCTCAGGGTCCAGTGCGGGGTCCTCGGAGCGGGCGCCACCGGTCCGGCTCGCTGGCGCAGCCCGAAGCCCGCCCGGCGGGGCGCGCGGCGCGGGCCCGGCTCCGCTCCGCGCCCCTCCCGCTCCCCGCCCGGGCCCCGCCCACCCGCGGCTGCGGCAAACGCGGGCCCGCCCTCCGGCCACGCCCCCCAGGGCCGCCAATCCCCAGGCTGGGGCGGGGCGCAGCGCTTTAACCCCTTTGTAGCTGCGTCCGGGTTCGCGCGTGGGACCCCTCTATTTCACCCTCTCCAGAGCTGCGTAAGTCGGCCCGAGTCCCTCTGCTCGTCGCCTCTTACCCCCACAAACCCCTTGGGTTCAACCCCCAGGCTCTGATCTCTAACAAATCCAGTGGGACCGCGCCCTCCGCCACTACTTTGGCAACCGGGAGGAGCCCCTCCGGTTTGGGGAAGGGGCTCTCGACGTCGACCCCAGCCCCATTTCTCTCCGGCTCCTGCTCTTCCGGACGCGGCCTCCCAACGGACGCCGTGAGACCGCAAGTCTGCAAGGTGGGGGCGGGGCGAGCCCTCCCGGGGGGGATCCGACACCGCCGAGGGAAGACCCGCATGGGCGCGGGGACCGCAGGCCGGCGTGTAAGAGGCTTCGAGGGGCCGTAACTCTGTCCGGCAGCAAACGGTGCCGGTTTGAAACTTGCTGCTGCGGAGGCTCACTGTCCGGGGGTAAAAGGAGGGCAACGAGGAAAAAGATACACATTACAATCCAGCAAGGTGTGAGTGCTTTCACCCCCTGCCCCATACCTGGCAGGAGACCCAGCCCCAACCCCACGCTGCATTCGGGGGTAAGAGGGGGTGAGGTGAGGACTTCGTCCCTCACCCGGAGTACCAGTTTCGCACGCGCGTGCTTCGTTCTGTACCGGGAGTGCTCATTCTGTCCCGGTTGGCCCGGGAGGACTGCCGGGAGGAAGCCGGCCGGGACTGGAGGTCTTAGCCTCGAATACGGCGAATATGGCGGGGAAGCAAACCAGGCCTAGGGTTCAGCATGAGTAAAAGCCTGGAGGCACAAAGGGTCTGTCCTAAAAACTGCAGCGCCTCCACTCTAGCTGGGATTTAACCCATTGTATCATAGCTGTTATTTGGTCATTGCTGATTTGTTTGGTTATCTGTCATCGTATTTTATAGTATATATTTCTTGCTATTTCCTGTTTTCTGGATTTTTCCACATTTACTTTTATTTTCTATAGTGGTCTGCAAGATCGAAAGCCTGTGTTTAATTCTCCTGGTGGTTGCCTTTGAGTTTATCAAGTAAAAATACAGTTTTTCACAAATCATTAAAGTCAATGACAAATTATTCCTTTTTATATTCCTCTTTATGTAATGAAAAATTTAATGTGCTTTTCTATCTCTAGGCCTGCTGCCCTCATACCTACTTACATCTGTTCATTTAATCCAGGATGACAGGCCCAGTTTTGTTTACACTTTTTTTTCAAGCCACAAAATCCTGTTTTTCGATCATTGCCTTTGGCTTTTGCCAACTCTTTGTTTAATTGGTATCAATGTCACTGCCAGTTTTTTATGCTCTAATTTTTCTATTCCTCAGTCGGACCCATCTCTCATTTTACTGGTGATTTCAGGGAGGACCCCTGAATGTTTTTTTCCTAAGCCTTTGCCCTAGGTAAGAATGCCTTTCTACTGTCTTTACACACTAATATACCTTTATGGTTTGACTTTATAGAATTCTTGAGTCTCCAAGGCTCTCTTGTCCTTATCCCTTTGTCTTTTGGGTCTTAAAATGGTAGAAAGTACACCTGAAACTAATATAATGTTAATATGTCAATTATATCTCCAAACAAAACAAAACAAGGTAGCAAAGGTGGTCTGGTCTGTGTTAGGTGAGCAATTTGCCTGGTGCTTCTTAGGATTTTTCTTTATCCTTAAAAGTTAAATATTTGCCAGCATAAGTCTATTAATTTTCCAGAAAAGAAGTGATCTTTTCAGCTTAGGAAAGTTTTCTTCTAATATGTTCCTGTCCATTCTGTGAACAGGGTTGCTTTGGGGGTTTTTCTCTCCTAAAATTATCATATTAGATTACTGCTGTCAATGAAATCTCTTCGTCCTCTTTCTCTGCATCCTGGGAGAGTATCTCATGTTTTTCTTCACCATCACAGATTTAATTTTCTTCAGAGTCAAGGGTACTCTTTGTTTTCTCCAGTAAGATATCTAATTCTGCTTGTTGGTTTTTTTTTAAGATTTTATGTATTTGAGAGTGAGAGAAAACAAGCAGGGGGAGGGGCAGAGGGAGAGAGAGAAGCAGGCTTCCTGATGAGCAAGGGACTCCACAGGGGCTCCAGGATCATGATCCAGGCTGCTGAAAGGCAGATGATCAACTGATCAGGAGCCCCGAATTCTGCTTGTTATATCTTTCTTTGATTTTAGCCAATTTCCACCCCACCTCTGTCTTGATCTCACTCAATCTCTTTTTAGTTTTCTGTTCCTATTTCATAGAGAATGTGGTTTTGCATTTTAAGAAGCATAACAGGAAAATAAAGGAATACCATAGCTGACTCTGTTCTAATGTATATGAAAGCCTTAATAAAGTGGACCAATTTCTGGGAAATACAATTACAAAAATAAGAAAGATGTTGAAAACATTACCTAAGAAATATGTCCCAAAAAGGCTCTGGGCTCAAATGGTTTATGGAAGGATTCTCTCAAACTTTCAGTGAACAGATAATCCTCACCCTGTAAATCTGTATTACAGCCCAGAAAAGTTAGAAAGCTATTTCATTTTATGAGGCTACAGTTCTCCTTATACCAATTCCTAATAAAGACAGCATAAAATGGAAAACTGCAAACCAATCATACTTACCAATTCAGGGGGGGAAATTTACTAAATACAACTCAAGGAAATAAAATTAAGTGTGACTGCATAAGAAATTAGTCCATGAGTTTGGTAAATGAGGAAAAAAAAAAAAAACAATCGTCATAATATATGCCAAAAAGTCACTCAAAAATCAGTACCCAAAAAGAACCCTCATAATTAACCAGGAACAGTTGAAATTAAGATTCAATATCTTGTGCCTTGACATCTGGTAAAATCAGAAGTGTCTCAAATAGCTGAACTGAACGTTGCCCTAGCCAAATAATCCTTATCAAATCGACCAGGTGCAGTTTCTGCTTATCTCTGAGAGCAGGTTTCAGTTCTTTGCCAGCCTGTGGAATCATTCAAACAGACCAACGACATTCCCTGCGGAAACAACAGGCACAGCTCAACCTCTTGCTTCTATAAAACTGGTCTGTCCTCCACAGCTTCTGGTTGTTCACTGTATTTCTGAGTGCAACACCTGGATGGCCCCATTGGCTTGTGGTGTCCTCCTTCCCTGAGCTGTGAGGATACATGACTGATAAACTGCTGTCGATCTGACCTGTCCAGTGTCAAGGGCTGTGTTTGGCCATCCCCATAACCCTAGGGTGGGAACCCCTCTCTCACCAATGGTAAAGAGAAGGCAATTAAAACAAGAGTCTATTATCTCAATAAAGCTGGAGGGAAAAAAGAGTCTATCGGACTGACAAAACTTAAAAACTGATGGTATTGCATGTTGGTGAGACTGTAGGGAAACAGGAACTCACGGTGTTTTTGAGAGTATAAATCGGTACAACCTTTTGGGAGGATAACTGGGTAATAGAGCTATAAAAATGTGAAAAGTGTATATCCTCAGACTTAGCAATTCCATTCTGGGAAGAAATGCCATCAAAAATAATATGATAGATGTGCAAAGATAAGTCACTAATGTACTGACTGTAATAGAAATATTTAAACATAAATACATCAATCTATTAATGGAAGATTGAGTAAATGAATCACAATGCATCCAGTGCAATGTAACAATAGCGATGTAAAAATGGCACAGGTGTCTATGTTTTGACATAGAAAGATGATTACGTGAAAAAAAAGCAAGGACCAGTATCATATGTATGCATATTCTAATTCTTCTATTATTCTATTTATTTATTTATTAAATATTTATTTAGGGGCACCTGGGTGGCTCAGCTGGTTAAGTGTCTGACTCTTGATTTCGGCTCAGGTCCTGATCTCAGGGTAAGGTCAAGCCCCGAGTTGGGCTCCGCACTCAGCGCAGAGTCTTCTTGTCCCTCTCCCTCTGCTTCCCGCCCCCCTCCCCGCCCCATTTGCTCTCTGCCTCTCTCTCAAAAAAATAAAATATTAAAAAATATATTTATTTATTTAAGAAATCTCTACACCCAACGTGGGGCTCGAATTCACAACCCCGAGATCAAGAGTCTCATGTTCTTCTGACTGAGCCAGCCAGAGCCCCATCTTCTATTATTTTAGTAAGAATATATATGTACCTGCATAGAAAAGTGAAAAAATGCACATCAAACTATTAATAGTGGCTATTTTGAGATGGTGGGATTGCAGGGAGGAGGGCAGAAGAGAAGATTCTAGGCACTTCTGTAATGTTTGCATTTTTTTTACAAGCATGTATTTTGTAAAAAAAAAAAAAATCGAAAAGATAATGCAGTTTGCTTGGAAGAATAAACAGGTGAATAAGCTCTGAAAATTTAGAAGCAGCAGGCTATTAATATTAAATATCTGCTCAAAAACCCCTGCCCCAATGGGCGTTTGCATTCTAGTGGGAGGAGACAGTTGGTAAAATATATAGTGGATTAGAAGTGGCAAATACTAAGGAGAAGTTGAGATTGCTGGGGGATCCCAATTCCAAGTAAGATGGAAGGCCCTCCTGAGGAAGTGACATTCAAGTTAAAGACTTGGAGGTGGGGGAGCAAGCCAAGTGTAAATCTGGAGGTTTCTAGGATGCAATCATTTTGTATATAGTAAAATGAGCTCTTTTTTTCAGTATTTTCTTGTTTTTATGCACCAACTAAAGCTTTCAAATAGAAAAAGCTACTTAACCGTGATTTTAATTTTTTAGTAAGTAACTACAAAAAGAATTAACATTGTTCGAGGTTTACCCTTTTAAATGGCACTCACCCTAGACTGTTTTACAGCTGAGTTCTACCCAATCTATACAGAGATCATTCTAAATCATAGGAAAAGATGAAAAGCTCCTTAACTCATTTTATAAAGGTAGAATAATCTTAATACCAAAATCTGAAAAATAATATAAAAGAAGAAAAATTGTGATTGATTAATCATCTGTCTTCCCCACTAATCTGTAGCGTCTATGTAGACAGGATACTTTAAAGTTTCATTTCCCAGGGTACCTAGGTAGCTCAGTCAGTTAGGTGTCTGACTCTTGATTTCATTTTTTTTTTTTTTTAAGATTTTATCTATTTATTTGACAGAGAGAGACACAGCGAGAGAGGGAACACAAGCAGGGGGAGTGGGAGAGGGAGAAGCAGGCTTCCCACAGAGCGGGGAGCCCGATGTGGGGCTTGATCCCAGGACTCTGGGATCATGACCTGAGCCGAAGGCAGATGCTTAACGACTGAGCCACCCAGGCGCCCCTGACTCTTGATTTCAGCTCAGGTCATGATCTGAGGGTTGTGGGATGGAGCCCCAAATCTGGCTCCATGCTCCGCGGGGAGTCTATTGAGATTCTCTCCCTCTCCCTCTTCCCCCCACCCCCGCAGGCTCTCACTCTCAAATAAATAATCTTTAAAAAAAAATTCCATATCAATATTATGCAGCCATCAAAAGGAATGAGATCTTGCCATTTGCAACGACGTAGATGGAACTGGAGGGTGTTATGCTGAGCGAAATAAGTCAATCAGAGAAAGACATGTATCATATGACCTCACTGATATGAGGAATTCTTAATCTCAGGAAACAAACTGAGGGTTGCTGGAGTGGGGGGTGGGGTGGGAGGGATGAGGTGGCTGGGTGATAGACACTGGGGAGGGTATGTGCTATGGTGAGCGCTGTGAATTGTCCAAGACTGTTGAATCACAGATCTGTACCTCTGAAACAAATAATGCAATATATGTTAAGAAAAAAAAAAAGAAGGTAGCAGGAGGGAAAGAATGAAGGGGGGGAAATTGGAGGGGGAGACGAACCATGAGAGATGATGGACTCTGAAAAACAAACTGAGGGTTCTAGAGGGGAGGGGGGTGGGAGGATGGGTTAGCCTGGTGATGGGTATTAAAGAGGGCACGTTCTGCATGGAGCACTGGGTGTTATGCACAAACAATGAATCATGGAACACTACATCAAAAACTAATGATGTAATGTATTGTGATTAACATAACAATAAAAAATTTAAAAAAATTTCATATCCCCATCTTAATACTCTGATAAGCAGAATTAATGAACCCCCAAAGATATCCAAGTCCTAATCCCCTGAACCTGTAAACATGTTAGGTTACATGGCAAAGGAGAATTAAGCTTGTAGATAGAATTAAGGTTTCTAATCAGCTAACCTTAAAATAGGGAGATTAGGGGCACCTGGCTGGCTCAGTCAGTACAGCATGCGATCTTGATCTCAGGGTTGTAAGTTTGAGCGCCATGTTGTGTGTAGAAATTACTTAAAAATAAAAATCTTTATTAAAAAGAAGAGATTAGCCTGGATTAACCAGGTGGGCCCGGTGTAATCATAAGGATCCTTGAAAGTGGATGAGGAAGGCAGAAGTGGGGGCGGGGGACATGTGACTACGGAAGAATGGTTAGAGATGCAAGGTAGCTGGCTTTACAGATAGAGGAAAAGGACCACAGGCCAAGGGATGTGGCTTGAAGATGGGTTAGAGCCTCCAGAAAGAAACAGCTCTATGTTGATCTCAGCCCAGTAAGACCCACGTTGGACTTGTACAGAACTAAAAGATAGGAAATATGTGTTGTTTTATGTCGCTAAGTTTGTGGTAATTTGTTACAGCAGTACTAGAAACCTAATGCAAACGCATAACAGACACCCAGCATTCATTTGTTGAATGATGAATGAAATTGCAAAAACCCTTGGGTCTACAGACAAATGGGTAAAAGAGAAATAAATCATTCACAGAATACAAATGGCCAACAAGCCATTGAAAACACCTCTAGCCCTGCGGATATTGAAGAGATGCAAATGAAAACCTACCAATTAACCTGACCCTTTGGGGTCCTACCCACCAAGTTATCCAGAAGGGGACATGGGGCTTCTCTGGGATGACTGGGCAGTGACCTCCAAATGCCAAATGGGGGATGGGGGGGCAGACAAGGCACTTTAATCCACGCTTAAGTTTGGATGTTTGTACTAAAGCTTTTTAAGCTGTGCTTGCTTTATGAGGAAATAAAAACCTCTGGAATTGGACCAAAAATTCCTGAGCATGACTAGTAAAGGTCTTGGGGGTTATCCAGACCAATATAAAACTGTAACTGAGACATTTATGATCCAAGTATGCTGGGGTCTTTTACATGGGTTTTTTTTTTTTTTTTTAAGATTTATTTACTTATTTGACAGAGAGAGACACAGCGAGAGAGGGAACACAAGCAGGGGGAGTGGGAGAGGGAGAAGCAGGCTTCCCGCGGAGCAGGGAGCCCGATGTGGGGCTCGATCCTAGGACCCTGGGACCATGACCTGAGCCGAAGGCAGACGCTTAACGACTGAGCCACCCAGGCGCCCCTACATGGGGTTTTATAAGCTGATGAGCTGATGTTTACATACACACCCCCACGGGACCCTTGAAAAATATAAAGGGAAAAATATTAAAAACTTATTAGACTGTATTCTCCTTTTAACCATTCTTCTTTACAAAGTGTATATTTTTCCCAATAGAAGATGGTTTTTGCTTTTATGTTCTCAAGAGTCCCTAACATTTTTCTTTTGTTTTTACATAATTGATGCTTTGTTTATATAATACTAACAAAAAAATTTATTAAACCTCAACTGCAAGATATTTAGAAACAAAGCATAAACGAATACAAGCCACCACCATACCACCCACCATCTTAAGTGAGTTTTATGAACTCACATCTATTTGTGAAGGATGTTATTCTTCTTAAAGTCCTAAGCAGAATAATAATGATTATTGCATCATGGAATTATGGTTATACTCAAATCTT
This sequence comes from Halichoerus grypus, assembly GCF_964656455.1. Taxonomy (NCBI): domain Eukaryota; kingdom Metazoa; phylum Chordata; class Mammalia; order Carnivora; family Phocidae; genus Halichoerus; species Halichoerus grypus. Next base: position 110,053,486 of record NC_135721.1, on the reverse strand, counting down.
TAATCAATTTTATGGAAACATGCAGACTCCAAAAATGTTGCCAGATTTAATTTTTGTAAAAGCTGGGGTAAATTTGTCTAGCAGAAAGCCTTGTTAACTTTTTACGTTGCAGATGGTATCACTGCAGACTAAATGAGATGGCTAGGTGAGACTTTTATTACCTGCCTTTGGGCCCTAAACTTCCCATGTGTCCTTCCCTTATCACTTGTCAACTTTTCCTCTCTTGAGTTACAATTCAGCAATGATGGATTATATGTTCAGTAATTTCTCATCTATTCATATTTGTTACTATGGTCTATTTTGATATGAGGCAATATGCACAAACTACAAAATACATAAAGCCAGCTGCCAAAGTAGACATCAAGCCTATGTCCCCCCAACTATGCTGTTCTATAAATTGTAGGGTTTAGCTCAACTACAAAGTGGCCTGACTAACCTCGTTGATGAGAAATAAAGAGAAATAAAGCAACAGAAGTATTAAATCTCAGCTACTAGGTTACAATACAGTTGGAGCATTACTAGTTTTAGTTTTTGTATTATTATTATGGATGTGTTTTTGTGTCACTACATTAGAAACTTAAGAAAGTTAAAAATGACTAAAACCAGCCAGTAAATCTAACAGGTTATATGCAAAAGGTCATATTTATTATTATTTTTAAGATTTTATTTATTTATTTGAGATAGAGAGTGAGAGCGAGAGCCAGGAGACAGAGGGAGAGGGACAAGCAGACTCCCCACTGAGCAAGGAGCCCGATGTGGGGCTTGATCCCAGGACCCTGAGATCATGACCTGAGCCGAAGGCAGACACTCAACTGACTGAGCCACTCAGGCGCCCCAAAAGGTCATATTTAAACAAGTTTAATGTCACAGTATTTGATAGGTTCTAAGGTTGCCTTATGCATTTTGCTGTAATGAGTAATCAAATAATGTATAATAAGCCAAAAATTATGTATGGTGTCAGGATAAACCAAGTAAAACTATTTTTCAGCATCACTACTGTAGTCTAAATTGTTTTTGGTACAACCCCGTGACTACCAAGTTATATATGATCACAACTCTACCCCCAGATATTGATCCTTGGCCCAGTCCTCAACGTAAAAGGAACAGGCTCCTTAGAACGCTGTTTTTCAAACTGTAGGCTGAATTCTGTTAGTGGGTTATGAAATCAATGTAGTCACCATCAGCAGTAGTACAGATTAGAGAAGCAAATGCCAACATGCATTAACCACACTAAGTAAAGCACTTGGACACCTTAGCTTCAGTTATCTCTATGCACGGGCATACAAACATGGACTAAGTCCTCAATAAAAAATGGGTTTCTTACTAAGAGATACTGTCAAATAAGTTTGAAAAAAACAGCCTTAGTGGAATAGTCGTCTCCAATCTTGGGGCTGGGGTTTGGGACAGGAGATGTCTGGGGCAAGCACTTGTGAAGGCTTGAGGTGGTACGCTCTGATGATGGTACAATGGGGGTGTAGAAGGAGGGGCTGATGGAGTAATGATAGGTTGTGGGATATGATGATTGCAAAGAGGGGTTAAGAAATGAGTTACTTGGGGCGGTTAAGCGTCTGCCTTCAGCTCTGGTCACGATCCTGGGTTCCAGGATGGAGCACTGCATCAGGCTCCCTGCTCCACGGGGAGCCTGCTTCTTCCTCTGCCCATCCCCCTGCTTGTGCACACTCTTTCTCAAATAAAATCTTTTAAAAAAATGAGTTATTCATTCAAAACACTATTAAACACCCCCCCTTCATCAAATATCACCCATATTTCTGGGCTCAGTAATCCCTGCCCTTCCCAACCAGGTCCCAACCTCCCTTTCCACCTACTCTCTCCTTTGCCCCAGGCTTTCCTGTTCCTCCAGCCAACATTCCACATCCCCTCAGTGAATCACAAGCCTTTACATTCTCGCACCTGTCCTCCCCTCAGCCCAGGCCTCTCCTTGTGAGCCACCAGTCCTTTTCATAGATCAGTGTTTGGCCATGCACTTGCTGGCTGGTCTCCCTATCAGATTAGTACCACTGCCCCATGCCCCACTTCTGGCTTGGGTCATGTTTTGCTCACTGCAATTCCCTGAGGTGCTTAGCATCCTGCCTCGTACTCAGTAGGCTCTCCGTAGATTATAATTTTAGTTTTGTTTTTTTTTTTTAATTTTATTTGACAGAGAGAGCAAGCGAGAGCAGGAACACAAGCAGGGGGAGTGGGAGAGGGAGAAGCAGGCTTCCCGCGGAGTGGGGAGCCCGATGCGGGGCTCGATCCCAGGACCCTGGGATCATGACCCGAGCCGAAGGCAGACGCTTAACGACTGAGCCACCCAGGCGCCCCTAGTTTTGCTTTTTTAAACACATTTTGAATGTGTTAAATAACTAGTGTTACAAAGATCCAACGTGCATCCTGCACTGGTGCCACTGGATAGCCTGGGGGTCACTCAGTTGCCAGGTGAATGGGGAGACTACTGGTGGCCTCAAAGGACCCAGCTTTTTTATCCCCTTTTCTGAAGCTTACCTTGAGCCAAGATCATGAGGCCATCTAGGGCTCATTGTGTTTATTTATTTACTTTAAAATGATTGATTTATTTTAGAGAGAGCGCGCGCACGCATGAGTGGGAGGGCCAGAAGGAGAGGGGGAAAGAATATCAAGCAGACTCGCACCCAGCAGAGCCCGACACAGGGCTTGGTCCCACAACCCCGAGATCACAACCTGAGCTGAAATCAAGAGTCAGACACTCAACCGACTGCGCCCCCTATTTATTTTTAAAAATATTTTATTTTTAGGCCCTTCAAATTATCTTCTCCACAAGGGGGACTGAAGAAAACGACCATCTATTTTGTAGAAGGTGGAGATGCTGGCCACAGGGAAGACCGCATCAATAGGCCTATTAGAAAGACGAACTAAAGTATCTACCATGATTACTTCTGTAATCTGGTCAATTAATAAAGGACTACTTCCAAATTGAAAAAAAAAATTTATTTTTAAGTAATCTCTATACCCAACATGGGGCTTGAACTCACAACCCTGAGATCAAGAGTCACACGCTCCACCGACTAAGCCAGCCAGGCCCCCTTGTGTTTGTTTATTTATTCTTAAAGATTTTATTTATTTATTTGAGATAGAGCTAGAGCAAGCGAGCGAGTGAGACAGCACGAGGAAGAAGGAGGCTTCCCACCGAGCAGGAAGCCTGACATGGGGCTCCATCCCAGGACCATGAGATCATGACCTGAGCCGAAGGCAGATGCTTAACTGACTGAGCCACCCAGGTACAACCCCCCTCCTTGTGTTTAGTTTTAAGCTTAAGTTATGAGAAACTTTCAATATAAAAATAGAGGAGTGGGGCGCCTGGGTGGCTTAGTCGGTGAGCAAAAGGGGCCACGCAACTAAAGGACTCAGGGTCACAGTCAAGGTCAAGTCTTGGGTCCCTGCTTCTTCATCTTTCATATATACATTCTCAGCAACCTGAGATAATCACCCTGGGGATCCAGGAGAAGTGAAAACTGTACCCTCGGGAAGAAAAAGAAATAAAACCAGAGCTAGTAAATAAGCAAATGTAAATCCATGGTACTGAGATGTTTTTGATCAGTTTCAGTATTACACACACAGATCAGTAATGTCATTGTTCTACTACTACTAGATGTGTCTGGTCTACTGTTTGAGATGTTAAAGCATTTAAAATAATTCTATACATTAAATTTGGGGACTTTAAATGCTGAGAATATTTAAGTAATAATTGTTTAAATGCTTGAAAAATTATGAGTGGTTAAACCTGGAAGTTTCCATTTATTGTGAAAGCGGTTTATACATACTTAGAAAAATGTTAATCACTACTTCAAGAACGGCTCATTTGATAAATTTCTTAGATTAGTGGATTGTTCGCTAAAAAATGCACACACGGTCATAGGTTTTCTCCTCCATACTAAGCTCTTGGGACATAAGGGGTTTTAGAAGGCTTCCAGGATGTGAGAAAGGGATGTGCCTCTTCCTCCCTCCTGACCTGTGGATGGAGGGTGGAATGTCCTGAGGGTGGAATGAGGAGCTGGGGCTGCTACAGTCCTCCTGCCGCCTGGATGGCAGTGGCTGAGGGTGGAGGGAAAGGGTGGAGGAGACCTGGAGCTGCTGTATTGCTCTGGGAGAAGCCCTTTCCAGAGGGGATTTTAATTACTTGTAACTTGATGGCCTGTCTCTCCACCCCACCCCACCACCTTCTCAACCTAGGCGCCCGCTGGAATCTCCCACTGATGCCGCCTGGGTCCCACCCCCAGAGATTCTGATTCCACTGGTTCAGGATGCAGGACCTGAACATGAGACTGCTGACAACTCTCCAGGGGCTTCTAATGAGCAACCAGAGCTGAGAAGCATCACTCAGACTATAAGCTTTCTTTTCCCTTTATAATTTTGTTTCTTTCTCATACTGCCAGTACCTTTCTCTGTTTCTTCCCTCTCCTACTGGACTGTGGGCTCCCAGATGGCGTTCCAAACAATGCACGTGGCCCTTCCTAGCTCCAGGTGACTCCGAGTGCCTGTAGCTGACAGAAGCAGTAGTCACGCCTCACTTGGAATTTAGGCACTATAGTTAATATTTATGGCACCAAGTGAATCAAAATCATCCTTGATGACACTCAGGAAGGCTCTACCCTACAGCCTGATGTCCTGTCTCCATCACCATCTCCATAGACCATTTCCTCCAGGGTGGGAACAGAAAGCTGCCTCCTCTACCTGGCAGAGGAAGTAGGTGGTCTATGTTTAAGGGCAACCTTGCATAAAAAATACACATTTAAACCCATGCCTCACCCTCAGCACAGCAGGATGCTCACACCACGAACAGCCCACGGGAACTGGAGTGACTGACCCTATAGGAGAGACACATCTCCCATCACACCCACTCCTGAGCATATGGTCCTTACATCCACCAGTGGGTGGAATCACCCACACCGTTTAAACTTTCTGTCCAGGATAGAGAGCTAAATTCATGGGACAGACTGTAAGAAGCGCCTCTCTCCACTGCACCACTCTATCCAGCTCAAGCAGGTTCCTTGCTTCCTTCTACCTGCCTAGCCTCTCCCTCCCTGACCGCCCTTCCCTCCCTCTCAAAGGCTGATGTTCCTTAGGACTCTATCCTTGGCACTTCCCTCTTCTCCTTAAGGGCTCTCAGCCCTCTCTGTAGGGCTCCTGAAACCATCCATATAACCAATAGTGAGACCTTCCTCCCCATTTAGGGGAGATGTTGCCCTAAGGTTGCTCACTTTTGCTCTGGGAAGTGGGGGAGAGAGAGAAATTCTCATCTTTGTAGGGTACAAAGGAACACAATAAATGCTCAATATTCTTTTTCAATAAATGAACGCATGGTAAGAATGGAACTTTCATCTGCCTCCACAGGCTCCTCCCATTCACCCCCAAGATTTGTTCTGAGGACTAGACTTGGCTGGCTCACCTGGGATCCCAGGCCAGGCCTTCTGTCACACCAAGCCACACCAAGCTCAGCAGTGCTCACAGGCCTTTAATCTATAACTGCCTGGCCACATTCCATCTCTCCCCCAGGGTGGAGGGGAGGGTTCAAGTTGTACAGCCAGGTAGGCTGTGCTAGCTCCCAGTCCAGAAGGCAAGGGCTAGGTCAGGCTGGGGACTGGACAGGGGGCTCCCGGCCCCAGGCGATGAGGGAGCTGCTGGCCTGGGCAAGCTCAGCGATGGCCACCCGGCCCCGCTGTCGGATGAAGTTAGCCACGGCAGCCAGCTCCTCGGGGGTTATGTAGATGAACTTGCCCCGGTCGTCCATCACACCTGTGGGGACAGGAGGGTTGTGGGGCTGAGCCCTCTAGGGCGCCCTCCCCGACGCTGCCTGAAAATGCCCGCCCACCCACCCCTTCACAACTGGCTCAGAGCCCTCCAGGCCTGCCTACCTCCCTGGGCTCCCCTGGCTGCATCCAGTCCTGCCTATGCGAGTGAAATCAGGCTTCCTTGCCTGTCCCTGTCACCCTGAGCCACTCCCAGGCCTGGGCATCTCCCTCTGCTCAGCGCCCCTCCTGCACATCACTTCCCCACCCAGGGCTGAGAAGGGGGGTCATCCTGCCTCTGCAACAAATCCCTGCAGGCCCTCTGTGGCTAGACACACCCCAAGGCCAGGGCCTATGCTGACTGACTCTCACCCCCTCACCTGTCAGAGTCCCCTCAGCCAGCAGGTCCTGGATGCGGTTTATGGTATCCTATGAGAAGAAGAGGTCTCAGAGCAGAGATGGGCACTGCCGTCCCAGAAGACAGCTGCACTCTCCCTCCCACCACAGTCAAATCTCCTCCTCTCCTTCTCATGGCCATCCCCAGTGTGACTCTTTGTTTCTCCTCTGGAGGGGCTCAGGGGAGACAGGGCTGTGGTCCCGGGGCCCTGTAAGACCCCCAAGAGAGGCTTTCTTCAAGGCAGGAGAGGAGTGGTGGGGACATTTGGCTGCGAAGGCTGACGCAGCCTGTTTGCAAGAGAGTTGTCAAGGTAACTGGGTTTGGGCTGCCTCGCTTACAGGGGCCGCTGGAGTGATGGGGTTTGGGCTTTTTTCTTTTTCCTCTGTCTAGCAGAAAGACAAGATTCCTGGGGTACCAAAAAATTCCTACAGTCTACTCTTGCTTGAGGGCATTAAGACTCCCATCTTTAAGGCAGTCCCCCTGTGAGAGCCGTACAGACCCCGTGGCCATATTCCATGGAGCAGGCCACCTTCAAGGGCTTACCTGAGTCCGCAGGCCCACCTGGGAAGCCAGGTCTTCCAAGAGCACAACCTTGGACTGCTGCAAAGAGGGGGAGAGGAGAAAGCCTCTCAGCACAGGAGCCCTCTGAGGTTGGTACACCCACCTGTTCTGCTCTGGGTGGCTGGCTAAGCAGGTTCCATGCTCCCAAGGGAGAGCCTTGTTTCCCTCACACACTACTCATGCTCTCCCAGCTGCCTGTACGTGTACACACAAACACACACACACACACACACTCATCGACTCTCTCATGCCCCTGCTTACGGGGAGGGATCTGCCCAAACCACTACCTGCCCCATGAGTCACGTCCTGGCCTGGGGACTACCCTGGGACAGGCACCCATGGAGAGTCGAGCACAGCTGCTACCTTCTCCTCTGCATCCAGCCGAATCATTTTAACATTATGAACAGGCTGGAAGGGGAAGCACCATAGAGATGAAGGGAGGGGCTGACAATTGCCAAAAGCTTATCAAACAACCGTCACTAGGACCCGTGTTTGCTGAAGACCTGCCAGGACAAGGAGCTGAGAAGTGTGGGGCGTGCAGTGGTGAACAAGACACCGCTCCTGCCCTCGAGCTCAGAGCCGGTGAGAAGACAAGCGAGAATGTGGACAAGAAGAGAGCAGATGAGAAGCCCCGATGAGCCAGGGTCCTGGTAGGAGAGGTACAGGTCATTCTTCTCTCACCTCTGCTCACTGCCCCCTTGGCCTAGAGATCCCCACCCCCTGACACGCCATGCTGCTCACCATCCTCTTCACGCTCTTGAGGCACCATGTCCACCCTTAAAATCACTGTCACTCAATCTGCTCAGGGCTTTCCACACACGGCCATGCTCCTTGTGCTTCCCTCACCCCCTTGGTAGAAACTTTAGTTCCTGGTGGGGTCCACCGCTGGGTCCTACGCAGGCATCTGCCCTGCCTCCCCCACAGACAGAGAGCATGTGACTTGAGAGAAGGCGGTCTTTTGCGTTTCCAGGAATCTTCCATAGCAAATGAGCTGGGGGAGGAGTGACACCGTGACGCCTCCTCAGCTGCAGATGGCATGTGACTGTTCAAAATGCCAAAATGGATGTGCAAGCAGGGAGGCAAGTGAGTGGCGGTTGGGCCAGGGGGTGGCAAGCACAAGGTGACCTGCCCAGCTGGCCTCTACCTAAGAAGCAGGGAGCAGGCACTGGGTTCTCAGTGACAGCTCAGAATGTGACCGCAAAGTCACCCCAGCTGTCCCTGAAGACCTGGCCTGAGGGGATGCTAGGGCCAAAAGTGTGTTTACAAAAACAAACCAACCCACTCAGCCCTGCTCAGAAGGGAGAGAGGATCAAAAAGAGCAAGTTAGGCCTACGCTGCACATAAACTATGCCCGGCACAAAAACATGCCTCCAGTTCTGAAATCCTAGGACTAAAGGGCCCATTCCCCTGGAGCCTGGGAGAAGGCAGGTGGGCTGAGTTCTGGAAATCCTCCTTCTCCCTGCAGACAGCAGCTCTAGGAGGACCAGCCTGCATAGGCTGGAAAGACTTCTATAGTCCAGAAGAGTCTGGAGAAGCCCAGAAAAACTCTCCAGAGAGCCTCTGAAAGCAAGGCCTGGACTTGCCTCTACTCAAGTCTCTGCAGAGGAGAGGGGGAGCTGAAACTGTGGACGAGGGCTTTCTGGAGGGCAGACTCAAGACCTGTCGCTGCCCGCTGGGTAGGTGGGGATGGTGAATTCCAAACAGCAGCAGGAAAGTGTGGGAGATGTCCTGTCAGCCCTCGAGGGTGTCAGGGTGGAAATGGGTTCCATCAGAGGGAAATGAGCTCTCTCCCCCACAGGAATACCAGGCCCCCAGGCTATGAGCCCAGCCTCTTACTGCTGGGAGGAGTTTGAACCCTGCTCCCTTTGGAAGGGGGGGAGGATTATGCAAGGCCTAGCTCCCTGGCACCCCCTAATAGCACCCCCACCACCACCCCCACTCCCTCTGCACTCCTTCCCTCAGCCGCCTCTGCACCTCTGAGCTGCACTTGAAAACCTCTCCCCTTGTCGCATCCTTCGTGGGAGAGAAGTTGCTTAGCAGCAAAGCAGAGCAGGACGTGCTTATGCAACCTGGAGCAGTACCCAGCACGGCTACAGACAGAGGGGGACACACGTGTTGCCCGGCCCTAGATTCCAAAGGAAACATCATCCTGTTTCCCTGAAGACCCAAGTTCCTGATCAGGAACACGTGGCAGGGGATGCTTGTTTCAACTCAGCAAAGCCTCAGTGTGACAGAACTGACAGAAAACACATGTGAAGAAACTTGAAAACACAGTGACTCACTGAGCGTGGGGTCTGAGGAGCAGGGAGACTGTCAAACTGAATGTGAGGAAGTGATTGAAGGCTCAGGCCTCCCACACAGACCAGGTCCCTCTCCACTGTCAAAGAAGAGGCTCTTCTGGCCAGGACCAGGCAGGTCAGACTCCCAGGTCCCCTGCCCACTCCGGCATGAGCTCCAGCGAGCCGCCGATAGCCCCGGCTCGGGTCCACTCCCTCCACGCCCAGAGAGTGCACGTGACACACACGCACACACACACATACGCGCACACCACACACATGCGTGAGGCAGGGAGCTGACGCCCAGCTCTGTCCTGTGGTTTCTTACCTTAATGTAGCTGATGAACTCGGTCAGGAAGCTGTGGGACTAGAGGAGCAGAGAAATTGGGGTAAGTGTCCCCCGTGCAGGGGCTACAGGGGTCTACGCCTACCCACCCGCCTGCCATCTGCGTGAACAGAGCTGCCCGCAGTGAGGGGTTCGGAGGCACCGCCTCCTCTCCTGGGGACAAGGCCTCTGGCCACTGGAGCCTGCGGGGCCTGATGCCCATGCCCCTCTCAGTGCCTGACAAGGGCGGCAGGCAAGGAACGATGGGTGTCTGGGATGGGGTGGCGGGCTTGGTGGGCATAGAGATGAGCTTTCCAGGGGCAGCAGGCCCACCTGTTCCTCAGTCATGGTCTCGCCCACACCTTCCTCCTCCACCACGAAGGCTTCCTTCAGTTTCAGGTACTCCTCATGCTCCCGCTGGGCCTGCTCCTCCCGGGCCTTCCTCTCTTCCTCCTCCTGTGGACAAGAGTCAGGTACGTTGGGGGCGGGTGCCCACCCCATCCCTGTTCTGGGCTCTGCTACCCCCACAGGGCACCAGGGCATACAGTCCAGCCCTTTCTCAGGGACAGAGCTCCTTCAAGATTCCTGCTGCTGTTTGGAATTCACCATCCCCACCTACCCAGCGGGCAGCGACAGGTCTTGAGTCTGCCCTCCAGAAAGCCCTCGTCCACAGTTTCAGCTCCCCCTCTCCTCTGCAGAGACTTGAGTAGAGGCAAGTCCAGGCCTTGCTCAACCCCAAGCTGAGCTACAGGCAGAGGCCCCTCTTCTCATCAGTTCCATTACCTCCCACACGTGTGCTGCTCAGCCCCCTCTCCTCTAAAATCCTGCCAATGACCCCCCCCTTCCTGTCATGTCCAAACTTTGTGGACAAACACCCAGGCTCCACTTCCTCATCATCCATTCACCCCTCCCACCCACTCCAGTCTGGCTTCTGATACTCAACCCCGCCGAAGCAAGTGCTATGGTCTCAGCCACCATCCATCCCACCAAATCCAAGAGACAGCCATCAGCCTCATAACCCTGTCCTCTCAGTGGTGCTGGGAAGAGCTGACCATTTCCTCTTCCCTCGCCGGGCTGGCAGATCCCACCCTCTCCTGGGTTTCCTCTTGCTCCTTGGGCCATTCTCCTCACCTCCTCCATCGCTCAGCCCTGTCCCTCCTCCCTCTTCCCCTTCCTCAGGCCACCTCGCCATGCCCAGAGCATCAACAACCATCTCCTTGCCAGGGACTGCCACAGTTGTACCCCTGCCCCAAATCTCTCCTCCCACACGACACACCCACTGGGCCATCTTACAGGCACCTCGAGTTGAGTACGTCCCAGAAAGACCCTGTGATCTACTCCCCACACGTCGGGTGTTCCTCCTGGGTCCCTGGCTCAGTGAGTCACACAGCCATATGGCCAGCTGGTCAGAAATAAAGTCCTATCTACCACTTCTGCCTTCAACTTCCGGAAAACTTCTCAGCCCATCCATATCACTCCATCACCACCACCACCTAGTGCCACAGCTTCCCTCCACGTCATCCTATTTTCCACAGCTCTCAAAAAGATTTTTTTAAAACACGTAGCTAAAGCTGGAACAGAGAATATACAAAATAAGCCTGGAGCATCTTGCAATGCCAAAAAGTAAGAGAGTACTCAGAAAACAAAACAATGAGGTTACGTCAAAGGTACATGGGGGCCCACTGCAAGAGCTCCTGATGACCTACATAACAAGATAAATAAGGTCCTATCAGATCGTAACGCAATGCACTAAACTAATATCCATGAGTCCACATTGGTATAAACAAACAAATATATACACAGGGAAGAAAGGTAAATCTTCTGTACAGAAAAATTCCTGATACTTTGCATACTCTGCTCTTGAGGAGGTGGAGAATAACTCCCCACCCCTTAAGTGTGGGCTGCGCATAGTGACTTATTTCCAAAGAACTATAGGAAGGAGGAAGTAACATTACAGCAGACAAATCTGGCAAATAAAACCTGAGCCAAGCAACCAGGTTAACATCAGTTATGACAAGTTAAGTCGACAACACGTATCCTTCATATGCTACGTCAAGAATGGCGCTTCATCTGTGATCTTCTTCCCAAAAATCCATAACCCCAGTCTAACCATGACAAAAAAATCAGTCGAGCAAACTGAGGAATATTCTACAAAATATTTGCCTAATACTCCTCAAAACTATCAAGATCATTAAAAGCAAGGAAAATCTGAGAAAATGTCACAACCCAGAGGAGCCTAAAGAGACATGGTAACTAAGTGTAATGTGGTGTCTTGGAAGTGACCCTGGAAAAGGACAGTAGGGGAAAATTAATGAAATCCGAATAATGTGTGGGGTTTAGTTAGGACAATGTATCGATATTGGTTGTGGGAAATATACCACAATGTATCCATACTGGTTGTGGGAAATACACCAGGTAAGTAAGGTGCTAACCCAGGGGAAACTGTGTGCAGAGGAGAACCCCAAGACATTTAAGATCCATCAGGCAGGATGACCTTCGGAAAGGTAAAAAACAATAAAGGTAAAATCTCCCCTGATGCCTTCTCTGCTGTGTTCTGGCCCATTTGCTACAGCACCCAAAGCCAGGCTCCCTGCCACCCAGGGTCCCTGGACAGCAGGGCCAGTGAGAGGCCAAAGGCACCAGCGAGCTCTTCCTAACTGGGGCAGCCCTGGCTCTCACTCTTTATGCACATCACACCTTTGTGATGTTCCCTTGTTCTCTGGTTCTCAGAAAGAAGGAAGCATCTAGCAAACAAATGCTCATTAGCCACCTCTACCTCAGTGGTTCCCATTCTCTGAGCATCTATCTCCTCCAGGTCAGGCCCTAAACAGGAACTGGCTCAGGCAGGACCGATCAGCCCTTACAGTGACCTTTAACAACTTTAAGGCCTTTAGAATCCAGACTCTACTCCCTCTCTGACTTCTCTCCTTCTTGCTTAGCTTGTTTCAGCCACTCCAACCATCTCAATTTTCTTTACATGCTTCAGGCATGTTCAATAAATCACATACACAAAAATCCCCATCTCTGGCTCTGCTTTTCAGCAGCGGTTTTACACAGGTTGTGTTTAGAGTCCAGGGACCAAATAAACCAGGGCCTGCTCCTGAAACCAGTCCAAGGCCCATCTTCCAGGTCAGAGATGTAACGAGCTGCATGAGAAGCAAGGCTGCCTGCTCATGGGTCAGAGGTCAGGATGGGGGGGGGGCTCTTTCACCTTTTGTTCCTCCTCCAGGCGAAGTCGCTCCTCCTCTTTCTTCCACTCTGCCTCCCTCTGGGACTCGAGGCGTTTCCGCTCCTCACGCTCAGCCTCCTCTGCCTGGAGAGAGGCCTTCATAAGGAGCACATCCCTACCCCCCACCAGAGCTTGCCCACCTCACAAACAGGCCAGGGGGCCAACCTTGGGCCAGACCACGGACCAAGGCTGTAAGAGACAGTCAGGCAAGCAGCATGCAAAGAGCCCAAGGGGAGGGCCTGACATAGGGGATGAGGAAGGCAGGACCCTTTCGCACTCCAACCCTCCTGCTTGCCTCACGCTGGGCTTTTCGCGCCTGTTTCTCCTCTAGCTTCCGTAGTTTCTTGGCTCCAATTTTCCCTGACAGGTGATTTTCCACCGGCTTCTCGATACCTTCTTCCTCCTGGGCTGAGTACGGTCAAAGAAAGACAGGTCAGGTCCTAGAGAGGGCTGATGATGATGGATCCATCCTACCCCTTGTCCCTCTCCACATGGCGGCGGATCCCGTTCCTCTCACCTGCAAATGTCACTAGCCCAGCTCTGCCCTCCACAGATATCTACCATGAATACAGAAATTAACATTCTGAGTCTGTGTATGTGAGAGTGTGTGTGTGTCGGGGGGTGTTGAGGGTAGAGGGTAAGGTAAGGGAAAGGCAAGGAAACAGATAGTAATTTTAGATCCTGCATTGCCACAAAAAGGGAGGTGTCAGGTTCCAATATCCGAGCGTCTGAAAATCACAGGCAGGGATGCTTGGGCTTGCAGACTTCTCTGGTTTGTCTCTGAGCCAAACCTCCAGGGAAAGACGGCCTCATGGGGAAATGTATCCTTGCCTCATATCTGAAATTGTCCTCACTGTGGTCAGGAACTGCTGAGGGTTCCAGGCTCAGCCCCTGGCCAAAAAGACAGCTCCAACCCCAAGACTACCTAAAGTTAGGGCCAGCTAAAAGTTAAAGACCTGTTGGGGCACCTGGGTGGCTCAGTTAGTTAAGTGTCCAACTCTTGATTTTGGCTCAGGTCATGATCTCATCAAGCCCCGAATCCGGCTCTACGCTCAGCGTGGCATCTGCTTGAGATTCTCCCACACACACTTTTTTCCCCTCCCCCTCTGCTCCTCCCCCTGCTTGTGCTCCCACACATGCCCTTGCGTGTGCGCGTGCTCTTTCTCTCTCAAATAAATAAAATTTAAAAAGACAAAATAAGACAAAAAAACCTGTTGGTGCCCAAGCAGCAGAGATGTCTGATCCCAAGTCTGAGACAAAAGGAATGGCACCAGAGTGCCTCTTTTTTGAGCCAAAGGGGCTAATTCCCAAAAGTACAAGGGCAAAGGCCTCAAATGCCCCTTCCTCCAGCTCAAGCCAGGTTTGAACACTGGAGAAAAAATATTTTTTCCCACAATCCCAGGGGCTCTGTTGGTCTCCCAGGGATATGGAAGCTCTGTCAACAAAATGTCTCCATCCCCAAACCCTTCCAGGGTTACAAGTGACCTCACCTCAGGAACTGCAGAAGCTCTTGGCTAGGTACTCTGGCCCTAGGGTGAAGCTCTCAGAAGATGACTGTGCCCATACCAGTAAGGTGCTGGGATATAAGAAGTGGGCTGAGGAACTCTCTAGGTCAATCTGAAGATGACTGCCCTCTTGCTTAGACACTGAAAGCCAAAATGAAGGAAGAGGGGGCTGGCCCAATGGAACAGGGGTCAGGGTCCAGAACTGCTGGTCAGGGTCCAGAACTGGGACCAAAGGATGGGTCCCAAGTCTCCCCGCCCCCAACCCTATCCTGTGGCTCCCAGACAGGTCTCCTACACTGTAGCTCCACACTCCACTCTTCTACCCTTCATGCCCTAAACCAGCCCCTTTCTCCTCCAGGCTGGGCCCTTCTCACCTGGGATGATGGCTTCCTCCTCATTCTCATCCACTTCTGCCCAGGCGACACGCTGGGCTCGACGCTGGGCCTGCAGGCGACTGCCCAGGTCTCTCCGGCGCCGGGGCCTGCCCCCGACTCTCTGCTCCTCAGGTTCCAGGGGCCGAGGCTGGGCCACTGAGCCTGTTACTACCGGCTGCTCCTCATTGTGCAATGGTTCTTGGCCAGCTGTAGGGAAGAGAGGAATCACACAACTGTCTAGTAACCCAACCCACCTGATGGCAGGGGAGTAGCAACCTGGAAGCCTCACCCTCCACTCAACTTCCTCCAGGCTCCGGCTGCCTGAAGCACAAAGCCCCAATTTCTCAGATCATAAAGGCCTTTATAACCCAGACCCACACCTTGGTCTTTTGCAGCAAGATCACCTGTTCCCTCCTGCCTTTATCGATACCTTTCCAGCTGGCCTGTCAGAAGACTACCACCCTGGGGCGCCTGGGTGGCTCAGTCGTTAAGCGTCTGCCTTCAACTCAGGTCATGATCTCAGGGTCCTGGGATCGAGCCCCGCATTGGGATCTCTGCTCTGCAGGAAGCCTGCTTCTCTCTCTCCCACTCCCCCTGCTTGTGTTCCCTCTCTCGCTGTGTCTCTGTCAAATAAATAAAATCTTTAAAAAAAAAAGAAGAGTACCACCCTGCAAGAGGAGCACCTCTGGGAAGCTCATCCTGACTTCTCTAGACCACATCTGCATGCTCACTGCAGGACTGCATTTATTTCTTGCCTAACACCACCTGCCACAGTTTTATAAGGCATGCCAACCGGGAGCACACCTGAGGTCTGAGGCTTCCTTTCCAGGAAGATTTCTTGGCTATCTGCCTTTCCTCAGCTCTCTCTCCCCTGCCCTTAGAGCATGTAGGTGCTCTGAAGTAGCTTGTGGGTCCAGAGAGGGGCAGAGACATATACACAAACCCACATACTGACAAGAAATGGGGGATGTTGGATGACAGGCGTATCTGTTCTGTACCCTGGCAGATGACATGAGCTCCTGGTCAGGGCGCAGAAGAGAGAGAAGGGTGCATAGGGCTCTCTTTGAGGGGTAAGGAGAGAGCTTCAAGGAGTTACAGCTCATAGGTAAGCACAAAACACTCAGGTGCCGCCTTCTTGGCACCCGCTCTGGAGCCAGCCTGGGTGGGACGGGACACCCCGGCGGCCTCTCCTAGGAGCGCACAGGGGGACAGCCCCAATGACGGATGGGAGCATGTCCGCCAGGGGAGCGGCCCCTCTGGGTCTAGAGAGCCGGGGGTCGAGGAGAGGGATTGAGTAAGGCTGTCTTTGCGGCTGGGAGAAAGGTGTAGGGGCGCTGCCATCCCGTCCGCGAGTACGGTTGCGGCACTGCGACTCGCCGCCCGGTCTGCGACGCGCAGATATGCGCAGGCGCGCGGCTGGCCTGAAGCGCGACAAGCGCAATCCGGCTCCGAGCTAGTCGTCAGCCCAGCCAGGCAGGCCAGCGCATGCGCAGGAGCCGCGGGCGAGGGCCTACAAAGGCTCAGGAGGCCAGAGAACGCGGCCCCATCGGCCCTGGAGCGGCGACATCTCCTACCTGCTGTCGTCCGGCCCCGGCTGCGAGTCAGGAAAAAGATAAGGCCGACAAGCAGAGCCGCCGCCACCAGGTACACCACGGGGGACACCATGACGACGGCTTCCAGGCGGAACCGGCGCGTCCACCCCGAAGCCCCGGATCTCCCGGGCCCCGCCCAACGGCCATATGGCCCCTCCCGTTTCCCATTCTAGACTCCTCCCACCAGCCGGGGCCCCGCCCAGGCCGCACACTCCGTAGAGACGCCTCAATTTTTTACTCTAAGAGGAATTTGGGGGGCATGCAAATACTCATAAGTGGAAATTATCGCAAACGATTTTGTGCAGTGAGACATTTATATGTGTTTTAAAAGCATTAAGCAACATCACAGAGCGTTTATAAAAACATACATATGTAGAAAAAGTACAAAAAGATGCTTAGAAATGATACACACCAACTTCAGGATAGGTGTTAGGAGGAGGGAAAACGATGGATGGGATTAGGGGCAGAGCTTTGCCTGTATCTGTGACATATGATTTCGTTAAAAGAAGAGAGGGGAGGGGAAGAGACCAAATCTTATATTTAAATGAATCGTGATATTATTTTTGTACCCAGAACTGCAATTTTATACCTATTTTAGCATAAAATTAACTTTATTAGACTAATACGAGAATTAGCGACCCAGTTTTCCATAGTGCGCACTCAAAATTTAAGTACCCACAGGGAATTTAAATTTCCCTGTAATTCTTAAGAATTTTTTAGAAACTAGGAACTAATTATACCTCAATAAAATCGTTTGGGAAAAAAAAAACTGTGCACAGTATGTAAACTCAAGATTTTTGAAAAAGCAAATAGCAACTACCGGGAATTTGCTGTAAGAGCAGTATGAAGCTTTTTGTGTGTGTGATAACACAAAGATCCAAGGACCAATGCGATGAAGTGGAAGATTTGAAAGAAGATGGCACCATGTGAACATTTTAACATTTGTTAAGCTGAAATAGTGGGAACTTCTGCATCTATTTTATTATTTTCTGTAACTCTGGAATATTTCATAATTTACATTTTTAAATTTTAAGCAAGCAAATAGGCCAGGATAGGTGAAATAAAAATAGCAAATGTTGAAAATTATTAAAGTTGGGTAATGGGTATATTTGGGCTCATTATACTGCTTTTTTTTTTTAAAGATTTTATTTATTTATTTGACAGAGAGAGACACAGCGAGAGAGGGAACACAAGCAGGGGGAGGGGGAGAGGGAGAAGCAGGCCTCCCGTGGAGCAGGGAGCCCAATGTGGGACTCGATCCCAGGACCCTGGGATCATGACCTGAGCCGAAGGCAGACGCTTAACGACTGAGCCACCCAGGTGCCCCTCATTATACTGCTCTTTTCTATTTTTTGTAAGTTTGACATTTCTGTTTAAGTGTGGAATTTCCCATAATAAAAAATTTTATTAAAAACTAAAAATTAGGGGCGCCTGGGTGGCTCGATTAAGCGTCTGTCTCTGGCTCAGGTCATGATCCCGGTGTCCTGGCATAGAGCCTCACACTGGGCTCCCTGCTCAGTGGGGAGTCTGCTTCCCCCTCTCCCTCTGTCTCTCCCCCTGCTTGTGCACACATGCACGCACGCACACACACACACACACACACTCCCTCTCTCAAATAAATAAAATCTTCTAAAAAACTAAGAATTATGGGGCACCCAGCTGGCTCAGTTGGAAGAGCATGTGACTCAAACTCACGATCTCAGGGTCATGGGTTTGAGCCCCACAATGGGTGTAGAGATTTCTAAAAAACATGAACTTTTTGGGGCGCCTGGGTGGCTCAGTCGTTAAGCGTCTGCCTTCGGCTCAGGTCATGATCCCAGGGTCCTGGGATCGAGTCCCACATCGTGCTCCCTGCTCGACGGGAAGCCTGCTTCTCCCTCTCCCACTCTCCCTGCTTGTGTTCCCTCTCTCACTGTTTCTCTCTCTGTTAAAAAATAAAATCTTAAAAAAAAAAAATGAACTTTAAAAAAAAAACTAAAAATTAAGACTTTATACATTTTTGTGTGTAATTTGCACATGCACAGAAAGCTTCTGGAAGGTCAAAACAAACTGGCAATAGAGCTAACTCTTCCTTGCTGCCTCAAACAGATACCGTTTTTTCAGTTTTCATTTAGAGTTCTCAGGTTCTCAGAGTCCTGGACCCCAAGCATATTATCTAAGGTTTGTGGACGGGGAGGAAGGTGGCTGGGAGAACAACAGTGAGACAGCTGCTGCCCTGGTCCAGTAGGAACAGAACAGGGCTGGGTTCAGACAGTAGCAGTGGAGGTGGAGTGGAGGGACTGATTGGAGAACTATTTCAGAGGTAGAATTGATAGGACCTAACAAGCTCCCTTGAGAGCAAGAATCATCTTTCTTTGCTTAACTGGGGTTCCCTCACAATTGAGGGGTATATGATTCCAAAGAGATTTCCTGTGATATTCCTTACTCAAGGTTAGAGGGTAAAAATTCACATATTTGAACTCTAGCAGAGTCCATTTAATGAATGAACTAACACAATCCCCTTTCTCTCCATTCACAGAAACTATGAACTTGACTATCTCTTTATACTTCGCTCATCAGTTAAACCATCAGTACATTTCTTTTTTGTTGTTGTTGACCAGGAAGATTTTTGTCACTGCAACCAAGAGTCCTGACTAAAGATCACATATACACGGACTTTTGCATACGATTTCAGGGATTCATGTATTTCCTCTCTTCCCACAAGCTCTTGTACTCTTAGGCCTTCAGCTTTAGAGTGAGGTCTAGCTAAAGTGAATACCCACTCACAATATTCCCTGCTTAACAACCCTTTGTGGACTCCCACAGTTTGCTAGGTGACTGTCCTGGCCTCCCCAGCCTCGGTGATGATCCCTCCAGGACCTAGTGCTCCCAGGGGCACTGCACTGACCATACCACATGGTACTTGTCTGTGTGGTGCACTGGATGCACATCCCTGGCAAACAGGTTCTTGCCTGTGGTTGTTGCTGAAGCCTTCAATAGTCAGGAGGTTAACATTGCAGAGGGGAACCTCTTCTGCCTCTCCACCTCCCTGGGGATACCCCATGACTTCATGAAGAAGGAAGACAGATGACACAAAGGGACGGCTACTCGCTCCCTGAATCTAAACCACTATGGTCAGATCTCCAAGGAGCCTCACACATTGCCTCATCGAATTGCCTGAACAGGGCTTCCGGACCACTTGAGGACACAGTAATGCCTTTTGGACTGTGCAATATTCCTGCTATGGTAAAGTCACTGAGCAAAGGTTTTTAGAGAACATGCAGTTTTTTGCTATTCCCTAACAAATCCTGGGGGCTAAAAAAAAATTTGAGATTATCAGGGGACAAGAACATTAAGCAAAATACCTCATCCAGACAGACCTCTGACTTCTGATATTCCTCTGTCAGGAGTTTCCTCATCAGGAGAGAGGGGCCCTGAATCTGCCCTTGCTTTTTTTTTTTTTTTTTTAAAGATTTTTTTTTATTTATTTATTCATGAGAGACAGAGAGAGAGAGAGAGAGGCAGAGGGAGAAGCAGGCTCCCAAGGAGCAGGGAGCCCGATGTGGGACTCGATCCCAGGACCCTGGGATCATGACCCGAGCCGAAGGCAGACGCTTAACCATCTGAGCCACCCAGACGCCCTGCCCTTGCTTTTAATCTGTGCTTGCTGAGTCCCTGGAGGAAGGAGACAGGTGACTTGTTCAACGGGGGTGTTAGCAGTGGGTCAAGGCCTTTGGCACAGGTGGGTCTGTTGGGGCACTTTCTACCCTTTGCTATTGTCAGGGCGGGGGGGGGACTTTCCTCTGCCCTATGGTCCTCGCTGGCCTTACAATCAGACTGACATGAGACAGATTATGAGAAAATAAAATTTGATAGGCGTGTGTAAAGGGAATCCACATAGACGAGATTCTAAAGACAATGAGACAACAGGATGCTTCTATGAACTAAGAAGGGGTAGGGGCCTGAGGATACAAAGGGAAAAAAACTCATTAGCAAGGTGAAAAGGGATGTTTGGGAAAAACAAGGTTGCTCTATTACGCAAATAAGATAAGTTCCTCAGGGGGGAGGGTGTGTGGTCTCTTGTTAATACTTTCCTTCCTGTTGCAGGCTCTCCTTTCCAATGTAAATTGTGGGAGTTATGGGGGAGGCAGAGAGCCTTTACTGCATCTGCTGTGTTTTTATTACTTTTAACTCAATCTTTATGTCAAAGTGGCACATATTGGGGCAAAGATCTGGCTGAGGCAGTGGGCATGGAGAAGGCATGATAGATGTGAGAGGCTGTAGGGATGAGGGAATGAAGGAGTTGAAATACTGAGGTCCCAAGCTTGGGAGATGAGTGAAAAGACAGGGCTTGCTTTAGGCTATGCCAAATTTAAATTCAAAGGCAAGTAGTTGGATCTAAAAAAAAAACCAAAAAATAAGCTCATAGATAACAGAGGGCAGATTGGTGGTAGGGTTACAGGAGAATGGGTGAAGGGGGTTGAAAGGTATATACTTCCGGTTATAATCCTGGAGATGCACAGCATGGTAGCATGTTGACTACAGTTAACAATACTGTACTGCATATTTGAAAGTTTGCTAAGAGAGTAAATCTAAAGGTTCTCATCACAAGAAAAAAATGTGTAACTATAAGTCTCATGTTAACCAGACTTGCTGAGGTGAATGCTTCTAAATGTATACAAATATCAAATCATTAGTTGTACACGTGAAACTAATATTATATGTTAATTATACCTTAATTTAAAACAAGTTCTTTTTTTTAATCCACAAAGTGATCAAAGCTGGCGGGCAAGGAAAGAAGGGAGTAGGGCTGGAGGTGAGGTCAGGTTTGCAGTCCTTGTCCAAAAGAAAACAGTTCTCAGGGGCAGATTTGTAGGTGCCCGCGGAGAAGGCGAACCGTCCAGGGCACAAGGCTGCAAGCTCATTACGGTGCAGGTTCTTTGCCTCCCTCGGTGCCCCCTTCCCAGAGAGGGGAGAAAGCAGGGTTGGGGCCGGTGGCTGCAACGGTCTCTTCTCCTCTTCGAAGACAGCGCCCCTCGGCGGGGAGGGCCTGGTTTCAACACACTCGACCGCCAGTCCCGGGAAGACCCAGCAATTCCGGCGCTGACGGGCCGCGCCATTTCCCTCCCTTTTAGCGCCCGTCGCCCCAGGCTGCTCATCCGGAAAGGGGGCGCTCTGTTCCCCAAGGTCTGAGCAAGGAAGCCGGGCGTCCAGGACGGCCTTCTCGCCCGAAGGCAGCTAGGCTGCAGCTAACACGCTAGGCGCTCGGTGGGAGCCCCAGGACCCCCGGTCCAGGAGCCTAGGCCGGAAGCTGCGCCGCCCGCTTCCGCGTCAGCCGGAAGTGCCTGCCACTTGAGGCAGAGGACTTCCGGTGGGTCTGCAGGGCAGTCGGGAGTCGGCATGGCGGCCCCCTTGGCCGGGAAAAAGATCGTGTTTGTCACGGGGAACGCCAAGAAGCTGGAGGAGGTGCCGGGAGGGCGCGGGGGGCCGACCAGTAGGCGGCTGGGGGGTAGCGGGTGGTAGGGCTCGCTGGGGATCGGGCGGAGAGGCGGCCTCCAGGCGGAGGGGGCACGGAGAGGCCGACCCGGGCGTGTGGAACGGGTTGGTCCGCGCTGAGTGAAATGGCCGTGTGTGCGGAGTGGAGCGGGCCGGTGGTTGGCTTTAATAGAATTAAGGCGTTGACAGATCCAGGCTTGCGAGCTCGGGAGCTGCGGGAGCCAAAGGAGTGCCGGGTCCTTAGTACCTGTCCCAAAGGTCATCTATTAGGCTAGACCCCGAACGGGGACTCTTGACACTCCTCTGGAGCTGATCCAGACCCCGCTGCCGACCTGGGGGTGGCAGGGGCGAGACAGAGCGTGGGACAGGCAACCAAACTGAGCCGTCCACGCTCCACCACCGTCCAGAAATGTGGTCCTCAGCCTCTTTTCCTCTTCTTTGAAATGGGGATGATTTGGAAGGTCGGTTTCACAGTGCAGTAGGGAGGAGGAGTGAAGAAAGCATTAGATCCCCAAAGTTCCTGACTCTGGGAATCTTGCGGCTAGCTGTGAGGATTCTGCGGGTGGATGGATAGCCTTTGGCTGCAAATAATAGAGACACACAGGGAACTCATGTCAACTACTAGGTGACTCTTCTGGGAATACAATGTTAAGATGTCCCACAAGATTTGAGGAGTCTCCCGAGGGCCTGTCTTGTCCTCGTAGTTCTCTCTGGATGCTCATCCTTTTCCTAGTAAGCGTTTTTCTGCTTACTTCGCTGCTGGTGGAGGGGTCAGTGAGGCTTCTGCCATACATTAGCTCTCATTAGCCTTGCTTGGGTCAAGGGTTTGCCCCTGCTCAGTCAGCCATGGCCAAGGAGGTGAGTCATGGTGCAGAATCAGGGTGACATCCACTAGATATGTTGAGGCAGACGAGTGGGACCCAGTCATTAGGGGACCGACCTTTCATTTGTCCACAGCATAGGGAATGATGGCACTTCTGTGGCAGTACAGGGTGTCCTACTCAAGAGCCAGAGCCCCGTGCTGATAAAAAGTTTGGGATCCTGAGGCCAGGCCGGTCAAACAGGCAAGTAGCGCCACCCTGAAAAAGAGCCCATGCAGGATAGTGGGTGCCAGCTCCCAAGCCCATCTCTGTGTCTGGTTGAGAATGTGGCCTCCTATGTTTTAAAAAGTGGCTAGAGTAGAGGAGGCTCACCGAAGAAGATGGGTTAGATGAAGTTGGCTTAGAACAGGGTGTCTTGACTCTTCATCCCATAGCACTCCATTGACAGGCTGATGAAGCCTGTGGACCGTTTTTCAGGAAAGTATTTTTAAATGTACAAAGTAAAATACATAGGGTTACAAAAGAAAGTAATTCTATTAAAGTACAATTCTCAATATAAATATTTGTGATCTAGTTAACATACACTTTTTTAATGCATTAAAGGATTCAATCTAGCCGTGTGTAGTTACCATAATTTTCAAATAGGGTTGTAAATATTTTGAGATATTTGCTACAGCTGTAATGGGATATGACAACATCTGTGATTTTAATAGGTTTAAAGGTCACAGGAACTGCTGATGCTATTTTGGTTTTCTATATTTACTCACAATTGAAAGAGATGCTAAATTTCAGCTAAGGGTTAGTGAAAATAAAGGCATTTTTTTCCCCATCCGGGTTCACAGGCCTCTTGAATTCTGG
Organism: Halichoerus grypus; assembly: GCF_964656455.1. Taxonomy (NCBI): domain Eukaryota; kingdom Metazoa; phylum Chordata; class Mammalia; order Carnivora; family Phocidae; genus Halichoerus; species Halichoerus grypus. Next base: position 110,030,311 of record NC_135721.1, on the reverse strand, counting down.
GTAACCCCTGATAGAGAATTGCCAGAATAGGAGGTTACATAGAGTTTTAGGGAGCAGGGAGAAGGGAAGAGGGTGTCCTGGGTGGGGGGTTAACATCAACAGAGAGACCTGAAGTAGGAGGGTAGGAGACTGAGGAGATGGGGGAGCTGATCTGCTGGAGTGGGACCCTGAAGTCTGGAGTGAGGCTCATGGGCCTGACTTACTAAGCTTTAGGGGGGCTGTCAGGAGAGTTACCTGAAGAGAAAGGTGGGTGACAGCTTCTGTAGTAACAGGGAATTGTTAACAAATGGTGATAAATATTCTTTCATTTTGGAACAGGTCATTCAGATTCTGGGAGATAAGTTTCCATGCACTTTGGTGGCACAGAAAATTGACCGTATGTCTCTGTTTTGTTTTATTTCTGAAAGATGGTTTGATTTCTCTGTCTCCCTGTGACCTGACTCTCTTTGTATATCTGTTTCTCTAACAAGTGCCGGAGTACCAGGGAGAGCCTGATGAGATTTCCGTACAGAAGTGTCGGGAGGCAGCTCGCCAGGTGTTTGCTCCTCGCGTGTCCCAAACTTGTTCCTCTTGTCCTGGGGCTCCTGGGGGCTGTACCTGCTGGGCTCAGGCAGAGAATAATAGGGTGGGCACAATTGGTCATAACTTCAAGGACCTGCCCAGGCCTAGCTAGATTGGGGTCAGTTAATGTTGGCAGAGGAATACTACCTTTCTTTCTCAGCCTTTACTGCGTAGTATCCCCAGACCAACACACACACGCGTGCGCGTAAGGGCACACACGTACACATATGCACACACTTGTCTCCGATTATCAGATACATACATTCCAGTGCCTGCATTCTCCCCACACACATCTGCCTCCGCACTCACACATCTCTGTGGAATTGGGAAAGAACACTTCCCGAAGCGTCAGGCTGTCTGAGTGTGAATCCCACCTCTCTGGTTGCTGTGCCTGGAGTAAGCTTTACAACCTTCCAAGTTTTTGGTGTTCCTGTCTCTCGAAGGAAGAAAAGAGATTAGCCAGGGGCGGTTTCCTATAGCTGTTAACTGCAGCTGCTGTAGATCCCAACTAGCTTGGGCCTGGCCCCAGCCTGGCTGGCCTGGGCATTCAGGTTAGGGACAGGGCCTACTCCGGTCACAGGTCTCGGGGCTTCGCCTCCTTGTGTTGCAGGTACAGGGGCCCGTACTGGTGGAGGACACCTGTCTGTGCTTCAGCGCCCTCGGGGGCCTCCCTGGCCCCTACATGTGAGTCCCCCCGCCCCCCCGCCCCCCCCCCCCCGTAGGGCCCTGGCCACAAAATCACCTGAACTTGGAAATGATTGGTTACCTGATATTGTGGGTCCTTCACTGTCTTGGTGTCAATACCAATATTTCACATTGTCCTGAGGAAGGATTAGGGATGGGGGAGAGGCATGCCTTTCTTTTGTAAAGTGTGAGAATGTGATTGTGTAAGTGGAGATGGGCCAGTGGAACCCACCTGCTGGAGAGGTACATTCGTGGCAGATCAGTTTCAGGAAAAAGGAAATAAGGAAGTTGAGATCTGAAAATGGATTTCCTTAAAACTATCCAGTGCCCTGAACACCCTCAGATGGCCTTTGTGTATCCCTAGGGTACACATATCTCACTTTGAATGCTCCTTGCTGGGGCTGGAGGGCATAGGCACGAGGTGCTTTTGCTGGGTTTTGGATACGTTTGTCTTGAACTTCTGGATTGCCTATATGTTCGCCAAGGCAGTAGCACCCGTATGTGTTGCTCCGTATCCTCACCAGCACTGAGTACTAGGACTTTAATGTTTTGCCATGTGGGGAATGTGAAATGTTACCACATTTGGATTGAATTTGCATTTTCCTTTTTTTTTTTTTAAGATTTTATTTATTTGAGAGAGAGGGAACACAAGCGGTAGGATGGGGGGTGGGCAGAGGGAGAGGGAGAAGCAGACTTTCTGCTGAGCAGGGAGCCTGGTGTGGGGCTTGATCCCAGAACCCTGAGATCATGACCTGAGCTGAAGGCAGCCACTAAACCGACTGAGCCACCCAGGCACCCCTGAATTTACATTTTTCTAATTACCAATGAGGTTGAGGCCTTCATAGGTTTTATTAATTCTTCTGTGCATTGCCTGTTTACTTCCGTCCTTTTTCCTATTGGATTATTCCTCTTCATTTTGAGTTAAGACATTATCATGCCCCCTGGCTGTCCTGGGGCTCTAATCCTGGGGGTGGGGTGAGGGGGGTGCAGCCCAGAGAAGATGGTAGGAAGCTCCATCTGTACCTGGTGTCTGACTCACCTTTATTTCTCTTGCAGAAAGTGGTTTCTGGAGAAGTTAAAGCCTGAAGGTATTAATCTCTTTTCCCTCTTAGCTGTTGGGAATTGAGAATCCGGAGGTGGTCTGGGGGAGGGGTCCCAACTAGTACAGTAGTAGAATAGAATAACGAGCTCCATGTCCCCATCACCCAATTTCCAGGGTATTAAGCACAAAACCTATCCGATGACATGTATAAGCTCCCCAAATTGGGTGGCTTCCCAGGGCCTCAGGGGTGGGGAGTAAGGCTGGGAGCTGAGCTGCACAGACATCACTACACTCCCCTTCCCCCCACCGCCCCCCGCAGGTCTCTACCAGCTCCTGGCTGGGTTCGAGGACAAGTCTGCCTACGCGCTCTGCACGTTCGCACTCAGCACCGGGGACCCCGGCGAGCCAGTGCGCCTGTTCAGGGGCCGGACCTTGGTGCGTACCCGCGCTGCCTCCCCCGCGGGCCACCAGAGGGCGCTGCGGCTCCAGCCAGTGGCCCAGGGTCTAAGGCAGGAGGGTGGTGGGAAGGGCTCGTGGTCAGTTAGTTCCCAGAGCTTTGCCCAGACATGCCCCTGAGCATCACAACTAGGAGTGCTGTCAATCCTGAAATCTATCTGACCTCTGAGGCTGGTGTTCCAGAGATACACGGTGGCTCATGGCTGTTGAGGCCTGGTCCACCCAGAGCTCTGCACTGTGTCCCCTCCTAAGAAGCAGATGTGGAAGCTGAAGGTGACCGCTCCCGGAGCTGCACGGACAGCCCAGATTTCTTCCAGTTCCCATCCCTGTCCAAGTGTTGAGGTGACGACTTCCCTGGAGCATCTCACATCCTTTCCAACTTCTCATGTTCCTGTAGAATCGAACTTTCCCCAGCTCATTCCTTCCCCAGCTAGCCTTCAGCACAGCCCCGCCTGCCTATCAGACCCTTGGGTTCAGCTGCTTCTCACAGGGTCCACACCACCCTCGGGGCTGGCCTGCTCCCCCGCAGTGCAGCCGTTTCCTCCTCGTGTCCGGGTCGATGCCTTCTGGCCCATCGCTCCTTCTGCTTGTAATAAAATCCAGAGTCCTGAGTAGCCCGCAGAGCCCCACCCCAGAGTCTCCACTGGGGGCTGTCCATAGACATTTCATGATGCCCTGCCTGGTTAATTTTTTTTTTTTTAATAGTGGTAAAAAACCTAAAACTACCATCTTCACCACTGTTCCGAGTTCGGTACAATGGTACTGACTATATGTGCACTGCTGAGCCACAGACCTCGCACTTGCTCGTCCGGCAAAATTGAAACTATACCTATTGAATAGAACGCCCCCTTCCCCCTCCCCACCCACCCCTGGCAACTGCTATTCCGCTTTTGTTTCTAAGAGTTTGGCAACTTCAGACCCCTCGCCTAGGTGGAATCCTGCACATGGTGTTTGTCTTTTTGTGGCCGGCTTATTTCTTGGCATAATGTCCTCCCAGGATCATTTGTGTGGTAGCGTACACAGAATTGTGTGGTAGGTGACAGAATCCCTCCTTTTTACTGCGGCTGAATAATATCCATTGTATGTATCTGTGCATTTGTTTTGTCCGTTTATCTGTCCATGGGCACCTAGATTGCGTCCCCGTCGGGCTAGGCTGAGTAACGCTGCTGCAGACACAGGTGTACCAGTTCCCCTTGAGATCCTGGGCTCCGTGCCTTTGGGTGTTTACGCAGAACCAGGATGGCTGCGTCCTAATTGCTGGGTTACATTTTTTTTTTTTTAAAGATTTATTTATTTATTTGAGAGAGTGAGAATGAGAGAGACAGAGTACATGAGAAGGGGGAGGGTTAGAGGGAGAAGCAGGCTCCTCGCCGAGCAGGGAGCCCGATGCAGGTCTCAATCCCGGGACTCCAGGATCATGACCCGAGCCGAAGGCAGACGCTTAACCAACTGAGCCACCCAGGCGCCCCGCTGGGTTACATTTTTTTTTTTTTTTTTAAGATTTTTATTTATTTTTTGACAGAGACACAGCGAGAGAGGGAACACAAGCAGGGGGAGTGGGAGAGGGAGAGGGAGAAGCAGGCTTCCCGCGGAGCAGGGAGCCTGATGCGGGGCTCGATCCCAGGACCCTGGGATCATGACCTGAGCCGAAGGCAGACGCTTAACGACTGAGCCACCCAGGCGCCCCCCGCTGGGTTACATTTTTAAAAATTAATTCTAGATGTCTGCTACTTTCACAGAAATGTTCTCTAAAACATCAGAAGTGTGAACAACCGTAGTCCCTGCCGATGGGGCCTGGTCACTGGGGTGACCCACTGTTGGGGTCCCCACTATTCCCGATTGTCTCCCCAGCTTCAAGCACTTTGTGGCTTGCTAGCCCCTACGTTACCTGAGGTGGCTTTGTTTCTCTTTGTTTTGTCCTCACTCACGCTTTCCAAACCCCCGTCATCTTGTCCTCGCAACAACGCCTATGCCGAGCCCGACCCCATCTTGGGTCCCAGCACCAGCTGTGTCCTCCACCTGGAACGTTCTTGCTGATCACTTTATGTAGCCAAAGTGTCTCCTCACTGAGCTCCCAATCTAGGTCACTCCATCCTGTTATTCTTGAGCCCAGCTCCCTGTTTGTTCCTTCTAAGGCACTTTGCATTTTGTAATCGTTCATTTGTTTACTGGTGTAAAGCCTGTTTTGCTTAAGAGGTCCATTTGACGAGGGCCAGGCTAGGCCTGGTACGGCTCCAGTGCTGAGAACACTACCTGCCCCACTGCAGATTGAACCAGAAAACCAGTTGTGGTGTGGGCGAGGTTCAGAGTGGCTCAGTAACGGACCTCGGTCACGCGGCTCCCCACCGGCACCGGCGGAATCTGCCTTTGGGCCGAACAACTTGGCAGTTACGTGACTAATGCCCATTTTCCGCCACTTCCGTTGTATTTTTTATTTTTTAAAAGATTTTATTTGAGAGAGAGAGCGCGCGCATACGAGCAGGGGGAGGAGCAGAGGGAGAGGGAGAAGCAGACTCCTGCTGAGACGTGGGGCTCAACCCAGGACCCCGGGATCATGACCTGAGCCGAAGGCAGACGCTTAATGACTGAGCCACCCAGGCGCCCCTCCTCCCTTGTATTTTTAAAATTACTATTTTTTAACCTTCAAGGCAACATGACATCTCACGGTGCTGATTTGTGCTGAATTAAATCGGTTCTCTTTGTAACATTTTCCTGTTGGAATTTGCCTATTGCAGTCAGTATTTACTGAGCTCATTTATGTATTGAACAATGTGCTGAGTAATTTCTGTTTCTTCATTTAATTGTTAGTTTGTAGTTTGAGAAATGCAGCAATTTATTGCACTTAACGTAATAACAGCGAGTAGCAGTCATAGGGCTTGTGTGCATAGTTCAGGGCCTCGTAACTTTCTATTCAGAGAACATGTTTTCTGTCAGTTTTTCCAAGTTGACTCTCTTCAGTGAGGTTACAGTTTGTCAGAGCTGTAGAGAGAGGGAGAGCGGCCCAGGGGTGTCAGTGGGCTGATCAGGTTTGTGGTTCGTGTGTGCGCGCGCGCGCAGGGAGAGCTGTTTGTGCGCGCGCGCGCAGGGAGAGTGGTGTGTGTGTGTGCGCGCGCAGGGAGAGTTGTGTGTGTGTGTGCGCGCAGGGAGAGCTGTGTGTGTGTGCGCGCGCAGGGAGAGCTGTGTGTGTGCGCGCAGGGAGAGGTGTGTGTGCGCGCGCGCGCGCAGGGAGAGGTGTGTGTGTACGCGCGTGCGCAGGGAGAGCCGTGTGTGTGTGTGTGTGTGTGTGCGCGCGCGCGCAGGGAGCTGTATGCGCGCAGGGAGAGCTGTGTGTGTCTGCGCGGAGAGCCGTGTGTGTGCGCGCAGGGAGAGCTGTGTGTGTGTGCGCTCAGGGAGAGCTGTGTGTGTGTGTGCGCGCAGGTAGAGCCGTGTGTGTGTGTGCCCGCAGGGAGAGCTGTGTGTGTGTGTGTGCGCACAGGGAGAGCTGTGTGTGCGTGCAGGGAGAGCTGTGTGTGTGCATGCGCAGGTATAGTATGTGTGTGTGTGTGCAGGGAGAGCTGTGTGTGTGTGTGTGCGCGCGCAGGGAGAGCTCTGTGTGTGTGTGCGCAGGGAGAGGTGTGTGTGCGCGCAGGGAGAGCTGTGTGTGTGTGCGCGCAGGGAGAGCTGTGTGTGTGCAGGGAGAGTTTGTGTGTGTGCACGCGCAGGGAGAGGTTGTGTGCGCGCGTGCATGGAGAGCTGTGTGTGCACGCGCAGGGAGAGCTGTGTGTGCGTGTGCAGGGAGAGCTGTGTGTGTGCGTGCGTGTGCAGGGAGAGGTGTGTGTGCGTGCGTGCAGGGCAAGTGTGCGTGCGTGCAGGGAGAGCTGTGTGTGCACGCGCAGGGAGAGCTGTGTGTGTGTGTGTGCGCGCGCAGGGAGAGGTGGGTGTGTGTGTGCGCGCAGGGAGAGGTGTGTGTGTGCGCGCGCAGGGAGAGCTGTGTGTGTGTGCGCAGGAAAGTTTTGTGTGTGTGTGCGTGCAGGGAGAGCTGTGTGTGTGTGCAGGGAGAGTTTGTGTGTGCGTGCAGGGAGAGCTGTGTATGTGTGTGTGCGCGCGTGCAGGGAGAGTTGTGTGTGTGCAGGGAGAGTTGTGTGTGTGCACGCGCAGGGAGAGGTGTGTGTGCGTGCGTGCAGGGAGAGTGCGTGCGTGCAGGGAGAGCTGTGTGCACGCGCAGGGAGAGTGTGTGCGCGCGCGTAGGGAGAGGTGTGTGTGCGCGTGCAGGGAGAGCTGTGTGTGTGTGTGCGCGCAGGGAGAGTGTGTGTGTGCGCACAGGGAGAGGTGAGTGTGTGTGCGCAGGGAGAGCTGTGTGTGTGTGTGCGCAGGGAGAGGTGTGTGTGTGTGCAGGGAGAGTGTGTGTGTGCGCGCAGGGAGAGTGTGTGTGTGTGCGCAGGGAGAGGTGTGTGTGTGCAGGGAGAGTTTGTGTGTGCGCAGGGAGAGTGTGTGTGCACGCGCAGGGAGAGCTGTGTGTGTGTACGCAGGGAGAGTTGTGTGTGTGTGTGTGCGTGCAGGGAGAGTGTGTGCGCGCAGGGAGAGGTGTGTTTGTGTGTGCGCAGGGAGAGTGTGTGTGTGCGCAGGGAGAGGTGTGTGTGTGTGCAGGGAGAGCTCTGTGCGCAGGGAGAGCTGTGTGTGTGCGCGCAGGGAGAGTTGTGGGTGTGTGTGTGCGTGCGTGCAGGGAGAGCTGTGTGTGTGTGTGCGCGCAGGGAGAGTTTGTGCGTGCATGCAGGGAGAGCTGTGTGTGTGCAGGGAGAGTGTGTGTGTGCGTAGGGAGAGGTGTGTGTGTGTGCACAGGGAGAGGTGTGTGTGTGCGCAGGGAGAGCTGTGTGTGTGCGCAGGGAGAGTGCGCGCACAGGGAGAGTGTGTGTGTGTGTGCGCGCAGGGAGAGGTGTGTGTGTGTGCGTGCAGGGAGAGCTGTGTGTGTGTGCAGGGAGAGCTGTGTGGTGTGCGTGCAGGGAGAGCTGTGTGTGCGCACGCGCAGGGAGAGTGTGTGTGCGCGCGCGCAGGGAGTGCATGTGTTTGTGTGTGCGCAGGGAGTGCATGTGTTTGTGTTCGCAGGGAGAGTGTGTGCGCGCGCAGGGAGAGGTGTGTGTGTGTGCGCGCGCGCAGGGAGAGCGTGTGTGTGCAGGGAGAGCTGTGTGTGTGCGCGCAGGGAGAGCTGTGTGTGTGTGTGCGTGCAGGGAGAGCTGTGTATGTGTGTGTGCGTGCAGGGAAAGCTGTGTGCAGGGAGAGTTGTGTGTGCACGCGCAGGGAGAGGTGTATGCGTGCGTGCAGGGAGAGGTGTGTGTGCACGTGCAGGGAGTGTGTGTGCGTGCACGCAGGGAGAGCTGTGTTTGTGTGTGCACAGGGAGAGGTGTGTGTGTGTGTGCGCAGGGAGAGCTGTGTGTGTGTGCGCAGGGAGAGTGTGTGTGCGTGCGCGCAGGGAGTGCATGTGTTTGTGTTCGCAGGGAGAGTGTGTGTGCGCGCAGGGAGAGGTGTGTGTGTGTGTGCGCAGGGAGAGCTGTGTGTGTGTGTGCAGGGAGAGTGTGTGTGTGCGCGCAGGGAGAGGTGTGTGTGTGTGTGCGCAGGGAGAGAGTGTGTGTGTGTGTGCGCAGGGAGAGGTGTGTGTGTGTGCGCAGGGAGAGCGTGTGTGTGTGTGCGCGCAGGGAGAGGTGTGTGTGTGTGCGTGTGCGCAGAGAGAGCTCTGTGTGTGTGAGCGCGCAGGGAGAGCGGTCCCACTGCATTTTATTTATGTATTCAGCAAACATGTGCAGGTACCACGGACTTCTTGAAACCATATATTTTGAATACCTGGGGCTTAACCAAGTACATAAACTAGCCAGACTCAAACTGGCTACCCTCCTCCTAGGGCATTTCCTCTGTGCCCAGTGATACACCTGTTCCCCCCCCTTTCCCCTGGCAGGGCCAGATCGTGGCGCCCCGAGGCTGCCGAGACTTTGGCTGGGATCCCTGCTTTCAGCCTGATGGATATGAGCAGACGTAAGGAGCCCCGTTTTCTTCGGGGGCGGTGGGGTTGGGACAGCCGCGGTCCGGGTTGGCTCGGCGCCCCGCCCGAGCGCAGGCGTGCAGATTCGCGGGCCCGGCCGTAGGCTGCTGCTGCAGCTGAAGGCGGTTCTGCTGGGGTGGACGCGAGGAATCCGTGTGGGCTGCTCTCCAGCGCGGGAGGCAGCCAGGCAGAGCTGGCAGTTCTGGGCCCTTGGGCTCCAGCTCCCCACAGAGCAGCTGTGTGACTCGAGTGCCTTCCCCTCTGCCCTTGGCTTGTCACATCTAAACCTGACCGTTTTGTGGGATGATCTGGCTTCCCCATGTAGTTTGGAAAAATGTTAATACTTCCAGCACCGCACGAAACCACCCCAGTGCCAAGTGTCCTCATTACTTCCCCCTGACCCCTCGGCCCCCTTGTTTGCACTGGACATGTTGGCCATTATTGGAATCAAGTGTTCCAGGCTTGAGGGGCCCCTAGGGAGCGTGGCCTGAGGCCTCGCAGGAGCCAGACAGGGCTGAGGACAACGTGAAGCAGCACCGTCCAGGAACGCAAGACAGAGAAAGGCTCTGTTTCTCCACTGTTCGATCCAGTATGTGGCTATCCAGTAGGACTTAGGAACTGAACGTAGTTTTATTCAACTGCGGTTGATTTCAACATACATGGCCACTCGTGGCTAGCGGCCACGTACTGGACAGCACAGGCCGGCGGCACCCAGGCTGGCTGTGGTCCTCACCTCACTGGAGGCCTGACACGGAGGAGGGGCCACTGGCCGGCTGTCCCGCGCCACCCCCGCAGTACACAAGAGGAGACTGTCGTGTTGCTCGTCAGGTCCCACTGCTTCCTGTCAACAGATGACAAAGCTGATCAAACATGCAGCTCGTCCCCCTGTCTCTGGCTTCCCGTAACGACTTTTGGACACAGTTGGGCAAGTCTAACATCCTTCCACATTTGTCAATACGGGTTTCCACCTACAGGGGAATTTAAAACTCTTTTTTTTTTTTTTTAAGATTTCATGTATTTATTTGACAGAGACACAGCGAGAGAGGGAACACAAGCAGGGGGAGTGGGAGAGGGAGAAGCAGGCTCTCCCCCGAGCGGGGAGCCCGATGCGGGGCTTGATCCCAGGACCCTGGGATCATGACCTGAGCCGAAGGCAGACGCTTAACGACTGAGCCACCCAGGCGCCCCTCTCTCTGGTTTTTTTTAAAAATTAACTCTGGCTGCCAGGAGCTGGTGGCCCCACCACCCTTTCCTGGCGACTCCTTGAGCTTTGGGCTCCAGGACGGGTGAGGGAAGCGCACCCCCTGAATCCGGGCACCTCTGAACTGCTCTTGTCACCCCTCAGGTATGCAGAGATGCCCAAGGCGGAGAAGAACACCATCTCCCATCGCTTCCGGGCCTTGCTTGAGCTGCAGAAGTACTTCGGCGGCCTCGCTCCCCCGGTAGTTGGTGGTGATTGCCCCGGCCGGGGAGCTGGGGAAGGCTAGCCTGCCACCTCCGCCATCAGACAGGCAGCCCTCCGAGTACTGCCGTCCGGGTCACCGCTTCCTGGGGCGGGGCGGGTTGAGTCAGCCTCACCAGCCCTGGAGGAGCAGCTGGCTCAGCTGGGAGAAACTTGGGGCCCTCGGGGATTCAGTGGGCCCTCCTACAGCCTCCTGGCCTGGGATCCTGAAAGGACCTGGGATGTGAAGCTGGCCGCAGCAGGCCCGAGGGTTCGGGAAGAACCCCACAAATCGCCCTCGACGTTTTTAAAGCGGTAGAAATAAAAATACTGGAAGGCACTTTCCTCCAGAATAAACTGGATATATCAGCTTTGAAACCTGCCCCAGGCAGCTGTGTGTTTCCTGAATCTCTGCGCAGGAGCAGGAAACCTCTGGGGGGGGGGGGTGGCGGGGGACGATGGTGGGACGAGGGTAGCAGCCGAGGGTGTTCGCATGACCTTGCTCGCTGGAGTATCGCATCTTTCTTCTCGTTCTTCAAGTTTCAGCTTGTGAGCTGACCGTTTCTATGCCAGACACATGCTGCCCGTCCCCCACGGAGGGAGGCCACCACCCAGCTGCCTCCGTGGTGTTTGCTGGGTTGGGGGGTGGGCTCTATTTCAGTATGACAGAGCAGCCTGTGGGGCTCCGCTGGGTTGTTAACCCCTGGAAGGGCTGTCTGGCTGGGGCTCAGACGTGGGGTGCTGGGGGCTTGTCTGCTCCACGCCTGGTGATTCTGGATACAGCCCTCCCTGGAGGGAACACCCAGGCCACTGGGGAGGGGGCCCCAAAGGATCACATGCCGCACGCATGGGGTGGGTACATGGAGCTTAGGGCCGGGCAGCCCTCTGTGCTTGCTATCAACTCTTATAGAGTGATGTCCCAGGCCCACAGGACACTGTCCCCCTTTGCTACCCATCCCTACCCACACCATGAACATGCTTGTCCCCACGCCCCCCTATCGGGGAGCATCACCGTGGTCCTCCCCTCCCCCCACCTGTGCACCAGGGTACCCACACCCCCACGCGGGCAGCCGGCCGGCCTTGGGAGGCTCAGTGTTGCCAGTTCCACGTGGATGATGCCAGCCCCCTTGGGGCTGCATTTGTCAGGTGACCTAGGGCATTGAGCATTCCTGCTGCCCCTGTTACTGTTGGGGCACCCCCCGCCCCCTCACAGGTTTGCCTCTTCTATTGGAGTTGGGAGTCCTGGTCTTTTTTTGTTGTTGGTTTGCAGGAATTCTTAGCATATCTAGATGTGAGTCCTTTTCAGTTTAGAGGTAGCAGATGTCTTCTCTCATCTGCGCCCTTGGTCTCTGGTGTGTTGGGGAAGCCAAAGTCCTGTAAGGTAGGTCATGGGGCCTCTGGCCAACCACCAAGTGACTAAGCCAGGAACACAGCCCCTTCTCCCTTCCATCGAACCAATCCCCACATCCTGGCCTCGGAGTCTTCCACTTCTGTTCAGCCCCACTATGCGTGCCCTGGTGCGGGGTGCAGCCCCTGCCCCAGCCCCACCCCCACGTGTAGATTCAGTACCCACCCCACACAGGGCGTTCGTCACCCTGGTGGCTCTGAGCTCCGTGAGCCCAGGCCCAGGGCTGCCAGGCCCGCTTGTCTTTCCTCCACCAGCCGTGGCTCGGCACTGGCCCCAAGCCCTCTCCTCCGGGCCCTTGCACATGCTCTTCCCAGAACAACACCTCCCCTGCAAGCTTTCCTGGCAACCCCGCAGCGCCAGGGCCTCCTGGATCTTCCCCAGCCCCCTGTTGGGCCAACATCCACGGTGTGGGGCTGGAGGTGACAGCCTGTGGCACTCAACAAACCCTGGTCCTTTTTATTCCGCCTCCCCTTTACATCCGACTCGTATTCTCTGGTGGCCCTGAGGCTGGGGCAGGGCGGGACAGCAGAGATGGAAGCGTAGAAACAGGAGTTTTATTCTCTAGTGTGCATACAGCAAGTTCCTTACACAATCAAGGAAATGGTTTCTCTTTCAGACATCTGACTCTTTTATCAAAAGAAAATCCGTCCTGCTTAGTCCTACTCTGGACAGAAGTTGCCCTGAGCAGTGTTACTGACCCAAGCGAAAGGCTAATGGGGACAGGGATGGGCACCTACTGTGGAACACCCACCCCCCTTCTTATGCCTAGATGCCCTAGGCCTGATGGGACAGCTGGGACGGGGTGCAGCACAGAGTCCCACCCCAGAGGACACCCATACCTCCCCCGCCATGGCCGCAGAGTCAGCTTGGGCAGAGCCAGAGGGACGAGTGAAGGGGATACGGCCGGGGCCTGCGCGTCAGGGCCCCAGTCAGTGCTCAGCATCCATGGCGTCCAAATATTTGGCTTCAATGATTCGGGGCAGCAGGTTGTAGCTGGGCAGAGGGAGAGCAGACCTCAAGGTGAGCACGGGGTCGGAGAGCAAGAGGCAGAGGGCACCCCCCGCCCCCCCGGCCCGCCCGCCTGCCCGTACCGGATGGGGATCATGGCAATCATGATGAGGGGGAAGATCATCTTCATGTAGGGCAGGCTGCTCATGCCGAAGGCACATAAGAGCAGAAGCTGCAGGACCTGCAGGCCCGTGAAGTAGTGGATCTTCCTCTGCGGCACCCTCCGGACGTAGTGGGTGGGCGGGTACGAGGTCTGCGGGCGGCAGGGACCCGCTGTGGGCAGGCCTGGAGCCGTGACCCGCCCCACAGCCCTCACTCTCAGGGCCGGACACTCACCTGGTCCTTGAGCAGCAGGGCCATGCGCTCGAAGAGCTGGTTGCCATCGATGGAGGTGAGCGCGATGTAGAGGAAGAGGCTGTAGAGCACGGGCTTGGGGATCCACTGCAGCGGGAAGGGGAGCAGCAGGAGGGAAAAGCCCACCAGGATGCTGGCGCCCAGCGTGGTCAGCCGCGTCTCCTTCACATTCACGATCCTGCGCGGTCCCAGGGCATCAGCTCACCTCCGGCCCTGGTCCGTGGGGCCGGGTCCCCCCTCGGCTCACACGGGGCTCCCCGGGCTCCCTCCCTGCCTGGGTCCCATGTGGCCCAGGGCCACCCCCACCTCAGGGCCCACATGACTTGCCTCAGGTCTCAAGGGACCCGGCCCGCACTCACGTCTCATAAATGTGCCCGTTCTCCACACGCTCCTCCACCAAAGCCAGGGCCCGCACGTGCAGCGGGGAGTGGGGGTAGGCAGCGTGGATCCAGGGCAGCCCGAACAGAGACAGCCCGCTGTTGATGATGGCGATGAGCAGGAGGTCCCAGTGGTAGGCAGTGCCCTTCACCAGCCTGCAGCAGACGGGGGCGCGTGTGGCCGGATCCCCGAGGCCCCTTGCAGGATCGGGCGCACGCTCAGCCCTCCCCCGCCCAGCCCTGCGCACCTGTTCTCTGGGGCATTCGCCAGGGCAGCCACCAAGTTCTGCTCGATGAAGAAGAGCAAGGAGAGCAGGAAGCCCAGGCCCATGGCGCTGGCGATGGCCCCCAGGGACAGGGAGTGCATCTCGGCCACCTCAAAGAGGCTCTTGCTGGGGTTGTAGCGGAACTGGCTCACTGCAGCAGGTACAGGCCCCGGCTCCAGCCTGCGGCCCTCGAGGGGTGACCCCACCCCACCGCACCCCCTGCCAGACCCCAACTCACTCTTGATTTCCCGGAAGCCGTAGGAGGAGATGAGGGAGAAGGTGAGCACCGAGATGGGCAAGGCGCAGTCTGACAGGATCTCCCGCATGCAGGGGTGCAGGTAGGGGCTGGGGACACAGGCGGGTGTATCAGTGCGGCCTGGGGGCTTGTGCCTCCTTCCCCTCGCCCGTAGGCCCCCCTCACCTCTTCTTGAACTGGTAGAGGGTGTAGCTCAGCCACAGCGTGCCCAGCATGATGAGGAGGCTGAGCACGGCGGTCTCCCGGCCCGGGTGCTCGGCGTGGAGGCTCGTGGAGGTCAGCTGGGGCGGGCGGGTCGGGAGGCTGGTGTTGAGGGCAGTGTGGAGGCTGGTGTTGAGGCTGGTGCCGAGGCCCAGCAGGCTCACCAGGGAAGTGCTGTCTGGATGATAGTTCCCGAAGTCGTGGTCATAGTAGTACTTCTGGAAGACTGTGGGTACAGGCCAGCAGGCCTCAGCCGTCCGAGCTCGGGGAGGCTGAGGCCCAGCTCCCTCCTGGATGCGGGGGAGAGGGGGCCCCCGAGGGGAGAAAGGGCTTCTGGGGGGACAGGGAAGGGAGAGGGCTGCCTTTCTTTGTCAGCCAGGAGGGCCCCCACTGACCTGCTTGTCCACCCACCGCCCCGATCTCTGACACTGCCTCACACCCTGGCCCCGTGCCTCTGATCCTGCCTGGGTCAGCCCTGTCACCCTCCAGCACATGGCACTGCTGCTCTCTGCGGTCACAGCTCCCGAGAGCACCCTGGACCGTGGAAGGAGCCGTAGCTTGCATGCTGCTTGGCGGCCCTGGCCACAGCCCCTAGTCCCCCAGCTCGGCTCAGTCTCCCCTGCAGCAGGCGGCCGCCGGCTAGACACTCACTTTTGACCATGCCCTTGACAGCATCCAGCATGAAGGTGATGGAAATGAAGAGGGCAATGATCTCTTCTGTCGACCTGCCGGGGGGGCGGGAGGGGTGTCATGCCTCATCAAATGGGGGTGAACCGTCAGGGGGCTGGGCAGCGGGGGTGGGGGGGAGGCTTCCCTGAGCCTCTGCACAGCCCCCAACCTCCTCCTGCCATGAAGCCCAGGGCCCCACGCTTCTCTCTTGGGGCAGTGATATGGTGGGGGCACCGCAGCCACTTTGGGGTTACAGGGCCTCGGAGGCCGGCATGGAGGCTGACCCAGATCCCTGGCCTTGGTCTCCCTCCCGCTTGAGGGTCCCAGCAGCTCGGGGAAGGCCCTGTCACCTCTTGAAGAGACGCATGACCAGACTGAGGTTGAAGAGGGCATAAAGCGCGAGAAAGAAACTGTTCCACAGGCCCGTCCACGCATAGAAGGTGTTGAAGTCCAGATCGTAGTCACCACAGATGCCACAGATTACTGCAGGCAGCAGGACGAGGGGGCTGGTCAGGGCCGGGCTGGGGCCGGGGACCACGGGAGCCACCCCCCGCCGCCAGTGCCACGGCACCTTGGATGTAGAGGGCCAGGGGCGCGGTGGTCAGCAGCACCACGAGCGGCTGCCCCGAGAAGAGGGCATACAGGAGGCCTCCGATGCTCTGCCCCGCCATGGTCTTCTGCACATCTGAGGAGGTGGGGGGTCAGGGGGCGCCGCAGCCCTGGGCCTCCCGCCCCGCCCCCGCCAGCCTCCCGCCCCCGCCTCACCGATGGCCCCGTTCGTGTTCTCATCGTTGAGGGACCCAAAAGCGATGGTGGGCAGGAGGCAGGTGAAGTAGAGGAACAGGGTGGTGGTGATGTATTTGCCCACAGCCTTGTTTTTCCCGATAATGCCTAGCGATGGGACAGGACAGGAAGTTTGCTGGGGATGCAGGACAGACCCATGTGTTGTCCTGGGACCGAAGCCACAGGCTGAGCTCCGGCGGGGGTGGGGGACCATAGGGCCACGTACCATCTGTGAAGTCCAGTGGGTACACGGGAAACCTGCGGGCAATGTCCTCCCGGATGCCCTTCCCCACAGGGAGAAAGTCCTTGTGCTTCAGGGGCTGGGGAAGGGGACAGAGGTCTGTCAGCTCTGCGGCCCATGGCCCACGTGTCACCGCAGCCGCCCAGGCCTGCCTCCCCGCCGTACCTGCGGGGGTCTGTGTCTGCAGATGGAGTTCATGCTGTAGCCCCTGGCGCCGAGGGCCGGGCACTGGCTCACCATGGTGAGCAGCTGTCTCTGATGCACCAGGGCCTCCTTGAATTCCTCCTCCGTGCGGGTGTTCAGGAGCTTCTGGCGGAAGGTGATGTCCAAGAACATGGTGGCGAACGTGCGCCCCACCTCCGCGGCAGTCTTGGTGCTTTTCTGGGGGCAGAAGAAATCACACCTGCAGTTCCTGGAGAGTTGGGGGGTCCCCCGCCCTGCCCATCACTGATAGTCCCAGGCACGGGGCAGGTGCCCCCCACTGTGAAGTGGCAGCAAGTTTTGTCCCCCAAAGGTCAAGCATTAGTGGAGTCGGCCAGGATTCCCGCCAGGTCAGCAGATCACCAGAACCACCAAGTCTCCGAATCTCCTTAATAAACTCATGAGTGCTTATAACCTGAGGTACTAGTATTGTCCCAAGGAACACAAACCTGCATCATCGTGGATAATGAGATCACAATGATGGACACAAATCTTCCCCAGCTCCGCTTCCCTAGCTGTATTCCCAACCGTCTGCCGGTTTATTTGATTTTCTGAGGGGCTCCAGGCCTGTCAAGCCTTCTCCCTCTTGCCTGACCAAAGTCAACTCTGTCCATGAACTCCGGGCCCAGCCTCCCCCACGGCAACCCCTTCGTGCTGCCCGGAGCGGTCGTCCCAGGCCCATCCCGCCCACGCTTTGCTTTCCTGTTCGCTCTAGAACAGGCTCGCTCTCCGGAGGAGGAGCCAGGTGTTGGGCTGGTTGGCGCCTGTCACCAGGCATGAGTCCAGCCACTCGGCCCTTGGGATGCTGCCCTTTCCACGGCTCTGGCCGCCTCACCAGCTGTCACTCCCTCTGCCCGACGCGCGGCCCACTTCCGCTCTCCCCAGCGCTGTAACCTCCCCGGAAGGGACATTCCCCTCAGAGCCTGCTTTGCCTAAGGGGGCAGAATCGTCAAGAAGCTAGTGGAAGTTTAAGCATGAAGGCCCTTCTCAGGCCTGGAGAGGGGCCTTCGCCATTTTCTATTTATGATTTTGAAATCCGTTTCCTTCAAAGAAGACTCCCCAGACCATATTAGCTTCAGCCTCCACACGGGCAAGATGTGCCCCTGACCAGGGGGTACATGGCCCAGGCAGAAGTGGGGATCCCCGGCCAGCAAATCATAGAGCCAGCCAGCCACCTGCAAGAAAGATCGGGGTTGGGGCAGACCGATGAAAAGCCCCCACGTTGGAATAATACTAATTTTAACAAGTATCTCTTTTCAGCCAAGAAGGAAATACCACTTTTTGGGCAACCTTGGGGGAAATTAGGGCTTGATGAGGACCTAGCAAGGATGCTTCAGGGAGACGCGGGGGGCAGATCTGAAGGACAGCATGAGCATGAGGCCCTCAGGGGCCCGGACTGTGGGATCCCCCAGCACATGGAGGAGATGCTCCCAGGGAGAGGGCCAAGTAATCTGGGACCTTCCTTCTCAGGAAACGGAGCCACCCCCAGACCCCTACTCACCATCTTGGGCGGGGCCAGCACCAGGATGACGAACCGCACCTCACACGAATTCTCCCCCCAGTTCTGCGGGCGAACCAGACGGCTGATGCACACATGTCGCTTCAGCAGGGCCTTGGAGGTGCAGCTGCCAGGGGCGGGGAGGGCACACGGTGCACGGTTGCCATCCTGGGAGCTGGGCTCCCCCTCCCCCGGAACCCCTGACTTTGACCCCCCAGTGACCTCTGACGGGAGTGCTCACACCCTCTGCCCCCAAACTGGGTGGGCCAGCTGTCACTGGGGAGGCCAACGTGGTGGCCTGGCAACTCACATGATGCAGATCCAGGACTGCTGGTATTGCACCCCCGTGACCGTGGCAGTGACCCCTTGGATGGTATCTGACAGCAGGTGGGCTGAGGGCAGAGCGAAGGGGGTCAGAGGGCCCTCCAGCCCACCTCCCTGAGCTCCTGTGCCCCACTGGGGAGCCGGGCCCCACCTTTCCCCTCCGTGGGGGCCCCGGCATCGGTGAAGAGCATGGCCATGAACAGGTCCAAGTTGCAGTCAGGCTCAGTGTTGTGGGGGTCGTGGGCTAAGCGGCACAGCATGGCACGCAGCACGTCATCCAGCGAGGTAGCCGTCTCGTTCAGGATGATGCTGGCCCGGGCCAGGAAGCCATCTAGGTCCCGGTGTGCCCGGATCTCTTCCTCAAAGTTCTTTAGCTTCAGGTACTGTGGGGACCGCACACACAGAAGCACACAGGCCCGTGAGGGAGATCCGCGGTCACGGCCTGGGCCCCTCCTCCGTGGTGCCCCCTGGCTGCCCCGGCCCCTGCCCACCAGGACCAGCACCGCTTCCGAGAGGGACGGCCCAGCCTGGCTGGCCCCCACGGCCGGGTCGAGGGCTAGCGGGAGATGTCTGTGCGGTGTGAGAGGGAGCGGTGTGAGCTACCCCAGGGAAGCAGCCACCTCCACCCCCAGTGGGTGGTCCAGGAGCAAAGGTGTCCTGTCCCGCCGACGGGCCACTCACCTTGCGGGAGGTGTGTAGGAGCCCACAGCCGCCAGGCGATTCACTCTCGGCTAGGGAAAAGTGGGAGGGCTCAGGGGGCCGCCCCACCTCGTCGGGACTCTCTTGGTGGCGTGGGGCCGTGTCTGCCCAGCCCCCAGTCCCCTGACCGCCCCCCCCCAGCCTGTCCCTGCTACAACCCCCATACCAGCCTGGGTGGGCTGCACCTCGAGGTTGACGTTGACAAAAAAACGGATGCTCTCGCCAGACACAATGGAGGAGTTGACCGTGTCGAAGGCCTCATCCCCCAGGCTCTCCTCACGGGTTTCAGAGGCATCATCCATTTCACACTTGAGGTAGCCTAGAGACCCAACCACCACCGAGAGAGACCCCCCCCCCAAAGAGGACCCGGTCGTCAGTGCTACACACCAGAGGGAGGGACTCCAAGCCCAAGGAGCAGGGGCCCCTGGGCTGTCCCCCTTGGTGCACTCTCAGTGAGTGGTGAGGGAGGCCTCTTGTAGGCCAGGAAGGAAGCCTCAGGCCCAGGTGGGCCGAATGTCTAGTCCCAGCCCAGCCCCAATCAGAGTATGGCAGCCAGCTGGCAGCCCCCACCCAACGGCTTTCTCCAACATTCTTCAGCTGCAGGAACCAGGGCCCTGCACTGTTCCGACCCATGTGTATCCTCTCAGCTACAGAAAAATATGGTCATTCCACAACTCTGGGCCCGGTAGGTGGTGCAATGATGAGTTAAGACTGGCCTCTGCCCTCCCCGAGCCCTCAAATTACAGGACCCAGACCTGCCGGGCTCCCTAGTTGGGACCCAAGGGAAGCCAGAACTACTGTGGTGTCCAGGCCCCTCCCCACCTTACTGGCACAGGGTTTTAGAGTGCTTCCCTTCTGGGAGGGCATGTGGGGTGAAGCATCAAGGCTGACAGACTTGGTCCAGACAGCAGACAAGGCCCAGGAAGTACGGGAGCCAGAGATACAGTCAGGGACTGAGAGGGGGGACCCAATGGCAGGCAGGAGGAGTGTCGTGGCACCTTGGGACTCCCTCTCAGAGCGGAGCCTTTCTCTGGGTGGGCCTTAGTTCCTCCATCGGCTCCCAGCCCCGGCGCCCCTCCTCTAGAGCAAGCCTTCCTGGTGACATGCAAATGACACCCTTGCTTGGGCTCCTCGCGAGCTCTGGGATGGCAGTTTGGGCCAGGCCTGCTACCCCCGTCCTGACCCCCAGTTCCGCCAGGCCCGGTCCCACTCCCGACCTCTGATGGGTCATCCTCAGGCCAGCAGGCCAACACCCCAGGCAAGCCAGCGCTGTGCTCCAAGCAGAGGGCCTCCCTCCCCAGAGGGCCTTCTTCCAGGCTCCACAGAAGCTTCCTCTTGCGGCTGGTCCTCCTAGGGCCCTGCCGGCACCCCTTCCTGACTGTCCTGTGGGTCCCTATGGTTCACCACCTGGGAGTGCTCCCAGGAAAGGGGCTCCTGGAGCCCAGACCCCCAAGGATGCCTGACAAACACCTGTGCAGGGCTGAGGACAGGTCGGCAGCACGCCTAAACCTGCCAGCCAGTGACTCACCCTGACTCACTTCCACTCTAGCCCGCCACTTTCCTCTGCACACCCCAGGCCCCATTCCCCCAGTGTCCTGTGCTCAGCCTGGGCCCTTTCAGGCAGGAGGTGCTGGGTCTGCACTGCACTCAGAGCCCCGAGTCAAAAGATGTCCTTCCCATTTTTGTCATGGAGCTCATGTCCACGAAAAACCCCTTCCTCCCCAGTCCCCACCTGCCCTAGCCTCCCTCTGTCACCCCCACCAGCACCCATTATTCCTGGGCGCTGCCCTTCACACTGCCCCCTTCTCCCCTACTCTGGGCTCTACCTAGGACCTGCCCAGCTGATGCGACCAGGTCCCTGCAATGCTCCTAGGAGGCCATATCCCCACGTCCATCCTGTAAGCCCAACCACACACCTAACCCACCTGCCAACAGCCTGGCCCCCGTAGTCACCAGGCCCTGGGGGCCCTGGGTCAGAGCCTATCACCACTCTGTCCAAGCACCATCCTACTGACCACCCCTCAGATGGTCAGTCCAGGCCCCAGGTCTGGGCACAGGAGATCCCCGAGACACAGAGAGGGGGAGAGCTGGTCTGGAGCAAGCAGGAGAGCTGAAGCGGGGAAAGGTCCGGTTACATGGCTTTAGAGGGACAATGGCAGCCCCCTCCCTCGTTGGGCTGGGCAGGGACTGAGGGATGTGGGCATATACGACATGGCCTAAAGGCTGGCCCAGTAACCAGAGCATTCTAACGCAAACCAAGGCAGGTCACCAGATGGTCCACAGAGCCCAGGAGAGGGAACTGCCTGCCCTCACAGGACCATGGGAGCGACCTGTCTGTGTCCGCCCCTGACCATACCACCACCTCCTGGACGGGAAGCTCTAAAGGCATCCCAGCACCAGCAGAGGCCCCCAGATGGGCGGTCAATGCCATGGGTACTCAGCTGGAGGGACCAGGTCCCCTAGAGACTTTTGACCAAGGAGCTCTCTCCACACACCCCCCCAGAGGTACTCACCTGCATCCTCAAGGTACCCGTTCTGCGACATGTTAAAGGAGTACTCTGTAAGGAAAGCCCAAGAATTGTTACCAGCTCCACCAACCAGCCCCGGACAGTCTCCTGTGCCCAGCTGCTCCCCACCCGACACCCACCACGCTGACGCCTTCTTACCCTTCCCAGGAACCCAATACAGGCCAACCTGGGGGGGAATAGGAGCAGGGGCACACTAGGCAGGGGCCCCCTACGGACCCAGAGGAAGCCGAGCCTGTCACTCTTCAGCCAATCTGCTAGGGTCTGCCCAAGTGGGAAAGGGCCAAGCCGGGTGCGGGGGGAGACGTTCCCAGCACCGTTTCCTCCAGGAGTTATTAACAGTACCCGTGCAGTACCGTGGACTGTGTTATTCAGCACCGGCCGCCAGGGCTGGAGGGAGGGGGCCCGTCCCTCCACCCTCCATGTAGTGGCCAGCCTCCCTGGCCTCCCTGGCCTCCCTCTCTCGCTGTTTCGTTGCCAAGCCCAGCACCTGGGCTGGGGGCCTCCTGCCCGCACATAGCGCCTCTCACTCTCACATCGGTCCCAGGGGCCATCAACACCCATCACACGTGCAGTCGCCCCCAACCGCACGCGCCCGGGGTCACAGGGGGCCGACTTGGCAACCGCCTCCTCCCCTCGGTGCCACCCGCGTCCCGGGCCTCCTGGGAGGCGGAGCCGTTGGTCCTCCCGGGAGAAGGCGAGGGGGGCGGGGAGGGGTTGGGGAGCGGGGAGCGCCGGGCGCGCTCACCGGGCCGGGCCCCGGATCGTCCCGACTGTTTGTGCCGCTCCGTGCGAGGAAGGAAGCGACAGGAGGGGCCGCGTGCACGAGAGGAAAGCGCCTCCAGACTCGGAGACCCTGGGGGTCGGGGGGCAGGATGCGGACGGACGCGCGGGACGGGAGCCCGGGCTGCATCCAGAGGGGAGGGGCGGGGGCGGTAAAGCTAGCATCCGAGGCTGCAGGGATGGACAGAGAACGAGGGTGACGAGGGTCCGGAAGGGTGGGGGTGGTGCACACCTTACTCTCATTCCGGGCGCCCCACGTGCAGGTAAATAAATGGCCGTACAAACCCCAGGCTGGCCCTCAGGCGTCAGGGCCGCGAGGTAAATGCTGCTGCAGCCTCGCAGCGGGCAGTCGGAGGCCCCGGGATCCCTAGAGTGGGCAGGCTTCTCCGCAGCGCGGGGACGAGAAGGTGTCCCGGCAGAACGTAGCATGAGGCGGCAGCGTACCCGTGCTAAGGACCCCACAGCTCCGTCCCAACCACTTCCACGCCCCACTCCTCCACTGGCTACCGCATTTCAAGTCGGCGAGAGGGCATTAAATCGAGCACGCAGTGTCCACGAGGCTCCCTGGGCCTCCCGCCACCACCCTCGTACTCCCCCGGCCTTCCCCTCCCTCTCCGCCGAACTCACACCTGACCCCAGGCCTGGGAAGCTTCCACGACCCCCTCGCCCACCGTGGCCTGGGGTCTCTGCAGGCCGACGGCAGCCGCGTTCTCCCCGGTGCTCCGACGGCTCCGCGACCCCGCCTAGCACCCCTTCGCTGCGGAGAACGGACGGCCCTCCCGCCGCGTCCCCGCCGCGCCTGCCGGCTTAGGCACCCACCGCATGGCTGGAGATGGAACATGCGCCGGGTGGCTGCGGCCATGGCCCCGGCGATCGGCCGCCGGACGGCTGCACAGACGCGCGCACACCCGGGCTCCTCACCCCCCGATCTCCGGGACCCCGAGCTTGTCGATTGGGGCGGGCCAGCGGCCGGAGCCGGCGACACACCCCCGCGCCGCGCCTGGGTCCTAATGCCGCTCGACGCCCCGCCCCGGTGCCGCCCTGGGCGGGGTCCCGCCCGCCCGCCCGGCGCCCTCACCCGCGCTCCTGTCGGTCCCGAGCAGGCTGCTCCCGGGAGCCCGGGGCGACTCCGCCAGAACGTGTAGGTCGGGCTCCTACGAGCCCGCGTGCCCGCCCAGGCGTCGCCGGATTAGGGGCTGGGCGGGGCTGGGAAGTTTCTGGGAAGAAGCTCGACGGGCCCAAGGACCCACGAAGTTGTGCCTCTGCGGCGGGTCGCCGGAGAACTCCACGGGCGTCAGCTTTATGCGCGCTGCCGGCCCCCCGCCCTCGGCTCGGCAGGGGGCCTCGGCAAGGCCCAGCCTGCCAGCTGCCCCGCCCCCTCCATTCATCCCAGTCGCTCGAGTGGTAAACTCTCCTTCTCCTCCTCCAGGAAGCACGCCCCGACTAACTAGATGGGCCGGCGCGCGTTCCCTGGGCTACGCCCTAGTGCGCGGAGCCAGCGGCGCTCCCGGCTCGGCGGCGTCGGGTTTGCTCGCTGTGCGCCTCGAGGTTTCTCTTCTGGCCTCCGTGCGCCCCCGGCCTTCTCTTGGGTCAAGGTCTTGGCTCGCGGCTTCTTTCCTTCCCAAGGTAGCCCCGCCGCCCGGTTTTCCTTCCCGAACAGGGGGGAGCCCGACCCGGGGACGTGCATTCGCCAGCGCCTGGTCTTCTGCGAATCGAGAGAGAGAGAGAGAGAGAGAGAGAGAGAGAGAGAGAGCGCGCGTTTAGTATAGGGAGGCGGTGTTGCGCGCAGGCAGGCCCGCGTCCACTACGACCGGTCAGGCAAATCCAGCCCATGCGATGAACCCCTGGCCTGACCCTCGGTGTCTTCTCAGCAAACGATTCCACGGCCCTTGAGCCCCAGTTGGACTCAGGAACTCTCCCCACCAGTGTTAACCCCCACCCCTCCACACTCTGGCTGCCAGCCCGAAGACTAGCAGCGATTCCCCCCCTAACCTCCTGCTGGGAAGGAGTCCTCAGCCACTGTCCCCCAAGCCTGGAAGAGGGCGGGCTGGGCAAGCAGAGGGCGAGCCCACCTCCGCGGAGGCGTTGCTCTGCAGCCCTCAAGGGCTCCTGGTGCGTTGGGGGAGCCCTGTGCACAGACCGGGTGAGCCCGGCTATCGGCTATCAGTTTCCCCTCCCGGCAAGATAGTGCATTGGGAGGGAATCCTTCTGCAGATGAATGGCCCAGGAGTCGGGAGGGCTCTGAGCACCCTGCTCCTTACTACCGGAGGAGATGCTGCAGAAGCTATCTACCAGACTCAGAGGACTAGCTGGGGGCTGGCTGCATGTTCTCTGTGGGGCTCAGCAGGGCCTGGGAGGAGGCACACAGGGTCTTCCTGGGGAACCCCTGCACTCCACCCTTGGGATCTTCCTTAGATATCCTCTAGCTAGACCCTCAGCCCATTTCACAGACTTCCAGAGGCCCCAGGAGGGGGGTTGGAAGTTGAGGAGGAGCTGAAGGACAGACAGGTCTACCAGGAAGCAAGGTTGGATAGGGTGGGTGGTACCAGGGCTGGACCCCTAGAAAAGCTACCTATTTTGCCGCCTGCCTCTCACATCTGGGAATGCCTAGGCTTCTGCATCTGTCTTCCTGTGTCAGCACCAGCTCCCAAACGCCCAGACCTTCCAACCCGCCTTCCAGGAAGCCACCCTGGATTGGAGGGGCAGCCTCCTCCCTCATCTGGGACCCCACCGCTTAGCCCACAGGGAAGGCCTCCCCGCAGTGGTGGACGGACCTGACTCTCAAAGGAACTGCCACTGAGCCCTTCCCTGCTTCCTGCCATCTGCCCCTGCAGGTTCTGTTCCCCTAGTTGCCCTGGAGGGAGCCCCAGAACTCCACGGACCCCCCCCCAACACAAGAAGCTGTTTCCTTCGGCTCTCCCACCCACCACCTGCCTTCTGTGGATTAGAGGCCGAGGGCAAATAGAGGTGCCCCAGGTATCCCTGCCTGTGCCCCATTGGGTCCTTACACGGGCAGGCAGTTTGGGATCCAGACATAGGTACACACAGTTTGTCTCATTCCCCTTCCTTGGGCTCCCTTTATTGGGCTGCGGACCTGAGTGCTGGGTTCCACAAGGCACTTAATGGCTTTCCAAAGGAGTTTCAACTCAGTTTCCCCTGTAAGCCTCTTAGGCTTATAGATTGTAGAACCTGGAGTGAGAAGTAACTCTATATATCTCATTCAAAAACACAAAATAGAGGACGCCTGGCTGGCTCAGCAGGTGGAGCATGTGACTCTTGATCTCAGGGTTGTAAGTTCGAGTCCCATGTTGGGTGTAGAGATTACTTAAAAATGAAATCTTTACAAAAATAAGAATAAAAACACAAAAACAAAACCACTCCCTTGAACTCCCTTCCTCCTCCAGGAACCATCCAATTCCTCAGCGGTGCTTTACAGACCACATTTCTCCAGACTTCTCTCTGCAACTCTATCTCCACACCCTCTCTTACTCTCAACCCCCCTCATATGTCTTTTGTCCCCGCTCCAGCACTGAAACCGCCTCAGCTCTTTTGCCAGGCCCTCCCCCCTCCCCTGGCAGGGCCCAGCACCACCCTCCCCCTCCTCCTCTGTCAGAGCTGGACCCACGGCTCTCTTGCAGCCACAGCCAACGATCAGATTGCATGACTCCTGTCACTGAGCTCCGGACCCGACACGCCGCAAGTCCTTCCTCCCTCCCCCCAGCCTGGATGGCTAATAGGCAATTCTCAGCAAACCCAGGCAAAACAGCTTCCAAGTCCGCCATCCACCTGGCTGCTCCGGACCGGGAGTCGCCCCAGTGCATCCACGTTGTACCATGAGCAAATTTTGTTGGGTTTACCTTCAGAACAGAGCACAGTTCTGCCCCCTTTCACCTCCAGCCTGGTCCACCATCTGGCCTTCTGACTTGCCCCCACCCCTATCCATTCTCCATCACCAACGGCTTCTCCTGGTGTTTAGAAACAAACAAACAAACAAACACAGCAAAGCCATCTCCCTGCTGTGGGTGCCTGGAAGGGGTGTCTGCAGCCCTTACCACTGCTCACTTCATCCTTCGGCTCTGGTGGGGGGGGCCGTCCCCGCTCCCACCATCCATAGTAGTTGCTGTTTCCTTCCCTCACAGACCCGTGGCCCCTCGCTGCAGCATGGCCTTCTTCATCCTCAGTTTGCTGCCTGGGCCCCATCTCCCGGGCCAGACTACAAGCTCCCTGAGAGCAAGGCTGTATGTCTTTCCCCAGCACAGCACCCAGCGCAGTAGGTGCTCAGCGAACCTGTGACAAGTGGAAAGCACAACTGATGTCTCCACATATGGTTCCCAGGGGCTTTCAAGCCAGTGAAGCCCTCTATCCTCCACTGCCACTCTGGTTTTCCAGCTGCACCTAATGGGGGTCCAGCCGGAGACCCCTGATTCCCTAGGTTCCCTCCCTCTCACCCCAAACTGCTCAGTTGGGGCACCAAATCCTTTTATTTCTACTTCAGGTGGGCCCCATCCCTCCACCTTCCCCTTCCTTGGACCTTTGGCAAGCGTGGCTTCCCACACCTTGCAGCCATCAGGCTTCCCTCGAGTCGGCTCGGGTTTTATAAGCCTCTTGGGGCTTCTGCTGCCTTGAGCAGGCTTCGCAGCCCCTCAGAGCCCCTCACCATCCTGGGAGGAGAGATGCTGTTCCCACGTTATCCCTCTGGTGCTGCTGGTGGGCTGGGGGAGGGAACAGGGCCTCCACTGACCCTCCTCTCCTGGGGGACATCTCCAAGCCCCATAGATGGGGGGGAGGCCTTATGGTGCCCCTCTCCCAGTTCCTGTGTATCCACACTGAAAGATCCAGGCTCCTAGGAGGGCAGGAATCCCCGTGGAGGGCCAACAAGGACCTACTCCCCTTAGGAGGACATCTCTTTTGTGCCACCCCCTGCCCCCATCAACTCACAGTCACAGTCTAGAGGTTGAAGTGGAGTCTTTTTAGCTAGAAAATTCCATGAAGTTTTGGTTATCAAATCATCTTTCCTCTTCCTGTTGTCCTTATTTTGCTATTATTTGTACATTCATCCAGGCATGAAACTTCTGAGTAAATATGTAAAGTTTCTTAAAAATTTGGAGCTGTGTGAGGAAAAAAAAATAAACTTCTCTATTGGTACAGTAAAAGCAGTAGTAATTGTAGGATAAGATGGACATGTATTCACATTTTATTTGATTAGTAGTTTTTAAAAACAGATTTATAGTCATTTATTGGTTTAACATAAAATGTATTGATCCGGGGCGCCTGGGTGGCTCAGTCGTTAAGCGTCTGCCTTCGGCTCAGGTCATGATCCCAGGGTCCTGGGATTGAGCCCCGCATCGGGCTCCCTGCTCCGCGGGAGGCCTGTTTCTCCCTCTCCCACTCCCCCTGCTTGTGTTCCGGCTCTCACTATCTCTCTCTGTCAAAAAAAAAAAAAAAAAAAAAAATCTTTAAAAAAAATGTATTGATCCTGATACAATTTTTTTTTTTTTTTAACCAAATTATTTTGGCTGGTCACTTTAGCAATGCAGGAGCCTAGGAAAAACAGGAATAATTTGTGGATAAATTTATTTTTCTCCAAATTTTTTGATAATGAAACAAAAATGTTTCTGGAATTCTTTCACAACATTGGGTTTTTTTCCACTTGGTTTTTTCCACTTCTACCTGAAGGTCACCCCCTCGCTCTTGTCTAATTAGTCATTTTGACTTGTCAATTGTTCCTTCAAAATCACTCTCCATTTAGTCCTCTTCTCATCCCCAGCAATGTGGAACAGCGGTCCACCCCCACATTACAGTCTATATGATCTTTCTTATTTAGGGGAAAAAAAAATGATTTTCAAAACAGGCTCCCATGGAACACTGGTGTCCCTGAGTGTGCTGAGGCACTAGAGAGCCAAATAATAGTGGTCTTTTCTCAGTCTGCAGGCGGAAATGGTCCTACTGCATGGAATGTTTTCGATTAAAACATTTCCCCCCCCTTGGTTAAAAATCAGTACCACCACAACAGAACAACTTTGTGTTTGCTATCACTTGTACTAGAAGAGACTAGCAGAAAGCAAAATTTAAAAAAATCAAGTATATATCTGATTTTAACAGAAAAGCTCAGAAACGGTGTGCCATGCTGGTCTAGGGGAACAAGCCCTTTTTTGGGGGACTGAGATTCACCAGTGGACCTGATTTTGGGAGGCCCTTGGAAATGCACAATGGCCCTTGGCCAGGCCAGTCAGAATATTCCTGACCATTGTCACTGGTTCGGGGATGGCAATGTGACCTCAGACTTCAGTGCTGCCTTTGGAGAAGAAGGCTGGGTCTTCCCTTTGGGGTGTTGGGGCTGTTGGCAGCATAAAGGAAGCTCACTGCCAGGGGAGAGGGAGGCCACCAAGTACAGAGTGAAGGTTCTGATGACACTGGAGCTGGTACCACCCTAGACTCTTCTTACAGCAACCAAGCCATTCCCTTTCTATCATGGGCTGGCAGGGGGGCATATTGTCATGTTTCCTCTGGGCATGACTGTTTCCTAGATTGTATGATAGAAACGAACACATGATTACTTCTCCATGCTCCTGAGAGAGCTCTGTGATACTCAGCAGCTCTACTCTACCCGAGACCCTCTGCTCCAAGTCACTTCCCATCAATCAGCCAGGATTCCCTGATTCTGAGGCTCCTGCTCTGTCAAGCATGCCCTCAGCTTTCAGTAGTCCAGTGGCCCTACCGTGGGCTCCAGGTGGGGACAGGCCTCCTCCCCAGCCCCAGGCTTCCTGGCCTCTAAGTCCTCCCGGCCCTCAAAGATCATTGCCTCCAGGAGCCCCTCCACATAGAGTGTCAACCCCAGCTCCCTGACAATTGTGAGGCTAATCCCTAAGCCCTGGTGGCTTCCCAGGAATTCAAAGCACAGGAGCTCCCTCAAGGTTCAAATCCGGCCCTGCAGGACTGGGAGGCGTGAGACTCTGGGGAAAGGGGTTGTGAGGAAGGGGATGCTTCTGCCACCCCCTCTCCCAATTCTCTGGGCCCCTCATATGCAGTTTTGCCTTGGTTTGTACATGACTCATTGAGCACACAGAACCTCCAAACCCAAGACCACCTTCCCTGCCATCTGAGGGAGGCTGCTTCCTCCCTGTTGGGCCAGCTCTCCATCTTCCCAGCAGGGCACTTCCCTTGTCCGGAGGCCCCTGCCTTGAGAGCGGGACAGAAAGCAGGGTCTCTGTGAAAGCGCAGCACCTCCTTGGCAATCAGCTCTTGCCCTGCATCGCCCACAGCCCCAGCCAGGCCCCCCACCGCACGCAGAGAGAGGCGCTGGTGACCACTCCGCTAGAGCTGCGGGCCTTTGGGCGGCCTCTCCCTGGGAGCCAGCGGCCCCAGGCTCCCTGGGTAGGGCAGCGCCAGAGGGGCGTCTTGGAGGGACCTTGCACCAGGGCAGTGGCTCTGACCCCCGGGCCAGCCCCACCTCCTTCGTTTTCGGTCGTTCCCATTTGTAAAGTGGCAGCAAGGGCCACCTCATGGAGCTTTGGCTGGAGTTACATGGGCCGACCAGCTTGTCAAGCACCCTGCTGAACGGACAGCTGGCTTCTTCAAGCCCCTCTTCAGGTTCTGGGAGTCCTGAGAGTGCCCATCCCCACGCAGGGTGGTCTCCTCGTGAACTTTACTCTCTGTTGGCCCTCTGGGGTCTGGGGATGGGGACGTGCACCCCAAGGACCTCTCTCCAGCTGCCCAGCAAAGCGCTTCCCCGGGAGGCCCAAGGAAGGGCCCTAGTTCCAGGGGGTGGGCCTTCCCAAGTCCCGCCCGCCCCCTTGGGGCTGAGTCCACAGCAACAGGCAACTGCACCAGGTCCTGCTTGTTCAGTGAGAGTTTATTGGTCCTTAGCATGACATCTCAGTTACCAAGGTAAATTCACATACACGACTGCAGGTAAAAACATGTAAAATAATATAAAAATAAATTGAAGGCTACTTTTATATATTTACTGAATTAAGTAGTGTAATAAATACTATAATAAGCAAAAAGCTTCAATCACACAATTCAGTTTCACTGAAGTTACAGTAGTGTTTGTAAATATGAGTTTTAAAATTTAAGTTACAAATATTAAAGCACTGAAAAACTAGTATAAAAGTGAATTTTGGCACGTAAGTGAGCTCTTCTGTCATTAGTATTTGACAACCTGCGACAAGGAAGCCTTTTCTCACCTACTTTTTGAGGTACAACTATCCAACTAGGTCAGCGACACATTGGAATACTTAATAGTTTACAATCTTTGAGTTAACTTTTCCCTTTTGAGAAGCCCAAAGAGCAACCCAGAGCTTATTACTGTGCAAAAATTCTCCAAAATCCTAATAGAATTTAGGAGGGAACTTTTTCTTGTGACCCACAGGGCCCAGGGTCCTGGCCTCAGGTCAGAGAGCCCCCAGGGCTCGGATGGGGCCAACCAGACTCCTTGCCAGCAGCCCCTTCCTAGGGTGATCCCTTTTCTCCAATTTCTGCCTCCTCCTTCTAATCAAAAAAAAAAGGAAAAAAATCCCACATCAAAACGTAAAATAACCCATAACTTCAGCGACTTCAAATTATCACACTCACTCTGGGTGATATAAAACTGAAGCTGCTAATAGGAAAGTTGGCAAAAAGCACGTAAGCCCCTGGAGGACTTCTGCCTGTCCCTAAGGAACCTACTACACCTGATGTCTCTGCTGGGTCCCTGGCATCCACTCCAACGGTCAAAATCTACAACACAGTGTCATGGCCCTTCCTCTGGAGATAGCCTAAGACCCTGTCCCTCCTCCTGGAGCTCCCAGAGGAATCAAGTGGATATTAAACTTCACAGTCAGAACCCAGAGGCGCCTGGCAGGTTCCAGAAGGGGCAGTGAGGGGGGTGAGGAGCATCCTCCCTGCCTCAGTCCTCAAAGAGCTCACACAGCCAGTGTGCCTCTTTACCAGGAGCACAGCAAGTGCGCCCCAAGGAATGCCCTTTCGCCAGTGTGCCCCTTCACACTCCCGAGCAGGCTGAGGAGCGTCAACGGAGGCCTCAGCCAGTTCTGCCTTTTTGGCTTTGGAACTTCTTAACGTTTTGACTTTTTTCAATCACAGTTTCATATTCAAGTTGAGGTAATCACAGTTTTCCCTCTAACAGCAGAGGAATTGGGGTAGTGGGGCAAGTTGGTGAGAGAGCATTTCTGTGGACAACGGTCAGAAACCAAGACCACCACGTAGTGCAGCCCCACGCAGTGGGAAGACCCGCTTCTATGTGCGGGCTCTGAACCCTTTTTAAAAACTCTTTTGTGCAGCCACCAGGAAATGGCTCGAGCTCCTCAATCTAGAGCTTTCATTTAAAAGTTCACAGCAACCCACCTGGAGTAAATGGCCTATGGTTCCCCTACCCCACCCACCCACCCCACTTCTCCCTTCTCTAAGGCTGCTCAAGGTTGAGTTTTTAAAAAGAGCTCAGTAGAGCTAAAAGAAGCTACAGTAACTCATTGCTTATTTCATCAATTGCACTTAAGATCTATGTTATTGATTCTGAAGCAGAGGCAGGCCCATTGTGGACCCCAGCCTCTGGCCCACCAGAAGTGAGGTGCTCCCAGACTTGGGCTCCACACCAGGGCCCTTGTCACCACCAGCTTTGGGAGTTGGGACTGGAGCACATGGGCCTTTTCAGAAGGCTTTCTTCATGCAAGATTTCTTATTTAGTGATATT
This sequence comes from Halichoerus grypus, assembly GCF_964656455.1. Lineage (NCBI taxonomy): Eukaryota > Metazoa > Chordata > Mammalia > Carnivora > Phocidae > Halichoerus > Halichoerus grypus. Next base: position 109,998,836 of record NC_135721.1, on the reverse strand, counting down.
TTGAGTTTTGTTCATTTGGCTTCAAATACAGATTATTTTTTTCTAATACAAGTACATTTTACTGACAAGCCCTTAACACCTGCTTTGCTACTTGCATGGAGGCCTCTGAGTGACCAGGCACACAGATCACATGTGCTCCATCCTATCTCAGTCTCTCCTCTGTGCCAGGGGCCGTTCTCAAAAATCCCTCTACATTACTGGAAACTTTGCTGGTTTCGTCTATGTGCTTCTTCCTAAGGCATGCAAAAAAAAATATGTGAAATTCAGAAAGCATTTACAATCTAGGCAGCTGAGGCGCTGAAGTCCTAACCGACATCACCCAAATATCAGTGTCTGTGACCTCCCCCCACCCCAAACTAATTCTGGAAGTCAGGCACCGGATCCATTTGTAATTTCCCTCTGCTTTACGGTCCAGCTGCAAACAAAGCCCCTGGAAGGAATTCTAAATTGGATATTGGAATTCTTTGAAATTCCCGGTCTACAGGAGCCAAACAAGTCCAGGGCAGCAACAATGCTTGGGGACGTAAGTTTCCTGAAGTTTGTGGCTGCAAACCAAGCCTTCCCTGGTAAGGCTCAAGGGAGGGCTTGGTGCTGGAGAGTGAGCCCCCTTCGGGGATGCCGCACAAGTGATCAGAGCCCTGGGCCTAAGACTAAGTGGTTGCAGGATGCTCCCCTCAAAAGTGAGGCAAAGCATCACCAGGGGGGCTGAAGCAGCAGGTTTGCTCTTGCCCCTGAATGAGGCAAACCAGAGTGATGCCATGAGGGGAGCTCAAAACCAACCTCCAGGGAGACTGCTTGTATCAATTCAAAAGCCACATGCTTCTGGAAAGCAACATGCCTTTCCCCTCAGTTTAGTCTGTAAGGGACAGCTCCTCATCTGAGAACAGGCTGTTGATCTCAGCCCAAGCCGCTGGCTCTGTGGGTGGGGCTCAGGCAGGGCCTGGGGTGGTCCCCCCAGGACTGGGCCCAGGGCCAGCAGGGCCCGCTCCTTCAGTGCAAGGGACCTAAGCAGAAGCCAGGCACTCCACTGGGGACAGGGCTCTCCTGGGACAGTGTCTGAGGCCCAACGCCTGTGGTGGCTTGGTCCCCCAGGCATGGCCACAGTTCAGGCAGCCAGGGTTCCTTCTGCTTGCCAACAGCTCCTCTGTGTAACAAATGATTCTCCCCACCGTCACAGTGCCTCAGCAGCCCAAAGGAGATACCCAGAGGTTCTGGGCTGCCAGCCCCACACACAGGGCAGTCCCTATCTGCTCATCCTCCATGAAGACCCCCCCCCCCGCCCCCCATCAGTGGTGCAGGTGATGCTCTTCAGCGCTGTATAGAGAATAAAGACAACATGCACTCAAGCCAGTACACAAAGGCCAAGCAGAACAAAGACAGCCCCTTTAGGGAGAGGCCTCTGGGAAAGCTCAGGTTAGGTAACCCCATTTTTAAACGTCCACCTCCAGGGTGGACGTTCTCCAGGATGTATGGCCCAGCCTTCCCCTAGGGCTTCTGCTCAAAGAGGTCATGATACTCCTGCTGTTCCAGCTCTCGGTTATACTTCTCAATTTCCCGGTTGGCTTCTTCCACGTAGTCATTCATGAACTGGTCCATGACTAGTATCTCATTAAGGAAGAGAGCCCAGGAGGACAAGGGAACCTGCCCGGGCCCAGAGGGATCTGTGGGCAGCTGGGGTGGGGGACACTCAAGTAGTAAAAGCCCAGCCCACACAAAGCCTACCTGCCGGGCTCTTTTTCTATACTGGCCGCACCCCAGCTACAGAGAATAAGCCAGGGCTGGCACAGGTTCCTTCATGAGGTCCCAGAGCTGAGCCCTTCGGCTTTCATGAGTACAGACTCCTGTCCACCTTCTCCCAGATTAACTACTGCAATCATGTCTAGTCTCCCACTTGTAAATTATGATCCCTGATGACCACAGAACGCAGGATGTCACCACAGCTACATTTAAACTACAACCTACAGATGCTTTGGCGAATGAAGGCAAAATTAATTTTAATGATGTTAGAAGGCCCAAATGAAAAGTCTACCTCTGTGGCTTGCTGCGTGCTCTCAGAACACAGCCCGCTCTAGGAGGTGGGCTGCAGCGGCTCTAGCAAACACCCTCTTGACGATCAGGCTTCCCACACCCCCAACCTGGCCACTACAGATTCTAAGGATACGTGGGTGAAAATCAGTCTTGTCACCAAAGAAGTTGACAAACTGGGTGCCATTGTAAAAGTAGCCTGCGGGCAGGGGGTCCAGGTGGCGTTTCACCTGTAGGAAAAAAGAGTCCTATTAAAATTATCTGACCACTTTCTATCATCTACTCATTCATTAAAAACAAATAAGCCTATGACCTTAGCAAGATAGCCCACTCTGCCCCATGGAAGGCTAGACATGCGAGGGAATGTCCTCCCTGCAGCAGTTCTCAAGTAGTGACTGATGGAGGTCCCTGAGCTCTCAGGGAGGAACTCTGGGAGCTTCTCATGGGATTAAGCTCCACTCGTCCTCAGTGGTACTGGTTTGATAACATACCCTTTGTTAGCTGTCTCCCCTTCTTTCTCTCCCTTACTTTTTCCACTTCCCTGCTAGTGTCTCCTAGAATCACTTCCAAAACAAGCTACGTGCACTCAAATCCATGTTCAAGGTCTGCTCCTGGGGAACATACACTACAAGGACTGCCTTCTGAGGTACCCACAGTCTCCTCCCCAGGAGCACCCAGGGTTGCCCAGGACAGGAGCTGGATATGAAGGGACCTCCTCAAGTCCAAAGCAGGGGCTCCTAGGGTCCCAGAGCCTCTCCCACCCACTCATTACTGGGAGAAGTGGCACAGCCTGTGCTGGGGCCTGGACTGTGTGTCCCTTGTAGCCTTTGCCCCCAAGCCCCTCAGGAAAAGGTCCCAGTGGGGGTCGGGACTGGGGCAGAGGCTGAGAGTCAGCCTGAAGGCTGAGGGGCTCATCAAAGAGCCTCTCATGGTGGTCCCAGGATTATATCCCCTGCTTATTGGCAGCTTCTGGATCTAGACAACTTTTCCTGGGCTCTGTTGCTTTATCTGTGGTTTATATCTAGCATGGAGGGATGGGAGGAGAAAGGACTTCTGTGGCTGCTTCAACAGTGTGTCAAAACAGGGCTCCATGTCACCCCTTCCTCCCACAGGCACTGCTTCTCCTCTATCTCATGCCCAGGTCACACCAGAGGTCACTCTACCCTCTTTCTCTCAGGCTACAAGGTTGGAGGGTCTGAGGTTCCTCTTTACCCAGCTTCCCTCTGTGGCTTAAGAGGAGCAAGACCTTCAGCATGCCCTATAAATAGGCCCCTCACTCAGGGAATCCTAAAGGATGGAGCTGTGCCAGCCCAGAAGGACAGCCTTGGGGCTCTTAGGGGACTCACGTGGATATTCCTGATCTCCTGCTGGGTCAGCATTCCCCTGGTCTTCAGGGCTTTCCTCTGAGGCTTCTGTGCAGAGATGTAGGGAGGGAGGGGTCAGGTCCCAACAGAGCTGATGGAGTACATGGGCAGGTGAGGGCTCAGGGCTCTGGGGGCCAGTTACATGACTTAGATCCCAGTGGCAAGGAAAGAAAGCACAGCACTGTCGTGGCCTGGACACAATATCCTGCCTGCCTGCCCCTCAGGGAGACCACTTACCACCACAGAACCCCGTGTGCCAGGGGAAACAAGCAGCAGAGGAAACACCAATGCTTCGGCAGATAGCATGTTCCTGTCTCTGCAGATCCTCGACTCTAAGCCTCACCAGTGCCAGGTATGCAGACAAAGGGACAACATGAGGTCCCCTACTCAACCATTTAGGAGTTTATCCAGTTTATCTGAGAAAGACACAGCCTACAGGCAGCCATCCCTCAGTATAAAAGACAGGTTCCAACTAAGCATCTACAAAGGACCCAGGGCTCAGCCAACTCTATTTCCAGAGTTCTAAGTCAAGCTAAACCCCTGAGGCTGTGCTAAGAGGCCTAGCACCCAACCTGCATCATATTAGAGGATTTTAACTCCAGTCTGGGTTTTATTTTTCTTTGCAGTACTGGGCTAAAGATGCTTACGTGCCTCTATAGGCAAGCATCCTCTTCCCTTGAGACTCCCTGGGCTCACTGGTATCAATGCTTGAAGTCTTGGTTTGCAAATGGCCGTAAGCATATCTTTGTTGTTTCTCTTTTCTAGAGAGAGAACCCAAGTATAGAAGGATTCTGGGCTCAGAACACAGGACAGCCCCGAATTAGGTTCAGCTAAGAAAAGACATTTTGAGTTTAGACTGCCAGGCTGACCCAGGATCCACATGGAACCACCAGGTTTCACCCAGGTCCTAGTTAAGCCACCTAATAGCTGCAATTTGCCTTGGCAAAAGAATTAGAAATGGCTGTAAGAACAGGTCTGCCTTGAGGTTACCCTGAGTGGCTTCCTCCTACTTGCAAACCATCCCTGGAAGTGCTGGCTGAGCCTGTGAAGGGTGGAGAGGAGGGAGGTCATGGGAGGGGCTTCTACCCCAAGGCCAGGAGCAGCTCTGAGGTGTGCTGGTCACATTTGTGCCAGAGGTGTCTGGGCTTTGGAAACCACCTGCTTGGCTGACTGCCGCAGCCAGTCCTTGACGCTTTCTTCCTTCAGGGAGCAGCCGATGAACACGAGGTAACACTCCTGCTGCCCGTTGCTTTCTTGAGGTGTGCTTCGGGAGTCAGGCGGTGGCGAAGGTCCCTCCAAAACAGGGACAATGCTCAAAGAATTGGCCAGAGTGTTATGGCAGACTTCCATGGCCTTCTCAGAGTCTGTAGGGAGAACACACGTAGTCCCTGAGCCCCAAAAGGATAAAGCTACACTAAGACTGTAACGTGCAGATGGTTGGGGACAGATTCCTGTGACATATGCAGGAGGGAGAACTGCCCTGATTGGTGTCAAGTTAGAAAGGATGACGTAAGAGAGGGAGGAGCAATGTAAATTTCTGGCTTGGCTGATTTGGTAATCAGGTGGATGTCACTAACCCAGAAGGGGACTACAAGAGGAGAGCCCCTAGCAGAGGCCTGAGAGGCCAAGGGAAGAGGGACTGTCAACATACAAGTGGTGCAGGAGGGTCACATTATAGGAACAGGAAAGCTAGGACTGGGTTTATAGACTGAGAAGCGGGGGGCTAGCACAGGAGACACAAGAAAAAGGCAAGGTCCCCCTAAAAAGCAGGATGAGAAAGGGCTCCAAAACAGAGAGGTTAACTTTGAATAAGAAGGGAGTCAAGAGAAGGTCTAAATTAAGACAAAAACAAGGTGAGAGGGAAGGGGGAGACATTATGACCTCTGAAACAAGGAGGGGGCTGTCTGTCGGAGCCTGAGGGAAGCAGGCTTGAGTAAGGGGCCAAAGTTTCAGATTCAGGAACATAAATTAGGCCAAAGGCATGGGTTAAGGACCTTGAAAGCTTCTTTTATATAGGTGATGTCATCTAATTCTCCTATCTGAACCCATATGGTCCCATGCTTACAACTCTCAGTGGCTCCCTATGGCAGACACTGATGGTTGCCTGCCCAGCATCCTGCTCTTTCTCCAATACCAACTCCCCAGAAGGCATGGCAACTCAATCCTGGGCAATGAGAGGAGTGGTCTGCTCAGGAAGTGGTAGGAAGTGCTTCAGTAAAAGGCATCTGTATTGATAAAGCCACCCACAGGAAGAGCCTCTCCTCTCAGCTGGATGTTGTGTTTGGAGGTGACACCAAACCTGTAGCACTACCTGGCAATGAGGGGTGGGAACCTGAGGACAAGCTGACATACCATGGATGAAGGAACACACATGACCTGTGTCCTCAGTGGCCTTGCTATGCTGCCTGACCTCTTGACCTCTTATTACACAGCTAACACCTGCTAGTTGAGTTGGTGTTTTCTGTTACAACAGCTAAAAATGCCTTAACAGACATATTCCTGCTAAGCCTCAGCCACAGTGAACCCTTTTTGGTTCCTCCAATGTGCCTTTTTTGCCTTGGTTCCAAAGCACATGCTGTACCTTTTCTCTGGAATATTCTCCCCTTTCTCAATGTTGAGTTGATTAACTCCTTGTCTTGAGGCCTTCCCTGACCTCCAGCCCAGGATGGACAGACTTCAGGTCATTAGGGTTTCCAGAGGCCTAAGGCTAATAAATAGGGAGAAGGCAAGTGGAAGGCTTGAAGACTTGGGCAGAAATGGATGTGGACCTGGAGAGCTCATCACTGGGGCAGCTCCTGGTGACAGGTCTAGGATGGATGCCTTGAAAGGGGTGCAGTGAGAGTCTCTGGAACAAGGAAATCAAGGAGCTGTAAGGAAAAGCCCTGGGCAGGCCATCCAGGGGGAAGATAGGACACATCCTTCACTGTGGAGCAGGACCTGCAGAAAGGCGGGGAGACTAGAAGAACCACTGGTGTCAAGCCCAGATGGGAGGGTTTTTGAGAGAGTCTGAGAGCTATCCGTGGTCTGTAGAGCACCAGTAGAAGCTATGAACCCACATCATGAGATGTGAGCATTCCATAGTGCAGGACTCCCAAATCCAACTCCCCAGTTACCTGAAAACTTCACTTTGCCCAGGATGTGGTAGATGTTTCCAGAGAAGGGGCTTGGCTTGATGGAAGACTGAATTGCTGGTGGAGGAAGAGGACAAGGCTGTCACCTACCTGGGGGCAGAGGCCAAGTTCAGGGCACACAGCTGGGAGGGTTAGGGACTGGGAAGGATCCCTACTCGAGGGACCAGGGCTCATAGGCTGTCCCTCCACCAGAACCTCCCCAGTGGCTCTGCCACTGTTCCCAAGAGTGGGGCACTCCTGGATCCTCAAATCCCTCTGCTTGTTTTTGGACCCAATGGAAAGGAGAAAAGACAGCACACATTAATACTAAAATAGTGCCGGGTAGCATGGGAAACTGGCATACTCTTTTACCAGGGTCTGGGACATGTCCCAACCAAGGCTTACCTTTACACTTGGCCACGAAGCGAGTCTTCTCCAAGGGACGACCAAACCATACGCAGATCTGAACCATTAGTGGAAAGACTGATCCAGCATCATATTTACCTTCATACCTTAAAAAGTTTAAAAATTTGTAAGTACAAGTAATTGGGGCTTTGAGTGTTACTATATACCACTCAGGGATGAATTACATACCCATCCAGAAATATTTGAGTTCTTTCTTATGTGACATTTGCATACAAAACACTTGTTTTAAATAGGTATATGTTTCTTTCATCTTGAGACTGGGAAGCATGGTTGCCCCATTACAGCAGGGAGGTCTGTAGACTAGCAGTTCCTTGAAGCCAAAGATCCCCATCTATCTTTGAAGCCTACCAGTGTGCCACCTGAGATTGGGGGTTCTTCCTGACACCCCTGGAGCTCTTCCTCAGGGCCTCACTATACCCCACCATTGTTGAGGGCAGCTTAACAGACTGTACATTTGGATGTGCACACTTTCCAGAAGGAACTAAAGAGCTGGGGCATCTCTGCTCTATTTTCTCAGTTTTGAATTCAGCAGACATAATGCCAACCACAGACTCATTAAGAAGATGCCATGTTCAGGGGCGCCTGGCTCAGTTGGTAGAGCACGTGATTCTTGATCTTGGGGTTGTGAGCGCAAGCCCCACGTTGGGTGTAGAGATTGCTTAAAAATAAAAATTTCTTTTTAAGATTTTATTTATTTATTTGACAGAGACACAGTGAGAGAGGGAACACAAGCAGTAGGAGAAGGAGAAGCAAGCTTCCCACTGAGCTGGGAGCCCAATGTGGGGCTCAATCCCAGAACCCTGGGATCATGACCTGAGCCGAAGGCAGACACTTAATGAATGAACCACCCAGGTGCCCCCAAAATAAAAAAAAATTTTTAAAAAGGACATGCCATATTCAGAGCATTTAAAAAGTTTAAGTTTTTATTATGGAAAATTGAAAACACATGCAAAGATAGAGAGATAGTGCAATGAACCCGCATCATCCAGCTTCCAAAGTTATGGAATTGTCATTCCTTCTTTTGAATTATTTCCTTGAGATGAATCCGCATGATGGTATCAACCCAGGAAAGGGTGTAACCATCTCATGGGTAATAACTTACACCACTCCCAGTAGCAGAAGAGTGTCTCAGTTGCACAACAATTCCCCCAGCAATGATTCTTAGATATTTCTGGTTAAGTGTAATAGGTTTCAATCAAAACAACAGCGAGGCATCATTTTACGTTTTTGAGTTACTAAAATGGAATTCTGTTACCATGGCTGCCATTTATACTTGCTCTAAAGTGAACTGTGCAGGGGCACCTGGGTGGCTCCATCGGTTAAGCGTCCGACTCACGGTTTCAGCTCAGGTCATGATCTCAGGGTCGTGGGTTTGAGCCCCGCTCGGGCCCTGTGCTCAGCATGAAGTCTGCTTGAGATTCCCTCTCCCTCTCTCTCTGCCCCTCCCCCCTGCTCACGTACTCGCTCTCTCTCAAATAAATAAAATCCTCAAAAAAAGTGAACTGTCCACCTATACGGAATGGGTTACTTTTCTTCAGTATCAAAATAAGCTTCTCAAATATTATATTAACCCTTTGCCACATATGATGCAAACATTTTCGTCCAGTCTATTATATTTTATTAGTTTCCTTTGCTTTAAAATAGCTCTACAGATTTGAATTTTATATCATATGTACAATTGAAACTATCTTACTCTTTATGCTTTCCTTAAAGTAAGGTGCTGGTATAACATCTCTGCAGTACTGACATGTTCTTCTTGCCCTCTCCCAAGACAGGGGAGACCATCGGCCTCTCTGGCTTCTTTGTTCAGAGCCTGAATCCTTACGGAAAGCGGGAGGGGCCAAGGGAAGAGTGAAGGTTTCCTGCTAGGCCAGAAATAAGCCTTCTATCAGGGGAGTTGGGGGTGGGGTAGATGAGCACAGAGAGGGTTGTGGGAGGGGAATGGCTGACAATCTGCACAGCACAGAGCTAAGCACAGAGCTAAAGCCTCTTCACTGAGGTGGTGCGCTCTGACTCAGTGAGGGAGGGGGAAAAATACACAGGGATGGCTGATGGCTGCCATCTTGTTAAAAGATTAAATTATCTGATTCCTAGGAAGGGACTCAGAAGGGGGAGGGCCCAAAGGATGATGCTGAGGCCCCTCCATCTCTGATTCTCTGTAAGGACTGATCTTCCTGGTAAAGAGAAGGCTTCAGACTTTAGATTCACGGAGCCTTCTAATGCACCCTTTATACCTGGCTCTTGGATCATTCTGCCTCCAGGAAAGTTTATGCCCTGAGCTAGGTTCATGTGCACAATGCCCAGAATGAGTCGCCATGGACTACAGAATGGGTGCTTCCCTAGGTGTTAGGTGGAAGCAGCAGGAATCTCAGGCCCAGGCCCAGAGGTGAGGCAGGAAAAGGGTCAGTAGCTGTAGTCAGTGGAGAGGAAGGTTTCACCCATAAGCTCCATCCGTTTCTTTTTAGCTAAGATAGAACTGTCTTGTTCAGGCATAAGGCATGATGCACTTACCCACTGTTTAAGCAAGTATGATGTAACTCAAATTGGAGGTTCCTTCTAGAATATGCCTGAAAATCTTCAATTCCACACATTGGACTTGTTTGTTTACCAGCATAGTGCAATCAGTTTTTTGCTGGTATAAAATACTGGTGACGTAAGGGGTGGTGTGGAGGACATAGAAAGGTGTCTGGGGGAAGTGAGCAAGGATAACAAAGATAATCCAAATCAACATGAGAGAATACTTTCGGCCAAGCTTTAGTAACTGTCTTCCCTTGAACCTTCAAGAGAGCAGAACCCAGCTACCCATTCTGTAGAGGAATGAGCACAGCATGGCGGTTGAGCATACGGGCTCTGGAGCCATATAAGCTGGGTTTGAAACGCAGCTCTTTCACTTACTGGCTGTATGAACCTGAACACGCCATTTAACTCCTCGCTGCCTCACTTACCTTATCCTTAAAAAGGAGGAAAATCAAGGAGCCTACCTCGCAGGCTTGGTTTGAGGATTAATGAGGTAACACAGGTAGAGCTCGTAGGATGTGGGCACTGTCCAACAGAACTTTCTGTGAGGATGGAAATGTTCTGGATCTGCGCTGCCCAATGTGCTAGCTGCTGGCCACAGGTAACTACTGAGCACTTGGAAGTATGGCTTGTATGACTGAAAGACTGATTTTACTTAATTTTTATTAACTTACACTTTATTAAATAGCCAAGTGTGGCTGGTGGCTACTGTACTGGAGAGCTTAGAACAAGGTGTAGCACACAGTGAATGCTCAAGTGATGTTGGCACTAGCATGACGACAGCGCCCTTGGTCCTCTCTCCTCCCCTCCCTTTTGGAGGAGAGGTTCACAGGCTGGGAGGCTGCCAGGAGAGAATAAACATCCCCCGGGCCACAACAGCAGGGAACCTACCTGTCAGGTGGGACCCCCTGGAGGACTGACTATATTCTCAGGACTCCCACAATTCAAATCCACCAGATGAGAGCGACTCTCATCTGGTTCCATGCCAGCCACCTCACCCTCACTAGAGGCTAGAGGAAACAAAGGCCACGGTGTGCTTGGTGCCCACAGGGCCACTCCCTAAGTCTCAACATCCAGCAAGGCTCCCAAGTTGGAGCCCAAGATGTGTGGAGCACTGGGCTCCTGGCAAGACCAGCAGCTGTTAGGATACAGCAGGCCATCCCAGCTGCCAGTGTTACCCTTGTAGAACAAGTGAAATTTCACTTTTTCTTTTTTTTTTTTTTCTGTAAATGAATAAATCATTGCGTTTACAAAGAAATCTTAGCTACTTTTCAATGATGATACTTGCCAGCCAGGGTACATTAAATATCGAGATCGTAGCATCTGAGGACTTGAAAAACTATTTTCTGAGAGAATCAGCTCAATGTCTTCATTCCTTTGAAAACATATAGAAAAACCTAGGTTAATTAGGATGATCAATTTTAACCGGCCCATTTTGCTTCCTCCCCCCCAACAGATGCACAAGCATGTACACATACATTTTTTCTGTTACTGCACACCTAAATCCTTTCAGTATGCCTCCCTCTCCTAAGAACAAGGACATCCTCTTTCACAACAACAATACTATTATTATACCCAAGGAATTTAATACTGTGGACCAGCAGTACTGGTATCATCTAGAAGCTCATCATCAGAAACACAAAATGCCAGGCCCTACTCCAGACCTGCCTTCTTATTTTAACAAGATCCCTAAGAGATCTATATGCACATTAGAGTTGGAGAAGTACTGATCTAATCCATTTTCAAATTTTCCCTGTTTTGCCAGAAAGGGGACCCAGGATCCAATCAAGGACTGCTTACTGAATTTACAATCTTTATTTTCCTTTTATGTGGAATAATTCTTCCAACTTTTTTTTGTTTCTTACAGAGTTGACAGTTGTGAAGAGTACATGCCAGTTGTCCTGTGTCCTACAATCTGGATCTATTTCCTTATGATTAAATTTGGTTAAACATTTTTGGTAAGATTAATACCCAGGTGAGGTTGTGTTCTTCCCAGACCATCACATGAAGGAGGCACACGATGTCAGTCTGCCCACATAGTGGTCTCTAAGTCTAATCATTTGGTCAACGTCATGTCTACTGGATCTCTTACTGTGAAGGTACTTTCCCCTCATCGTAAGCAGTAAGTAGTCCATGGAGTGATACTTTGAGACCAGTTAATGTCCTTTTCATCAACAATCTGTCACCCACTGCTCTTAGTATCCACTGATGATTCTTGCCTAAATCAAGTATTATATTATACTAAGTTACAAAACAGTGACTCTCTGGTTCTATAAATTCTTATTTATTAGTGTTAAGAGAGATTTACTGTCCTGCCTCTCCTCATTTTTTTAGTATCACCATGGACTCATTTTATTCCATGTGCTGTTATTTGTTATTACATTTGTTTTCTCTTATGCTCAAGCTGTCCCAAATTTGTCTAGTGGGAGCTTCTTGAGCTAGCTCTGGTATCCCTTTGACATATCTCTACTAACCTTTGATACCTCCTTGCTTTTTTAGCACAAAATGTACCAGGCTCACCTGTACTTTCCCTGCCCTAGACCTGCAATCAGTCAATTCTCCAAGAAGTCCTGATACCTTGTATTGGGGATTGGTATGTAGAAACCAGGATCTAGAGGAAGGGGTGTTTATTCTACTCTGGTATTAGTATTTCTGGTCCCTTTCAATGGGAAGAGCTAGGAAATATACATTTTTTTGAAATAATGAATTTATATTGACTCCCACAATTCAAATCCACCATTCACAGGGTTTTTCTTCACTTTCCCACTTCACATTTATAATTTTTCTTTTTTTTAATATTTTATTTATTTATTTGACAGAGAAAGACACAGTGAGAGAGGGAACACAAGCAGGGGGAGTGGGAGAGGGAGAAGCAGTCCTCCTGCCGAGCAGGGAGCCCAACACGGGGCTCCATCCCAGGACCCTGGGATCATGACCTGAGCCGAAGGCAGACGCCCAACGGCTGAGCCACCTAGGCGCCCCTATAATCTTTCTTATCTAACAAGTGATGTTATTTGAATCAGGGTTCCAACAGAGGATTATGTTTAAAAGTTACTTGAATTAGGGGCGCCTGGGTGGCTCAGTTGGTTAAGCGACTGCCTTCGGCTCAGGTCATGATCCTGGAGTCCCGGGATCGAGTCACGCATCGGGCTCCCTGCTCAGCGGGGAGTCTGCTTCTCCCTCTGACCCTCTTCCCTCTCGTGTTCTCTGTCTCTCATTCTCTCTCTCAAATAAATAAATAAAATCTTTAAAAAAAAAAAAAAAAAGTTACTTGAATTAATTGCTGTGTGTGTGGTTATTACTTTGATATACAGATGGATTCACTTTTTTGTTTTAGTTTTATCCCTCTTTGTTAATTTCTGAATATGTAAAATATTTACATTGCTCAAAGTCAAAATTATATAAAAAGTATATACCTTTTGGTATATCTTTGTGGAGCAAATAAATGTGCTATATGACCAGATGTTTTCTCTTCATACACATCCACACACACAAAGTCATCAATTCTCTATTTTTAGTTTGTAATTTGGACCCACGTCCATGAAGTAAAAAGGTCATTTCTCTATGTTCTCTATGCCATTTCTTTCACATCTTAACACAAGGAATATTGAGAGAGTCTCGACTTCATCCTTTAATGCACAAAAATGTGATGCATCAAAACAAAGTATCTCGGGGCACCTGGCTGGCTCAGTCAGTAGAGCACGCAGCTCTTGATCTTGGGGTTGTAAGTTCGAGACTCACGTTGGGTGCAGAGAATATTTAAAAATAAAATCTTGGGGCGTCTGGGTGGCTCAGTCAGTTAAACCTCCAACTCTTGATTTCAGCTCAGGTCATGGTCTCAGGGTCATGAGATCAAGCCCCGTGTCGGGCTCTGCGCTCAGCATGGAGTCAGCTTGGGATTCTCTCTCTCCCTCTCCCTTTGCCTCTTCCCCTGCTCGTGCTCTCTCTCTCAATAAAGAAAATCTTTTTAAAAATCTTAAAAAAAAAAAAAAACAACAAAATATCTCAAAACAGTACAGGACACTGACACATGGGGTCCTCTTGCTGATTTTTACGTAACATCAAAAGCACTTCTATAAATGTGCAGGTCTTAGATACAAGAGAAAGACACTGTGGGCCATAGTCAGAGCGGTGCATCTGAGAAAGTGGCTAGTCCACAGGGTGAAGTAAACTTGGTAAGTTTACCTGGTGACAATCCCATCTTCTGCAAGAATGAAGGCTGCAGTAGGATTGGCAGCCCTGATGAGGCTCTGCAGCTGGACAAGGAGAGGGTGCCTCTGCTCCGTGGTGTGACTGGTGAACACCACATTACTCACCAGGCCTGAGGAATAAAACCAAGAACGGTTCAGGCTTCGGAGTCCTGACTGGGGCTGAGGGCTCACACAATGTGAGCCTTTGCTCCCTTCCTGATCATCCCTTCCAGTAGCCCTCTTATACAGACACCCCTGACCCCCAACACCTGCTCCCCTGTCTGTCACTGCCACTTCTTGGAGTGAATGGCCTCAAGCCTGTAGCTGCCTCACTTCTTACGCTCCTCTACTTTCTCAATTCTGCTCTCCAGCTGGAAGCTCTCCTGGAGCTTCTTCATCAAAGGGCCCTTTCCACATCCCTTGTCCTTAACCTCTTCCGGAACCTGTGCCAGACACCGTCACCAGTTTAGACCACAGACATTTACCAAGCACGAACCATACGTCAGGCACTCACCATTAGATTCTCAAAGAGTGCACAGGCAAGGAGTTGCTCACACGGACCTACAATTCTAAGGTAAGTGCTAACACAGATATTCACACAGTCATACAGTAAGGAAGAGTGGTGCCGGCAATGAGGGGTTGTGGAGTGGGTAAAAATCCCTCCCAAGCTTTCATAGATACATAGAAGGAAAATCTATGCTACAGAGAATTTGGAAATCAGGGAAGTTATCATATCCTACCATGCCAACATAATTATAATTCCATACTCATTCCTGTTTTGACATAGTTATGATCAGAGTATATACACCATTTCCACTATAAGATCACTTGCATTTTTGTTATTCAACCATTTTTATTCACTTATTAATACTGTGAAAATGTAAAACATATACAAAAATTTTAAAAGTAGTACAATGAACTCCCATGTGCCCATCACCCTTCAAGAATTAACAACACTTGGCTAACTGCATTTCTTCCATATCACATGCCGGCCCTTGCCCCTTTCCCCGGGACGATTTTGAGGTCAATCCCAGACATCCTATTCTTTCATCCAAAAATATTTCAGTATATTTTAAAAATTAATAATTAACAATAAATTCTTCAATATACAAAATATAGTCTACATTCTCTGTCTCATGTTTTCTTAGAGCTGATTTTTTTGAACCAGGAACCAAAGTCCACACACTATATTTCATTGATACATCTCATAATTCTCTTTCAATCTGTGGTGTCTCATTTCTTTGTAATTTATTTGTTGAACAGCTGTATCCTGTAAATTTCTGCCGTCTGGATTTTGCTGATTGTAACCCCATAATGTTGCTTTAACGTACTAGCAGCTAGATCTCTTTTATAGATTCAATCTTTTATTTTTTTTATTATTTTAAAGATTTTATTTAGTCATTTGACAGAGAGAGACACAGCGAGAGAGGGAACACAAGCAAGGAGAGTGGGAGAGGGAGAAGCAGGCTCCTGGCTGAGCAGGGAGCCCGACGCGTGGCTCGATCCCAGGACCCCGGGACCACGACCCAAGCCAAAGGCAGACGCCCAACGACTGAGCCACCCAGGCGCCCCTCAATCTTTTAAAATATAAACTATTTTTAAAAAAATTTCTTGTTCTTGGGGTGCCTGGATGGCTCAATTGGTTAAGCATCTGCCTTCGGCTCAGGTCATGATCCCAGGGTCCTGGGATCGAGCCCTGCTTGGCAGGGAGCCTGCTTCTCCCTCTCCCGCTCCTCCTGCTTGTGCTCTCTCTCCCTCTTTCTCTCTCTGTCAAATAAATAAAGTCTTAAAAAAAAAGATTAAAAAAATTTGTTCTTTTTCTAATTTTTTAAAAAAGATTTATTTATCTTAGAGAGAGAGAGTGTGAGTGAGTGAGCGCAGGGAGGAGGGGCAGAGGGAGAGGGAAAGAGAATCTTTTTTAAAAAAAATTTATTTATTCATTTTAGAGAGAAAGCACGCACACACACAAAAGAGAAAGAGAGTGGGGGGAGGAGCAGGGGGAGAGAGAATCCTGAGGCAGACTCCTTGCTGAGTGCAGAGCCCAACGGGTGGCTCAATCCCAGGACCCTGAGATCCTGACCTGAGCTGAAACCTAGAGTTGGCTGCTTAACCGACTGAGCCACCCAGAGAAGGAGAATCTTAAGCAGACTCCAGGCTGAGCGCAGAGCCTGAAGCCAGGCTTGATCTCATGACCCTGAGATCAGGACCTGAGCTAAAAT
The DNA here is from genome assembly GCF_964656455.1 of Halichoerus grypus. Lineage (NCBI taxonomy): Eukaryota > Metazoa > Chordata > Mammalia > Carnivora > Phocidae > Halichoerus > Halichoerus grypus. The sequence goes on along the minus strand of NC_135721.1, from coordinate 109,982,985 downwards.
CAAGAGTCAGCCATTTAACTGACTGAGCCACCCAGGCGCCCCCCCTTATAGCTTTTTGATAGCTCTAAATCACTGTTTCTTATAATATCACTTTTAGACAATGCCTATTGGCTTTTCTACGTGACAGATGGGGAAACTGGAATATTCTGAAGTGTTCTTCCCACTTTGCCATCACATTCTGGTTGGTTATATTAGTAATTTTAGTCCCTCCAGTGTATGTCTTTACAACTAACTATATACTAAGAATATAACTCACTCTTTATAACTTGATTTTACAGCTCTAAACTATTGATCTCCCACTTTGGAAGATGTAGAGAGAGTATCTCTTGCTGCCTCCTAATTCTTTGTTAAATAGAATTTCATTTATAGGTTTTCAAGATTTTCAACATTTATATTCTATTTTGTAATAAAATTCTCATGGGTGTTATCATTAACTCTATATCTAAGATTAAAATCTTTTTTTTTTTTAAGATTAAAATCTTTTTAATAGGAGAGGCTAGCTTTAATAAATGATTAGTTCATAAGTGATTATCTCTAAATTACAAAGACTTCGGCTGTCCCAAGTAACCTTGTAACTGTGGGATCCTGAATGATGAATATTCAGTATAGAGGACTCTGTACGAATACTATTTAATTAAGCTGAGTGTTTAGTTTAAAAAAAAAAAATCAGCTGTATTTAGTTTTTGAGGGCAAAACTCAAACAATGCAAAGAAGGATTCACAAGAAAAATAAATTCCCTTCCTCCTCAGCCATCTAGTTTCCTTCCCTGGAGGCAATCACCATTATCAGATTCTCAGATCTTCTTCCAGGATGTGCTGTGTATACACAAGTAAATGTGTGTATACCTTTTTTCCCCCACAAACAGTGGCATATTATACTGTTCTGCACCTTGTTTTTTACTTAAGCTCTTTAACTTTTTAATTTTGGTAAAGCTTACTTTTTTGTTAAAATCTTCCCTATTACCTTACCATCTCAATCCTTCATGCGACTCTGCTCTCTCCCCTCCTTTAAACTATAAAAGCTCCTATGAATAACACAGGTGTTATTTAAAATACAGGACTCAGTCTTATTTATCTTCTTCATATATGTAACAAGATAGTATAATGTAAAAACTAAAGCATGGGTTATTTATTTATTTATTTGACAGAGAGATAGCACAAGTAGGCAGAGAGGTAGGCAGAGGGAGAGGGAGAAGCAGACTCCCCACCGAGCAGGGAGCCTGACGTGGGGCTCGATCCCAGGACCCTGGGATCATGACCCGAGCCGAAGGCAGCTGCTTAACCGACTGAGCCACCCAGGTGCCCCTAAAGCATGGGTTTTAGAGCCAGGCAGACCATGAGTTTGAATGTGGGGCTCCACTAATTACTGATGAATGACATCAGGGGCAAATTGCTCAACTTTCTCTCTAAGCCAAATTTCCTCCTCTGTTAGATGGGAACAGTAACACACACCTGCAGGTTATCAGTAAATAATTATCACAGGGCCTAGAGATAGTAAGAACTCATTAAATGCAACTTAATGGCCACCACCATCCCCACCACCGTCATTGTCTGGGGAGCAACAGCCTAAGAATGAGACCTCTACACGGACACTGAGGGGCCTGGACTGATCCATTTCTCAGACAGACAAGGGTGGCTATGGCACCAGCAGGAAGCTAGGTCATGTGACTCCCACTAGTGAGGCTGCTGAGTCCATGGTTCAGATGAGTGGCCATCACTAGATGGAAGGCAACTTCCAGGATCCTTGGCTCCTGCCTCTAGTCTGAGACAGATGTAAACGATACTTCCTTCCTCTCGACACTCATACTAACGAAAAAAGTGTTCTAAAAATGCTAAAGACTGGGAGCCTGGGTGGCTCAGTCGTTAAGCATCTGCCTTCGGCTCAGGTCATGGTCCCAGGGTCCTGGGATCGAGCCCCGCATCGGGCTCCCTGCTCAGTGGGAAGCCTGCTTCTCCCTCTCCGACTCCCCCTGCTTGTGTTCCCTCTCTTGCTCTGTCAAATAAATAAATAAAATATTAAAAAATAAAATAAAATAAAAATGATAAAGATGGAATCGGACCTCACAAATTGTCTGGATGCACTCAATTCATTACCAGGGAGCAGGCATTAGGAGCTTCATGCCAATGGTCACATGTTACCATGGGGAAAGGATACATACGAAGGTTATGCCACATGACTGGGACCATAGACACCAGGACTTACAATTCACCTGCTGAGCACAGAACCTCCTTCCCAAGTGTTTATGAACAGTTTGGGGATCTATCAGTTCCTTGGTTCTGAGATGTAGGTTCTATTCTTCTCAGGTATCTGGTAGTGCTCAGCTAGTAAGCTGACCTTAGGCCTTTGCACGGTGCTTGAGAGACCTCTCAGGATTCAAGGGTGAGTTTCCTCACCAGCCTTCCTTGACATCCAAGTGGTGAGTGCAGCTCTGCTTCCTCCTGTCACTTGGTGAAAGGCTGCCCAGTTCCCCAAATGTGGGCTGTGGAGGCACCTGAGTCCTCCTCCTGGCCTGGTGAGTGCTAAACAGCTCCTGGATCCATCATCCACTATCAATCCCTGCTACCATTTGTCTAGTTCAGACTGCTAGTCTCTTTGCTAGGTCACTGCTTATTCTGTGCACTTTCAGGCTTCTCTTACTATAATTCATTCTAACTATTGTAGTCAGAGTAATCTTTCAAAAACAGAAAATCTGATCATATCAGATGTGCTCTGGTGTGTGCCCTGGGTGTCCTCTGGTCACCATCAGGCCTTCGCTCTTGCTGGTCCTTCTGCCTGGAACCATCTTTTCCCTCCGCTTCGTTGGCCCAACTCCTCCTTCAGGCTATAGACAATTTGAATAGCACCTCTTCCAGAAGCCTTCCCCAACCTCCTAGGACTGGGTTGAAGCAGGCTCTAGATACAGATTTGCTGAATAAGTGAATGAATGAATCAAGTGTCATAAAAGATACATGCAACCTGATGTCCAGTGCAGCTGCCTAAGCAGCTAAGCTGTGGGCACCCACATGCCAGAATTTTTCCCACTTCTAAGTCTGAGCAAATCCCATTCATCAGCCAGCCATCTGAAAGGTTTCTAAGATTTACCAATATATACACATTTTTGGTAGAAAATTCATAAGGTACAAAAGGGTATTGAAACCAAGCTTCTTCCTCCCTCCTCTGGCACCCTGAGTCCTAGTTCTCTTTCCCAGAGGCAACCACTGACAACCAGACCTTGGGTATGCTTTCTCAGATAGTCTATGCGTATGCAAGTATACAAGAAGATACAGAACCACGTTTTCTTAAGAGCTTCTCCCACACAAAACCTCTATCCTCAAGGTCTCCATGTATGACCTAGTTGTGGTAACGGCACAGACTGAGGAATTCGAATGGAGAATATGTCAGCATTTTGTTTATTCTATTTTAAAACATTTAAAAATTTCTGTTCAGAACCTTTAACACTAAGATGGACCATTCTCAGCCACAGTGTCAGGGAAGGCTCCTAATGAAGGTGACACTGGTTGTGCCTGTGCTCTCAGTCCCATTTAGAAAGGTCACTCTGGAGGCTTCAGGGGAAGCACTGAGGATGAGGCTGGTGAGCCTAATGCCAGAAATCCATGTCCTATGACTGCACCAGGGCCTGACTGGGGCCTCTGGAAATGGGAGTGAGGCAAGATCAGAAGGCCAGGCCCAGAATGTAGCATAGTGGGGGAAGCAAAGCAGAGTGCTAGAAGGCTCAGCACATTCCAGAGGTGGCAAACATGGGAGCCGGATCCTGCAAGAGGCCCATGAGATTTCCATGAGACAAGAATGGCTGTGATGGATCTTGTACTGAGGAGTCAGCAAAAGCTGAGTGAAGACCTATAAAGGTCCTAGGACTCTGTGGGGTATCTTCTTGGGCAAAAGAAACTGGAGAATCAGACTAGTGCAAATGTGGCAAACTAAGTTGTATGCACCAGGATCATAAGCATAGGCCTGGCCTATTCTGGAAAAAGCTGGGGTCTGGATCTCTGATGGACACCTTGCCCAGAGTCCTGTCTGCCTCACCAGTATCATGTAGATAAACCCTGGGGGGTTGGGATTCTAGGTCAGGAATTGGACACAGAAATGGGGCTTTGCTTTATAGGGAAACAAGCAAAAGGATTATCCTCAGCATTCCTTAGGCCAGCTATGCAAACTACCACCTGCCAAGAGGAAATGCCATCTGTGAGGCAGGTACAGCAGTTATCTGGAGCACAGGGTGAAGAGGCCACTGTGGGCGTTTCATCTTGCTTGGGCCAGGAGCTTCCTTCTGCTCCATATCAAAGAATGGATACCCACATTTGGCTATGGTCTTACCAGTCTGGGATGTGAGTGAGTGGACAGCCTGGCCTGCCCATTCCCCAGAGTGGAGAAACACCTCTAAGGTCTGACTGTCCCAGTCTGGGCTAAAGGCTTCCAGAAGCCCAGGAGAAAGCAAAGTTTGTTTTATCCATCTTTAGATACTTCCAAAAGCAAGACATGGTAGAAAATGTCTTTGCTCTTCTCTCAAATCAGCATTATACTGAGTCTTGTTTGCTGTTTAAGCTCTGAGATTATTTCCTAATCCTTGATTTCTGTAACACACATCATCTTGGGGCTGCAATATAGTCCTTTTCTCATTGTAAAACAATCCTTTGTTGTAAAAGCAATGAATCAGGGAGCCTGACTCATGAACAGGAGCAAAGGTAGGCAATATGCTCCCTCGGGACATGAAGTGTTTGTCTACTGGTGGCAGATCCCACTGGTAAGCTAGCCACCAAATCTCTGAGGATAAAAGAGATACTTGCCTTTTATTTCCTCCCTCCCTGGACAGCCCATGCCCATGGTGAGCCAGGTCAGACCAGTTCATACGGTCTTTTGGGCCCAGATGCAAGGGGAAGATAATTACTAAGACACTGTCACTCTACAAGTCCTTTGGAGTTTAGAAAAACATCATCAATGGCCTCAAGGTCATCTGCCCACATCCCTATCTTTACACATGCACAGAATCTGATACAAGTTGCCTTTGAACACTGAGTAAGGAAGCAGTGTTAATGAAATCTGTCTACCAAGTGCCAGAGAGAATCCAGTCTGTCTTGGCCTAAAAGGTCTTTCCTCCCAAGAAGAGAACTCAGGTTCATGGACAATGAAGACAGGCACCTCCCCAAGGCTCTCGGCTAGGGCAGTCTGACTACCTGTGCTGTGTGCAAAAAAAACAAAAGGGGCACGGAGGGAGAAAGTGCCAAGGAGCCAAGGTGCATTAGGGTGGCAATAATCATGTGGTGGACAGGGGATGCCTATAGCCCACACCCTTGGCTTTGACCATGACTTGCAAACATATATCCAAGGACCAGAGAGTGATCCTTGGTTTTCTCCTGGACCTATGTTTTTGCCTATGCTTTATATCTCAAGGACAGGTACCACCAACCTTCCCAACCTCCCAACCTTGGAACTTAAGAGCAGTTCATACTAGATAACTCTTTCTCCAACTCATGCCCCACATCTAATCTGTCACAACATTCTATGGACCCAACCTCCATAAAAACTCCTTCATCTACATGGAATGGATACTGTGGGTGGACCCAGCCACCTCTATTCCACTCTGCTTCTGGGGTGCTGTGCCTGGAAAGCAACAAAGGACTCTAAAAGCTGGACTTGAGACTCCCTGGAGCGGCAGTCCAACACACACATTCCTCCCTCCAGTGACCCGGCTCCTGCCCTGCGCAGCACCCAGCTCAGCTGTTTCCCAAGACAATAGCTCTGGTATGCTCAGTTGTTTCCGCTCCCTGCGGACTGGCAATGGGATCAGCAGGGTAAAACTGTGCTGGGGACACCAAGTTATTTTCTTCTGTCTGATTTCTTCTTGCTGGGCTGGCTCAGGAAGCTCAGACCCCAGGTCTTCTGACAACAATGAGCATTTTATCATCACTGCAGGAAATTCAGAATTTATTCTGGGTCTCCAGGCACCATAGTTAATATGACTAAAAAGTGCTGCTTCCAGGGTTGCCAGATGGGAGGACAATGCGAGGTTGAATGTAACCTACAGGATGGATGGATTTTTCTAAATGCTACCAAGGAGGTGTGGAAAATTCCAGTGTATATAGGAGGGGATTAAGGGAGAAGGTCCTACTGGACCATACTGTGCATTCATGGGACAGGAGAAGTGCATCAAGATCTTGTTGATCCAGAGGCTAGGAATACCTAATACCTTTTCAGTCCACTGATATTAGTTGGAAGGCCAGGGCGGACTTAAGCCCCGCTCAGGAGAGCTGTTGTCATGGCAGCTTATCATCTTAAGAGACAAACTCAGAAAGAAATCTGCCTATCAAATATGATAAAAGAAAAAGATGTCAAAGGTTTCCCTGGACCAATTTTGTTTGTTTTAGATTTTAGAATGGGAGGAAGGAGATGAAGAAAAGTCTGTTACATCTAAACAGAATTTGAAAGGCATGCAAAAGCAGGAAGTAAAACATATTGCTTACCTTGTGAACACTGGTCAAGACATTTAGGAAAGAGAAATCTAGAGGGGGAAAAAAGAAATATTTAAAAACCATTAATGTCAGAATTGTTATTATTTCCCACAAAAATGTGAATATCCAAGCTCACTTATTCAATGGGGCAAGTGGCAGGCAGTACTAAGCAGCAAGAATTGGTTTTCGGGGTGCCTGGGGGGCTCAGATAGTTAAGCGTCTGCCTTCGGCTCAGGTCACGATCCCAGGGTCCTGGGATGGAGCCCCACGTCAGGCTCCTGGCTCAGTGGGGAGTCTGTTTCTCCCTCTCTCCCTGCCTCTCCCCCTGCTTGTGTTCTCTCTGTCTCTCTCATATGAATAAATAATCTTTACTAAAAAAAAAAAAAAAAAGAATCGGTTTTCATAGCTTTGAACCAAAGCTCTCTAAGCCAAGAACCCCACAGAAGCAGTCCTTATGTGGCCAACTCTTGATGGAATGTTGAAGAGGGGATAGAGGCCTAGTCTCTAGATTATAAGAAATAGAAAAGAAAGCAGGTTTTTTTTTTTTTTTAAAAGACGGTGTACTGATCATAAAGGAGAAATTTCAAAGGAAAATGAGAAGAATTATATTCCCCTAACTCTTCCAGGGGTCTTCAGTACTAAAGTTGCCATGCTTCCCTTTATGTGCATGCTGGAATCCTGGTTCCCCTTCAACCCCATTCTGAGCTCTAATGGTGAACGAATAGCCCAAAACTGACTGGATCACAGATGAAGCAGGTTGAGAGTGACTGATTCAAAGAGTGAGTTAGTTAGCTAACGCAGAGAAAAACTCACACTCTCAAGTGCTTTTAAACTCCTAAAGCATCATAGTACCCTTCTTAGGGAAGATAGCTAACACGAATGAGAATAACTGCCTTTTATCAAGTTCTTCCTCTGGGCTGGGTACTGTGCAAGCAGTTCTCATGTACGGTCTTGTTCTGTCCTCATATCTACTCTATGCCTTGGGTACTTACAAGCTGAGAAGAGTGGGTGCGTTTACGATAGCTAAGCAGTCTAAGCACTTTGCCCAAGGCCTCACACGAAGCTAGGAAGTGGGAGGACTTACGTAGGGACCCAGGTCTGTTTAGTACTGTAGAGCTCCCATGTTTTCTTTCCCTACAAATGAGATGCTTGCTGAAGCCACACTTCTGAACTGTTGCTGGTCTAGGTGCAGGTAGTAATGATGTTCAAATCACCAGGGGGGAATTTCTCTCCTGCAATCTCCTTTGTGGTGGCAAGTTTTCATCCTTCTTTTTTTTTTTTAAAGATTTTATTTATTGGGCACCTGGGTGGCTCAGTTGGTTAAGCGACTGCCTTCGGCTCAGGTCATGGTCCTGGAGTCCCTGGATCGAGTCCCGCATCGGGCTCCCTGCTCGGCAGGGAGTCTGCTTCTCCCTCTGACCCTCCCCCCTCTCATGTGCTCTCTCTCATTCTCTCTCTCTCTCAAATAAATAAATAAAATCTTTAAAAAAAAAAAAATAAAGTACTAGAAACATAAAAATTAAAAAAAAAAAAAAAGATTTTATTTATTTATTTGACAGAGAGAGACACAGCGAGAGAGGGAATACAAACAGGGAAGTAGGAGAGGGAGAAACAAGCTTCCCGCTGAGCAGGGAGCCCGATGCGGGGCTCGATCCCAGACCCTGGGATCATGACCTGAGCCAAAGGCAGCTGCATAACGACTGAGCCACCCAGGTGCCCCAAGTTTTCATCCTTCTATTTGCTTTCTGAAAATACCATCTGGAACCAAATTTGGTAGATAAGTGAGCTGGATGAATACCACTTTGGATTGTTGCTGCAGTTCTCTTGCCTGACTCCTTCATAGTTTCTGAGGAATTCCAAGGAGAAACCCCCATGTGCTCTGAGCAAGATCAAGAGCCCTGGAACTGGGAAGAGACATCCATCCAACACTGGAATCTCCCAAGAAGAGAACTCACTGACTTCACTGCACTCAGTCTGAATGGCCTGACACATCACAAACACATTTGTAGAAACTGTCTGTCCCCATCAGTGCCTGTGGTTACAGTACATGCCCTTAAAGGCCCTTCTCAGCACCCTGCTTGCTTCCTCACAGCAGCCCACAGCAATTCACACCACAGACATCTTAGACAAGACAAGCAAAGTTCTCCCTCAATGCATCTTATCCAATCACAGGCTGGATGCTCATGCTTTAAACCTCTGACGGCTACAAAGAAAATATTCAGAACACATAGAATTGCACATATACATGACTCTCTAAAACTGGAATGCAATTTCTCATATCTTGGCATCTTTGGCATCTCTGTCCTTCAAATTCATGTTGGCTTTCTTTCCTAATCCAACTAGGGGTTATCATTACTTCTTTATAATTCTTATGAAATTGCATCAAATCTTTTATTATGGCACCTCTTACCTCAATCAGGATTATTTGGGTACATGTCATTGGTGTGCCATTTGGAAAATATATTTAACTTTTCTGAGCATCAGCTCCCTCATGGTAAAACACTGTAATGATGCCTACCTTAAAGGGGTATTTTGAGGATTAAGAGGGGTAAAGTATCACAGCAAAACAAATAGCACAAAATAAATGTTGGCTCTCTGCTTTCCTTCTCTACATAGCATCCTCCCTACTAAACTGTAGTATTTTTTTTTAAACTAGTATTTTTGAAGAGTGCCTGGCATAGGACTCTTATTTTTTATTTTTATTTTTTTAAAGATTTTATTTATTTATTTGACAGAGAGAGAGATAGCGAGAGAGGGAACACAAGCAGGGGGAGTGGGAGAGGGAGAAGCAGGCCTCCCGCAGAGCAGGGAGCCCGATGTGGGACTCGATCCCAGGACCCTGGGATCATGACCTGAGCTGAAGGCAGATGCTTAATGACTGAGCCACCCAGGCGCCCCACAAGACTCTTAAACAGAGCAGACGAGTTCATTAAAATGTACATACAATGTATATACAGGTTATTGACCAGCTTTTCCTCTAAGTAACAGAAACGACTGTGATTATAAGCCTCACATAAGTATGGTATCCTGCATTTTGTAGTGTGCCAACCAACTACCTGATTTATATAAAATTCTAGTAAATACTGATCCAATCTGTCCCAAAACATGGGCCCCACAATTCCTACATGCATATCCACAAAACTGCATATACCACATGAGCAGAGATCTGGGATGACTTATTCCTTGCTGCCCTCTCAATGATTAGAATGGTCCCTGGCACACAGCAGACCCAACAGATACTCACTGAATGAAATCCACTAGAATAAAGATACCAGACAAATCTCACATAGACTCATCCTGAATCCAAACTGAGCCCACCCTTAAAGAAGCCACACTAATCCCCACCTCACAGAATGGAAAAAGACACCCTGCTATGTTCTGCTCCCACCTGTTTTTTTAAACCATAATCTGGAAGCAATGATGTAAATTTTATTTTTGCTAAGGCAGCCACTTTACAAAAAACCCCCCAAAACACTGAATTAAGTTTTAAAAACTTGAGTCTCAAAAAATCTTTTACTATAAAAGCAATATATAACCCACAGCTAACATCATACTTAATGGTTAAAGACTAGATGTTTTCCTTTTCAGATCAGGAACAAGAGAGGATATCCGCTCTTGCTATTTCTACTCATTATACTGGAGGTTCTAGTCAGGGGAATTAGACAAGAAAAACAAAGTGCATCCAGACTGGAAAGAAAAAATAAATCTCTCTCTACATACTCATGACACGCTTTTGTATATAGAAAATCCTAAAGAGTACACACAAAACACTAACAGAATTAATAAATGTGTTCAGCCAAGGTTGTAGGATGTAAGATCAATATACAAAAATCAATTGCATGTCCATACACTACCAATGAACAATCCAAAAATGGTATTTAGAAAACAATTCCATTTACAATAACATCACAAAGAACAAAATACTTAGGAATAAATTAAAGGAAGCATAAGACTTGTACACTGAACATCACTGAAAGAAATTTAAGACTTAAATAAATGGAGAGATTGAGCCAGGTTCATGGATTGTAAGACTTAATATTTTTAAGATGGCAATACTTCTCAAACAGATCTATAAATTCACTGAAATCCCTACCAAAATCTCAGTTGTCTTTTCTTTTCTTTTTTTTTTTTTTAAAGATTTTATTTATTTGACAGAGAGAGACACAGTGAGAAAGGGAACACAAGCAGGGGGAATGGGAGAGGGAGAAGCAGGCTTCCCGTGGAGCAGGGAGCCCGATGAGGGGCTCAATCCCAGGACCCTGGGACCATGACCTGAGCCGAAGGCAGACGCTTAACGACTGAGCCACCCAGGCGCCCCTCAGTTGTCTTTTCTTGTAGGAACTGACAAGCTGATCCTTAAATTTACATGGAAATGCAAGGAACTCAGAATAGTCAAAACAATCTTGAAAAAGAACAAAGTTGAAGGACTCACACTTCTCAATTTCACAACTTACTACAAAGCTACAATAATCAAAACAATGTGGTACTGACATAAGGAAAGACATGTCTATCAGTGGAATACAGCTGAGAGCCCAGAAAATAAGCTTTCACATTTATAGTCAATTGGTTTTTGACAAGAGTGCCAGGACAATTCAATGGGGAAACAATAAGTCTTTTCAACAAATGGTGCTGGGGCAGCTGGATATCAACATGTTGAAATAATGAAGTTGGACCCCTACTTCATGCTGTATGTAAAAATTAACTCAAGATGGAACATAGGTCTAAATATAAGAGCTAAAACTATAAAATGCTTAGAAGAAAACACTGGAATAAATCTTTGTGACTTTGGATTCGGCAATGCTTTCTTAGATACAACACCAAAAGCACAAGCAATGAAAGAAAAAATAAATTGGACTTCATTAAAATTGAAAACTTCTGTGATTTAGAGGATACCATCTAGGAAGTAAAAAGATAACCCATGGGAGAGAATTTTTGCAAATCAAGTATCTTATAAAGGACTTGGGTTCAGAATATAAGAAGCACTCTTGCAACTCAAAGAGACAACTCAGGGGCGCATGGCTGGCTCAGTTGGTACAGCATGTGACACTTAATCTTGGGGTCATGAGTTCAAGCCCCATGTTGGGTACAGAGATTACTTAAAAAAAAAAAAAAAGGAAAAGAAAAAAAAGAGACAGCCCAATTTAAAAACGGGCAAAGAGTTTAATGGACTTTTTTACAAAAAACATACAAGTGGCCAATAAGCAAATGAAAAGATGCTGAATATCATTAATATTAGGGAAATGCAAAGTAAAACTACAAGGAGATACCACTCTACACAATACAGACAGAAAATAACAAGTATTGATGAGGACATGGAGAAACTGGAATCCTCATACACTGTGGTGGGAAAGTAAATGGTGTAGTGGCTTTAGGTAACAGTTTGCAGTAACTCAAAGTTAAATGTACGGTTACCATATGACCCAGCAATTCTACTCCTAGGTATATGCCCAAGAGAACAGAAAACATGACCACATGAAATCTTATACACACGTTTCTAGCATTTATAATTTATTTATAATAGCCCCCAAAATGTCCATCAAATGATGAATGAATAAATAAGATGTGGCCATTAAAAGGAATGAAGTTACTCACACATGCTAAAACATGGATGTACCTTGAAAACATTTTGCTAAGTAAAAGAAGCCAGACACAAAAGGCTGCATGTTACATGATTACATTTATATGAAATGTCCAGAATAAGCAAATCCACAGAAAGTAGACTAACAGCTGCCAGGGGTTGGGAGGAGGAAGAAATATGGAGTGACTGAATTGTTTACTTTTTTTTTTTTTTTAAGATAGAGCATGAGTGGAGATGGGGGAGGTACAGAGGGAGAGAGAGAGAGAGATTCTTAAGCAGGCTTCACACTCAGCATGGAGACAGATGCTGGGCTCATCATGGGGCTTGATCTCACAACCCTGATTATGATCCAAGCCGAAATCAAGAGTCGGATGCTTAACCGACCGAGCCCCTGAATTGTATACTTTATTTTATTTTTTTTAAAAGATTTTATTTATCTGACAGAGAGAGACAGCGAGAGAGGGAACACAAGCAGGGGGAGTGGGAGAGGGAGAAGCAGGCTTCCTGCCAAGCAGGGAGCCCGATGAGGGGCCTGATCCCAGGACCCTGGGATCACCACCTGAGCCAAAGGCAGACACTTAACAACTGAGCCACCCAGGCGCCCCAGAATTGTATACTTTAAAAGAGTAAATTTTATGGTATGGGAATTATACTTCAATAAAGCTGTTATATTTTTTAAAAAGCAGTACACATGCATATTACAAAATATCAAATGGTTTCCTCATTAACCGGAACTTGTCTCCAAGGAAATGGCCATTTCCCAGAAGGAACTACCATTAATAGTTTGGTATGTATTCTCTTAGTTCCTATACACATACAAATAAGCATTTAAAAAATACATACTGCTTTGGCAATTTACTTTTCTCACCTCACAAAATATTGTGGACATTGTTATGTGTTAGTACACAGAAATCTACTTAATTTTTTTAAATGCCTGCATAGTATTCCATTATATGAATATTCCCAAATTTAACCAGTCTAAGTCTTACTAATGAGCATTTGGATTATTTCTAGTTGATATAATAAAGTGTTTTATTTATTTATTTAAGATTTTATTTATTTATTTGACAGAGAGAGACACAGCAAGGGAGGGAACACAAGCAGGGGGAGTGGGTAAGGGAGACACAGGCTTCCTGCGGAGCAGGGAGCCCAATGCAGGGCTCAATCCCAGGACCCTGGGATCATGACCTGAGCCAAAGGCAGACGCTTAATGACTAAGCCACCCAGGCGCCCCAATAAAGTGTTTTTTTTCTCTTTATTTTTTTTAATTTTTTTTTAAAGATTTTATTTATTTGAGACAGAGAGAATGAGAGAGAGAGAGAGAGAACATGAGAGGGGGGAGGGTCAGAGGGAGAAGCGGGCTCCCTGCCGAGCAGGGAGCCTGATGCGGGACTCGATCCAGGGACTCCAGGATCATGACCTGAGCCGAAGGCAGTCGCTTAACCAACTGAGCCACCCAGGCGCCCTAAAGTGTTTTTTTTAAAAAAAGATTTTATTTATTTATTTATTTGAGAGAGAGGTGGGGGGAGGAGCAGAGGGAGAGGGACAAGCAGACTCCATGCTGAGTGCGGAGGCTGACACAGGCTCCATCTCATGACCATGAGATCCTGACCTGAGCTGAAATCAAGAGTTGCACACTTAACTGATGAGATACCCAGGCACCCCTAAACAGTGGGGGTTTTTTTAAGTAAAGATTTTTATTTTTTAAGTAATCTCTACACCCAATGTGGGCTTGAACTCGCAACCCCAACATCAAGAGTCACATGCTCTATTAACTGAGTCAGTCAGGCGCCCCGGTATTATTAACAGTGTTGTTTTGAACATTGCAGAGCATATCTGTCATGTTTCAGCCTGCTCAGGACTTCTAAACAACTTTCCTAGGCTTGAACTTAGGAAGTCCATCTCTTTTGTGTTTGTTTTTTTTTTTTAAAGATTTAATTTAATTAATTTATTTATTTGAGAGAGAGACACAGCGAGAGAGGGAACACAAGCAGGGGGAGTGGGGGAGGGAGAAGCAGGCTTCCCGCGGAGCAGGGAGCCCGACGTGGGGCTCGATCCCAGGACCCTGGGATCATGACCTGAGCTGAAGGCAGACGCTTAACGACTGAGCCACCCAGGCGCCCCTGTGTTTGTTTTTTTTTAAGATTTTATTTATTTATTTGACAGAGAGAGAGAGAGCAAGAGAGAGAACACAAGCATGGGGAGTGGGAGAGGGAGAAGCAGGTTTCCCGCTGAGTAGGGAGCCCGATGCGGGGCTGGATCCCAGGACCCCAGGATCATAACCCGAGCCGACGGCAGACGGTTAATGACTAAGCCACCCAGGTGCCCCAGTCCATCTCTTTTCTAAATAGCACAAAACTACTTTTCCAGCCTTTCTTGCAGTCTGGTGCAGGCATGTGATCTAAATTCCACCAACCAGATTACTGTGAGACTCCCACTGGCAGTGAGCAAGGTGAGTGAGAGGATGTATGGTAAGCAGACCCCATTTTCTGGTGAAGGAAGTGGCTGAGATATCCCCCCTAACAGGGCAGGCCTAAGAGGTCTGAGCATTGCTCCTGGCTGCCTAGCCAATACAGCCCAGCCACCCTGAGACTCTGTAAGCTATAATGTCCTTTAGTAAATCCCTTTCCATTAAAACATACTGGAGTAGGGGCACCTGGGTGGCTCAGTCGTTTAGGCATCTGCCTTTGGCTCGGGTCATGATCCTGGGGTCCTGGGATCGAGCCCCATATCGGGCTCCCTGCTCAGTGGGAAGCCTGCTTCTCCCTCTCCCACTCCCCCTGCTTGTGTTCCTGCTCTCGCTGTCTCTCTCTCTGTCAAATAAATAAATAAAATCTTTAAAAAAAAAAAAACCATACTGGAGTAGGCTTTACTACTTGGAATTAAGAATTCCATCTGAAACAAACTCCCCTACACATATATATCTTTTGAATATTTGTACAAATATAACTATACAAACTTCTAGCAATGGAATAGCCAAATCTGTCTCTAAACAGATTATATCAGTTTATATTTCTATCAACACTATATGAATGTACCTATTTTCCTACACTGTTGCTATGTAGTAAACCACCCCAAAACTAAAGTGGCTTCAAATAACGATGATGTGTTTATTTCTCATGATTCTGTGGATTAGATGGGCAGTTGTTTTGGCTTGGGCAGCTCAGCTGGGGCTGATGGTCTAAGATGGTCTCACTCACAGCCAACTGGGGTCTCAGCTCAGATGGAAGAAGCTAGGCCTATCTCTCCACGTGATCTCTCATCCTCTATCAGCCTAGCCCAGGCTTCTTCATGTGGTGGTCTCAGCTCTTAGAGACAAGAGAGAGCAAGCCCCAATGTGTAAATGCTTTTTAAGCCTCTGCTTATTTCTTGCTTCTTGATGTCCCATTGACCAAAACAAGTCACATGCTCAAGCCCAAATTCAAAGTATAAGAAGTAGATTCAATTCTTCAACTCTTGACGGAAGGGGCTGTTTTCGCTATGGCCATATTTTAAATTTTCCACAGTTGGCCATGTAAAAAACTTTTTCTTTTTTTTTAATTTATGGGCTTAACACTGGCCATTTAATTTTTTTTAATGGAATGGGCTTAACTTTATTTAATAACTTTCTATTCTTGATCATGGGCGCCACAATTCTCTTATTCTATTTCACGTGTACCTCTTGCACATGGAATATAACAGTGCATAGCCCATGTGCAGGGACTAATCATTAGTTTTCCAACAGAGCATTAGTACACCACTATAGTAAATTACTTTCTGGAGGGAGTTCAAAGGTAAATTTGGAAATTTCTCATTAATTCCTAAAAAAATGAGCAAATCAGTAACTATGACTTACTGACCTAATAGTTTTGATCTCCCAGTATGAAAAAAACCCTGAAGAAATTAGTATACTCATAGTCCTAACACCCATGATTTTATTACTTATATTTTTATATTCCACGACCCCAATTCATACATGATATTGCCTTATTTCTATACTTAGATTATATGCTCATCTTTAGTCCTTTTATATATTTCTCACTTATTTCTTTATTTGAATTCTCTTAAGGACCCTTATTCCTCACATGTTGGCAAACCCATTATTCAATGATATTTCATAAGCGTTAAACAGAAATGGTTTCTGTACTCACAAAAGCTAAGTCTGTATTCTACAGTCCCTCTCTTTTCTCTAATGATCTTCATTTCTTTGTCTATTTTTCCTCTTCATTTTGTTATTTTCTCAAGCTTGAGGTTCTCTGACACAGATTTAAGTCTTTGCAGTGTCTATTCTACTTCTGACTGCTTTGAGATTTTCATTGCTATAGTGGTTTTATTATTGTCTGTTTTCTTTCTAGGGCTCTAGCAGTTCATTTTCCATCAGCTTCTGCTAGCTAAACTTTTTTGTCCCCCTGACCTTTTCTATTTAACAGCTTTACTGAGTATACATATAACTTGCAAATCATAAAATTCACTCATTTTAAGTGTATGTAGTTCAATGATTTTTAAAGTAAATTTACAGAATTGTGCAACTATCACCATAATTCAATTTTAGAACATTACATTACCCCCCCAAGAAGATCCCATTTCCCCAGACCTTTTATATCTCTTCTTTGAGCTCTTCCCACCTACCCTGTTAACTCCTCCTCTTCTCCTTAAATTTTTTTTTTTGACAGTGCAGCAGAGTACTCGTTGTCTAGGCTAATTCTTCTGAAGTATAACCTCCCATCTGTTGTTTGCTTAATATCTTTTCCTACCTTTTTTAAGTGGTAGTATCTAGTCACACATTAAACCTCCTTCTGCTTTAGTTCATCTTTGTTTTATTTTATTATTTTTAAGAGATTTTATTTATTTGACAGAGAGAGAGCACAAGCAGAGGGATCAGCAGAGGGAGAGGGAGAAGCAGGCTCCACACCGAGCAGGGAGCCCAACACAGGGCCTGATCACAGCACCTCAGGATCATGACCTGAGCCAAAGGCAGATGCTTAACTGAGCCACCCAGGCACCCCTGTTTCATTTTATTTTTTTTAAAGATTTTATTTTGAAGTAATCTCTACACCTGATGTGGGGCTCAAACTTACAACCCTGAGATCAAGAGTCACATGCTCCTCTGACTGAGCCAGCCAGGTGCCCCTTTAGTTCATCTTTAAATAAAAGCTCAAGGATATGTCATTTGCAAATAAAAAGCTCGAGGAAAAGAAATACGACTGCTAGGAAGAGTCAATGTGGCAGTCCAAAGTACAGTGGTGATGCTCAGCATTCACTACAATAACCTAACCTAAGACAAAAGGAAAACAGACCACCTTGGCTTTTTATGGGAGAGCAGAACCTAAGTCACAGCTAAAGAGAAGAGAAATGGTGAAGATGTTTCTTGAAATCAGTCAAGGTGGTAAGGGAAGAAACTCTAATGGATTTTATATGTGAAATCTAAAAATATCAACTTGGGACTCAAATAGGAAGGGAGCTCTTTCAGATGAAGGTTGAAGGGTAGATCAATCAGTTCCCAGGAGATACAAGTAATATGGACTAGCCAGAAAGATCACATGATTACAGACCTGGGAGACATTCCACTGGGCTAAAGGGACAGGAAGTCAAATAGCTCTGTGAAGGGACAAGGTAGTGCTTGAAACTCTCCCCAGTGAGGAGAGCTCTGATGATGAAACAGATACTTCCAGACACCACTGGGGCAGTGTGAACTGGGAAACCCACTCAAGAAGCAATTTTCAAATGTGAATAGAGTTATAAAACTGATCATGCAAATAATTAATATCTCTTTGAAGAACCTATTCTAAGGAAATTATCTGAAATTTGAGAAATTCATATGGATAAAGATTTTCCTACAGCATTATTTGTAATAGTGAAAAGCTGGAGACAACATATGTGACTAACAGCAGGGAAAACTGTTAAGATAAGCATGTCCAGGCGCCTGGGTGGCTCAGTTGGTTAAGCGTCTGCCTTCAGCTCAGGTCATGATCCCAGGGTCCTGGGGTCGAGTCCCATGTTGGGCTCCTTGCTCCACAAGGAGTCTGCTTCTCCCTCTGCCGCTCCCCCAACTCATTCTCTCACTCTCGCTCTCTCTCTCAAATAAATAAATAAAATCTTAAAAAAAAATTCTTTAAAAAAAAAAAAAGCATGTCCATCCACACACATAATGACTTTATAATTAATCAAAATGCAATTACCACTGTGATATTAGAACAAATATATGTTAAGTTACATAATATGTTTATATGTTAATCTAAGAAGGATATAAAATTATATGTATACCATAACTGTAAAAAAATGGAGATAAAAAAGGCAAGGTATTCACAAAAATGATAACAGTTACATTGAGTTAGTGAGATTATGGGTAAATTATTATTATTATTTTTTAAGATTTTATCTATTTATTTATTTGAGAGAGAGAGAGAGCGTGCATGAGCAGGGCGGAGGGGCAGAGGGAGAGGGAAAAGCAGACTCCCCGCCGAGCAGGGAGCCCGACGCGGGACTCGATTCCAGGACCCTGAGATCACAACCCGAGCTGAAGGCAGACACCCAACCAACTGAGCCGCCCCAGATTATGGGTAAATTATTACCCAATTTTCTTTCTTTCTTTCTTTCTTTTTTTTTTTAAAGATTTATTTCTTTTTTTTTTTAAGATTTATTTCTTTATTTGAGAGAGAGCGAGAGCATGTGCACATGAGTGTGTTGAGGAGCAGAGGGAGAGAATCTTTCAAGCAGACTCCCCCAAGCAGGGCGGGATCTTATGACCCTGAGATCATGACCTGAGCTAAAACCAAGAGGCAGACGCTCAACTGACTGTGTCACCCAGGCACCCCAATTATTACCCAATTTTCCTTGTTGCTGTTATATTACTTCCAAAGTTTAAAAAAACCAAAGTTCACCTATTAGTAATGAGAATGAATGTCATTAACTGAGGTAAGACAGTTTTAAGATGGTTTAACCATTGGGGCACCTGGGTGGCTCAGTGAGCTGAGCGGCCAACTCCTGGTTTCGATTCAGGTCGTGATCTCATGGGTTGTGGGATCAAGCCCTGCGCTGGGCTCCCCGCTCACTAGAGAGCCTGCTCGACATTCTCTCTCCCTCTGTCCTTCTGCCTGCTCACACACACACACATACACACTCTCTCTCGAATACATAAATCTGAAAAAAAAAAAGGCTTAACTATATGGAAAATTATCTATGAGATACTCTAAGTACCTGGAAAACAAAGCACCTCCCCTATGGGAAAAGAAAAGGCTGTCATGGGCATTCTTTCTTTTGGGGAGAAGCTGTTTCAAGTCCCACTGCCCTAGATGGACAACTTTTTAGTACACAAAGAAAAGTGTTGAGAGGCTTCGGTCTATACGTGTCTTCTGAGAACCTAGCACTAATCAAGCAACAATTGAGCATTCATTATATGTAAGGTAGATTAATGCATTCCAAAAGACAAACACACATAATCATGTGTCTCCTTCCGGTGGGTGGAAGAAAATCGCTTTCTATACATTTAAACCCACCACATCCTGTGGGCTGGGCTGCAGAGGATCTGAAGCATGTACCTGTGCTCCATGTAGCAGCTCAGGGGCTCCACGCACACCGTGATGGCACCAATGGTGAAGGAGGACTTGACCTTTGAGTCTGGATGGGTCTGCAGGGCCTGGACGACATCAATAACATCTGTGTAGCTGGGAGAAAAAAGAGAAAGATTAGCTTACTGACTGGGGCCGCAGAATGCTGAGGGGCTGAGTGAGCAAGGGTGGAAAGAAAACCACAAGGAGGAGCCTGTGACTGGGTTCGTTGGGGTCACCCCACTTAATGATTTAGAGCCCCTCCCTGCATTCCACAAGGTTTCTGCATCCCCAAACCTCATTAGTACTCCTAACTGTGCAAGAGTGAATGGAAGAATCCCCCACCACTTCTAGGAGTAAAGGGACGCCTGCAGATGACCCTGGCGCTCTAAGGGTGGGAGTTGGTGTCCTTAGGCCTGTTTTCCAATCATTTTAGGAGCTCTTGGGTTGGTCTATTTCCTTTAATAGCTTTTTCTCTCCTTCTGCCTCACAGAACATGCAGACAGGAGAGAAACAGGGAGCACCCCTGTAGGTCAGCAGATACATGTCAAACCCCACCTGCATTTCTATTTCCTGCCTGGAACTCCCTCCAAACTCCAGACTTCCAGAGCCAATTTCAAGGAAATGGAACAAATAATCCTAAAATTTGTATGGAGCTAATTTAATATTTTCAGTTAGAACTTAACATGTTCATGATTCAATTTCCCATGCCTGTTCCTCCCAAGGCCTTGTCCTTCTCAGCAGAGGGGACTCCATTCTTTCAGCTGCTAGGCCAAAAAATTTGTTTGGAGTCGTCACTGACTCAACTTTTTCTCAATTTTCAAGATATAACTAGAATAAGATTGCGGCTCACATTCTGCCACTACTACTGGGTCCATACTGTTACCATCTCTTGCAGACTACCCCACAGCCTCCTCACTGGCCTCCCTGCTTCTGTCCCTGCCCCTGCCCAACCTGTTTTCAACAGAGAAGCCAGAGAGATCATGCTAAGTCACTGAGTCAGTGGCTTCCATCCCACTCAGCGTCAAAGCTTTTAAAGCCCTTACAACAGCCCCCACAGCTGTCTATGATCTGACTTCTATACGGGAGGAGTTTCTCCTCCTACTATTCCTTCCCTTACTTGACTCTGTCTAAGCACTGTGACCTCCTGGCTCTTCCCTGAACATGCCAGGCATATTTCCACCCTGGCACGCCCTGTCCTCTCTCCTGTGATGCTGTTTTCCTCAAATGTCTGCCAGGCTTGCTCCCTTCAGTTCTCTGCTCAAATGGCATCTTGAGAGAGGTACCCTGTGACTTCCTACAGCCTATGTGATATAGCAACCCTCCTTCTGCACAACCTGCCCCCGCCCCAATTCTTCCTTACGGCACTGAACATCAGCTACATACACTGTATTTTCTCATTTATTTGTTTATAGTGTGTCTCTGCAGTAATAGCGTAAAGTGGTTGTTGAATGGTATAATCTGTGGTGCCTAACTAAGCAGGACAGATGAATGAACTGGATGTTCAATCCTGGGTATACTCATGGCCACTCCAACAAGGGGCCTCCACTCTTTACCTTGTAGAGAACATTTTCCCAACTGACCCAGCCTATCACCAAAAGGTCAGTTCCTACAGGAGGGAAGGCAAAATCTACAGGAGGGAAGGCAGCCTTGCTGATCATATGGGCCTGGGCCCTTGGGAAGCTAGTGGTGGTGCCTGGGGGGATAGGTACAGCCTGCCTGAGCCACTTCCTGAGTTCCTACAAATAACTCACCTGCAAAACAGCCCTTAGCTTTATCCGGGACTACATTATTCACACCCCCACCCCCAGGTCTGCCTCAGTCTGACCAACTAGCAGTGCTTCAATCAAGAATACGGTGTGCCCGGTTCTAGAGCTCCCCCATGAGGGCCTGGCAGCCAGAGAGCTGTTAAAGTGAGCCCACTGCTCCCTGGTTTCTCCCCCTGCCTGGGCACGTGTGTGTATTGCCACATGGGGTTCTTTCTCCTGGTTCTGCAATGTCTGGTTAGGCCTGGATGCAGGAGAACCACCCACACTGCCTGCACTGCCAGGCCTCATGCGTACTTGTTAAGCGGGACTGACTGAAGCTTATATACCACTCCAAATCTCTTTGTGGTCATGTTTACCAGATTTAACTCTCCTGGTTAAGCGCCCCAGCCTTGCTCCTAAGCATTAGCTTTCCCCCTCTTCTAAAAATAAAATTTGGAAGCTTTTTATTTTCCATGTTTGGTATGAGCCTAGAGACTCATTTCTTAGGACCAAAAAGAACTGAAAGATTTACCAATCCTGCAGATTTTCGTCATTTTAATACCATGGGTTATCCTTTAGAGAGAGTGGCTAGAGAATTCCCAGGTTTTTCAGAGCATTCCATTCAATGGAAAAAGGCTGGAGTGAAAATAGGCCCCAAAGTCCTTGGTGAGACCAGTGCATCTGGGCACTGCAACCAGGAACTGCTGTGGCAAGGGAAGAGGCTCTTGGTGTCACTCACTGTACCTGCTGGGACAGGGAGGCTGCTAGACCCTCCCTCCCTCCCCAGCCCTTGCCCTATAATCATCCTGGCCAGGGCCTCCGAACAGGAGGAAGCAGGCCTCACTACAGAAGGAAGCACACTGCTCCAGCTACCAGAGTTTGTACTTGACCACTTTGGCTAAACTGCCTCGAATGCGTGATGAAGGCAAAAAAACCTGGCTTTTCATGTTTGCCTCTTTCTTGTCAGTTCTCTCTTTATTAAAAATAAAAGCAAAACAACAAAACAAAATAAAACCCCTGCAGGACTTTAACTTTCTTTCTTTTTAAACAACAGATATCCTATTCAAGTGTCCTTTGGCCTCTGTTTTATGTTTGCAATTTAAGCCTACAATTTGGGCATGTGTTTTAGATTAATTCAACTTTTGTTTTGAGAGAGACTTTGTTTATAAATATTTTAAATAATCTAAAGAATGATTTTACAATATTCTGGAGTATAAAGAAATACAATCCCTCAAATTCCTTAGAATTAATATTTTAAAATACAGATTTCCCCAGTTTTATGTATGTGTGTGTGTGCGTGTGTGTGTTTAAGTTCCAGACAATTCTGTCACCTGTGTAGGTTTCTATATCCATCCCACAGTCAAGGCACTGAACAGTTCCAACACCACCAGGATGCCTTGTGCTGCCTTTTTATAACCACGCCCACCTTCCTCCTGCCTCCCACTCCCATCCCTAACTCCAGGCAATCACCACTCTGTCCTCTATTTCTAAAATTTTATCATTTCAAAATACATTGATTTTATTTTTTATTTTTTTAAATATATATATATATATTTTAAATATATATTTTTTAAGATTTTATTTATTTATTTAACAAAGACAGACACAGCGAGAGAGGAAACACAAGCAGGGGGAGTGGGAGAGGGAGAAACAGGCTCTCTGCTGAGCAGGGAGCCCGATGTGGGGCTCAATCCCAGGACCCTGGGATCATGACCTGAGCCGAAGGCAGATGCTTGATGACTGAGCCACCCAGGCGCCCCAAAAATATACTGATTCTAAAAACAACAACTCCACTGGATATCAAAGCTCAACACCACTGCCCCACTGCTGCAGTAAGCCAAATGGAACCAGGCCACTCTAGGGGCAAAAGAAAACTCTGCCTTATATCACAGCATTCCTCCAAGAATCCTATAAATGAAGATAAAAGCCACATTCAGGAAATACAATTCTCAATTTGAGAAGCCTCTGGAGTCTCCCTTTACCGGCAACCTCTCAATACTGGGTTCAAAGGTCCAGCCCCAAGGAGATGGTCATGCAAAAAGGAGGCTGCCATGAGCTCTCTGCTGAGCCTCAAAGAGAATGGGCCCAGCTTGTAAGAGCAGTGTCTTAGCGAGAGCCATAGCATTTAGTTGGTATTTCCACTTGAGCCCTTCGGGAAGTCTGAGGTCCCTAGCATCCCAGGACTGTGACTGGGCAAAGGCTGGGTCTGAGTACAACTCCAACTGGGCTAGCTATACACTGTCACTGCAATCCAGAGCAGACAGGGCAGCTGACACATTTGCAGATGAGCATTGTCAGAGACAAGGGGTTAATGATGCTCTCTCAAGTGACGGAAGATGGCAATGCCCTACACAATGTCAAACTGCTGAATTTGACTCCAGGTCCACATCCCCAATGACTCTCAACTTTGGCAGGGGCCAATCTATTCCTTTGACCATTAGAAGCAATGGAAAACCCAAAACGGGCGCCTGGGTGGCTCATTTCATTGAGTGTCTGACTCTTTTTTTTTTTTTTTTAAAGATTTTATTTATTTATTTAACAGAGAGACACAGCGAGAGAGGGAACACAAGCAGGGGGAGTAGGAGAGGGAGATGCGGGGCTTGATCCCAAGACCCTAGGATCATGACCTGAGCCGAAGGCAGACACTTAACGACTGAGCCACCCAGGTGCCCCTGAGTGTCTGACTCTTGATTTTAGCCCAGGTCTTGATCTCAGGGTTGTGAGTTCAAGCCCTGCGTTGGGCTCTGGGCTGGGTATGGAGCCTACTTAAGAAAACAACAACACACACACACAAGTGGTTTCAAGCCTAGACTCTTGCTCTGTGGCTTCCATGACCTCAGCCCACAAGCAGGACAAAAGGTCTGAAGGAAGGGAAGCCCAGGGCAGGTGTGAGAACAAGGCCTGAAGGAGAGGAACGATGTCCTGGTGGGCTGGTGGGGTGCACAGTCCTGCCCGCCTCCAGCCTAAGAACCACCAGCCTGGCTTTTCTAAACTTCTCACCATCCACCCAGGAGACTCAACAGGGCTTTGGATCTGGGCCTACTCTTTACTGGAAACAATTAGCCAGTTGCACATAGTAATTATTATGAGCACAGAAAATATAGCATAGCATAAAAGCACTTTGTGAGAACTGCCAAAAGCTTCTGTATTACCAGCCATCGTGAAGACCACAGCCTGTGTTTTCCTGACCTGGCATGTTCTCCTCTGGGCTGGAGGGTAGTGGGCCTGCACAGAGCTCCTCTCTGGAAGGCCTTAGAATGGGTCAAGGTAAGCTCCTTGAAGCCTGGGTCCCTGAAGCAGTAGTACCCACTCTGTCAAATCTGTCCTCTGAGGGAGCTCCCTGCCCAGCTGGACTATTTATGCTCCCCACTGAGGGTCCCAGGAAACCTTCCTGGACCAGCCATCCTGGGGATGGTGGGGCTCAAGACTGCAGAGTGTGGGGGCTGTCTCTGCAACTCCACATGAGGAAGGACTGAAACAAATGGCAAAGGAAGAGGCTTAGGGATCACTATTCTTATAAGAATTATCAAAGAATCTTGCCCAGAAAATCTCTTCCCTAATTCTCTACCTTTTGGGGATACCATGATACTGAAACCAAACTTAGTTGTTTTTTTTTTTTTAATTTGACAGAGAGAGACAGTGAGAGAGGGAACACAAGCAGGGGGAGTGGGAGAGGGAGAAGCAGGCTCCCCGCTGAGCAGGGAGCCTGATGTGGGGCTTGATCCCAAGACCCTGGGATCATGACCCGAGCCGAAGGCAGATGCTTAACGACTGAGCCACCCAGGCGCCCCATCCAAACTTAATTTTTATTTAATTTTTTTTAGGGGGGGAGGGTTGAGGGAGAGGAAGAGAGAGAATCTTAAGCAGGCTCCATGCCCAGTGTGGAGCCCGATGCAGGGCTTGATCTCACAACCCTGAGGTCATGACCTGAGATGAAATCAAGAGTCAGACGGCTTAACTAACAGCCACCCAGGTGCTCTGAAACCAAACAGAAAACTTGTGTGCAAGCTACAGCAGCCACTCTGGGCCACGAGATAGCAACCAGAGTCCTTGCTTGTTTAAGGCCTCTCTGGGTAGTACAGACTCTGCTCATGAACATGTGGAGGTCGTTCTGTGCCCCAGGCTAGCCACATACAAAATAACAGTAATGGCAAGGTCATCACCATACCCCACTGTCCCCAGAAGACTTCTAGTACTCACCCTTGCAACACCACCAGCAGTCGGGTCTTTTTGCGGATGTAGGCTGACTGGCGGGCAGAGCGGTTCTGCTGAGCCTCCAGGACACTGGAAAGGTATCTTTGGAAGTGGGCAGCATGAAAACATTCGGAGCTATCCATGATTTGGCGGTATACCATCCACCTGGAAATGGCAAGTATAATCTCAGCCTGGGGGCCACCTGATGGCCTGGCCCCACAGGCTCAGCCAGTGGATCCAAATGTGACTGACCAGTACTCCCCACAGACATTCTGCCCAGTGACCCTGCACAGGAGAAAGCAATCCTGGCATCACAGAAACAGGCGGAGAGCACTGGGTGGGGAGCTCCGTATCCTGAAACCACTATCACTGGAACTTTTGATAGGAAATGCCTTGCCACAGGGAAAAAGGTCAGGTAAGCACATGACCATCAGTCAGACTTTGGAGTTGAGAAAGACTCCTTCTGAACAGGCAGTCATTTCCTGAAGGATCATCCAATAAAATGGTTTCAGTCTGGTGCTCAGTAAAACTCTTGCTAAGAAGTGAGCAGGGTGAAGAATTCAGACTAGTTCTACAACAAAAGCAATGGATACGAGGGAGGAACTGGCTAGCCACTGAGTACTTAGAAGAGGCCCAGTATTTCCCTAGCATGTCTCTAAAACCTGTCCAACCTCCCAAATCTCCCTGAACTCCCAGACTTCTAGGTGATTTCCACCTTCTCCATTCCCTATGGCCTCCTGCAAGATGCCTTACTTTGAGGTAGACTAACTAGATATTAAATGTCTGTTCAGTTAGCCAGGGTTGTTTAGTAATCTGCTGGCCATATGAACGTAATGGATGAATGATTTCCCCAATTCCCCTAAGCCGACATGTCCCAGCTGCACTGGAACTGACGCAGTCCCCTTGTGGTCAGGGATGGATCACATCTACCAGCTCCCAAGTTCTAACTACTCTGGTCCTGAATGGCCCTGCTGACGGGGCATACTCCCAGGCCTTTGCCTGTGCTGGTTCTGCTGCTACAGTGCTTGTTCCCAGATTTCCAAAGGTTCACTCCTCATTTCCTCAGGCCTCTGCTGAAATGTCCCCTTCTCAGTGAGGTCTTCCCTGAGCACCCAATTTAAAACTGCAATCCTTCCCCCAGCTCAAATTCCCTACACCCTTCTCTACTTTGTTTTCTCCATAGCACTTTTCACTAGCTAATATACTACTTTATCTGGTTAATCGTATTCCCAAACTAGAATGTAAGCTCCACAAGGGCAGAGACTTTCTAGTCTGTTTTTTTCATCTGTCACCCACACTTAGAACAGTGCCTGGCACACAGAAGTGCTCAGTACAAACGTGTTAAATGGATGGATGGCTACCGTGCTGATACCAGTCACACCAAAGGCCAGTACATGCTGAAGGTCTCCCAGTGCCTATGGGGCCCAGGCACAGAATCCCTTTCCCCAAAGCAAAGGCGGCAGCCATACTAACCTGCCATATTCCTTATGCAGAGTGACCAGAAAAGCACAGAGCTCGCTAGCATGACAGCCTGGGAGGCCAGTTACAATGCTGATAATTACCTACATGAAAGAAAAGTCATGTGGGTTTGTCATCCAACTGGGAGATGGCGTTGTGTAAAAGGTTAAGAGAACTGACTTCTGGAGCCAGGTTCTGTGGGTCTGAACCTCAGCACCAGCACTCACCTAGCTATGTGACCTTGGGCTAACAACAGAACCTATCTTGCAGGGTGGATGTGATGATTAACTGAGTTAATATATGTGTGTGTTAATATATAAGTGCTTAGAACAGTGTGTGGCACATAGCAAACACCATATAAAATGTAGTGTTACTAATACAATTTCCATGGAGCAGGTTTGACTAGATCAGTTAAAATACAACGGAAAACACTGGGCAGAAAGGAGGTCTGAGACAAAATGTCATGGGCTAAAAAACTGGTGTGGTAAGTAAGCTCAGCGAAGGAGAGGAGTGGCATGGGGATATTTCCGCCTGGCTTCCCAATCCGTCCAAACTGCATGGCCTGAGCTAAGGAAACAAACGGGGTGTAGGAAGCACTCCTGAGTCTTGACTAGAAGAGGAGCAGGCTGAACTGTCCTAGCCGTAGCACACAATCAAATGAAAACAAGGCCCTCTGCAGGTATGTATTCTGAAACAACTTGAAGAAATCCCCTGACAGAGCAGAGGTCGAGCAGGGGAGGAAAGGAACCAGGTAATCGCTGAATGGTATTGATGTAAATGACATAGCATGTGTTTTCTTTCACAATACACAAGACTCACTGGGAAGAGGCCTGGTCACAGATAACTTAGACTAAAGCTCAGCTTGGTGGCACTTATCACTTGAGCTGGTTACATCAGCAGAGGGAACCCTCCTCTTTTCTGGGAACCAGTTCTCCTTCCTCCCCTCTGACCAGGCCCCTACCCTGTATCCCTTTCTGCTCCTGCACGCAGTACTCCATGTAACTTTTTGTTTATCCTCCTCCTCACCTTGGTTCCTATTCCTCATCGCCCAGGCCCCTGCCTCTCAAATCACAGCACATGTGCTTATATCCAGACACCTTCTTACTTTAAGGCCTGTCCTACAGCAGCCTTTTAATAAAATATAAGAGGTAGGCATTTTATTTTTAAACTCTTGCCTAAGGGAAAATCAAGGCTTCTAATTGCTTAGTGCTCCTATTATCTTTTGCAGCTGAGCATCTTCTAGGTTTGCATATAAATAATGCCCTGAGCGTATTATGACATTTGGTTCTGAAGAAATGGTGGGAGGGGTAATGAGGAGGGGCATGTGAGATGGGAGCGGATTAAAATCTACTCTTGGGAAGACAAGGTTTATAAAGTATCACCTTACCCTGGTGATGCCAGCAAGGCCCAACTAATAAGGCCCTTCCTCTTATTAAGCTCAATGTGTAACCCACTGCCAGGTAAGGCCTTGTCACAGACAGAAAGAGCTGATGGCACGAGAGCACTGAGCAAGAATTTGAAAGACATAGAGAAGCCAGGGGAGGCACGGCAAGGGGCCAGGGCTTTATGGCTGCTGTGGGGCTTGGCTGGGGTCACTGCAGATGCCTGTACACACTCACTACATAGAGCAGGTTTCATGTGTATTATTCTATCAGTATCCTAGGAGGTGGAGAGTCTTATGAAAGGGACTCTGCTTGAGCTCTTTTTGTTAACTGACACAGAAGATCCAAGGGCAGCCTATTGGGATTATCTTCCTGTGAATTCCCAGCATATTTGCTGAGCTGCTGTACCTTGTCATTTTCTACTCGGTAAGTAGGATTGATTTCAGCTTGCTGCAGCAGGACAGGGAGATGGGTCCTCATCACAGGCTCCTGACTAATGCTGCTGATGGCGAAATGCTGAAGAAACCTAGAAAAACAAAGACAATGCTATTATGTTACCATCACCAGCCTTGCCTGAATGTTCTCTTTCACATGAGAAACTCATTTAATTGCTAAAAAAGAAACCTTAGAGAGATTCACTCCACAGAATAAAATTGTACATGGTGTCACTACTACCTTTTACACTGATCCCTAAGAAGCTATGAAGAAAAAGGAGCTTAGAAAGGACCAACACTGAGGTTTCCGACATTTCAAAAGCTACAACATTAAACATCTATAAACAGAAAACTGGAGCTCACCAGTCTAGCTCTGGAAGTTTGGCTGGGAGTAGCTTTAGAGGACTCTGTTTCTCCCCAGCAGAATGGCCCAGGACACTGAAGAGCTTCTGGGCATTGGAGTGTCTGGAATATCAAAAGTTCATAGATTAGAACTCCATCTCCCTACAGCACACATACTTTACATAACTTGTTCTGATGCTTTCAAGCCAGAGTCCTGTGACACAGTCAACACTTCCAAAACAAGCATCTCACTGACTTGGAACACAATGCAGCATTAGTGTGTGAGGACGGGTGTGCCCACAGAGGAAGGTTCACCTGAAACCCTTGGTAATATTATGGGTTTCTGATTCTTGGTGGATTTCATCTCTCTTGACTTCTATTTCCCCAAGGGCACTGGCTACCTGCAAGGGAAGCGCTGAAATGACTGTACTGGCCCTTTCAGAAGCCAAGACCCCTGTGTTACATAACGTAAGTTGTCCTGCAGAGACAGCAGACACACACAGCTTCGGGAAACAAGCATAAACACTGAAGGCAGCCACTTACAATCTCTTTTGTTCCACAGATAATCCATCTTCCTGGATCACTTTTAAAGACAGCCCTGAGTTAGCCTGCTGTTGCCAGGGGGAGAAGACCTAAACAAAACAGAATTTGAGCAAAGAACACTTTAAACCCAACAACAGGATATGGAATCCACATGGGGATTTGATGGTTGTTGAAAATCTAGACTGTCAGTACAGAGAAACACCATCATAACAAACAAGTTTGTTTCAAAAATAGAGGCCTGCAGCAATTTTGTTCTGTATTTTTCAAAACTAGAATTTCTTTCTGGGTTCCTCTCCCAGGGACTCTGCTCCTTCAGAGGCCAGGAAGTACGGAGTAAGGTGTCAGGTAACACTGTTCTGGCAGTAGGGGCACGTTCTTCCCTGGGGACAGGACCAGAAGAAGGAGCGGTTCACGCAAGTCCTGCCTAGGGGCAGAGGGATGGCTGAAGAGAATGTAAAGGGCTCTCTCTCTGTGTTCCTGGATTGAAAGGACAAGCACAAAGAGGTAGGGAGGACCAGCACATGGACTAGGCTGAGATGCCACTCTGCAGCCAGGCCAGCTCCTCTCTCTTCCATGTTCGGTCAATCTGCCCTGAGAGAGGGACAGTCTCCTCACAGGCTGCGACAATCAGACCTTTCTGAACATTTTCCACCAGTCATGAGGCTGGCCATGTGTTTAAGTTTGGCTATTGCTTGGTCTCTAAGTGGGTTGTATAATTCTCGGTAAGCTCCCCCTCATGCAATCTATACCGGGTGCCTATAACATGCAGCCTGCCAGGTGGGACCATTCACAAGGGGAGGGCCTGTGAACCATGGGAAGGGAGAGACTAGGGTGGGGTAGAGAGCTCTGATCCATTAGGTAGGGCCAAAGAATTCAATAAAGTAGCTAAAAGAAAAATGAGTCTAATTAGGATTTAAAGGGACAAAGAAGATTTGTCTTAGCAGCTAAAAAGCCTTCTGTTCAGTTCCTTTAGGTTCTCATCTCTCAATGGCAAAAGCACCATTCCAGGACCCAAGGGGATTAGAAGCAGCCATCTCCACCAGCCCTCCCAGCTCTGCCTCTCATCACCTCACTCTTAGCCCTGAGATGTGGCCTTACCATCTAAACTCCTAAGGAAAAAAAAGTAGTATTTGTTTTGCAGACTAATGATTGGTGTTACCTCTGAGTAAAATGCTTGGTATATCTTTGATTTGGGGAAAAGGGCAATCATCAGAAAATTGCTTGATCCATGGAAATGAATTGGGAGATGAGGAAGCAACGAGCTTTTGAAGTCTATCAGAAGGGCAGCAACAACACTTGTGGAATCCTAAAGAGAAAAAGATGGAGCATCAGTGAGAAAAGCCACTAGCATGACACTAGCCCTCACAATTATTGTCAGGACACATATGACGAATTTCACTGCAATTATTTTCACATTATGTGGTGTACTGGGGTCCCAATGATAGATGTGCTTTTCTAATACCCAGTTAAGGGAGATATAGGAAGTATAAGGGTCTTTTCTCCTAAACTGAAAATGTCATCTTAAAATTCTTTCTGTAGTATCAATCCCTAATCAGATACATGATTTTTTAAAAAAGATTTATTTATTTTAGCAGGGGGAGGGAAGAGGGAGAGAGAGAAATCTTAAGCCGACTCCCCACCAAGCACAGAGACCAATGTGGGGCTCAATTTCACAACCCTGAGATCATGACCTGAGCTGAAATCAAGAGTTGGATGCCCAACTGACTGAGCCACCCAGGTGCCCCGATATACGATTCTTTTAAAAAGTTATCTCTATACCCAACATGGGGCTTGAACTCACGACCCCAGAATTGAGAGTCACATGCTCTACTGAGCCAGCCAGGCGACCCATGATTTGTAAATATTTTCTCCCATTTTGTGGGTTGTTTTTACTTTCTTGATACTGTATTTTGATGCACAGAAGTTTTCAATTTTGATGAAGTCCAATTTATATATTTTTTCTTTTGTTGTCTGTGTTTTTGGTGTTATAATCCAAGAAATCATTGCCTACTCCAAGGTCACGAGGACTTTACTCCTATGGGTTTTTTTTATTATTATTATTAACATATAATGTATTATTTGTTTCAGGGGTACAGGACTGTGATTCATCAGTCTTACACAATTCAGAGTGCTCACCACAACACACACCCTCCTCAATGTCCATCACCCAGCCACCCCATCCCTTCCACCCCCCACCATTTCAGCAGCCCTCAGTTTGTTTCCTGAGATTAAGAGTCTCTTATAGTTTGTCTCCCTCTCTGGTTTCGTCTTGTTTCATTTTTTCCTCTCTTTCCCTATGATGCTCTGCCTTGTTTCTTAAGTTCCGCATATCAGTGAGATCATATGATAATTGTCTTTCTCTGATTGACTTATTTCGTTTAGCATAATACCCTCCAGTTCCATCCACATCGTTGCAAATGGCTCCTATGTTTTCTTCTAAGAGTTTAATAGTGTTGGCTCTTACATTTAGGCCTATACTCCATTTAGGCCTAATTTGAATTAATTTTTTGTATATGGCATAAAGTAAGGATCTAACTTCGTTATTTTACATGTGGATGTCTAATTTTCCCAGCACCATTTGTGGAAAAGACCTTTGAGTGATCTTGGCACCCTTGTTAAAAATCATTTGGCTACATATGTGAAGGTTGATTTCTGGGCTATTTTATTCCATTGGTCTATGTATCTGACTTTATGCCAATACCACACTGTTGTTTAATCACTATAGGTTTGTAGTAAGTTTTGAAATCAGGAAGTGTGAGTTTTCCAACTCTGTTCTTTTTTAAGATTATTTTGGCTACTTGGGGATACCCTAAGATTCATATGAATTTCAGGATGGGTTTTTCTACTTCTGTAAAAAATGTCATTGAATTTTGATAGGAATTGCATTGAATCTGTAGACTGCTTTGGTAGAATTGTGGTCTTAACAATGTTAAGTCTTCCTATCCACGAACATGGGATGTCTTCTCATTTATCTAGAACTTCTTTCATTTCTTTTTAATTTTTTTTTTTTTAAAGATTTTATTTATTTGACAGAGACAGAGAGAGACGGAACACAAGCAGGGGAAGTGGGAGAGGGAGAAGCAGGCTCCCCGCCTAGCAGGGAGCCGGATGTGGGGCTCGATCCCAGAACCCTGGGATCATGACCTGAGCTGAAATCAAGAGTTGGACACTTAACTAAGCCACTCGAGGCACCCCCGTTTATATAACATTTTAGAACTGCAAACTGATTTACAGTGACGGAAAGCCAGAAGTGGAGGGAAAGAGGAATTGCAAAGGGCATTAGAAAACTTTAGGGGTGATGAAAGTTGTCTGTATCTTGATTGTGACAGTGGTTTCATGAGTGTATACATCTGTCAAAACTTTAAATGGATATAGTTAATTGTATTTAAAGTATACGTCAATAAATTAAATTGTTGGCAAAAATATTTAAAATCCTTAAGTGGTCAAATCTGACAGACTTTTCCTTTAGAATTTCTTGTATCATTTCTAAGCTTACAAAGTTTTCCTGTCTCTGGAAAATTTTTATATTCCTCTTTCTTCTGGTGAAACTTAAAAATATTTAAAATATTTAATCTATCAGAAGTTTATTTTGATTTTTGATATGAGGTAAGAATCCATTCCCCCCTGCCCCAAGTTAGCTAACTTATTGTCCCAGCACTTGAACGATTCATCTTTTCTTCCTTCATCAATGTTTTCATCTAATAACGCCATCCATTCTGTCTTGTTGGCCTGCTTGCACTTTTGAACACCCTTCAAGGCAGCAGGTTCTATGTGGCAGAAAGAATTTTCTCTGAATTGTTCACAGAACTTATTTTCTGAGCCATCTGACCATACCACCTCACCTAGTCTCTGTCTTGACTCCCAAACAGGCTGGTTTTGAGGCTGAAACCAAACACAGTAGCGGGCCTGCCCTCCACTCTAGTGTCATACTGAGATGAGTTGTGCCGTGGCCAGGAGAAAAGCCTAGGGAGAACTCATAGTTGCCTTCTTCCTTGTAAGGGGAGCAGAAAGTGTTAAACAAACTGGTGAAGTTAAAGGGTGGTTCTGGGGGTGTAACTTTCACAGAGGTGGAGGGGAAGTCTGGGTGTGTCAGGGGGGTGGGGCTGAGCCCTCATGGGGAAAGTGAGCCATTTCTCTTCTCTCTGGCTCACTTATAATTCTTTCTCACGCTAATGGATGAACAGAGCCCCATCAACGTTAGAGGAACAGCTTCTTTCCAGTTCTTAAGTGGGTGAGCCTTTGTGTCCCTGGGCAGGAGGGGGGCCATTTAAGGTCTTCTTCAGCCTACTTTCTGGTCCTCTTTGGGATGAGTTAATTGGGCATGGGTAGCCCTCCTGACCCAGAACTCTTATCTAGCTAAGCCCTTTACGGAGCAGTGAGGTTGACAATTGGACAGGCCTCTCCATGAACTCCCTGCCTGCCTGCCTCAAGGGCAATGCTGGTTCCTGACATCCTGTCCCACGGTGGTGGAGCAGGGACAGGGAGTTATGTGGTTTTTGTCTCAGAAGTGTTGAGTATCCTTCTGAACATCAAAGCCATGGACTGATAAAACACCTACCCCATCATAGAAGGAAATGGCATTCATGTGATCCTTGGAAAGGACGATACTTCCGTGATGACGGTGAGAAAACAGAAGACCACTAGAGAAGAATTGCACTTTCCCTGGAAGGAAAAGAGAGCTGGTCAGAGCTGGAGGGCTGGACCCTGGGGGCCAGATCCCAGTGTCCTTGCAGGTGCCAGGGGACACCACACTGGTAACTAGAGACTAGTACCTGTAATGCTTAAGTTACACGGTTTTTATGCTGAGTCCTGTGCTCTGGGGAAGCCAATGTACACTCCTGAAGCTTCAGAGATAAATGAGGCATCACAGTCGTTGCATAAGAATTAGAAAAAAACAAGTGAATAAGTTATCAGCTGCTAGGAGAGAGGCAAAATTCACATTCACTTGTGGGTGTCTTCCAGGGAAACACACTGAAAAAGACTTTGGGTATGTCTGCTCTACCACTGAGTTTATAGACTCTTCTTTCTCCTATTTTGGCAGAAGCTGGCTTGGCTCTAAAGAGACTACCACATCCCTCACTAAAAGCCCAGCAAGGAGCACTAGGGACTCAGGTAAAGGACTGATGAAGGGACCTAAGGGTCCCTGTGCCCAGCAAAGGAACATCTGAGTTAGATAATAGGGGTTCTATAGACACTAGAGGCCTGCTGCTCTACATTCACAAGAACAAGATGGGTGGGATGTGGACAATGGATGTGGCTTCCTCAGTTCAAGGATTCAGGTCCAAGGAGAGCTGCTGTTTCCTGGGCAGCCAAGGTCATACAGAATAGCTCATTATGGGCCCTAGGGGGCAGACCAAAGAAAGGATAGACACCTAAGGTGACAGGTGTTAAGACTGGGCTTGCTTTGGAGACTTAAATGAAACACCCAGAGTACCCATAAAACTGCTGGGTAAAGCTGCTCTCTGGAGCTGGTCCAAGCTATATCCTTTCTGTTCTTTAATAGCCTTTCTTTCTTTGTTTTCACAACTGTAGAAGAGACAAAGTACTTCTTGGAGTTCAAGGCACAAGCTTGGTAATAGTGTTATCAATACCTAACTGCTAAGACAGAGGACAGAAGACAAGAAGACGGACTGATTCCTTGAGATGTAGCACTAGGAAGTTAGCCCCAAAGTTCTGGAGATTGTAAGGACAAGAAGAGCAAAGGCCAAGGTGAGGAATTTTGGAGCCTTCAAGTTGAAGTCTTCCTGAGGAGGTGGGGTTTCAGGAGGCAGAGAGGCCTAGTGTGTATGTGTGCTTGTGTGTACATGTTAATGGGGCATGGGAAGAAGTGGGGGAGGTGGAGGCAGCTTTTAGGTACAAGAGGAAGATTTGGAGCCTGAGTATCAATGGAAGAACTAGATGACCGGTCAGAGGGAAATAATGCTAACCTTAGCACGTGGGGCAGCAGCAGCCCAGTTCAAGGCATCGAGGGTCAAGCCCTGTAAGCTTCACAGCCTCTAACAAGTAGAGCTCGACCTCCTTTGCACATAGCCTTGCCCTGTGGCCCTCCTGAGTAGAGGCTACCCACGACCCAGCCTCATCTTGTATCACAGCCAAGGTTCCTCATGGCTGTTCCCAGACCATTCCCTTCCATGCTGGCACAATGCTTTCATTCCCTCAGAAACACAAGCCCGTTCTTCTCTTCACTGCTCACCTCTATGCCCTCCTAGTCATGCCACAACTTGTGCTCAGTCTTCTCTTCCACAGCCAAGCCGTCCATCTCTTCTGAGAGATTGGGGGATGGCCCACGCCCCATTCCGGGCTCACTACTCCTCAATCCCAATGCCACAGTAGTAAAACAGCACCCAGGACATCTCAACCTCTGAAATCTTTCGCTCCAGAACCTACTCTCGGACTACAGCATCCCATCAGCCTTTTAGCTATCTCACTCCCTGATCTCATCCTCTGACATCACTGAGCCTTTGAAGCCTCAGTCCCCTACTTTTCCCCGATTGCTCAGAAATTGCTGACTTTCCTCTCACCCACATGCAGGGTGGATCTTCCGGGACAGGACATGCTTTAATCTCGGATTTGTCAGGGAAAGGGATGGGAACAGATTCTGCTCAGTGTTTACTAACAACACTAATTGCAGTGAAAACCCCTTATAGTTTTCTGCCTTCCCAACAATTTCAAGAGGTAATCTTCTTCTTACCAGGCTGATGGGGGGACACAAGCTTAAAGAGATTTCTCTCAAAGTCACAGAACCACTTCCAGTGGAGCCAGGTACAGAGCAGAGGTCTGTAGGGGGCGCCAAGGTGTTGTGGCATCGGGGCCCCTTCAGTTCTCACCTGGCTTCTTCCCCTTTGCCCTCTCCAAATGGCTAATCTGCCGACTGCCTTCTCTGCTTCTTAGCCTCAAGAGGCCCACAGTGCGGTCTGCAGTCCCTCCTCTGCTGTCTTAGCTCCTCCACCAGCTCCCCCAGGGCCCAGCCAAGATTTTCAGCACACTCCTCACACTATGACCTCATCAATTCCAGCCACAGGATAACTCTATCTACTGCTTATAGAAAAAAGAGGGGTCAAAAGGTACTAGGTGGTAAGAACTGCTCTCCTACTACTGCTTACTATCTGTACCCTTCCAGGTCCTTGGCTCACCCTCCACCTCTGTAGCTCTAACATGAAGCTTCTCAGAAGCAAGCGCAGTATCACTCAAAGGCCTCCTGGACAACATCCTTCCAAAGCTTCCAGAAAAGAGCACAGATGAGAGAGGTCAGCTCAATCATTTCCTCTCTCTCTATACTCTGAAGCCTCGAGACAAAATGGAAAAGAGGAAGACAGAAATTCACAATGCAGTGCTGGAAAAGCACTCATTATGGGGCCTGGCCCAGGGCAGGAACTCAGTAAATGGAAGCTGATTTTAGTTCTGGTGCAGAAAGGCTATCTTGGGTCGCAGCTACGCCTCAGCCTGGCTCTGGAAGCGGTAACTTTCCTTATCCTCAGAGCACACATGAAATAACTGAAGTGACTCACTGGGTGGTCCAGTGCCTGTTACCTGGTCTCTTAGATCCTAATCCACTTGAAGTGATGACACTTCCAGTATCCGCTCTGGATTCATGACTGTCAGACTTCGGTCTGAAGGGATATGCCTTTGCAGGGGTTTCTCAGTGACCACGGTAACCAACTCCTGAGGAGACCTCTTTGGCTCCTTGTCTTTTTTTTTTTAAGATTTTATGTATTTAGTTGAGAGAGAGAGAGAGAGAGAGAGAGAGAGAAAGAGCACAGCAGAGAGGGGCAGAGGGAAAGGGAGAAGCCGACTCCCCACTAAGCAGAGAGCCCGACATGGGGCTTGATCCCAGGACTCCAGGATCATGACCTGAGCTGAAGGCAGACCCTTAACCAACTGAGCCACCCTCCTTGGCCCCTTGTCTTATCCTGGTGCCCTTACTGAAAGGCCACTGTCATTCCTTCTCCATTCCGTGAGTCTAAAAACCCAAGGTAAGAGGAAGTTCCCCCTCACTACCCAAGAAGCAACAGGAGACCAAGGCATGGTTCTGTCTTTGATTGACCTCTGCCTCGCCAGGAGTCCAAAAGAAGGGCAAACAAGACACCAAGTGTCAATGAAGAATCTGGCTTTACCTCCTTCAGACACCTCCAATGGTCCAGCCTGTGTGAAGAGGGAACATTTATCTTTGTTGGGGAAGTATGATGCAATGGCTGGATGATTTTCATTCTATGTGACAGTGTGTGAAATGTACACATATGGCTTAAAGAAAAAGAGTAACAACACAATCTTGATGCTTGTACACTCACCACACTCAGCCTAAGAAATCAAGCATTACTAGTACCTTTGAAGCCTCCCAAATGTCCTTCCTCAATGGCCCTCTTTCTACCCAGAGGGAACCAACATCCCGAATTCTGTATAGTTTTATCATACTTCAATGTATCTATAAACCATATATTATTTGGTCTCGCCTGTTTTGTTTTCATATAAATAGAATCTTAATACATGTGTCCTTCTGTGATTTAATACTCTTGACATCTGTTCCTGAGTCATCCATGTTGGAGGTAATATGCAGCTGCACAGCTCATTCACATTCAGTGCTACAGAAGACTTTCTCGTCTCAAGAGTCCTTGACTAGCTTCATGTGGACACAAGGGAATACACAAGAGGGTTTAGAATGAAGTCAGCAGATAGCAGATGACTGCTGCCTGGGCCTTCCCATCATAAGAAGGCAGGACTCAGCTTGATTACCAGATGTGTCCACTACAGTGCCCCTGTTTCTCACTGTTGAACAATCTCTGCCCAGTGGAAAAAAACACTCTGCAATCTGTAAATCACCACAGGGACAATGAAGGAGCTGCTTGAGTGCCAACCATTCATGGAGGCCTGTAGGAAATAGTAAATATACAGTCAACTGATATTCAACAAAGGTGCACAGACAGATCAAAGAAAAAGGAGAGCCTTTTCAATAAATGGTACTGGAAAAACTGGATATTCCTACGTAAAACAATGAACATCAACCCATACCTTGAATGAGACTTTCTGCCCATTCCCACCAGCCACAGTAGAAAACCTCGTACTTCACAGGGATGTCAGGTAGAATATTCAGAAGGATTCTGCCTCAGCAGTGGGGTAAAATTAGCCCTAAATTAAATGCTGTTCTGTCTCCTGGCTAATAAAGCTTAAAAGCAAGGCCAGATGATAAGACTATAAGAAAAATATATTAAAACAATTATTATAACTGTATCCCATGTGTTCAAGAAGCCAGAAGACTGAACCATGTTAACTTGAGACATGAAAGATGTAAAAAATAATGTAAATCAAACTTCCATAGATGAAAAATACAATGTCTGAGAAGAAAAATACACTAAATGAGATGAATATTAGACAGTTGTGGAAGTTTAAGCTACTCCAGGGTACTGCTGCCCCCACATACATTTTGTTTGGCCAAGCGGCTTGGGGGCGGGGGAGGGTGGTGCTTAAAATGACACTGGCCCCTCACACAAGCCCTATGTAGCAGCCTGCAGAGTCACAAGAAGATTTAAGTTCCTGACATGACTTCCCCAACAGCCCTTGTGATCAGGTCTCCCCTGCCTTCTAGGGCCGTCCCCTTATGTATCCCTTAGAGAAAACTCCTGTGGAGCTTACCAAAACCCTGCTCTTCTGGTTTGAAGTGACCAATCTGGCCTTAGCCTGGGAAACCCGAAGCACTCTACCCACAAACCCTAATAAAGGCATGTGCCCCAGGTCCTGCCACTCTCTTCTGTCTGCACTCTGCTTTGACCCTCCTGTGTGCCCTGCAGGCATGAGGCATGCCATTGCCCTGTACTTCCTCCAGGACTTGTGAGAAATAAAATTTTCTATTTCAGTTTCTTTTGTGGTCTTTTGTTGAACCTGGCTCACCATTCAGTACCCTGCGCTCCACTTCACAAATGTTAATTTAACAAACTCATAACGACAATGCAGTAGAGGTTAGTAAATTAGAATACATACAAGTAGAAACTATGCAAAATGAAACACGATGAGAAAAAAGACTGAAAATAATTGTACAGAGCAACAGGGGGCTGTAGGGCAATTTCAGACAGAAAAGATATGTAACTGGAGGCCCGGAATAGGAGGGAGGAGGGGAAAAACTAAAAAAAAAAAAAAAGGCTAAAAATACTCCTAATTTGAGGAAAACTGAATCCATCCATTGAAGAAGCAAAATGAATTCCAAGCACAAGGAACATGGAAAAAAACATAACAACTCATATAAAAATAAAATTGCTTAATATCTGTGATAGAAAGAAAGAAAACTGGGTTGCCTGGGTGGCTCAGTTGGTTAAGTGTCCAACTCTTTTTTTTTTTTTTTTAAGATTTTATTTATTTATTTGTCAGAGAGAGCGAGAGCATGAGCAGGGGGAGCAGCAGACAGAGGGAGAAGCAGGCTCCCTGCTGAGCAAGGAGCCTGATGAGGAACTTGATTCCAGGACCCTGAGATCATGACCTGAGCCAAAGGCAGACGCTTAACCGACTGAGCCACCCAGGTGCCCCTGAGTGTCCAACTCTTGATTTCAGCTCAGGTCATGATCTCAGGGTCATGAGATTGAGCCCTGTGTTGGGCTCTGTGCTTAGTGTGGAGTCTGTTTGAGATTCTCTCTCTCCCTCTGCCCTCCCCCCACTCATGCATGCACACACACTCTCTCTCTCTCTGAAATAAATAAAA
Organism: Halichoerus grypus; assembly: GCF_964656455.1. NCBI lineage: Eukaryota > Metazoa > Chordata > Mammalia > Carnivora > Phocidae > Halichoerus > Halichoerus grypus. The sequence goes on along the minus strand of NC_135721.1, from coordinate 109,942,650 downwards.
AAAAACTTTAAAGAAAATCTCAAAAGCAGCTGGAGTGAAAAAAAGATAACTTCTGTAGAAGGAACAAAGATAAGGATGGCAGTGGATTTCTGCTCAGGAATGGTGCAACTGAGAAGATAGTGGAGCAGAGCAACACCTTTCCAGAAAGTAGGAAACTGCTGGGGTGTCTGACTGGCTCAGTCAGCAACTCTTGATGTTGGTGTCTTGAGGAGCCCCATGATGGGACAGAGCTTACTTAAGAAAGAAAGACAGAAAGACAGAAAGACAGAAAGACAGAAAGAAAGAAAGAAAGACAGAAAGACAGAAAGAAAGAAAGAAAGAAAGAAAGGGCGCCTGGGTGGCTCAGTTGGTTGAGCGACTGCCTTCGGCTCAGGTCATGATCCTGGAGTCCCGGGATCGAGTCCTGCATCGGGCTCCCTGCTCGGCGGGGAGTCTGCTTCTCCCTCTGACCCTCCTCCCTCTCATGTGCTCTCTCTCATTCTCTCTCTCTCAAATAAATAAATAAAATCTTAAAAAAAAAAAAAGAAAGAAAGAAAGAAAGAGAGGAAAAGAGAGAAAGAAAAGAAAGGAAGGAAGGAAGGAAGGAATGAACAAACGAACTATTGATCTAGAATCTTTACCAAGTGAAAATATCTTTCAAAACCCAAGGGGTGGGACTTCTGAAATGGCTGTGAAGATCCTCTCCCCAGAAAACAGTGATGAAACTGGTCTAATTGTTAAGACAACTATTTAAGGACTCTGGTAATGGACCAAAGTTGTACAATAAAACTGAGAAGCATTTATTTGAGAAATTCTACTGAAGCTTGGTGAGAACTGTGGAAATCTGGTGTTTCAGCCAGGGGCTACTCACTTGACCTCCCCTCTAGTTCCATGGTGTACAAAACTCTTACACGGGAGAGGGGCTGACTTTGAGGCAAAGCACAGAAAATTTTGTAGGCAGGGATATAAAAAAAAAGACAGCAATCAAAGTAGCAAACGTTCAGGGAATGCCAACATACTGACTAGCCAGAGATGTCAGAGCTGGCTGGTCCAACTAGCCAGAATGCAACAGGAAAGTCAGGAGACTGAGACAACAGATGTCAATTATTATACAGCAATAAGGCTGTGATTTAAGGCACCTTCCTGGTGCCATCCATGTGCACCAGGAGACACGTACAAAAATACTCATGACAGGACTGTCTGCAATAGCAAAAAAAACTATAAACCCCAAATGTCCATCAACAGTCTGAAGAATAAATAGCACATTTTCATACAAAGGAATCCTATGGAGCCATGAAAGTGAATGAGCTATATGGCTATCCAAAACAATCTGGATGAATCTTAGGAAAAGAATAGTGAGCAAAAAAAGCAAGTCCCAGAAGAACACACAGTGTGATTATATTTGTATTACACTCAAAACCAAGACATTGTTTAGGGATATAGGCATATGTGGTAAAACTCTAAAGCGGGCTCCTGAGGATTAGGGGCTGGGCAGCCTGCCTGACCAAGGTCAGCAGGGTGGGGAAGAGAAGGGCACATGAAGGACATAAATGAATAGGAACCTGCATAGCAAGAAGTCCTGTGATAGCAGAAGCCACTAACTGGGGAAGAAAAAGGTTCCTGTGCTGGAAGCATTTCAAAGTAAAAAAGTACTATTCTTATCTATATGTAGTTCGAAGGGCCAACCCTGGACTGAGAATCAGAAGACCTGGACTACCCTCCAGACCTGCTGTGAACTTGCATTATAACGTCAGGCAAGTTTTCACCTATGGGGCTCGGGATATGAAGCTCAATTAAGATAATGCATGCTGAAGAGCTTTTTAAATGCCTTTAGGGAATGGGAACGGATGAGTTTCAAGCTCATCATAGTCTCAAGTAGAGACAGATTTACTGACACTAATGACGCTTAAACTTCAGAACCCCTCACCTGCCCAAGCCCCCTTCCAAAGCCCTCAGAAGAGCCCTAACCGTTTTGTGTTATTTTCCTTGAAAGAACCTTAAGTGGTATAAACTTCAAGCACCACTTGATCTAAGCCCCATAGGGGCAGAAAGCTTAACAAATAGCCAGAGGAGATTCCTGCTCAAATTCTCTGTTCCTATTTAATTTTCCTGCCTCAGAAAACCACCTCCTAATTCAAACTGCATTTCCTTCAGAAACTAAGAGTGTGCTCTCAAAAGAGTATGACGAATAGGGCTTCAGAAATCCCTGGCTGTGCCCTTTGTGTAGAGACCTCAGGATACAATGAATCTTGCTGGGTAACTCAATACAGCGTAAGATTACTTTTCTAACAAGGCTCTTTGCTAAGAAGGTGCAAACTAATTTTGGCTAATATCCTTGCTAAATATTATAACTGGCTCAACTATGACAGAACACAACCACCTCTGTGTTGCCTCTACAACCCACTTCTGAAACACTCTGCAATCTTGCCCCAAGGCTAGCAGCACTGTCACATACTCCCTGCCTTCCACAGGTTCCTGACTCTGGTCTTCTGTACCGGGATCTGGAGAAGCACAAATGCAGGCAGGGGCTGTAGCACAGGCACAATACTAAATGCTATTACTTACTACCCGGCATTTTGTGGAGCCCCAAACCTCCTTGTGCTTTGTCTCCTCCATGAATGGAGGAGCAGAAGCTGAACCAGTGATCTGAGAATAGGGAGAGGAATCTGCCACTGGACAGAATATTTTCAAGAAGAACAAATTATCCAGGAAGGGGATTTGCTCAGTAGAGGCTGAGAAATTTGTGGAGTAAGTCACAACTCTTCTTCCACAAGATGGCTATATCAACCAGGGAAAGAACAGGACTCCTAAGAAAATGTTATTTTGAGGAAACCAAAAAGGAGCACAGAATGAATCTCCATGAAATCCATGCAAAACCAACAAGGTTTTTGAGAATCTTAGGTCAGCAGAAATATACTGAAAGGGACAGAGAGAGAATATGAAATCAAAGGCGACTATTGAACCCCCAAATGCTATCGGCAAGAAGCAGGCTGATAAAACTCACCTACAAAGTGCTACCTTTGTGAAAAAGGATGACCGAGGTGTAGCCACAAGTTTAGAGGGGAAAACTAAGAGTTTAGAGGGTGAAACCAAGAGCCCAGGTGGCAGAGATAAGAGCCATGGTGGACTATTCCCAGGCCTTGAAACCTAATCCAGACCCTGGAGTTTGCCCAGCTGGATTTCAAAGCTACTTCAGGCTGATGACTCCTTTTTATTTTCCACCCCCCACCCCGTCCTTTCTGAAGATGAATGTCTATATTATTCTATGTCAGGGCCACCCTGGGTGTTGGGAGAGAGGGGCAGGTGACTTGTCTCATTAGTTTCACGGGGCCACACCTAGAGAAGACTTCTGTTCAGGAGTTGTACTTCATGGATTAAAAGCCACAGCCTTATCTACATCTGATTTAGATGATCTTGACGATGAGATTTTGGATTTTTGAGCTAGTGAGATCTGGGACTTTGAACTGTTACCATAATGAGATGGGGCCCTTGGGAAGGGGTGATTGTATTTTGCATGTGGGAGGGACATGAATGGGAGGCCAGAGGGTAGACCGTGGTGGGCAGAAATTCAAGATGGCTCCCATGACCTTCATCTTCTGATGTTACTCCTGTGTTCATGTAATGTTATATGGCAAAAGGAACATTATTTGAGTGGGCTTCCTCTAATCACAAGCAGTTCTTTATAAGCAGAGTTTTCTCTGGCTGGTATAGAAAAGGAATTTAGACAGATCCAAAGGGTAAGAGAGATTCAACAACACAAGGGAGGTTTCATTGCTGAGATGGGGGAGGGCTGTCACAGGGCAGGGACCTCTGGGAGAAGGAGCTAAGCATGGTCCTGGCTGACAGCTAGCAATAAGATGGGGACCTCAGTCCTACAATCAGAAAGAACTGAATTCTGCTGATAATCTAAATGAGCTTGGGAGTGAATTCTTCCCCAGAGTCTCCAGATAAGAGCCTAGTCTAACTGACACCTTAACTTCAGAGAACCTAACATGAATCCAGCCAAGTCTACCTAGACTTCTGACTTACAGAACTGTGAAATAGTAAATGTGTGTTTTAAGCTACTAAATTTGTGGTAATTTGTTATACAGCAATAGAAAATGAATCCAGACTTGTTTAGGTCCACAAATTCTATTTCTGGACACGCTGCCGCTCCAGCCTATTCTGAGAACAATCCTCAGGCGGCAAGAAGAGGACCAGACTGTGGTTCTGGGGCCATCCCTTCCTAGCACAAGTTTCTTCATCTGCAAAATGGATGGATAAAAGGAGAAAAGCCATAAGAAAACACTTCTACACCAACAAGTCTTTTCAAATATCAGATGCATTACTAATCACAACATCCATGCCAATACTTGCAAAGAGGGATCCAGACACAGTTGAGAATAGAAAAGTAATAGCCAGGGGCGCCTGGATGGCTCAGATGGTTAAGTGTCTGCCTTCGGCTCAGGTCCTGATCCCAGGGTCCTGGGATCGAGCCCCGCGTCGGGCTCCTGGCTCAGCGGGGAGCCTGCTTCTCCCTCTCCCTCTGTCTCGCCCCCTGCTCATGCTCTCTCTCTCTATCTCTGTGTCTCAAATAATAAATAAAATCTTAAAAAAAAAAAAAAGAAAAGTAATAGCTGGCTCACCTTCCTCAGGCCAAGAATGTGGATTGCTGGAATAAAGATATGCTCCTTCTCCTCCTGTTAGAAAAGTACCCAGGAAACAGGCATCCCCCTTTAAAAACAATCACAAAGAGCAGACAATTTATAGCATAAATTTTCACAGAATCAAAAGTCCTGCCCGTTTGTCTGTCTACAAAAGCTGCTTAGTCAGCCTCACATAGACCCAACTTCTTCCATGCCTTTGGCATTGCCTAGCTCTTTGTCATGTTACAGGCATTTTTAACTTGTAAGGTCCTCTCCGAGTCCAGGCACCAAAGCCTGCTATGCTCGTTCATCTCGCAGTGGATTTCTAGCAACTGGAAGCAGCTCTCCTTGGCCTAAAGCCTTGACCTCTCAGTTCTATATGTCTAGGCCAATCTGAGATCTGCTTTTAATAGTACTGGGAGATTAAAAAAAACACATCAAAAGGCCAAAATGGCAGAACAAATCCCTCTGTGTACCCCATTAAATAGTTATTTCTAAAGCTCTGCTGGGAGGGGAAGAATGCAAACAGGAATTGAGACAAAGAGGAACATATTCTTCAGATTAGCCCTAAAATGAAATATTCTAGTTATCTTCATAAACTGTTTACATTTCATTTTGATACAATGTTAACACTGAGGATAAGAAGGCTGCTTACCTTCACTGCTTGCTGGGTTTTCTCAGATAATTTTACTTCATTATCTTCTACCTGTGTCCAAAAGGAATACAAGTGTTCAGTTTCCTACTTCAAGGGCAAAACTCTCCTAGGTCTCTCCCATGTTCAACATTTCCAGGAGACTGGGCAGTCCCTCCACCAAATCCTGTGTTCTGAGGCCCTGATGGCTGGCAGAGCCGGGCTGGCTACTGGTCATCAAGGCTCAGAGCCCAAGGCCCTGGTGGGCTCTCTCTCTCCCTGGGACCTGAGGTCCAGCTAAATGAGCCTACAAGATGTGGAAATGATGTATTAGTCTCCACTTACATTTCACTTCAGAGAAAAGCAACTATTTGTAAGGATAAAGGGAAGAGAACATATTAATGTGTTCTCATTTATACGTATTCATGTTAGAGGATGATTCTTGTTCTTCTCTATTCACATCAGAATTATAGAAACAGGGGCGCCTGGGTGGCTCAGTCGTTAAGCGTCTGCCTTACGTCTCCCAGGGTCCTGGGATAGAGCCCTGCATCGGGCTCCCTGCTCCACGGGAAGCCTGCTTCTCCCTCTCTCACTCCCCCTGCTTGTGTTCCCTCTCTCGCTATGTCTCTCTCTGTCAAATAAATAAAAATCTTTAAAAAAAAGAAAAAAAAAAGAATTATAGAAACAGAATATAAAGATTTTAAAATAGGTACTTAGACCATTATTAGACTCATTGCTATCATACTTTGTGTCCCAAGGCACGAGAGTTTTAGACCAACTCCCACAGATGAAGATGGAACCCTTCTACGTGTAGAAAGACTGCTGTAAATACTCAGCAGCAACCATTCTGACCAGAGAAGGGAGCCACATGATCTACTCCTCACTATCTGTGTGACTCTGGACAAGTTGGTCAATTTCTTTCTTTAAGATTGTATTTATTTGCGAGAGAGACAATGAGAGACAGAGAGCATGAGAGGGAGGAGCAGACTCCCTGCTGAGCAGGGAGCCCGATGTGGGACTCGATCCCGGGACTCCAGGATCATGACCTGAGCCGAAGGCAGTCGCTTAACCAACTGAGCCACCCAGGCGCCCCAGGATGGTCAATTTCTAAGCCTTAGTGTCCTCATCTGTAAAATGAAGGTTTAATTTCTTCCTTTCATAATTTAACAGGGACCCAAATCACTTAGTTCACTTCTTTTGGCACTTTCCCAAGTTTAGGAGAGAGTTAAAGAAACTAGATTCATTTGTATAAAGAAAAAGAGCTGAGATAAAAACTTCCATTCCTGAACAGTAGCTAGTTTAGGAGCTGACATCCCACCAGGGACCCAATGAAGAGGCTCTTCCTCAAATGTTCTTCCTGATTTCTCCACATTTAAGTCCACTTACACCGGATGAATGACACTAACCAGCCAGGAGCAGAATCTGGGTATGGCGGCTGTCAGGACTATGAAGCTGGTTTCTGTGGTAACAGTGCCATCTGCAGGAAGACCACAGACATGCCAGTTACTGCCCACTACCGGAGCCCACCTTGTAGGCCCCCAAACTAACACCCCTCCCTTTCTCAGGAGCGATGGCTCCTCTTAGCAGTATACAAAATCTTGTGCCCTCAGAAATTAAAAACTTCTTCATCCGGGAACAGGGAGACTAGTGAGGGGAGGGAGGAAGGTTTCCCCACGTGATTAACTCTATTATTTTTTTTACAACAACTAGAAACACACATTTAAATGGAGAGTCCTGGGAATTAGTCCTTTTTATCTATATTTTTAATTTTTATCAAGGTAGTACAAGGGTGAAAAAAAGGATCTAATTATTATTTCAAATTGCTTCTTCCTGACTACCAGTGAGGCTGTACATATTCTCATATACATATGTGTGTGTGTGTGTGAAGATAATGTTATAATTAATAACATATTATTATATATTATGATTTATGTATACATAAAAACTATGAAACTATATCTATAACTTATTTTGCCAAAACAAATAAAAACAACTCAAGTTTTGCTTTCTAAAGACCTTATAAACACTTACCCTTTTCTTTAACCAAGATCTGAGACGTCAAAAAGGATTCTGAGAAGACCACAGACCCTAAGCAGCCCCTTCCTCCCAGTGAGTCGGGAATGTCGTGCACAGTCATACAAGCCTGTACCAAATGAGAAAACAGAGGTAGGCCAGCTGTCAGTCCTAACCTTCTAAGGAGAGACCCTTAGGAAACAGACCACAAAATACTGCTCTAAGGCACATTTTGACAGAATACTCCAGAGTTTCTAAGGAAAACTCAAGTTATTCTGAACTACATCTCAGGACCAGGGAGAGGACTTCAGCATCACCCACGCTTCCCTGCAACTGCTTCTGCATCAGAGATACACTTGGGCCACAGGAGTATTTTTATGTTTCTATAAATTCCCTCAAATTGCTTATCTTTCCTAAGATAACAGCCTTCCTTCCTAATTGTGATGAGGCCCTGGCTTCTCAGAGTTGGAGGTGTTTCTTCCAGGCTTTGTACACTCATATACTCTTCGCATCCTGGCACATCCACATGCTCACCAACTCCTTTGGTTTGGGCTCAAGTTCTGAACAAGTCTGGGAAGGCGGTCATTCATTCATTACATGTCTTCATTGATATTTCTGGATACATGTCATTACCTACAAATGCTTCTTTCAGTACCAAGAAAATTAAAAGAAAACTATTTAAGCTTTTATGGCAAGACAAATAAAAAGAGAGGCTTCAGTAGGCTGGAAAAAAAAACTGGAGCAACACAGAAAGAGCTCTCGAATGGCTGATAAACAAGCCCTAATTTATGTTAAAACTAAAGAAAACAGAACAATTTTGGGGGAAAATCTAGCAGAAGAAACGCAGAAAATGGTATAAGCCAGAGCCAGGGTCTGGAATGACTGAAGATCTGGTGAGGGACATGGGATGAGTAGCACAATGAGCCTTCTCAGGTCCTGTCTCCTCCTGGCCTGATGTTGCTGAATGGCCAGGTGCAGAGTTCCTGAAACAGAGCCCATTTTCATACATTGTTATCCTAGGCTGGGACCCCTGTTCTAGGCTCAGGACAGAGACAAAAGACATAGGGCTCTTGAAGAAATTGCTAGATTCCCAAATACAAAAGGAAGGCAGAAGAGTTGAGAAAAAAACCAGTTAAAGCCAAAGTGGTTAATTTCTCATGTTGTCATTAAAAAAGGATGTACAAAAGTGACAGGTAGGCTTTTATATTTTAGTTAACTTTCTGATTAAGCCTGACAACTGGGAGTTTTTTTTTTTTTTTTTTTCTAAATCTGCTTCAAACAATTTTTAACATGTGAAGACACAAAACCTTCCTGGGTTGCATGGTCTCTCTTAATTGACAGTGGGAACCCTGCTTTGGTTTCCAGATCAAACAGGAAGACAATCCAGTGGGTTATACCCAATACTTTACTTTTATACTAGGCTTCTAATATTGAGGAAGAGGAGAGAGAAAATTAAAAGGCAGAACTTCATCTCTACTTGGAAGGGATGACAGGATTTGGACAGAAAACAACTTTCTCTCTCTTCTTTCCTATTTCATTAGTGGCTGCTGAATGCATACTTAACACAATAGTGTGATTCCACTGGACTCCTGATCACCTTCTATTGTGCAAAGGACCTTCCAGAGCACTGCAGAGGAATCTAAATAGAGAAATCAGGGCTTACGGTCTGGCAAGGAGATAAAGTACTATCATCTAATATCAGAAAGCACCTCCTAGGATCTTGATGATGTCACAATAAAGTCTCTTAGTTCTAAATGAGCATCAACACAAAATGCTGACAGATACAGGGAGCAGACACATTATAAAAAGAGAAATTACTCACAACCTTAAAAAGTTACTCTTGTACTACTCTGTAGATGAGATAACACTATTGCTTTTCCATTGGTGATGGCGGTGGGCATGCATTTGCACTGAGTCATCCACACCTGCACACCAAGTTCCTGGTGACCAAAAGCTCACTGGAATTAAGACTCAGGCAGTAGCCACAGAACAGACCAAGGTGTAATCTGTGCCCACATATACTGCAACCAGCATCTTGGCTGGATAGCTACCATCCTCTCACGCATTGCTTGCCAATCTTCTGCACATCAGGATGCACTGGGCTAAATGGAGAACTTGGCTTGTGACCAGGAGCAACTGGTCTAGAAACTCTGCTCCCCCAGGCCATGCCAGCCAGCCCACCTAGGGACCAATATTTCTGCATCTCTAAACCATGTCCCTGTCCCATCAGGGTGCCTCCAGCAAATGGGTTGGAAAGTTCTGCTCTGACTACCCACTTCACTGGAGACTTAGGCCCCCAGTTTTTTAATTTATTTTCACAGACCCCTGTTAAGGGCATCAACTCAGGCCCTGGAACACAGAGAATCCACTGAAAACTCATCAGTCTGTGTTGAGGCAGGCTCGTCCTCAGCTCACATTTCCACATGAGCTCAGAGCAGTCTCAGTCACTTGGAGGAAGCCTTCCTAACCTTAGGAAGAAGTGTCTCTCCCAACCCCCAGATAAGACTCCGGGCCCTGGGAAGCTGAGGCACGGGATATGATGTGGGCCTGGTACAGCTGCCTGGGCACCCTCAAAATCACAGGCTCACCACAGCTGCAGCTGAAACCCTCCTGAGAATAGACCAGTTTTCTCAGGGACAGACTGCCCAAGACTCCCACCTACTCCTGTCTCACCCCTTGCAGATGTCCCTCTATAGGCCACTCCCTGCCAGCTGACTTGTAACAGCTCTGCTTACCGTCTTCACGAAGTATAAGCTATCTTCACTGTCCAGAGGCACAATCCTGGAAGAGGAAGAGACAGGAGAAACACATATTACATTTACAATGCTCTCTTTTCTCAACTTGGCAGCAACCCACAGACCCAGATTTCTTTCAGGGCTTCTCAAAGCACTGGGTTACATGTATGCAGATTTAGTACATAGGCCACTGGAAGGAATATGGTCCACCCTTTACTCCCATGCCTCAGTCTTTCAGTGGGAAGCACTCAGGGTACAGGGTCTCAGCTGAGCATAGCCAGTCCCAGGCCCAGTCCTGGCATGATGCCATGGCCACGTGTACAACTCTAAGAAGACCACCCACATCAGCAGTTATAAGATAGCCTATCTTCTCTTTTTCTTCCTAAAACTTGCCCCAAATGAGCATGCATGACAAACACACACTTACCTTCCCTGATTATTCACAGCATGGATATGAAAAGCCGTCTTGGAGCTGTAGACCCAAAACAAAATAAAAAGTCAGTCTGTTCTCGCTAACCATACCGCTGGCCACCCCCCAGATACCTGCTGCTGTACTGCACCTGTGCTCGGCCCTCATGGCACATGTGCCAAGTGCGGGGCCAGCGCCTGACTCCAGTCACAGCTCTGCCTCTGTGCAGATTCTCATGGCTGGCTTGACACAGCAGGAGAGAACCATGTGCCAGAACTGTTGTTTACTGCAGACTGGGAAGACCCTCTACTGGCCCATGGCCCCCTGCCCCACAGCTGGGACATATTGTCCCGATCCTCCTTTTCTTTACTACCTTTGGGTCAAGCTGCCATCCCCGCTCAGAGCCCAAATAGAGGCCAAGTCTTGTGTTCCTCTCAGGAGATGATTTGCTAATCTGATGTAGTGTGAGGGTACTCAGTGAAGTGACCTTGTGGAGAGAAGGGAGGGGGGCTCCAGATGGGAGGGCTGGCCCTGGGAGATGCTCCTCCCATTGCCTGGTATTCTTTTCTTGTTCCTTCCTCCAGCTAGAGAGGTATGCCCAGGCCTAAGAGGCTTTGGGATGGAAAGGCGGCCTGCCCTGGAAAGGCTGAGTGGCCTACACAAAGCTCTGGAAGAGAGGAGGAAGGGAATGACTATGCCCGCCATGTCCATGGTGACAGAAGACCCCCATGTGACAGCAGCTAACATTTACATGCTTAGTCACTCTGCATGGTGGGAAGACAAGGAAACAGATGTAGAGAGCTCCTTGTCTTGCCCGAAGTCACACAGCTGGAAAGCAAAGGAGCTTCCTCAAACTCAGGTCTGCCAGGAATAGATAGTCCAGGCCAGAGCAAGGCCTTAAGGAAACAAATTTCTTCTACCCCTCTCCTCTCATGGCCAGAGCTACAAGATCCAGAAGACCCAGAGGAAAGAGGCCTGAAGGCTTGCACCAAAAAGATCTGGCTCTTTCCTCCGCTCCTGGAGCTGCAGCAATAGAATTCTTGTTAGATCAACTGACTGACTTACCTTTTTCAATGTTCTTTCTTACTACCCAGGGCTGTAGGTGTAAGAGAACATGGGGCATGGAGCTGAGGCACCACAGGGCACATCCCGTAAGTGTTCTAAAAAAATTCCCCAAAAAAGTGCACCTAGTGGTCCTCATACAGGACAGGTGGAGGGTTAGGTGGACTGGGTTCATGAAAGTTTAGCTATGGACACAGACCACACAGAGGGCCCCTGTGATGTGCCAGATGTAGTATGATGGTTGGACTGCCAGCAAGTCCGATTCCCAGAGCGTCTAGCCCCTGAGACAAGGCCAGGCTCCGGGTGTCTATTACCTGAGAGGCATCAGAGGCCCAGCGCCAGGCTCTCCTAAGCAGGGACTGTCTCTATGTGGCCAGGGACCCTGACCCTAACAAACTTCACCCCTCATGTCCCTGCTTCACCCTTCTAACCTCTAAACCTGGGTCCTTCAGGTCTCTGATGTTTCTGCCATTGATCTGCCTCCCATTCTGGCATCAGGAAATGTGTCTGACTCTTTCTCTTACAGTTCCTCCATCTTTGGCTGCTTGTCCTCTCAAAGCCCTGATCATGAATGTTTCTCTTTCAGATATCCCCTTATTTTACTGGAAAATTTCTCAGAGGGAAGACGGAATATCAAATACAAGACAGAAAAGGGTCTTTATAAAAAAAAAAAAAACCATTAAAAATAATTCCTTATAGAAAATAGCAGCCATTGCTTCCATTGCTTACCGTAGGGCTGCCTTAAACTGCACCAACTCAAAGGAATCTAACCCAGATCCCAGGGTCTGCTCAGCTACCTCCTTTGCCTGCAAAAGCAATGACAAAACAGAGACAATTAGCTTTCACAGCAGGAAAGAGTACACATCACTGATAGGAAGCACTCTTCTAACATTTGGCCAGGAGAACACTGTGCCCCTCCCCCCTACACAACTGCTTTGTATACATCAATAGATCAAAGTGAAAACATTGTGTTAAGGGAAACAGGTGCCTGCTTTCTTTGGGCTGGGTTCACAGGAAACACTTCATTCAGGCAGGTGGGCATTGGAACCTGATCTGCCGGGAACTGTAACCAGCAGGGATGATGCCATTGTGAGGTCTGGAAAAGGGTTTCCTCCCCTCTCCCTTGGCCCTGGGGGAGGGACTACTGCCCTTGGAGTTTCTGCCAGATGCTAAGAATATTAGAATACCTACATTTACAAAAGATCAGTTAAAAAAGAAAAGTGTGGGAACTGATATTGTATAAGCCTTCAGCTAAAGGGCTGAGAAATCCCAAGTTGTACCCGGGATTCAAGTTCAGTGAGGAGGGGAGATGGCCGGGAGCTGGTGACTACGGCTACAGTCTCTCTGGTATCTACATCATACACAACCTTTCCAATGTCAAATGGCTTCTTTCAGGAAAGGTCCTATTGGCATTGGGAGGCATCAAGCCGACTCTTCTCCTCTCCTTACTGGGTCAGATATAGGAATCCAACTCAGCAGGGCAGGTTAACCGCAAAACAGCAAGGAAGAGAACGGTCAGAGAACGAGAACACATGTGCTTGTCTAGGAAAGGCAAGTCAGTTTTTCTAATTTTTAGTTGTTTTTTTTTAAACATTATAGGAAATCACACTATGTAGCTCAAGACAAACTTACCTAACTTTATTAAATTCACAGTAGAAAAATCTATATTTTTCTTTATTTTTTAACTTTAAAAAAGCTTTTTAAAAAGCTAGTAAAATAAATAAATAAATATAAATTAAAAAAAAAAAGCTAGTAAGTAAAACAGTATGCTACAGAATGATTTTTCTTTAACACAACCGGATCTCTACAAAGAAGTGCTGATTAGCGGTCATTCCTAGGACAAGGGCAGTTCAGTCACAGGCAGCAGAAGCTCGGCACTCTCCAGGCACCTCTTTGTCTGGTGTCAGCTCCAGTGAGGGCCAAGCTCGCACAAAACTGACCACTACCAGGTGTCCAAAGCCAAAACAGACGGATAGGACGGTTTACACTGAAATTACTACTAAGGAAAGAGAAACGTGGTGTTTAAATTACCTTTGTTAGACTGGAAGTTTTAGCATAACATGCAATGCCAGCCAAAACAGCCTGTGTAACAGCAGCGTACACCTGGGACAAGAGCCTACTTTAGAACAAAAGACAGGGGTTAACTATAGCATCACAAGGTTTCAACAAAAGCTGCACGCACATAAATGACATTCCCTAAGGAACTGATTTTTAAAAAGAATGAGAAAAGTGCAAAAACGGAACTCATTGATTTCTAAACCTTTTATAAAGATTTATTTATTTATTATTTCAAAGAGAGAGAAAGTGTGTGCGTTCATGGGGGAGTGTGGGGAGGGGCAAAGGGAGAGAGACAGAATCTCAAGCTGACTCCCTGCTGGGCATGGAGCCTGACTCAGGGCTTGATCCCAGGACCCTGAGATCATCACCTGAGCCGAAACCAAGAGTTGGATGCTTAACCAACTGAGCCACCCAGGCACTGCTGATTTCTAAACCTTTTAAAAGCCATGTGCCTCACGTGATTTATTTGCTCCTTTTTTTTTTTTAAAGTTTTGTAGGGCTTTTTAAAAAAATATATTTATTTTTTCGTTTTAGAGAGAGAGAGAGAGAGAGAGAGAGAATGAGTAGGGGGAGGGGCAGTGGGAGAGGGAGAGAGAGAATCTCTGTGTTGAGCGCAGAGCCTGATGTGGGACTTGATCTCATGACCCTGAGATCATGACCTGAGCTGAAACCAAGAGTGAGACTCTTAACCAACTGTGCCACCCAGGTGTCCCTATACTTTGCTCTTATAAAACTATCATAAGAAAAGCCAGCTCTGCTCAGAAGACCAATCCTCCCTGTTTGTGATCCAACAGAAGAGAACTCTGCAGGCTACCTAGCCCCTCTATGTCAGGAGCCTGAATCCCTTCAGTGTCTTGGTACAGACTTTCTGCTTTTTCGGGACCAACCACACCACACCTTCATGTCATCTCCTCCCAGGCTTACTAAGGGCAGGCTGCTACTGGAACCTCAGGGTGGGAGACCTCAGGAGCAAAGGAGATTACCTCAGAGGAGAAGAGAGCTCCACTTAAATTTAAATTACCAGCTGCACACCACTTTCCAAGCAGCTTACTTGAACGAGAGAATAGAGTGTGTTTCTGAGGGCAAACATTCCCTTCCTAAAGCTCCTTGCTCGCCAATCCTGCCCTTTCTCTTAGACTTCTCACTTCCCAAAGTGATTATAAGAAGGTTTCTTCCTTCGCCAGACTGGGACTGTTATGAAGGTCCCTAGAAAATCCAAAATCCAAGACTGGTTCCCCTTAAGCAGAAAATTTCAATCTCAGCATTTTGGGTCAGATAATTCTTTGCCCTGGGGTCTGTCCTATGCACTACAGGATGTTCAGCAATACCCCTGGCCTCTATCCATTAGATGCCAATAGTACCCCCAGTTGGGATAACAAAAATGTCTCCAGACATTGTCAAAGGTCCCTGGGGGTGGGGCTGGAGGAAGAACTGTCCTTGGTTGAGAATCACTACTTTAGGGGAGAGAGATCTGGGATCTTATCAGGATAATTACAGAGAGAAGGGGTTCATCCACAAGGCCCTGAAAGGCAGGGAAGGTGCCTAGCAAGAAACTGATAAAGACTTGCCTAAGAATATGTCTATTTTTATTCCTCAGAATCTTGTAACAAGTAAAGGAAGGTGACCGGAGTTGGAAAGCAGGAAGGAATCCAGAAATGATCTGGTCTAACTCTCTCATCTTACAGGAGAAGCAAGTAGGGCCTCTAGAGGTGGAATAAACCATCCAAGGCACAGAAAATGAATGGCAGGCTTGACTTCAGGTCTGCTGTCAGGCTGGTACTTTTCTACTGTGCCATGTCACACTGCCAATTCCTTTAATTTCCTCCTTGGCTCCCGCACCACACCTCTACATTTTAGGTAAGAGATCTGAGTTGGGTAGAAGAAAAAAAGACAGAAAAAGTATACATAACAAAATGACAGCTCCAAGGATCAACATATCCTGAAGATTGCTGGCTAGGCCACAACAGAGGGGTAGGTCTTAGTAGGAAGGGGCCTGGCAGGGACACTGACAATGAGCATGGCCACTTACCAAGTAAGACCAGAATCCTCCACACCTTGACACCAACACCAAAGACATATAAAGATGCCCCTCCTCCTTTCCCCACCCTGCTTGACTCAGACATCACTCAGTACCAGCAATGTTTTGGCCTCCCCACTGCTTGGCCTTCTCCTATACAACCCCTCAGACACCAGCTGAATGCAAAGCCGCCTGGCTATGGACTCGTAAAATGGCCTGAATGGGAGGCGCAACACTCATGCCTGGATGGCGCTGCTGTTGCCCTCACTAGGACTCCTTCAGGCCCGAGTTCCACCAGCTCTGTGATTCAGCAAGTCTCTGGGTGGAGGTCCAAGCACTGGTCAATACTAGTCCCTGAAGCAGGGCACCAGTGAATTTGGATTAGGAGAAATGCCTAAGGGTTGAGAACGAAGATCCGGGCTGAGCACAGCTGGCACAGAAGTACCAGCAGGGACAGGGGCGCCTGGGTGGTGCAGTCAGTTAAGCATCCGGCTCTTGATTTTGGCTCAGGTCATGATCTCAGGGTCATGAGATCAAGCCCCATACTGGGCTCCATGCTGGGTGTGGAGCCTGCTTAAGATTCTCTCTCTCCTTCTCCCTCTCCCTCTGCCCCTCCCCACACCACTCACGTGTGTGCACTCTTGCTCTCTCTTAAAAAAAAAAAAAGAAGTACCAGCAGGTACAAAGCAGGACTATATATACCCATACTCATATGAGAATGTGGTCAACTTGTTAAAGGGCAGAAAACCCACACACTAAAAAACTGCATACACATTAATTACAGCTATACAAAACCTAAATGTATAATTTTTAAAAACCCAGAAAGATACATTGAACTTGGACTTCTAGCCTCCAGAATTGTGAGAAAATAAATTTCTGCTGTTTAAGTGACCCAATCTGTGATATTTTGTTATCGTAGCCCAAGCAGACTAACATAAACATTAATGAGTTTATTTCTTATCTTTGGTTCCCTGTTATATGTGGGGGAGCGAAGTCAACACTAGGACCTTTTTAAAGTTGCACAGCCTGAGTTCAGATCCTAGCTCTATTCCCTAAGCCTAAGAATCAAATCCAGAGGAAACACTGCTCAGACCAGAAGGGGTCTCCCATAGATTCTCCCAATGTGTTTCAGGATGTTTTATTTTTGGGAAAGCCCCTGATAAAAAAATGTATTATGTAGAAGACATAGTAAGAAGAATCACACCATTAAAATGGATGGGTTTGCAGGCAGGAAGTCTCTGAGTTCTGGAAAGAAGAGCACATGGCAAAGCTGGCAGGACTCCAAGCTGAGAGACAGGGGCTAGGAAACCATGGGTCTGCTCACCGCTTCACCCAAATGTCCTACCCACTGCTGATCTCAGACGAGTTAGACGGAACAGCCACGATATCTGAGTAACTCAACTTTGAGAAAGAAAATATAAAATAGAAATGAAGACTTACATTTGTTCAGTTTTCTTGGGCAGCTTATTCTCATCACCTGTGAAAGAGGACCATGAATTAAGTGTGACAAGATCACGGGTCATGCAAACACTTCACAAGGAGGCTAGAATTTCTTAATTCGAAGGAGATGTCAAGAACTACATTTTTTTTTCCTTTTGGGTTAAATACAGTACAATCACAACAGCTTTTCCCAGTATCCTCCTAGACCTTCACTCCTGACACTGATTTTAACAACCCACTCAGCATCACCTCTAAACACCAGAGAAGACATGGGGAATCTTAGGCTCTGGAATGTTTTTGCCTTTATTTTTAATTTTTTAAATTTATGACGTATAATTAAGTAGGCTCAGTTCTGACTCTTTTATCATCTCCTTAATTAGCTGACCCTTAATTATCATGCTTCTTTCAGAGTCTTCCGGTTTATATAGCAACACCCTGGTGAAAACCTGGTTTCTGCTGTACTCTGCTCTGTGGACCAGTGCTGAGATCCTCATTCATTCTAGAGGTTCTTCTCTAGGTCTCTTTGGATGTCTGCAACTTCTGATTACCCCAGCAAGAAGGGCAGCCCCAGCGGGCCTAACCTTTCTGGATGGCCCTGCAGCATGGAGCACTTGCTCCTGGGAAATGTTCCCAGTTCATAGGTACCCTTCGACCACGGCCCTGCTTCACCAGAACAGCAGGCGCCTGGCTGACTCATCCAAACTCTCACTGTAGCCCATATCTCCTGCTATCCCCAACTGGGACTTACTCATCTTTGCCTTCCCTCTAACACTGAGCACACAGTCTCACACATGGTTAGACTATATACATGTTGAGCTGATAATTACTCCTCCTGAAATACATTCTTTGAGAAATGTGTTAGGTGCATCAACTCTCCATCTGGAATCAGAGAGGGAGTGGGAGGCCTTTACAAAGTGGATATCATGAGCTTCTGAGGAAAGCAGTAAATTATGAGTCCATTTCTAGTTCATAGGAGAAATTATTCATTAGGGAAGCTGATGAGATGACAACAGACAGGGACTTACCCAAGTAAGGAACGTGAGTAGCTCCAAAAAAGTATGTTCTTGAACAAGCAAGGGGTCCCTTTGGTGAGACGCACTGTACTACCTAGATGTCAGAAAAAAAAGTAAAAAAGGAGCAGGGATTTAGGTGTGTACTGCTGAAAAACGAAAATTATATAGTTAATGGAAATCAATTTTATCTCACCAGCAGCTGATTTATTATTTTTTAAAGGCGCAGGGGGAAAGATCACCTTTAATTGTTTTTCCAGAAGTATTTTGTGTTGTGTGTGTGTTTTTTTAAAGATTTTATTTATTTATTTGAGAGAGAGAAAGTGAGAGAGAGAGAGAGAGAGCGCATAGTAGGGGGAAAGGCAGGCAGAGGGAGAGGAAGAAGCAGGTTCCCGGCGGAGCCACCCAGGTGCCCCTTATGTTGTGTTTTTAACCTTGGCTATATTGTGAGGTTGCTGCTGGGTCAGCGCATGATGTTAATGAATTCACAACTTAGAAGGAAAAGAGGAAATGTGCTTGGGTTTTGATTGTCATTAATAGTCCAGAACTTTCACAGTGAGGACCTTGCCCGACATGACAGGGAGATGTGTGGGGGCAGCTATAAATTCAGGAAAGGAGGGTGTGCCCCAGGTCCCCACCTTCATTTGTATTTCATTTCTGTACATAGGCCTTGGAGAAGAGACTTAAAAATTCTTATTCTTCGGGGTGCCTGGGTGGCTCAGTTAGTTAAGCAGCTGCCTTCGGCTCAGGTCATGATCTTAGGGTCCTGGGATTGAGCCCCACATCAGGCTCCCCGTTCAGTTGGGGAGTCTGCTTCTCCCTCTCCCTCTGCCTCTCTCCCCATTTGTGCTCTCTCACTTGCGTGCTTTCTTTCAAATAAATAAATAAAATCTTTAAAAAAGATAAAATAAAAATTCTTCTTCTTCTTCCCTGTTTAGTTGTTTATTTATACAAAGATGGATACAGATGTCCTTTTCTTTTGAAAATCCAGCATATCATCAGGGTTCCCAGGATATCAGTTATAAAACACAAAAATGCTACCATAAGAACTAAAGCAAAAGAAGTTAGTGCAATATATTAAAAAAATAGCTAAATGTGACACAAATATTCATTCTACTCCAATCTTTAAGGAAGTCACAAGAGAATCCATGGCATTTTTCTGTAATATTGTGAACACTGTGAATCCAAGTTAAAGATATGTAATAAGGACTTGTTAGGACTACTCTATAATTCACCATAGTGAATATGATCAATATTGCCACAACCCTAAATAAAAACGCATGTACATATTTCTATTTGCTGGTTAATAGGCATATTTTCACAATAAAACATGTTTCTTAGATTTCCAAATTTCCCCTAATTGAAAGTTTCTTTTAAAGGTGCCATTTGTTTCAAACCTGCTTCCTTAGATCATATCCTAAATCTGTATAAGCATAGATTAACATCTAACGTATTGGCACTTACATTAAAAGAAATTGGTACAACAGAATTTACCAATATAATGTATAACTGTTCAGATAATCTGGATTTGCATGTTTTACATGTCACCTATTAATCTGTAAATTATTCACAAATGGCACAGAAATGGAGAGGGTAAGTATGTTACATTGAAAAAGAGATGAGTGAAGACGAAAGGTCATAATCTAGGACACCCCCACCCTACCCCAGGACCAGATCTCAGGTAAGTTCCTTGACTTCATTAAGTTTCATGTTTATTAAATAAAGATCCCCAATTATTATAGAAAGTTGAATATATAAAAAATTGTATAAAATATTTGCTAAATTAAAAAAAATAGAGCAGTTTTAGGTTGACAGAAAGAAGTTAAACCCATAGATGTGTGGGGGCCCCTCTAAGGCTGTATTCTCCAGGAGTTTCTCACTCTCACTCTAATCCATCTTCAGCCTTCAGGAATTCATCAAAATTATTATTTAAGTGTGGCTTCTGTTCCAGGTAAGCAGACACTGGCTGTGATTCCCTGGATTCAATCTGTCTCTCTAGATCTTGGAGTAGGTTTGCCTTGAGACTTCAGTTCTTTGATGAGTCCAAGAGAAGTTATTGGTTTTCAGTTTTTCAATTTTTTCTTTTAAAGATTTTATTTAGGGGCGCCTGGGTGGCTCAGTTGGTTAAGCGGCTGCCTTTGGCTCAGGTCATGATCCCAGGGTCCTGGGATCGAGCCCCGCATCAGGCTCCTTGCTCAGTAGAGAGCCTGCTTCTCTCTCTTCTTCTGCCTGCCTGCTCCCCCTGCTTGTGCTCTCTCTCTCTCTGTGCCAAATAAATAAAATCTTTAAAAAAAAAAAAATAATAAAGATTTTATTTATTTGACAGAGAGAGACACAGTGAGAGAGGGAACACAAGCAGGGGGAGTGGGAGAGGGAGAAGCAGGCTTCCCGCCGAGGAGGGAGCCGATGCGGGGCTCGATCCCAGGACCCTGGGATCATGACCTGAGCTGAAGGCAGACATTCAACGACTGAGCCACCCAGGCGCCCCTCAATTTTTCTTTTGTAAGGATGTGAGAGATGATTTCCAAGCTCTGTGCATGTTATGCTGAGAGTGGAAGTCTGCCCTGGATGTTACTTACATCCTGCACTTCAGCAGACCTCCTTCGACACTGCTTCCGTGGGTGAACAGGGGAGCATGCTGCTTTGTTACTGCCAGGCAGGAGTGTAACTCCAGGTTCCCACACAGCCTCTACTGACACCCAGTGTGAGTGTGTGTATGCGCGTGCCTGTGCTCCTTGTTCCCACATAGCCTCTGACACCCAGTGTGAGTGTGTGTGTGTGCGCGTGCCCATGCTCCTTGTTCCCACACAGCCTCTACTGACACCCAGTGTGAGACTGTGTGTGTGTGTGTGCGTGCGTGCCCGTGCTCCTTGTTCCCACACAGCCTCTATTGACACCCAGTGTGTGAGTGTGTGTGTGTGTGCGTGTGCCCGTGCTCCTTGTTCCCACACAGCCTCTACTGACACCCAGTGAGTGTGTGAGTGCGTGCCCGTGCTCCTTGTTCCCACACAGCCTCTACTGACACCCAGTGTGAGTGTGTGTGTGTGTGTGCACGTGCTCCTTGTTCCCACACAGCTTCTCCTGACACCCAGTGTGTGTGTGCATGCCCGTGCTCCTTGTTCCCACACAGCCTCTGACACCCAGTGTGAGTGTGAGTGTGTGTGTGTGTGTGTGTATGTATGCACGCATGCACGTGCTCCTTGTTACTGCTGGGCAAGAACAGGAGTTCAGATTCCCCAGTCTGCTTCCGCTGATGCCACCGTGGCTTGGGAGAGTGACTGACACTATGGGTAGGGGGCAGCCTTGTTATGGCTGAGTGGTGGTGAAAGTCCTGACTCCACTAGACTCCAATTATACTACCCCAAGGAAGAACACCTTGTTACTGCTGGGTAGGGGTGGACGTCCAGGCTCCCCTGTATTTTCCATCGATACTGCAGGGGGAAGGAGGGTTCACTGGGGCCCAGTGGGGATGAAAGTCATGGCTCCCTAGTGGGCCTTCTCTAACATTAATCCTAACAGGGGTCAGGGTAAGGCGATGGCAAAGGCAAGGTAGACCCTAGGCTCTTCACTCAGCCCTTATTGGTAGGGGTGGATGGAGAGGCAGTTTTTTTCTGAGGGGTTTGGCTGCAGTAGAATAGCTGTTGTCTAAAAGTTTTCTGTCTTGCTAGGCTGTCCCCTTCCTAGTCCTTCTGCCAGAGACAGCAGGCTTTTCATATCTGTGCCTATTGGCATTTCTGCGTTGTCAGCTTCTCCAGTATCCAGTCTGGGATATACAGGCAAAAAGGAACCCCAGAAAACTCAGTGCCATTTTGTCCCTTTGGTCCTAAGCTCCTCAGCCAGCCTGCCTTCTTCTACCTTCCAGAGTCTTCCCATGTTTGTTTTACATATAATGTCCAGGGTTTTTAGTTGTACTCAGTAGAAGGAATTGGAAAAAGTATGTCTACTCCATCTTCCCAGAAGCAGGAATCAGTTTTAACATATACAGTCAACACATAAGATTACACAAAGAACCCCATGTCATTTGGCATTTCCTGTGTATTCCCAGGGTGCTCTGGGGGGTTAAAATGAGGCCTTTACAGGGTAGTAATATCCTGACAGCATATCCATCCATTCAAGTAGCCCTATATTCCTGGCCAGCTTAGAGTCAGAGAGATGTAGTCCATGAGAGATTCAGTCCAGAGAGATTTAGGTCTCATGTTCTCTAATCAAAACTAGCAAATAGTACCTACCTCCCTAGCTTTCCTGATTGTCAGGAACATTTTGAAAATACTTAAACTTCCACAGCCTTTTACAATCACTAGAGTCTCATGTTTCAGTCTAATGTTTCCTTTAAAAGAATGTAGCAGACAATTTACCACCAAATGCAAAAGTCTTCTCCCTGGCACCCTCAATAAAAGAACAGTGATCCTCAAAGTTTATGTCCTGAAATGTAACAGTGAAGACGTATCAAACCTAGTAGGCTTGGAATGAGTCTATTTGCAAGCTAATTTAAAATTCTTATTCTACTGACCATATTACTTATTACAAATTAAAGAGTTTGGTTTGAGAAAATACTTTTTTTTAAGCTTTTTCCTTCAAATATTTAAAAATTAACTATGATGTTTTCAAATTACACCTAGTACTTATATAAAAATACAGTTTGCAATCACTTCTTTCACTCCAAAACAACTTCAAGATTAAATCAATACACAAACTAGAAAGGTTCCCCTTATCCTCCCCTCCTCCCTATTTAATAAAACCAATTAAGCACCAGGTATCAAGCCACTCACCATGTGTTTGGCAAAGCTCCCATTGGGACCAGTGCTGCGTACCAGATGCCCTTCAGAAGGGAAGTTAAAGTTGCCAGCGTTCAGATTTTCTCGTGTGGAGTGATTACCAAAGAGAACGAATGGCTGCCTATTAGGGCTGGAGTGGCAAACCAAAAATGTGATTAGAAAAGAGAGTCCTAGCTAGGGCAATTTCCCAGTGAGTGGGCTCCTTGGGGTTTTCAGAGTGGGTTTTCGGTCCTGCTTAGGGTTTTCAGTCCTGCAGTCTGAGCAAAGTGGTCAATCCAGTCCCCCTAACACTCCTTGCTTGCTGCGAAGTTATGCCAGATGTCTCTGACTCCTCCTACTGACCCACAGGGATCATTTAGGGACATAACTAAATTCAAGCCAGGTTTATATTTTCAGCTTGTTCTACTTCTTAAGGAGAAAGTTCCGTAGGTCTGCTGTCCATGATACAGAGATGGAGCAAGGTTCCAGTTTCATACAACAGCATTTTAACAGAAATAGAAATTTTAAAGGATGACAGCTGTGATACTCAGACTATAGGCAGACAACAGAGGCATTAACCATTCCGGACTAGCTTTTAGGATGGGAGGAGGAGAGTAGGTTTGCAAATATCTCACTACCACACTCACCTGCCCTGCATGCATCTCTTTCTTTTGTCTCCTCTCTTGGTTAGACTTGTCTGTTTATTTTAGCTTTTTGCTGTCACTTTCTGCTCACTTCTCAGCCCACTTCAGTTGACCCCTCAGTCATTTCACTCCAATTACTCTTGCAAAAGTCACCAAGTGACTTTCACATAGCAAATAACAAATCCAATAGATAGGCTTCAACCTGCCCTTCCTTGGTCTTTCAGAAGCACCTGACACCCTCTCCCTGCAAGAGCTGTTGCATCTCAGTTTCCCCCGTCAGCCATTCTCTTCCTCTATCTGCCTCTGAATATTCCCAGGGTTTTACTTTCAGCTGTCTGCCTTTCCTCTCCTCTTTCATGATCTATCCCCGTTCCCCTTCCAGTTCTTGCAGTAAATAAATGGCATCATCATCCATCCAGGGACTGCGCCAGACCTGAGATGCTTCCTTAGGCCTCCTTGACTTCTCCTGCCCCTTACCTTCTACATCCCATCAACCACCCAAGTTTCACTTCTATTTGCTTCTATTTGTCTATTTCCCTCAATCCACATGGTCACAAGCCTCGTCCATGTTGCCATCATTTCTTTCCCAGACGATTGCAATGCTTCCTCACTGTGACCCTGCTTCCACTCCTGCTCTCCTATAATCTGTTCTCCACGGTTCAGAGAGGACAACCTTTCATACATGGAAAGCCTTTAATGCCTTTATGTTATTTTCAGGAGAAGGACTGAATTCTTTCACATGGCCAAAGACTTGCATGGTCTGGCCTGGCCAACTTCTTTGGCTCCATGGAAGGCCACTCTCCCCCAACTTTTATATTCCACCAAACCCATCTTCTTTTATGTTCCTTATGCTCTCATCTCAGGATGCTTTTCTCCCTTAATCACCTTTTTTTTTAAGAATTTATTTTTAAGTAATCTCTACATCCAGTGTGGGTTTGAACCCAAAATCCTGAGATGAAGAATTGCACATTTCACTGACTGAGCCAACCAGGCACTCATCTTATTATCTTTACTCATCATTCAGATCTCCCCTCAGAGAAGATCAGGCTCTCCAGCTATGGTCTTCACAATGCCTTGTTCTTTTCTCCTTCATGGCACCAGAGTTTGTAACTATATTATTTTGTGAGGTTGCTTGATTAATGTCTTATTTCTCTACCACACTATACACTCCACAAGGGTGGAGAACCATGACTGTTGTTTGTTTATTTATTTATTTAAAGTAATCTCTATGCCCAACATGGGGCTCAAACTATGACCCTGAGATCAAGAGTCAAATACTCTTCTGACTGAGCCAGCTGGGCACCCCCCGTGACTGGTTTTTTAATCATGTATCTCTTGCTTAGTATGTCATATATTCTCAACAAATACTACCTAAAGGATATTTTTAAAAGATAGTTTCTGCTATGGACTGAATGTTTGTGTCCCCATAGAACTCATATGTTAAAATCCTAACCCCCAAAGTGATGGTATTAGGAGGCAGGGCCTTTGGGAGGTGATTAAGTCATTAGGGCAGATCCCACATGAATGGGATTATAAAAAAGGGTCTTATAAAAGAGGCTCCTGAGAGATCCCTTGCCCTTTCTGCTAGGTAAGGTTATAGTGAAATGACTGCTATCCAAGAGGAAGTGGGCCCTCATCAGACATAGGATGGGATAATGCCATGATCTTGGACTTCCCAGCCTCCAGAACTTTGGGAAATAAATGTTTTTTGTTTATAAGCCACCCAGTTTATGGTATTTTTGTCACGGCAGCTAGAACAGATTAAGACAGTTCCCTTTACCCCTACCCTTTCCTTAAATTGCCCTTAGTGTGTGTCATGTGGAAAATTCTTTACATTTCTTGTATTATTCTTAAAAATACCTCCTTAAGCTTCAGGCACATAGGCACTCTTAAAAGTAAACATGACTCTGATTTTTCTTCTGAAGCTTAATTCAAGGTAAATGACCCTAAGTCCCAGCCCTGGCAATTTGTCTCACTTCAGACTGAATTGGAATTAGGGAAGAAAAGAGAGGAAAGAACTACTCTCATCTATCCATCAGGGGAACCAACCAGGCGGGGGGCCCTCCCGATTACCATGACAAGAGAGGTGCTAAAGGAAACACCTCAAGAAAACAAATGCAGCAACCCTGATGCTCCCTGTCTTCCTGGGGCTGGACTTTTAATGTCTGAGCCCTTTGACTCCCCACAAGATGCTGTTGATCCCTGCTTAGCCCTTGGACATTCTGCTTCCTAGCTTTCCTGGGGGTAGGGATGGAATGTAAAATTCTTTAGATTTCAGCAAGGTACAATTTTTTAAAAGCTAGTTTACTATAAAACTGTATTTTAAAAAAATATATGTATAGGGGTGCCTGGGTGGCTCAATCAATCAAGCATCTGCCTTTGGCTCAGGCCATGCTCTCAGCGCCCTGGGATCAAGCCCCGCATCGCATTGGGCCCCACATCAGGCTCCCTGCTCAGTGGGGAGCACTGCTTCTCACTCTCCCTCTGCCTCTATCCCCCACTTGTGTGCTGTCACTCTCTCTCAAGTAAATAAATAAAATCTTAAAAAAAAAAAAAAAATATATATATATATATATATGTATATATATGTATATAAATACAAAAGCAGTAAATGGACAATTTTTCAGGGTATGAATTTCTTACCCTGTGATGACTAAGTCAATTTATATTTTCCTGACTCTACCTTCTGGACTTAGATACTCCCTCACAACCACCCCCCTTGTCAATCCCATTTTCTCTATTACCATTCACCTTTCTTCCCCAAGAAACTTACCTGTTTTCAGTTATATGGCTGGAGATCATTCCATGACTGAAGTAACTTCTGAATGGCTAAAAAAGAAGCCAATATTGTATAAATTAAGATCATAATTTTATAAAACAATCACAAAAACCCCTCATATATGTACATATGTGCGTATGTAGGTGTTGTGTGTGTGTGTGAGAGAGAGAGATGTTTATAGATTATTATAAGAACACGGAAGGACATATGTGGTAGAAAGCAACATGAATTTTGGGGATAGGTAGCAAACAAAAAAATAGCAAAAGAAATAAAGACAAAAGGCTGCAAAAGAAAAAGGAAGGTAAAGAAAAGAAATTCTTGTTAAGTTTTATAATTTTTAATTATTGAAAGAAAATTGGACCAATCATCATCTATGGTCCAAGTTACTAATCATGTAGGAATTTTTCCCTTCTATTAAAAATTTGTTTTTCTACATTTCTAATAAAGGAATATATATTAATTCTAACATACTGATTTATTTTTATAGTTATTTGTTTAAGATTTTATTTATTTATTTGAGAGAGCGAGAGAGAGAGCACACACAAGAGCAGGGGGAGGGGCAAAGGGAGAGAGAGAAGCAGACTCACCGCTGAGCAGGGAGCCCAATGCGGGGCTTGATCCCAGGACCCTGAAATGATGACCTGAGCCGAAGGCAGCCGCTCAACTGAATGAGCCACCCAGTCATCCCCTAACATACTAATTTAAAATCAGCATTGAGAAAGAATGTACTTAGAAGTACACCGAAAGAAGTTTCCCAGGAAACCACAGAAGTACTTCTCAGCCTTGGTGTGTATAGTACTAGGCTAAATACTAACCTAAAATTGATGCAGGGGCTATGTCAAAAGGGTTCAAAATTCCAAAGGGCAATTTTAATCCATCTAAATAACATCTATTGTTCTCCCCCCACCCTGATTATGTAAGTAATATATGCTTATTTTAGAATTTAATAAAAGCCATTTACAATCCCTAATAACTATTAACATTCTGGTATATTTTCTTCCTATTTTTTTTCTATGTAACATCCATAGTATATGATTGTACCAAAGCCTATTAAATAGTCCTCTATTCTTAGAAATTGCTACTAACTCTCTTACATTATGAATAATACTGTAATAAACATCTTTTCATAAATTTTATTTGCAGCTCTAATTATTTCCTTAAAGCAGATCTGGAAATGAAATTACACAGTAAAAAGGCAGAATTATTGCTAAACTGATTTTCAAAGAAGTTTTATCTGGGACACCTGGGTGGCTCAGATGGTTAAGCATCTGCCTTCAGCTCTGGTCATGATCCCAAGGTTCTGGGATTAAGTCCTATATCGGGCTCCTTGCTCAGCGGGGAGCCTGCTTCTCCCTCTGCTTGTGCACTCTCTCTGACAAATAAATAAATAAAATCTTTAAAAAAAAGTTTTATCAATATACACTTCCACTTATGATACATGAGTGTGCCTGTCTCAGGGTATCCTCATATACACTGTCAATTCAATGTCCATTTAGAAATATATTTGCCAAGTTGATAAGTGAAAAATGGTATCTTTTGGGGTGCCTGGGTGGCTCAGTCATTAAGCGTCTGTCTTTGGCTCGGGTCATGGTCCCAGGGTCCTGGGATCGAGCCCCACATCGGGCTTCCTGCTCGGCGGGAAGCCTGCTTCTCCTTCTCCCACTCCCCCTGCTTGTGTTCCCTCTCTCTCTCTCTGTCAAATAAATAAATAAAATCTTTAAAAAAAAAAAAAAAGAAAAGTGGTATCTCATTGCAGTTTTATTATACATTCCTTTGATTTCTAATGAAGTAGAGTATTTCAGATATATTCAATGGCCATCTGGATTTCCCTTTGGTAATTAACTGTTTACTTACATCCTCTGGATGTTTATCAACTGGAGTTTTGGTGTTCACAGATCTTACTCCACACAATGGAGTACTATGAATCATAACAAAGGACGAGGAAAATCTCAATGAACGGACTTGGAGAAAGTTCGAGGATATATTCTTTTTTTTTTTTAAGATTTTATTTATTTGACAGAGAGAGACACAGCGAGAGAGGGAACACAAGCAGGGGGAGTAGGAGAGGGAGAAGCAGACTCCCCGCTGAGCAGGGAGCCCGATGCGGGGCTCGATCCCAGGACCCTGGGATCATGACCTGAGCAGAAGGCAGATGCTTAATGACTGAGCCACCCAGGCACCCCTCGAGGATATATTCTTGTTGAGGGAAAAAAGCAAAGTGGAAATGACTCATGTATCTTGCCCTTCAATGAAAGAAACAAGAGAAAATACACATGTATCTGCTTATTTGTGCAAAAGAAAAAAGGTAAATCAGAAATGAGATTTGTTACCTATTAATAGTGGAGTAAGTAGAAAATGGTGAAGAAAGGGAGGGAACGAGAAGGGGGTGGTAGGAATGAAGGAGTGACATACGTTTCACAGAATATACCGTTTCGAGTTACCTTTCACTCTTGGAACCACAGTAATGAGAGAAGAAAAAAGAATCCAGAAAACTGAAAAGGGCATCAGTGAGATGCGGAACTACTTCAAGTGGCCTAATAACAGAGGTAATTACAATCTCTGAGAAAAGGGTGGACAGAAAAAATATCTGAACAAATAATGGCCAAAAACTTTCCAAACTTGATGAAAACTATAAATCTGCAGATCCAAGAAGCTTAACCAAAGCCAAGCACAAGAAATATGAAGAAATACTCAAAAGTAGTAATAAAAGAGAAAATCTTAAAAGCTGCTAGGGGAAAAAAAAAAAAAAAAAGACTAGCTACATACAGAGGAACAAAGATAAAGAATAAATACTAAGATGAACATTAAAGATAAAGAGGAGATGGGGCACCTGGGTGGCTCAGTCGTTAAGTGTTTACCTTCGGCTCGGGTCATGATCCTGGGGTCCTGGGATCAAGTCCCACATTGGGCTCCCTGCTCAGCGGGAAACCTGCTTCTCCCTCTCCCACTCCCCCTGCTTGTGTTCCCTCTCTCACTGTCTCTCTCTCTGTCAAATAAATAAATAAAATCTTAAAAAAAAAAAGATAGGAGAACATCACAAACAATGCAAGGGAGAAGACAGTGGAACAGCATCTTCCAGGTACTGAAAGGAAAAAACTGTCAATCAAGAATTCTATATATGGCAAAAATGTCTTTCAAAAATGAAGGTGAAATAAAGATATTTTTTCAGACATATGAAAGCTGGAAGAACTCATCATCAGAAGATTTGCACCATGAAAAATATTAATGGACACTCTTCAGGGAGAAGGAAATCACACTAAATGGAAATCTGGATCTACACAAAGGAATGAAGAGCATCGAGAACAGTAACTACATGCGCAAATACATAAAATTTTTAAAGTTATTTAATTATTTTTAAAAAGGATTAAGAAGGATTAAAACAAGATTAAAAAGAGAATTAAAAAAGGAAATTGACTGCTCAAACAAAAATAATAGCAATGTATTAGTAGGGTTTACAACATGTAAAGGTGAAATGCATGACAACAAAGATCAACACCAACTTCAAAGTCAGGAGTCAGTGCAGCACCGGAGAGCTGAGGACTGGCAGTGCAAGCCCAAGGTAGACTCAAGTGTAAGCTCAAGATTGCTCTTCTGATCCTCCCAGCTGACTAACTTTGGGGACTGTCCTATGCTCTGGTTCTTGATTGAGATACCTTAGTTTACTCACGGAGTGAGTCTTACACTGAATCTAGTAACTTCACCATTGTTTACCTGGAAAGAAAGCTTACCTAGGGGTTCGACTGAGGAAAGGAGTGCTACTCACATGTGGAGAATTATTTCTAGGCCTATTAACTAGTGCCCAGAATTCCTTGCTGACAGAGGTATCACCACACTCTAAAATGAGTATCTTTCTTGTATAGAAGCTGGCACAGAAAAACAAAAAACAACTTCTTTATAGAGGTTCATAGGTTGGCATGTGGGCTAAAAACTTCTTTACAGCACACAACAAAGCTTAAGAAAATAATAACCAAAACATATTAGGATTGGTAGTTTTGTATTCTGAAAAAATTAACAAAACTAAAACAGAAACAATAAATAAGTTAATCAATTTTTTTCTCTTTGACCCTTTCCTTACATACCTCACCCGCCTGAGATTCAGAAAGTTCCAGCAGGAAAGGAATTTCTGTATCAAAATTAGCAAAGAAGCTAGTCCACTGATGTTCAAAAGCCATCAAATCCTAGAAAATGAAAAGGATAATGCATTTGGTCATACTGAGAGGTACTTTAGAAAACCAGAATCATGAAACTGCATCAGATATCAAAATACCAGACCATTTAAATATATTTTAAAAGTTAATAGCAAACTACAAATACATGTTATCACATAGATGAACCTCAAAAACCTACAGATACACGTCATCACATAGATGAACCTCAAAAACAAGCGAAAGAGGCCAGATATAAATGACTACCTGGTGTATGCTTCATTTATATAAAATATCCAGAAAAGGCAAATCTATAGAGACAGAAAGTAGATTAGTGGTTTGAATAGGCCAGGTAGGAATAGAGATTGACTACAAGTTAACACAAGGGAATCTGGGGGGTTGATGAAAATGTTCTAAAATTCGATTGTGGTGATGGTTGTACAACTGTAAATTTCACTAAAAATTACTGAATTGTACACTTAAAATGGGTAAATTTTATGGTATATAAATTATATTCTAATAAAGTTATTTAAAAAGAGGATAATAATGTCTACCTAGTGCCTTACGTTAGCAATCTTTATTGGAGAGAGGGACCTATTTATGAGGCACCTAAAAGATGGTACACCCAGTGACAAAAGGTGGTCACATCAGTGAAGCTTTGTTTAAAGACAAGTCAGATGACCTTAGTTAGAAGTTGGGTGGTGCCCCGGGTGGCCCATAGCCTCTCCTCCCTCACACCCTCCCCTAGTGGCAGTGGGAGAATTGTAGAACTCTGTGCCCTTCCCAGTTGACTCTCCTCTTTGTGCAACCTCTCTCCCTCCCCCATCCCAGCTGCTTTTCAGCCTCCTCTCTGAATTCATTCCTGTTCCCAATCACCACACATTGCTTTGTGCTCCTGGCTTTCCTTTAAAACATCATCAGTTAACCAAAACACATCAGTTAACCAAAACACAGGAGTTGCTTAAGATACTCAAATAACATCTTTGTCTTATTTATTTATTTAATTAATTTATTTTATTATTTTTTAAAGATTTTATTTGACAGAGAGAGACAGCAAGAGAGGGAACACAAGCAGGGGGAGTGGGAGAGGGAGAAGCAGGTTTCCCACGGAGCAGGGAGCCCGATGTGGGGCTTGATCCCAGGACCCTGGGACCATGACCTAAGCTGAAGGCAGACGCTTAACGACTGAGCCACCCAGGCGTCCCTTATTTATTTATTTTTAAAGATTTTATTTGTCAGAGAGAGAGAGAGCACAAGCAGGAGGAGCGGCAGGCAGAGGGAGAAGCAAGCTCCCTGCTGAGCAAGGAGCCCGATGTGGGACTCGATCCCAGGACCCTGAGATCATGACCTGAGCACAAGGCAGACGCCTCACTGAGCCACCCAGGCATCCCTCTGTTTCATTTTGAAGTTGCTGATAATCTGTACTCAGATAAGTTATCTTTACTGTCCATTTCACACAGTGTGTTTGTATGCTGGGCACTGGCCTAGTGCCTTGCTCACAGCAGGTATTCTGTTTGCTGCACTAAAACTGACTAGCTGGATCTATGCTCTCCTCCATTCTCTCCCAGTCTATACACAAGTACCCAGACCTATGGGCTCTGTGTTACCCATGTACTGACTCTACTTCTGGCCCTAGGCGTAAAGCACAATGGACTTCTGTTGGGAATACTTAGTGTAAACAACATTCTTACTAATGGCTCTGCTGCTTGCTGCCCAGATGATCTGTATTTTATTTACAGATAGTTACAGATGTGTATGTGTATACATATCTAAAATTATTTTCAGTAATCATGTAGGTGAAAGTGCTGATATTGTTTTCTACATATGTTTTATATATAATGTGGGATAAAAAAATCAGGCATATATGTATGAATATATATATATATATATACACACACACACACACATATGGAGAGAGACAAACACACAGAGAATTTCCTAGCTCTACCCACTGAAAAGATCTAGAAACAATGACCAAACCAATACCAGTGAGCATTCCTAGCACCTAGACTGTTGTGTTGAAATACCATTCCCCACTCAAAGAAACCAGAACTTACTAGAGAAATGACTGATTCCAGATCTGGAACAGGAGATGTATAAGATAATCCAGGAATATCTTGTCATAGTATATGGCAAGGAAGTTATCAAGGACTATTAGGATTGTGTTAAAACAATTTGTGAGCAACCTGAAGTAAGCCACCGCCCAAAGATGGAACAATGTGAACATTAGTAAAGATGATAGCTCCAATGGACAGAAACATCAAATATGTTTAAATCTATGAGTTCAGAATGAGACAAATTAAAAAGAACTAATTGGTTACTTTTGGAGAATGGCTGGGAACCAACTTTACTTTTAAAATTGATATATAAAAGCAAGAGTTCAATTATCTTGCTTTTCCCACATGGACTCTACCACTGCATAACCAAATAGTAAGTTGAATATTTCTCTTTAGAGAATATAAATGAAAAAGGAATTACAAAATTGGAATACTACCATTTTACAATGGTGAATAAAGAATCTAATTAATGAATTAAAGATCTAAGGGTTGCATATCAATGTTCACAAAATAAAAAGAGTATCAATTAGATATATGTACACCCTCTCAGAAGTAGTTTTCCCTCCCAAAATCAATCAGAACACTGATTAAAACTCTAGATTCAACTACCAATAGTAAGAAAATACAGAACACAGGGGAAAATGTTAAACTACATGATAGGAATGAGATCAACAAATCCCAATGAGGACAACTATAAGATGAATGATCTGGTTTCCTTAATAAATAGATAGTGAGGGGTGGGGACAAAGAGATGGAGGGGGAACGTATAGACTAAAAGAAACCTACATACACACACACGTGCGCGCACACACAGGCAAAGTTAAACTAGGTTTTTTTGGAAGTAAATTTTGATGAAAAAATTGCAAAGAAAGGGGGTCACTGCCATAGAATTCATGATAGTGTTATTCTCAGGGGAGTAGGAAAGAGGTGATGGGTTTGGCAAAAAGCACTCAGATTGCTTCTGGGGTGGCAAGACTCTGTTGCTTTGCTTTATAATGACTCATTAAGCTATATATTAGTTTTATGCTCTTTTCTGAGTCTTTAATAAAAACTCTTTAAAAACAGATGCACAAGTAATACATATTCACTACAGAAAACTCAGAAAATATAGAACAAAAATCAATTAACATTTTGGAAAATATTCTCATTCTATTTTTACAGATGTATCTTATACACACAGACACACACAAATATGTGCATACTTGTAACTGGTAATCTATAATTATCTGGGTCAGACTGCCCTGCCATACCACCTCTGTGCCATGGCCCAGTAAACCAGACCTTCTGAGTTTGGGATCCTGACCTGCTGCTATCGGGTCCAATCAATGCCCCTGATCCAGGATCCAAGATAGTCTGTGTGTTTTGGGGAATACAGGAAAAAAGATGGGGCATTCCATTCCAAAAAATTCCCTGAGGATGTGTCAGTACTAATTACAGAATAAGGTAGAATCAGTCATTAAATACTGCTTTCAGTTCCATGCTATGAGTGAAATGAAAGATGAGATGAATTCTCATACTAAAAATAACTAGCATTATATATGAAATGTCCATATAAATACACACATATACACATACACAGTCTTAAAACATCCTAACATCCTTGCATTTCTCTATGCCCACTTTATAGATAAGGAGACTGAGGTACTGAAGAGTAAAGCGACCTGCTTGAGGATGGAATACTAAAGAGCAGCAGAAGTGGAAATATATCTAGGTAAGAGATACCCAGAGCCTGTGCTTTTTCCACCAGACACACTATTCTCCAACTTTTCCCTAATACAAATGGTGCACTTGTGGAAATAGATACTGTGTATGTAGGTGGAACTGGTCAGTTGCATCTGATGATGAAGAAGGGAAAGTTTATCTGCACAGACTCTTTGAGGCCAAATCCAGAAGACAAGCCCAGACAGATATCAAGGTCAGATAAGCAGCAAAGGTCTGAAAACCCCAAGAACCATGCCAGTCTGCCTTGGTTCTTGGCTGGTAGGGAAGGATACTGAACTTTAGACAGAATTCTTGGCCCTAGGCTGGTATCCAGCTCTCTGGTGGCTCAAAGTCCATATCCATGGCACTACAGGCAAGTTGAGTTGGCTTAAGGACTAGGCAAGGGGAAAGCAGTTATGTTTGAGCAGTTGCTCTCAATGTTCAAAAGGAGATGATTCTGGGGCTTTCTGTGTATTTCTGGGGCTTTCAGACAGGTTCCTTCCCTGTGGCTGGAATGTTCATATCCCCTCCTCTTCTGGAAAATCTCTGATCACCACACATGACTCCTTTGGGAAGCAATCCTGAGCAATTCCAGGCAGAGTTATTTTCCTTACCTTCTATGTTTCACTGCAACTATATATAGCAGTTACTAAAGTATACCGCTATTACTGGTCTAAAAGCCCATTAAACAGTATGACTGGGGGCCAGGTCTACCTATTTCTGTGACTTTAGTATAAGCACAGTATCCAAGAAATAGCAGGGATCAAGAACTACGCATTTGTTGAAGAAACCAACAAGCAGGGGTGCCTGGGTAGCTCAGTTGGTTGAGCATCTGATTCTTGATTTCGGCTCAGGTCATGATTTCAGGGTTGTGAGATCAAGCCCTGTATCAGGCTCTGCGCTGAGCGTGGAGCCTGCTTAAGATTCTCTCCCTCTCCCTCTCCCCCTAACCCCCACTTGTGCCCTCTCTCTCTCAAAAAACAAACAAGCAAAAAGCCCCAAAGGCACTATACTGACTGACAAGGGTAGAAAAAGGATCAATTTCAGTATTTAAAAGTATTTTTAAGAATTATATAATGCAATAAAAATGGGAAAATGAAAATAAAATAAAATAAATGACCAATAAGATTACCACTGGAGGGGTGCCTGGGTGGCTCAGTCGTTAAGCATCTGCCTTCGGCTCAGGTCATGACCCCAGGGTCCTGGGATCAAGCCCCGCACTGGGCTCCCCGCTCAGTGGGAAGCCTGCTTCTCCCTCTCCCACTCCCCCTGCTTGTGTTCCCTCTCTCGCTGTCTGTCAAATAAATAAAAATCTTAAAAAAAAAAAAAAAAGACTATCACTGGAGTTTCTAAGACATAGAAACACAAATTGTTTTACAAAGATGGAAATAATACCTTTTACTTTGCCAAACATATTTTGAACTTCTATATCAAATCCAATTCTAAAACATGATTTTAAATGACAGTATAATGGGCCACCAAATATATTTATTTAATCTAATTCCTACTGTTGGACATTCACTTTGTCTTCAGTTTTTATTAACAGTTTTTATAAACAATTCTTCAGTGAACATCCTTCACTGGCATCTTTAATTATTTTCTTGAGATAAATTACTAGACTGAAATTGCTGGACAGGGATGCCAAATGTTCCCTCCAGACAGGCATTTCACCTATTCCACTGAAGGTCTCACTCTTACTCTTTGGCAACTGGCAACTCTACTCTCAGGCTTTAACAAATTTCTAGCATTTTAGTAGATGAAAAAGTAGCACCTCCTTGTAGTTTAGTGTATCTGTGAGTATGGGTGCAGTTCATCTATAGGTAGTTCATGGAAAAAATTATCAATAAAACAAAAATATATACTTCTGAGAGGAGTCTGCACTCTCCCTCCATGAGATCTGAGCAGGAAGCATGGAGCTGTAGGTTCTCTGGCCATCAAAGAGCCACCAGCAGTGATTGGCCAGTGGGAATTAAAGCCTAGATGTCAATTTTGGCTTAAGATTACAAGTCTTGGCAAAGGGGAAAGAGATGTGAGCAGAAAAAGTATTTGGATGGTGGACAGAAAAGAGGGTTTTAGAGAAGTTTGGAGGCTATGAAACAGCTCAGAGAAGGGAGAAGAAAATAAGGCAGATTTTTAAAAAGTAATACAGGTATAAATTGCTGGCTTTTCAGTAATTTTTCTAGAGATACAAATAAAGACTAGAATTGCATTTTAAATACTTTTGGTTGTTGGATTCGAATTTTATTAAGAACATTTGTAGTCTCACCGCAAGAGATCCCTGCATAAATTTATGGTCATTTTTATACAAGTTTATAGTAATTTTTATCCTATGTGGGGTTCAATGAGCTTCATGGATTTGTGGATTGATTTATTTCATCAGCTTGGAAAGTTCTTGGACGTTACCAACTCAGATTTCCTACTGCATTTTCTCTCTACTTTCCTTCTGGGACTCCAACTATACTCTGTTAGATCATTTGACATTGTTTGGCAGATACTTGATGCTCTGTTTTATTCCCCTTGGTCTTTTTTTCTTGGTCCTTCAGTTTAGAAACTTCCTTTGACCTATCTTCAAGTTCACAGAACTTCTCTTCATTTGTATCTAACCTGCTGTTAAGACAATCTAATAAATTTTTCATTTTAGGCATAGTATTTTTCATTTCTAACATTTCCATTTGGTTCTTTTTATAGTTTTCAGGTCTCAGCTGAAATTCTTTAGCATTTTTATTAGTTATTTGAAGTTTTCCATTAGTTAATTCCAATATCTGGATCTAATCCTCTTGACTGTTTCTTTTGAGACTTTATTTGTAAGTAATCTCTACACTCAATGTGGGGCTTGAACTCACAACCCCGAGATCAAGAGCTGCAAGCTCTACCAACTATGCCAGCAAGGTGCCTCCCTATTGACTGTTTCTTTTTTCTTTCTTTTTTAAAGATTTTATTTATTTATTTGACAGAGACAGACACAGCAAGAGAGGGAACACAGGCAGGGGGAGTGGGAGAGGGAGAAGCAGGCTTCCCGCAGAGCAGGGAGCCCGATGCGGGGCTCGATCCTAGGACCCTGAGATCATGATCTGAGCTGAAGGCAGACGCTTAATGACTGAGCCACCCATGTGCCCCTTGACTGTTTCTTAACAAAATTTTCTTGCTTCATATCTTCTACTAATTTTTTTAATCATATGCCAGACATTTTGTTATTAAAGTTTTTACTGAAAAACTGAAGTACATAATATTTACCTCTAGAAAAGTGTACCCTTTCTTTTATCAGGCCATTAAAGTAGGGATCTAAGTAATTCTGATCTGTAATTGATCTGGGTCTAGGTCTCACCGCATCTGTGCATTTGTTAATCACTGAATTAAAATATTTTGAGGGTAGGGACTGAACTTCAGTCGATTTTGCTCATGGGAAGTCAGAAAACGAGGAAGAGCCTGGTCTACAGCCCATGGTGATTACCACTATTGCTTCTTCAGCTATAAGATGTCGTTGTTGGCTGAGGTGCAATTAAAAATGTCCTTCTGAGTGGTCCCTCTTAACTGACTCCAGAGATGCTTGCAATGTTCTTAAAAATACAGTGTTCTGTTTAGCCTCCATGTGTGACGTATAGCATCCTCACATTCAGGGGACTGCATGCAAGTGGGGTATGGGTCTTAGACACTTGTAGAAACTCCTAAACTACTTAATCTCTCTTCTTTCTTTGTGGTTAAATTTTCTTTATCATTTTTGCATTCTTATGCTATAAATTTCTGCATGTTCACTTTTTTCCATAATTAGATTAGCCATGGATTAATAATGATGATGATTAGGTTTTTGCAAAGTACAAAAAGTTCAGGGTTTAGTTTTCTTTTGTATTCCTATCTAATTAGAAATGTTTAAACAGAATGGATGTTCAATTTTATCAAATGCCTTTTAGGCATCTATGGAGTCATCACAAATGGTCCCAAGGAGAAAAATTAGTGCAGCGATTACATTAATAGATTTCTTTATACTAAACTAAATATTGCACCCTTATTAAGCTCTACTTCATCAGAGAATATTCTAAAATGATACTGGATTCTACTTGCTAATATTTTACTTAAAATACAGGCACTAAAGGGGCGCCTGGGTGGCTCAGTCGGTTAAGCATCAGCCTTCAGCTCAGATCATGATCCCAGGGTCCTGGGATCAAGCCCCGTATTGGGCTCCCTACTCAGTGAGGAGTCTGCTTCTCCCTCTCCCTCTGCCCCTCTTCCCCTCCACTGGTGCTCTGTTTCTCACTTCCACTCTCTCAAATAAATAAATAAATAAATAAATCTTAAAAAAAAAAAAATACAGGCAGTAACATTGCCAAGTGAGACTGGTCTGTAGTTTCCATTTTTGTTACTTTTGTTGGGTTTTAATATCGTAACTAACTTAATTAAAAGACTACACACTATTCTTTTTCCATGCATATCTAGTCATGGCCACTGAGAGACACTGCTGAGCTGCTTAATCACAGCATCTGTTCCTGTAGCCTCAGTTTTATCTGTTGCTCCTCACTGGAAATTGTTCCACCCAACTTTATACTTTCTTCCAAGTTCAGATATTAATGCCTGACCCTCTAATCCAGCAGTCAACAAGTTATGGCTTGTGGGCAGGCCACATATTTTTGTAAATAAAGTTTCCTTGGAACATACAGACACACCCATCCATTTAAGCATTGTCCACGGTTGCTCTCAGGCTACAATGGTACCGCTGAGTAGTTCTAACATAGTTCTAACAGAGACGGACGGCATACAAAGCCTATGTTTGCCAACCTCTGCTCTAATTCTTGATTCTTTTAAGCCAAACCCCATCTTTTTAATCATTTCATCTCAGGGAAAGAGTGCAAAAAGACAGCGTCTGTATTGTTTTCCTGAAGTCCAGCCCAACAGAGAGAATGTTTTTAGGTGGAAACGTCAACCCTGGTAGGCAGCCTTGGTCTCGCCTCTGGTGAGGTTTCCTCAGAGCGAAAGAGGCACTATCACTTTTCCAGGTCTCCTTCTACCCCCGAGGAGTTCAAGATAACAATCAGGGAAGAAACTGTTCAAACAAAAATATATCTTGCATTTCTTCAAGTTAAATACCGTTAGTGGATAACTGAGCTGGCTCTAATATTTATACGTTAAATACAATTTGGCTTCTTACTTCTGAAAGCAAACTCTCCAGAGACATAGGATCCATCTTGCTGTAGACATTCCATAGACTCAAACTCACATCCTGCAACTGCAACATAAGGATAAAAACATATAAATAAATGAGTTAATATCACTGTGACAACCAAAAGTATCATAAATGACTATTTTGGTGAAAACTCAGTGATTAGAATAAATCAAAATTTTATCAATTATATTAGAACCAATACATATTAATAAATGCAGTCCCATTCAAGGAAGCTATCTTTACAGAAACTTTGGTACATCTTTTGAATACCCTTCTGAGGGCTCTACTCAACGCCCTTTGAATTATGTGTTTTTTCAGTCTAACTGGTGGGAACAGGTACTGTTCCCAGCCCTTAGCATGTATCAGGCACTGTTCTTGATTACTTTTCAGTTGTTTTTTTTTTTTTTAACTCTGCCCTTGGTAGTTACCTGACACATGAATGCACTGATACTCTTTTGAATACCTGGGATGGGGGGAGGGTAGGGGAATCTTGGCAGATCTTTGGAGTTCTCTCTGGGCACTTTTCTTTTTGGTACTCTAGCTGCCCTGCTCTCACCAGACTCTCTACTGTATCTTCTCAACTTAGGAAATACACTGGGATTCACCTGGGGAACCCCCCCCCCCCCGGGCCTGGAAATTTTCTCAAAGTAGTAAACTAGTGCAATCATACAGCTGACCTTGTCTATTTCTCTCAGGGAATCAATATTTTTCATTGTCTGATGTCTATTGTCTTGAAAACCATTGCTTCACATATTTTGTTTTTTGTTTGTTCTTTTGGTTTGGCTAGGTTGAGTTGTTTTGGGAAGGAGAGAAATCTGGTTCCTACTGTCTTATGTAGGTGACTTATTTTTTTCTTCCTGGAAGAAATGTGATACCCTTTTATCCTTATTGTTCAAAAAAGGCATAGATAGACTTAAGGCTTTTTCCTTCCCATTTATACTTGCTAAGTCATTTAATTTAAAAATTTTTATTCTTTTTATCACTGAAAATGTTTATTCTTTTTAAAAAATTTCCTCCCTTCTGATATCTCTGCTCTATCTTTCTGTAACTCTTACTTGTTGGATATCAGATGTCTTGGATCAGTTCTCTATGTCTTTTAACTGTTTTCTCATATTTTCTATCTCCTTGATTTTTTAATTTTATATTTTTAGAGAATTTCCTAACTTTACCTCCCAAACCCTCTATTAATTTCATCAATCATAATTTCCCAGAGCTCTTATTTTCTTTTTTTTAGTTATTTTTATTTTATTTTGAGCTCTTATTTTCTTTATGTTAATTTATCACCACATAACACTTGTTCTATGGTCACCAAATCTTACTTGTCTGGGCATCCTAATGAGAGTTTTGTGCTTTAAGTTTTGCTCTATATCTTAATTACCTTTGGGTCTTATCCAATCCATCTTTTTTTTTTTTTTAATCTCGATATTTTCCTTTCAAGTTACAGGTATTTAATCAAATGTCTGGTGATCCTTGGTTGCTTGTTTTTACTTCCAAATGGAAAGGCTAATTGGAAGTTTTATGCTCTCAGCAGAGCTTGTCAACTACTAGAAAGTTTTTTTAGGGAGAGCAGACAGGTAAGAGGCAGTTATTCAGGTTCTCTACTCCCTTATATTCTGAATTCCAAAAGACTGAGTTAATATATTTGGCTCCTTCCTCTGTATTCTGGAACAGCTTTTCAAGCATCAACTGATTTGATTTTTTGAAGGTACTGAATCTGATTTCTAATTTTAAATGCAAACTTTAATTTTACTAATAATTTTGAGACATAATATTTCCTTATGTCATCTATCTCCCTTTTTAATTTTGTGTGCTCTACCTACCATTTCTTATTTCTCTTTTTACAAAATCCATTCTTAAAAGGTACAAAAGAGACATTTTTCTCATTTTTTATTCTATTTCCTGGAGAAAATCTTTTTAAAAAGCATGCTGTTTCTTTCTTATGTTTTGTTGAATCTTTTCCTAAGTCTTATTCCACCTTTCAATATGAAGATCTTATGTTTGTCCATAAAAAGGTAAATGAATGCTTGCTCTATGGTTACTCTCATTATTCAGAAGTTTGCTACTAGAATTCTCTCCTTGAGGAGCTAGTTGATGTAAATTTACATTACTAGGTGACAGTTCCAGCAGCCGGAGAGTTAAGAAGGAGGAAGCTGGAGGCAGGGAAAGCCCTATCAGAGGAACTTCCCTATGCTGCTTCCCAGGAAGAGTTCTCTATACCCGTAATTCAGTTTGGCCCAGTCTAAATGCCAAGTAAAAGCTTATGTGGGTCTGGCTTCCTTTCTCATGCTGGCACCTAGTACATCTGGGACAAAGCCTCCTGTGGGTTAATGACTTTCTTCTGGGTATAGACATACAATAAGACAGAATTTTTAAAAATTAAATTTTAAGTGTCTGTAGTTCTCCTTCAAAAGACTCAAGAGTCTTTCTGGCTCAGGCAGTTATCAGGCCTCTGGTGTGTGACTCAGAGTGGAGTACTGTTCCATACCCTAAAGGCTGGTAAGGAAGGGAATGGAGGTGGGGGGAGAATGAGAGGGAGACAAAAGGAAAGCATTTGAGAGA
Organism: Halichoerus grypus; assembly: GCF_964656455.1. Classification (NCBI taxonomy): domain Eukaryota; kingdom Metazoa; phylum Chordata; class Mammalia; order Carnivora; family Phocidae; genus Halichoerus; species Halichoerus grypus. Next base: position 109,900,877 of record NC_135721.1, on the reverse strand, counting down.
AGGACAATTAGCAGCTACAAAGAAAGGCAGGATCTAGAGAAAGGGATCTTGAGAGAAGACTTATAGTAGCCTCACTATATTATGTGTGCAGTTTCCTCCTTATTGCCCACTCCACCCCATTAAACACCACCCTACAGGAAAGATCCACATCATCTTGTAAAGGTTTTTTGGAAGGCACTTTATTGGGGCACCTGGCTAGCTCAGTCAGTAGAGCATGCGGTTCTTGACCTTAGGGTTGTAAGTTCAAGCCCTACTCTAGGTGTGGAGCCTACTTAAAGAAAGGAAGGGCATTTTGTTCCTTTTGGATGTGTCTGCACGGTGTAATGCACCTTAAGGCAGGAGTCAGAAGGCCTGCCTCATTTGGTTTGTATGAACCCTGCAGCCTCCTAAGTGTATTGCCTCTTTTTTTTTTTTTTTTTTTAAGATTTTATTTATTTATTTGACAGAGAGAGAGAGTGGCAGACAGAGGGAGAGTGAGAAGCAGGCTCCTCACTGAGCAGGAAGCCCAACGTGGGGCTTGATGCCAGGACCCTGGGATCTTGACCTGAGCCGAAGGCAGATGCTTAACCGACTGAGCCACCCAGGCGCCCCCCCCCCTTTTTTTAAGTAGTCTCCACACCTAGCACAGAGCCTAGTGTGGTGCCCAATGTGGGGCTTGAACTCAAGACCCTGAGATCAAGACCTGCGCTGAGATCAAGAGTCGAATGCTTAACTGACTGAGCCACCCAGGCGCCCTATGCCCCTATTCTTCTAAATTAGAGAGCACTGAGGCGCCTGGGTGGCTCAGTTGGTTGAATGCCTGATTCTTGGTTTTGGCTCGGGTTGTGATCTCATGGGTGGTAAGATGGAACCCTGCGTCAGACTCCACATTCAGCAGGGAGTCTCCTCCCACACCACTGGTGCTCGCTTACTCTCTCTCTCTCTTAAATAAATAAATAAATAAATAAATAAATAAATAAATAAATAAGAGAGCATTACTTCCTAGCAGGGGCAGCTCCCACAGTCTTGCTGAAGTTCTGCTACTTATAGTCAATGTGAGAATACTATAGTTTTGGAGCAGGAAAAGTGGAGACCAAGTGGTGTGCTTCTCTTCAACCCTACATCCCATGTTCCTTCCACATTACAGGGTTTACCAGGCCAGAATCCATTTACTTCCTAGGGACACTGCTACTTCTTGGAAGGAGGGATAGTAATTAGCCCTGGGCCATGCTTCCTACTCTATGCCTAATAGTATGTTCCCATTTTGAGCATGTCAATGTTCATTCCCTGTTTCTGTGCTGGGGGCAGGTCATCTCATTGGGAGATGCCTATGGTGATGCTGCTAACCTACCAGGCCATCCTCCTTAATATGCACTCTGGGTGACCCCCTCTCCCAGACTCATTCATTAATTCACTTAACAAATATTTATGAGTCATCTCCTAGATAGAAGGAATACTGAAATAAAAGATACTGTCTGTAACACAAAAGATAACCCTTTTATTCCTCTAGTATGCTGTACTTATACAAAATTCTGTACTGTCCTTTTCACTGCTCTTGAATAGTTCTCAAATTATATGAATTTCTAAGATACAAACAACAACAATGAAAAGACTGTTTTTGTTCTCAAGAAGCTTCCGATCCAGAGACCAAGGGTGGGTGGGTACATGAGTAGGGGTGTGTGAAAAATGTGTGACACAGGACAAAGAAAGCTGTAAGAGGAATCAGCTTAGGGTGCTACAGGAGTAGACTGGAAGAACAATGGACTCAGAATGGGGAAAAGAGAGAAACTCCTAGAAGAAAGGACACAGGAGTTTAGTTTAGGGACTAGCTTTGCACAGCATCTATTTTACATTTCAAGTTTTTTAACTTGCTCCATGCTCTTGAGAGATCACTGCTAGCTTTTCAGAGTGTTATAATGATGCACACTCACACTGTGGGGGCCCTTCATAAAGACAGCAAGTGGCAGACAAAAGCCGGGCATACTGCTTTTCACACATACCTCGTATTTCATGGTAAAAAATCCATCCCCTCCAATGCCCTCAAGTGCAAAGGCCTGTACAATTGGCCATTTCTCTACTACAAACATATCAAATATCTGCAAGTGACCTAGAGGAATCAAATAAAACAACATGTATCAAATACCATCCTGGATATAACAGTCTAAACCTGATCTAATGTGGTTAGACAGGCATCATCTCTCTCAAATTCACCATGGCCACATTTAGCAAAATAAAAGTAAAACAGATAAAATAGTTAGATATTAAAACTAGAAATACAAAATGAAAGTCAAAGAAAATTCAAACCATAACAAGTTACATAAATTCAGATTTCTCTATAGTATACTTTCACATTCTGGTTTCCTAAGTGAGCAAGTAAGTTAGTAAATAAATAGTGGCCTATTACATCTGACTTGCATCACTTAGCGGATATAATTATTAACAGACCCAAACTTGGCTCTTCCCCCTTAAGAAACATAGCCAATCAACTTCCTCAAGGGAAAATTACCAAATCAAAAATTTTCCTTTCGTATAGCAATAGTTCTAATGCGCAAAGTTTTTTAAAAATAAGATATAACCACGGCTAAACTTGTGGATTGTTTTCCTTTATTTTTACACATCATTTTTGAGCCTCACTGTCAGCATATTTTTAACAGCTGCCTGAATTACTATTTCTGATTACCAAGAGGCTGCACAGCTATACTCTCCATACAAATAAGTGGCACAGCTAGATGGCAACTGTGGTAAATCCCTTATCAGTTTTTCTATCTGACTAGATGGCCTGCTGTGTTGTTATAGAAATTTCAGTTATGAGTACCAGCTTGCACAGAAAAATCCCCAAATTTCATTCTGCTTGATTCTCTGCCTTTAGTGAAAATAAATCAATGGGTTTCCCAGCTAAATGCCTCCAATGGAAGGAGCAGCAGAAACGCTGGGTTCACACATCATCCAAGCAAGGTTCTAATATGGCTTGCTGTCAGATACCCACCTTGGGAGCTGTAAGGAATGCCAATTCTACTACAGTCTCGAACCATGTCCACAAAGCTGGCAATTTTAAATTCTTCTGCAGCTTCCTCATCTTCATACTGAAGAGGGAAATTGAGAGGAAAACAGGCTCTGAGGAGACATCATGCAAAATCCCCTATTTTCTTGGTATTTTATCAGAGTTATCTCAAATGACATTTATAGAGGACTGCACCCAAGAGGGTGTTTCCAAAGCCAACTTTTTGTGTTTGCTGGTCAGATACCTGAATGCAAGAGATAAAACCTGCCTCAAAAATTCCCCAAAAGCTCACATGGAAAGAAGGGTTCTTCCCATGTTGTTCAAGAGTCAACTATACATCAGTATTTTTTACGATTCTATTTTTTTTTGTTGGATTATAAGTCTGTTATGTTATTTTAGTGATTGCTTAGATTTTATAGTAAACACCTTTAACTTAAAAAAAAGAAAAGAAAGAAGGGTTTTTTACCCGTATTAGGTCACCATTTCCATGAAACCCTAAATCTCAAATCCCAATTTGATTTCCAGCCAAACCCTTGAAAAGAACCCAAAAGGAAACAAATACCAAAAAATCCAAACATGGAAATGTTACAAAAGCTTATCAAATTCTCCTGAGGCAGTCCATTGCACTCATCCCCCAAGAGAATGGGTGCAGGCTGGTGATAAAAAAGCAGGACAGGAAGCTAGGGTCACAAGCCTACGACTAGGTCCCAATTTGAAGAGTCCCTTTTGTCTGTCAGGTAAACAATTTATCTATAAGGTAGCCTCATAATGAATTATGAAAAGTTCCACTAAAACAAATAGCTTTTTTTGTGTAATGACATACTGCAATTTGTTTTTTTTAAGGGGCCTCCTGTTCTAGATCTATACTTTTCTGAAAGAGTATCCTTAGAATGTCTCTAAGTGCCTATTCTATCTTCTCTCCTTACCTCATTTTCAGTCATGCAGTGGAAATGCAGATTTCTCCAATGTGCCACAAAGGGTAAGAGATAGCGATAGTTTATAGGATTACAGTACAGATGGACACTATCTGATTTAATCAATATAATTACATCTGTAAGGAAAACAAAATTAAATCACAACATTGTCAAAGTCATTTCCTTTACACATTTTCTGCACAGGTAATGAATAATACCATTAAAGCTATTTCAGAGACAATGTAACAAAACTCTAAACTGAAAGTTCTTTATAACTAGGCAATATGCCTCAAAGGGACTGTGTAACACTCACGTGTGGGCAGCAAGGATTTTCTAGTTCCCATGCAATGCTCCCACCACTGTGGCCCTCTGGTTACAACAATACTTGCCCAGAATAAGTCAAAAGAACAGCTTTCATGATGTTCTGCTTGGCAAAGTTCAACACCGTTAAATCTGTGGTACCAGACTTAGCTGTGTCCTTTGCTACAGAGATAAATACCAAATGGAAACTCCATAGCCTAAAGCCACCGAGGCAGGAAATATCAAATATAGCCAGTGACGGTTCTTCTGCAGACATCAATGTCTAAAGCTCTTGGCTGTTGACTCAAGGCAACCATGGGCCTGAGGACATCACTGTTCAGCTCTGGGAAGGGTTACTATGTAGGGGGTGAACTCTGTACACAGGAAAGGCTGTGAGGAAGGAAGCAGAGGCAAGTGGACAAGGCTTCTATAAATAGATCAGCAGCTCACAGACTTAAGGAAGAACCATGGATGTTGGTGGGTCAAATAAATAAAACAATCCCAAGGATGCAAATAAACCTAGGTAAGGTAACAAGAGCCATGAAACAGGGCAGGAATATTAAAGCAGTTTGAAGACTGAGAAAGAAAGCAGTCATACTTCCAGAAAAAGAGCAGAGCTCCACTGAATGGCTCCTCAGAAAGCAGAACAATCTCAGGCATCTCTCTAACAAGATGATGCTAGGGAAGTTGATGGAGGAGGTGGCTGGAAGTGAGAGGAGCATGGCGGCAGGGAGCATCTAAAACAGCAGGTTTAGGGCAATGCCAACACAGTAACACAGTGACAGCCCATATTCTACAAAAACCTAAGCCCGATGAATACAGACTGCAGCTGACCACACCACTGGGTGGCCTCTTGAAATAAAGCTCCATGATGCTGACCTTTGGTTTTTCAAAAATCACTCTATGCCCCACACCTGGTCAGACCCAGGTGTTCTAGGCAACACAGTATAGAGCAGCCTATTCACTGCTGACTCTCAGTTAAGCACTAGAATCACAAGGTGGCAAGGGATGGGACAGGGATCACCTCTCATCCTGTTGGTCTTCTTCATACAGGCCCTCTAAGAGCCTTGCCCTGAATCACTTGTAGATTGCCTGCTGAGGAATGAGAGTTTGAAGTCACATGGAGAGCCTGAGGGAGGCTTCCAGTTTATGTTCTACACTAATATGTAAAACTCCACAAAGAATTAGGATCCAGTAAAAGAAATAATGCAACAACTACTAAGCCTAATTAAGCATTCTCAGAATCTCATAGGACTCTGATGTCATTGCTCTGAACAAAATTAACAGTAAAAGATGAAAGTGTAAGAAAATTGGATGAATATGTAAACTATTTTAAGTTTTTTTTAAAAAATAAATCCTTCGTGGGGCGCCTGGGTGGCTCAGTCGTTAAGCGTCTGCCTTCGGCTCAGGTCATGATCCCAGGGTCCTGGGATGGAGCCCCGCATCGGGCTCCCTGCTCGGCCGGGAGCCTGCTTCTCCCTCTCCCACTCCCCCTGCTTGTGTTCCCTCTCTAGCTGTCTCTCTCTCTCTCTGTCAAATAAATAAAATAAAAAATCTTAAAAAAAAAAAAAAAAATCCTTCGTGTTGGCCTCTTTTCCTCTCATATACAGATCAAAATGTAGATGTATAAATCCAGTGATCTCAGTTTACCAACTACTTGGATTTAAAAAATGAATTTACTAATTCATTTTTAATTCATTAATGATTTATTAATTCAGTTAAAGAAAATGCTCATTTCATAAGCACCCATTGTGCCAGATGGCAGGATAAAGACAATGATAAGCAAAAAAAACCCCACACCTTTGGAGGTTTAAACTATTTCCTTAATTTCAGTACTACAATATCCTTAGCAACTTTGGCTGCAGTGAAATCTGTGGCTGGTATGAGCATCTGTCTTTTTATAATTCTAAGTGACTGCCAAGATGAATTCTTTTTAAAGTAGGCTCCACACCCAGCATGGAGCCCAATGCAGGGCTCAAACTCACAACCCTGAGATCAAGACCTGAGCTGAGATCAAGAGTCTGACTCTTAACCGACTAAGCCACCCAGGCACCCCAAGATGAATTCTTTCAAACCAGTAGACGTTGTATAGCATAAAGAAGCATTATTTATTTATTTATTTATTTAATTTTATTTTTTAAAAGATTTTATTTATTTATCTGACAGAGAGAGACATAGCGAGAGAGGGAACACAAGCAGGGGGAGTGGGAGAGGGAGAAGCAGGCTTCCCGCTGAGCAGGGAGCCCGATGTGGGGCTCGATCCCACGACCCTGGGATCGTGACCTGAGCTGAAGGCAGACGCTTAAAGATTGAGCCACCCAGGCACCCCAAGAAGCATTTTTTAAAAAAAAGATTTTATTTACTTGAGAGAGAGAGCACAAGCAGGGGAAGGGGCAGAGGGAAAGGGAGAAGCAGGCTCCCCACTGAGCAGGAAGCCTGATGCAGGGCTTGATCCCAGGATGCTGGGATCATGACCTGAGCCAAATGCAGACGCTTAACTGATCCAGGTGCCTCGCATAAAGAAGCATTTTTAAAAATCAAACTCTGAAACTAAATTTGATATTGAAAGAAATTTAATGGAAGTTATAATTGCAGCCTGCTCCTTCTGCACTTCCTAATAAAAAGAAAATCTAGTCAATCTATAAGGATAAACATTGTTAAGGATTTTACCACAGAAAAATTTTCACATACAGTAGACCAGGGTTCCTTAACCTTAGAACTATTGATAGTTTAGACCAGATCATTCTTTGTTGTGGGGGGCTATCCATGACACTGTAGATGTTTAGTAGCCACTCTGCCCAGTTGTGACAATCAAAAATGTCTTCAGATATTGCCAAATGCCCTTCGGGGAATAAAACTGCCCCCACTTTAAAACCACTGCACTACATCCACTGCAAGATGACTTCAATATCAATATTCAATATCAAATGTTAGCTTTCATGCACTCCCAGCTGCTTCACAAGAGCTGCCTGTCTCTTGTTCAGTTTGATTTGTCTATTCCTGTCTCTGGGTCCATCTGGCAGACAAGTCACGATGCTAAGTATGTGATATCAGAGATAGCTCCTGGGCATCAGCCCACAACAGCATCAACACAGGGAGTGTCTCAGAGCTGAAGAAAGGGGAATGCAAGCAGAAAGCCTCCACTGTAATCATGGGCATCATCATGAATTAAAGTCACACAGAAAACAATTCCCAAAGACAGAGATGGACAAAGAGCCTTTGTTCCTAAGCTGAAGATCCACACGAAGTCTTCCTTGTAGGAGTAGCCTGCAGGCTCATCCTTTACCCACAATTGAATGTGCTTTCACAGGACAACAGCACATAATCTGAACCTCCCAGCACGTAAAGGCAGTGGGCAATTGAGAGGAAAACTAGTACCTTGCCAAGAAGATATAAAGCCAAACTGATATGCACTTTTCCCTCTAAAGCTGATTAACCCAGTAAACATATTCTGAAAACTACTTGTCACTAATCTTGTATCAACCAGCAGGTTACTAACAGGAGCATACTACTTAATACCATATATACTTACCATCTAGAACTTCTTCAGAAAACCCCGTTTTCTCAAAATCACTTGTATTCTGATTGTACAAACCAAACAGAAGATAGTTCGCCAGCTCTCTGCAGCCTTCATTGTACCTGCTATCGATTCCTGCAAAGCAAAGAAGGCTCTGATCAGCTGTACTATGGGACACAAATGAGTCCCAATAAATTGCCCCTGCTCGGCAAAACCCTGATGGTTAAGTTAAAGGCAGAAGCTCACACTAGTTTTGTGCCAGAAACCAAATTAAGCAACTCTGTGAATGAAGCATCAAGTTGGTTGTTACTTGGTTTTCAAGATCTATATAGTTGAGACAGTTAAACAGCATACATTATTGAAGCTATTCATTTCCAAAAAGCAATTTTTCAGTTTATTTTTTTATTTTTATTTTTTAAAGATTTTATTTATTTATTTGACAGAGAGAGCGGGAACACAAGCAGGGGAGTGGAAGAGGGAGAAGCAGGCTTCCTGCCGAGCAGGGAGCCCGATGTGGGACTCGATCCCAGGACCCTGGGATCATGACCTGAGCCAAAGGCAGATGCTTAACGACTGAGCCACCCAGGCGCCCGCAATTTTTCAGTTTAGAAAGAAGCAAAGAATACGGTCCTGCCTGCCATGGCCTGCCATGGCTGGTTAAAGATTTTGGAATACTTTTCAGTTGGGATAGGAATAGGGGATAAAAAATATTCACTTCTCAAAGAGAGCTTTACCAAAACATGGCGGATCAAATAAACGCAGATTAAGGTAGTTTGAAAAGAACCCAAAGAAGTGAAAAAGAGGACAAGTGAATGGAACAACAAACACCCATCATTTCACAAATATTTATCAAATTCAAGGCCCATCACTGTGCTGGATGCTGGAGTGTGTGGTAAACATGCCTGCAAATGGCCCCCATGGAGCTTACAGTCTAATGGGGCTGGGTCAGAAACAAAAAAGAAATTAAACAATATACCTTCACTACTGCCTCTCAATGGCATGGGCATATGTACTACCTGGTTCCTGAGTATCTCTGAACATGTCACGGGCAGGTGGTAGCTGTCTACATGAGGCTGAGGAAGGAGCTGGAGCAGAAAGAGCTCTAAGAATAGGAATATGGCTAAAGCCTGGGAAAGAGGACTGTCAATGGTCATTCAGACAAGTGAAAAAAAGTAATGGTCATTTAGAGCAGAGGGGCCCAGGGACTGCCTGTGGCAGACGACTTCTAATATAAGAGAACTCCCTTCTAAGCTGAGATCAAAGCAGCACAGCCCTGTTCTATCCCATTCAATGCTTCAGTGAAGGGAGGGGTGAAAAAGAATCAAAAGCCAGAATGGACTGGCCTATCTAAGGCCCAAAGTTTAAAGGGCTACAGAGTGAAAAATAAACAGCAGACTGAGCAGACCTGGCCTCAGCATGTCCACTTCCAAGGGTTCCAGCTGCATAAATTGCTGACATGAAAAAGACTGACCATGTAAAATTAAAGGCAAAAGAAACTCTATGTAGGCACTATGCTTTAGCTGACAAAGTTGTTTCTCATAGGGGTATTATGGGTTAACAATTCTGATACTGCTATATATGTATACTGGAATTAAACAAGTAAACTAATGGTGGATGATGGGTGCCAAGTTTCCTACTGGTGAAGTAGAAGTTTACAGATAAGCAAAAGGGAGAAACTAGAATAACCTATGTGGTAACTGGGTAGGATGGAGACATTAATATGAATTCACGTTTAGTGTAATATAGATACAGATGGTTACATAACATTTACAGGTAATGTACACACAAGTATTTTGTTACTCTGTCAGTTGCCCCAGGGCCTAGGAGCAATGACATCCCAGTAGTAACAAGAGTATATCCAATGCCCAGATTCTGATTTCTAATACCATTCTCCAATAAAAGGAACCCTAGCACTCCTTGGAGAAATGGCTGATTCTAGGACTGGAGCAGGAAATATATAAAATAAGCCTAGAGTATCTTATAGTGCCAGAAAGTACAGAAATGCTAAACAAACAAAACTTTGATTGGGGGGGGTATGTCAAAGGGAGGGACACAGAAGCCAACTGAAATGATAGCATAAGTACAGTAATGAACAGGTGCTTTTATTCATAGGTAAATTCATGGCAAAGACAGCCCCCACCCTTCTGAGGGTTGCAGCTGGAGAATCCAATGAATGTTGTTTAAACATCTGGAACTTTTGGCGGGAATTCCAGGTTTACCACAACTGTGGTTTGGTTTTGCTTTGTTTTTAGGTAAAATACAGCTTTAACAAAAAATAATGTAATTTCTATCATAAATCCACATTCCCTTCTAAAAGCAGAAAACTTGATCACATTTTCCCAAGTAAGCTCAGTAAAATTATTGCACAGTTTTTTAAATTCCAAACTTAGGCATTTTTAAGGTTCTGCCCTTCATTTTCTCCCCTAAATACCATTTAAGTTTCAAAGAGGGCTTGTGCAAGGGTGTGTGTGTGTGTGTGTGTGTGTGTGTGTATTGAGTGTATATGGTCAAGAGGCATTCTTTGTTCTCTGCTGGCATCAGCCGCTATTTATTTTTTTTAATTTTTAAATTTTCATTTAAATTAAATTAATTAACATATAGTATTTTATTAGTTTCAGAGGTAGAGTTCAGTGATTCATCAATCTTATATAATACCCAGTGCTCATTCCATCATGTGCCCTCCTTAAAGTCCATCACCCAGTTACCCCATCCCACACTCCCCGCCCCTCCAGCATCCCTCAGTTTGTTTCCTATGATTAAGAGTCTCTTATGGTTTGTCTCCGTCTTTGATTTCGTTTTATTTTTCCCTCCCTTCTCCTATGATCCTGTTTTGTTTCTTAAATTCCACATATGAGTGAGATCATATGATACTTGTCTTTCTCTGATTGACTTATTTCGCTTAGCATAATACCCTCTAGTTCCATCCACGTTGTTGCAAATGGCAAGATTTCATTTTTTTGGATGGCTGAGTAGTATTCCATTGGCTATATATACCACATTGTCTTTATCCATTGTCGATGGACATCTGGACTCTCCACAGCTTGGTTATTGCACCACAACTGTGTTTTTATGGAGACCTACCAACCTCTGGGCTGAGTAGTGGAACCAGGATTCAAACCCAAAACCTGCCTAGCTCCAGACTGCATGTTTTTAACCACTCTGCACACTGCCTCTCGCAAGCTTAAATGCAAGTGCGGTTAAGTGAAAACACAAAATCATGCATACAATATATGAGGAAAGATAAACAAGAACCTAGTAGTGGTTTGCTTCTGAGAAGGAACTTGGGTGGTTGATGGACAAACCACCAGACTTAACAATTCCACTTCCACGACTCAATACTACGGGTATAAATGAAAATAAGATAAAGAAGATTAATCTGATACAGAAAAATCTCCAAGATACACTGTTAAATGAAAATTTAAAGATTAGGTTAACAACAGTATAAATAAAATGTTCCCATTTGTGTTAAAAAAAAAAAGATTCAATTGGCAATGCTATCTCTGGGGAGTGGAACAGGGTATCAGGGATGGTTAGGAAGCTCTGTTCATTATCATTTGTGTATTGTCTTTTTTTTAAAAAGATTTTATTTATTTATTTGACAGAGAGAGACAGCCAGAGAGAGAGGGAACACAAGCAGGATAAGTGGGAGAGAGAGAAGCAGGCTTCCCGCTGAGCGGGGAGCCTGATGTGGGGCTCGATCCCAGGACCCTGGGATCAGGACCTGAGCCGAAGGCAGACACTCAACGACTGAGCCACCCAGGCGCCCCCATTTGTGTATTGTCTTAATTTTTAAATTATATGATGCATTTTCACAATAAAAAAAAAATTAAAGAACAAATAAATGCCCAGTTCTGCCACTCTATGGTCCTGAGCAAGTCTGTCTCATCTCCTAGAGTTTGTTTCCCACTCTGTAAAAAGAGACAACGCTGCTCCCTTGCAAGGCTGCTGTGAGGAGAAATGAGATAACATGTACAAACTGCCTGCCCTGTGGTAGGGTCTCCTTATCCCACTGATAGCTCACCTGATCTCATGAGAACAGCACCAGATTTCAAGGGAACAAGAGCTGGGAGAAGGACACTAACTCAAGCTTATCTCACAATGATACTATTATTAATATCTTCCTTGAAAGGAAGCCAAGTTGCCCCACCTTGTTAAAAGCACTGACCTAGGATGCAGAGGATCCCATCAGGTTGAGACTTGCTGCTCTGGGTCAAGATGCTCTGAACCTGGCGGAGTCGGCTGCAGCTGCAACAAGAACAGAAATCAGCTCCTGAGTGCCAGCACACGAAGGCATGAGGAGGAGGAATGATGCTAGGGATGGAAACTGGTCCTTGCCTGGTTTTGATATCAGAACTATAACATGAACTGGAAGTAATCCCTTCTCTTCTATCTTCTGGAAGAGATTATGCAGAATTTATCTGAAGCCTAATCTGAACTGCTGATTACAAACTGGACAGTCTGTGGTTCTGTGGCTCAATAGAGAATGGAGCCAAAGGCCCTCTCATGGTCAATGCTAGACAGGACTGGGACTCAGCAGCTGATCAGAATGCTCTCTGATGACTTCTCATTTTTGAGGATTATCAAAGAAGAGTTTCCACACTTATTTGCCCCAACTGTGGTCCCCATCAGTTTTCCAAAAACAAAAATGAAAAACATGTAAAAACCAAAAAATTGGTTTAAGGATCTAAATGAAGCTCTGATTCATCAGCACCACTACCCCCAGTTAGAGTGTCAGCAAAAGATATTTGTTCCCCTTTCTGGGCAGGTCTATTCCTGTGGCCTTAGCGATACTCCCTCCTCCCAAACAAAGCATAAGGAGAGGCACTCCCAGACATTAATATCACTTCTAAGGATTCCATGCTCTCCATACCAACCCCTCCTCCTTTCCAGCAGTCCCAGAAAAAGATGCTCAGTTTCCTGCTTAAGACTGATCCTTCCACTATATCTCTCCCTGTCACCTCCAGGTTCAGGATCTGCCTCCACTATTCATTCCCTAAGACTCCTATATTTAATTTTTTCCCTATGGTCAACATAATCTCAGCCTTACCACATCATTATTAACTAAGATCCTCCACAAACCAACTACACTAACTGTTCCATCTATGACAATCAGACTTCATCCCCACCCCTCGCTGAATCTGCTCCATTGCACTGCCCTATATTCAACCAAACAACAGTATTCAGCCAAACAACACTATTTCTCTTCTCTGAATTCTTTTTTTCCTGTGGATTCTTTCTGATGTTTCTACTCCCAAAAAATCCATTCCATGACTTAGTTGTCATTATCATTGCCTTCCCTCATGATGTTCACATATACCACCTAACATCTAAACCAAAGACAGTACTCCAAGAAAAGAAAGCTATAGACCAATACCCATCATGAATATAGCTCTAAAAACCCTTAATAAAATATTAGTAAATAGAATTCAACAACATATAAAAAGAATTATGCACCATGACCAAGAGGGGTTTACCCCAGGGATGCAAGGCTGGTTCATTATTGGTAAATCAATCAATGTAATTCATCATATTAACAGGCTAAAGAAGAAAAAAAATTACACAACCATATAATTGATGCAGAAAAATCATTTGACAAAATTCAACACTTGTTCACAATAAAAACACTCAGAAAACTAGGAATTAAGATTATATTTAATAGTGAAAGACTGAATGCTCTTGCCCTAAAGGAGGAACAAGAAAAAAAAGTCTGCTCTCATCACTCCTATTCAACATGATAATGGAAGTTCTAGCTAGTGCAATAAGGCAAGAAAAGGAAATAAAAGACATACATATTGAAAAGGAGGAAATAAAACTATCCTTATTTGCAGATGACATAATGGTCTATGTAGAGAATCTCATGGAATCTATAAAAAAATCTTAGACCTAATAAGTGAGTTCAACAAGGTTGCAAGGTCAAAATAAATCAACTCTATCTCTGTATCAAAGCAATGAACACACGGAAACCAAAATTTAAAAAAAATGCCATTTAAATATAAATTTAACAAAACATGTATAGGATTTACATGCTAAAAACTATAAAACACTGATAAAGGAAATCATAGAAGGGGCACCTGGGTGGCTCAGTCAGTTGAACGTCAGACTCTTGGTTTTGGCTCAGGTCATGATCTCAGGGTGGTGAGATCAAGCCCCACGTCAGGCTCCATGCTCAGCATGCTGGAGATTCTCTCCCTTTCCCACCCCCTCGGCCCCTCCCTCTGCTCACACGTGCTCTCTCTAAATAACTAAATAAAATCTTTTTAAAAAGGGAAATCAAAGAAGATATAAGTAAATGGGGAAACACTGTGTCCATGGATTAGAAGACTCAAGACAGTATAGGTGTCAATTCTCCCTAAATTAATGTACAGGTTTAACACAATTCCTTCAAAATTCCAAGATTTTCTGTAGATATAGACAAGATTAACCCAAAACTTACATGGAAAGGCAAAGGAACTAGAATAGCTAAAAATTTTTGAAAGAAGAAAAAATAGAGGGGCGCCTGGGTGGCTCAGTCATTAAGCATCTGCCCTCGGCTCAGGTCATGATCCCAGGGTCCTGGGATCAAGCCCTGCATCAGGCTCCCTGCTTGGCGGGCAGCCTGCTTCTCCCTCTCCCACTCCCCCCGCTTGTGTTCCCTCTCTCACTGTCTCATAAATAAATAAAATCTTTTAAAAAAAAGAAGAAAAAATAGAGGAATCACTCTGATGTCAAGACTTATTATACAGCTAAAGTAATCAAGACTGAACGGTACTGATTGAGAGACAGACAAATAAATCAATGGAACAAAACAGAACTGCCAGAAATAGACCTACACAAATACAGCTAATTAATTTTTGATAAAGGTTCAAAAGCAATACAATGGAAGAATAGTCTTTTCAATAAATGGTCCTGGAGCAAATGGGTAACCACAGACAAAAACATGAACCTCAACCTAAATTTTGTACCTTACACAAAAATGAACGCAAGACAGATCACAGATTTAAAATTTTAAATGTAAAACTACAAAATCTTTATTATTTTTTTTAAAGATTTTATTTATTTATTTGACACAGAGAGAGAGAGCACAAGTAGGCAGATCAGCAGACAGAGGGAGAAGGAGAAGCAGGCTCCCTGCTGAGCAGAGAGCTCGATGCGGGGCTCAATCCCAGGACCCTGGGATCATGACCTGAGCCGAAGACAGACACTTAACCGACTGAGCCACCCAGGCACCCCAAAACTATAAAATCTTTAGGAGATAACAAAAGAAAATCTTCAGAACTTTAGATTTAATGAAATTCTTAGACTTGATACCAATAGTATAATCCAAGAAAGAAAAAAAATCAATAAACTGGACTTCATCAAAATTGTAAACTTTTGCTTTGTGAAAGATCCTGTTGAAAGAATGAGAAGACAAGCTACAGACTGGGAGAACATATTTATATCACATATCTGACAAAGTAGAATATATAAAGAACTCTTAAAACAACAGTAAAAAATTTAAAATCCATTTAGAAAACAGGCAAAAGGCATAAGGAAACATTTCCTCAAAGAGGATATAGAGATGGCAGATAAGCACCTGAAAACATGTTCTACATCATTATCCATTAGGGAAATGCAAATTAAAACCACAATGAGATATCACTATACATCTATTAGAAAAGCTAAAGTAACAAACACGGACAATACTAAAATGCTGCGGAGGATTCAGAGAAACTGGATCATTCATAAATTTCTAAAGGAAATTAAAGAAGACACCAATAATAGAAATACATCCATGTTCGTGACTGGAAGCCTTCATATTGTTAAACTGTCAATTCTACAGAAAGTGATCTATAGATTCAGCACAATCCCTATCAAAATCCCAATGATGTTTTTTGTAGAAATAGAAAAATCCATCCTAAAATTCATAGGAAATCTCAAGGGACCCAGAATAGTCAAAACCATGTTGAAAAAGAAGGACAAAGCTGGAGGAGACACTTCCTGAGTACAACAGTAACTACAAAGCTATGGTAATCAAAACAGTGTGGTACTGGCATAAAGACAGACATACTGAACAATGGAATGGAATAGAGAACTCAGAAATAAACTCTTTTTGTGATTGGCTTATTTCACTCACTATAATATCCTCACAGTCAAATGATTTTTCACAAGGGTACCAAGACCATGCACTGAGAAAGGACAATTTCTTTTTAAGATTTTATTCATTTGACAGAGGGAGGGAGAGAGAGAGAGAGAGGGCACAAGCAGGGGGAGGGGCAGGCAGAGGGAGAGGGAAAAGCAGGCTCCCCGATAAGCAGAGAGCCCGATGGGGGGCTTGATCCCAGGACCCTGGTATCATGACCTGAGCTGAAGGCAGACACTTAACCAACTGAGCCACCCAGGCCCCCCAAAAGGACAATTTTTTTCAACAAATGGCTTTGGGAACACTGTATTATCTACACGAGGAAGAAAAATTTGGACCCTTACTTTACATCATATATAAAATTTAACTCAAAACAGAAAAAAGACCTAAATGTAAACCTGAAAACTGTAAAACTTTTAGAAGAAAATATATGGGAAAAGCTTCATGAAACTGGATTTGGCAATGATTTATTGCTATGACACCAAAAGCACAAATAAAATAGAAAATACGTAAATCAGACTTTATAAAAATTAAAAACTTACATTCACAGAAGGACACAATCAACAAAGTGAAAAGGCAAACCACAGAATGGGAGAAGATATCTGCAAATCATGTATCTGGTAAGAGACTAATATCCAGAATATATAAAGCACTCCTACAATTCAACCATACCCACACACACACACACAAACCCATTGAAAATAGGCAAAAGACTTGAATACACATTTCTCTAAAGAAGATATATGAATGGCCAATAAGCACATGAAAAGATGTTTAACATCACTAATCATGAGGGAAATGCAAATCACAACCAAAAGGAGATACTAATCCCACACAAATTAGGATAACTACTATTAAAAAAAAAAGAAAAACACAAACAAGGATCAGGAGAAATTGGAACCTCTGGGCACCGCTGGTGGGAATGTAAAACTGTCGCTGCTGTGGAAAACAGTATGGCAGTTCCTCAAAAAATTAAAAATAGAGGGACGGGGGAGGCAAAAATTTAAAAACAGAATTATTTTATAATCCAGAAATTCCACTTCTGGGTATATATCCAAAAAAAAACCGAAAAGGATTTGAAGAGATATTTGTATACCCATGTTCACAGCAGCAATATTCGCTATAGTCAAAAGGTAGAAGTAAGTATCTATTGACACGAATAAACAAACTCTGTTATATACATACAGTAGAATATTATTCAATCTTAAAGGAGATTCTGAAACATGCTAAACACACGAATGAACCTTGAAGACATTATAGTAAGTGAAAAATAAGCCATTCACAAAAAGACAAATATCATATGATTCCATTTTTACGAGATACCTACAATATTCAAATTTATAGAGACAGAAAGTAGAGTAGTGGTGCTGGGCTGGGGGAAAGAAGTGGGGTTACTGTTTAATAGGTACAGAGTTTTATAAGATGAAAAGAGTTCTGTGGGTGAATAGTGGGATTGTAGCACAATATGAATGTACTTAATGTCGTTAAACTGTCCATTTAAAAAATGGTTAAAATGGTAAATTTTGTTACAAGTGTTTCACCACAATTAAAAAAAAATTTTAAGTTAAAAAAAGTCAATGTCACGTAAAACAAAAACAGAGAGGGAGAACTCTTCTAATGTGAGAGATTAAATAATAATAATAGCAATGTAATGTAAAAACCTTAATTTGATTAAAAAAAAAACAGGGAAATATCCCTGAGACATCTGGAAAAATTTGAATATGGACTGGGCATTTGATGGTAGTAGGGAATTACTGTTAATTTTCTTAAGTGAGATGTTATTGTATTTATACCTAGAATGTCCTTTTTTTTTTTTTTTAGCAGATACATGAGGAAGTACTTAGAAATGTCAGGATATCTGTAACTCACTTGAAAAGGATTTAACAGAAAACCAGAATGAGGAAAAGAAAGAAAAATAAAGATAACACACACAGCAAACTGTTAAAAATTACTGACTCTAAGTGGTAGGTATATCAAGTATTCACCATACTACTCTTTCACCTTTTCTGTATTGTTTGAACATTTTCTTAATAAAAATCTGGGGCTGGAGGTAAGGGTGGAAGCAACTGAGGGTTTTAGAAGCAGCAGAACAGAAACTGCAAGACGATCAAGATTAAAGCAAGAAACCTTCTTTCCCTGGGAAATGGATGTCTGCCCCCCTCCACTCTTTCATGTTTACTACAAGATCAATCTTGCAATAATTCTCTGCACTAGAAATATTTCATCGAGTTGGTCCTTTGGCCCATTTCCTAACCCATATGAACAGCAGACAGACTGCCAAGGTTACCAAGAGCTCTTTGGTTTTCAAACTAACAAGCAGCCAGTGACAAAAAGCATGAATCCGTCATGTGACCGGGAAACAAACAGCTCCCCCAACTACTGCTGTGGAAAGCCAAGACAATACTGAGAATAGGAGCAAAAAGCGTTTCTTTTCCACAAGTATCTTGGCCAAATAAAGTGGAAGCATTTAAAATATAGAAAGACCTTCCTCTTCCCAGAGTAAAACACTATTCTAATTAGTATCTCTTATTTTCCTGTCAAATGAGTAAAACTAAATTCAGTTCTTTCCTTTATACATTTTCGTGCTTCCCAAATTTAATTCTTAACCAGAACATAGCCTATTATTTGTCACTGAACCATTAAACTTGTCACTTATTGAAATACTTACCTATTAAAAAAAGAAACCCAGTAAGTATAGAGAAAACCACCATCACCAGTATTCTCAGCACCCAGCAATTAGCCTCTATTAACATTTTGGCATACTTGCTTTTATCTACCTTAGTGCCACATGTAAAATATTTATTATCCTTTTTTTGATGAAAAGAAGTGGAATATTAAAACTGTCATTGCTCCTGACCCCCAGAGGTCACCACTGAGCTTGTTGTATATCCACCAGTCTTTTCTTCTTTTTTCCCCCAATAGAAACTTTCAAACATACACCAAATCCAGCAAGAGCACTGCCCTCTAGCTTCCAGGTTTACCTGGGCACTGCTAGCACATCCTGGGTAGATAGATGGCCTGAGGTCACCACGACTTTACAAAGTTCCTCTTTCAGAGTACCTGGAGTCTCAGCAGACCCCCTAATGTGCTTTATGTCAAATATGCTGCTTGTATACTATACTTTATTTCTGACTTTCATTGGGTTCACACTCAGAATCTAGACAGAATAGATGATAAAGTGAAGAAGCCAGACCTAAACAGAAGCAGTTTACCCAAAATCACAAGGCTGAGCCAGGATTAGCAGCACCAAAATGTGAGTCACCAGATACCTTAACTCTGAACTTTTCCTTTCTGCTACACCTCACTGATGCCACAGACACAGAGTTTCTGAATTCTAAACAGTCCGTCATCTCTGTTTTTCCCATCTTCGGTTTTATAATAGTTAATTCACTGCTCACTGCTTTTACAAGTTACTGTATACACAGCCAGGTATATTTTCTTGTTTGTATTTCATTATCCTGGTTCCCTGGAAATGGACAAAAAAACCTGAAAATTTTATTTTTGCCTGTTTTTTCCTCCATAAGTGACTTTATGTTGACTTTATTTTCAAAATTAAATAATTAATGAACATATTGTCCTTATATTCTGAATGCTTTGTGTTTTGATTGTTTTACAAAGTGAATCCTCAAACTAATCTGGTTCACCTTATAGAAAACTGCTGGGAACAATTTGGTGTGAATCTCTCAGTAATGTATAGTTTGGGTGAGTTTTTTTGGGGGGGATGGATTGCTTTTACATAAAATCATAATCATGAGATACATAACTGCTCTGCAACATGCCTTTTTCACTTAACATTATGCCTTAAGGCCTTTCCAAGTTAGTACATAGAACTCAACTGCATTTTTAAAAGTGCCATACTGTATTCTTTTGTTTTTATTTAACCAGCCACTCTGATTAACATTCAGGATATTTATTATTCTTGCAATAGCAAACTGCTTCAAAGAATAACTATATCCATCTTTGGCACTGCAAAAATTTCTGCAAAGTAGAGATCTAAAAAGTAGCACTGCCAGTTTAAGAGGTACCTGCATTTTAAATTTTGACAGATGTTGCCAAATTGTTTTCTTAAAACAGTCACCTACAATATACCAGACTACCTGTTTCCCCATAACTTTCTAAACCATGTGTTATCACTCTTCAACTAATTTTCATTATCATACTTTTACATTTCTCCCTAATCTCGACGGAGACTGTCAGATGTTTATTGATCATCTATATTTCCTTTTCTGTGAATGCATATTCTTGTTCTTTACCCATTTTCTATCTACTCATGGGGGGGTTCTGAATAATTAATATATTCCATATTTTAAAAGTCGTATTTTGGTCATATGCTGCAAATATTTTCTTTAAACTTCTAGACTTGGTTTATGGTATCTTTTTTCATGCAGGAGCTGTCAAGTTTTATTTAACTAAATCTGCCTAACTCTATCTTTAGGCTTAGGAGTTTTAGGTCTTCCTTTTGTGTCTTCCCCACTCAGTATTATAAAAAATAATAAAATGCCAATTACTTAATTTTATTTGTGTGTGTGTTTTAAACATTTAGCTCTTTGCTTCTCTGGAACTTGCTTTTTTACTTTTGTGAAGTGGGAATATAACTGTATTATTTTATTTTATTTTATTTATTTATTTGAGAGACAGAAAGCATGAGGCAGAGGGAGAGGAAGAAGCAGACTCCATGCTGAGCAGGGAGCCTGAAGCTGCTTGATCCCAGGACCCTGGGATCATGACTTGAGCAGAAGGCAGATGGTTAACTGACTGAGCCACCCAGGTACCTCCAAAATATAAATGATTGTTCCAAGACCACATATTGACCCTTTTCATCCTGATGTAGAATGCCACTTTCAGCATATGTTAAATTATTATATAAAGTGGGATCCATATTTTTGATCCTTATTTGATCTATTTATCAAATAGATAAAGAGGTGTCCTCTTTTCTTTTTAAAAAAAGATTTTATTTAGGGGCGCCTGGGTGGCTCAGTTGTTAGGCGTCTGCCTTCGGCTCAGGTCATGGTCCCAGGGTCCTGGGATCGAGCCCCACATCAGGTTCCCTGCTCAGCGGGAGCCTGCTTCTCCCTGTCCAGCTCCCCCAGCTTGTGTTCCCTCTCTCGCTGTCTCTGTCAAACAAATAAATAAAATCTTAAAAAAAAAAAAAAAAGATTTTATTTATCTGTTAGAGAGAAAACATGAGTGGAAGGGAGGGAGAAGCTGACTCCCCACTGACCAGGGAGCCCGATGTGGGCTTGATCTCAGGACCCAGGCCAAAGGCAGATGCTTAACCATCTGAGCCACCCAGGCACCCCTGAACACTTTCTTTTTCTTTTTTAAAAAGATTTTATTTTTCAGAGAGAGACCATGGGAGAGCGCAAGAAGGGTGGGTAGCAGGCAGGAGGAGGAGCAGGCTGCCTGACAAGCAAGGAGCTCTGTGTGGGACTCCATCGCAGGACCCTGGGGTCATGATCGAAGTGAAAGCAGACGCTTAACCAACTGAGCCACCCAGGGTCCCTGAACATTTTCTTTTTAAGATGAATTATAAAATCAGTTTGTCAAGTTCCAGAAAAATTCCCATTGAGAATTTGTATTATGATCATACTGAATTTGGACAGCATTGAGCTCCCTACTCAGGAACATGATTTATCTCTCCATTCATTCCTCTCCTGTTTTATGTCCTTCTGTCAAGTTTTATATTTTTATTTATATAACTTTTACACATTTCTTATTAGATTGATTCCTAAAGTTTTTGTTCCCATTTTGAATATCATCTTGAATCCATTACCTTTTTCAAACAATTTGATAAAATCAGTTCTAATAGTTTTATCTATTATCATAGTTTTCCAAGCAGTAAATCATAGCGGTTTTATCTCTTCAATATTTACAGCTTTTATTCCAACTCATTAATTCATCATGTTTTTACTGAGCACCTACTGTGTGTTAGGCACTGGTTATTCAAGAGGTGGGGGGGGGACTTAGCAATTAATAAAAGGGCAAAAACCCTTGGGATGAAAATACTAGAATTTACATTTCATTTTTTTTTTTCAGAACTTACATTTTCTTTTTTACACGGAGCTCGAGCTCACAACCCTGAGATCAAGACCTGAGCTGATATCAAGAGTCAGACGCTTAACCGACTGAGCCACTCAGAAGCCCCTAGAACTTATATTCTAATTGGGAAATGAGTGAGGGAGAAATAAAAATAAATAGGAAAAGTACAGTTACCATATGGTGATAAGTGGAGGATTGAAAGTCCTAAGAGAAGGATGGGTTGCCGTTTTAAAGAGAGATATTAGGAAAGGTTTTACTGAGAGGACATTTGCATAAAGACCTGAAGGAAGCTAGAGAGCAAGCTGCACAGTAAGTGCAAAGGTCCGGAAGCAGCAATGTTTACAGCAAAGTGAGGTAGACAGTAGTAACAGATGAAGGGGGGGGGAAGGTGGAAACTGGATTAGAGTCTCGTCAAAGTTCATGATTTGAGATTTTTCTTGGAGTGTTTTGAAAAGAGGGATGACTTATATAAGATGATTTCTATTTTCATAAGATGACTTTATTTACTGTATTGGAAACAGACCAAAGGGGGACAAGAGTTGAACCTGAGAGACCAATTAAGAGCCTACTGCAAGAAGTAGATGATTATTTCTTTTGCTTATCATTTTTTTTTATTAAGTAGGCTCCATGCCCAGCGTGGAGCCCAATGCAGGGCTTGAACTCACAACCGTGATTCAAGACCTGAGCTTATATCAAGAGTCAGATGCTTAACCAACTCAGCCACCCAAGTGTCCCTCTTTTGCTTATCTTATTAGCTGAAACCTTATTATGTTACTTGATTTAAATCAAGAATGAATATTAAATTTTAAGTAGATTTTGGGGGGCATCTACTAGTCTGTTAATTTCATTGATAGATTTTATTTATTTATTTATTTAATTTATCAGAGAGAGAGAGAGAGAGTACAAGCAGGGGAAGCAGCAGAGGGAGAAGCAGGCTCCCCACTGAGCAAGGAGCCCAATGTGGACTCGATCCCAGGATCCCGGGATCATGACCTGAGCCAAAGGCAGACGTTTAACTGACTTAGCCACCCAGGCGTCCCTCACTGATAGATTTCCTGATGATGAACAACTCTTGCATTTCTGGGACAAATTCTACTTATGTGTAAAGCTGTTTTACCATACTTCTAGATTCAATATACTATTTTTTTTTTTTAAAGATTTTATTCATTTATTTGAGAGAGAGAGCACATGAGAGGGGGGAGGGTCAGAGGGCGAAGTGGACTCCCCGCCGAGATGGGAGCCTGATGCGGGACTCGATCCAGGGACTCCAGGATCATGACCTGAGCCGAAGGCAGTCGCTTAACCAACTGAGCCACCCAGGCGCCCTCAATATACTATTGTTTTATTTAAATGTTTGCATTTGTAGTTCTCCTTTGTGTTCTCCTTGTTAAGTACCAGGATTATGCCAGCCTCAGAAAGCAAGTGGCAAGTTTTCTGAGGTATGTACTTAACTCCGCATGCTTTCCACTTCTACCTCCCCTGATAACTAACACTGTGCTCCTACTTGGCCACAGTTTCCAATTTTGACTTACCCAGGAGCAAGTCAGGGCAACTGGAGTCCTTACCAGGGATTTCCCCATTTTAGACCTGGAAGAGAAATGGCCTCTAGGGTCATAGCGCAGGAAGAATGTGTATTTGGGGTTGTATGGATAGAGGCAACTATTCTGATAGAAGAGTTTTGGTTCCAGTTCTTGAGGCCCTAGTTTCTGCACCTCTTCCTGTAGGAAGTCTATATCCCTATTATTCCTTCCAGTCACATAAGGCAATGCATTCTTTTTACTTAAAACCTTTGAGTTGGGTTTCTGTCATTTGCAACAGAAAACATTCTTCTTAATACAAAATCAATCCCAACATTTAGGGATGAAGCATACAGACATCTATAACTTTAAAAAGCATTACAGGGGCACCTGGGTGGCTCAGTCGTTAAGCGTCTGCCTTCAGCTCAGGTCATGATCCCGGGGTCCTGGGATCGAGCCACGCATCAGGCTCCCTGCTCAGCGGGAAACCTGCTTCTCCCTCTCACTCCCCTGCTTCTCCCTCTCCCACTCCCCCTGCTTGTGTTCCCTCTCTTGCTGTCTCTCTCTCTATCAAATAAATATATAAATAAATCTTAAAAAAAAAAAGGCATTACAATATAAGATGGATTGATGGATAGAGGAATGGATATATAATGCAAATACAGCAAATATATTAAAAGTGTAGAATCTAGGTATGGATACACATGAATGCCACTGAACAATTCTTTCAACTTTTCTTATGAACATTTTCATAATAAAATGCTGGGGGGAAAATCAACTGTAAGAGTAATATAAACAAGTCTTATCAGCATTAATTTGGACTTCAGGTACTGATTAAAAGGAGCTACTGTAGGACTACTAGGGTTTAAGAAACTTGGCCCTGAGTTAAAGTGGCAATTATATACTCCCCTTGCAAAACTAGAGACTTGGGGGGGTGTCTGGCTGCTCAGTCAGGGGAGCATGTGACTCTTGATCTCAGGCTTGTGAGTTCAAGCCCCACACTGGGTGTGGGGATTACTTGAAAATAAAATTAAAAATAAAAAGAACACCCCCCCCCAAGAAAAAAAAAACAACCCTAGAGACTTGGAAGAAAGGCAAAAGGCAGGATGTGTAGCAAGGCAATAAATGTCATTTCCCACCAATGTCTTTGCTGGGGCAACAACTTGCAATGGAAAAAGCAATGCCAATGTTAAAACATGGTTAACCACTGACCATAAGTGACTCGAACTGAAAGGACATATACATACACACACAAGATATGAATGAGAAATGCATTGGCATCATTAAATATTTGATGACTTTAATTTTCTCCCAGCACTTTCATGGAGCTCACCAGAGTCATTACTAATCCTAAGCAATATAAATTTCATTCCATATTGTTACCTCCCTATGGGAGAGACGTTTACCCAATCCATATCCATTCTCCCATTCTTTTTAACTCACAGTACCCCAATTTTATTTGGGGCAGCAATGGCCCAGTTCCTCTGCTTCTAGAGCTGACCAATGAGACATGAAGAAGCCAACATGTGGAAGCTTCTGGAGAAACTCTCTGAAGGGAAAGAACCGACTTAACTAGGAGAACTGTCCTTTCTCTTTCCCCTTGCCTGACAGACATTATAGCTGGAGTTCTTCCGGCCATTTTGTGACCATGAAGCCATGGAATCCACTTGCTAAGAACACCAAAATACACAGAAGAGGCCTGGTTCCCTCCCTGATGACTTTATATAAGGACTAGCCTGCTCTCCTTAGACAGACATCTTTTGCAAAAAAAAATAAACCCTTAAGTTAAGTCATTATTGTTAAGCATTTTTTATCAGCTGCCAAACGTAGCTCCAACCATTAGGCCACCTTATCTAAAATGGGTAAAACTGGTGCCCAATTGCAATTCAAGTCTACACATATTTCATGAACTGGGGTTTATAAGACATTCCACAAACAAAATTCAAGAAGTTCAGAAAATGCTACCCGCCACAAGTGGAAAATGTTATCTGGAAGTCTGTTCATGATATTCTGGTGTAACGACATCTTATTTTCCATTTTCTTCCTTTTCTCTGTCTTTCTCTGAGCATTTCCTCACACAGTCTGCTCTTTGTAAAGTCAGTTTCACAAGTCTTCATTCAGAAAGCATCCACAATTACTTTCCCTCACTTCTTTGACTATTTTTTTTTTTTTTTTTTTTTTTAAAGATTTTACTTATTTATTTGAGAGAGAGAGAACGAGAGAGGGGGGGGAGGGTCAGAGGGAGAAACAGACTCCCTGCCGAGCAGGGAACCCGATGCGGGACTCGATCCAGGGACTCCAGGATCATGACCTGAGCCGAAGGCAGTCGCTTAACCAACTGAGCCACCCAGGTGCCCCGCACTTCTTTGACTATTAAATGCATGCCAAATATAAATGCAATGTGGGATCCTTGATTGGATCTTAAAGTAGAAAAAAGACGTTAGTGGGAAAACTGGAGAAATTCAAATAGTCTGGAGTACTAAAAGCCAAGTAAACAAAAGTTTACTTAGTAAATTAAAGCACTATACTAGTATTAATTTCTTAGTTTTGATAAATGCACGTGGTTATATGTAAGATGTTAACATTAGAGTAAGCTGGATGAAGGCTATATAAGAACATTCTGTACCATATTTGCAACTCACCTATAAATCTAAAATCATTTATTTCAAAATAAGAAGTTGAAAACGAAAAACATGCCAAATGAGTTGACTTTTCCTCAAACCAGGGCTCAAAATCACAGATAAAAGTTTTAAACACCCCACATTGCAAACCCTTTTTCTTTTCCTTTTTTTAAACTTTCAGGGCAAAACAACAATAATTTAAGCTGTGTAACTCTATAGGGCATCTGCATCTCATTCACTCCCTTCTCTAAAAATTAGAACATCACAGAAAAGCCCAAGAGCTATGAAACATTTTCAAGATACTGTACATTATTAATGCCACCATATTCACTAAATTAAGAGTCCTCAGTACACAGTCATCCCAGATACAAGTGAGAAGGCAGATACTCAGACCTCTACCTCTGGGTAGGAAATAAGACCATAAAAGCCTAACTAAGCAAACCCTCTTTGCTTCTATAGGCACCACACCAAGCCTCCCTGGCCAGCATCTAAGCAAGTATACTGGAGGTAAAGCTTTGCATTTTCAGATATACAATGCTTTGCATTCTGAGTTTTCTTAAGGCAATACCCATCTGTACAATATCAATTATTATTTCTGTGTATCTGTAAACCCAAAAGAGTACCATGGGTATTGGCTACTGGCCAATAAATATCACCTAAAGAGATAACTTGCCCTTGTGAGGCTTTACTGAAGTGCTCTCTGTAGAACATCACTATCATAAACCACTGCTCACCATCTAGCTCACATGTGATTCTTCATTCTCTGAACACCTATGAAATTTAACATAGCCCACATCTTCAACTGTAATTATTCTCTATTCATTCAGTAAATAATTAATGCAAGCAATATTTCATAATAGCTTACAACAGCAGTTCATATTTACTGAATGCTGTCTATGTGCCAGACACTGATCTAAGTACTAGGGCAAGCAATGTGGGAAATGGCAATAAAAAATGGTCCCAGGCCTTTGGTATTCCAGGGATAACAAAGCAAGTCCTTCCTTGTTAGTCCCTTAACAAGGAAGAAATTCCACCTGTACATGGTATAGAGGATCCCCAGCACAGGAACCCCTTAATCAGACTGTTTTGCTAGAGCACATCCTCCAATGGCTTCTTAATAAAGGGTGCATGTGAGGTCAAACTTTGAGAATTTGCATGTGTGAAATGTCTTTATCCATCCCTCACACCTGCTTGAGAGTATGGATGGATACTGAATTCTGGGAAGGAATCCATTTTCCTTCAGAAGGCACTGCTTCTCCATTATCTTCCAGTTTCCAATCTTGCTGCAATCCTCTGATTCCTGACCCTATCTATGTGATTTGCAGATATTCTTTTGACTTTATAGCACTCAAAAATTTCATGATGTTCTACCTTGGCATGGATATTTTTAAATTAGTTGTGCTGGACTATCGGAAAGTCCTTTTGATCTGGAAACTCATGTCCTCTGGTTTTGAGAAAATCAATCAATTAATTAATTAGTTTATTTATTTAACTTCTTGCTTTATTTTATTTTGGCTGATTTCTTCATGCCATCAAACAATAACCACCCGCTAGCCCTTCTTGTTACAAATACCTATAAACGTCTAGGTCATTCAGTTCTCCACATTCCCTAAAGATTTTTAGCTTCTCGTTCATTATCTCTTTTGCTATTACTACTCCCACCTTCACTCATGATAATTTCAGTAAGCACTAAGACAGGTAATCCTCCCACTATCCTTACCTCTCAGTTCCTTTACTCCTGTCTTCCAATGATGTCCTCTATCCTACTTGAGCCACACACTTCCACAGTGTCCACGTCCAAACAGCTCAACATAGCTGAAGGAAAAGCATACAACCATGCTAACCAGGTCTCACCTTAAATTTATGACAACAAACAGCAAATGCGCACTTGTAGCTGCCTGGCAATCCTAAAACATTTCCTTATTTAACTCATTTTCCCCAACTCTCCTGGATGGATTTTACACCTTCTTTCTTCTCAAACTTCTAACACCTTCTCTACTCTTCATTTTTAGCTGAAGATCTGCCTTCTTATTTAACTGCAAATATAGAAGTAAACAGAAAAGAATTTTCACTTTCTTCCACCACCAAGCTACCAACACACTAGCATTTGGGTCTATATACTCACCACAGATGAACTGTCCATGCACCTATACAGCCTGAGGCCAATGTATCTATTTATGTCCTAGATCCCATTCCCTCTCACCTGCTCAAGGACTTCACCCCTGCAATTGTCCCTTCTTCTAATTATCATTTTCCTCTCTGTACTCCATCATTTCCATCAGCCTCAAATGTTTTAGGGAGGCTATAATGTCTGTCCACCTAAAAACAAAAAGAACTCTAACACTTCTACCCTTCCAACCAGGGCCCTACTTCTCTGCTTTCTCTGATAGCCATAGCCCTATTATTCTGCTCTCTCATAGCCAAAGCCTTATTGCCCTGCTCTTCAATCCTTGAGACAACATCATTATGACTATCTATACACACTGTCTTCAATTCTTCTCCTCCCATTTTCTCTTGAACCCACTGCACCAAACCTGTTCTTGTCAAGGTCACCAATGACCTCTATGTTACCAAATATAATAATCTATTCTTAGTCCTCATCATCCCATCAATGGTACTTATCATTTGGCTTTCCATGACTCCTGGATTCTTCTCCCATCTCAGAGGTAGGAAGCCACTTTCCATCAGAATTTGGAAACCATTGCTACACTGTCTTTCGTAGATGGGATACCCCAGGGCTTGGATGTTGGTCTTCTTTATCTACATTTGCTCCCAGGATCTCTATCTGGTCTCAAAGATTTAAATAAAAATGTGGGAGTCATCAGCGTAGTATTTCCAGTCCCAGTTTCTCCTGAACTCCAGATTAATATACCCAAACTTCCTATCCAATCTCTCCATTTGGATATCTATTAGGCAACTCAAAGAATAAGGCCAAACCTGAACTCTTATTTTCTCCACAAAACTGCTCTAATTCCAGTGTTCCCAGTATCAGTAAATGGCAATTTCATTCTTCCAACAGTTGAGCTCAAAACTGACTATGCCTTCTTACATTATTGTTCCTTCAGCCCTATTTCTTCCTCAGTACTTATTTCTCAACACTCTGTATTATGATTTGTACTGTTTTTATCTCTTTCCACTTATAAAGGAGCTCTTTGAGGGCAGTGGCCTACCTTATTTGTCTCATAGCACCTAGCCCAGTGTATGTTGGATTATTTGTATAAAGAGGAGTAAAATTTAAACTGATAAACAAGTCCTGAGGAGGATCAGGTCCTTCTGCAGAAAGAGATTCTGAAGTAGGAAAGCATTATTTCAGCTATTTCCACTGGTTCCTTAGCACAAGTCAAGATATTACTTGGTAAGAACTCCAAAATCTCAGTGGCTTGAAACAATGAAAGTTTACTATTTGCTCTGCATGTCAAACATAAGTCACCTGGAAGTTTGCTTTGAGTCCCAGACTGATGGATTAGCCACTACCTGCAACACCAACAGTCACCACAGTAGAGGGAAAGATCGCGGCAAATCATACACCAGAAGCTTTTACCATGAAGGAATACACATCATTCCTGAACACACTGACTGACCAAAAGCAATTCATAAGGCCATACCCAACTTCAAGGGGGCAAGCAAGTATAATTATACCACATGCCCAGGCGGCGGAAACCAAAAATAGCTGATGAGCAGCACTGATGACTACCACATCCTGAAAAAGCAGCTTCTAGTTCTAAGCAACAGCATTTTAACTCCTGATCTCTATTCCCCATCTGTGAAAATGAACTCCATTGCTAGAAGGGAACCACACATTTGCAAAGTACTACCTATGGGTCTTTAGGAATGTAACTTCACCAGTTAGGCCTGCCTCTTTCATCACTCAGGAGTCAGAGTGCTGCAAAGAATCCAAATATGGGTGACAGGAAAGTGCTGAGCCCATACCTGCCACTCAATGTCAAAAGTCAGGAAAAGGCTTGAATGGGTAAGAAAAGCATGTTCAGTTATGTAGAAGTAGGGTAAAAGAGGAGAACCCTGACTCAATTTCTTTTTTTTTTTTAAAGATTTTATTTATTTATTTGACAGAGAGAGACAGCGAGAGCAGGAACACAAGCAGGAGGAGTGGGAGAGGGAGAAGCAGGCTCCCCGCGGAGCAGGGAGCCCAATGTGGGGCTCGGTCCTAGGACCCTGGGATCACGACCTGAGCCGAAGGCAGACGCTTAACGACTGAGCCACCCAGGCGCCCCCTGACTCAATTTCTTTTAACAAAGGTAAAACAGGCCTTGGGGTCCTTGCACTACCCTGTGTCTGAAGACCAACAAGTTTCACTCAAACCAGTTGTTTTAAGATTCAGAGTTTACGATTAATAAAGTTAGCCAACATTAATTTAACAAAGAAACACTATTTTTTAAAAATGCTGTGCACTGCCATGTTCCTAGAAACAAGGAAGGCAGCAGTTATTTTAGAGATGGATTTCACTGGGAAGCTTTTTTCTCCTAAAAGTTTCAAAGACTCAAGATTCCTAAGCTCAAAATGATCTGGGATGAACCCCAAGTCTATCTGGAGCTTAGATTTAATGGATGGCTGCTCCAAATTCTTAAGTATCCTGTGCAGGGGCGCCTGGCTAGCTCAGTCGGTAGAGCACGCAATTCTTGATCTCAGAGTCGTGAGTTGAAGCCTCACGTTGGGCATGGAGCCTACATTAAAAAAAAAAAGAAAAAAGAAGTATCCTGTGCAGTTTCTATTCTGTACAAAGTTCAAATACTTTCTAACAGTGAAAGTGGCTGCCAGAAATGTTAGGACAGATTGGAGATGGTTACCATAAGCAACTAAACACTTAGAACACAAGGAATTCCACTAAAGAGCAGAGCAGGAATTCAACCAATGTCACCTGCTAAATTAGAAGCAAATTAGGACTCCCAAATGCAACCATGGGTATCTAGCCCTACCTCTCCCAACCTTTATTCATTCAACAAACAGGGGTGGGGAAGGGATGCCAAGAAGTAAGCGAGGGACAGGATTTTAAGATTTAGTTCTTGCTCTCCATGAATTTGTTCTTGTTAAAACAAAACAAAACAAAAAAACAGATTGGCGAGCAAAAAGTTAAAAATACAATGCCTTAAGTACCATAACAAGGATACAAGAACCATTTTAACGTATAAGTTAACAATCTCCTTTCAAGGGAACAACATATTTGCTTTGCTAAGTTATTAAAACAGAGAAAAAGCAAAACAAAACAAAAAAAACCCTCTTCTGGTTTAATGACAGTTTAGCAGATCCCAAAGCCTATTTCTCTCCCTCTTCTTTCTTCTCTCTCAACGATCTCTGCCGCAAATGCTCCTTCATTCCAACCTCCACACTCTGCTAGCGGCCTCATAACAGCTCCATCGCAAACAATGCCCAGACTATCAAGGTCAGCCCCAAAGGCACTAGGAGCAGAAATCGGAAACGGGTCTTCCTATAACGAAAAGGGGCGGGGACCCTCCCCATCCCAAGGCACCCAGGGGCTCTGTCTCTAGCCCCAGGGGCTTAGGGTCCGCCAATTCCTCAGGGGCTCGGGGTCCGCCAATTTTGGGGGTTCTAGGCCTCTTTTTCCTATTCATCCAGTTAGTTGTCTCTCCTGCGCCTCCCCCCAACCTGAGCTCCCTATTGTGGAAGGAGGGAGAGTCGTGATGCAGGCTGGGGCATGGGGAGGTGGGGGAACGCGCAATAGGGAAGATGCTGTCAGCGTGTATGTATGTAGGGGGCGGGAGGGGGGCACTCTTTAGGGATGATGCTGTCAAGGCGGAAGGCCCTAGAGGAGACCTACTGTATGAGGAGATTATAGGTAAACCGTTTCTGGGGAAACCTATTCGGGGGTTCTACCCAAAGGAGCTACTGTGCGGGAAGGTCTCCACAGATAGCCGTTTCTGGGGGAAATATTCTAAGAGGAAGGCAAGTGAGTTACACATAGAGAACCCACTGCAGAGGTTCTCCACAGGGGAACCTTTCCTGGGAGAAACCTACAGGGACGGGGATGTCATAGTAGGGGGTCTCCACAGAGGTGCCGCTGTGGAGTTGTCTACAGGGGAGCCGTTGTGGGAGCCGCTACACAGGGCGCAGTTCCTGGGGAAACGTCCCTCAGGCAGCCGTTTAGGGAAAACCATCTGCAAGGAAGCCATGTCGGACCACGCCCTGCGGCGGGAGGCGTCGCCCGACCCCAACAGCCCGCAAGCCCCGGCCCGGCCGCCCCTCTGTAGCCTCGGCCCCGCGTACCTGACGGAGGGCGACCCGCGGCCGGAGCCGCCGGGGGACCGCGCGCGGGGCAGCCCAAGCCGGTGCGGGGGGTACACGTCCATGGCGGCGAGCGGCGGAGGAGGACGCTGCCGCGGCGAGGGTCGCTCAGGCCCGCGGGGCAGCTGCAGGCCCGCTGCGGCCGGGCGGGGCGGCGGGGCGTGCCGGGTGGGCGGGGGGCGCGGCGCGCGGGGGCACGTCGGGGCGGAGACGGGGCCGGGCGCGCGCAAGGATTGTGGATGGGGGCGTCGGGACCCGTTGGGCTGGGGGTGGGCGCACCGCCGCAGGGCCGCGCCCTCCTTAAGCTGCGAGGCAGCCTGGCCGGACGTGGGGAGCGCGGGTCCCCAGGATGAGGGTTTCCACGCCGAGGCTCTGCCCTGTCCTCAGGCCCCGCATCATGGAGTGGGGCTCTCTGTTGCGCCCCCAGCCACGCACGCGGACGCGCCCGGGGGCGGGGCCTTGTTTCGCCCCGCCCCGCTCTGCCGGCTTCGGCCTCCAGCCAAGGCTTCCGCTGCGGCAGCCAGGTCCCGGGGCCTGAGCACCTCCCACGTTCCGGTCTCGCTTCCCTAGATCTCCTAGGCGGGTGCCGGCTACTCTTTCTTCACCCACTGCTAATTAACTGCGCACCCTCCCTTCAAACATCCAGCCGATTCCTAGCCGACCTCAGGTTAGCGATGCGCTCACACTCATGCGCAGGGCATGGGCGTCAGGGTCTCATCGGTTCCAGGAGGATCCCTGCCTTTTACTGTTCAAATCCTGTCTGGACCTGTTTCAGACTGCAGGGTCTTGTACAAGAAACCTAATCACGCCGAGACTCAGTCTTTTCGTGTGTAAAACGGGGGAAATGCTTAGTTGTTAGGGTTATCAGTAGTTTCGCTTACGCAGGACGTGTTTTGATTTTGTCTTGTGTCGCGTACTGACTTCAGGATGCCTTACATGTCCTGTATTCATCTTTTTGCAGTCAATTACAAAAATTTTAGAGTTATTTTTCCGCCGAGGCAATCTGAGATTAAATCACTTAAATGGCAACGTTAGTTGAAATATCCTACCTCCGTGACTAAAAATATCTGGATAATCCCTATGGTTCTTCCAGCAGGTTTAGCTGAGGGAAGACCAAAAGAAAGGACTAGAAACTAAAAGTACTTATTATTCGTATTCAAAAAAGGACTTTTCTTGGCTCATGTTTCAAGTCGTGAGCAAGTAACCACCATTATTTAGAGATAACTTCGCATCAAAACACAAGCTCTGAAAATCAGCCAATCAGCGACAGCTTCACTCCAGCGGCTCTGCTTCTGAAAATCAGCCAGTCAACAACAGCTTCACTCCAGTAACTATGCTTCTGAAAGTTAGTAAATCAATGACAGCCCCAGGCTTCGGAAAGTCAGCCAATCATTGACAGCTCCACGCTTTTAGACAACAGCCAATCAGCAAAGTGCCTCGCTCCGATGGCCAGGCTTCAGAAGTTAGCTGGGTCTTCAGCTGCCTTGGTGACCACACTAACAGAGCTGGAAGTCGGTCGATAGGGAGCTGCGTTCTCCCGTTTCTGAAATACCTCCAATCCTCCAACGCAAGGCTTCCCAAAACATTATATAAGAGCAGCTCTGGCTTTGCTGAGGGAGACTGTGGATTGTGCCTTACAAGTACAGCTCTCCTTTGCAGGCAGAGAAGTTCATCTTTTTCTGCATCAGATATTGAGTTCATTTTTTTTTTTTTATTCCGAAGTTCGAAATCCTTTTAAGATTCAACTCCCAGCTACCATTAGTTATGAGTTTGGACTTCTGACAACTCAGTCTCAGCCGTGAGATTTATAAATACCACCTTTTCAAGTCTTGCGATGGTTGCTATTATCTTTTTCTTTTCTTTTTTAAAAGATTTTATTTTTAACTAATCTCTACACCCAACGTGGGGCCGAACCCACAACCGGGAGATAAAGAGTCTCATGCTCCACTGACTGAACCTGCCAGGTGCCCCCAATTATTTATTTTTTTGCAGTTCTGTGGGTATGTTCACAAAATTGTACAGTCACCACAACCAGTTTTAGAACATTTTCATCACCCCAACAAGAAAAGCTACACCTTTTATAAAAGCAGCCATTTCCCCATTTCTCTCCAATGGTCCCAGCCCTAGGCAACCATTAATCTCTCTCTCTCTCTCTCTATGGATTTGCCCATTCTTAACATTTCCTATAAGCTGAATCATACAGTATATGGTCCTTTGTGACTGACTTATTTCATTTAGCATAATGTTTTCAAGGTTCATCCATGTTGTAGCATGTGTAAGAATTTCATTTTTATGGTCAAATAACATTCTATTGTATGGATAAATCACATCCACTTATCAGTTATGTACATTTGGGTTTTTTCCACATTTTTCCTATTTTATTTTTTTGCTAATGTTGCTATGAACATTAGTGTACAAGTTCTAGTGTGGACATATGTTTTCAGTTCTCTTGGGTGTATTACCTCAGCATGAAATTACTGGGTCATATGGTAACTCTTTAACCTTTTGAGGCTCTTCCAAACTATTTTTCAAAGCAGCTGTACCATTTACATTCTCACCAATATATATGAGTTCCAATTTCTCTAAATCCTCGCCAATACTTATTATCCATTTTTTTGATTGATTATAGCCATCTTAGTGGGTGTGAAGTGGTATCTCATTGTGGTTTTGGTCTGCATTTCCCTGATAGCTAATGATGTTGAGCATCTTTTCATGTATTTATTAGCCATTTGTACATCTTTTTGGAGAAATGTCTGTTCAGAACTGTTGCCCTTTTTTTTCAAAGATTTTATTTATTTGAGAGAGAGAGAGCAAGCACGAGTGGGGGACAGAGGCAGAGGGAGAAGCAGACTCCCTGCTGAGCAGGGGGCCCGATGTGGCACTGGATCCCAGGATCCTGGGATCATGACCTGAGCCAAAGGCAGATGCTTAACTGACTGAGCCACCCAGGTGCCCCTCTTTTCCCATTTTTTATTGGGTTATTTTCCTTTTTTATTAAGTTGTAATAGTTCTTTATATATTCTAGATACAAGTCTCTTATTGGCTTTATGATTTGCAAAATTTTTTTCCCATTCTATGGATTGTCTTTTCACATTCCTGATAGTGTCCTTTGAAGCACAAAATTTTTAATTTTGATAGTATCCAATTTATATATTTTTCTTCCTTCTTTCCTTCCCTTCCTTCCTCCCTCCCTCCTCTCCTCTTTCTTCCTTCCTTCCTTCCCTCCTTTCTTTCCTTCTTTCTTTTTAAAGTAGGCTCCATGCCCAATGTGGAGCCCAATGCGGGGCCTGAACTCACGACCCTGAGATCAAGACCTGAGCTGAGGAGTGCCTGAGTGACCCAGTCAGTTAAGTGTCTGCCTACAGCTCAGGTCATGATCTCAGGGTCTTGGAATCAAGCCTCACATTGGGATCCTGCCAAGTAGGGAGTCTGCTTCTCCCTCTCCTCCCCACTTGTGCTCTCTCTTGCTTGCTCTCTCTCTCAAATAAATAAATAAAATCTTAAAAAAAAAAAAAAAAGGCCTGAGCTGAGATCAAGAGTTGGACACCCAACATGGGGTGCTTGGGTGGCTTAGTCAGTTAGGTGTCCACCTTTGGCTCAGGTTGTGATCCCAGGGTCCTGGGATGGAGCCCCGCATCGGGAATCCCTGCTAAGCAGGGAGCCTGCTTCTCCCTCTCCCTCTGCTGCTCTGCCTGATTGTTCTCTTTCCCATGCTCTCTCTCTCTCTCTGAAATAAATGAATAAAATCTTTAAAAAAAAAAAAAGAGTTGGACACCCAACAGACTGAGCAACCCAGGCACTCCATTTTTTCCTTTTGTTGCTTGTGTTTTGGGGTCATATCTAAGAAACCATTGCCTAATTCAAGGTCATGAGGATTTACCCCCCATTTTCTTCTAAGAGTTTAACAGTTTTGGCTCTTAAATATAGGCATTTGGTACATTTTGAGGTAATTTTTGTATGTGGTATGAGGTAGGGGTCCAACTTCATTCTTCTGCATGTGGCTATCTAGTTGTCTCAGCACCCATTTCTTGAACAGACTATTCTTTTCCCATTGAATTGTCTTGGCACTCTTGTTGAAAATCAGTTGTTACCTCTTTTTTATTTGTGTATATTTGAACTCCAAAATGCCAAAATGCAAGTGTGAAGTTCATGATGAATTTTCTGAACAGTGAACATTTATTAAATGAGGAAAAAGTGCTTTCAAAGCTCTATGTGTAGTATGCAAGTGTTATTCAATATTGAAAATGGTGGAGGGGCACCTGGCTGGCTCAGTTGGTGGAGTATTCAACTCTTGATCTCAGGGTCATGAGTGCAAGCCCCACGTTGGGTATAGAGATTCCTTAAAAATAAAATCTTAGGCGGTGCCTGGGTGGCTCAGTCAGTTAAGCATCTGCCTTCGGCTCAGGTCATGATCCCAGTGTCCTGGGACTGAGTCCTGCATCGGGCTCCCTGATCAGCGGGGTGTCTACTTCTTCCTTTGCCCCTCCCCCATGCTCATGCATGCCCTCTCGCTCTCTCTCTCTCTCAAAAATAAATAAAATCTTAAAAAATATAAAATAAAATCTTAGGGGTGCCTGGGTGGTGCAGTCGGTTGAGTGTCTGACTTGGTTTTGGCTCAGGTCATGATCTTGGGGTCATGGGACCAAGCCCCAAGTAGGGCTCTGTACTCCGCTTGGAGTCCGCTTGAGATTCTCTCTTTCCCCCCCTCTCTGCTCCTCCCACTTTTGCATGATCTCTCTATCTCTCATAAATAAATCTTTAAAATAAAATCAAATAAAATCTTAAAAAGAAGAAAATGGTGTAAAGTCAGATACAAACTAGCATATACTAACAGCTAAGCATGAAAGATGTGATTTCTTTAACTTGTGTCAAAGAAAGTGACAAAATAACAATTTTTTTAAAAAAAGTTTTTATTTAAATTCCAGTTAGTTAACGTACAGTGTAATGTTAGTTTCAGGTATCCAATACAGTAATTCAACACTTCCACATAACAATTTTTTGGTTAAGAGAAATTCAGATGAATATGATAAAATAATCATAGAAGAAGTTCTAAAGGCTTCCCACACGGTATATTGTCATCAGTCTTTCAGCTCAAATGACTATTTGAATGTACTGCTACCAGAAGTATTTTCTAATTCCAAAGCTGTAAGCAAAATTTCAAATGCCAGGACAAAATCTACCGCAATAGTTAAAAATGTAATAACTCCATTTGCTGTGACAGTGATTATCAAAGCTCTAAATGCTTTATTTTTTCACAGCATCATCATGAATGCAAGTAATGACAATGCAGGAAAATTTTCCCTTTGCACAATACTCTTCTCGTGAAAAGGCTTACTTGTAAGGCTCTTTTGAGTAAAATCTCTTCCGGATTAGACTTCAGAAACAAGAGCAAATTTTTGTAGACTCTCTTATTGAGGTAGGCGTTAATAAGGAAAATTGTACTGCTTCAGGTGGAGATAATACAAATAGAAATGTTGGTAGATGTTTACATGAAGTGCAGACATTGTTTATTCAAAGTTGAAAGCAAAGCATGAATGATTCTATGGAAGCTGTTGGCTGTCCCGCTCATATTGTGCATGAGGCTGCTCAAAGGGCAGCTCATGTCCTTCCACTGCTTTGATGTAATTGTCATGAAATTGTTCTCTTCTGCCAGCATTTATACAGTTCAAACTGAACAATTAAGGGATTTTTGTGATTTTGCTGGCACTGAATGTTCTTCATTTCTCTCGTTGGCTCTCTTTAACAAATGGAGTTGAGAGAACCCTCAGTTTGTTTGAAGCACTGGAATCTTACTTTAATTCTTTAAAAAAAAGCCCCCAAAATTCTTATTGACTTTAGAAATAATCCATTAAGGGAAACCAATTTATTTCTTGTTCATAGTTTACAATATCTCCTTAGGAACAGAATTATGCAAATGAAAGAAAAGTGTTATTGCAACACCCCACTGCTTAAGGGAACTACTTGTTGAATTTATTAAGGGAATGATTGATGACGGAAAATTTATCCCTTTAAGTATCAAGGCTGTGCTTAAAAGGGACATTACTTATGAAAAGGAAGAGAAATTCTGACTTGGAGTGGATAATTCTTACAGCATTTGTCATGACTGCCTTTCGAAATGGATTTCATCTCATGAGGAATTTGATTCTTTTATAGGGATATTGCTAAATACTCATATCTGACAGCCTGGGAACAAGGGGAATCATCAAGTGTAGTATTGAAGAAAAAGGAATAAAAATTAATGACAATGTTGTTTTTTGTCAGTGGACAATGTTTTTATTTTTAAGATTTTATTTATTTATTTGACAGAGACACAGCGAGAGAGAGAACACAAGCAGAGGGAGAGGGAGAAGCAGGCTTCCCGCCGAGCAGGGAGCCCGATGCGGGGCTCGATCCCAGGACCCTGGGATCATGACCTGAGCCGAAGGCAGACGCTTAACGACTGAGCCACCCAGGCGCCCCAGAGAAATGTCAGTGGACATGTTTTTAAAGTTACTGACTGGGGTGCCTGGGTGGTGCAGTTGGTTAAGTGTTCGACTCTTGGTTTCGGCTCAGGTCGTGATCTCAGGATTGTGAGATTGAGCCCCGCATCTGGCTCCATGCTCAGCACGAAGTCTGCTTAAGACTCTCTCCCCCTCTGCCCCCCTCCTCGAAATAAATAAACAATAAATAAATCTTTTAAAAAAATTTAATGACTAAGAGATGCAACATAATACTGAAGGACGGAAAAGCAAGTCATGCCATGACAGATGGTATCTGCTTCAACAAACCAGGTTTGAAGAGCAGTTTTCAAGGTGGTTAACTTTATCTTAGTACATGTTCAGTATACGGGCTCATAATGCTAATGTTGAGCATGTTTTCTCAATAATGAATGGTCAATAGACAAAAGAACTAAAAAAGTTATATGTGACCATTGTAGAAGCTGTGATACAAAGAAAATGAATATAGATTGTATCTGCAAGGAATTTCATACGCAAATTCTACAAAACAAGGAACTATTAAAAAGAATCAAAAGGTCAGAAAAATATAATTAAAAGAAGTATATAACTTAGTTACTTGCAATTTATTTCCTTTAAATAACAAGTACCTTTTAGTATATATCCCATGCAATAGTTTTCTTTTATATCAATGTACATAGGCATAAACAATTTGCTATAATTTAAATTTAAGAGGGCCCCCTGTTTTTTTTAATTGCTAAATCCGGCAACCCTCCTCATGGATGATCTGAGGTACTGTATGTAATCCATTTTATGAGGGTCGTTTGAAAGGCTTATCCCCAATAGTCTTTTTTTATGGAGGTACAATTTCCCTAGAATAAAATGGGCAATAAAATGTACAGTTCAGTGAGTTTTGATGAATGTATACAGTTGTAGAATCATTGCTTCCCAGTCAGGATATGGAACATTTCCATGACCGTAGAAAGTTCCCTGGGGCCCTTTGCAGTCAAATCCTGCACCCTGGCCCCAGACAACCACTGATTAGATCCTAATAGCCATAGATTAGTATTGTCTTCTTTTGAAATTTATATGAAACAGAATCAGCATCACGATTAGAGATTGATTCACCTTGTTATATGTATCAGTGGATTATTCCCTTTTACTGATGAGTAGTATTCCATAGTTTGGACATAACAATTTATTCATTTACTAGTTGATAGACATTTGAGTTGTTTCCAGTTTGGGGAAATTACATATAAACTCCTATAAACATTCATGTTAAATCTTTGTGTGACTATATGTTTTAATTTTGCTTGGGTAAATACTTGGGAGTGGAATTGCTGCATCACATGGTACGTGTATATTTATTTATCTTTTTTTTTATTTGTCAGAGAGAGAGAGAGAGCGTGTGCACAGGCAGGGGGAGCGGCAGGCAGAGGGAGAAGCAGGCTCCCCACTGAGCCGGGAACCCGATGCGGGACTGATCCCCGGACCCTATATTTATATATCTTTATAAAAAACCCATCGGGACGCCTGGGTGGCTCAGGCGGTTAAATGTCTCGGGTCATGATCCCAGGGTCTTGGGATTGAGCCCCACATTGGGCTCCCTGCTCAGCGGGGAGCCTGCTTCTCCCTCTCCCTGCTGCTCCCCCTGTTTGTGCTCTCTCTCTCTCTGACAAATAAATAAATAAAATCTTTTAAAAAATAAAAAACCATCAAAGAGTTTTCCAAAGCGTTTGTGCCCTTACACACTCCCACCAGCAGTGTGAGAATTGCAGTTTCTCCATACCCTCACCAACACTTAGCAGTGTCAATCTTTAATTTTAGCCATTGTCCTGGGTATGCAGTGGTTCCCACTGCAGTTTTAATTTGCATTTTTCCCTAATAATTAATGATGTTGGGCACCTTTTCACGTTCTTATTTACTAGCTGATTATTTTTAGTTGTGAAGGGCCTTTCAAGTATTTTGCCCACTTTTAAAAATTGGGTTGTTTGTATTTTATTGCTGGGTTAAAGGAATTCTGTATGTATTTTGGATATGTATCATTTCTTGGATATATGCATCGGGAAAACACACTCCTGGTGGTCTAGTGGTTAGGATGCATTGGGAGCGTTTTCTCCCAGTTCGGGGTTGCATTTTCATTTTCTTAAGGGTGTCTTTTGCGGAGCAGAATATTTTAATCTTCATGAAGTGTAATTTTTTTTTCATTTATTTAAGAGGTGAATGTGGCTGGCTATGGTGTCTGGGAGTATGGGAACAGGGTGAGGTAGGAAGGCCTCAACCAGCCAAGAGACCTTACCTGGATAATGATTCCCCTTCCCTTCAGTGCCTCAAATCATAAGCCTGAAGATGCAAAGTAATAAAAGTTTGAACGGATTAAATTTTGAATTTTTTTTAGCAAGGCTATTTCATAACTGCCTATGGTGGAAGACTTCTGGAAGACTTCTCAGAAGTGACATCTGTGCAGGGGTCCAGAGGATGAGTGATAATAGCTATTATTTGAAAACACAGGGTTTTAAGCACCTTTCATGAAAACCTTTGTGGTAGTCAACCTCCAAGATAGCCTCCAATGATCCTTAGCTCCTTTATTCATACCTTTGAATGTAGTCTTCTCCAACACTGAGTCATTTCTGGCCTGTGAGCAATAGAGTATGGCAGAAGCCACACTGTGTGACTTCCAAAGCTTGGTCATTAAGGATATATGCACCTGTTCTAGAGAGAGGCAGCTGCTGTTCTGTGAGGACACTCAAGAAGCTCTGTTAAGGGGCGCCTGCGTGGCTCAGTTGTTAAGCGTCTGCCTTCGGCTCAGATCATGATCCCGGGGTCCTGGGATGGAGCCCTGCATCGGGCTCCTTGCTCAGTGGGTAGCCTGCTTCTCCCTCTCCCACTCCCCCTGCTTGTGTTCCCTCTCTCACTGTGTCTCTCTGTCAAATAAATAAATAAAATCTTTAAAAAAAAAAGAAGTTATTTATTAAGAGACCTACATGGTGAGAAACTGAGGCCTCCTGTCAAAACCCAGCCCCAACCTGCCAGTCATGTGACTGTGTCATCTTGGAAGCACATCTTTTGGGCTGTGAAACCTTCAGATGACTGTAGCCTCAGCTGACATTCTGACTGCAGCCTCCAAGAGACCCGGTGGTAGAAACAATCTACTAAGCTGCTCCTGAATTTCTGACCCACAAAAACTGCTTCAGGTAATAAATGGTTTTTTTGGTTGTTGTTACAAGTCACTGCAGTTGGGGATAATTTGTAATGCAGCAATAGGTAACTCATATATCTCACTATAGTTTTAAAAGGTAAGAATTAGGGATATTTCCTATACACAATAAGGAAACCGAGCTTCAGAAAGGTTAAGTGACTTGCCCAAATAAGTATCAGAACAGGTTTTTCCCTGGACAAATAATTTAAATTTTTTTTCACAATTTCCATGCAGAAACAATGAAGAAAAACATCACAGCTCAGATAGCAAATATCCTCAGCTCTCATTGAACCTTTTTTATTTCATTTTTTTAAAGATTTTATTTATTTATTTGAAAGAGAGAGGGAGAGCGCGAGCGAGCACAGGGTGGGGGAGAGGGCCAGAGAGAGAGGGAGAGAGAATCTCAAGCAGACTCTGCACTGAGCGTGGAGCCCGACAGGCTCACAACCTTGAGACCACGACCTGAGCCAAAACCAAGGGTCAGATGCTCAAAGCAACTGAGCCACCCAGGTCCCCGAACCTCTTTTATTTTTCCCCAATGTTCCATCATCGTCTCTCACAAACTCTCAGGACTGACCAACCTCTCCATATCCTGTCATCTGGCAGTGTTCACTAAGCAAAGCAAATGCTTGCTACATTAGAACTGAGGTTGGATTCTAGCTCTATCTTTCCCCAATGCCCATTTCCTAATCACTGCTTTCTAGAAGGGTTTTCTAGGAAGAGAATAAGGGAAGGGCATTAGAGGCAGAGCAAACAATGAATGCAAAGAAGTGAGGGTTTGACAGAAACCGGCTGCTTCTGAGGGAACAGATGGACAGTGTTTCAATGTGGCTAGAAATAACACTTCCTGGAAAAGGAGGTGGTGGGGTGAGGCAGGAAAGGAGCTGGTAGTCAGTGTGGAGAAACCTATACGCCAGGCCAACAATTTTGGATTTTTCTACAGTAAAAGACTTTAGGCAGGGGAGAGACATGCTTTTTTTCTGAGTTTTCAAAAGACCCTTTGGTGGTTTAGCAGACGCTGTTGGTGCTCCTTGGCACGTACCACTTCCCTGCGTGTTGGCCCACCTTCCATATCAGCAGACTGGAAGCCCTCAAGCCATGACTGAAAGGAGTTCTTATAT
Organism: Halichoerus grypus; assembly: GCF_964656455.1. NCBI lineage: Eukaryota > Metazoa > Chordata > Mammalia > Carnivora > Phocidae > Halichoerus > Halichoerus grypus. The sequence goes on along the minus strand of NC_135721.1, from coordinate 109,857,879 downwards.
AAATACCCTGAATTCTCACTCCTGAGGAAGGATGACTCGGAGGCACACACTCCACGGTGTTTCTGAAGGTTCCTCCGTAGGATTGAACTTCAGTTGCCCACACTGATAACTTGCTTGAGAATGGGCACTTCATCGGCTGCTTTCCTTGCCCAGAATCTCTTCCCCACTCTCCAGCTGGGTTTTCCTGGTATTACCTCCCCAAATAGGTACTTGTGCTTAAATTCTTATCTCAGGATTTCCCTCTGAGCAAGAAGAAAACGAGGACTACAAAATGAAACAGATGGATTAAGAGGTAATATATCCCATGTTTATTCAAATACTTATGAAAATGTTGACTCTTCCCAAATTACTCTATGAGTTAAATGCAATTTCCAACAAAATCCTAACAGGATTTTGTTAAGTTCAGTGGAATTTAACTGATCTCTATGGTCATTAGTAGCAAAGTAGGTTATGGAAAAGAAGAACGAGGAGAGGGAACTCACCCTACCAACTAGTTGGATTTGTTATAAAGCTATTAGTAGTTAAGATTTACTCTAAAGCTATCATAATGGCACAGGGAGGGGCAAACAGATCTAAACATATATGAGGCCTCGCTATATAATAAACAGGGTATGACAAAGCATGGGGGAATTGGCGGACTATTCAATAAGCGGCGCTGAACCACTGACTACCTGTTTGAAAAGAATTAAATCTCTATGTGGCATAATATACAAAATAAACTGCAGATAATTTAAATATGAAAAACTGAAATTTCAAATTATTAGAGAATATCTTTATAGTTCAGGGGAAAGGGAAGGATTTCTTAACAAGACAAAAATCAGAAATCTATGGAAAAGACAGATGTATTCGATCAAATCAAAATTTAAAACATATGTTCAACACATGGTAACCATCCATGCTATAACATGGATGTAACTTGAAAACTTGACTAAGTGAAAGATGCCAGTTGCAAAACATTGCACATTGTAAGCTTCCATTTTTTAAAAAGATTTATTTTTTTAAATTTTATTTATTTATTTGAGAGAACGAGAGAGAAAGCATGAGTGGGGAGAGGGAGAAGCAGACTCCCTGCTGAGCAGGGAGCCCGAGGCAGGGCCCGATCCCAGGACCCAGGGATCATGACCCAAGCCGAAGACAGATGCCCAACTGACTGAGCCACCCAGGCGCCCCAAAAGGGGCATTTTATTTATTTGAGAGAGAGAGAAAGAGAACGAGCATGACCGGGGCAGGGGAGGGGCAGAGGGAGAGAGAGACAAGCAGACTCCCCACTGAGTGGGGAGCCCCACGCAAGGCTGGATCCCAGAACCCCAAGATCATGACCTGAGCTGAAATCAAGAGTCAGACACTTATCTGACTAAGCCACCCAGGCACCCCTGTATGATTCCATTTTTATGAAACTTTCAAAGTAAGCAAATCTATAGAGACAGAAAGTAGATTAGTAGTTGCCAGGGGCTGGGAGGAGAGGGAGAATGAACAGTGACTGCTAATAACTACAGGATTTCTTTTAGGGATGATGAACATGCTCTAAAATTAGATTGTGGGGACGGTTGCACAACTCTGTCACTCTAACTAAAACCCAATGAATTGTACACTTTAAATGGGTGAATTCTATGGTATGTGAATTACTTCTCAATAAAACTTTTCTTTTAAAGGTAAGACACACACCGGGAGAAGATATTTGCAATAAATATTACTGACAGACTGTATCAAAGAATTCTGTAAAGCACTAAAAATGACAAACCACCCAATATAAAAATGCACAAAGAATTGGCAAATCAAAGATGCAGAAACTCAATAAACATACATAAGTTTGCTCAACATCATTAGGAATGAGGGAAAAGAAAATTAAACTAATGAGATACCATCACACCCATTAATTTGGAATCAGTTTTTTTGCGGGGGGACAATATTTAAAAGCTTGACATTATTTAGTGTTGCCAGAATACGGAAAAATGGAAACTCTCATACACTTTTGGTGGCAGTATAAATTGATATAACCATATCAATTTGCTTGGACAGCAATTTAGTAATATCTAGTAAAGTAGAAGATGCTTGCATGTCTGTATAAGCCAGCAAGTCCACTTCTAAAGAAACTTTTTTTTTTTTTAAAGATTTTACTTATTTATTTGACAGAGAGAGACACAGCGAGAGCAGGAACACAAGCAGGGGGAGCAGGGGAGGGAGAAGCAGGCTTCCCGGCGAGCAGGGAGCCTGATGTGGGGCTTGATCCCAGGACCTTGGGACCATGACCTGAGCTGAAGGCAGATGCCTAACGACTGAGCCAGCCAGGTGCCCCTTAAGAAACTCTTTCATACGGGAACACATGAACTAAGTCCAAAGATGTTTATGGCACATTGTTTGTAATAGTAAAATTTGGTACAGGGGATTTAATATCCATCAATAGTGGATCAAATGTGAAATATGAATCAAATTTGGAATTTTCATTCACTGTTATACAATTAAATGAATATGAATAAGTCTCAGAAATACAGAGTTCAATGAGCTACAAAATATTTGCAATATGACACCTGTATTAGAATTCTCCAGAGAAACCAAACAACATATAAATGTATACTTATGTATATATGTATATATAAATGTATACACAAACACACACACATGAATTATTACAAGGAATTGGTTCATGCAATTTTGGAGGCTAGGAAGTCTCATGATCTGCTGTCTGCAAGCTGGAGACCCAGGAAACCTAGTGGTGTAGTTCTAGTCTGAGTCTGAGGTCTGAGAATCAGGAGTGCTGATGGCATAAAAATTCCAGTCTCAGAGGTGAAGACTGATGTCCTAGCTCATTCAGTCAGGTGGAGTGAATTCTTCCTCCATCTTTTGTTCTATTTGGGCTCTCAATGGATTGGATGATGCCCACCCACATTGGGGAAGGCAATTTTCTTTACTTGGTCTACTGATTAAAATGTTAATCTCAGGATGCTTGGGTGGCTCAGTCGTTAAGTCCTTTCGGTGATCCAGGGTCCTGGGATCGAGGCCCTCATCGCATCAGGCTCCCTGCTCGGCGGGAAGCCTGCTTCTCCCTCTCCTGCTCCCCCTGCTTGTGTTCCCTCTCTAGCTGTTTCTTTCTCTGTGTCAAATAAATAAATAAAATCTTTAAAAAAAAAAAGTTAATCTCATCTAGAAACACTCTCACAGACACACCTAGAATTATTATGTAAACAAGTATCTGGGCAACTGGTGACCCAGTCTAGTTGAGACATAAAATTATCACAATGCCACTGAGGTAAATTAAAATAAAGATACCTGAAATGATACTATGTATATTGCAGCAAAAGTATAAAAACATGATAGTTGCAGGGTGCCTGGCTGGCTCATTCGGGAGAGAACGCGACTCTTGATCACCTGGCCGTGAGTTCGAGCCCTACCTTGGGTATAGAGCCTACTGTAAACAAGTAAGTCCTAATATTAAAACAAACAAACAAAAACATGATAGTTTTTGTTTCTGAGACTGGGGAAGGTAAACTTGTGGATACATCTTCATCTACAATGTTGTATCTCTTTAAAAGAAGATTTGATTCAAATATGACAAAATATCAACATTTGTCCATTTAGGTGAGTGGTACTCAGGTATTTATTATATAAACCTTTGTTTTCATCAAACACTTCACTATGAAAATATAAACTCCCCCACAGAAAATGGACAAATGATACAAACAGGCAATTTACAAAGGAAGAAATACAAATGGCTAAAAAGAAAAAAAAAAGATGAAAATACGTTCAACTTGACCAGAAATCCAGGAAAGGAAAATTAAAACAACAATAAGAGATGGAGTTTTGCTTATAAAATTAACTTATCCTAAAAAAATGTAGCCACTATGGAGAAATGAACTTTCTGATACCTGCTGAATGGAGTGTAAATGCGCACAGTCTTGCTGGAGGGCGCTTTGGCAAAATATGTGTAACAGGTTCTCAAATCCATTTTCAATTTGGCACAAATGTTAGACTGATTAGGGTTACACTATGCTGTGAATAAGTTAGCCCTATAAAACTTAAAACTACTAAAACAATAGTTTAACCTGGGTAGAAGATTGTATCTTCCTATATTGAAGGTGTGGTGGCTGTGGGTCATGGCAATCTGAGAAATCAGGGCCCTTCTAACTTGTGGCTCTACTGGGCTTCATTCCCCAGGTCACCTTGCAGTGCCTAATGGCTGTTCCTGTACCAGCCATCAAATATGCATTCAATCCAGCAGAGTGGAGGGAAGGACAAAGAGGAAGGAGCAAAGAGTGACACCGGCTTTCTTCTTCTCAGGAAGCTTCCAAATGACAGTTTGCCTTCATGTGGTGTCCAGAACCTAGTTATATGGCCATGCCTACTTAGAAGGGAGTCTGAGAAATTTAATTTTTATTCTGGATCAGCAAGATTATCTTGTTTGTTTTTATTTTTGGTAAAGGAAGGGGAAGAATGGAAAGAAACAGCAGTATTTGCTCTGAGTATGCAAAGAAAACATTGTAATTTTATTTTCATGTGGTTTTTCATGAACCACGTATTAGATGATGTTGGAGTCCCTGCCAGATCCCCTCAACCTAGCTAGCACACCCGACCCCAAAACCCCTGTGAGTTTTGATCTGGGATCATAGCTGCACCCTTCTTCATAGAATTGCCTTTGGCCTACAGCTGCGACCTCACAAAGAAATGCCTGGGAGGTTATACCCGCCCCAGGGAAGAGGGAGACAACCAAGGATTTACTGACAGAGGGGTAAAAAAAGCCTAGCTCTTGCCTCAAGGGGGATAACTCTGTGGTATGATTCTCACTCCAGAGCTCTCCTGTGGAATTTTTTAAAAAAAGATTTTATTTATTTGACAGAGACAAAGCGAGAGAGGGAACACAAGCAGGGGGAGTGGGAGAGGGAGATGCAGGCTTCCCGCTGAGCAGGGAGCCCGATGTGGGCTCAATCCCAGGACCCTGGGACCGTGACCTGAGTCAAAGGCAGACGCTTAACGACTGAGCCACCCAGGCGTCCCTCTCCTGTGGAATTAGGCTGAAACCAGACTCCAGGTGAGGTTCCATTCTTCACTCTCTCCTTGATACACATTTTTCATTCCTGATCTTCTTCCTTCCCCTTTTTAGCCTTGTCTTACCTCCTGACATGTTTCTCCTGAGAACACTTTCTCAGTAAATTAGGTACACAAGAATCCCCACCTTAAGCTCTGCTTTTAGGGGAACTTGACCCAAGACAAGTCTCATCTACTGGCTAACAGGAAAAAAATTAAGTTTGTCCTATCGAACAAACTTAGTCTAATATAATTATTTGGACAGTTCTTTTAGGTAATGCTTAGTTCCTGTAGTACAATGGATTATTATTCCCAATCCTTTATTCCCTCCCTGGCATACATTATTCATTCCTGCCCCATGGACTTTGGTCTTGGCTATGAGACTTATGTTGGCCAATGGAATGTTAATGGGTATGAGAAAAGAGGCTTTAAAGATTTTATTTATTTGAGAGAGAGTGCAAGCCGGGAGAGAGGCATAGAGGAGGGAGAGGGACAGAATGTCAGGCACACTCCGCACTACGCGTGGAGCCCAAGGTGGGGCTCAATCTCACGACTCTGAAATCATGACCTGAGCCAAACCAAGAGTTGGACCCTTAACCGACTAAACCACCCAGCCGCCCCATGAGAATAGAGACTTTATTTTATTTTTTTAAGATTGATTGATTGATTGATTTGACAGAGCAAGAGAACACAAGAAGGGGGAGCAGGAGAGGGAGAAGCAGGCTCTCCGCTGAGCAGGGAGCCCGAATTGGGCTCGATCCCAGGACCCTGGGATCATGACCTGAGCCAAAGGCAGACACTTAACTGACTGAGCCACCCAGGTGCCCTACTTATTTATTTTAGAGAGAGAGAGCACGTGAGCAAGAGGGGCAAAGGGAGAGCGAGAGAGAATCCTAAGCAGACTTTGTGCTGAGTGTGAGCCCCGACGTGAGGCTTTATCCCACGACCCTGAGATCATGACCTAAGCGGAAACCAAGAGTCACTTAACCAACTGCACCATCCAGGTGACCTGAGAAAAGAGGCTTTAAATGTGAGCATGGCTTGGCTTGGCCTTTTGCAATCCTGTCTTCTGTCATGAGAAGAGCACATCACAGTAACTGCTGGTCCCAGAACAAGGAGACTTGTGGAACCGACTTGAATTGTACCCATGGCCTGGAGCCAAATCAAGTTGATCCTAATTGAAGCCGGTAGAGCTGCAACTGAACCTCGAACCTATGAATCTAAGCTTGTTGTTAAAAGTCATTGTGTTTTGGGGCGCCTGGGTGGCTCAGATGGTTAAGTGTCTGCCTTCGGCTCAGGTCATGATCCCAGGGTCCTGGGATCGAGCCCCACGTCGGGCTCCTGGCTCAGCGGGGAGTCTGCTTCTCCCTCTCCCTCTGCTTCTCCCACTGCTCATGCTCTCTCTCTATATATATCTCTGTGTCTCAAATGAATAAATAAAATCTTTAAAATAAATAAATAAATAAATAAATAAAGTCATTGTGTTTTGGGGCACCTGGGTGGCTCATTGGTTAAGCGGCTGCCTTTGGCTCAGATCATGATCTCAGGGTCCTGGGATCGAGTCTCATGTCAGGCTCCCTGCTCAGCAGGGAGCCCACTTCTCCCTCTCCCTCTGCCACTCCGCCTGCTTATACTCTCTCTCGGTCAAATAATTAATAAAACCTTTAAAAAAAGTCGTTGTATTTTGAGATTGTTTATTGTAGAGTAGAAGCATGACTAAAAGAATTTTTTGGGGGATAAATGTTCAGATTCTTAAGTTTTTATATCCATCCTGTTCTCAAAGAAGATATCTGGATGACCAGGGGGAGGTGGACTTCTCTCCTACCTGCTGACATCCATAGCTGATAAAACCCATTTCCTTTCTCAGTTTGAGCTGGGTCTGGCGACTTAGTGTCTCATTGGCTTTTGCTTGCCCTTTGGACACCTCTGAGTCCCTGTCCTGCCTCCTCTGCCCCTCTCCTCAGGAATCAGTCTACCCAGCAGCCCTTGCTGCCCCGTGACAAGCCCCCCCCCCCCCCAGCTGTTAGCTACCATCTGCTCCACCCAGGGAGCATGGGAATCACCAGAGCCCAGTAAAAGCTGTATCCCTGCTTTTGTGCCCTTCCGCACATTGCTCTTCACCAGGTTCAAGCAGGTTCAAGCATCACTCTTTTACATGGCTTTCTCCTAGAACCCCAATGTGGAATGGAGTGATTCCTCCTGCATTTGGGGCCTCGCTGAATTCTCAAACTGTCTCCTTCTCCAGGCTGAAGTCTAGAGTGGAGAGACTAGGGCCCATGAATTCCACATCCTCTCTCTGTGGCCCCTCTCCCACCTTCCTCTCCATAATACCTTCAGGCCAAGGCCTAGGTTTTGAAAGCATACTATGGAAGTAATGCTCCAATCTGGTAGCTCTTGATATGTCAGATGAAAGCTACAGGAATTTAGAAAATTATTTCCCTTTGGACAATGCCTTGCTTTGAAGTCTACTGATTTGCAGCAAAACTCCATTGTGAATGTCCAAAGCTGGAAAAAAAAAAAAATCCTTTTTGCTTATTTCCTGCAATAAATCAAATCCTCACCACCACCCCAATAAGATGGATGAATTGTGGTAGACATGGAGATTTGCTGCCCAGATCCCCCTTCAAGGAAGGACTTGCTGCCCAGCTGCAGACAGCATGGTCAGCAGCCAGCCGTCAGCTCCTTCAGGGTCTGCCTCAGCCATAGACAGCTGACCCTTCCAAGGTCATGCCCTTCCTGAGGCAGCCTACCTAGACTAGAGACTGGTCAGATGGAGGGGATACAGGCCTGGCTTTTTTTGGTTCAATGTGGGACACTCTGTTGGGAAAGGTCATCGAAAAGACATGACCACTAGTTGACCCGTGAGCCCGACCTGGGCAAGGCTCCTCCCTCCTTCCCCTGTCCTTAGAATATGGGTTCTGCTTGCCTTTCTTGCTCCCAGAGATTGCTCCAAGGATATAGCCTTTAGACAGTGATATGGTGTTGAGAATACGTGCATGGTATATGTGACTGAACCCGGTTAAGACCTCTGTATCAATTTTTAAGACTTGGTGAGCAAGTGTGGGGTTCTACTTGTTTTGCTTAGCTCAAGACTAACCTGGTAAGTTCCCTTTGCTTATTAAAACTGATACCTACCAACTTGGAGTGGCCTGCCTCTTTCTTTGGTCTCTTCCTGCCCTCTGCATTTGGGGGCCAGTTTCAGATTACCTCCGGGGAAGCTCCCGACGTCATAAACCAACACAACTGGGCAGTACTCATTCAGAAGCTCTCCGCCGGAATGGCTGAGGCTTCATCGGGCCTGCACCGCAGTTTGACTTCTTCTTCCTCCCAGTCTGGCTTCTGCCTCCTTCTTTTTTTTTTTTTTTTAAGATTTTATTTATTTATTAGAGAGAGAGAGAGAGAGAGCACGCACAGTGGGAGAAACATACTCCCCGCCAAGCAGGGAGCCTGGTGTGGGACTCGATCCTAGGACCCTGGGGTCATGACCTGAGCCAAAGGCAGATGCTTAACTGACTGAGCCACCCAGGCACCCTTCTGCCTCCTTCTTTGCACCCCAAACTCCATCTCAGAATCTAATTCCAACCTATGATATCGACACTTTGGGCTGAACATGAAGATCCTTATACATACAAGGGAGTATTATTTAGCCTCGAAAAGTAAGGAAATTCTGACACCTGTTACAACATAGATGGATGTTGAGGACATTATGCCAAGTGAAATAAGCCAGCCACGAAAAACCAAGTACTGTATGATTCTATTTATATGAGGGATCCGAAGCAGTCATACAGAAAGAAGGTCGAGCGATGGTTGCTAGGGTCGGGAGAGAGAGAGAAATAGTGAGATACTCTTGAATAAGTACAGAATTTTAGTTGGGGAAGATAAGAACTATTGTGGAGACGGCTATTGTGATGGTTGCACAACAATGAGAGTGTAGTTAAGGCCACTGAGCTCCACACTTATAACTGGTAAATTTTATGTTATGTATATTTTATTGCAATAAAAAACTGGCTTAAAAAAGTCAGCTGTAAATCAAAGCATTACACACTACAGGCAAGTTTATGAAATGTAAGGATGGCTAAATGTCAGGAAATCTTGGTGAGATGCTGAAAGTCTAAAGTGGTCCCTTTAGGACCATCCTGTAAGAACGTGCCCTCAAGGTATATTTCAGCAGCTTTAGCACAGAATGACCTTGGCATTGGACACACTTAACAAAGCCTGGATGGTGACATTTCCAGAGGGAGAATGGAGGATGCTAAGGGACGGCACGAGTCTTCCCTGGTCACTGAACATAAGGGAGGCTGTGGTAGAAGGGAACTGAAATCAAAGTGTTGATTGTGTCCATTAAATAAGCCATCATGTTTAAAATTGCTATGACATCATAATGTACAGGGCCCTGATTTTACCTGATTTTCTTAAAAATAAATCTGTGTTTGGGGTGACTGGGTGGCTCAGTCAGTTAAGCATCCGACTCTTGGTTTTGGCTCAGGTCATGATCTCAGGGTCATGGGAATGAGCCCTGTGTTGGGCTCCACAAGAGGGCTTGTCCCTCTTCCTCTCCCTCTGCCACTCTCCCTCCCCATCTGCCCCTCTCCCCACTCGTGGTCTATCTCGCTCTCTAAAATAAAATAAAATTAAAAAAAAAAAATCTGGGTTCACATTTTTGGTAGAAATATTAAGTGACCTGTGTCCATCTCCATACATGACATCTGTCAGTCTGTCACATTAGTAATGATGCTAAGTGTAATCCACTGGTCAAGACGGTGACCACCAGATCTCTCCATGGTAAAGGTACCTTTTCCTCTTTGCAATTACTAAATATTCTTTGGGTAATACTTTCAGACTTTTTTTTTTTTTTTTTTTGATAGAGAGAGACACAGCGAGAGAGGGAACACAAGCAAGGGAAATGGGAGAGGAAAAAGCAGGCTTCCCGCTGAGCAGGGAGCCCGATGCGGGGCTCGATCCCAGGACCTTGGGATCATGACCCGAGCTGAAGGCAGATGCTCAATGACTGAGCCACCCAGGTGCCCCACTTTCAGACCTTTTGATTATCCTTTTTCCCAACCCCTTTCATTGCAATGGTTTTATCTTCCATTGATGAGTTCAGATGATTCCTGTCTGAGCTAAATATTACTAGAATGTGTTTATAAAATGATTTTTCTATTTCTATCATTCCTTCTACATTGGTTAGTTGGCATTCTTCTATGAAGAACTTTCCTTTCTATGCCCCCTAAAATGTTTTGTGTTAATGTCAATATAAATGAATAGATTTATTTTCATTCAATACATTATGACCCATCTGGTGCATTAATCATTTGAGGCTGGTGCTGCCCCAAGTTTGACATAAAATGTAGATTCCAAGGTACCTTCTCCATCTTCTGGGGGTGGAATCTGGGATTCTACATTTACAACTGGCTCCCCCTAGTGCTACTTAAGCTGAGGTGAAGCCTTTCCAAAGGACCATCTGAGCAGTTTATGTTAACAGTGGCTTCACGCCCACAAGGCAATGCACTTAAAACTTGAAAAGGTGACTCTTCTGAGCCAAAAAAGGCCAGAGTACCAGCAAACAAAAGTCTGTCTTCCACGGTTGGAGAGGAATGATTAAGAAGTGGGTGAAGAGGTTGGGAGACAAGATACCTACTAATTCTTGCAACATTACAGCAGTTTTTCTGAACAATGGGAACCATTTGCTTCCATCCACAAGGGGAGGGAGCTCTTTGATATTTGAAACCAAACACTGATATAATCAGGAAAAGGCCTAGATCAAGATGGAAAACAGAATATATGAATACACACTGTCATTCTTGCTGAGAACTCCCAACAAAATCCAGAAAAGATATGAAATAGGGAAAGTAATAAGTCTACAGCAGCATCAGGAAACTGAAAAACCAACAGGCCAGGTGTTTCAAGAAAGTCCTGGAAGACAGAACAGAAAGAAGTGTGTGGTCAAAAAGGGAATTGTGCTAAAGCATTTTGCCTACTTCCTTTCCAAACTTCACTAAAATAACAGTAAATTAAGAAAAAAAGAAAAGAAAAAAGCACAAACCCCACAAAGATAAAAAAGAACAGGTATTGAGGCAGGCAAGACCAGGCTAGCAATGTCAATAATATATAAGATGTTCTTACCTGATGTAGGGGAGAAAGAAAATGAGTCCACACTTGGAAAAGAGGCAAAGTTATGGTTGACTGCTTCCTGGTCAACCAATCCTTGAAAAACACCTTCACAACCTTAATGGAAGTAGAACTTTGTGTTCTGGGGAATGTAATTCATTACCACAATATATCTAGTGGATCCACAGCTATTGAAGGAAGGGTCAGTTTTATGGTCCTATATAGTTATAGTTTAACTTTAGAAACCAGTAGATTCTGTGGTGTTATAAGCTGTTGTGTAGCTAAACACTGAATTTTAATGCCCTGTAGAAAGTTAACTAGCCTTGAATCTTACCTAGCAAATTGTCTTTGGAATTCCTTTCATTAACTCTATGTTTGTTTGCACACACACACACACACACACACACACTTATTTCTGTTTTTCGAGCATTGGCAACCACTTTTTTTTTTTTTTTAACCTGCTGTTTCCTTCCTTAAGGAGTTAAATAAAATTTTGATATATGTTCACAATCTCTTGGTTTCAGAAATTTGCTGTTTTAACATTGCTTTCAGTTTTCTCAGTTGTGCCAGGTCGATGGGAGGGAGCCAACAAGAGGAAAACCAATTTGGGCTTCAGTACCCCCAGAAAGGCTCAGCGACTGGAAATACCACATAGCTCTGATGTCACGAGTGAGGGCTTGAGTTGGAACAGGAAGACATAGTTGAAAATCTTGGTCCTTCTCTACCAGGACAGAAAACTAGAATTTGCCATTTGGAAAGGCTGGACCTCAAAACTCTGACTTTAGGGAGATCGGGCACAGCAGAGAATGAGGTTGTTGGAGTGGACGCTGGGGAATGGAGTGTAGTCTGTATTATGAATGGAGAGGCTGGCATCATCCCCTGCTCTGAGCCAGACAGATTCCACCACTCTCCATTCTTTCCCTTCCACTCACATGAATGCTCCCCGTCAGCAGGCAGAAGATAGGAAGTGCCTTGGATAGAGAAATTGACCAGTCCAGAGAAAAATACCTTCAGAAATTGGCATTTTGGGGGGATCCCCCAATGAAACTTCTAGGTGTCCCCTAGCCTATGAAACCACAATTAATAAACACCTACAAACATAAGGCTCCAGTTCTTGTGCAGATGAACATGGAAAACTGCTAACTTGGAAATCAGAGACTTGAGCAAACAGAAAAAAAAAGGAACTTGAGGAAACAGAGAAAATGACAAGGAGCAGGAAAAAAACTTGTAAAAATCTACTATAATTAATATTCCCAGAGAGATTAGAGAAGATCTTATATCCCTGAAATAAGATTAGGATGCTATATATAAAAAAGGAACATTTAATGAGCATTAAAAAAGATTTTAGACATTAAAATTATAGCAGAAACTTTTTTAAAGATTGAAAGTTTAAAAATGACATTGAAAAAAACTCCCTATAAGTACAAAGAAAAAAAAACAACCCAAAGAGATTAAACAGAAGAAAAATAATATGATGATTAGAAGAATAGTTCAGGAAGCCCAATTCCTCTCTTCCCTTTGTATCAAAGTCCAGATAGGAAAATCGATTGCAGGCAATGTAATTCAATAGAAGAACATTAATTTAGAGAATTCAACACAATAGTGGCAAAAGAGTCACAAGAGCCAAATGAGATGCCCAGAGATTAACTGCAGCATGAAGCTGCTATCATCCCCAGGACTGGAAGAGAAAGGTATGAAGTGATGTTACTAGAGGTGATGTTACTCCAGGAGCTGGCGTCTGCCAGCAGAAACCGAAATCATAGTAGGGGTCACCCAGCAGGAGATTCAGCCCTTGCTAGAGACACCACCCAAAGCAGATAGAAACAGGGAGAAATACCCTGGTCTCCATTCTTCCCACCTTCCAGTTGCCTGCCACGGCCTCCCATAGCTCAAAGGGTGTAAGCATAGGAGGGGCAGGCAGTGTGAGCAAATAAACACCTGCCCAGCGCACCCTTGAAACACCAGCTAAATTCAGACTGAGGAAGAAAGACACAGACAGTGAGATAGGGATAGAGACAGAGAGAAACAGAGAGACAGACAAAAACAGAGAGGCAGAAACAGAGAGATAGAGACAGAGACAGGGGAAGGACAGACACACAGAAAGACATACAGAGACAGAGATACAGAGAGAGATGAGATTAGAAAACCGGGAGAGGAAATTGCCAAGGGGATAATCCAATTTCCCAGAATCAAAGGTCACAAGGTTCTAGTGGGAAAGGTCTAACCAGGAACCAGGCACAATGAATAAATTTTAAAGTATAAATATAGACAATCAACATGAACTCATGTTTAGTTTAATATATATATATATACACACAGATGGATAGATACAGAGATAAATTTAGAAACAAATGTGTACCTACACAGGTCGGTGTCCATACATATATTTCCTAACTCTATCTGCTGAGAGATCCTGGGAGCAGTGACACCCCAGGAGAAACAAGTACCCTCAGTGCCCAGATCTTGGTTTCTAATACCGTTTGCCAGGAACAACCTGGGCTCTTTGGAGAAATGACTAAATTTAAGGCTTGCACAAGGAAAATACAAGATGCGCCCAGGGCATTTTGTAGTATTAGAAATTAAGGAAGTGTTTATTTATTTATTTATTTTTTAAAGATTTTATTTATTTATTTGAGAGAGAGAATGAGAGAGAGCACATGAGAGGGGGGAGGGTCAGAGGGAGAAGCAGACTCCCTGCCGAGCAGGGAGCCCGATGTGGGACTCGATCCAGGGACTCCAGGATCATGACCTGAGCCAAAGGCAGTCGCTTAACCAACTGAGCCACCCAGGCGCCCCAAGGAAGTGTTTAAAAACTACAAAAACAACAATAAAGGATGGGACATGTCAAAAGGATGCCAGAGCCAACTTGGAGGCGTTCCCAATGGCCAAAGCTGAAATAAAGTGGGAAACAAAATAAATAATGTGGTACTGCATTATAAACCAAAGTATAAAATAAATATACATGAGTCCATACTTATATAAATAAGATGGTTGAATCAATAAACAAATGGGGGAGAAGAGACAAATCTTTATAGAAGAATTTCTCTTTTTTTAAAAGATGTTATTTATTTGAGAGAGAGAGAGCATAAGCAGGGGGAGCGGCAGGCAGAGAGAGAGGGAGAAGCAGGCTCCCTGCTGAGCAGGGAGCCTGACATGGGGCTCCATCCCAGGACCCCGGGATCATGACCCGAGGCGAAGGCAGCCGCTTAACCGACTGAGCCACCCAGGCGCCCCATATAGAAGAATTTCAAATAATATAAGTAGACCTGCTCCCTCTTTTGCAGAAGGTAGAATTTAATTCCTTTTCCTGTTCCCTTTGATTTTGTGACTCACTTCCAAATAATAGAATATGGAAAGGAGAAAAACAGTAACTTTACAATAGAGAAACCTGACAAATAATACCTTGACCAAATGACCGAGGTTAACATCATCAGTAATAAGTTGTGCTGATATTATGTGTCCCCCTGATATCATGTGATCAGAAGGACATTTCACCTCTGTGCTATTCTTCCCCCAAATAGCAAACATCAGGCAAACCCAAATTGAGAGACAATTCTATAAAATACCTAGCTAGTACTCTTCATAAAGGTAAGGGTCATGAAAACAAAGAAACACTGAGAAAAGCTGAATACGAAAGGACAGGTAATACATACCATGCAAATGCTAACCAAAAGAAAGCTAGTGTAGTTATATTCATATCAGACAAAATAGACTTTAAGGCAAACAGCATTTCTAGAGACTTTTCATAACGGTAAAATGTTCAATTTGCCAGGAAAATATAATAATTCTAAATTTGTAGGTACCTAACATAGTCCTCAATATGAAAAGCTAAATAGATAGAACTAGAAGGAAAAATAGAAATGTCTACAATCATAATGAGCCATTTTTTTTTTTAAGATTTTTTTTTTTTTTTTTTTAATTTATCTGAGAGAGAGAATGGGAGACAGAGCATGAGAGGGGGAGGATCAGAGGGAGAAGCAGACTCCCCGCTGAGCAGGGAGTCCGATGCGGGACTCGATCCCGGGACTCCAGGATCATGACCTGAGCCGAAGGCAGTTGCTTAACCAACTGAGCCACCCAGGCGCCCCCATAATGAGCCATTTTAACATACTTCTCTGAGGAGCTGACAGAAGGGACAAAATAGATCAGTGTGCCTATTGTTTGCCTTTTCTCTTCCTTTCTTTTCTTTTCTTTGTTATTCTTTTCTCTTTTCTTTCTTTTCTTTTCTTTCTTTCTGACTTGTTAATTTATTAAAAAGTCAAAAATTAGCACTATAAGCATGCTCATTAGAAATAAGGATGGGGGGACATCTGGGTGGAGCAGTCAGCTGAGCGTCCCATCTCTTGATTTCAGCTCAGGTCACGACCTCAGGTCATGATCTCAGGGTCATGAGATTGAACCCACTGTTGGGCTCTGCTGAGTGTGGAGTCTGCTGGGGTTTCTCTCTCTCTCCCTCTGTGCCTCCCTGCCTCACTCTCTCTCAAATAAATAAATAAAAATCTTTAAAAAATAAAAAAAATAAAAATAAATAAGGATAGGGACACTTGGCTGGCTCAGTCAGTGGAACATGCAATTCTTGATCTTGGGGTTGTGACTTCCAGCCCCATGCTGGGTGTAGAGATTACTTAAGAAAAAAATAAAATATAGGGTCACCTGGGTGGCTCAGTCGGTTAAGCGTCTGCCTTCGGCTCGGATCATGATCCCAGGGTCCTCGAATCGAGCCCCACATCGAGCCCCACATTGAGCTCCCTGTTCAGTGGGGAGCCTGCTTCTCCCTCTCCCTCTGCCCCTCCCCTCTGCTTGTGCGCTTGCTCTCGCTCTCTCTCTCAAATAAATAAAATCTTTAAAAAAAAATATTAAAAAAAAGAAAGAAGGATATAAATACCAGGCAAAATAATTTCAGCACTCAGGTTGGGTGGGATCAGGAAGGGGAGTTATGCTTTTCATTATAAGCTTTGTGATGTTATTTTATCTTTTAAACCATTTTCATTTGTTCTTTGGTAAAAATGAACGATTTAAAATAAAATTAAAAATTACTGAATAAATTTTAAAAATTTGATAGAATCAGATGAATGGAGAATAGGAGCAAAGAGAACAGCCCAAAACATGCCTGTTAGAAGAAGTTTAATGTCAAGCAAAGAATCACTACTACCCAAAGAAGTTAACTGTTATTTAAACAACATTGTATTGTTACAGAAATAGAAAGCCAGATCAATGGAGCAAAGCCTAGTTGAGAAACAGACTCACATAAATGTAGAATTTAGTTTGTAATGAATGTGTCGTTTCTAACTGGTGGGGGAAAGGAGACTACTCAACATATGGTTTTAAGATAATAGGTTTTACATACGGGAAAAAAATTAAGTTAGATTTCCTACCTTGTGCCATCAATAAGAATACCTTCCAGGTAGAACACAGATCTAAAGTGAAAATACAAATTTTTTTTAAGATTTTATTTTTAAGTAATCTCTACACCCAATGTGGGGTTTGAACCCACAACCCTGAGATCAAGAGTCATGTGCTCCATTGACTGAGCCAGCCTGGTACCCCACAGATTTTTTAAAAGTAAAAAATATGAGAGAATTAAAAAGGCACAAATACACACACATATACATATAAATATATATAAACATCATTTGGGGAGAAAAAGGTTTTCATAAACAAGACCCAACAGGCAGAGTTGACAGCTACTCTATGCTTATCAGGTTTTCCTTTCCTTCATTCTCCCATGACAAAACTCTTACAATCCATATGGAGCACATTCTGAATAGTTTGACATGACTGATCCTGTCATCAGACACAGGAATCAATATATAATACATATCGGTCTGAGCATTCATATGAGGTTAACAGGCTCTCCTGGGATTCCTATGCCTAAACCATCATACAGTCTTTCTCTCTTCCTTTGGAACCATCAAATGTAAGAAAATGGGCCATGTATCCAACAAGGCAAAGGGAGCTTAATAGGAAAGAAGCCCAGAGAACTCATAGACTATGAGAGAAATTATCCTAATGACATTGTTGGAATTATGATTCTAGTTGTGGCTCAGGACCAAATACATCTGGAATTCCCAATTTTGTTAGCCAATGAACCGTCTTTTTATTTGAACTAAATTGAGTTGGGTTTCCAACACTTTCAACCAAAAGAACCATGTCTAATAATCCAAAAATGATAAAGGTTAAGCTTGTTGATCTAGAGCCCATAAAATTACAATCTTCTAGATAATGAGAAATATCATAAACAAAGTAAAGACAAGTGGTGGATTAGAATAAATTATTTATAGTAAACAATGGGCAAAAGATCAATATCTAAAATACATAGAGGGTGACTGCAACTCAATAAAGAAAAAATAAAATGACTCAAAGAAAAATTGAGAAAAAAGGTATGGTGTTAGTCAAACTCTTTCCTTTGAAAGTTACAAAGCTTAATTCTTACTCCTTTAAGCAAAGGAAATTTGTTGATTCAAATAACTGAGAACCCAAAGGAACAATATGCTTCAGGAATGGCAGGATCCTGGTGCTTAGATATGCCCACAACAACTGCTGTTCTCTCTCCCTCTCTTAGTTCTTTCTTTTTTATGTATAGGTTTCATTGTCACCCAGGGTCTCTGCATATGGCAGCAATGTTTTCTTGTAGTTGCAGGCTTATCATCATTGAATCTGTCATAACTGCTTTGGTTTTAAGTGTTATAAAACCCAACCCAAACCGGTTTAAACAAAAAAGAGAACTCATTAGCCTGTGAAATCAAAGAGGTATAATCAAAGTGGTCAGACTGTCCTTGAGTGGAGCTTGAACCAAGAGTTCCAACACTGTCAACGTAGGACTCGTTTCACCCTTCCACAATGTCCTGCCTTCTGCTGTGTTGGTTTTATACTCAGGTTCCTCAGGATGGCCTCTAGTAGCCCTAGGTTCCCTTCATCCTTGATGCTCGAACCAGGGGGGGGGAAGAAAGAGTTTTTCTCTCTTAACCCATATTTCAGTGGCTCTGACTGGGTCACAAGACCACCCCAAGTAATCTCTGCGGCCATTGAATGTGGTTACAGTGGGTCATATGCCCACCTATGGACCCAAAAAGAAGTTACCTTCACCCAAAGTAGAAGAACTGAGAATAAGAGAAGGAAGTAGTTCCTTCTCCTTTCCTCCAAAATCAATGTACTGTTACCAGAAGTAGAGTGAAGTACATTGCAGGGAGTGAACATGTATCTACTACAGCGTTCTTACATACAGCTCACAACCTTAAGAGAAAGATCTGCTTTCTGAGATGCCCCCAAAGGCCCTAGCTATGCTGGGGCCACGTGTCTTCCTTTGGGCCAATTCATCATTGTGTCCCACTGAATGGGTCCTAGCTGGGCATCCAAGAAGCAGAGCCTGAGACTTGCACCTGAATAATTGAGGAATGCTCTCAGGAAAATCCTATAAGGGAGCAAAGGAAGCAGGATAAGGTCAGGGAGGAAACTAGGCAAAGGTGAGGATCCAGCTGATCTCTTGGGGGGAGTTCTGATGCATAAATTGCACTGCAGGATTGTCTATCCCACCTTCCCATGAGGCAGAGGAGCTGTCTTTTGTATCTCCTTTTAGACGTGGAATGCCCCCTGGTGGGAGGGGATAATATCCCAACCAAATTGGCCCCCTCCTCCTGATGGCAATTCTCTTTAGAAAAATGCAGCTGTAAGCCTCTAGGGGTAACACTCACCTGAACTGCAGGATGGGTGCCCTGGCCAGTAAACGGGATCAGACCAGGGCACCAACAGTATCTGCTACAATGACTACAATGACTGGTCCGCTGGGGTCATTTGTCTGCCCCGGGACAGGGGAGAGAGGCCTTTTGAGGGAGAGGCCCCCCAGAATCATATGGAATGGGAGAAGAACGATTCTGAAAAGCAGAATCAGATACTGTTTGCATTTTACTTCTTTAACTGGCCAGCACTCACACACATGTGCCTACAGTTTAAACGAATGTCCCCATTTAAGGTCACGAAGCTGGCGGATAAGTGACAAGAGACCCTCTGAGTTCTTGTAGCAGATGCTGTCCCTGCCTTGCCCATTGCCACTCTTGTGCATACTGGCCTGATTTCCAGCTGCAGGCATGCGTGCTTCTTTGTATAATGGCTTTCTTGGATTCTTCCCTACTTTGTCTTTGTCACTTACACAGCAGGCCAGAAGTGCAGAGGAATTGATATGTCTTCCTCCCTCGGAGCTCCTCTCAACTGATGACTGATGGGACTTGATGTATGGACACCCCAGCTCCCTTACTCCTTGTAGTGCATTAACACTGTAGCGCATGTTCTACGCTGGTTCCCAGAGTTTCCCATGGCATTAAGCCCCAATTGTACACAATGGTAACTGGCTTGATAATGCACTCTATATTGGTTGCCTTACTTTCTCTCACTTTCCCACTCCTCTGCCAGGAATTTTTTAAAAGATTTTATTTATTTATTTGAGAGAGAGAGAGCACAGTAGCAGGGGCAGAGGGAGAGGGAGAAGCAGACTCCCCGCTGAGCAGGGAGCCCAACACGGGGCTCAACCCCAGGACCCCAAGATCATGACTTGAGCCAAAGGCAGACACTTAACTGACTGAGTCACCCAGGCATCCCCCCTACCAGTATTTTTCTTTTAATCTCCCAAATAAACTACTTGCAGTCAAGTCTTTGTCTCAGGATAGGCTTCTGGGGGCACAGAAATGAAAACATCCCCTCCCCGAAATAGCTCGAGTCATGCCCTATCTGCTGCAAGAAGGTGTGTGTGTGTGTGTGTGTGTGTGTGTGTGTGTGTGTGTGTGTGTGTGTTTGGGGTTGGGGGGAGGTTCCTTCAGTTGTAAGCCAGCTGCATTCTTCTAATTTAGGTCCAGATGTGGCTCCCCATGTCCAGAACATACAAATAACACTCACAGACAAATTGTTGGAAGAGGGATGGAAGAACCTCACTCAATAAAAACTCACATTTGGAACAGGAGAGAGAGAGAACATCAAGAAGTGGCCACCAGTTCACAGCACAACTTACCCCCCTGCAAGACAGGAGCAGTGAGTGCTCTTTCCTTTGGCAGCAGACAACATCCTTGTTCAGTCCATCTCACTGCCTCCAGGCTACTCTCTGTGCTCATCTCTCTGGTTCATTGTTCTCCATGGCTACATCTAAAGGGTTCCTGGCATGGATTCCTCTTCTGAATTCTGCACAACGTGAGCCGCTCATTTCCTGTTGATGTGAGATCTGAAGCCTGAGGATGCTTTAGGGTCATGTCAGCCATATTTGTCCAATCGTAAGACTCACATGGAATGCTTATTAAAGAAATGCTTTACCCCTTGCTTGTGTTCCCTCTCTCTCTGTCTCTATGTCAAATAAATTTTAAAAAATATATATTTAAAAAAAAAAAGAGAAAAAGGGGTGCCTGGGTGGCTCAGACGGTTAAGCGTCTGCCTTCAGCTCAGGTCATGATCCCAGCGTCCTGGGATTGAGCCCCGCATCGGGCTCCCTGCTCAGCTGGAAGCCTGCTTCTCCCTCTCCTACTCCCCCTGCTTGTGTTCCCTCTCTCTCTGTTTCTATGTCAAATAAATTTAAAAAAAAAAAAATCTTAAAAAAAATGCTTTATACCTTTCTGAAGGAGAAGATCCTGGGAAATTTTCTTGCCTGGATTTCCCAGAGAACAGAGAAAGAGGCAAAGGTTTCATGGTAGGGTCTTAATGGGAGGTGCTATCCCAAAACAAAAGTTAGAGACAAGGGGAAGGAAGGAAAACAACCGCAAGGTGGTATATTTTTGAGCTCACTGTAGCTTCAAGAAAACATACTTGGTTGCTTACACAGGAGTCTTCTTAAAAAGTTATGCAAACGCACCATGTTTTGAAATGGTCCACTGTGGGGTGAAAAGGAAAGATTATTTGCTGGTTCCTTCCTCTTACCTTGCACTGGCCAAAGTTCACTCATGGGGTGTTAACTCCCTCACAGCTTGGGATTCTTTCCCACTCTCACAGAAGGGGAGGCCAAGTTCCTTGACTGATAGGTTCACGAAATCATGGGTGGTGGGAGAATAGCAACTTCCTCAAATAAGGAAATGCAAGCAGAGAACAATTAATTCACAGAATTTGGAGGTCATGGGTTAAGGGATGATAGTCAAGATATTTAACAATTAATACATGGGCACAGCTGAATGAGAAATTATTATAGGTATTATAGGACAAAGAAAATGAATAC
The DNA here is from genome assembly GCF_964656455.1 of Halichoerus grypus. Classification (NCBI taxonomy): domain Eukaryota; kingdom Metazoa; phylum Chordata; class Mammalia; order Carnivora; family Phocidae; genus Halichoerus; species Halichoerus grypus. The sequence continues at coordinate 109,836,569 of NC_135721.1, read as the reverse complement.
TTGTATTGATGACATTAGAAACCAAGATTCTCCACAGACCTGTACCCCTGAAACAAATAATACCTTATATGTTAATAAAAACAAAACAAAACAAAACACAAGATTCTCAGTCCAGGAGAAAGAAAATACAAACATAAACTCCAAGAAGTTAAATACAACTCCATAGTCCTTTTTTTTTTTTATAAAAAATTATTTAATTAATCTCTACAATGTGAAGCTTGAACTCATGACCCCAAGATCAAAAGTTGCATGCTCTTCTAACTGAGCCAGCCAGGTACCCCACAGCTCTGTAGTCCTAAATTTAAATTTGGAACCTCAGTATTAACCTAAGGTATATTTTCTTTAAAAAACAAAAAAAGATTATTTTCTAGCTCCATATACTTAAGATTTTATTTATTTAAGAGAGAGAGATCATGAGCAGGGGGGGAAGGGTAGAGGGAGAAGCAGACTCCCCCACTGAGCAGGGAACCCTATGTGGGACTCAATCCCAGGACTCTGGGATCATGACCTGAGCGAAAGGCAGATGCTTAACTGACTGAGCCACCCAGGTGCCCTAGCTCTGTATACTTAAAAAAAAAAACCCACCTAAGTCACTGGGAATGAGTACCCTCAGCATCCAGATTGTGGCTTCTAAATAGTATTTTTCTCTAAAAGGAATCAAGGATACTTGAAGAAATGTCTGATTCCATATCTGGAGCAGAAAATGTACAAGAAGAGCCTGAAACATCTTGTATTTGAAATTTAAACAAACAAACAAACAAACAAGAGAAACCTATAGAATACTACTGTAGGAAACAAACTTTAGCACAACTTGAACATCAAAAAGAACAGTAACTACAATGAACTGAAAGACATCAAATATGTTGTTTGTGAATCCATGATGATATTCAAAACAATAAAAACTACAGAATGCTTTGGTCAAGTTTGGAGGATGCCAGGCAATCATTTCATTATCCTGAATACTGGTACATAAAGGCAATAAGCACTTATGCTTTTACTCCATGAACTATATCTCAGAGCAACTAAATAGTTGATGAGGGAATGTTATTCTTTATAGAACAATTACAGCTGATAAGCATATAAAGGATGAGAGGATTAAAATGAAATACTAGAAATAATAAATATTAGAATTAAAATGAAATAATGGTTCTAGGCTAGCTCCGTCAAACATAACATTCTGTGATGAAGGAAAAATTCTATATTTGCATTGTTCAGTGGAGTAGCCATTGTAGCTGCTAAGCACTTAAAATGTGGCTAGTGTGACTAAGGAATTAAATTTCTAATTTTGTTCAATTTTCATTGCATTTAAATAGCTGCATGTGGCTAGTTGCTATTGTATTGAACAGTACAGTTCTAGGGCATGATTATCTTTGGCTGCTGAAATCATTAGGTGAAAGACTGGTGGGGAATTTATAATGCATATATTAGAATTACTACCCCTGAATTTACTGACCATCTTAAAATCATAAAAAGAGACAAACAGACATCACGTCTTCTGATGCGATGCAATGGGAAGTATGTAACACCACCCGTGAAAATTCTTGCCAAAAATATCAAACCTAAATCTGATTCAGCTTCTAGATCTAACTACCAGTTTTGGAAATACAGGGAACAGGAGAACATGATAAACACCATAGCAAGAGAGATCAGCAAAATCTAGAATGTGGTAAACTCCTCAGGACAAACGCTATGATTTATTATGATAATCAAATAATTGTAAAGGAAAAGAAGTGGGAGGGGATGAAATCTATGGATCAGAGAGACCTTGTTTGGAACCAACTCTATCTTCGCCTGGGGTCCCTAGAAAGCAGAACCTGATAGTAAAGCTATGTGCAAATACTTTATTGAAGAGGCAGGAATGAGGGACAATAAGTGAGACAGAGGAGCACAAGAAGGCATGATCAAGTTGGCCACCATGAAGAGTGATTCCTTAATCCCACAGACTTTGTGAGAAGTTACATACGCTGTGTCTTCAGACTGTTGATCTGGGGATGAAAGGGAAAGCAGTTGTCCATTGGTTCTCATTTCCATTGGTCAAAGTTTGCCTCAAAGAATTTTAAGTCCCCGGCACTTCTGGGTTGTACATGCCAAGTGGATTTCTACCCGCCCTGCTGCATTAAAGAGAAGCCCTGAAGAAGGGCCAGGCTGCACCTGTGGGCAGCTGGTTGGAGCCTGTGCAGGACTGATCTGGGCAGCAGTGGCTGGACTAAGTGACATGAGCCTGAGAGGATCTGGAGTTATGCACAGAGATGGTTGATATAAACTGTTTAAAAAAGAGAGAAAGGGAGAGGGAGAGGGAATGAATCAGGGGAACTTGAATGCTATTGAATTTTGACTGGATGTATTTGGTGACATTAGGAATTATTGTTATATTGTTAACTTTTTGTGTGCCTATGGTACGGTGTTTATGACATTTCTTCAAGGCTTATCTTTTAGAAATCCATACTAAAGTATTTACACATGAAACAATATGATGTCTGGAATTTTCTTCAAAATAATCCAGTTTGTAAGGGAGAGTGGATGGAAGCATAGCTGAAACAAGATTGGCTGTGAGTTAACCTGTTGGCTTTAAAAACGTCCACTCACGTTGATATTCCTCCCTTCAAAAAGCGGAACCTAATTTCTCTCCCCTTGAATGTGGGTGGGACTCAGTGACTTATTTCTAATGAATCCAATGTGATGGAATTGATCTTGTACGTCTTCCAAGACTATGTTATAAAAGTCACTGCAACTTCCAACTTGCTCTCTTTTGGATCACTTGTTCTGGGGGAAGCCAGCAACCATGCCGTGAGGATGCTTCAGCTGCTCTGCAGAGAGGGCCAAGTGGCAAGAAACAGATGCTTACTGGCAACATCTTACCAGCCAGAGGTAAGGGTCACCTTGGAACAGATCCTTTAGTTCCAGCTAAGGCTTCAGATGTCTGCAGGCCAGGCCGACAACATGACTGCAACCTGATGACAGATCCTGAGCTGGAACAACCCTAAAGGCCTAAAATCCTGAATTTCAGAAGCTGTGCAAAATAATAAATAATAAATGTTTATTACTGTTTTAATTTTTTAAGTTTGGGGGTAATTTGTTATGGTCAAATGAAGTAAGTTAATAATTGTTGAAGCTGGGTGTTGAGTTCATTGTACTCTTTTATTTTTGTGTATGTTTCAGATTTTCCATGATAAAAATTAAATACTGAATTCCTATATTACATTTTCATATAAATCCTTTCCAAGTGGATCAAAGACTATATGTAAAAAGCAAAAATTCCTGGTAAATTATCATCTTTGTTACCTCAAGGTAGGAAAGGATTTCTTAAACCAGACATGAAAAGCATAGACTATCAAGAAAAGATTGGTAAGTTCCTATACATTAAAGATAAGAACTACTTATTGGATGATACTATAAAGAAAGTTTATCTTTTGATAAACCACAATCTGGAAAGTGATATTTGTTACACATATAATAAAGAAAAGACTAGTATCTAAATATATAAATGACTCCTACAAATCCATAAGAAAAAGACAAGCAATCCAATAGAAAAATGGGCAAAGGTTATGAACGCTCAATTCACAGAAGGGGAGACCTAAATGACCAATAAACAAATAAAAGACCGATAAACCAGTATTAACCAGTATCAACCAACCGTCTCTGTGTTGGTCCCCACAGTAATTAACACTCCCTCTCCTAGCAGCCCTCAACAATGGCTGACTAGAGTTGGTACATAAATACCCTCAAATACTCTAGCCTTCTTGCCTCTCTGAGGTATGTGTCCTATTCCACTTCCCAGAGTTTCCCCTGTGGAATGCCCCTGTGGAATTGTTCACACTAGTCACGGGCTTGATAACACAACTCTGTATTATTCAGTGCCTTCCCTTCCCTGTCTCACTTCCCTGCTCTGCTACCTGTTCCCTGGGATTATATCCCACAGTAACCTTGAATTCTTGCCTCGGGGCTTTCTTCTGGGGGAACCTAAACTAATATAAGAGTGTTCAAGCTTCCTTGCCAGTATCAGACTGAGTCTGAGCCCTGGCAATTCTGTGGGAACTTTACACGTGAAAAAAAGCTACAGCCTTGAAATGCATAGGGGAGAAAGGGGCCTGATGGCTTCAAGCCAGCCCTAAAGGTGGGGGGCCCAGACCATGGCCATAAGGTATACACTTCAAGGCTGTCCCAAGCCCAGGACTCTTGAAGGTCTGCTTTCCTTCTGCCCTCTTTGAACCTTGTCCATAATCAATGCCCTTGGCCCTGACTTGCTGAGGTTCATAGGAAACTCTCTCTGTTGCTTGAGTCATTTTTGACATGCTGCTCCACCTTTAGACTGTTTAACTTGGTAAACACTGCAATCTGGGTCACAGGCCAGGTTTTTGGTGAGCTGGTTGTGTACACATGGTTATCTGCCACCCCTCCCCCACATTGGGGTGCTGGCCACGGTCATAGTACAAGTGAACACAAGAACCACTTCCCCGTAATGAAGGCTGTATTGCTGCCCGTGGCTCCTCAGATGATGGGGGTTGGTGCCAGTGGGCTGGCAGCAACATGAGATGGGGACCGCTGTGTGGGCATCAGAAACCTTGATCACAACACTGGCAACAGTCCGTATCAGTGCCTTGGGCGAGCACTAGGAATAGAGATGGTGCTTCTGGCTGCACCAGGACAGTGGGCTTTGATGGGAATCAGCTTAGAGAGGAGTTGGCTTCTCTATGAGCCAAAGCAGGAAACAAGGAAATGGATATCCTCCATGGGTTTGTCATACTGTCTTGGTGGTAAAATATCTTCTGTTATGGTGTTGGGTATGTATAGGGGGACTTCCAAATTCTTGTGGCCTATATTAATTACCCAGTGCTGTGAGACAAATTGCCCCCCAATTTAGTGGCCTACAACAATTTATTACCCTCATAGTTTTTGTGGGTCAGAAATTCAAGAACAGCTTGACTAGGCAATTCTGGCTCAGGGTCTTTTGTGAGCTCTCAGTCAAAATGTTGGCCAGGACTGCTGTCGCCTGAAGCCTTGATGGGCCAAAGGATCCATTTCCAGGTTGACTTACATACATGTTTGGTAAGTATGTGCTAGTTCTTGGTGGCAGGCCCCAGGTCCTCCCGACCTGTGCCTCTCCACGGGCTGTTCAAGTGTCCTCATGACGTGGTGGCTGGTTTCCTCCAAAGCAAGTGAAGAGAGAAGGACGGGGAGGAGAGGGGGAGGGGGAGGAAGAGGGAGAAGGAGGAGCTATCCTTTGCATGACCTAGCCTCAGAAGTCATGTAGTATAATTCTACGACATCCTATTTGTTAGAAGAGAGTCACTCAGTCAGACCTCTATTTTACAGAGAGGAATTAAACTTTAACTTTTAATGAGAATATCAAAGAATTTGTGGCCTTTTTTTTTAAAGCACCATATTGTTTCTACTTTAATAGCTAACTGTAACTTGGATTATAAGGTCTTTTCCAGCTTCTATTTCTGACCAACTCCATTTTTCTATTCTTTCCTTATGTAAGCAGTAAGGTTTAAATCATCAGTTGGGGATATAGTATGGTCAACTTGTATTTCTTAAATTAATAATTAGAACACTTATCTGTTCTTCAATCCCTCTCTCTTTTCTAGTGAATTACCCAAGAAACCTGGGGCTTATTCAGTCTAAAATGGCCACTCCAACTTCCCAGTCAGCTGAGCCAGCATTGCACAGTTAACTTGTGAAAAGTAAGACATTTGGAGAGGACACTGATTGAGAAGCTGTCCCGCTCATCTCCAGGGAGATGGTGCGAAGAAATACTGCCAGGTATTTTGGCCATGGAAATGCATTGCTCAGCTCTCCTGCTGGGCCGGGGGTGGGGGGGGAGCTCCTCTGGCTCCACCCCTGCATCTGTGCTGGTGCAGGCCCATTCCTGAGACATGCGGGGCTACTCCAACTGGCAGCTTTGGCTCCAGCACTCCCCTTTGGGCTGGACAAGCCTTTTATGGAACTGTGCCACAGTCTGAGACTCTTCTTAGCCAATCTTTCCTTCCCCCTTCCCCTCACAGCTGTCAGATTTTTCTTTCAGTCTGAATCTTCTCCATGCTTTTTCCTCTTTCCTTCCTCTATCCCTCTGAGATGTTTCTCCTAGTAGGTCTCTTGCAGGTCTGTCTGGACATTTGTGGCTCTTCCAGGCATGCACAGTGCTGGAGTTGGTTCCCACTGGCTTGGGAGAGCAGAGTCTGTGTACCTTCCTGATTCTACATTCAGTGACATCATGTTGGTAGCTTGAAATAGGCCATGGTGGGAGTATTTACACCACAGAAATCAACAAATGCTACACATTACAGTGTTTTCCTCCCAGGGAGCTGGTTGATAAACATTTATCAGCACATCTCTGGTGTATACCCAACAGAAATGTGTACGTATGCTCACAGAGAGACCTGTACTGGATTCCTAGGCTGTTCATAGCATCATTAATCATAGTTGCCTCGAACTGGAGACTGCCCAAATGTCCATCAGCAGTAGGATAGGTAAATAAACTGTCATATTACGGCACATATACATTTAACCAGTAGAATATAAAAACAAAAACAAATTACTTACTATACAAAACAATATGGATGAATTTCACAAACATAATGCTGAATGAAAGAATCTAGACACAAAAGACTCCATACTGTAGCATTCCATTTATATAAAGTGAAAAACTGGCAAAACTAATCCAAAATGTAAGAAGTTAGGAGAGGGCTCCCTCATGGAGGTAGTGACTAGGAGGGTCCAAGAGGGATCCTATGATCTATTTTTTTACCCGGGCCCTAGTTATATGAGTATGTTTACTTAAAAAATTCATTGAGCTATATATGGATGATCTCTCTTCACTTTTCTGTATATATGTTATACTTCAACAGAGTTTATAAAAAATTATATATAATTAGATGTTCCATAAAGGCAGTGATTTAAAAAAATAATGAAAAAATTTTGAGGGTGCCTGGGTGGTTCAGTTGGTTAAGCATCTGATTTTGGCTCAGGTCATGATCTCAGGGTTGTGAGACTGAGCCCTGCATCAGGCTCCATGCTGGGTGTGGAGCCTGCTTAAGATTCTCTCTCTCCCTCTCCCCCTCCTACATCAATGTGGGGTTCGAATTTACAACCCCAAGATCAAGAGTTGCATGCTCTACCGACTGAGCTGGCCAGGTGACCCTGAGTAATATTTTAGTGCGTGTATATATATACATATACATATATATGTATATATGTGTATATATATATCACCATGTTTTGTTTATCTGTTCATCTGTTGATGGACATTTAGGTTGCTTCCACCTCTTGGCTATTGTGAATAATGCTACAGTGACTATGAGTGTACAGATATCTCTTCAAGATCCTGCTTTCAATTATTTTGGATATATATCCACAAGTGATATTGTTGAATCATATGATAATTCTTTTTTTTTTTTAAGTGGGCTCCATGCCCAGCGTGGAGCTTGAACTCATGATCCTGAGATCAAGAGTTGCATGCTCTACTAAATGAGTCAGCCAGGCACCCCATGATAATTCTGTTTTTAATGTTTGGAACTGCCAAACTGCTCTCCACAGTGCACTACCATTCCCACTAACACACAACAGTTCCAGTTCCTCCATATTCTTGCCATTTTCTGTTTTGTTTTGATAGTAGTCATCCTAATGAGTGCGAAGAAAGGCAGAGATTTTTATATGTTTTTTCGCTGCTGCCTCCACAGGGCCTAGATCAGTCTCTGGCATGTAGTAGACACTCAATAAATATTAGTGGCAGAACTGAATGAATTGAATGAGTTGACATCCTGTATAGGGTTGTGTAGTGGGCTAAATAGTGGCTCTCCAAAAGATGTGTCCATATCCTAATCCCCAGAACCTGTGAATATTATCATATTTGGGAAAAGCGTCTTTGTAGATATAATTAAGGATCTTGAGATGAGAAGATCATCCTAACTTATCCAGATGGGCCCTAAATCCAATGACAGGTGTCCTAATAAGATACACACACAGGAGAAGACAATATATAGGAGAGGGTAATGTGATGACAAAGGCAGAGACTGGAGTGATGTGGCCACAAGCCAAGGAGGCCAAGGAATGCCAACTTCCATCAGAAGCTGGCACAGGCAAGGAAGGATTCTCCCCTAGAGTTTCCAGGGGGAATGCAGCCTTGCTGACACTCTGATTTTGGACTTCTTGTCTCCAGAAGTGTGAGAGAATAAATCTCTGTCTTTTGTTTTGTTTTGTTTTTTTGTTTTGCCACTGAGCTTATGGTAATTTGTTACAGCAGTCACAGGAAACTTAGGAAGGCCAGTTGTCTTTTAACTCTATTACTGTTTTCATAATATCTTATCTATGCATAGGAGAAAACTTTTGGTTCTCTACTGTAGAAATCTGAGGGAGAGGGCATGCATCCAACTCATCTAATAGAAATTTCAAGTTCTCTGCCTTTAAATTGGTGATCTCCTCCCAAGACTGGCGTCCTTCACGTTGATATCAAGGCCATTTCCTATATTTGTGGGGCTTGCCTATAGAGGCCACCAGGAGCTCTGCCAACAGCTAAGGGTGCTAACCCTGTGCTCCTAGATCAAGGATCCCTAAACATTTTCCTGTAGAGCCTGCCAAGGACTGTTGGGATTTTATATTTATAAGTTGACCTATCCCTCACAAGGAAGCTGCTACCCAATGGAGCTTCCTTCCTAAAGGAACTATAACCCTAAAACCTAAAACCCTCCTAGTTGTGTTTGTTCCAAACCCTCAGGATCAACCTTTTTCACAGGCCATATAGTACCTTATATGTTAGGTAAGATCCTGACATCTATAATCAGAGAATTGCTTTGTTCCAGGCAGACTAAAAGTATAAGAAGATCTTTGACATACAAAAAAATGTTGATATTTCAAATAGCACAGAGTGAGGTCCTGTGATACTCAGGGAAGGCAGACAGATGATTAGATAGCTTACCAGGGCAGCATTCATCCTTGCTATTGAGTGCTCAATAAATATCCGTTGTATATAGTAGACTGATGCCTCTCCCAAATTTCCTTTATTGGATCCTTTTTACAGCTGTGCATGCTGGCTGGCTGCTAAATGAGATATGTATACAAAACACTGCTCTCTTGCCTCAAGGTGGAATCAACTCCATGACATAATCCATGTCCAAAGGCTCTCCATAGGATCAGCCTGAAGCTTGATTCCAGATAAGACCACCTCCCGGCTTAGCTCCCTTCCCTGTTCTGTCCTGCTTCCTTCATTGCCTTTTTCCAGAAAGCACTCTCATAAAAAATTATGTACTCAAATCCTGTTTCAGTCTCTGCTTCTAAGGAAACTGACTTAAGACAATGCATGAGTAAAAGCCAAAAAATTGTAAAACCATTCATGTCCTTGACCTGGAGACAAGGCAAAGATATAGAAAATGATGACATGAAATCAGAGAGAGCAAAGGGCCACATGAACAGAGACAATGCCTTTGTTGAGTGAAAAAAAAAAAAGAGCAGAGGTAACTTCAAACCATCCTAGTGGATACAAACCTCCTTGGCCATGCAGTTGGAGCAGTTCTAGGAATTTTTGCCATTGACATTAAAATTTCCAGGTGGTAGTGGCCACTTTAAAGGACAAGTGGAGAAAAAGATGGTGTGGGATTTCAGGTAGAACAGTCACAGAGCGTTGGTGATAAGGTGTGAGGAGTCTAACAGACATGCTTCTGGAGCTGCAATGATGCTTTTCGTGAGGGACAACCGGATGATATCAGAACTCTCTGTGTGTTATATACAGATGACTCATTGTACATCATATATGTATATATAATTATACAGCTGTTCCTTTTTTTTTAAGATTTTATTTTATTTACTTATTTTTTTAAAGATTTAATTTATTTATTTGACAGAGAGAGACGAAGCAAGAGAGGGAACACAAGCATGGGGAGTGGGAGAGGGAGAAGCAGGCTCCCCGCTGAGCAGGGAGCCCGATGCGGGGCTAGATCCCAGGACCCCGGGATCATGACCTGAGCCAAAGGCAGATGCCTAACAACTGAGCCACCCAGGAGCCCCAAGATTTTATTTTATTTTATTTTTTTAAAGATTTTATTTATTCATCAGAGACAGAGAGAGAGGCAGAGGGAGAAGCAGGCTCCCCACTGAGCAGGGAGCCCAATGTGGGATTTGATCCCAGGTCCCTGGGATCATGACCTGAGCCGAAGGCAGACGCTTAACCATCTGAGCCACCCAGGCGCCCTCAAGATTTTATTTTTTAGTAACCTCTCCATCCAACATGGGGCTCCAACTTACAGCCTCGAGATTAAGAGTTGCATATTCTACTGACTAAGCCAGCCAGGTGCCCCTATACGCCATTCTTAATTCTTAATCAAGTCTACCTCACAAGACTTATTCTTGTCTTTGGAGGAAGCAAGATACAGAGTATTTTGGTAATCTATTGCGGTCCCAAAACAAACCATCCCCAAACTTAGTGGTTTAAAGAAGCATACTTCTTTATGTTGCTCATATATCTGCAGTTTGGGGTGGGTTCAGCAGAGATGACGCCCCTCTGCTTCATCAGTGTCTGGGGCCTTAACCAGGAAGACCTGAGTGGCTGGGGTCTGGAACGGCTGGGGCTGGCTTCCTTGTCTCAGAGTGGCTGGGCATCCTTTATGGCAGCTGGATTTCCTTAGAGCAAGTTCCGAAGGCACTCAGAAAGAAGTGGCAAAACTTCTTGGATCTAGACTCAGAAGTTCCAGTGTATCACTTCCATCACAGTCTATTGGTTCAGCAAACACTAAGACCAGCCCAGATTCAAGGAGTGGGGGAAATTAGTCCCCATCTCTCCATGGAAGGAGTGCAAAACAATTTACAGACTTATATACATATTTTTTTCTTTAAGAGAGGGAGAGAGAGGGGGTGGGGAGGAGGAGAGGGAGGGAGAGAGAGAGAGAGAGAGAATCTCAAGCAGGCTCCATGCCCAGCACAGAGCCCGATGCAGGGTTCCATCTCACAACCCTGAGATCATGACCTGAGCAAAAATCAAGAGTCAGACACTTAACCAAATGAGCTACCCAGGTACCCCAAAAGGTGCATCTGGTACCTGAACAGGGACTCGAATCAGCCATCTTTAATCCACTATGCAGAAGTATAAAGTGCAGGGGACTCTTTGACAACAACATTAAAGGAGAAAGAAGATAGCAATATTTCCCTTCATAGGTCAAGGTAAGATTTTGTTTGTTTTTTAAGGCAAGATAATTTGAGCAAAACATGGCTAAGGAAAAAGAACCAGAGAAGGGAGTAGATTAAAGAAGAGAAAACATCTGCTGCAGCAAGGTTCTAAGGCAGCCATATTCTTGCTCTGTGGATGCAAACTGTTTTCTGTTATCCCTGAGTGTTGGTAAAATTATGTGAAACTTCACAGTCTGTGTTCAGTTTTGCTGTGGGGAATGAAGGAAAAGGTTGGTTCCACTTCTGGCCTAGAGGAGTAGGGGGAGCAATGCCTCCTGAAGCCAGGCCACAGCTTCATGTAAGCCACCTCCATCTGACAGGGTCCTTGCCAGACGGTAGGGCCATGTCTTCCATTTCCCTACCTCATCCTATACAGCCCTTGTAGAACACTGTAGCCAAAACCACCAGCAAACCAGAATGCCAGTGGTAGGGCCTAGGCCAAACAATACATTTCACAAAGGAATAGGAAGGATGTGTGGGTGGAGATCTGGGGGTGAGGCTGGGGTGCTGCTAAGCTTCACCAGTCTTGAAGTGACTGTACAGTAAGGTAGGTCAGGACCTGGGCATGAGTGTGGGGTATATCCTAGAATCAGAATTCTGTGTTCTAAGGTAAAGCTGAAAGTCTCCACAGGTATATGGAGGGGATTTCTTTGTTTCCCAGGGACTGCAGGTGCTCAAACTCTGAGGTAACTGCCACAGGAATATTCCTCACCACACAAGGCTTGTGTCAGACAATGTTCTGGTTATCTATCGCTGAGTAACAAACCTCTTGAAAACTTAGAGGCTTAAACCAGCAGCCAATCATTTCTCAGGATTTTGGAAAAGGCACAGTAGGAAAGACTTACCTCTGTTTTAGGAAATGAGGAACAGCTCAGATAGCTGGGACAACCTAGATGGCTTCTCCCCTCAATGACTGGTCCCTCAGCTGGAATAGGTTCATCAGGTTCATGCGCCTGGGACCTCAGTTCTTGGTGATAGCTGGGTCCTTACTTTTCCTCCAAGTAGTCTCAGGGCCTTTCCCTCTCCATGTGGTCTCTGTGTGCCATCCTTCTACAGCAAGGTGGAAGAAGGGGAGCAGCTCAGGATTATCAAGAGCTCGAAATCAAGGTTCCAGGTATTCTCAAAGCTCATCTCTGAAATTGGCAGTCACTTCTGCCACATTCTTCCATTGGTGAAATCGAGTCACAGGTCCAGTCCAGGTTCCAGGGTCGATGACCACATAAGGTTATACCGTGAGGAGGCAAGTTTCAGTGGGGCTACCAAAGTAACACTACCTAACAAGAACGGCTCTAGGAGCAGATGTGTGTGGGCTGAGGGTGCTCCAATTCCTAATTTTATGCTGGCTTCTCTTCAGAGATGTTTGAGGTCAAATAGTGGGGAGTAAAGTAACCCCAAACTTCCTCTACATTCTTAAAGGTGGGGGATCTGGTCGGCCACTGGATCAGCCTGAATCAAGAAAGGCCGGGCTGTGTGTGTCTTTCTATTAGGCATTTATTGCGCATAGCGTAGGCGCTGGGTTTTTAACACACGTGTTACTTCGTTATCCCTCCTTTACATAGGAGAAAGCGGAGGCTGGAACACAGCACTCTTTTCTACAGTTCCGCACACCACGGTACACACCACGACGAAGCCTCCTAGGCCCTTTCTGCCCCGCAGGTAGAGTCGGGGCACAGCGGTGACGCCGGGGTCTCCGGGAGGGCAGTGCTCAACACGGCCAGCTTGCCCAGCGGAGCGGACGGCTTCCAGGCAGCCAACGGGAAGAGGATGCTAACTTGTCACCGCCGGGCCGCGGGCCGCGCAAAAAACTGGAGCGCTAATGCGTCTTGTACCCGAGGCAGGCGGGGTCCCATCAACCCGCAGACCCAGGGCCTGACACGCGCCTCCAGGGCCGCCAGGGCTGGTGGAAGGCCCGCGCGCGCCGCGCACCGCCCACGCACGCACGCGTCGCCCCGCCTGCCGCGCAGCTCTGGCCCCGCCCTCAGGATTGACCGCCCGAGCCACCGTCCGCACAGCCCCGCCCCGCACGGCCAGGCAAAGCGGAGCCGGCCGTGCGGTGTGTGTGTATGTGTTCGCGGGGCGCCGTCTCAGCCCCGGGAAGATGGTGGCGGCGGCGGCGGCGGCCACTCAGGCGAGGCTGAGGAGGAGGACGGCGGCGACGACAGCGCCTGCGGGCAGGAACGGCGGGCAGCGCCGGGACTGGGACGCGACCGGGGCTGGGAGGCCGGGGCTGGGGGCCGGGCTGCGCCTCCCCCGGCGGCGGCTGCTGCCGCTGCTGCTGCTGCTGCTGCTCGCGCCGCCGCTGCTGCTGCCCTGGGCGGCCGAGGCCGCGGCGGCGGCGGCGGCGGTGTCGGGCTCAGCCGCAGCCGAGGCCAAGGAATGTGACCGACCCTGTGTCAACGGCGGCCGCTGCAACCCTGGCACCGGCCAGTGCGTCTGCCCCGCTGGCTGGGTGGGCGAGCAATGCCAGCACTGCGGGGGCCGCTTCAGGTGAGTGGGGGGTGATGTTGGAGGGTCGGGCCCAGAGGGAGGCTGAGGCTATGGGCAGCACGAGATGGTTCCAGGCCGGAGGCAGATGCCGGACAGAAAGTGGGGAGGATAGGGCCGCCCCACGGTGTTTGAGGACCATTTGCTTCCGAGGAGATGATCGTCTCTGGCCTAGGGTCTTCTTGAACTGAAAGATGAAAAGATTCGAGGCAAGGGTGGAGGCACCCCAGAGAGGTTTGGGTGCGGCGGATACAGGAGAAGAAAGCTCGGGGTCCCAAAGAGTATCAAAGCCAGTCCCTGAAACTGGGCCTCTTTTGGATAAACGAGGTGTACAAGAAAAGACGAGCTAGTCTTACTTAAACACTTCCTTTTAACATCCCCTTGTTCCCTAGGGCCTGATGAGTTCCCGGACTCGTTGGAGATGTAGGGTACTCCGAAGAAACAGGGCCCTGGAAGTGATTTGTTGGCTGAAGATAGAAGGGAAAGGTTAGATTAGGATTGTGAGATATCAGAGAGAGAAGAATCAGTGGTTGTTGGCTAGAGGAAAGTGAGGAAACTAGCCTTTTGAAGCTCACTAGAGGCGGCTGATTGGAACAGGGTGGAGAGGGCATAGAAGGAGGTTCCTGTTTGCCCTGATTTCTGGAGAATATGGAGTTCTGAGTTGGCCTGGTTTGGGACAGTACCTCCTGGAGAAATCATTAATTCATTAATTAATAGTCATCTATTATTTGCTTCAGTTGTGGAGGGATTTCCAGGTAATACACATGAACAAGTAGATTAGCCAGACTTTGGCCTAGTCCACGTGGAGTTTGGAATACAGCAAGAGAAAGATAGGTACACAAATGACCCTAGTCATAAGGACTACAGAGTCATTCATGCCTTTGGCAGATCTTACTGAACATTTTTGATGTTAGCTGTGGAGGAGTGGGCAAATACCGAGACCCAGACAGACTGGGCCCCTCCTCTCAGGGATCTTACATTCTAGCGGGGAGGGGGGTAGGCAGTTAATAAGTAAATAAGCAAATAAGTAAAGAAGTAAATGAACAAGATAATTTCAGATAACGGTGCTGTCAAGAAAGGAAAACAGGACGGCCTGATAGAGAATTATAACCAGTGAGTAACTTTAGGAGAAACCTCTCATTTGAAGTGACATTTGATCTGACCTGAATGGGGCACAATGGAGAACCTGTGGGAATTCAGGGAGGGAGGTTGTGACTAGCTGGGGGAATGCAAGGAAGACTTCAAGGAGAAAGTGACATTGGATTTGAGCATTTGAAGCAAGTAGGATTTGGAACTATGTAGCTGGGAAAAAAAATTCCAGATGGGAAGAAAATTGTAAACAAAATTGTGGAGACCAGAAAGTAAAGTATTGTTGGTACGAGGGTATATGGAAGAGAAGAGAGTTGTGAGAGGGAGGTTTGGAATGGTAGAATTTAGACTCAGTGTCAGTTCTTCAGGGGAACTCAGAGAACATTGAAGAGCTGAGCACTTACTTTATTGTTGTGGAGAAACCAAGTGATTTCATGATCAGTGTGTAGTGCATCTTGGGTTGTAACTTACTTCGGGTGTTCTGGTTTATGAATTACATTAGTCTACACATATTTATTGAGGGCTGCCCTGGGGTAAATTTTAAGATACAAGTGGCAAACAAGACCGACACAGTCCTGCTCTTGTGGAGCTTACATTCTAGCTTGGGAATAAGAAATTTAATCATCAACTTATTAGTATTTTGCTTGAGGCTATGGAGGCAAAGGAGAGGGCAAGCAGAGGACTTGACTTAGTTTGGAATGTTAAGGCTAGTGGCTGAGTGACTTTTGAGTTGAGATCTGGGAAGTAGGATAGCACTACCTACATGAGGGGTGGGGTGCTAAGGGGCCAGCATGTACAGAGGCTTGGGGATAAGGGGGATCATGGCAAGCTGAAGAGAAGGCCAGATAGCTGAAGCAGAGAACAAATGGGAGCATGGCAAAACTGGAGAGATAGGCAGGGGCCAGGCCATGTGAAGCCCTGTAGGTTGGGTTGAGAATTTTGACCTTTAGCTCTTGAGCAGTGGAATGGCACAGTTAATTCACATTTTCATGACATTACAGGCTTTTAGATGGCAGCCAGAGCAGGAATGGCCTTGAAGGTAATAAGGCCAGAGTATTTTGAATTTGAGGTGCTTCTAAAAGCAAGTGAATGGACGGTTGTGTCAGATGAGAACCCTTTAAGTTCTGAGAATCTGGAATGCCATGGAAGGCAGTGGGGGCCCACAGGGTGTGGAGCGACATGCATAGCAAGATCAGTCTGTCTGTACTGGTCGGAGCAGGTGGACTCATTGTAAGCATGAGAGGTTGTGGGCAACTGGGTCAGGACGGCAGTAATGAGAACCTAGGATAGGCTGTGGGAATGGAGGCAGGGTGGGTGCTAGGTGGTATTGCAGAGGTAAAAGACAGGTCTTGCTTTGAAACTGGTTTGTTCTTGGGAAGGGAGGGGGATGGTGAGGGAAAGAAAACTAGATCCTATCTTGGGTGACTGAGAGGATATAATACTTTACCGGACACAGGAGGAGCAGTTTTCTACATGCTGAGATTAGGTGCTCTCAGGGTATCCACTTGGCAGGACAGGTATAAGTGTTGGAGTTGTCCGGGTATAGAGGGACATAGCCAGGGAGAAAGAGCAGGTCTCTCTCTTATCCAGAGGATCGGAGAAGAGCCACTTGTTATGGGGAATAAGCAGTCCTGACACTGGTTGTCTCAGATGGTGTCACGCATGAGTGAAGGGGCTCCCCTGGTTGTCGTGGATGCTCCATTGGAGCAGGTTCAAGCTGGTGGCAGTGCTCTTTCCTGGGCAAAAAGTTAAGACTTTGGTCCTGATAATTCCAATATATTTTGTGGGCTTCTGGAATTTGTATTTTTAAAAATGAAAGTAAGAGGAACTTAATGTCTCTTGCCTTTTAAAAAAAACTTTCATTAAATTGTTAGTGGAAGGATTATTTTAGAGGAAGACTGAAATGTTGGTTTTGATTATAGTGGTACGTATCTTGATTTAACTCACAGACCTCTTTGTTATTAAACGAAGAGACATTCAAATGAATACCTTTCTGGTATGGAATGGCATCAAGGCAGTGTGTTTTTAAATCTTTTTAGTTCCATAAATCCTGTCTTATAATTGTTGTTAGAAGGTCTTTTCTAGTAATTGAAAGGAGTGTAGGATAATAAAAGGATTAGATCTCCCCAAAGTTACCACCGAATGCATGCCAGGGATCTGGTCAAACATTTTCATATACATCATGTCATTTAATTTTCTGGAGAACTCTGAGGGTGTTCTATAAAATTTTTATTAGTGTATGGTTGCAGTTAGAAAATCACTTAATTTTTTTCCAAATGAAAGATACTACAGAAATGATTATTACAGAGGAGTAAATTATTGATGTCAGTTTAGTAAAAATAACTATGGAATCTTTGGTGGACAATTTATTTTCTTTTTTCTTTTTTTTTTTTTAATTCCATTTATTTATTAGAGAGAGGGAGAGGGAGAAGCGGACTCCGGCTGAGCAGAGAGCCCGATGTGGGACTTGATCCCGGGACCCCGGGATTATGACCTGAGCCGAAGGCAGATGCTTAACCGACTGAGCCACCCAGGCACCGTGGTGGACAATTTCTAAAGCAGTGCCAGTTTCATTCATTTTTATGTTACTGTTCATAATTCAGTGATCATTCTTTTCTCCTTGTGACACCACCATGGAGGTTTTTCTTCAGATGATAAATACATCCCATCAAGTTAGAAATAAAGATATTAAGTCCATTTATGAAATTAATCTGCATTTAATTCTTCTACGTTCCTGCTATCATCAGAAGTTTGGGGAGGATAGACTAGAGTAGCCTAGTGAATGGGAGCCTTATAAGTACGCAGGATGTTAAGAACTTACCTTCTCTAGAATAAGGAAAGAAGTAGGCATTCATTAAGCATCTGTTTTGTTCCTGGCATATGGAATAATGGTGGTAGTAGTAGTCCCAACACTAGCTGCCACCAGCATTTCTCCGTTTTTTCCTAGGTGTTGTGTCAAGTGCCTTTTAGAAATTACTCCTTTTAATCCTTAAAGTGAAGTTATTCCCATTTCACAGGTGGGTGAATTGAAGCTTGGAGATACTGAGTAACTTGCACCATCTCATACAACCTGTGGAAAACTGGACTGGGATTTGAATTCAGGCCTTGTTAATTCCCACTCTCTTGCTTTCCAGTGTACCATTTGGCCTCTCGTTTTCTCTGAGTCCAGTCACCGTTTATGAACATTCTTTGGAAGGGCTGCCTAGTGCCAATGAGAAACAGATTAAGAAACAAAGGAGGAAAAATAGATTTGTTACAACACTAAAGCCAGCATTAAAAAAAAAAGAAAAACAAAACAAAACCTTAACTCACTCAAACCTGTTTGGCTACTGGTCAAGGACATAAATACCTATAACTAGTGAAATGAAAATTCTGGAAAATAAAATTTGAAAAAATAAAAAGGTAAAAAAAAATTTTGGAGAGGTTTTATAGTAGTATTAACCTAAAGCCCTAAATTTATGTTCATGAATCAAATTGTCTGTTTTCCCCAGTAGAATATAAGCTCCACGAAGGCAGGGATTTCTATCAGTTTTGCTTGTTCTATTCCCAGAGCCTAGAACAGTGCCTAGGGCATGGTGTGCAATAAATATTTGTTGGATGAAAGAATGAAAAAAGTCATCTTTACCCATATAACTGCCATATCTGTCTTTTGTCCTCATAAATCTCATGAACTTCATCGTCTACTGTTTGCTGGACATCATTTTGGGGATTTTTTATTGTCACCGCATAGTAAGCCATCTGAGACAAACTTTTATCCTCCTCGAAAAGAACAGTCTTTCCCTTTATCCTCCCTTATTTCAGTAGTAAATCCTACGTGGATAACCAAAGGTCAAAACAGGGGTAATCCTTTGCTCTTTCTGTTTATTCTTTCTTCTCTGAAGTCTTAAAATTGTGTTCCTTTCCACTCTTGCTGCTGCCATCCTAGAGCATCTGGCCCTTCACCTCCTTGCTGAGCTGCCTCTCTTGTGCCCTGACTGGTCTCTTGCACCTCCAGAGTCCATTCTACACTTAGTCATAGAAATCCCCTGAAAACACATGCCGCTGTCTTGCTGAGAAACCTTTTTATTCCCCTACTCCTCTTATTACCTGTAAAATGACCCTCAACAGAAGGTTCCCACTGCCCCATACACATTCCTTTCTCCCTACCCAAATTTTTCTACTTTGTAGTTTTTCTCCATATTTGCTAAATTTAACACCTTTCCTCCTCCCTGCCCCCATATTCTTTCTTTTCTGCTTATCTAGATTCTACCTCAAGGCCCATCTTCAGTTCTCTATAATCTGTAATAGCCAATCCTCTGAAATCATACCCATTATCTTTTTTTTTGAGATGAGTCATCAGCCTGTTCAATTCATAGATAGCTTTTGGGTGATTATTATGTGTTAGGTACCATGGACTGCCTTGAGGATATGATGGTGGGTAAGAATCAGGCCTTGCTTTCCCATTGGAGAGCTCATAATTCCGAAGGGAAGACAGCTATGTGCACAGACAATTAGAATTTAATAATAAAAATGCAAGCAATATGTGGTGCTGGACTAAGATGTGGTGGAGAGACTAACTCTTTTGAGGGCTGTGGTAGAAGGCATCACAAAGAAGAGACCATTTGGGCAGATTTGAGGTTTAGTGTGAATAGACCATCTGGGAGAGATGGGCATTCCAGAAGGAGAAAAAAGAGTGTCCAAAGGCAAAGAATCACGGGCTATCATGCTTACTTAAGTGTATTAGTTTCCTAGGTTTGTTGTAACAAAGTACCACAAACTGTAGTCTAAACCAACAGAAATTTAATCTCTTACAGTTCTGGAGGTCACAAGCCTGAAATAAAGTGTCAGCAGGGCCACGTTCTCTCTGAAAGCTCTAAGGGAGAATCTGTTCCGTGTCTTTCTCTCAGCTGCTGGAATTGCCAGCAACCCTTAGCATTCCTTGGCTTGTACATGCATGACTTTCGTCTCTGCCTCCATCACTTCAAACTCACGCGGTACTCTCCCCGTGTGTCTCTTCTGTTGTGAGGACGCCAGTCATGTTGGACGTATGAGTATGACTTCTTCTTAGTTTGATCATCTGCAAAGACTGTTTCCAAATAAGGTCACATTTCCAGGTACTCGGGGCTAGGACTTCAACATAGCTTTTTGTGGGACACAGTTCAACCCGCAGCACTTAGAGAACTGAATATAGATGGATGTTGTTGGAGCATAACTTGTGAGGAATGCGTTGGAAAGGTGTGAGACTGGGAGGTGATAAGGGTCTTCCCTCTTCCTTTCCCATCACCCTCCAACCTCAGGATGCATCCTTGACCTGGGCTAAGCCATCAGGGCATTCCAGCCTCTGGTTATAATGATTGTTTTGAGGTAGGCATGTGATCTAAGCTGACTCAGTCAAAGTGAATCTCGGGACTTGCTGGATGCCTCTCTCCTCTGGATGTTTATGAAGGAGATGCTTTGTCGTCTTCTGCTTTGTGTGCTAAGGATATAAAACCGAGAATTGTTATAGGTAGCATTGTTGTTGTGATAGGAGCCCACCTGTGGTCAGAATAACTTCTAGAAGTGGGAGGATGTCAGATAAATGGAACTGGAGACCTGATGACTTTTCTGGATCTCTGGATCAAACATTACCTGAAGCTGTACCTTTCAGTTTTGTGAGATGCTGCAGTCCATGTTTCTCTTAAGCCAGTTACGGTTGGATTTCCTGTTCCTTACAATGTAGAACAATTCCTAACATGCAGAGGAACATAGGCCTGAATCATGAAAAGTCTTCATAATCTGTACTGGGGAGTTTGAGCCGTATTCTCTTAGAATTGATAACATGGTCTAAATTCCTGACATTTTTCTGCCAAGTCTCTTAGTTTTCCAATGTTGATGGACACATCTGAACCCTGAGTTACCACAGGCAATAGTTTTAGCTTGTTTCTTTGATACTGCATAACTCAGATGACCAGCTTCCCCCTGAGAATGAGGCTCTTCTCACTACCCTGTACCTCAGCTCTATTTAGCCAATTTCCCATTTGAGGGCTCATTAATTTGTATTTGTAAATTGTATTGGATACAGTTTCTGTCGAGGTTCTTTTAGTGACAGACACCCAACTCAGACAAGCTTAAGAGAAAAAAGACAGGAGAGATTTATTGGTTCATGTGACAGAAAAGTCTGGGGGATATTGTTGGCTCTGTCTGTGGCTGGATCCAGGGGACCACTTGGTCTCTCTCCCTTCATCTCTTAGCTTTGATCTGTACTCTGCTGGCCTCATTCTCAGGCAGGCTGTCTTCAGATGGTGTCTCCAGAAGTTAAATCAAACCGGCTTAGCATCCTCCACTGGAAAAGAATGACCCTTTCTTAGAAGCTTGTTGCAAGTAAGGAATGCTGAGAATCTCACTGGTCCCTTGTCCTTTACTGAAGCAATCTCTGTGTTTGGGTCCTGGGAATGTCCTGATTCATCAGACCTGACCTGAGTACCTGCTGTGGAGCTGGAATGTGAGGTCCAGTTCCATTAGATGGAATAAGTGGCATGGACTGAGAAAGGGGGAGTAGGAAAAGAGAAAGGAACACACACATACTGTTCCAGAAAAGTGGGGCCCATGCTGGGCAGGTAAAAACAGTGACACCCCTGCATAGTCCTAGAACCTGCCATTTGGTGAATACTCAGTGTTAGTGATAAAAATTGGGACTGCTCTGGAAAATACTGTATCAAGTAATGAAATGCCAGTCCCCTGGTTTACCAGGAATTCACTCAGTCATTACTGGGGGTTGTGAGGGTCCCACTATGTGGAATGCATTATGCTGGCTCTTTGAGATTACTGCGGTGAGGACTGTGTGATACTGAGTTTCAGTCTAGCACTAGGGTCAAGTCACTGAATGGCAGTAATTTGTCCCCTGATTTTTCAATGAGGGGAATAGAATTATGGGAGGAATCAACAAAACACATGCGCATATGGTATGAAATTATGTTATATTGGATAAAAACTTAACTATGTAAAATGTTACACAATAAACTTTTTTGTTGATTCCTAGAAGATAGAGTTTACTTATTTGAAAAGGTAAAAATATCTTTACTATAGTAAAAAGAAAAATTGAGCCTGATGTCTTAATATAATTGCACAAGGTATATGTTTGAAAGCAGATATCTGACATTTAAGCTTTACCTCTGTGAAAGTTTCCCAAGGTAGGCTTTTTATTTACTACAGTGTAGAGGATGGTTAAATATATAGGAGAAAAACAGAGTACGTATGATCAAAACAGTTTTTTCTAAATATGATGAACTGACTTAATAAATTTATAGGTTATGTTTATCTTGAGTATTAAATACAGAAGTAGATATCTGGTACTGTGGTTGAACAGAAATCATACTGGTTTTTCTCTTCAACACAATCTGGTTTTTAAAACTGAAATGAAACTACTGTTGTACTTTTCAGAGTATTTATGTTGGGAAATTTATCAGCTGCTGGTCTGTGTTTCTCACTTATACTTTTTATCACTTTGTGATTTCTCCAGTGCATTGTGGCAAAAGTGAGCCCCATCCATATACCGTATACTGATCTCATTCTTCAGTTCGTGACTCTTTCTTCCTTTTCCCTTCTCTCCCTGTACTTTCAGACTAACCCTTTATAATTAGCCAGATGTTGTCTCATTTTCCCTTTTGAGGGTGGCTTTCTCCTATTTGTTTTGCATTTTTCTTTTTTACCATTTTATGGATGTCCTCTTCCTTTGAATGCTTTTCTTGGGAAAAGTTTTCAATTAGCAATAATCGCGCCTTGGATAAACCTCATTGGCTATAATACTGCCACTGCACAAAGCTTGAATGCTTTTCTTTTAGCACTTGAGACCCTGGTTCGATTTTATTCTCTCAATTTTTTTAAAGATTTGTTTATTTATTAGAGAGAGAGAGTAAGCACACACATGTGAGCAGCGGGGAGGGGCAGAGAGAGAGAGGGAGAGAACCTCCAGCGGACTCCCAGCTGAGCATGGAGCCCAAATTGGGGCTCCATCTCACGACCCTGAGATCATGACCTGAGCTGAAACCAAGAGTCCAGTGCTCAACCAACTGAGCCACCCAGGTGCCCCTTAGTCTCTCAATTTTTAATTCTCTTAAGTTTTCTGTTTTTTCAAGTTAACATTGTGAGCGAACTTTAGTTCTAGCTATTTATTTACATGTTTACTCATCTAGAATTCTCTTGCGCTTACAGAAGTTAATTTTAGTCATGGCTGACTTGCCTGTTTATCTTTTTAGAATTTGACATTAATAGTATACAGTTATAAGTTGAATGGATTTTCCAGTTAATTCCTCATGGTCCTTTTTGCATTCTAATTAAGAATTTTCTAATTTGTTTACTCATAAGCCTATAAGCATTAGGGGCTGGGACTGTATCAGGTGCTGTTAAGAGACATGTAAGTCACCTTTCTTGACCAGTGTTTCCTATATTTTTTGATTCACACATCCCTTCACAAAAATGTATAATCTTGTGGACTCTTTTAGGAATTAAAAAATAATCTTTTTCAAAAAGTATCCTGTTTTTGATAAGATGATTTTAAATAGATTAAAAAGTAATTTTTAATAAAAACTATAATGCACATTTTAAATATAATTTGTAATGGTATTCACAATATTAAAAGAAAAATTTAATCTTTTTCCTGCTTAATATGTGGTACATGTTGTTTAATGTATTTTAAATTAATTTTGTAAGGAAAAGCATGATTTATAGACAAAGAAATGACACTTAATTTTGGATTGAATTTATATTACAATAGAGATTGAATCAGACTCTGTGCTATAGAAATAGACTTTTGTGTCCTCATGTTTGGTATTTATGCATTTGTGCTTTAAAAATTATGTCTTAGAAATTTTTTTTGGTGTTTTGTTTCTAAATCATAAAATGATAGTGGTTTCCAGCTATTTGTAAGCATTTCTCTGTAGATAGCGTATTTCCTGTGTGGATGGTTTTTTCAAAATTGAGCAGAAAGGCCAGATTGACTATAATTGTCACTTAATTTTCCCCTTTTAACATTGTTTTTTGAAGTCCTAGAGACATCTTGCAAAGCTATACAAGGATTTTGTTTTTTTTTTTTTTATTTTTTATTTTTTATTTTTTTTTTTTAAAGATTTTTATTTATTTATTTGAGAGAGAGAGAATGAGAGACAGAGAGCATGAGAGGGAAGAGGGTCAGAGGGAGAAGCAGACCCCCCGCTGAGCAGGGAGCCCGACGTGGGACTTGATCCCGGGACTCCAGGATCATGACCTGAGCCGAAGGCAGTCGCCCAACCAACTGAGCCACCCAGGCGCCCTATACAAGGATTTTGATCAGAAGGTTTGGCAAGATGATCTTGAGGCAAATTTACAGAATTAGATTTCTTTTATGCCCTTCTGTAATGTGTATTTAAGTATCGTGTCCTATGCTTCTCTTTTAGTAGATGCTAGTACTGTCTTTTAATCAGAACATCTTTTGGACCACTGGTTGAGAAATACTGACCAACCATGATGGTTGCTTTATTTTTATTATTATTATTAATATTATTTTTAAAAGATTTTATTTATTTATTTGTCAGGGAGAGAGAGAGAGCACAAGCAGGGGGAGTGGCAGGCAGAGGCAGAGGGAGAAGCAGGCTTCTCTCTGAGCAGGGAGCCCGATGCAGGTCTCGACTAGGACCCTGGGATCATGACCTGAGCTGAAGGAAGACATTTAAACAACTGAGCCACCCAGCATCCCTAAATGGTTGCTTTAAAACAATTATGTTTGATGCTGGCTCAGTTTCTGGGCTAACTTTAACTTCCTTTTAATATGAAACATTTCAAGCTTATGGAAGAGATACAAAGAGTAATAAAATGAACATCTGTGTCCCTACAACCTACCTTTGCTGAATTTACTTCATATTAATATTATTTTTATGATATAATGAAATTAAGTTATATAATATAAAATGTTGCGGATAACAACCAAAGTCCCTGTGTTATTCCTCCCTGATCCTGTTCCCCTTACCCTCTTGCCCCAGAGGTAATTAGTATGGTGAAGCTGATGTTTGTTATTTCCCTTGCACGTTTCTACTTTTATTACAGATACACAGTCTTATTTCTAAAAACAAGATCATGTTTTCAGACTTCATAAAAAGTAACTATTCTATACATGCTTTTTTTTTCCACTCAAAGCCCCATTTTTAAATGCTTTTGAGATTTGTTTGTATTGATAAATATAGCTCCAGTTGATTCATAGCTGTATTCAATATAGAACTCCAGTTTATTTACCTATTCTCTGGCTGGCATTTAGATTTTTCCAACTTGTCCTGTTACAAAAACTGCTACAATTAACATTCTTTACATATTTCTTTGTGCACCTGTGTATGATTTTTATCTAGGGTACTTCAAACTTTTGAAGCACCTCCAAAATAATTTTAAGGTTCTTTTTACTTCCTTGTATACTTTTAGGTTGACAGGCAGTTGACATATATCATTTTTTAAAACAGGATTTATATAGTTGCAAAGAATAGTTACTAAAAAAAAATTATATTATTTTTTAAAATTTATCAGGTAGAATCCAAAGTCCATAGCAATTTGATAACCATTCCCCTTCATTTAAAAAAATACATGTGGGGGCGCTCGGGTAGCTCAGTCGTTAAGCGTCTGCCTTCGGCTCAGGTCATGATCCTGGGGTCCTGGGATCGAGCCCCACATCAGGCTTTCTGCTCCGCGGGAAGCCTGCTTCTCCCTCTCACACTTGCTCTGCTTGTGTTCCCTCTCTCGCTCTGTCTCTCTCTGTCAAATAAATAAATAAAATCTTAAAAAAAAAAAATACATGTGTAGGGGCACCTGGGTGGCTCAGTCAGTTAAGCTTCTGCCTTCGGCTCGGGTCATGATCTGAGTGTCCTGGGATCGGGTCGCGTCGGGCTCCCTGCTCAGTGGGGAGCCTGCTTCTCCCTCTGCCCTCTGCCTCCTCCTCCCTGCTCATGCTCTGTCTGTCTCTCCTTCTCCATCAAATAAATAGATAAAATCTTAAAAAAAAAATAGTAGTCTTCTTTAAATCAATTTTTACACTGTTCCTTTTTTTTGCTTAAATTCTTATTTTCATTCTAATAACCCCATATAATTTTATAATTTTTTTCTGGGTTATGAATTCTGCTCACTGATTTAGATGTCACGTGTCATAAAGCTCACCACTTTAAAGGGCACAATTCAGTGACTTTTAGTATGTTCATAAAGTTGTGCAACCATCATCATGATCTAATTCCAGAATATTTTCATTATGCCTGGGGGAAACTCTGTACCTATTAGCAGTCACTTCCCATTCCTCCTTCCTCCCAACCCATGACAGCCAGGCAGCTTTCTGTCTATGGATTTGTCTATTCTAGACATCACATGGGGTAAATGTTATCGTACAATATGTGATTGTTTTGACTGACTTTTACTTAGCATGTTTGAAAGATTCATCTTTGCATTGTGGATCAGTACGTCATTCATTTTTGTGGCTGAATAATATTCCACTGTATGCATAAACCACATCTTACTTATCCATTCATCAGTTGATGGACATTTAGGTAGTTTTCATCTTTTAGCTATTGTGAATAATGCTGCTATGAATGTTCATGTACAAGTTTTTGTGTGGACATCTGGGTATGTCTCTTGGGTGTATACCTAGGAGTGGAATTGCTGGGTCATGTGGTAACTCAGTGTTTTACTTTTTTTTTTTTTTTTTTGAGAGAGGGAGGGGCGGGAAGGGGCAGAGAGAGAATCCCAAATAGACTCCAGACCCAGCACAGGACCCATGTGGGGCTTTTTTTTTTTAATAACCTGAGCCGAAATTAAGAGTCCGACGCTTAGCTGACTGAGCCACCCAGGTGCCCTTCAGTGTTTTACTTTTTGAAGAAATGCCAAACTTTTTTCACAGAGACCACACCAGTTACATTCTTACCAGCAGTTTATGAGGATTCCATTTTCTCTACATTCTCACCAGTACTTATTTTCTGTGGTTTGATGCCATCCTAGTAAGTGTAGCTGGTATCCATTATGGCTTTCATTTGCATTTCCTTAATGTCTATTGATTTTGAGTATATTTTCATGTGTTTATTGGCCATTTATACATCTTTGGAGAAATGTCTACTCAGATCCTTTGCCCATTTTTAAATTAGGTTATATTGGGTTTTTATATAGGTTTTTATTGTTGAGCTGCAAGTGTTCTTTATATATTCTGGATATTATCAGACATGTGATTTGCAAATAATGTCTTCTAATTTTTTGGTTGTTTTTCACAAAAGAAGACAACCTTGATAGTGTCTTTTGATACAGCAAAAGTTTTTAATTTTGGTGAAGTCTAACTTAACTGTTTTTTCTTTGGTTGCTTGTGCTTTAAGTGTCTTATCTGAGAAACCATTTACTAATCCAAGATCTTGAAGATTTACGTCTGTGTTTTATTTTTAAGAGTTTTATGGGTTTAGGGGCGCCTGGATGGCTCAGTCATTAGGCGTCTGCCTTTGGCTCAGGTCATGATCCCAGGGTCCTGGGATCGAGCCCCACATTGGGCTCCCTGTTCGGCAGGAAGCCTGCTTCTCCCTCTCCCACTGCCCCTGCTTGTGTTCCCTCTCTTGCTGTCTCTCTGTCACAAAATAAATAAAATCTTAAGAAAAAAAGTTTTATGGGTTTAGCTCTTACATTTTGGTCTTTGATACATTTTGAATTAATTTTTGTACATGCTGTGAGGTAGGTACTTTATATTCTTTTGCATGTGGATATCCAGTTGTTCCAGTGACATTTATTGAAGAGACTATTTTTTCTCTGTTGACTGGTCCTGGTACCCTTGTCAATTGACCCTAGATGTGTGGGTTTATTTCTAGACTCTCAATTATATTCCATTGACCTGTTTGTCTATTCTTTTGTCAGTACCAGCCTGTTTTGATTACTTTGTAATATATTTCAAAATCCTCCTATATAATTTTTTAAATGTTTTATTTTGAGATAATGCAGATTCACATAAGGTTATAAGAAATAGTACAGAGATATCCTATCCTTTCACCTGTTTCTCTTAATGATAGCAACTTGCATAACAGTAGTATAAGAGCACAACCAGAAAATTGGCATTGATACAATTTTATCAGCCTTATTCAGATTTTACCAGTTTTCACGCACTAATTTGTGTATGTGTATTTCGGCCTTAGGATTTTATTCTAATATATTTCTGTATTGAAGATAGTTGAGTATGTTATATCTCTTCAAAATGAGGATTAGTATGTAAATGAAATTTTTTTCAGTTTCATGTTACCATGAGGCCTTATGTGAAGAGTTTTTTCTGAATTAACTCATCATTATGATTATTTTTAGTGCACCATTGAACAAACCATATAAATGTAATGGACATTTTAGAAATAGCATTTGAACATAATAGGTAGATTTTTATTGGAAAAGCATGTCTTATTGAGATGGATAGTACTTTAAAAAAAATCTATGGATGATATAACTTACTGCTGGAGTGAGACAAAATTCGGTATAAATCTTATTCTTTTTTTCCCCCTTTGGTAAATGTAAACCTGAGAAACCTTGTCTGTGCAGGGTAGTAACATGGTGACATCGGTGCTCTAGGAATGTTGTTCTGGCTGTGGGGTGCTTAGTAGACTTTGTGGTCAGGTCTCTGAAGCTGTGAAGATAGCCGGAGTAGAGCATAGCAGTGGGAATGGAGATGAAGGGATGAATCTAAGGAAGCCTTTGATGGCAATTGTACCATGAATTGGTCATACATTTGATGAAGGGGATAAAATAGAGGAAGAAGCTAACAGATGTCACACCAACATTTTGAGCCTAGGAGAATGGGGCTGTTTTATCATTTCAGGTGGACTATAGTTGAATGGGAAGAGATATTCCTCCCACAAGATTAACTTAATATTTCAAATTATTAGCTAAGAATGTATCTAGAAACCTGTAAGAAACAAGGGGCCACACAAAGCAGAGCCAAATATAGCTTGTGTCAGAGCCATATTTTTGGCTCCTGGTTTCTTTGCAGGGTTGAGTTTTGTTGATTCTGGAACTCTCAGTTTTTGCTATTGCACTACTCTGTTATGCTCTGGGTTTTTATTTCTGTTTTTTAAAGATTTATTTACTTATTTGAAAGAGAGTGAGGGAGCATGGGGGCGGGGAGGGGCAGATAGAGAGGGAGAGAGAGTCTTAAGCAGATTCTGCACTGAGTGCAGAGCCCAACGCGGGGCTCGATCTCACGACCCTGAGACCAAGACCTGGGCTGAAACCAAGAGTCGGACGCTTAACCAACTGTGCCAGCCAGGCACCCCTTCATTTCTATTTGTATTCAAAACATAATACAAATAATCTTCATATGGATGTTTAAGGAAATGCTTTACATAAACTATTGGACTTTCCTCGTTCTTGAGCCAAACTAGGCATCCACAAGGCACCTCCTTATCTGAGGGAATCGAGCCAAGTCAGTGTTTAGATGTCTTTGAACAAAGGTTCTGCCTCTAGTCTTTTAGCTTCTGAAATGCTCTTTTCTCTAGAATGTCATGGATATATATAAGAGTTTATCCTGGACTTTCTTTGTAGCAAGCTGCTGGTAGTAAGAGCTTGAGAATTTTTGTTGTTATGAACTTTGCTGGAATTGATATTGTTACCCATTAGGCAGCAAATGTTACATGAACATCTGTGATATTTTAGGCACTGGAGAAAAAGAAGTGAATGAGATATGTCCTTGAGAAAATCATGGTTGCCTAGTGGGCAGAGATGTTTCTCTGTGTCAGTTACAGACCACATGATAAGTCTGAAGACAGAGAAGGCATCACTCAGCATCAAAAACATTGGGCACAGTTTCCAGAGTTCCAAGGGACATTTGAACTGAGATCTGAAAGGGTGATTAGGAGTTTACTAGGTGGGGAAGCAAGAGGGAGGGAAGATACAGAGATAGGATGTGCTAAGGCATGGGGACTTAAGGACAGGTGAGTTAAGGGAGGAGCGTGACAATTAGTATTATGGCAGTTTGGGCTGCTCAGTCGGGGGAGCAGTGGCTAGAGATGGAGCAGGAGAGGTAAGGTGGGGTTGGATTGTCATGGACCTTGTATATAGTGCTAAGGTGGGCAGAGGTTTCCATACAGGTTTGACATGATCACATTGGCCTTTGAGGAAGATGACAGATTGTTCTGTAGAGAACTGATCAGATCAGGGAGCTAGGCTGGGCTGTTGCAGGAGACCAAGCTTGGATGAGGAGAATTTGGACAAGGGCATTGGCAGTGGCAGTGGGAATGGACAAAATGGCAGTTGTTTTGTAGGCTGAATGAATGGGGTGAGGTAAAGGAACAGTTGATAAGTTTTGAAAGATAGGGTGCATGATGACAAAATGTTGGGGAAAAAGAAAGAAGTTTCTTTTACTTTAATTTGATTTAATTTTTTGACAGGAAATATTTGTCTGAAACATGGGTCTAGCTTTGTGTTGGAAATGTAGCTTGAGTAGTTACCAGCATATAGATGGTAGGCAAAGCCATGAATGCAGATGTGATTACTAGTAAGGGGGATCATGGAGAACTGGATCCAGGACAACTCCTAGGACAGAGCCCAGGATTTGAGCGAAGGAATTGTCCCTTGATTTTATTGAGTCTTTCTTTTTTTTTTTAAGTAACTTACTTACTTAATTTTTTATTTAAATTCAGTTAGCCAACATATGGTACATCATTAGCTTCAGATATAGCGTTCAGTAATTCATCAGTTGCGTATAACACCAGATGTGCTCATCACATCACATGCCCTCCTTAATGCCCATCACCCAATTACCCCATCTCCCCGCCCACCTCCCCTCCAGCAACCCTCAGTTTGTTTCCCATAGTTAAGAGTCTCTCATGGTTTTTCTTCCTCTCTAATGACTTCCCATTCAGTTTTCCCTCCCTTCCTCGATGATCCTCTGCGCTGTTCATTATAGTCCACAAATGAGTGAAACCATATGATAAATCTCTGATTGACTTATTTCGCTCAGCGTAATACTCTCCAGTTCTATCCACGTCGATGTAAATGGTAAGTTTTCATCCTTTCTGATGGCTGAGTAATATTCCATTGTGTGTGTGTATGTATATATATATATATACCACGTCTTCTTTATCCATTCATCTGTTGATAGCCATCTCGGCTCTTTCCACAATTTGGCTGTTGTGAACATTGCTGCTATGAACATTGGGGTGCAGGTGCCCCTTCGGATCACTACATTTGTATCTTTGGGGTAAATACCTAGTAGTACAATTGCTGGGTTGTAGGGTAGCTCTATTTTTAACTTCTTGAGGAACCTCCATACTGTTTTTCCAGAGTGGCTGTAGCAGCTTGCATTCCCACCAACAGTGTAAGAGGGTTCCCCTTTCTCTGCATCCTCGCCAATGTTAGTTGTTTCCTGTTTTGTTAATTTTAGCCATTCTGACTGGTATGCGATGGTATTTCATTGTGGTTTTGATTTGTATTTCCCTGATGCCAGGTGATGTGGAGCATTTTTTCATGTGTCTATTGGCCATTTGTATGTCTTCTTTGGAGAACTGTCTGTTCATTGAGTCTTTCAAGGTAGATGATTTATTATTTTTTTAAAATATAAGGGAGCCATATTATTTTGTGGTAGTTTTAATTATCATAATGGATGAGTATGGCAAGATATCCTAAACATTTAAGCATATAGCACTCATTTGTAGTGTTATATGATTTATTATAGTCATAGATTTATTGCTTTTAATTAGGGCAGATGCTTAATTCATTACATGTTAGGGTCATTAGTATGAATAAATTTTCAATGATGAACTTTTTTCATTTTTTTTTTTTTAAGATTTTATTTATTTATTTGACAGAGAGGGAGAGAGACAGCGAGAGAGGGAACACAAGCAGAGGGAGTGGGAGAGGGAGAAGCAGGCTTCCTGCCGAGCAGGGAGCCGGATGTGGGGCTCTATCCCAGGACCCTGAGATCATGACCTGAGCTGAAGGCAGTCGCTTAACCAACTGAGCCACCCAGGAGCCCCTTTTCATTGTATTTTTAAAAAATATTTATTTAAGTACACCCAGTGTGGGGCTCAAACTCATGACCCCAAGATCAAGAGTCACATGCTCCACCGACTGAGCCGGCCAGGTGCCCCTCATTGTATTTTGATTTTAAGGAATTAGATAAAATATTTTTGACTAAAGATAAAACTTTGGAATGTGGAAATATTTTCAGTATTTCAGTACTAAAAATTCAGCTACTTTAACATCTAGAAATTCCAAGATCATATATGGAAGGTTTGTTCTTAATTTGTCATATGTATTAGAATTGTTGGGGTGCCTGGGTGTCTCAGTCGGCTAAGTGTCTGCCTTCGGCTCAGGTTGTGATCCTGGGATCTAGCCCCATATCTGGCTCCCTGCTCAGCAGAGAGTCTGCTTCTCCCTCTCTTTCTGCCCCTCCCCCCCAACTTGTGCACGTGCATGCTCTCTCTCACTCTCTTTCTCTCAAATAAATAAATAAAATTTTAAAAATCATTTGTGGAGCTTTTAAAGACACTAGTGCAATGCTAGATCCCAGCTGACAGGAGTTTGTGTTGGGGCCCCATCATTTGTGTTTTTTAAAGCTCTGTGGGTTATTTTGATGTATATTCTAGTTCAGAACTCTGTATCAGGGTTTTTGTTTTTGTTTTTGTTTTTTTAAAGATTTTATTTATTTATTTGACAGAGAGAGACAGCGAGAGAGGGAACACAAGCAGGGGGAGTGGGAGAGGGAGAAACAGGCCTCCCCCATGGGGCGCCTGGGTGGCTCAGTCGTTAAGCGTCTGCCTTCGGCTCAGGTCATGATCCCAGCGTCCTGGGATCGAGCCCCGCATCGGGCTCCCTGCTCAGCGGGAAGCCTGCTTCTCCTTCTCCCACTCCCCCCGCTTGTGTTCCCTCTCTCACTGTGTCTCTCTCTGTCAAATAAATAAATAAATAAAATCTTAAAAAAAAAAAAAAAAAGAAGCAGGCCTCCCGCCGAGCAGGGAGCCCGATGCGGGGCTCAATCCCAGGACCCCGGGATCACGACCCGAGCCGGAGGCAGACGCTTAACGACTGAGCCACCCAGGCGCCCCTGTATCAGGGGTTTGAGTAGGGGCTTTGTTAATGTGTTTTGCTTCTTTCTTGTGTAGTTAGCTTCTTTGCTTAAAGCTGTGACAGCAAGGGCTAGAATAGCAGCAAATTAGTTGATCTGGTCATCGCAGTAAGACCATTTGAATTTTTATGTGAATTTAAATTATGAAGCAAAATTGAATAGCAGTTTAGTCAGGGCTCAGATCATTTGAGGACTGTTTAGGTAAAATACAGCATATCCACACAATGGAGTACTATAAAGGGAGTAGCTATAAAAAGGAACAAGGAGTGTCTCTATATATGCTATGTGGTCATCTTGAGAATATATTGTTTAATGAAAAAAGCAAAGAGCAGAACAGTGGTATTGTATGCTACCAGTTTTCAAAGAAAGGGGCCTATAAATATGTAAATATATATTGTTGTGTATATACACATAGATCCACCAAAGGAATGGTAAACCAGAAACTAATAAAAATGGTTACTCTAAGGAGAGGGAGGGAATTGGGTAGAAGAAATAGGTATGGAATCTAGACTTAGAATATACTTCATTTTGTGGATTAGGCTTTAGAATCATGTAAATCCCTTACCATATTATAAAACAAGAATAAATTAAAATGAGAGGAAAAAAGCAATTCAAAAAAAATCAAATGCAAAATGAAATAAGTGAACCTAAATATATATATATTTTTTGACTTTTTTATTGTTATGTTAATCACCATACATTACATCATCAGTTTTTGATGTAGTGTTCCATGATTCATTGTTTGTGCATAACACCCAGTGCTCCATGCAGAACGTGCCCTCTTTAATACCCATAACCAGGCTAACCCATCCTCCCACCCCCCTCCCCTCTAGAACCCTCAGTTTTTCAGAGTCCATCGTCTCTCATGGTTCGTCTCCCCCTCCGATTTCCCGCCCTTCATTCTTCCCCTCCTGCTATCTTCTTCCTTTTTTGTTTTAACATATAATGTATTATTTGTTTCAGAGGTACAGATCTGTGATTCAACAGTCTTACACAATTCACAGCGCTCATACCCTCCCCAATGTCTATCACCCAGCCACCCCATCCATCCCACCCCCCTCCCATCCAGCAACCCTCAGTTTGTTTCCTGAGATTAAGAATTCCTCATATCAGTGAGGTCATATGATACATGTCTTTTTCTGATTGACTTATTTCGCTCAGCATAACACCCTCCAGTTCCATCCACGTCGTTGCAAATGGCAAGATCTCATTCCCTTTGATGGCTACATAATATTCCATTGTATATATATACCACATCTTCTTTATCCATTCATCTGTCGATGGACATCTTGGCTCTTTCCACAGTTTGGCTGTTGTGGACATTGCTATAAACACCGGGGTGCACGTACCCCTTCGGATCCCTACATTTGTATCTTTGGGGCAAATACCCAGTAGTGCAATTGCTGGATCGTAGGGTAGCTCTATTTTCAACTTTTTGAGGAACCTCCATGCTGTTTTCCAGAGTGGTTGCACCAGCTTGCATTCCCACCAACAGTGTAGGAGGGTTCCCGTTTCTCTGCATCCTCGCCAACATCTGTCGTTTCCTGACTTGTTAATTTTAGCCATTCTGACTGGTGTGAGGTGGTATCTCATTGAGGTTTTGATTTGGATTTCCCTGATGCCGAGCGATGTTGAGCACTTTCTCATGTGTCTGTTGGCCATTTGGATGTCTTCTTTGGAAAAATGTCTGTTCATGTCTTCTGCCCATTTCTTGATTGGATTCTTTGTTCTTTGGGTGTTGAGTTTGATAAGTTCTTTATAGATTTTGGATACTAGCCCTTTATCTGATATGTCATTTGCAAATATCTTCTCCCATTCTGTCGGTTGTCTTTTGGATTTGTTGACTGTTTCCTTTGCTGTGCAAAAGGTTTTTATCTTGATGAAGTCCCAGTAGTTCATTTTTGCCCTTGCTTCCCTTGCCTTTGGCGATGTTTCTAGGAAGAAGTTGCTGTGGCTGAGGTTGAAGAGGTTGCTACCTGTGTTCTCCTTTAGGATTTTGATGGACTCCTGTCTCACATTTAGGTCTTTCAACCATTTGGAGTCTATTTTTGTGTGTGGTGTAAGGAAATGGTCCAGTTTCATTCTTCTGCATGTGGCTGTCCAATTTTCCCAACACCATTTGTTGAGAGACTTTTTTCCATTGGACATTCTTTCCTGCTTTGTCAAAGATTAGTTGACCATAGAGTTGAGGGTCCATTTCTGGGCTCTCTATTCTGTTCCATTGATCTATGTGTCTGTTTTTGGGCCAGTGCCATACTGTCTTGATGATGACAGCTTTGTAATAGAACTGGAAGTCCGGAATTGTGATGCAGCCAGTTTTGCTTTTCTTTTTCAACATTCCTCTGGGTATTCGGGGTCTTTTCTGGTTCCATACAAATTTTAGGATTATTTGTTCCATTTCTTTGAAAAAAGTGGATGGTATTTTGATGGGGATTGCATTGAATGTGTAGATTGCTCTAGGTAGAATTGACATCTTCACAATATTTGTTCTTCCATTCCATGAGCATGGAACGTTTTTCCATTTCTTTGTGTCTTCCTCATTTTTTTTCATGAGTATTTTATAGTTTTCTGAGTACAGATCCTTTGCCTCTTTGGTTAGATTTATTCCTAGGTATCTTATGGTTTTGGGTGCAATTGTAAATGGGATCAACTCCTTAATTTCTCTTTCTTCTGTCTTGTTGTTGGTGTATAGGAATGCCACTGATTTCTGTGCATTGATTTTATATCCTGCCACTTTACTGAATTCCTGTATGAGTTCTAGCAGTTTTGGGGTGGAGTCTTTTGGGTTTTCCACATAAAGTATCATATCATCTGCAAAGAGTGAGAGTTTGACTTCTTCTTTGCCGATTTGGATGCCTTTGATTTCTTTTTGTTGTCTGATTGCTGTGGCTAGGACTTCTAATACTATGTTGAGTAGCAGTGGTGATAGTGGACATCCCTGCCGTGTTCCTGACCTTAGGGGGAAAGCTCTCAGTTTTTCCCCATTGAGAATGATATTCGCTGTAGGTTTTTCATAGATGGCTTTTATGATATTGAGGTATGTACCCTCTATCCCTATACTCTGAAGAGTTTTGATCAAGAAAGGATGCTGTACTTTGTCAAATGCTTTTTCTGTACCTATTGAGAGGATCATATGATTCTTGTTCTTTCTTTTGTTAATGTATTGTATCACGTTGATTGATTTGCGGATGTTGAACCAACTTTGCAGCCCAGGGATAAATCCCACTTGGTCGTGGTGAATAATCCTTTTAATGTACTGTTGGATCCTATTGGCTAGTATTTTGGTGAGAATTTTTGCATCCATGTTCATCAAGGATATTGGTCTGTAATTCTCCTTTTTGATGGGGTCTTTGTCTGGTTTGGGGATCAAGGTAATGGTGGCCTCATAAAACGAGTTTGGAAGTTTTCCTTCCATTTCTATGTTTTGGAACAGTTTCAGAAGAATAGGTATTAATTCTTCTTGAAATGTTTGGTAGAATTCCCCTGGGAAGCCATCTGGCCCTGGGCTTTTGTGTTTTGGGAGATTTTTGATGACTGCTTCAATTTCCTTAGTGGTTATGGGTCTGTTCAGGTTTTCTATTTCTTTCTGGTTCAGTTTTGGTAGTTGATACATCCATTTCTTCCAGGTTATCTAATTTGCTGGCATAGAGTTGCTCATAATATGTTCTTATAATTGTTTGTATTTCTTTGGTGTTGGTTGTGATCGCTCCTCTTTCATTCATGATTTTGTTGATTTGGGTCCTTTCTCTTTTCTTTTTGATAAGTCTGGTCAGGGGTTTATCAGTCTTGTTAATTCTTTCAAAGAACCAGCTCCTAGTTTCGTTGATCTGTTCTACTGTTCTTTTGGTTTCTATTTCATTGATTTCTGCTCTGATCTTTATTATTTCTCTTCTCCTGCTGGGTTTAGGCTTTATTTGCTGTTCTTTCTCCAGCTCCTTTAGGTGTAGGGTTAGGTTGTGTACTTGAGACCTTTCTTGTTTCTTGAGAAAGGCTTGTATTGCTATATACTTTCCTCTTAGGACTGCCTTTGCTGGATTCCAAAGATTTTGAACAGTTGTGTTTTCATTTTCATTGGTTTCCATGAATTTTTTTAATTCTTCTTTAATTTCCTGGTTGACCCATTCATTCTTTAGTAGGATGCTCTTTAGCCTCCATGTATTTGAGTTCTTTCCGACTTTCCTCTTGTGATTGAGTTCTAGTTTCAAAGCATTGTGGTCTGAAAATAGGCGGGGAATGATCTCAATCTTTTGGTACCGGTTGAGACCTGATTTGTGACCTAGGATGTGATCTATTCTGGAGAATGTTCCATGGGCACTAGAGAAGAATATGTATTCCGTTGCTTTGGGGTGGAATGTTCTGAATATGTCTGTGAAGTCCATTTGGTCCAGTGAGTCATTTAAAGTCTTTATTTCCTTGTTGATCTTTTGCTTAGATGATCTGTCCATTTCAGTGAGGGGGGTATTAAAGTCCCCCACTATTATTGTATTGTTGTCGATGTGTTTCTTTGCTTTTGTTATTAATTCCTTATATAATTGGCTGCTTCCATGTTAGGGGCATAGATATTTACAATTGTTAGATCTTCTTGTTGGATAGACCCTTTAAGTAGGATATAGTGTCCTTCCTCATGTCTTATTACAGTCTTTGGTTTAAAATCTAATTTGTCTGATATAAGGATTGCCACCCCAGCTTTCTTTTGGTGTCCATTAGCATGGTAAATGGTTTTCCACCCCCTCACTTTCAATCTGGGGGTGTCTTTGGGTCTAAAATGAGTCTCTTGCAGACAGCCTATCGATGGATCTTGTTTTTTAATCCAATCTGATAGCCTGTGTCTTTTGATTGGGGCATTTATCCCATTTACATTCAGGGTAACTATTGAAAGATAGGAATTTAGTGCCATTGTATTGCCTGTAAGGTGAGTGTTACTGTATATTGTCTGTGTTCCTTTCTGGTCTATGTTGCTTTTAGGCTCTCTCTTTGCTTAGAGGACCCCTTTCAATATTTCTTGTAGGGCTGGTTTCGTGTTTGCAAATTCCTTTAGTTTTTGTTTGTCCTGGAAGTTTTTTATCTCTCCTTCTATTTTCAATGACAGCCTAGCTGGATATAGTATTCTTGGCTGCATATTTTTCTCATTTAGTGCTCTGAGTATATCATGCCAGTCCTTTCTGGCCTGCCAGGTCTCTGTGGATAGGTCTGTTGCCGTTCTAATGTTTCTACCATTGTAGGTTACATATCTCTTCTCCCGAGCTGCTTTCAGGATTTTCTCTTTGTCTCTGAGACTTGTAAGTTTTACTATTAGATGTTGGGGTGTTGACCTATTTTTATTGATTTTGAGAGGGGTTCTCTGTGCCTCCTGGATTTTGATGTCTGTTTCCCTCCCCAAATTAGGGAAGTTCTCTGCTATAATTTGCTCCAATATACCTGTTGCCCCTCTCTCTCTTTCTTCTTCTGGGATCCCAATTATTCTAATGTTTCCTCTTATGGTATTGCTTATCTCTCGAATTCTGCCCTCGTGATCCAGTAGTTGTTTATCTCTCTTTTTCTCAGCTTCTTTATTTTCCATCATTTGGTCTTCTATATCACTGATTCTCTCTTCTGCCTCATTTATCCTAGCAGTTAGTGCCCCCATTTTTGATTGCACCTCATTAATAGCCTTTTTGATTTCAACTTGGTTAGATTTTAGTTCTTTTATTTCTCCAGAAAGGGTTTCTCTAATAACTTCCATGCTTTTTTCAAGCCCAGCTAGTATCTTTAAAGTCATGATTCTGAACTCTAGATCCGACATTAAATGTTGCCAGGGGTTAAGAATGTGGAGGGTGTGTGTGGTTACAAAGGGGCAGTATGAGGATCCATTGTGCTGGATCCATTTAGTATCTTTTTTTTTTTTTAAGATTTTTTTATCTTTTATTAGACAGAGAGAGAGTACAAGCAGGGGGAGCGGCAGGTAGAGGGAGAGGGAGAAGCAGGCTCCCCACTCAGCAGGGTGCCCGACGTGGGGCTCAGTCCCAGAAACCTGGAATCATGACCTGAGCCGAAGGCAGCCGCTTAACTGACTGAGCCACCCAGGCGCCCCTGGATCCGTTTAGTATCTTGACTGGTGGTGGATGCATGAACCTACACAGGTGACAAAATTGTGTAGAACTTAAAAACACACACACACATGAGTATAAAAGTAAAACTGTGGACAGCTGAATAAGATTGATTTATCAACGTCAGTATTCTAGTTGTGATATTTTACTGTAGTTTTAAAAAATGTTACCATTTAGGGAACTTGGTCAAAGTATATAAGGAATCACTCTGTATTATTTCTTATAACTGCATTATTATAATAGATGTGAATCTATTATCTCAACTAAAATTTAAATTGTTGAAAAGAGGTTCAGGGAGGCAAGAAGACATGACAACTAACTTTAGTGTTGGATTCTGGATTGGATCTTGGAATAGAAAAAGGACATTCGTGGAGACACAGAAGAGTCAGTCGTTAAGCGTCTGCCTTCGGCTCAGGTCGTGATCCCAGGGTCCTGGGATGGAGCCCCACATTGGGTTCCCTGCTCAGCGGGAAGCCTGCTTCTCCCTCTCCCACTCCCCCTGCTTGTGTTTCCTCTCTCGCTGTCTCTCTCCCTCTGTCAAATAGATAAAATCTTAAAAAAAAAAAAAAAATGATTAGAAACAGACTTTGAAATAAATGATCACTTTAAGAATTTAAATGACTAGACCTTTTTTTTTTTTTAAGAGTTAGAAAATACAAAAAAGAATTAACAGAAACTGAAGATACAGTAACTGATTTTAGGAATCTTAGATGCAGATGAAGAGAGAATCAATGAACTGTAAGGTATGTTGGGAAAACATTCCTAGACAGAAGCACAGAGAGACAAGGGCTGAAAAATAGTCTGTCATTTGTGAACTTGCTTGTGTTCTCACACATAAACACAATGTTTTTCCTTGAAACCGTTTGATAATAAGATATATGTATCTCATGGCTCTTGACCCTTTAAATAAAATACTTTAGTGTGTATTTTCTAAGGGTAGTGATCATTTTAAGGGACTTAAGTCTTAAGGTACAGTTTTCACCTTCAGTATATTTAACATTGATACAATACCTTTATCTAATCTATTGTTTGTACTACATTTTTTCAGTTGACCTAATAATGTCCTTTATATTATTTGCTTACCCCCCTTCCAGTACCAGATCCAGTCTAGGGTTGGATACTGCATCTAATTGTTGTCTCTATAGCCTACTTTAATCTAGAACATGGGTCAGCAAATCTTTTCTGTAAAAACCAGATAGTGAATATTTCCTGCTTTGTCTCTGTACAGTTACTCACTTCTGCTCTTGTAACATGAAGTTACATTGACAATAAGTAAGCAAAAGGGCATGGCTGTATTCCAATAAAATTTATTTACATGAACAATCAGCAGGCAGGATTTAGCCTAAGGACTGTAGTTTGCTGACTCCTAATGTAGACCATTTCTACTGCCTTCTTTTTTAAAAAATGATATTGACACTCTTTCATGAATACATATCCCCCCCCCATTTAAATCCAGTTCTTTATTTTGCTTTTGTTTCATATTTCCTCATGGTTAGATTCAAGTTATGCATCCTTGGTCAGAATACTGCATAGGTGAAGGGATGGCCCTTCTCAGGATCTCATACCTGGAGGTGTATGACACCTATATTTCCCTTATTTTTTATATTAATTTCGTTCTCCTGTTTGTTCTCTTTTTTTTTCAATATCTAATTATTATTTTATTCCCTCCTTGCTACCAATAAGCAATATGTGGGGAAACACTTTAAAACCATGCATATATCCTGCTCCTCATTAGGTTTTCCTCCTGCTTTTTAAACATCCATTGATGTTAGAAAATATTTTAACACCCCTCTCTGTAATTAATAGAACAAAGATTTTAAAAACACTTGTCCTAATTGGCACCATATAGTTACTGTGCTCTTCAAAATATTCATGAATCAAAAAGGAAATCACCCTGGGAATTTGGAAATTTTGAACTGAATGATAACGAAAGTATTATATGTCAGAACTGTGGGTACAACTAATGCAATGCTG
This sequence comes from Halichoerus grypus, assembly GCF_964656455.1. Lineage (NCBI taxonomy): Eukaryota > Metazoa > Chordata > Mammalia > Carnivora > Phocidae > Halichoerus > Halichoerus grypus. The sequence continues at coordinate 109,795,748 of NC_135721.1, read as the reverse complement.
AGAATGAAAGGGTTTTAAATGTATACGCTAAAAAAGAAGAAAGGTTGGAAGTCAGTGATCTGTTTTCAACTCAAGAAAATAGAAAAACTACAAAATATACTCAAAGTCATTAGAGTAGGAAAAATAAAATTGAGGGGAGCCTAGCTGGCTCAGTTGGTGGGGTGTGTGACTCTTGATCTCAGGGTTGTAAGTTCGAGCCACATGTTGGGTGCAGAGATTACTTAAATAAAAAATATATATATATAAAAGAAAAGACAAAATTGATAAGCTGCTGGAGAGATTGATAAAGAGAAAAAGAAAACAAATTACTGATCAATAATGATAAAGAGGACATCACTATAGATCCTACATGGATTGGAAAAATCATAGCATATTAGTAATAAGTTTATTCCAATAAATTTGAAAAATTTAGATGAAATGGCAAACCCTAGTAAAACCAAGTTGCTCAAAAGAAACCTCCAGACCAAGATGGCTTTACCAGTGAATTCTTCCAAACTTTTACAAGAAATATCATCAATCTTACACAGACTCTCCTACAGATAGGAAAATAGGTGAAATTCCTTTCCTGTTTTTATACAACGAGCGTAATTTTGTTATCAAAACCTGACAAATGGGGCACCTGGGTGGCTCAGTCAGTTGGGTGTCTGCCTTCCACTCAGGTCATGATCCCGGGGTCCTGGGATTGAGCCCTGAGTCAGGCTTTCTGCTCAGTGGGAGCCTGCTTCTCCCCCTCCCTGCCGCTCCCCCTGCTTGTACTCTCTCTCTCTGTCAAATAAATAAATAAAATCTTTAAAAAGAAAAAAACCTGACAAAAAGCAGGCCAGTCTAACTTACGAAGCTAAAAAAAATTTTAAATATTTGCAAACTGTATCCAGCAAAATATAAATGGAATCATGACCAACTTGGGTTTATTTGAGAAATTCAGTGTCAGTTTAATATTTGAAAATCAATATCATTCACAGCATTAATAGAATAAGGGAGAAAAGGCAAATGGTCATTAGATACACAGTTTTTTAAAAAAACTAGAATTCAGCACTCACTAATGTTAAAAATCTTTAGTAAACTAGGAATAGAAAGGTACTTCCTTAATCTGGTATTAAGTAAGGGTTTTGCAAAGAACTTAGGGTAAATACCACACCGTCCAGTGAAATACTGAAAGTTTTCCCCTGAGATTGAGAACAAGACATTACCAATTCTTACCAATCACCAATTCTTTTCCATATGATAACGGAGATCTTAACTAATTGTAATAAGGCCAGAAAAATAATAAAGTCATAAATATTGGAAAGGAAAAAAAAATGAAAGGTTTTTTTGTTTTTGTTTTTTTGACAGAGGATATGATTGTATTATTCAGTTTTTGCCTGGGATAACCAGGAGAATGGTGTTACCATCATAGAGATGAAAATTTCATTGTTAAAAATATATATAAGGTGGTATTTAAAGTTTTGCGACAGTATAAGATCAGTATGACTTCGTGCAGAGAAGCAGATTGAGGTGGAGCCTTGGGGCATTCCTACAACTAGAGACTGACTGGGACAAGCAGGTGGATTTACCATAGGGGACTGAGAAGAAGCTGTGAATTGAGAGTGGGGGATTTTGGAAACCAACTGAAGAAAGTGTTTTAAGAAAGAGGGAGGCATGTGACGCCTGGGTGGCTCAGTCAGTTAAGCGTCTGCCTTCGGCTCGGGTCATGGTTCCAGGGTCCTGGGATCGAGCCCCGCATCGGGCTCCCTGCTCAGCCTGGGAGCCACTTCTCCCTCTGCCTTCTGCTCCCCCTGCTTGTGCTTGTTCGCTCTCTGGCAAAAATAAATGAAATCTTAAAAAAAAAAAAAAGAAAAAGGGAGGCATCAACTATTTCAAATGCTCATATACCTTAACTAAAGGATTTTGCGGGGCTGGGGAAGTTAGGGTTAGAGCCTAGCTGGAATGGGTTGAGAAATTAGTAGGTGAGAGAGTTGTCGGTGAGAGTAGATAATTCTCAAGACTTTTGCTGTAAAAGCACAGAAGTGGCAGTAGCGTGATAGGAATATAAGATGAAGAAAGTTTATTTTTAAAGAAGGGAATCTGATAGCTCATCTCATGCTGATCCAGTAGAGAGAAGTGTGGGGTTGGGGTTGGAATTAGGTTTGTTCTGCTGGTGCCCTTGATTGAGTAGAATTTGAGAATTCTGGGCCCAGGTAGAGGATTTAACCCTAGATGAATTTAGATAGTTTATCCATTGTAACTAGGGGAAAGTACATGCATTTAGTAATGGGAAGAGAAAATATAGTTCTTCTAATTTATTTCTTCCACTGCTATTCACTTAGTGTCATTAAGATGCCAGGCACGCTTCTAGGCACTGGAAATAGTGAACAGAAGAGACAAAAGTCTTTACTGTTATGAAGTTTATGTTCCACTGGGGGGAAATACACATGAAATGAGTAAAGCAATCCACTGATCATCAGTTGAAATTGAAAAGAGGGAAGAGGGTTAGGGAGGTTGAAAGATAATAAGGTATAAAAGTGAACTGGCCAGGAAAATGGAAAGATTGTTGTCCTGCAGTACTGAGAACTTATTTGAGATGTGTGTTTATAAATGTGTAATGAGACCAGTCAGTACAATGTTGTGTCTCTAGTTTTATCCAGCTACTTGGTTGCACATGCAGAGTAAGCAGAGTTGGGTTCAACCAGGTTTAGAGTTTGCCATATGTGTAACTTCAGCTTGCTAAGATGCCATTGAATGTAAAATGCCTCCTTATCTGGTGTATGACTAAGAAAGAAAAAACACTTCCTTTAAACTGTGACATGCCGGGGTGCCTGGGTGGCTCAGTCGTTAAGCGTCTGCCTTCGGCTCAGGTCATGATCCCAGGGTCCTGGGATCAAGCCCCGCATCGGGCTCCCTGCTCAGCGGGAAGCCTGCTTCTCCCTCTCCCACTCCCCCTGCTTGTGTTCCCTCTCTAGCTGTGTCTCTCTCTGTCAAATAAAGAAATAAAATCTTTAAAAAAAAACAAAAAACTGTGACATGCCATTGAGTTTATAGTACATCCTGATTTCTGAGCTATTAGGGGAAAAGTGTTCATCGTAGAACTGGTAAAATTAGTAATTGGGATGGTTTTACTTGAAAGCAACAGAAAATCCAAACATAAATGGATTTTAGCCATGAAGAGGAACCAAGAGGGATATGAGGAACATGGCAGCCTGATAGGAACATGGCAGTCTAGGGGCACCTGGGTGGCTCAATCGTTAAGCGTCTGCCTTCGGCTCAGGTCATGATCCCAGGGTCCTGGGATTGAGCCCCACATCAGGCTCCCTGCTCGGTGGGAAGCCTGCTTCTCCCTCTCCCACTCTCCCTGCTTGTGTTCCCTCTCTCACTGTGTCTCCTTCTGTCAAATAAATAAAATCTTAAAAAAAAAAAAAAAAAAAAAAGGAACATGGCAGTCTAAATGAAGCTTGCTTCCCTGGCTCTCCAACTGCAAGCGCTCTGCTTTTCTTGAGCCAGCTTGCTGGGGGGACCTATAGGAAACTATAAGGTCTAGGATCTGTTGTGATCCTCCCAGACAGAGAACTGGTATATAGCCAGGCCAATGTAGCAAGGGACAAAGACCATGAAGCTTCAGATCCTGGATAGTGTGATGTATAGTAGATTTTCCTGACCTCCATAAGGTCAATATATTGCTAAATGGGTGGGCAGAATCTTACCTGTGCTTGAGGCAAAGGGTGTACTGGGAGACCTGGGAACAGTGAAGATTCCTTGATGATGGAAGTGTAAGATGGCATAACCACTTAGGAAACAATTATGGCAGTTTCTTTAAATTTGATATATATCTATAATTTTATCCAGTGATTTCACTTTTATGTATTTATCCAAGAGGAATGTCCACACATGTCCACACAAAGGCTTGTACACAAGTGTTCTTAGCAGCCTTATTCATAAGAGCCTATAACTACATAATCCAAGTGTCCATCAACAGGAGAATGAATAAACAAGTTGCAGTATATTCATGCATTAGAATGCTACTCAGCAATAGGAAGCGAACCAACTACTGATAGAATACTGAGAAACATCAGGCTGATCAAAAGAAGCAAGGCACAAGAGGGTCTCTGTATGGTTTTATTAAATCATGTTGTATAAAACTGGTCTATAGTGATAGAAATAGGATCAGTGTTGGGAGAGATTAACTGCAGGGTGGGGTGAAGGAACTTTTGGGGGTAACAGACCTGTTTTATGTGCTGTTTGGGAGGGTTCCACACGTATATACGTTTGTCACAACTTAAGAAATTGTACATTTAAGGTGCCATTTATTGTATATAAATTACTCCTCACTAAGATTGATTTAAAACTTTGGTTGGAAGGAATCAAATCAGTATAGCAGTCACAGTAAATGTGAAAAATTACATTGTGCCAGTAAAACTGTCAGACTAGGTTGAGAAACAAAACCTAACCATGTCCTGTTTGAAGAAAGAAACTTTTGAAAATTTGATAAGGAAATATGAAAAATGAAGAGTTGGATAAGGATCTATGGCCCAAGAAAACAACAAAATCAGTAATTATAATAATAGACAAGGTGAAACATGAACATCAAACTATATAAATGGTTATTATGATAAAAGGACAGTTTATGAAGATTTAATAGTTATAGGCTTATATGGCTAAATAAATACATAAAGCAAAAATAACATGGCAAATGTGTCATGGTATGGGATTTCAATACACCTTTCTCAGAAATAGATCTAGTAGGTAACAGGTGAGAATATAAAGGAGTTGACTAGTGCATTCAATAAACTGAATTACACATCAGTGGTAGTTTACATTCCTACGATAGATTTTTTTTTTCCCCAATGTCCAAGGAACTTTGGTCAAAGTTTATCGATGTCCAACACACTTGACCACAAAGAAAATCTATAAACAGGTGAGAAAAGTTGAGGTGTTTTTTTTTTTTTTTATAGGCCACATTGCTTGGTAATAATACTAATAATTAGAAAGAAATAATTATAAGGTGACTCCTTTGAAACCCACCTCCTATGGAGGGTTCCCGTTTTCCCTGTATTTGTTTCTATTGCAGAATCACCCTAAGTGTATTCTTGAACTGGAAGCTTGGTAGAAGCAAGGAGTTATTAATTCTCAGTATTTCTGGTTTCGTATTGTTGAAGAGTCTTTCTGTTTCAATCAGATGCCTTTGCGTGACTGCTGGGGAAGTAAGCACAAGGCAGTACTGTTGTCCGTACCTGGATCATCAGTGATAATATAACGCTTGACCTGAAAATGTAGCTGATATTCCTGGCCTTCCCCTTTCAATAAACACATGTTGGCCACTCACGAGAACACAGAAAATTTCAAGTTAACAATTTAAAAGAAACAAGAATACCTAATACGGGGGGGGGGGGGGGGGGACATGGAGAATAGCATGCTCTCATGTACTGCTGGTGCAAATGTGAATCGTTACAGCCGTTTTGGAAATAATTTGGCAGCTTGGTTAACAATTAAAATTCATCTTCCTTTGGCCCAGTAATCCTCCTCCTAAGATTCTATTCTTAGAAATTAAAGCACAAGTAAGGCCATATGTATAGGGATATTTATTGCAGCCATGTGCATAATGCCAGCTGACTGAAAACAAAATGAATGTTAGTAGGAGAAAGGCAGAAAAAAATGCTACCTCAATAGGTTAGAAGATTATGCTTCGTGGAAAAAGTGAATTAGACTAATACCTGTTTAGTTGAAGAGAGTCTCAAAAAGTTTTGTTGTAGGAGAAAAGGAAGATGCAGAAAAATTTGTATAATAATTTGTGTAGCCAAAAATTAATTGAAGAGAACTGTGCATATGTCATGGGCTCATGAGTATGAAGAAAAATAGTTAAGAATGCTTACTAGGTGGTTAAATGTTTATCTTAGTGTGGGGTGGGTGGGAGTACTTGGGGAGAGAAGTTACAAAAGGAGAATTGTCCTTTAGTTGACAAAAGGCTATCAGTGATCATAACTATTCATTATTTGTAAAATTATATCAATGCTAGATTTAAAGATACTAAGTGAATATTTAAAATTAAAACAACCTGTATCTTTTCTAAAAGTGATGCTGCTTTGCAAAGACCTGAGTATGTCTATGTATGTGAAATCAATAGAAACTCTTAGGAGCAAAACAAGCATAGTAGAAAGCCAGAAAACTTTCTGAGCTAGAAGGGCCTAAAGTGTGTCCACACACACATATACACAATGAACCAGTAACCAGTGGGAAATTTAGCCCATAAACCTGGAGTGGCCTCTGTGGTTGGTTGGTTGGTACTGCTCTTCATAGACCTTTGCATTCCTTTGGTTTGTCATTCTTGGTGTTGGCTTTGTGTTCAACCTCGTAGCGTGATGGCTGCATTGCTGAGATGGAGTTTGGGGCACAAATTGGTTATAACATCTGTGAGAGAAAATAGCAGGAAGCAGAATTGGGCAAACGAAGAAGTTGAGCTTCAGTGCAGGCCTGACAAAGGGGAGCTTAGAGCAAAGGATTGTCTGTCAGAATTGTTTCATGTTGGATTGAAATGTTCCAGCCTTTCTGCCCTCTGTGGTGTGAGCTGCCCTGAGCAGGGTGTGACCTGGGGCAGGGCAGCTCCTCAAGGAACTGACACTTGGAGGCTGCCTGTTGACGAGGCAGTAAGTCCTTCCTCAAAGGGGAGATTATGTGATACATCTCACTGTCTTTCTTAAGAATGAAAAAATAGTTCCTGGAAGCCCTCCATCAAGACTTGCCCTCACATCTAAGTATTAGATTACATGCCGTGACAGAGACTAGTAATGACCCTTCTTTGCCTTTCTCCATTTTGCTAGTAAAGGGAATCCTGATTTTTCATTGAGTACATGGTCATCTGGAATAATGGCTATATTTCTCAGCCTCCCTTTACATTTAAATATGTCAGTAACTTTTGGCTGACGGGATAGAAGTTGAATTGTCCTGTTTGACTTAGAGGGAGGGGATGTGCACCTTGTTTTCTTTTCCTCCTTCCTGCTGGGTAGAATGTGGGAGTAAAAGTTGGAGTTTGAGCAGCCATCTTGGATTATGGGTGGAAGCCACATGTTGAGGATGACAGAGCAAGACAGAAGAGCATTAGGTCCCTAATGATTATAGAAATCCCTTATGTGCTCTGTATTTCTTTCCTTTGGACTTTATATCTTGTTTAAGCCATTACTATTTACATTTTTCTGTCAGTTGCATTAGGACCTAATCTTTTTATTTTTTTATTTTTTTAATTTAATTTTATTATGTTATGTTAGTCACCATACATTACATCATTAGCTTTTGATGTAGTGTTCCATGATTCATTGTTTGCGTATAACACCCAGTGCTCCATTCAGTACGTGCCCTCCTTAATACCCATCACCGGGCTAACCCATTCCCTCACCCCCCTCCCCTCTAAAACCCTCAGTTTGTTTCTCAGAGTCCATAGTCTCTCATGGTTCGTCTCCTCCTCCGATCCCCCCCCCCCTTCATTTTTCCCTTCCTACTATCTTGTTTCAGAGGTACAGGGCATTAGGACCTAATCTTAACTGATACACGTTTCTAATCAGTTATTGGCAGGGGGCACAGAAAACCATGATTGGCTCAGACTAACATCTTGGGGGTAAAATGGATATTGGGAGTAAGGCATGGAGATATCAATCTCCAGGTAAGTACAGCAGAGGGAAAGAAGGGGAAAGAAGCCAAGGGATTTGCAGGTGATGATAATTGTGATGGACCGTGGAATCTTAACTAGGTAAGTGGGAAAGTCAAATGTGTGGGTGGTGGGTGATGAACGTGAAGAAGTGATCAGTGGATTGGAGGTCCCCTTAGGGCTGATGACTTCCTGGAAAAGGGGAGCTAGGCTAAATGAACTTGAGACAAAAGAGATAGTGGTCATAACGTAGGATGCCTAAAGTGAAGATTTTGGTGCTTTTGCTGTTCCAGATAATGGCAGGGCCCAGAGGAGTGGATGACTAATGTGGGGTGGAGGAAAAGACCGTTAATGGTGAAGTTAAGAAATGGAGAGCTTGGGTTCTGATTGGAACATCTTGGATGTTGATGTAGTTGAATGGAAGACAGTGAACTAGATGCTGGTATCAGTGGGTGAGGAGGAGTAACTGGGATGTCAGTAGTTAACTCAGAAAGTAGGGGAGGCAGATCCAGAGGAGAACATCTGTTTCAGAAAGGCTGACATTGGTGATGGAAGACAGAGGAAAAATGATCTGGAAACAGCAGTGAGGAAGGAAATAGCATCCTTTTTAAATATTAAAAAGTTATATATAGCAAAAGATAACAGACACAAAATATAAAGAAAAAAGTAAACTGAGAAAATATATTTATAGTGTATTTAACATGCAGATGGGAGCGCCTTAATATAAAAAGAGCTCCTAAACATTAATTTGGAAAAGATAACTTGGTGGTAAAGTGGGCACAGAATATGAAATTTTAATTCACAAAGGAGGAAATGCAAATGACCAAAACATACGAGAAGATATGCAAGCTTCAGGGTTAGTCCAGTCAAAACATTAATGAGATTTCAGGATATGCCTATCATATTGGCAAGACCTAAAAATATTGAAGAACTTCGTACTCAGCAGGTGTGTGGGAAGACAGATGCTGATGGACACTGCTCATGGGGTGTGGTAGATTGCCTTCAGAAGCAAGATGAGTGTGATGGGTCCATTTTGTGTTGTGGCTTGATGTGCTTGCCCATCTCAGTTATGTTCTCCACAGTATTATTGTATTAAATACGCTTTAATTTTACCTGTAACTGTGTGATCTTACTTTTTAAAAACTAACTCATATTTATAAGTAAGTTCTTACAGCCATTTTCATGGTACAAAGTATGGATTTCTTAGCTAGAAAGATTTAGATATGTTTTTGTTTACTCCTGGTGGTTTTAATGTATTTGTACCCCCTTTTCTTAAGTTTATGGCAAGTATTCTTTTCACCTAGATTTGTATAATCTGACCATTAACTATCCAGTGATTTTCTTCTGGTTATGCATTAATGTACCCACTATGCTTAACTTGTATTGAATTGAGAATTAAGAAAGATATTGATATGTGAAATTTTGATGGACTTAAGTTTTTTTTTTTAATTTGCATTACAGACTAACTGGATCTTCTGGGTTTGTAACAGATGGACCTGGAAATTATAAATATAAAACGAAGTGCACATGGCTCATTGAAGGACAGTAAGTAGTAATGGCTGATTTAATTTTTTTTTTTTCCTGAGCTCAGTGTGGCATTACTTTTTTTTACAAGCACAGTTAACAATCTGTAACATAAAGTACTTAAAAATATTTTTCATTTGATAATTTTTCATCTGACAAGTGAATTTGGTTTCATTTTTCTTAATCTTCATTGTTAATCTGAAAAAAGTTTTGGGTTGGATTTAAAGCTGTGAATGAATTATATACACCAGAAATTTGTATATTGTCAATTATAATAGTTAAAACTCTTGAATATTTGAAATGGTTTGCTTAAAGCAGTAGAAAATTATAATATATCATTTTTTGTAAGTACCTATTTTTATTGTGGTCAGGAAAATAAAAATACCTGTTACTGTTCAGATGGCTTCTGCTCTGGGCCCCTGTACCCTTCAGCTCTTGCCTTTGCCTTCTTCTCTTCATGGCAATTTTTTTCTTTTTTAAAGTAGGCTCCACCCTGGACATGGAGCCCAGTGTGGGGCTTGAACTCATGACCGTGAGATCAGGACCTGAGCCAGAATCAAGAGTTGGTTGCTTATTTGACTGGGCCACCCAGGCAGGAGCCATTCTTTTTTTTTTTTTTTTTTTTAAGATGTTTTATTTATTTGTCAGAGAGAGAGTGAGAGAGAGCAAGCACAAACAGCGGGGAGCAGCAGGCAGAGGGAAAAGCAGGCTCCCTGCTGAGCAAGGATTCCCGATGTGGGACTTGATCCCAGGACCCTGGGATCATGACCTGAGCCAAAGGCAGACGCTCAACCAACTGAGCCACCCAGGAGTCCGACAGGCGCCATTCTTAATGGCAAATCTTTAAAGCAGTGTTTCTCAAACTCTGTGGTCTCAGGACCCCTTTACACTCTTAAATTTTGAGAATTCCAAGTAATTTTTGTTTCTGTGGGTTATCTCTGTGTTTATTATATAATAAATTAACACTAAGGAAACTCTTCATTAACTCATTTAAAGGCATGATAAACCTACTCTCTGTCAGCACATGTGACATATTTTTATGAAAAAGTAAACCCTGTATTTTTAAAAAAATCAGTGAAAAGAATGGTATTGTTTTACATTTTTGTACAATCTCTTGTGTCTGGCTCCATAGAAGATAGCTGGATTATTATATTTTCTTCTGCATTCACTTTGTTACAATATGTTATTGTGGTTGAAGTATGTGAAGAAAATTAGTGTTCACTTGAATATGTAGTAGGAAAAGGAAGGAGATTTTAATAACCCTTTTAAATAATTTTGGATGGTCTTCTTTGATACTACATCAAAGCTTGACAAGTGCTGATTTCTTAAAAGTAAATTGCAGTGTGGAATCTGAAACAATGTTCATGAACTTTTGGAACTTAAGTTAAAATCTGTTGGTTTTCTTGTACTTTGGAACGGCTCTTTAACCCTTGCATGGTTTTGTAACAGGATATATGGGTTATTTGGAAAATCATCGTTCACTGAATTATGCAGATCTTCCAAATTTTGATATATTTCATGATATAACGTGAAAAATCACTTGGTTAACATCACCATTAATCTCATCAGAAAGTTTGAAGCATTGGGAAGTTGCATCTGGGTGGCAGATGCAAATTTTCCATAGCTAATTATTGCTTGAAAGCTTACATTTTATCTTTGGCAACAAGTACTGTCAGTTTTCTTTGAAGTGATAGACTTGCTTTGTTCATTTTTTTTTTTTTTAAAGATTTTATTTATTTATTTGACAGAGAGACAGCGAGAGAGGGAACACAAGCAGGGGGAGTGGGAGAGGGAGAGGCAGGCCTCTTGCTGAGCAGGGAGCCTGATGTGGGGCTCGATCCCAGGAACCTGGGATCCTGACCTGAGCCGAAGGCAGATGCTTAACGACTGAGCCACTCAGGCACCCCCTTTGTTCATTTTTAAGAAAGTATCTACCAAATAGACAAGTCTGCATAACCATAGTTTGTTAGTTGTTCTTTTAAGTAAAAACGATAGATGGCATTCTGGGGAAAAAAGCAACTAGTTCAGCTCACCACCCAAATGATTGCAAGAGTGATTTTCCTTGAGACCACTGTCCTGTGTTAGGTAGCAGAAGTGCTTTGTCCGTACTTCCTGTCTTGTCAGGTGGGATATTCAAAAGATGTGTACTCGTGGGTCAAGATTTAATGAAATTAATAGTTTTTACCACTTAATAAAGATATCCCTACATGAAACCCATTTTTCCTTTTTCTGTGAGCGTGTAGTGGTGAAGAATAACAGTGATTACTGGTCCATTTTGGTGCTTCCGCCTCACTCTGTCCTAAAGTGCCGGCAGTTTGTTTCTCCCACCATCACTCCTGCACCGTTAGTAAATGCCAACGTGCTGATAAAGGCACGTGATATTTTAGGATTATTGTGAACATAGATTTGACCTCATAGACATTTTAGGATTATTGTGAACATAGATTTGACCTCGTAGACTGCCCTAAAAGAGTCCCATGGTCCCTCCCGGCATTGTGAGGCCCATAGCTCGAGAACTGCTGCTTTAAGGAGTTGTTTGCCCCTATGCTTCCTATCAGTTCATTCCTATCTGACGTCCTTCTGCATCATTCCTCTGAAGGTGCTCTTGGTGGTTCCTCCTCAGCCTGAGCAAAACCTTTAACTCCTTCTGCCCCTTATCGCCATATTCAGCCTGTCCGTAAGTTCTGCCCGTTTTCCCTCTAGAATGTCTTCCCACTCCATCTCCCTTCTTTTCATCTTCATCTCTACAATTGTTGTGAGACACCAACCATCCTGTCTTTCCTGGACCACTGTGATAGCCTTGAAATTGGCCTCCCAGCTTTTGCTGTTGCCCCTTGCCCATCTCTCGCTTCTCATCTCATGTGGTGTCCTCTCTTTGCTGTGTTTCAGACACACTGGTTTTCTTTGTGTTGCTTGGACACATTAACCTCTTTCTCACTTGGACTTGAAGACTCTGCTGTTCCCTCTGTCTGAAACATGGTTCCCTATTCATTTCATACGGCTTATTTCTTGTCGTTCTCATCTCTTCCAAAGGTTTCTGGGGTAATTCCCTACCACCTGTTGTACACGTCACATTCCTTTCATATCTTCACGGTAGCCATCATCAGCTGAGTTAACTTGTTTATGAACTTACTTAGTTGTTTGCTTAGAGATGTTAGGTAGACGAGTGTGACGTAGAGGGAAGGCCTAGGCTGGAGACATATAATTAGGCATCACCAGGATATAAACGGTGCTGATATTACCAAGAGGTTTTTGAGTGGAGTGTTTGGGTGGAAGCCAGGTTTGAGAGCGAAGAGGGTGAGTGGGATGTGAGGAAACCGAGAAAGCAAAGTCTTGTGTGGAGGTTCACTCTCTTCAGCAGAGAGAGGTAATAGCTGGAAGGAGAGTTGAGATTTGACGTTTTTATGTTTTGTTGTTTTTTGTAAAATATGTGATACTTAAGGAAATTAAAATGAGGATGTGGAAAGTTCCAGATGGGAGGGAGATGTGAAGTGTTTGAGAGATGGACAGAGGAGTGGGTGGGTATATCTGTTTTGGAAAATGGGGAGTTGAGAGATTTTTGTCTGGGTGCTGAGCTGAAGCAGGGAGGTGGGAGCGAATGGTTTGAAACAGTAATTGGGAGTGAGCAGCAACTGTGCAGAAGGAGAGAGAGAATGAGTAGTAGCACTGCTGGCAGACTTGAAGTGCCAGGTGGAAGTTGGTGAGCTGTGACCGGTCCCGAAAGCAGCCTACCCGGTGGTCTCGAGGACCTCTGGAGGACCCAGTGGTAGGCTTCGTTTTCTTTGCATTTAATCTAAGTCAGAGCAGATAACTGGTGTCCTCTAGACCGGGCCTTTGCCAGGTAGTTCCATGCAAAGGCAGAAGGGTAGGCAAGTATAGAGAACTGGCACTTGTGTTTGTGAAATGACACTGGAATCTGAAGTTGAGTAAGGAAGGAAGTGCAGAAACGGAAGGGCTAATGGGTTGGTTCACAGGCTGTTAAAGAACAGCCACTGTGTGGACTGTAAGGCCCAGACAGGCGTAGACCGTGGCGATTTTGTTTACCACTGTGTGCTTAGTGGTCTCTTGCACATAGTAAGTATGAAATAAATCTTTGACAAATGAAGGAATGTCGTTTATGTACTATTCTTTATTTTTTATTTTTATTTATTTACTTATTTATTTATTTAGAAGATTATTTATTTATTAATTTGACAAAGAGACACAGCGAGAGAGGGAACACAAGCAGGGGGAGTGGGAGAGGGAGAAGGAGGCTTCCTGCTGAGCAGAGAGGCCGATGCGGGGCTCGATCCCAGGACCCTGGGATCATGACCTGAGCCGAAGGCAGACGCTCAACGACTGAGCCACCCAGGCGCCCCGTTCCCTGACTTTAAAAAGAAATCAATTCAACAAATATTTGTTTGTATTCCTCACATGGGGCTAGTGTAGTTGCTGTTTCATGTCAGTGAGGAGGTAACAGAGAATAAACAGTACACAAACAGCCCAAGGACACAGGAAATCAGGGGACTAATGTGCCCTTATTTCTCCTCTCCCTGTAAGTTCTTTAAAAATCGATCTCTATCTTCTTCTCAAATGTTTTATAGTTATGATGATTATTATAAACTGCTCTTTTTGTTCTTTTCAGGCCAAATAGAATAATGAGACTTCGTTTCACTCATTTTGCTACAGAGTGTAGTTGGGACCATTTATATGTTTATGATGGAGACTCAATTTATGCCCCACTAGTTGCTGCCTTTAGGTAAGTTTTATCACATAAGTACTGGTTAATCATTATTAGATTTTTGAATTCAGACTTATCTCCTAGATTGCAAACTTCTGTTGTTACTTACCACCTTTATTTCATGGAGAGGGTACTAGTTCTGGAGTCCTCTGTCACTTGTGCGCTAGGCCTGACTTGGTTTCCTGTAGCCACTGGGTAAGTTTCTGGGCCGAGTACTGGACCCCTCGTTTCAGTTTCCTGATCTATAAAATCGTGGTAGTAGTATCAAGTTTAAATTTAAAAGATGTTTTGTGAGTAGTATATTGGATATTATTTCTGTGAAAAATTTAAATCGTGAACCTTGATCCTTGTGTTCCTCATCGCATAGGCCTCCAGGAGTTATTTGTTGAATCCAGATCTAGTTTGTGTGTGTGTGTGTGCATTAATATGGGTGAGGGAAACTTTTTGGAAGAATACACAGAAAATGAAGAGTAGCCTGGGGAAAATGAGGAAAATACCAATTATGTATTTTTTCTTTAGCAAGTGTATTCTCTATTAGTAGTTAAACGAAACAGCTTAACACTAAATATATGGAGTGTTCTCTATTGTTTTGGCATTTTCGTTTTTATTAACAATAAGTAGCTGTGTTGCTTATTATGTTTTTGAGTACATGGGAATTCAAAACCATCCATTTTTCTTCCTTTTCCTTGATAGAGGATTTATAAAATACATTTTTCTAAAATGTACATCCCCTTAGAGAGCCATAGCTGTCAGTTTTTCATCTGCAGCTGACTTTCTGGATTTCTTTCTCTCAGACATTTTCTTTCCCTGACTTTATTTTTATTTATTTATTTATTTATTTAAAAGATTATTTATTTATTTATTTGACAGACACAGCGAGAGAGGGAACACAAGCAGGAGGAGTGGGAGAGGGAGAAGGAGGCTTCCTGCTGAGCAGGGAGGCCGATGCGGGGCTCGATCCCAGGACCCTGGGATCATGACCTGAGCTGCAGGGAGACGCTTAACAACTGAGCCACCCAGGCGCCCCGTTCCCTGACTTTAAAAAGAAATCAATTCAACAAATATTTGTTTGTATTCCTCACATGGGGCTAGTGTAGTTGCTGTTTCATGTCAGTGAGGAGGTAACAGAGAATAAACAGTACACAAACAGCCCAAGGACACAGGAAATCAGGGGACTAATGTGCCCTTTTATTTCTCCACTTCCTTTGGCTTAGAATTCTCTCCAGCATGTCTTTGAACTGAGAACCAATGTCATTTTCTGGGTTTCAGAGGTTCACTAATGGAGCCAAAGAACAGGGTAGATAGGCCATGCTAAGCAGTAAAATGTCATTGTCCAAGTGTGGGGTGTACATATTTTTATGCCAGAATTTGAAGCATACCTTGGGTTATGGCAAGAGGCACCCCAGACTTCAACACAAGCATGAAAGCTGTCTATATTAAGATGTTATCATGGTAATACTTGCTGGGGGTTCACTTGACACTGAGTTCATGAACCGAGATTCAGGGAGTCCCTATTATGTGCCGGGCACAATGACTCAGCTTGCCAGTGGCCCTTGTGGGAACATCAGCCAAGCAGGTGCATCACCGTGTGGCTCCCCTGGACTGTGTATTTGATGAGCACACACGTGAAGCAACACCAACAACAAAGCAAGCAGGAGGCTATAATTTTTCTAGTCCGTGACTTCTGAGAGAAGCCAAAGTATATGTACAAATAACAGGAAGGTTTTTATGTCTCTCTAAAAAAACTGGCTAACTGATAATATAAATTAACACATTGATTATTTTAAAATTTAAACTTATATTTAGTGTGAAATTTCTAAAATGATAGAAAATCTGTGTCTAAAAATTGAAATTTGCCTGAAATACAAAACCCCTAAAAGCAGTGACGTGCAGAACAACTTGAAAACCACCGTTGAAGCCATAAGGGCGCCGTCACGAGATGGGGGCTGAGGAGTGCTGCTGGATCAGGAGAGCTTTAGAGGGAAGAATCAACCCAGTGGTGATGTGCGGATTGAGGGGGAGGGAGGGCAGAGTGGTGAGAGCCTGCTAACACACAGCCCAGCTAATGAGAAAAGAACCCCATGGGATTTAGAAGTTGGGGACTGTGTATGTCAGTTCTGTCCAAGTCCCCGTGTCAACTCGGACAGGTCATGTAAGTGCTCTAGTCCTCAGCTTCTGCTGCCTCAAGTCCCAGTGTTGTACCATGTTTCCTCTGAGTGTGTTGCAAACTGCGAAGTTCCATTTGATTCTGAACTGGTTGATCGCATTTACCTTTTACATATTGAAGTTCTGAATAAAATTTGTGTATCAGATCAAGTTCCATTAGCAGACAAATCTGAGAACCGCCAGAGCAGGATTCTTCCAGCTCTACCACATTTTGATCTTGTGGTGCATCCAGTTCAACAAATGTGTAAATGTAGCCCCTTTGTGGAGTAGCTCCTCTGCGAGGATCTGTTGGGGATGCAGAGATGGTAGTGGTGATGGAGTGGGGAGAATGGTTTTCCTTTCTGAGAACTTTCTTCATCAGAACATTATTCCTTTTAGAGTTGGTTGTTTTTTCTGGGGTGGGGGTGGGGAGTCATATATTGATAAGGCAATTGTTTAGACTGTGATGAAGAGCTGTTAGAAGAGCTTTGTGGAAGCAGGAGTCCGGCAGTTGTCCAGCACTCAGCTGACCCAGTTGACGCCATGGTCAGACCACGGCACACAGAGAAGCAGTCAAAGGCAGGCACCTCACAGGTTCGTGGACCTTCCTTCACCAGGCAGAAGTACAGACCCTGCCTAGCCCCGTCGCCAGCCTCTGACCCCTGACTTTAAGAACCTGGCTTCCCTTGCACATCTCCCTGCCCTTGAGGGGCATCTAGTCTTGCAGGGAGACAGGTGTGTCAAACCTAGGATCACTAGGAAACTCGGCTGGTGTAGTTGGTGAAGGCAGGGTGTGCCCCAGGTGTGTTCAGAGAGCCCATGTCTGCCTGGCACCGTTCTAATGAATTAAGAAAATATCTTTGAACAGCGATTTTCAAAAATGGTTCTTACCAATGGTTTAAAATAGAAGATTATACAGAACCCCAGGGCAGTTCTTGGTTTGCTCAGGTTGAACGAGTGGCTGCCACCTAAGCTGTGGCTGCCTGTATTTATCTACGTGGGGGCAGGGGATGGGGAGGGGGGTGGGAGGCGGCTCAGGGTGACAGTTGAATGGCACGCCTGCAGCATCGCTTTCTCACCCACGCACTTTCCATTGCCTTGCGTGCTGGGGTGAGGCTGTGTTTGTATTCATTTACTGTAGAAGTTTATTTTTGTCATAAACCGGTTGTTTTATTTTCACTGGGAGAAAGTGGCACATTCCAAAGCTGTCACAATGTCAAGTTTTCAAAGTGAAAAGAAGCCAATGCCCGAGTCTCTCTGACAGTGGGGAAGCTGACCCCCTTTCTCCAGCATCATGGTCATCTGGTGCAGACGGCTCTCCCACCCCTGCTGTGACTCTGTCCTTCCTCCCTCCGCCCGTTCTTGCACCCTTAAATGTCCCTACCATATAAATAATAAATATGAGCCATCGCTTACTGAGCACCTACTAGTGTGAGGCAGTGTTTCAGCACTTCATGTGCTGTAATAGTTTGCTTCTCATTATATTGCTACGGGGTAGGTAGGATTTCTGCCCGTGTGCATTGGAGGACACTGAGGTTCCCAGATGTCCATGACGTGCCCAGGCATGTGGAGTGATGATCAGCGTTCCCATCTCTGGTCCTGGAGGTCATGCTAGAAGAGTGCGGGTCTTCCACATGTGACTGAAGCCCCCAGTCATTCCTGGGCAGGTGTTTCTTATGAGAAGATTACTTGCAACGTGCCTGTTTTGAGGTGGCCCTCTTACAGGTACTTCCCTGTTCAGCATTTCAAGGGGTTCTGGCACATAAAATTGATGAAAGCATGATGATGATGGTTGAAAACTTCATATAGGTCTCTAATCAAAGGTCACCTTTCCCAAGAGGCCTTCCCTAGCTGTCCCTTTCTAAAGTAGTACCTTTTGTTCTTTTGCTGTTTTTTTCTTTCCATAGCACTTATCTCTGCCTGGTGCTACACATACACACCTGCGTGTTGGGGCAGGGGGTATATCTAGGTATATCTAGTCGTTTCTCTAACGTGAATTCCGTGGAGGCAGGGTGTTCTTCACTGCTGTGTTCCTGATACCTAGATCAGTGCCTCACCTGCAGCATTGGTAAATATTGGTTAGTTGACTACATGATGCAAAATGCTTCACTGTTTTGTAAATCCCGGAGCACCTTTGGAGTTCTCGAGTTCCTAGAATTCTGTCTTTATATTTAAAAGTCTTATTGAATGAAAATCCCAGCCCCTCCTTCTTATTTCTCACTTCTGTATTCTTCAATTTCATTATTTTTATATGCACTTACCTAAATATGTGTAAATGTACACATACACTAGGCCCATTGTTTTGCAGCTTGTTTTTTCCCCTACTTATCAGAATGCCT
Organism: Halichoerus grypus; assembly: GCF_964656455.1. Taxonomy (NCBI): domain Eukaryota; kingdom Metazoa; phylum Chordata; class Mammalia; order Carnivora; family Phocidae; genus Halichoerus; species Halichoerus grypus. The sequence continues at coordinate 109,777,411 of NC_135721.1, read as the reverse complement.
TGATGAGCTCCTTGTTGGGTTCTGCAGACTTACAGATATGGAATGATTCATTCATCTGACTCCCTGCAGATGAGCATTTAGGTGGTCGTCTTCTTCCCCTTCCTCCTCCTCCTCCTCTTTTTTTTTTTTTTTAAAGATTTTATTTATTTATTTGACAGAGACACAGCGAGAGAGGGAACACAAGCAGGGGGGAGTGGGAGAGGGAGAAGTAGGCTTCCTATGTGGGGCTCGATCCCAGGACCCTGGGACCATGACCTGAACTGAAGGCAGATGCTTTAACAACTGAGCCACCCAGGCGCCCCTCCTCCTCCTTTTTTAATTAAGTAATCACTATGCTCAACGTGGGGCTTGAACTCATGACCCCTAGATCAAGAGTCACATGGCCTGCCAACTGAGCCTGCCCCTAGGTGGTTTTCAACCTGTGCCATTTTGAATAGTGCTGCAGTGAGGATTGTTGTATATTTGTCTTTTATACATGAGCAAGTGTTAGTTCTACAAAGAACTTAGAATTGCTAGGTCACAGTGAATGACCACTGAAGATTGTCATAGGCCCTGAGTGGGGAGCTTACGAGATGTGTGCTGTAGGAAAGCAAGGAGGCCAGTGTGGCTGGGGTTGAGTGAGTGAAGCGAAGAGAGTAATAGATGAGATGTTTGTTCATTGGGTGGGGTTGTGTGTGTGGAGCAGATTGCATAGGGCCTGGTAAATTCAGGTTTTCATTGAACATGGTGGTGGTGGTGATAGTGAATTGATAATTGGGCAAAAGATGTGCACATATGAAGAAATGCAGAAGGTAAGTAAACAGGAAAAATGATTAACCTCAGGAGTGTAAAAGAAACTCAAAACCACAATATAAAAGAATTACTTATTTATAGCAGCAATATCCACAATAGCCAAACTATGGAAAGAGCCAAGATGTCCATCAACAGATGAATGGATAAAGAAGATGTGGTGTAGATATATACAATGGAATATTATGCAGCCATCAAAAAAAACCCCCGAAATCTTGCCATTTGCAATGACATGGATGGAACTAGAGGGTATTATACTAAGCGAAATAAGTCAATCAGAGAAAGACAAGTATCATATGATCTCACTGATATGAGGAATTCTTAATCTCAGGAAACAAACTTAGGGTTGCTGGAGTGGTGGGGGGTGGGAGGGATGGGGTGGCTGGGTGATAGACATTGGGGAGGGTATGTGCTATGGTGAGCACTGTGAATTGTGTAAGACTGATGAATCACAGACCTGTACCTCTGAAACAAGATAGTACGAAGGGAAAAATGAAGGGGGGGATATCGGAGGGGGAGACGAACCATGAGAGACTATGGAATCTGAGAAACAAACTGAGGGTTTTAGAGGGGAAGAGGGTGGGGGGATAGGTTAGCACGGTGATGGGTATTAAGGAGGGCATGTATTGCATGGAGCACTGGGTGTTATACACAAACAATGAATCATGGAACACAACATCAAAAACTAATGATGTATGGTGACTAATATAATAAAATTAAAATTAAAAAAAAAAGAATTACTTTTCATTTACTAAATTACCAAAGCTAAAATAGGACTGGTAGTCAATACTTCCTATTGTCAAGTGAGGTAGGTTGGACCTTTCCATTCTCATATTTTTTTTTTAAGGATTTTATTTATTTATTTGACAGAGCGAAAGAGCACAAGCAGGGGGAGCAGAGGGAGAGGAAGAAGCAGGCCCCCTTCCAAGCAGGGAGCCTGATGCAGGACTCGATCCCAGGACCCTGGGATCATGACCTGAGCCAAAGGCAGATGCTTAACCATCTAAGCCACCCAGGCGCTGTCCATTCTCATATTGATGAGATTTTAAGTTAGCATATATATTGCTTCTGGAAAGCAAGTTGGTTTTATGGATCAAGAGCCTTAAAGCCATCATTTAGACCCTTTGACTTGATAATTTTTAATGCTCTCTAGACACCTAGCAAATATATTGTGTGTTGGACTCTGAATGAGAGGGGAAATGCTTATGGTGTATTTCTTGTAAAATAGAATATAAGATGTTATATGGTATCAATTAGGCAAAGAAAGTACATCAGAATGATAAGTGTTAGGATTGTGGGTGTTTATCAAGTTTATTTATTTATATTTTTACTTTTCATGCTTTTCAGTAGTTTATATTTGGCATTCATCAACTCATAAGGTTTGTTACTTTCTGTGATTTTGAAGGTTTACTCAGTTTTTCGAAGAAGCAACATAAATAGTTTTATATACAAAAAAAAAAGAAGAAGAAGAAGAATAGGGCCTTTGAGTGCAAATCTCATTAGAAATATTACCCAGGATGAAGGAGAGCCTAGCGAAAGATTCAGATCTGTTCCTCAGAGGATTCAGAATTGGATCCAGAACTAATTGGGTGGCGCGATGCATTTATCACAAGAATTTGCCCCTCTTCCTGAAAGTGTTTTTTCAAATTCTAAGGATGAACTCCAGTTTTGAATTTGTGTGCTGCCATGTGCCGTGCCTGGTGACCATGCTTCCCTTTGTAAGAAATGTGTTTTCGTTTCAGCGGTCTCATCGTTCCCGAGAGAGATGGCAACGAGACTGTCCCTGAGGTCGTTGCCACATCAGGTTATGCCCTGCTGCATTTTTTTAGTGATGCTGCTTATAATTTGACTGGATTTAATATCACTTACAAGTAAGATATTCAAGTCTAATCTTTGTGACTTTATTCCAAGACTGTATTTGTTTTAACAGTAAGAATGACTACCATATACTGACGGCTGCCCGTGTGCCAGGCATTGCAGTAAGCAGTATGCATGGGTTTTCTCATTTCAAGTTCTTTTAAAAACTTCGTGAGGTACGGGCACTGTGTTTTCACTTGTTCTATAATTGAGGAAACTGGTGGGAAGTGGTAAAATACATTGTCATAGGGCTGGGACCACAATTTCAACCCAGGTCTTAACTGCTTTTGAGCTTCTCCCGGAAAAGGGGCATTTTTCTGCTAATGGATGAAGACATTGGGGTTTCTTGCTAAGTGCAGTTTAACAGATCCTAGTAGTTTTCATGTACTCAGTGGTTGGCCCATTGATGAGGACTTAGTTGAGGTTACAACGGAAATGTAGACAAACAGACCCAGACAGCTTTGGGAATTTGTCGTGACAGGAGAGAGGCTAACTTTTGTCTTTGCTTTTTTTCCTCTTAAGAAATGTTTGTTTTCATAAGTAGTTAAATCCATAAAGCGCCCTAAGCAAGAGGTCTCTGATAAAGAGCTTCTGTGGCCCACAGAGCCTAAGATACTATTTGGTTTTTTTACAGAATAAGTTTGCCAACTCCTGGCAGAAGCAGTAAGCTCCCTCTATAACCTTTATGCTGGATTCCTTTTCTGCCAGTTTTCTCAGGGTCTCCGGATTCTTTCAGGCCTATCTAGAGCCATCTCTGTCTTGCTTGGTTTGCTGATTTAGCTTTTCAGGTGCCCTTGGTTTGTGACTTGGCAGCCTGGGCAGCGTATCACAGTACTAGCAAGGTGATTTTTAGTGAGCCAGGCAGGCATAAAGGCTGGTTGAGGGGAAAGACTGATGAGTCTGGTTGGGTACATGTGAGATGTCTAAGCAGGACATACTGGTATTCAGATCCAGGGCCCAGAAGAGCTGTCAGGGCTAGGGATATCCTCTGGGAATCATTGGTACATGGACAGTGACTAGCTTATGGGGCGTGTGCACAGTGAGGACAGGGGCCATAGAGGCAGCTGAAGGGCAGAGGAATGCCAGGGGGCTGAGTTGTCATAGAAGCTTGGAAAAGAAAGTCTTAAGGAGGGAACTGACAGCTATGAGGTTGAGTAAGCAGAGCGTGCCCTAGGTGACCCTAGCTGGGGAGGGTGGAGGCAGGGGCCTACAAGGGGCATAGTTCAGAATGGAAGGTTAGAAAGTCACAGCATCGAGAGTGGGACACTCTGGGAAGAAGTTCAGCTCTGAAGGGGAAGGGAGAGGTTTAGGCCGGTACTTTTCAAACTTCACATGCACAGGGATCTCCTGGAGGGGCTTGTTAAGACACGGATCCCTGGCCCTTCTCCAGAGACCATAGTTTGACAGAGCTGGGGCCTGAGAATCCAAATTTCTGATAAGCTCCTAGATGATGCTGCTGCCGCCTGTCCATGATCCATACTCTGAGGAGCATTGCCCTAGCCATTCATCTAGGCCCCATTCTGGGCTCCCTACAGATTCTTTTTTTTTTTTTTTTTTTTTAAGATTTTATTTATTCATTTGAGATGGAGACAGAGAGCACAAGCAGGGGGACAGGCAGAAGGAGAGGGAGAAGCAGGCTCCCCGCTGAGCTGAGAGCTGGACGCTCGATCCCAGGACCTGGAGATCATGACCTGAGCCGAAGGCAGACGCTCAACCATCTGAGCCACCCAGGCGCCCCTCCCTATAGGTTCTTAGGCACAGTTTTCCCTCTTGCAAGGCCCCTCATCGTAGCAGCCTTGGGGGAGAAGAGAAACTCCAGGAATGGAGCACCCCTAGAGAGAGGGCAATTCATGTACCCCTTGACACTGGAAGCCCTTTGCCCCATCCCTGGGAAGCTCTGCTAGCTCTATGGCCATTATCTTCCCAAGAAATGCATGTTATTCTTTTTTTTTTTTTTTTTTTAATTTATTTTTAAAGATTTTATTTGTTTATTTGACAGAGAGAGACACAGCGAGAGAGGGAACACAAGCAGGGGGAGTGGGAGAAGCAGGCTTCCCGCAGAGCAGGGAGCCCGATGCGGGGCTCAATCCCAGGACCCTGGGATCATGACCTGAGCTGAAGGCAGACGCTTAACGACTGAGCCACCCAGGCACCCTGAAATTCATGTTATTCTTACCCTGATTGGTGTAGGGGAGGCCTTGATCTCTTCTGGAGACCAGAATTAGTATTTATTTGTTAAGTGGAGGAATATTGAGGTTATCCTAAATTTTACTAGCTTCTTGGTTACAAGATCTCTGTTCTTTAAAAAGGAGCCCTAAACCATTTTGGGGCTTTTAGACCCTTTGAAAAGCCAAATAAAACGATGTTCTTTATACCCAGAAGAATGTCCAGAAAGACGTACGTAAAACATTGTTATCATTTTCCAGGTGTCCTCAGGTTGCACTGAATCCTAGCTTTGGGCCGACCTCAGCTGGGGGACCCTTGAGAGTAGTACCCACAGCTACTTCAGTGTTGCGAAATTTTCTTTTCAAAGAAGAAAAAAATAGTTATATTTTATTTTCACACAAATTGGCTCTTCATCTTACTTCCCAGTCACATTTTAATATAAGACTAATTTTCTCATTACTCCAATTTAGACATACAAGCAGATGTTTTGATGTATTACCTGCCACTTTCATTTTTCAGAGATTCAAAAATGATTTTTGTGTTTTGAGATTTTATGTAACTTTAAAGAGTGCTCATAATTAATTTTTGGCACATGAAATAAACGTATGCCTGAGGGCACTGGAGTGGAGAAGTTGAGGGGCAGGGGAAGTTGCGATATTTGCCCTCCTTCAGCTTAGAAGGTGCTAAGGGTTACTGCCTCCTCTTCCTTTTTCAGTAACATTAAGTTTTGTTTGTTTGCCATTCTCTCGTATATGGTTAATAAGTGTGTCAGTAGGAAATTATAATTTGACATATTTTTGGTGTGAGGCATAAGGGTGAGCACATCATGGCAATGCTTTACTACAGTTTTATTCTAGGCCTTTTATAAAAACAAAGTGTGGTTATTGTAGCCATTTTACCGTAACAAGTCCAATCTGCGATTTAAACTTTAGTTTTTATAAACTGTTGTCTTGCAAAGGCCTTTTTCTTAATAAAGATGAAATTGAAGCCTCTCTTCTGTGTTTGTATTATTATAGAGACAGTAGACACCACTTTTTAGAGGCCTATAAGAATGTCATTCAGCTTTTTTAGCCAAATACTTTGTGTACTTATTCTGCTTACTGGGGCTTGAAAAGTAGGTATACACATTTCTTACATTCTAATTACATAGATTATAAAAATACTGTATATAAATATTTATAGTGTCATAAACTGATATTTGGGTGTAGGTGTGAACATTAATTAGCTTGTTTTTAATAACTGATTCCTGATTTTTTGACATGCTTTGCTACAAAATTTCTTTTTAGTTTTCTTCATAGGCCTTAGAAGAAACCATCTACACTCTTAAAAGTATCCTGATAGTTCGGTTATTGTTCCGCCCTTTAAAAATCTGAATTATGTCTTCTCAGAGTGCTGTCAGTATCTTAAGTCATGTTATAATGCGACACATTATAGTTAAACTGTTGAGTTAAACTGGTCCTCCCTTTTCTTCCATCTGACATGAGTAGATAAACTTACTGAGGAATTTTAAATACACCAATCTGGGCAATAATCTTTAATTCTCTGAACTTTCAGAGACTGTCCAGAGGTATACACACCATGAGGATGGGTAATATATATATTTTTTTTAAGTTTTTTTTTTTTTTAATTCATTCAAGATACAGAGATACAGAGAGAGAGAGAGAATATGAGCAGGGGGAGAAGTAGAGGGAAGGGGAGAAGCAGGCCCCCCGCTGGGCAGGGAGCCCGATGCGGGGCTCGATCCCAGGACCCTGGGATCATGACCTGAGCCGAAGGCAGACGCTTAACCATCTGAGCCACCCAGGTGCCCCAGGATGGGTGATATATTGTTAGCACTTTGTATTATCCTCTTCCTCCAAACTTGCAAGCTTGCATTTGACAAATTTCTTTTTTTCTTTTTTCTTTTAATTTTTATTTATTTGAGAGAGAGAGAGAGAGCAAGTGAGCATGAGCAGGGGGAGGGGCAGAGGGAGAGGGAGAAGCAGACTCCCCACTGAACAGGGAGCCCAACATGGGGTGAAATCCCAGGACCCTGAGATCACAACCTGAGCCGAATGCAGATGCTTAACCGACTGAGCCACCCAGATGCTCCTCATCTGACAGTTTTCTAATGCTCATCACTGGTGGGGCCACCAAGAACAGCATAGTCATCCCACCCTTGAGAAGCTAAGCCTGGACATTTTGAAAGAACTTCTCCCTTTAAGTTTTTTAACTTGTCTTCCCTTATGAGAATCCAGCAGGGTTGGATTTGATTTCATTACCTGCCTATGCAGTGTTGAGTGATCCCATTTAGGCCAACTGGTAAGTACTGCCATTATGCTTGTGAATGAACTGGAAAGCCAGTGAGAGTCTTAAACCTTGTGTAGGTGAAAGTTCTGCTAAATTAATTGAAGTGTTGCTTTGTGTTGATTTCATTCTCTGCCACTGTTTTTATAGTTTTGACATGTGTCCGAACAACTGCTCAGGCCGAGGAGAATGTAAGAGCAGTAATAGCAGCAACACTGTCCAGTGTGAGTGTCCGGAAAACTGGAAAGGGGAAGCATGCGACATTCCTCACTGTGTCCATTACTGTGGTTTTCCTGATCGAGGCGTTTGCAATTCGAGTGATGTCAGAGGATGCTCCTGCTTCCCCGAGTGGCAGGGTAGGAGCTTCTTTTATCTTTGTTTTTCTTCAATTTACAGCATCTTCCTAGTTGAGTAAATTGTACATTGACTTCATTCCTTGCATATGTACCACTTATGTTAATCAGATATCAGGTAGCATTGAAGTTTTTGCGTCTCCTTGTTCAGATTCTTAAAAATCTTTCCATTTCATAGATGTGTGGTTGTGGTCTCTTTAGAATTGTGGAGGGGTTTGATATTCTTTGCAATTCATTCATGAAAATTGGAGGACTTGGTCTCAGCCTCAACAAAACATAGCAGAGAACCAAGCCTAGGAGGTGGGACGAGAACTAACAATGATAGTATCTCTCAGAAACTTTCAATAAATTCGGAAAAAATTGGGGTCGATTATGCAATAGAATCCTAAAACAGCGAGTGGAATTATCTGCAGATAGAGAGGTTATCAGAGAAACTTTAGCAAATTCTTTAAGGGTTGTGTGATAATACCTGTTACTGATTTAGTAATTTTCTTTATACATTTACCCTTTTCTTCAGAGTACTTTTATTTTGAAAGGAAATGTGCTTGTTTAAATGCTTTCATTTGTGTGCTTTGGCTGACGTCAACGAGTTAAGTAATTGAAGTGTTTGAGGACCTACCTCTGGGCACAGGTTGCAGTGGAGCCACACCCCCCAAGAATGGAGTTTCTTCATTTTCCAGGAATGGGATGGGTTGTATTATTACTCCTGGGGCTAGTCCTTACATTTTAACCCTAAAGTTTTTCATTTGAATTAATAATTTCTTTGTCTACTCTTTCCTCTGAGAGCTGCTTAAGCAAGTATTTCATTACTAAAAAATCCTAACCTGGATATGGTCACGTCATCATGAGAAAGTATGTGATTTTGAATTTTACTGGAGATGACTCTTGGTCACCAGCTTTGAGTGAATTGAAAGCATGAATTAAAGGGTTTTGTCTGATATTTAGATGCTAAAGGAAAGACTAAGTATTCTTTAGATATTTGTTATATTTATATGATTAAAACTTGAAATGCAGTAATTTTAAAGCTGCATTTTGTGAAGCTAATTTATTCTGTTTTATTAGGTCCTGGATGTTCAATTCCTGTACCAGCTAACCAGTCATTTTGGACTCGAGAGGAATATTCAAACCTAAAGCTCCCCAGAGCCTCTCACAAAGCTGTGGTCAATGGAAATATAATGTGGATTGTTGGAGGATATATGTTCAACCACTCAGATTACAACATGGTTCTAGCGTAAGTTGTTTTAAACGTTTTTGCAAGAAGCTTACTAGTTTTCCATTTTGAAAATTTATGAAGTAGAGATAAGTGAAAAGAAATCATCAGTAATTCTATTACCTGAGGAAGATCCCTGTTAATATTTTAGTAGTAGTGTTCCAGAATTTTTTGGACATATTCTTAGTTTTTGAAGTTGGGAGCCACAAAGAATGCATTGTTATAATAAGCAAGAATTCATCTTTTCTAGATACCATCTCTTATATTTTGCTTTAGACTGTATATAAATTGGGGGTTACTTTACCTATAAATTTGATTAGCATTTCTGTAGATCAGATGGTTTGAATTTATAGCTTGCTAGAGGAAATTATGCTATTGTCTAATACTTGACGCAGAGTTCAAGGTCTGTCTGCTGGTCCTATGTTGCTTATCTTAAAGGGAGACTATATGGTATCACAGTGGAGTCATGAATTTACTTACGAAGATTGATTTTAGGAGAAATTTATGAACACACACTCATGCTGATTTTGTGCCCTGGAAATTTTTTCTAGGCATTTTTTATTAATGAAGATTGTCAAAAACCAGCATCTGTTCTTTAAGGGATTCAGAAACTATGGCAGCAATGGCATAGTTTCTGAATCCCTCAAATAGTCATTAAAGCACATAGACAACTAGGATAGCAAAATGAAAAAGCACATGGGTAACGAAACAAAACTTGGTCGGAAGGTGTCTACACAGATGGGTGGTGCTAACAATTGACAGATGCAAAACCTGTGTGGTGTTGGCATCTGAGCAGGAGTAAGCAAAGTAGAGTAAGTGGTCAGCTGACAGGCTCCAGCATACCTAGAAGAAGCTGCTTTGAGAACGGCAGCCAGAATTGGAAAGATTTGTGTATTCTGGTAGGGGGTAAGCACAAGGTATCTGTAGCAAGATCTGAAGGGGTTAGAGCAGTTTGTGCCTTTTTAGCTCTCAAAATGAACTAGCCAGTCTCTTCACAAGAGAAAGTTCCACACTAGGGAGAAACTGCTGGGAATAGAATTCAGATTGAAGAGGATAGGGACCTTAGAGGAGAAGTTAAAAGAGTGTCCAGATAACAGTCAGGGAGGGGAACAGAGCCAGATATCTCAACAAGTAAGCTGCTGTGTTTTGAACACCGCACTGTTGACAACAGAAGAGTGAGCTAGAGAGCTGAGAAATTAGGACGATGGTCCTAACCCAGGCCTCTCCTGTGCAAGTTCAGGAAAAAGTAGTTTTACGTAAAACTGAGCAACAGAAAAGCATCAAGTTTTAATAACATAGAAAATTAAAAGTTAAAGTAACATAGAAAGAAGAAAGAGAGCACCTGGTAGAATAACCCCCCTTTGTACGTGAAAGCATAATAGAAAAATATACTCACAAAACTGATGAAAGTGAGAACTTACTATTCCCAAACAAGCTAAAATACAGGAAGAAAATGATGCAAGACATGAAAGAACAATAGAATCAGAGGTAGAAAAATCCAGAAATGAGATGGTAGAAGTTAGGAAAGAATTTTAAAATAATTTCAGAATTGAAGACAAACCAGGAGGAACACAAAGTAAATAAGATACTCCTTTATTTTTTTTAAAGATTTATTTCTTTATTCTAGAGAGAGAGTGCGGGTGCACACAAACACAGGAGCAGGGGGGCAGGGGGAGAGGGAGAGAAGCAGACTCCTCACTGAGTGGGGAGCCTGATGTGGGGCTCAGTCTCACGACCGCAAGATCATGACCTGAGCTGAAACCAAGAGTCAGATACTTAACTGACTAAGCTACCCAGGTGCCCCAATTCTCCTTTAGTAATAGAATATGAAAAAGGAAATTATTAAAAATCACAAAGAAATGAAGGTCACTTTTCCCCTATTCTTTATGGTAAGTACAGTTAAAAATCCTGGACATTATATATAATGCAAACATGAGAAAACTCTTAAAAGGTAGAGAGAAGGCAGTCTGGCTAGGGACCTCGGGACTTAAGGAATGAGGTAATGGTAAATTCCAGGGGTCTTCTTTTTGTCTCATATATCTCAGATTTGTTGCTGGAAAAAGCAACAATCTGGAAATGCCAATAGGCACAAGCCGAAAAAGCCCCATGAATAAGCCCACCTATTCTGTCTAGCCTAAGGACTAGGAGAGGGGCAGCTTAGCAAGACAGAAAACTTTTAGACACAAATAACTGCTTTACTACAGCCAAACACTACAGAAAGAACTGGCCCCACCCTCACTCCTGTCAGCAAAGTCTGAGTGTAGAGGCTAGATTTTCACTCTTGCCAGGATCTAGTGAGGTGCTCCAACCATCCCCCAACTGCCAGTGTTAGAAAAGACCAATTAGGGAGCTGGGACTTTCTCAGCAGTCTGATTTTTGTGTAACCTAGTATAATATTTAGCCTTTTGGTTTTTGTTTTTGCATGTTACTTGCTTACAGTCTTAATCTCTGAAGGCCAGTTAGGGAACTGGGACTTTCTTCACCAGGCAGGAATGAGGTTTCCCCCACCCTTGTGATGTCAGTGGAGACCCCGTGGGGAGCCTGGATTCTCCCCCACCTGGGAGTAACAGCAGTAATGAGTTGGCCTTCCCTCTTCCCTACTGGGGTGTCAGAGGAGGGCTGCTATAACAGTAGATTTAAATAAGATCCGGAGTCTCATGCCATGAAACCCAAAATGTTCAGATTTCAATTGAAAATCATTTCTCATGTGAAGAGCCAGGAAAATCTTAACTTGAATGAAAAAAGGCAGTTGAGATGCTAACAGCAGGATGACATAGATATTAGAATTATCTGACAAGATTTTAAAGCAGCCATTATAAAAATGCCTCAGTGTGCAATTATAGACACACTTGAAACAAATGAATAATGGAGCCTCATCAAAGAAATAGAAGATAGAAGGAAGAATCAAATGGAAATTTTAGAACTGAAAAATACAGTAACCAAAACAAAAATCTCAGTGGACAGGGTCAACAGCAGAATGGAGAGGACAGAGGAAAAAGTCAGTGAACTTGAAGATAGAACAATAGAAATCCCTCAATCTGAACCAGTGAGAAAATGGAATATTTTAAAAAATGAACAGGACCTAAGAGACCTGTGGACCATAACAAAAAAAATCTTAACATTTCTGTCACCGGAGGAGTCCTAGAAAGAGAGGAGCTGAGAGAGTGTCTGAAAAAGTATTTGAAGAAATAATGGCTGAGAATTGCCCAAATTTGGCAGAAGACATGCATGTACATGCAAGAAGTTGGGTGACCTCCAGCAATCCTTGGCTCCCACAGGGTTTCACAATCCATTGGTTTTGTCTCAGTCTTGCTCTCATTCTCCTGCTCAGCTGCCATATTTCTTTTCAGTTTTCAAATTTCCACCACATTTTCTCCTGTTTTCATTCTCAGCTATTGGCCTTGCTTCCTGTTTCTATTTTGAAAGGTAACGGTTATCCAAAGAGGATTTCCACAAGCTCCCACCACCATATTTAGCTATTACCTACATCTATGCTCATTTATCCCGTCTTCTGTTTCTGTACATCATCACTGTCCAGTGGGGTGCTGTCATGTCACTAGCCATGTATGGTCATTGAGCTTGAAATGTGGCTAACGTGACCAAGGAGCTGAACTTTAAATTTTCAATTCTTGGTCCTCATCTTACTTGATTTTTCACCAACATTTGATATAACTAGTCCCTCCTTCCTTTTTTTTTTTTTTAAAGATTTATTCATTCATTTGAGAGAGCGCGTGCATGCTTGAGTGCACACACAAGTTGAGGGGGAGGGAGAGGGAGAGAATCCCCAAGCAGACTTCTTGCCGAACACAGAGCTTCAGGCAGGGCTTGATCCCAGGAACCTGAGATCATGTCCTGAGCTGAAATCAAGAGTTGGAAGCTCAACAGACTGAGCCACCCAGGTGCCCCCCGACTCCACTTTTAAACACTTTCTTCAGTTGGCTCCCAGGATTCTATATTCTCTTGGTATTTGTTCCAACTACTTATTCTTTCTCAGCCTCTTTGGCTGGTTCCTCTTCAACTGACTGACTTCTGAATGATGATGTGCTCCAGGGCTCAGCTCTTGGTCCTCTTCTGTGAGAGTATATATTCACTCTCCTGGTGATCTCATGTAATATCTTGGTCTTTATGTTGATGACCCCCAGATTTATGTCTGCATCCTAGACTTTTCACCTGAACCCATATCGCCACCTCTTTATTTTACATCTCAATCTTTTGGCTGTCTAAGAGGTATCTTAAACTGTATGTGTCCAAAACTGATCTTTCCTCCAGGCCAGGTCTTGCCCCAGATGTCCCTATCTCAGTTAATGACTATTTCATACTTCTTTTTGCTTAATCCCAACATTTGGAGCCATCCTTGACTTCCTGTTTTTTCACTCCCCATTTCATTGTGTAAATTAGCTATCCCTTGCTGCATAACAAATGACCACAAACGTAGCAGCTTAAAACAGAACATATTTATTACCTCATAGTTTCTGCTGGTCAGGAGTCTGGGCATATCTTAACTGGGTGCTCTTCAGTCAGGGTGTCACCTGGCCTGTGTTCTCATCTAGAGGTTCAACTGGAAAAGAGTCCACTTCCAAGCTCACTAGAGTTGTTGACAGAATCCATTTCCTTGTGGTTTAGGACTGAGGGCCTCAGCTTCTTGCTGGCTGTCCAAGTGGAGGCTGCCCTCAACTTCTGGAGGCCGCCCACAGTTCCTTATCACTTTGACTTCCCTAGTGTGGCTGCTTGCTTCATTAGGTCACAAGGAGAGTCTCTCTTTAGATTGGGTCTCCTGGCAGGACAGATGTCGTGGAAATGACATCTCATCATCTTTGCCATGTTCTGTTGGTAAGTAGCAAGTCATAGATCCTGCTCACACTTGGGAGGGTATTATACATGGGTATGAATACCCAGAAAGGGAGATCATGAAGACCACCACCCCAGTGGCTGTCTGCTACAGTATGTCAGCAGGTCTTGTTAGCTCTACCTTTAAAATCTACCCCCACTGTAACCACTTTTCGTGCCACCACCCTGAGAAGTAAGGTAAAATTAAAGGTGTGAAAGTGATTGTCCCTTCCACTATCATTTAGATATTATGAGAGTCAAGTATTCTACCATTTCTCTGATTTTTACGCTTGTATTTGGCATCATCCTCTCTCAAAGCAAAAAATTTGGGAGGTATTTTGATCCTCTCCTTCACCTCCTCATATGCTAATCTCATCAAGTCCACCAAATACATGTCATATTCATTCTTTTCTCTCTGTGACCAGCCTGCCATTATTGCTCACCTAGACTTCAGCAGTAGATTCCTAGCAATCTGTATGTTTCCATGCATTCCTCTTTTTTTTTTTTTTTTTAAGATTTTATTTATTTATTAGAGAGAGAGAGAGGAGCACACTAGCAGGGGGAACAGGAGAGGGAGAAGCAGCCTCCCCACCGAGCAGGGATCCCGATGCGGGGCTCGATCCCAGGACCCTGGGATCATGAGCTGAGTGGAAGGCAGACGCTCAGCTGAGCCACCCAGGTGCCCCTCCGTGCATTCCTCTTAATCCATTTTTTGAATATCAACTGGGATGATTTTTTTAAAGTGTAAGTCATATCATTTACTATCTTCTTAAAACTCATCATTGGCTTTTCCCGTTGGACCTAATGGGCCTACCTGATCTGACTCTGCTTACCTTCCCAGACTCAACTTGTTCCTTTCCTGCCTCCTCAGCCTTCTAGCTTTACCTAAAACTCTCTGGGTGCATCCTTACTCTAAAGGCCTTTGTGCTCACTCCTCCCTTTGGTCCAGACTCTTCCTGCTGTTGTACCCTGTTTTCTTCTCACCTGTTAGATCTCAGTTAACTGTACCACAAGAGATCTTCCCCGATCATCCAGTTCTGGCAGGTTCTCCCTGTTCTTTTTCATAGTTCTCATTTCCTTTAGAGCAGTGGACATCATTTTTAATGCTGTATGTGCCCCTTGTTGAATTTGCTTATTTTTTGCCTTTTCCACTATATGTTCTCTGAGGTTAGAGACCTTGTTTGCTCACTCAGCTCAGAGCTTAGCTCATTGAATGTGCTCAAATAAGTGTTTATCAGGTGAATAGGAGAGTAAATGAATTATTTACTTCCCTCACAAATATTTGTTCCTGGAAATATTAATGTCACCTCTTGCTTTTATGCGACTGGTATACCTCCTGAGCCATATGTGTTTGTAAAATTTTTTCTGCTTGTACTTGATCAAAACATGATTTTTACAGCTTTATGTGTTTCATGTAGAAAATTAATATAGTTTCAAATAAATTTTTACTAACTCATGGAAAGTAAAAATACAGTGACTCCTTTTAGAAGGATTTCTGAAACTTAGATTATAAGTTTTATCATCATTTATACTCTTACATAAGCGTATTTCAGCAGTTGAGCTTACTACTTTTTCCACAACCCTGTTAATCCAAAACTTTTAAGTTACATTAAAAAGCAGTCCCCATTTTATGTCACCCAAGAGTCCTCTTAGACAAATGGTCTTGGTCTCCTAGGTTAAGATTTCTAGTTGAAACTTCATCACTGAATTTCCTTCCTTTAAGCAAATTAAAAAAAAAAAAAAAAGTTTAAAAAGAAAAAGTAAAGGGGCACCTGGGTGGCTCAAATCAGTTAAGCATCCAACTCTTGATTTCAGCTCAGGTCATGATCTCAGGGTTGTGGGATCGAGCCTTACCTTGGGCTCTGCGCTGAGTGTGGAGCCTGCTTAAGATTCTCTCACTCCCTCTCCCTGCCCTCCCCAACCCACTCAGATTCTTTCTCTCTCTGTCTTAAAAAAAATTAAAAGAGAAAAAAAAAAGATTGAGCAGCAGGTAACCAAATGAGGAAAGGAGTATCACCTAATCCAGTAAACTTTAAAACAGACTCACAGAAACCATACAACTGACCCTTTTTTTTGCCTCACAGAAACCATATGAGTGAGATTCTGAGAGCTCTTACGGATAACCCCAAATCTGGAAAGATGCAAACTGAGTGGGGATTATTGTTATTTCACTCTCTTAATTGAAGAGTAGAAGAAATTATTGCTGTGGAGGGCTGGGTGGAAAGAGGGGAAATTGATTGGGTGGCTGACTGTCTCTGCCCAAAAGTCAGGGCTGCTTCTAATTTGGGCTATGCCTTGACCCAGGACACTTAAAATTTCCGAGGAGAGCAGAGTCTGGGTGGTTTATTCTAATAGACGCATACTCCCCTGTCTGAGCCCCAGCACGTCCTCAGACTTCAGAACAGTGGATAGAACATAAAATATCAGCTCTCACACTACAGCTAGGATGGAAGGGTAAAGTTGTCTTAGATACTGCGAAAAAGAATTAAGAAATCACCCACGCTTTGCAAATGTCTGGAGAGCAATATCTAACCACAAGCAAGATGAAAGAAATGACGTTGTAGCTAACGCAAATATCCTATGATGGGAAAATAAAGAGGAAGAAAACAGCACGTAAATGCTGACAACTGATCATAGAGGAAAAATAATAAGGAGATTTCTTCCAACTGCTTGATGCTGCACATCAACCTAATGAGAATTTGAATTAAAAAAAAAACAGACAAGAAAATGATAACAGTGAGATGAAATGGAAGATTACACATCTAAGGAAATGTAAATAAATTACATACAGAAAAAACTGGAATGAAAATTGAGTCACTGACAGCTTTATAGACATTCCAACGAATATAGGTTGAAATAATTAGAAAAGCAAAGACACATGGAAGACAGGAGATCCAATATAAAGATAGTTGCTGCCACTGAAGAAAGGAACCTAACAAATAGGACAAACAGATTGAAATTGCACAAGAAGTTCCAGGAAGATTATATAGCTGTTCAACAAGACCTAATTTGATCAAGTTATTGAACTTTTAGGATAAAGGACAAATTCTTGGGTGGGAAGCCTCAGGGAGTTCTGTGCCTCTTCTGGCTGGGGTCATGTTCAATCTGCACAGAGCCTTCGCCATGGTCTTTGGATGGTCAGACACTGTGATTGGAATACCAGGCCACTGTGCATGGTGGACCGTCTACCCTGTGCCATGATGGTCATCATGAGACCAGCCAGCAAGGAGGAGTTTGTGAGAGAGATGGCTGCAGAGCTGGAAGACACCTGTTTCTGAATTCCTGAAGTTTGTCTTTGCTTATCTGCTTGTCCAGGTCTTAGAACTAGTTGTTCAACATTCTATTATCTTGGACTGAACTCCCGTAAGAATTTATTTAGTACTTGGAATTTCTTATGCTTTATTGCCTCAATATTTTTCTTAACTTGTATTTGCTTCTCTGGGTCGTAAAAAGAGTCACAACCTGTTATGTAAGATCTTTTGGCAGTTCATGTGCGCCAAGTTAATTGGGACCTGCCAGTGCCTTAGTGTCTCTGACAAGCTCTTGAGCTAGAGCTGACCTGTCATTGACTAGGAGGAGCAAAATGCATTAAGATACAGATTGAGCACCCTCCATGTCACTTGAAAGAGAAGGGGATTAAATCATCTAGAGATTTGGGCTCCCCCTTTCCTCTCTTTTGAGCTTAGAGAGACAGGCCTCTGGCTTGAACATTAGGCGTATTATGTGTTTTCAGAAGCCATGCTAGTCCTCAGGAAAGACCTTCTGCAGCCAGAGCTCCATAAAAGTATTGCAGTGGTACGTAGTCCATTTTGTAAAGACGTTACCCTGTTTGGATTTTAGTTATTTCTACCTAAGTAAAATATAATATTGTGACTTTAAAAATTAGTGAGAGAAAAAGAAGAAAGGAGGGAGAGAAAGGGAGGAGGAGAGAAAATGAGAGTGACTGAGAGTTCTTCAGGCTTCCAAACAGAAAAGCAAACCACATAAAAACAGGAAAAATCAGACTGGCTTTGGGCTTCTCCATCGTAGCATTCACTATCCGTATTATTCAGGGGAGCAGCATCTGCAAAGTTCTGAAGGCAAGAAAGGATGGCCCAAGATATTATACCCAGCCAAAATGTCATTCAGCTGTAAAGCTAGCAAGCAGATATTCTTAAACACCAGAGAATTTAGGGAAAGGAGCCATTTATGAGCTCCACAAGAAAATAACCACTCAGCAGCAAAATCCAGCCAATTAAGAAGTAAAGACTCAAGGAGAAGTTGTAGTAAGAGGATGGTGAGGAGATTGCTTCAGCTAAAAAAGAGGTCCCGTACTAAAGAATTATGGAATCACAGTTATAGAGTGGAATGTATTGCAGACCTGGACAGTGTAAAAATTACATAACAAAAATTGGGAGAAGAAATGGGAGGAAATGTGTGTGCTAAGGTTTTCAACTTTCAAGGCAGGAAGTTAGTGGATTCTGTCTAAAATTAATTTTGTATGTAACTTAAAAAACTAAAGTGAATCCAACTTCTAAATAATTTTTCATGTGTTTTTAAAAATGTGGAATATTCAAATAATACATAAAATAATAGCTGGTATTAATGTAGTATTCATATTCAGTAAATGTCACCATTTTGTTTTAGATCATGTGTAAAATATTTAAGACAAAAGGAAAGGTTTAGAGAAGAATAATGAATATTAATGCATACACCACCTAGGTTAGGAAATAAGACATTGCTAATATAATTAAAAACCCCTGCATGCCTCCTCCCCAGTCTCAAAGATAACCAATATCCTGATTTTGTGGTGTCGTTTGTTCACATACGTATCTTTACACTTTTAATATATATGAACATATATTAGAATTAATAAATTTTCTGTTTTCAGTCATTACAGAAACAGTATTCTGCAGTTTGATTTTTTAGCTTAACATTGTTTTGAGATTTATGTTGAGAATGTATTGAGTGTATTTTTCACTGTATAATTCTGTTATACAGATATACTACAATTAATCCATTTTCTATTGATGGACATTTATTTGTATCCTTTTTTGCTTTTTATGTTGATAAAACTTTCTTACATCTTCTTAAAACATTACATAATAATGTTTTTCATCATATAAAACTTGGATTATTCAGGAAAACTTATAGAAAATAACATTTATTTAAAGTAGAACAATAGCATTGGTTTCCCTTTGATTTCTTTTTTCTATTAAATTATATACAAATTAACACTATTAAAAGTATCTATAGCATGATCCCCTTTGTATAAATATATATTGTCAGTGTATTCTTCTGTTTGTATATATGCATCGAAAAATGTCTGGAATGATGTTTACTAAATGTTCGTATTTTAAAAGTCTTTAAGTGAATTCATTGTATAATTGAAATGCCAAATGATATTCTAGCTTTCTTGAACATATGACTTTAAAAAAATCAATTAGGTAAAGAAAAGGAAAAGTTAGGAGTTTTCTTTTACTTAATCATCATTCCTTTTTCAGTACCTGTCTTCAATTTCAAATGACTAAATGAAGGAGAAGTTATGGCAGTAAATGTCCCTTCAGTATAACACAACTTGCAAGTGATTAAGACTGTATGTAGAAAAGGTTTTCAGGAAGCATAGAAACTTCCAGTAGATTTTTTTTTTCCTCGTCCCAGGGTTGTGCAGCCCAGCCCCCCTTCCCAAGTTCTGATATGCCCCATGGACCCAGCTGTTAAGTTTGTTTGTTTGCAGAGCTGCCTCATTGCATTGCTTGTTCAGTGAGCATCTCCAAACTGCATGATATCAAATAGAAGAATATAAGATACTCTGCTTTGTCATTTGGGTGAAAATATGATCTGTTCATTTTGTAGGTATGACCTTGCTTCTAGGGAGTGGCTTACCCTGAACCGTTCCGTGAACAGTGTGGTTGTCAGATACGGCCATTCTTTAGCATTATACAAGGTAAAGTGTCTCCCTTCTGTACCAAGCTAGAAACTCCAGTCTTCCACACATGCCTTATTATATTATGTAGTTGAAAAGGTACGTAGTGTTGGGGTTTTGTCTCTAATCTTTTTTATTGTGGTAAAAAACACATAACGTAAAATTTACTGTCTTAACCATTTTTAAGTGTACAGTTCAGTGGTATTAAATACATTCATAATGGGCAACTGTCATTACCATTCATCTCTGTAACTCTTTTCATTTTGTAAAAATATAACTCTATGCCTATGAAACAGTAACTCCCCATATCCTTCCTCCCCTCCAGCCCCTGACAACCACCATTCTACTCTCTGTCTCTCTAATTTTGACTTCAGTTTTGGGTTTTAGTTAGGGAGAAACTTTCTGTTTTTTTGGGGGGGGTGTATACAGTTGGCTAAGTTGTAAGTGGAAATTAAAGTTGAAACCAGTTTGACCTGCGAGATTTTAATGGATTCAGTTGTACTGGGATATTATGATTGTAGTACTAAATGGTTAAAAATTAATACTGTGTAAATCAGCTTTTATGTTAATTAGCAAGTTTAGCCAAGAATAGCCACATTGCAATATAACTGAATAATCACTTTCATTTCCTTGTTTTTGTGGTTTACGGGAGGATGAGGGAACTCTTCAACTTTATTTTTCCAAGCCATTTTATACCGTGAGACATCTCATATGAGATAGTCCAAGAACAGTGGCAAAGTGTTGGAGATACAGAATATGATGTTTTATTTTATGTTGTTCCTTTCATTCTTTTCCTAATAATTCACTAAAAGGTGTATTTCACTAGCACTTCTTAAGCTAAGAATAACATCGAGGTTTTGAACTTCTCTTTCTCAAGTTTGATGCTTTTGATTTTTTTAGAATTTTGTTTGCATTTTTTTCCCTAGGATAAAATTTACATGTATGGAGGAAAAATTGATTCAACAGGGAATGTGACCAATGAATTGAGAGTGTTCCATATTCATAACGAGTCATGGGTATTGTTGACCCCTAAAGCCAAGGAGCAGTATGCAGTGGTCGGGCACTCGGCGCACATTGTCACATTGAAAACTGGCCGAGTGGTCATGCTGGTCATCTTTGGTCATTGCCCTCTCTATGGATATATAAGCAATGTACAGGAATATGACTTGGGTAGGTGTATTTTTTCTAGTGGATCCTTTTTGAATGTCAAATTTAAAACCTTTACCCTTATTATTATGGCTGTTTAACAAGATTCCACCTAACCTTGACCCCAGTACTTTATCTTGAAATGCGGTTAATGTTGATGTGTTACCAGTGAAATTCAGATGATTGCTGCTGCTATGTAGTATATATTTGTTACCATCAATTTGGTGAGGAGCTAAGGACGACACTAAATGCTTTTGGTGTTGAAAATAAATAAATAGGGGCAGCTGGGTGGTTCAGTCGTTAAGCCTTCGGCTCAGGTCATGATCCCAGGGTCCTGGGATCGAGCCCCAACATCGGGCTCCCTGCTCCGAGGGAAGCCTGCTTCTCCCTCTCCCGCTTCCCGTGCTTGTGTTCCCTCTCTCGCTGTGTCTCTCTTGGTCAAATAAATAAATAAAATCTTTTAAAAAAAAAAAAATAAATAAAAATGATTTGGAACAACAGATACTCTGAAGAAAAAAGTTTAGACGACCCTTTAGAGATTGGTTTAATGGACTGTGATTTCCCCTTAATGTGTGATATTTCCGTTGGTTAAATTTTATTATATCTGTTGTGGTGGTGTGGGAGCACCACCTCTAATTGATAGTTTGAGAAAGTAGGTCCATAAAGTACATCTGTGTATTGGTCACTGAAGGTCTCGGGGTATTAAGTGTTCAATTGAGGGAAATCTGAGTCTTTTAAATTTAATGTAATTATTTTCCTACATGGTATAGTAGAACGTCAGAACGTTTTAACAGATTGATGTTTGGCCACCTGGCTTTGTTACAAGTTTTAGATGGCCTTCTTTTAAAAATAAAAAGATAAAAGAAATTTATACGTATCAAGCCTCCTGAAATCTCTTATTTTAAACCAATTGGTCATTTTAAGTATTAGGAGGAGCCTGCAGTATTTGCTTTTAACTGTTTTCCTCTTCCAGCTAAGAACACATGGAGTATATTACAAACTAACGGTGCCCTTGTCCAAGGGGGCTATGGTCATAGCAGTGTCTATGACCACAGGACCAACGCCCTGTATGTTCATGGGGGCTACAAGGCTTTCAGCGCCAATAAATACCGGCTCGCAGATGATCTCTACAGATACGATGTGGACACCCAGATGTGGTGGGTGCTTTTTCTTGAGCTTTTACTCTAAGGTGTGAATTCTAGCAATTGTCGGGAAAATATTGGGCCATATTTTTGTTTTCAGGCCTAACAGGTAATTCTCTTCAGCATTGTTGGTAGAGAAATTGGGAAAGAAGCAGAAGGTAATAATGTAGCTAGTATTCATTTTGTAGCCTTATTCTGTAATTTTGTAGTAGATTGATTAGAAAATGCTTGATATTTTTTGACTATTTTTTCAATTTTCATAAACTCAGTACCTCTATAAAATTTTAGCTCTTCAAAACCCTGAGGAATAAATTGTTCTACAAAGCTGTAATGTATGCACATTGCTGTAATTAAGTAAAACATACCCATTTTTTAACCTTTTCTTGATGACTAAAGTGTCATCATTGGGGCTAGTTACTGGCATGAAATCCTCAAACAGAGGTGGTCTCAGGACCTGAATTAGAACTCTCCTCCCTCTGCTATAAACTGAACTATATATAAAGTGTGATAATTTTAATAAATGTAAAACAAATTTGAGTTATGAAATAATGTCATTATATAAAGCAATGATTTCTCTTCTTTCTTTTTGTATTTCCTTACATATTTGAGACCATGCTCTGGGATACCCTTTTACATTCTGTCTGTCATTTTTAGTGGCTGGGTAAATACTCTGTCATGTGGGCGTACTGAGCTGGGGCAGTTAGAAGTTCTGGTTTCTAGTTGTTGTCTTATTATTAAAGCATTGTATTATAAGCTTTTGTCTGTATTTGATGTGATTTCTACCCAGAAACGAAGTACAGGGTCATATGAGGTAGGAACAGTTTTAAGACTTTTAATATGTTTTGTCAAAATTCTCACAGGCCTTAAGATTTTACGTATTTATTTATTGTTGAGAAAGTTATTTATATATAGGGGAAAATCTAGAAGTATTTGCACATTTGGATCTGAAGTTAAGAAAATGGTTGTGTTTGCATTAGCAGATAGATGATAAATATTCTAAAAAACTAACCTTGTATTTATTATCTTTAAATAAACTCAAAAGGACCATTCTTAAGGACAGCCGATTTTTCCGTTACTTACACACAGCTGTGATAGTGAGTGGAACCATGCTGGTGTTTGGAGGAAACACGCACAATGACACATCCATGAGCCATGGTGCCAAATGCTTCTCTTCGGATTTTATGGCTTATGACATTGGTAAGTTTCCTAAAGCCATTTTAGTTTCAAGAATCTTTTTTGTCTATGAGCAACATTTTCTTCTTTTGAGAGAGAGCAGGAGCCGGGAATGGAGGGGCAGAGGGAGGGGAAAGAGAGAGTATCTTAAGGAGGCTCCACACCCAGCACAGAGCGCAGTGCAGGGCTCGATCTCATGACCCTGTGATCATGACCCTTGCCAAAATCAAGAGTCGGATGCTTAACCAACTGTGCCACCCAGGTGCCCCTGTAAGCAGCATTTTAAAAGAAACTGAAAATATCGCTAGTTGGAAGTGTCAGGCCATTTGAAAGAGGTCCAAATGGTATTTTTTATATTCATGTGACAAATACTATACATCTGTTTAAAAAAAAAAAGCATTCTATATTGAGTTCTTGTTTATATTTCTTATTTAAGTTTTTAATATATTTTTCTATATTAAGTTCTATTAAGTGAAATCACTCCCATTAATTGGTTGAATGTTAATTTTTGAGGGTGAGTTAGGGCGACCAACTGCTCTTCTGTGTTACAAACAAATGCCTTATGTAATAGTCTTATGTAGGGGGCGCCTGGGTGGCTCAGTTGGTTAAGCGTCTGCCTTCGGCTCAGGTCATGAACCTGGGGTCCTGGGATGGAGCCCCACGTCGGGCTCCCTGCTCAGCGGGGAGCCTGCTTCTCCCTGTCCCTCTGTCTGCCGCTCTGCCTGCTTGTGCGCTCTGTCAAATAAATAAATAAAATCTTTAAGAAAAATAGTCTTATGTAGTTGTGACCACCAGCATTGTGTTAAGTTGGTTTAACTAACAGCTTTATCGCATTCCCTAAAAAATTGGTTTTACACATTTTTGAAGTCTACTTTGATATGGAATTTAAACATTTTTTGGAGTGGTAATATACTTGACCAGAAGAGGGCAGTATTTGTTCATGCAAAACAAATCCTAGAAATTCTCTTGTGTTAAGTATCATCAGATGTTCTTTTTTAGCAAACATACGTGTGCCAGCCACTGACCTTGGGGATTGTAAGATGAGTAAATTACAGTGCCTGCCCTCACAGTGGGGGAGGGAGAAAGCTGAGCAGACAATATAATTGCAATTCAGGGTGTTACTTGCTCTGAGAGGAATATATGAGAGCATCTATGGGCATGCCTTAACTCAAGAGCAAAAGGGTTATGATCAGGGGAATCCTTCTTGAGTAGGGCCTGGGTCCCGAGGAAGTCAGCGAGGTGAAGTTAGGCAGCACTTCCCACATGAAGGAAGCCCATGTACATGGAGACACAGAGGCAAAAAGAGACCCTGCCACGTGCTTGGGGCCTCTTGAGTAGTTTTGGCTGTTATCAGCTGCGCATCGGGGAGGAATGGCTTCTGGCAGAACTAGAGAAGCAAAGAGCTAGCAGACTAGTCAGATCTTGAGAGACCTGTTACATCATGCTAAGGAATTTGGGCTTTTTGAAGAATCTTACAGAAGAGCTGATGGAGTCGTATTTGTGTCTTAAGAAGATCTCTTTGTGGCATTGTGGTGAGTAGTTGGGAAGGGGCAAGATAGGAGTTTGGAGGCTGTTGCAAAATCCCGAGGAGGGTTGGAACCAAGGCTGTTGAAGTGGCAGTGAGGTTAAAGAGAGAGGTGGGTTTGAGAACTGCTGGGAACTTGGGGATTGTTGGGATGTGTTTTGAGAGAGGCGGACACATTCTTATTGCCAGGTACCTGGTGGTGTTTTGTCAAAACCGTGGTAGACGGTGCTTTTTACCAAGGCTGGAAGTAGAAGGAGAGGGACTAGGTTGGGAGGAAGGGAGTAAAATGGGTTTGGGGGCATGTTCAGCTGGAGATGACCATGGGACCGAGGCATACGGAAGTCAGTGGGAAGCCCAAAGCAGGGGCGAGCCTCTACGGAGCATGTATCATCAGGGATGAGCAGAGAGCCAGAGAACGGATGGGTAAAAAGTCTGCGGGAGAGTGGAGACTGTGCAAGCATGTTGGAGAAGCAAGAGGAACATGAGGCAAGATCGGTGACCTGTGAGAGAGCAGTTACCAGTGGCTGCAGGGGACTTAAGGAAAACAAGGCCTGGAGAGCCTTTTGGATTTAGCAACAGTGATGTCGTTTGTTAGCCTCTAGACAGGAAGGAGTAATCCAGATTGCAGTCATGTAAGGTGAGATGTACACCATGAAGGTTGACTGTTTTAGTAAAAAAAAAAAAAAGAAAAGAAAAAAAACCCTCTTCTCTGTGAAGGGAAGAGAAGGCATAGTTGAGTGCCTCCTTGAGCACATGTAAAAGCCAGGTGGGACAAGAGGAAGGAGCTCCTGCCACCTTGTGGTTTTAGGGAGAGAAGCAAGGTGGGTGGGCAGGAAGCTATGAGAGTTGATGGCCTCTTCTCCATGTGAAGACCAAGGAATCTAGGTTGGGGAGGAGGAAGTGAAAGCTGTTGTTGTTAAGGTTGAATAAAGGTCTGGATCGAATAGAAGAGTGTTTGCTTAGTGAGCGTGAATGTCTGAGTGTTTCAGAGAGCGAGTATGAGTGAGGTTGGCAGGGTTTTGGGGTGTCAATTAGATTAAGGTCCAGAAGAGAATTGCTAGCATGGGTCAGAACAAAGGAAAATCAGTAGATCCTAGGGGTTCTAGGAAAGGACTTGAAGTTTGAATTTTTTTTTTATTTTTATTTTTCATTTTTCACCTGTATTTTCCTGTTTTAGCTGCTGAGTTTGGGCAAATCAACATGGAGTGGAAAATAATTACAGAATGCACATATTTTACTTACATAAGTTTTGAAAAATATAAAATTTACCTGTTAAGAAGCGTGCTAGTGGGTAAAATTGATGGGCAACAGAATGAGTGATGTGAGTGTCATGGATGTTGGATGCATTCATGAATTAGAATTGCCGTATCGTCCTACCCTTCTTCCATGCCCTGCTGTTCTGCTCTTGCCGTATTTTACCTCAGAAATAATGGTGTGATTAAGAAAAACCAAGAGATACATTTTACGAGGTTGTGCTTGTCACAGTCTTCTCCCCAAAGAAGATGCCATTTCCCACTGATTAGGAAGAGCGGTTCCGTCTGAAATGTATTTTTCTTGCTCCTAGCTTGTGACCGCTGGTCAGTGCTTCCCAGACCTGATCTCCACCATGATGTCAACAGATTTGGCCATTCAGCAGTCTTACACAACAGGTACTTAACTGAAGAAGCGCTTGTCCCTTTTCTCTTGTGTTTAAAATGTAAGCAAAGTTGAACATGAAGAAGTGGAATTGGACTTAACGTATTATTGGCGGGATCCCTTCAGCCTATTAGTTTGTCACAGAATTATGTAGGTCTGAATTTCCTGATTTCTATTTAAAATGTCTGATGTGGGGCACCTGGGTGGCTCAGTCGTTAAGCGTCTGCTCTCGGCTCAGGTCATGATCCCAGGGTCCTGGGATCGAGTCCCATGTTGGGCTCCCTGCTTGGTGGGAAGCCTGCTTCTTCCTCTCCCACTCCCCCTGCTTGTGTTCCTGCTCTCACTATCTCTCTCTCTCTGTCAAATAAATAAAATCTTTTTTAAAAAAATTTTAAAAAAATGTCTGATGTGGATTTGAATTACTTCTGATGCCAAGTTTGTTAGCACGCGGGAGTATGCTATGTTTGGTGCTGTCTGAATGCATGGGACAACAGTTCTGTGCAGTTACTGTCTTATGTCCCCCGCTGGTCACTGTTGTTTGCAGTACTTGGGTTGTCAGGTTTCTTATCACTGCATCTGAGTGGTAAGGAGGGATTAAAAAAAAGGAGAGAGGACACTTCGGATGG
The DNA here is from genome assembly GCF_964656455.1 of Halichoerus grypus. Classification (NCBI taxonomy): domain Eukaryota; kingdom Metazoa; phylum Chordata; class Mammalia; order Carnivora; family Phocidae; genus Halichoerus; species Halichoerus grypus. The sequence continues at coordinate 109,750,771 of NC_135721.1, read as the reverse complement.
GAGATAGGATAGAGGAACAGAGGTGGGGAGATTGTGAAGCTTCAAACAGATAAATCTGCAGTCTTTGGATATTCTGAAGTCTGTACTGCATTTCATTGCATCACTCAAAAATGCCTGGCCTGAGCTAAATAAATCTGCCCCTGGAGAAGGGGGATCCAGAATGGACACTCTGCCCATTCCTCACAGTGTGCTTTAAAGATTTGTGATTTGTTGGGGAACCTGGCTGCCTCAGTCAGTGGAGCATCCAGTTCTTGACCCCAAGGTTGTGATCTTGAGCCCCACATTGGGTGTAGAGGTTACTTAAAAATAAAATCTTAAGGGGCGCCTGGGTGGCTCAGTCGTTAAGCGTCTGCCTTCGGCTCAGGTCATGATCCCAGGGCCCTGGGATCGAGTCCCACATCAGGCTCCCTGCTCGGCAGGAAGCCTGCTTCTCCCTCTCCCACTCCCTCTGCTTGTGTTCCTGCTCTCGCTGTCTCTCTCTGTCAAATAAATAAATAAAATCTTTAAAAAAAAAAAAAAAAATTTAAAAAAAATAAAATAAAATCTTAAAAAAAAAAATAAAGATTGGTGATTTGTTAAACAGCCTAATCATGTTCTTAATTTTTCCCATTTTGTTTCAGCTGTTATGAGCATTGTCTGTTTCTCCTCCTAAAATTCTGAGCCTTACCGATCCGGAAACTACTTAAGTGCGACAACACCTACATTATGTTAGCATTCCTTGGCTTTCAAAATTTCTGTTGTTATGATGCAAGATGAGATGAAGACCTGGGATTAGAAAAGATGAGCCAGCAGCATGTCTTGCCGATGTCATGAAGGAAGAATTGACAAAATTCAGATAGTTAGATATTGGGAAAAGGTGACAACTTTTTAAAGTAATCACTCAGCTGCAATTTAGTGATGAACGTGGTTTTCCTGTGAGAACATGGGAGAGTACAGACTGACACCCTTACTTATTTGAAGTGTCGTTTTAATTGTAGGCTGATCCTTCCTCAGTGAGGAATACCCTGACGTTTTCTAGTGAGTCCCTCTTGATGCTTTCATCTGAAAAGCAGTGGGGCTGTTTTGTCATTACCTTGGGCGCCTGGCCTCTGCTTTATTCATCTTTGTGCCCATGGTTCTCCTAGCACAGTATTTAGCACATCATAGATATTCTCTAAATTGTAGCAGCTCTTAGCCTGACTTATAATAATGTTTTCATTTCTGTGTAATTCCAGTGGTGTATTTGGGCCTATCTGTGAATCATCCGTGTGTACGGGGCAGGGTTGGAGGGGGCAGCCGATGACAAGAGAGGCCATGGCTAGTTTCATTTTGTGAAAGAATTTACTGGGAGAGAAACTTTGGTATCATTTCTTCTTATTCCAAGTGGTGGTTTTCTTAGACCGTCAGCAGCTTTGGGTCGGCCATACCTCAATTTCGTTGCTCTCCTTGTGGTTTTTGTGAGGGAGGTGGGGTGAGGAGCTGGCCGTGAGGCACTGGGGCTGCGAAGAAGCAGCTATTCCTTTCACTTGCCTGCTCCAGGCCTTTTTGAAGGGTTCTTCGTACCTCACATAGCCCACGTGTGACCAGATGGATTCAGAATTGCTGAAAACACCAGCTGTCCTGGGGGGGTGGTGGTGGAGCTTATTTGGTTTAAGCAGCAGATTGACGAGTTGAATCCAGACTGCTAAAAAAATGTGATACTAAACCAATAGTGAGATTAGAAATTCAGTGACCATTTTTGGTCCCTGAAATGTGTCCATTTTTAGATATAGTATATAACACATACTTAGCCACAAAAGTCTTTATGCGTCTAGTAAGTTAGTCTTGTGTTAATTTGAAGGAAATTGAGGCAAGTGAGAGTGAATTTCTCGATGCCTCACTGTGGGTTAGTTCTAAACTTCCTGGCAGATCATAGGATCTCAGAGTTGGAAGAGATCTGAAGTCATCTGCTCAAAACTTCCACTTAACTGCAGTCACCCCCTTTAAACATGTCCAGGGTTGGAAAACCCACCTAAGAAGGAAGCTGCTTCCTTTTCTGTAGACACCTGTCATTAGCAGGTTCTCCTTTATATTATCTGGAATCCACTTCTCTGTCTCTTCTGCCAAATGATCTTGTTTCTGTTCTTCAGATTTTTGCCAGAGGTTATTATGTTTAAGGATAGCGTTGTGTCTCTGGTCTATGTAGCCTCCAGCCTAACTCTTTCTTCAGGTTCTAATCTGGCACGGTGGTTGGCAGGATTGAGGATGTCCCAGCAAATGTCACACGAGAGGCACAGACACACGCGTATGTGGTGGATATGGCCCAGTGTACCCTGTGAGACCAACTGCATCATTTGCTGGCATTGGCCTCCCACAGTAGCATTTTAAGAACTTTCCCTGGAGCTACTACGCAATTGCTTTTGTTTTGAATATGTGTGATTCTGCATATAGGGCCTGTTAACAGCTTTACTGAAGTAGAGTTGATACACACAACAGATTGAATATACTTACAGCGTATACTTTGATAACTTGACGTGAGTATACACTTGTGAAATGATCACCATGATTGAGATAACGTATCCATTACCCACAAAATGTCCTTGTTCAAAAATGTCCTGTCTATATTCATGAGGGATATTGCTCCGTAGTTTTGTGGGGTTTTTTTATGATATATTTGTCTGATTAATATTGGACAGAATAAATTAGGAAGTATTCTTTCCCCCTCTAGTTCCTGGAAAGACTTGTAAAGGATTGGTATTACACTTGACATGTTTGATGTTTGGTAGAATTCATCTGGGCCTAGACTTTTCTTTGTGGAAAGATTTTAAAATTGTGAATTCAGTCTTTACTTGTGATAGGTTTATCTGTTCAGATTTTCTATTTCTTGCCAAGCAGTTTTTTTAGATTTTTTTTTGATTGTGATAAAATTTTCATAATGTAAGGTTTACCATCTTAATCATTTTGACGTGTGGGTTTAATAGCACACATTGTGTGCAATCATCACTGCCATTCATCTCCTCAATTTTTTTCATCACACAAAACTGAAACTTTCTACCCATTAAACATTAACTTCCCATTCTGCCCTGCCCCCATCCTTCGGCAACCAGCACACTACTTCCTGTCTCTATGAGGTTGACTACTTCAGGTACCTTTAGCTGGAATCATACAGTATTTGTCCTCTTGTGGCTGGCTTATTTCACTTAGCATAATATCCTCAAGGTTCATTCATCCATGTTGTAGCAGGTGTCAGAATTTCTTTCCTTTAAGGCCGAATAATACTCTCATATACGTATACCACATTTTGTTTATCTATTCTTCTGTCAGTAGATACTTGGTTTGCTTCTACCTTTTGCCTATTGCAAATAATGCTGCTATAAACATGGATGTACAAATATCTATTTGAGTCCTAGCTTTCGGTTCTCTTGGTTATATACCCAGAAGTGGAATTTCTAGATCATACTGTAGTTCTGTTTTTAAATTTTTTGAGGAACTAGATAGTTCCGATAATCAGTCTTGCTAGGAATTTGTTTCATTTAAGTTGTCTAATTTGTTGGTATAAAAGTTCCTGTTTCTTCATATGCTTTTTAATTTCTGTAAGGTCAATAATGATGTCCCTTCTTCATGCCTCATTTTGTTAATTTATCTTCTGTCTTTGTTCTTGGTCAGTCTAGCTAAAGGGTTGTCAATTTTACTGATCTTGTCAAAGAACAAATTTCTGATTTCATTTTTCTCTATTATTTTTCTGTATATATTTTATTGTTTCTTCTTGATATTATTTTCTCCCTTCTGATTGCTTTGGGTTTAGTTTGCTTTTCCTTTCTAAAGGTGGAAGCATGGGCGCCAGGGTGGCTCAGTCGTTAAGTATCTGCCTTCGGCTCAGGTCATGATCCCAGGGTTCTGGGATGGAGCCCTGCATCGGGCTCCCTGCTCCGCGGGAAGCCTGCTTTTCCCTCTCCCACTCCCCCTGCTGTGTTCCCTCTCTCGCTGTGTCTCTCTCTGTCAAATAAATAAATAAATAAATAAATAAATAAATAAATAAATAAAAATCTTCAAAAAAAAATAAATAAAGGTGGAAGCTTAGGTTATTGATTTTAGATTCTTTTTTTTCTAATATATGTGTTTAAAGCTGTAAGTTTGTCTCTAAGTACTACTTTAATCCCAACCCATAAATTTTGAAATGGCATATTTTTGTTTTCATTTAGTTAAAAGTATTTTCTAATTTTCCTTGTGATTTCTTCTTTAACCCATAGGTTATTCAGAATATGTTGTTTATTTTTCAAGTATTTGTGGAGTTCACAGATTTGCTACCTGTTGATTTATGATTTAATTCCATTTTGGTGATCAGAGAACATACTTTGAATATTTCCTTTCCTAAAAAAACAAAAACAACACTTACTGAGTTGTTGTTTTTTTTTATGGCCTAGCATATATGGTCTCCCCGGGAGAATGTTCCATGTGCCCTTGAAAAGAATATGTGTGCTGCTCTGTTTAGGTGGAGTGTTCCACAGATGCCAGTAGGTCAAATTGGTTGATAATGTCGTTCAAGTTTTGTGTATCCTTGTTGATTTTATGCCTAGTTGTTCTCTTATTAGGAATGAGATATTAAAGTCTTCAACTATTATTGTTACTTTACTATTTTTCATAAGGCAGACCTGACAGCAAAGAATTTTCTTAGTCTTTGTTTATCTGGGGAGGTCTTTATTTCAGTTTCATTTTTGAAGGATAATTTTATTGGATAGAGAATTCTTATTTGACAAATTTTTTTTTCTTTCCATCACTTTCAGTATCTTATTCCTCTGCCTTCTGGCTTCCATTGTGTCTTAGCCATTAATATTAATGTGATTCTCTTGTATGTGAAGAGTTATCCTACTTTTGTTGCTTTTAAGAATTTCTCTTTGTTTTGGGCTTCAGCAGTTTTTGATTATAATGTGTGTGAACGTGGATCTTTTTGTGATTGTTCTACTTGGAGTTTGTTGAGCTCTGTGGATGGATGTATAGATTAATCCTTTTCATCAAATTTGGGGAGTTTTCAAATATTAATTCTTTAAGTATGTTTTCTGCTCTCTCTCACTTCTTTCCTCTGGGACTCCCATTATGCTTATGTTGGATACTTGACAGTGTCCTGCAAGTCTCTGAAGCTCTTTTCATTTTCTTTGATATTTTTTCATTTCTTTTCTTCAGATTATACAATCACTATTGATGTGTCTTTAAGTTCACTGTTTCTTTCCTCTGCCAGTTCAAGTCTCCTGAGTCCCTCTAGTGAATTTTTCATTTCACTTATTGTACTTTACAACTCCAGAATTTCCTTTTAATTATTCCTTATCATTTATGTTTCCTTATTGATAGTCTTTACTTATTGAGTCATTGATATCCTATTTTGACTTAATTCTTCAGACATAGTTTTCTTGGAATATATTTGTAATAGCTGATTTGAAGCCTTTGTCTTTTGAGTCCAACATGTGGGTCCCCTCAAAGACTGTTCTGCTTCCTCTGTTTGGTTCACACTTTTTTGGTTTTTTGGTTTTGTTTTTGTTTTTTTAAGATTTATTTATTTATTTATTTATTTATTTATTTATTTGAGAGAGAGAGCACGAGCAAGGGGGTGGTGTGGAGGGAGAAGCAGACTCCCCGCTGAGCAGGGAGCTCAATGCATGGCTCAATCCCAGGACCCTGGGATCATGACCTGAGCCGAAGGCAGATGCTTAACCGACTGAGCCACCCAGGCTCCCCTGTATTTCTTGTAACATTTTGTTGAAAACCAAGCTTTTTAGGTAATAATCAGATGTGGATTCTGATTCCCCCACCATCACCACTGGGGGTTGTTGTTACTGTTTGTTTAGTGTCTTGCCTAGACTAATTCTAGAGTCTGTCTCCCCAGTGTACCACTGCTGATTTTTTCTGCCTAGTTGTTTTTTTCTTGTTTTTATTTTTAAACCTGACTTCCTAGGGATTACCTCTAAAGAGTCCTAGTCTTTTTTTTGAGGGGTAAGGGAAAGAATGGTTTTTAGATATCACAGCCTAAGTACTAGTCATATCTATTGCTACTAGGTTGGTCAAAGTTTCTAGCCCTTTTAAGAAGATATGTTAAAGAGGGGTGCCTGGGTGGCTCAGTCGGTTAAGCATCTGCCTTCGGCTCAGGTCATGATCCCTGGGTCCCAGGATTGAGCCCCGCATCCGACTCCTTGCTCGGCGGGGAGCCTGCTTCTCCCTCTCCCTCTCCCTCTGCCCCTCTCCCCCACCCGTTCTCTCGCTCTCTCTCTCTCTCTCTCTCTGTCTTGCAAATAAATAAATAAAAATCTTTTTTTAAAAAGAAGGTAAGTTAAAGAGAAGCTTTGTTTTGTTTTCTTGTTTTTATTTAAATTTTTTTTTTAAGATTTATTTATTTGAGGGGGGAGGAGGGCCAGAGGGAGAGGGAGAGAGAGTCCCAAGCAGACTCCATGCTGAATGCAGAGCCCGACGCGGGGCTTGATTTCACAACCCGGAGATCATGACTTGGGCCAAAACCAAGAGTTGGACGCTTAACTGACTGCACCACCCAGGCGCCCCATTGTTCTTGTTTTTAAAATGAAAAAAGAGTGTGTGTGTGTGTGTGTGTGTTTTCCTTCTTCCTTCACTAGATAAATGGTTGCATACAATATATACTTTTCTCTGCATTTCCTTTTTTTTCACATAGCAGTATATCCTGAGGATCACCCCATAGCAGTATGTAGAAATCGTCCTCAATCCTTTTTACATCTACCGACTGCTAGTTCATTGTGTGGATGTACCATAGTTTACTCACATCACATCCTGAATTGATGGACATTTGGGGACATTTTGTCTGAAGATTGTAAAAAGCCTGTCATGCATCTGTATATAGAAACTTTCAGTAAACTACTCCTCTCCTTTTTTTTCCCCCTTTTAGCACCATGTATGTATTTGGTGGCTTCAACAGTCTCCTTCTCAGTGACATCCTCGTATTCACCTCAGAAAGGTGTGGAGCACACCGGAGCGAAGCTGCTTGCCTGGCGGCAGGACCTGGCATCCGGTGTGTGTGGGATACAGGGTCATCTCAGTGTATCTCCTGGGAGTTGGCATCTGAAGCACAAGAAGAAAAGTTAAAATCAGAATGTTTTTCCAAAAGAAGTATGTTTTTTTCCTTTTCTTAAAATTTAATTAATTCGAAATCTCATTTTGTCTGAATTATGAAGGTATTTAGCATATGTGCATTTTTTATGTTCATTTTATTATCCCAAATTGTTTGGTAATAACTGGTGCAAAGGCCTTTTGGGTGTTTGAAGATAGTTTTGTAAACCTCTTTACAGTTGGGGCGCCTGGGTGGCTCAGTCGGTTAAGCGGCTGCCTTCGGCTCAGGTCTGGATCCCAGAGTCCTGGGATCGAGCCCCGCATCGGGCTCCCTGCTTGGCGGAGAGCCTGCTTCTCCCTCTACCTCTGTCTGCCGCTCTGCCTACTTGTGCTCTCTATCTCTGTTAAATAAATAAATAAATCTTAAAAAAAAAAAAAACCTCTTTACAGTGGATGGGAATACCATGTGGCTCCTAGAAGCTGTCTGTGAGTGATGGAGACAAAACCCCCTTGGCATTGCACAGATTTTGTATACCAACTCCTGAGCCTGGCAGTTGGTCCCAGGCAATGCAATACAACAGGACCTTTTTGTGATGATGGAAATGTACTATTATGCGTTGTCCCAGTATGGGAGCTACCAGCCAGAGACACTTGAAATGAGACTGGTGTGACCGAAGAACTGAATTTTAAACTAAAATTAAGAACTACATGAGGCTAGTGGTGGCTACCTTATTGGATTATGCAGTTCTAATGTTAAGGATGAGATTAAGAGGGCCAGCCCAGAAAAACTATGTTGGAGTAGAGGATGGAGGTAGTGTTGCTCTCTTTGCAAAGCATTCCTTTCTAGCTTCTCTGGTTGGGCACAGCAGTGATAACAAGACAGAGAGTTGCTGAGGTTGACCAGTGGTCCTGGCTTCTAGAACCACCCCTTATGTTTTCTAAGCTTTCTTCATCTTGCCTACTTAGCTGCTTATGTTTTTGCTCTGAGATAGAGCACAGTGTAATACAGTGATGTAATAGCTGAGAAATCCTTCAAAAAAAAAAAAAAGTCTCTGCGAAATATTTGTTCACTTCAGTTATTTTAAAGAATGTTGACTGAATTTCTTAACTGTTGGAGTTGGTGTAGCAAGTTACCTTGAGGGTTATGGTGGATAGAGTCAGCTTTCACTCTCCTGGAATGCTCCAAATTAAGGTGAGCATAAATCCCCAAAAGGACACCCAGACAACTTTCCAGTGAGTGCTGGAAAACTGAGAGGACCAGAACCTGGTAGGGTTAGACAGTGTCTACACTGTCTCTTCAAAGGAATAAAATCTGTGAAATTGGTTTTTTTTAACCAAATTTTAAAAGTTCAAATTAAATGTGCAAGAGTATAGGAAGTAATATTTAATTACTATAGGTGGTTCAATATAAACCTCTTTGCTGTGAACTCATCTCAAATGTCGCATCCCTGGTCACTCTGCTTTCTGTGTGGACCCAGTCCTGGGGTTGATGACCAGGGCAGGTAGAGTAGCCTAAGGAGCATGCTTTGCGGGGGGAGGGGGGGCTACCTTATCTTGTCCATGGGTTCCCCCATGTGCCATGTCCATAAGTGGATCGGTAGATCAAGCAACATGGTTGTGCAGCCTCTTTTTTGTTGCTGACCTTGACCTGTCTAGGGTCAGTAGGAGATGCAGCAGGTCTGTAGTAGCCCAGAATTCTGAAACTTGCACTCTTAGACTTACATACATGTGTAGATTGTAGCTCAGCCTAGTGTCTCCTTTGGGGTTCTGTGGTGCTGCCCGCTTCCTGTGCCCAGGTTAGCCTTGCATTTGTAGCTGGGGGGGGACGGCTTGGTCTTCTACATTACTTTGGCTCTTGGGCAGCTCTTGGTGTTGATTCTGTTGCTGGTTGCTTTTTTTCTTGGGAAGAAAAGTATTCAAAGAACCAGACCTACTTCCATTATATCTCATTGTCCTTGAGTTAAAGTAACCTATCTTTGTTTTTCCCTCTCTCTGTACTTTTGTTGGGGGCAGGGAGCTTTACAGAATAGTGTTTCCTCATATTGTTTACTTATTTCTAAGTACTCTTTTAACCTGAACACACTGATATATCTTCCTGCCAGTTTTTCTTCCTATTTTACTTGCCAACCCTTGTTACTTTTTTAAAAAAAAACCTTTGTCTCAGATTGTGCTCAACAGCAGCTGTAAATGGCCTGTGACTTATTCTAAGGAGAAGCTGTCACAGTTGATGAGTTTTTCTTCTTTTCATAGCTCTTGACCACGACAGATGTGACCAGCACACGGATTGTTACAGCTGCACAGCCAACACCAATGACTGTCACTGGTGTAGTGACCATTGTGTCCCCGTGAACCACAGCTGCACGGAAGGCCAGGTCAGGGGCCGCTTCTCAAGGGTTTCAGAGGATGAAAAAACCCCAGGGGGGGGTTAGGTGTGAGATTATGGTGTGTATGATACAAATACTGGCCCAGAGGGATTTTTAAAACCTCCGGTATAGCTTTAGAGTTTATTATTGCTCAGGCTTTCTTTTAGGAAGGGATGCTATACACATCCTAATTTCGAAGGTCCTGCTAGCCACAAGGATTGGTGTGTAGTATCTTAGAAGAAGGTAGGACTGTTACTCTGTGTACTCCCCATCCTTAGGCATGGCTGTTGCTAGGTCCTAGATGCTTGGTGTGAGCCTTGTCACGGTGAGCTCACTCTACCTGTGCAAGCTCTTGGGAGCAAGTTAGGACTTGAGACTGAAGGTGAGTCAGGCGACTTTGCAAAATCTCCTTGTCTTATGTTATATTGTGGCTCAGTATAATTTATGCTCATCATTTATGATTTTTTTATTTAGGATATAGGGCAAAAAAAGATACAATGACTCAGCCTCTGTAGTTTTTGACAGCTTATTCTGTAAAGCAGTTCATAAAATATGAAAGTTTTAGACTGGGAGGCATTTGAAAAGCAGCAGGTTGAACACCCCCATTTCACAGACGAGCAGGTTAAAGCATGGTGTTTAAAAGAGCGCATTGCCTCCTTGCCATGTCAGGGCATGCCCTGTGCAGAAGATTTCAGCACACTGTTTCCCCTGCAGGGCTGCTTTATCTGCATCTTACTTATTTCTTTATTTGCAGTTTGCTTCCTCAATTAGATTTTGTTGATTTTAGTATCCTGTTTGTCCTCCCCGTGAGTTCTGTCCGTGGATTAAGAGAAAAGCTTTTGTCCACTGTGTTCTAGATCTCCATTTCCAGATACGAGAATTGTCCCAAGGATAACCCCATGTACTACTGTAACAAGAAGACCAGCTGCAGGAGCTGTGCCCTGGACCAGAACTGCCAGTGGGAGCCCCGCAATCAGGAGTGCATCGCCCTGCCCGGTAGGCCTTGTAGGGGCATCTGGATATGTGTGGGTCCAGAGACTTCACACACACCCCCACCCCAATACTGTGCAGCCTAGATTGAACCCAGCAGAGGGAACAAACTCATTTTATCCATTCATTCCCCCATACCACTATTGTGGTTATTTTTTAAAATGAAAATACAGTTCTTAAGCATTTGCTCCTTCTGTCCTTTGAAATAAAGTGAAGCATCATCTGCTGCTCTGGAGAATAGAATGACAGCTTGGCTCCATATCATCGAGCCTGCTGCCCTGTCCCCGCTCGCCTCTGCTATGGTCACCTGGCTATAGAAAGCAGCAGTCTTGGCAGCCAGTCTGCAGGGCACTTTGTGAAGAATACTGACCACTGGGATTAGGCTGTCAACACCTTCTGACAAGAAGGAGGAGAGATGCTTTTATCAGCAGCACCCTCCTGAGGTGATCTCCAGTCCTGAATACCTCAATTTATGGCATCTGAGGTTCAGGATGAAGAGTTGAGGGCCTCAGGCTAGCCAGCCACAACAGAAGTTCTGTGATATATTTGCTCAACTGGGATTTCCGAGAAGGGGGACATCGATGGTTCTGTGCAGCACCTGAAGCATGCACAGGGCAGCAGGGTCTGCCAGGCCCCTTTTCAGTGCCCTTTGGGAGTACTTGATTCAGCTTGCATGAGTATGAGCTGCTTTTCTTTACCTCATTGCAACAGACTTCAATGTACTGCGGAGTACCTGAGGGTCTTGTCAGAAGTCAGATTCTGGTACACATCGGGGGAGTGGGGCTAGAATCTACATTTTAATGAGGAGGGACACTGATGCCACACTTGGAAGAGCAGATGCTTTATTTGCTCTTACATGATCCCTTTCCTGTGGCACCTTCCACTTGCCTCACTGACTGGTCCCGGGCTTCGCTGGTGGTATCTCCAGGGTACTTGGTTCTGGCAAAGTTGCCTTGCTTGTTCCCTGTGTCCCAGGAAGCGCACAGAGCTTCTGTGCAGTTTGGGGCATGGAGCTGAACTGGGTGGGTTCAGGGCGATCTCAGGAGCAGATTCCAGTCTTACCTTGTGTGCTGCACCTGTATCACTTAGGGTTGTTTGTTTTTTTCTGAGAGGGATATTTCCACCTCACTTTCAGGATGTTTTGTACCCTTGATTTTACCTTCCACTTGATGTGAAACAATGAAGCTTTTGAAGACCATCGTCTTGTTCACTCAACGACTCATTTCCATCCTCCAGTTTTCTTCCCCACCCTTCCAATCCGCATACTCATTTTTCTGTTCTTTACTTAGGATTTTAGTCTTGTTTCTAATTGTTCTTCAAAAGGGGGTTTAGAAATCTAGCACTGGCACCTAAGATTTTTTTCTTCTAAGACATAGAGAGTTGACCGTAGAATATGCCTCTTGAGATCCCGGAAGTAGGACTGGTGAAGTCTAACATTCTTGTATTCTGCATCGGTCCTTAGTAATGTGTCGGATGCCCTCACCACATCCTAGTAAAGTACCGCGGAATTCAAATCGCAGAAACCTTTTAGGTTTCCGATCATTCGAACTGGTAGTGTAGTAGTTTTGTGTGATTTCTAAAACTTTTTTTTTTCCCTCTCCACTTTACAAAAGAAAATATCTGTGGCATTGGCTGGCATTTGGTCGGAAACTCCTGTTTGAAAATTACTACTGCCAAGGAGAATTATGACAATGCTAAATTGTCCTGTAGGAACCACAATGCCTTTTTGGCTTCTCTTACAACCCAGAAGAAGGTAGAATTTGTCCTTAAGCAGCTGCGAATAATGCAGTCATCACAGAGCATGGTGAGTTCACGTCCTCAGAACTTCAGCTTCTAGTACCCACCCTTGTCCTGGGCGCACCCATACAGCTTCCCCGTGGTGTGCCCGGCAGGCAGAGTTCTAGTGCATGAGTGTAGTAGAGGGGGGTGACATGATGGTCTGTCCCAATCTGCCGTGGCTCAATTGGGATGGGGAGGTTTTCCTTCATCTGCGGGGCATATGTAACTTAGTGGTTTTTATCTAGAAGGCTCTTTTGCTCAAGACATGTCTTATATTCAAAGCTGTATCTCTTTTGCCTATAGTCCAAGCTCACCTTAACCCCATGGGTTGGCCTTCGGAAGATCAATGTGTCCTACTGGTGCTGGGAAGATATGTCCCCATTCACAAATACTTTGCTCCAGTGGATGCCGTCTGAGCCCAGTGATGCTGGATTCTGTGGAATCTTGTCAGAACCCAGTACTCGGGGCTTGAAGGCTGCAACCTGCATCAGCCCACTCAATGGCAGCGTCTGTGAAAGGCCTGGTAGGTATCTGGGTGAATGATGTATCCTTGGAAGTTCACTGAAAGAGAGACGTCTGTAGGAGGCGTAGTGAAATACTGGGAGGTGTGAGATGATCAGGAAAAACAGATGGGGAGTATTGATTTCAAGCATACGAAGCGGAGTATAACCCAGCACTTAAAAGTGGAAGGAAATAATCTCCGGCTCTGAATAGTATGAGCCGGAAGCATAAACAAAAATAACTAACACTACTCAAAGAACCTAACATTGTAATTAGCAATGAGATTGATTGGTGTGCTGACCGTAAAAAGTACTGAGAATTGCTCTGAAAGGCAAATGTCTTAAGGTTGGCAGAGAAACGCTGTGGACGAAAAGGACAAAAAATGCAAAGAAAATATCAGAAAAGCAAGCAGGTCACTGCAGGGACAGTAGACAGAAAGCATCAGTGGGGAGAAAAATGGGGAGAGCAGTTACACAACAGAAAGCAGAAGCTGACCGGAACTGTGTTAGCGCTGTGGGAGAGTACTGAGGAGCACACACTGGGGAGCTTCTCGGGTTCACAGCTCCCCCGTGGGCTGCATTCAGGCCTCCCGTGGGCAGGCTCAGGGGCAGCATCTGCAGCGCGCAGACGAGCCGAGACGAGCATCTTACCCTGCAGAGGGACTCACGTGCAGTAGGTGGAATTTTGTGCGCACTTTTTGGGACGCCATTGACATCGTGTCTCATTTTAGGAAGGTACTCTAAGTCATCTGAGGAGTACAGAGGTGTAGAGAAGAATTCATAGCCCTGTAAGAGTCCTCTTAAAATATGGTTTCTGAGCTTCCTGTAGGGGAAACCCTTTTGGGTCCTGAATGCTTTGGTGCATGTAATGAATTCTGTGGTCCCTCTTCCCGCAAATATACAGATACGAGTTTTCATGTTCGGGTGGGTCGTAAAACCTCTGAAGGTCATCCTGAGTCCCATATACTGCAAGGAGCTTTAGAACTGCCACGCTTATGGAAAGATTCCCTTGTTCCCTCATGTCTGTCCTTAACGCTCTTCGAAAAGAAGGAGTTTTTTCCCCTCAGCGTGTGAATATACCTGACTAGCCCAGTACAGGGCGACTCTGTGTTTTCGGTTTTCTCCTACATTTAATGTAGCCCACTGGTGTGATTTCATGACATGCTAGTGGGTCACAAGCCATCCCGAAAAGCCTTTGATGTTGGCCAATGTGGCGGGAGCTCTAAGTGTCCTGGATTTGCTTCCCAGCAAACCACAGCGCGAAGCAGTGCCGGACGCCGTGTGCCCTGCGGACGGCGTGTGGAGAGTGTACCAGCGGCAGCTCTGAGTGCATGTGGTGCAGCAACATGAAGCAGTGCGTGGACTCCAATGCCTACGTGGCCTCCTTCCCTTTTGGCCAGTGTATGGAGTGGTACACCATGAGCAGCTGCCCCCGTAAGTGAAAGGGAGCGGCAAGACCGGACTGCCTGAGGGGAGGGGAACCTTCATGCAGAATCAAGCGCTGCAGGGGCGCCTGGGTGGCTCCGTCACTTAAGCATCCGACTCTTGATTTTGGCTCAGGGTATGATCTCAGGGTGGTGGGATTGAGCCCTGCGTCGGGGCTCCCTGCTCAGTTGGGGCATCTGCTTGAGATTCTCTCTCTCCCTCTGCCCCTCTCCCTACTCGTTCTCTCTCGCTCTCTCTCAAATAAATGTTTTTTTTAAAAAAAGAATCAAGCCCTGTAGGACGGAGCACAGAGTACAGAAACGTATTGCTCAATCCATGTAATGTCTCCACATCTTCCTCTCCTGATGCATGAAATAAGTGCTTTCTGGTAGATGACCGCTAAGGTCCCTTCTGCCTCCACATCCTGGGATTGATAGAGGAGGGGAGGAACCCCTGTTCTATGTTGGGCAAGATATTGGGCTCTTTAAATTTATTGTGTCATTTAAGAAATCGCGTTAGAGGGGCGCCTGGGTGGCTCAACCGGTTGGGTGTCTGCCTTCAGCTCAGGTCATGGTCCCAGGATCCTGGGATCGAGCCCCACATCAGGCTCCCTGCTCAGCGGGGAGCCTGCTTCTCCCTCTCCCTCTGCTGCGCCCCCTGCTTGTGCGCGCGTGCTCTCTCTCTCTCTCTCTCTGTCAAATAAATAAATAAAAATCTTTAAAAAAAAAAATCACCTTAGAATAGGAATTTTGACTGACAGAATAGCCTGTTTAAATAAAAGGTAATTTAGGGGCACCTAGCTGGCCCAGTAGGAAGAACACGCATCGCTTGATCTCCAGGTTGTGAATTCAAGCCCTATGTTGGGTGTAGAGATTACTTAAATGAACAAATAAATCTAAAAAAAAAAAACTTTTAAAAAGGGTAATTTAAATACAGTGAATTCAAAGCTACGTGCGGTAGTGAGTTGTAACTTGTGTTCTTTTACAGCTGAAAATTGTTCAGGCTATTGTACCTGCAGCCATTGCTTGGAGCAGCCAGGCTGTGGCTGGTGCACTGATCCCAGCAACACGGGCAAAGGCAAATGCATAGAGGGCTCCTATAAAGGACCAGTGAAGATGCCTTCCCAGGCCCCTGCGGGGAATTCCTACCCACAGCCCCTTCTCAATGCCAGCATGTGCCTGGAGGACAGCAGATACAACTGGTCTTTCATTCATTGTCCAGGTAAGATGTCTCGTGTATCCAAATCAAGTGTTTTGCTACCTATCTACAAAGAATAAAACTTTGAAAGCTACACTATTTATATGAATTTTCTTTAGGAAAAAAAATAGATCATCTTAGGAAAAATGGTTTTGCACGGAAAAATATATACATACTTTTTTTTTTTTTTATGAACAGTATTTTTAATGTCAATTCATGAAAACACAGAAGTTCCAGTGAGGTGTTTTGCTTTCACTGTGGAAGTATTGAAGTACGTTCATTATGAACAAATCCTGCAGCTGTAGATAAAATAAAAACCGGAATTCTTCTTCTCCAGTTCTTCACAGAAGTAAAAACTTTTAATGGTTTAATACAAATACCGTCTATTTTAAAAATACGAAATACTATGCTATACAGGATTAATACGATATATATTGTTCTGTAGTTTGCTTTTTACTGAAAAATACACTGTGGCAATTGCTAGGGGAAGAATGAAAAAACTACTACCAACCCAGAAATTCCTCTCCACAAATATAGAAAAAAAGGAAAATGGATTTATTTTGAGTAAGCATCAAACCAGACTGTGGTGCACCCTACAGGCAGTCCACTAATGAGATTGCAAAAACAGAGAAATCTCACCCTTTTAAATAGCCAGGCATATACAATCCAGTACATAAATGTTTTGAAGATGAATGATAACTTGTCCTCATCTGAGAGGGTTTGACAGCACTGTTTGTTGTACCTTCTTTTTTTTTTTTTTAAAGATTTTATTTATTTATTTGAGAGAGAGAGAATAAGAGAGAGCGAGTACATGAGAGGGGGGAGGGTCAGAGGGAGAAGCAGACTCCCTGCCGAGCAGGGAGCCCCATGCGGGACTCGATCCAGGGACTCCAGGATCATGACCTGAGCCGAAGGCAGTCGCTTAACCAACTGAGCCACCCAGACGCCCTGTTGTACCTTCTTTCATAGCTTATCCTGAATTTACTTGGGAATTGGGGTGGCCACCTGTGTTAGTTAATTGCCTTTATAAAAAAAAAAAAATTCCAGGGGCGCCTGGGTGGCTCAGTCGTTAAGCGTCTGCCTTCGGCTCGGGTCATGATCCCAGGGTCCTGGGATCGAGCCCCACATCGGGCTCCCTGCTCGGCGGGAGGCCTGCTTCTCCCTCTCCCACTCCCCCTGCTTGTGTTCCCTCTCTCGCTGTGTCTCTCTCTGTCAAATAAATAAATAAAATCTTTAAAAAAAAAAAAATTCCTTTATCTTTATGGCAAGCAGATGGTTACACTTGCACAAATGCACCCAGACTGAATTCCCAAAGTGATAGGGATATAGAGTGCTGCCTTCCTTGATGTTTACATTTCAAAGTGATGGCTCCCAGGCCCTTAAGAAAAACATTCCTGGATTGTTGTGCTGACAAGAGGTTTTTTTTAAAGGTATTTAGGGTTTTTTTTGAAAAAAAGATTTACATACATATACATATCAAAGGAACAGAGAAAGGATTTGTAAATACAGGTTTTCTTGAAAAGCTCTGAGAAAAGGGAGAGGGAAAAGGTCCCTATCCCTTCTGGCAAGAGGAAAAATTAAGCCTATCTGCCTCCTCTCGCTCCTTGCCTCCCTCCTACTCTCCCTCTGCTCCCTTCCCCTCCTTCGTTCCAGTGGTTGGTGCCAGAAGGAATAGATCATGAGTTGGCGTAAAGCCTGAGTCTACACCTGCTGGGGATGCTGTCCTGAGAAACTGGCCTTTGATTCAGACTTTCAGTAAATACTCAGGAATATGCTGATGGGCCTCCAGAACAGCTGGGGGAGGTTAGGCAGGTGCAAAGACCCCCAGGAGGTTGGTGGGTAGGAACATCTCCAAGAGTGGGACGGTGCCACTGACAACAAGGCTCTTTGTGAGGACTTCTGTAACGGAAAGACCACTGTGAGCAACGGTAAAAGGCAAGAGACAGGCGGGGGAACATACCTGCAGTGCACGTAATAAGTGATTATCATCCTGAGTATGCAAACCTCTGCCCTCCAGAAGAAAGCGCTGTCAGCTCAACAGAAAAAGCGGGCAATGGATGTAAAGAAGTCTTTCTCAGAAAAGGAAACAGAGTAGGGAAATGCAAAATAAGAAACCAGTCTTTTCCTTTCAAATTGAATTAAATTTTCTGTGTTCCCTTTTTTCCTCTCTAAGATGTCAAAGGGTCTATCATTTTGTTTCTAATCTACTAGTTTAACTCATGAAGTATTTAAGTCTGTGCATTTTTATTAATATCAAGAGTATATGAGGTGAAATGGCAACCCACGGAATGGGAGAAAATATTTGCAAATCATATACAGTGTCTGGTAAGAATCTAACGTCCAGAATATGTAAAGAACTCTTAAAACTCAGCAGTAAAAAGACAACCCAATTAAGAAATGGGTAAAAGATTGAAATAGACATTTCTCCAAAGAAGAGACACAAATGGCCAATAAGCACAGGAAAAGATGCTCAACAACATTGGAGAAATTGGAACCCTCACACATTGCTGGAAGGAATGTAAAATGGTGTGGCCACTTTGGAAAACAGTTTGGCAGTTTCTCAAAATGTTAAACATAGAGTTATCATATGGCCCAGTATATACCCAAGAGAATTGAAAACATATGTCCACACAGAAACTTGCAGTGAATGCTTATAGCAGCATTATTCATAATAGACAAAAGTGGAAACAACCCAGTGTCTGTCAGCTGGTGAATAGATAAACAAAATGTGATACGTTTGTATGATGGATACTGCTAAACGATAAAAGGGGTGAATGAAGTACTGTAGTCTGTGACACGGATGAGTCTCAAAAGCATGCTATGTAAAGGCAGTCAGATGCAAAGACTGCATATTATATGATACCATTTATGTGAGATGTCCAAAAAAGAGCAAACATAGAGAGACAGATAAGAGCTTAGCAATCACCTGGGGCTGGGGGTATGAATGAGGAATAAAGGGCATGGGGTTTTCCAAAGTAGCGGTACCATTTTTCACCCTCACTGGCCAGCCTGAAAAGGTTAAGACTTCTCCACGTGCTCATCAGTGCTTGTGTCTGTTTTTTGGGGGGGTTTTTTTGTTTGTTTGTTTTTTAATTGCAGATGTTGTAGTGTGTGAGAAATGGTATCTCTGGTTTTGATTTGCATTTCTCTAATGACTAAAGTTGAGCATCTTACAGGCCATCTGTGTCTTCTTTGGAGAAATGTCTATTTGAATTCTTTGCCCATTCTTTAAAAAGTTCTCTCTCCTTTTTTTTAGATTTTATTTATTTGAGAGAGAGGGCATGAGCAGGGGGGAGGGGTAGAGGGAGAAGGACAAGCAGACTCCCCGTGGAGCAGGGAGCCCAATGCGGGGCTCGATCCCAGCACCCCAGGATCATGACCTGAGCCAAAGGCAGATGCTTAACCAACTGAGCCACCCAGGCACCCCTCTTTGCCCATTTTTAAATTGTTCATTTAACGAGTCTGTTTATTATTGACCCATAGAATTCTTTATGAAGTCTAGATACAAGTTCTTATTGACTAAATGATGTGCAAATACCTTCTCCCATTCTGAGGGTTTCTTCTTACTTTTTTGGTGGTATCTTTTGAAACATAAAAGTTCTAAATTTTATCCCCTGTGCTTTTGGTATTATATCTAAGAAATCAGTGCCTAGCTAACCCAAGATCACAAAGATTTACTCTTATCTTTTCTTTTTAAAGTTTCATAGATTTTCTCTTTTCTTTAGGTTCATAAGCCATTTTGGGTTTATTTTTGTATGTGGTGGGAGGTTGAACAGACATGGAACTGGTCGGGAGGCACGTCCTGGGCCTGTTCTGTCTCCCAGCCCCAGCTGGATTTTTCAGGTGTCAGTTGGTAAAGTGCATCTAGTCACTTTAATTGTCCCCTCCTTCTACATTAGGAGACAGATGTCTCAACTCCCTTTTTCTGTCAGATTGACACCATCTGTTTTATAATTTCTAGAAATTGCTCAGTAATTCAGAAGTACCTCTCAATACATCTGATACACCTTTTTCTCTTACCCCATATTCCTATGGATTTATCCTTGTTTTTACATTTTTTCTGTAATTTCAGTGGGATTTTGAAGGGGAAGAGAGAGAGAAGCATGTTTCTAGTCTTTTTATCTAGAATACAGATTTTATTGGTAAATGATTTTAGGTATTGCATTTGTGTGTGTGTGTTGTGCTTTTCCCTTTTGGTATCTGTACAGTTGTTCATCTTCACAGGAACGACATGCATATCCCACACCTCTGAAGTATTTTTGGTGCAATAATAACTGCTATAGTCATAGTTAAGTCTTTCAGTTACAGCCTATATAGAACAAGTCAAATACATCAGCGATGGGATAGGAAACAGGTGCGTGAACTACAGGTGCAAGGCTATGAAAAGTTGCCACAATGGTGGAAAGCTATATCACATTGATCAACCAAGAGAGATCTGCAAAAGTTGCTAAAAAAGTAAACCTGACATGTCACCACAAGAAAGAAATAGTAGTTATGTGACAAGATGTTAGCTAACGCCATGGGTAGAAATCATTTTGCGATGTATGAATGTATCAAATCAGTGCATTCTACTCCTTACACAATATTGCATGTCAGTAGTGTCTCAGTAAAGCTGGGGGAAAAAGACAGATTTGCAGAGTCAGGTCTTCTGCCTGCAATGGTGTAGATTGTGCACTCTGTGGATGGCCCCACTGGAGTCTGCAGTGCACAGCCTCAACAGCTGTCCTGAGCAGTCACGAGAGGTCCAGGTTTCATATGCCTTTCTAGTGTAAGGTCCTCTGTGCATCAAGAATCTTATTAATTACACTTGTGGGAATATTTTTATATGTAAAGATGGTTATTCTTCTAAAAAAGAAAAATTGAAAGCAAACTAAATATCAGAATGTAAGGGAATGGTTAAATAGCTGTTATGATTCATAGAAATCATTCTGCCATTTAAGGTTTTGTTTATGATGGATGAAATAACGTGGTAAAGTAATTGTGCTGTAAGTAAAAAAAAAAAAATCAAAGTTGTGTATTAATATGAGCACAACTGTGTAAAACTATATAGAAAAAATAAATTCCTGGGACTAAAATCCCAAATGTGCACAGTGATCTGTGCGTGGTGCAGTTGAATATGATTTTCCCCTCTTCCATATATTTTTTCAAATTTACTATGATGAACATACATTATTTTTATGAACAACCACAAATTATTTTTTTAATGGCTGTAAATTTTCATCCTGCTGTGGTATATTTCTGATTTTCCTGGACTAACCCTGGATGGATTTTTTTTTCCTTTTTCTTTTCTTTTATTATGTTAATCACCATACATTACATCCTTAGTTTTTGATGTAGTGTTCCATGATTCATTGTTTGCGTATAACACCCAGTGCTCCATTCAGTATGTGCCCTCCTTAATACCCATCACCAGGCTAACCCATCCTCTCACCCCCCTCCCCTCTAGAACTCTCAGTTTGTTTCTCAGAGTCCATAGTCTCTCATGGTTCATCTCCCCCTCTGATTTCTCCCCCTTCATTTTTCCCTTCCTGCTATCTTCTTCTTCTTCTTTTTTTTTTTTTTTAACATATAATGTATTATTTGTTTCAGAGGTACAGGTCTGTGATTCAACAGTCTTACACAATTCACAGTGCTCACCATAGCACATACCCTCCCCAATGTCCATAACCCAGCCACCCCATCCCTCCCACCCCCCACCACTCCAGCAACCCTCAGTTTGTTTCCTGAGATTAAGAATTCCTCATATCAGTGAGATCATATGATACATATCTTTCTCTGATTGACTTATTTCGCTCAGCATAATACCCTCTAGTTCCATCCACGTTGTTGCAAATTGGATGGATGTTTTGATCTTATTTCTCAAACTCGTTTTTAGTGTGCCAGTTTTAATAGTTTTGTATTTAGAGGTAATAAGGAATTAAATAGATAGTTGCAAATAAATCTTGTGGAATTTACTCCACCCTGTTCTACCACGGGGCAGGCCCCCTAAAACGCTTTCTTTCTTTCCTTTTTTTTTTTTTTTTTTTTAAATGCTTTCTCTTTCAGCATGCCAGTGCAATGGCCACAGCAAGTGCATTAATCAGAGTATCTGTGAGAAGTGTGAGAACCTGACCACAGGCAAGCACTGCGAGACTTGCATATCTGGCTTCTATGGTGATCCCACCAACGGGGGGAAATGTCAGCGTAAGTCAAATCCCTCAGGGTTTGATTGCAAACCAGCTAGAACACTGTGCCTTGATTTGACTTGAGTATCTAGGAGGACAGAAGCCACTTGGTTTTGGATACTGCCTTTCTTGTCATACTTTTCAGGAGCTCAGCTAAGCCTGGGAGAGAGTGAGCAGAGCTGCCAAGTATCAGAGTAGCCAGTTAACGCCAACAAGCCGAAAATGGAAGAGTTAAGCCTTTAATCAGTTACTGTGGTGGTAAAGCAAGAGCCTTAAACCTTAACGCAAGAAAGCTGAGTCCCCATGTTCCTTTCCCTCCTGGACTGGATACTGGTTGAGGGTCAGGTGGATCAGCACAGAGGTGGGGAGAGCCCTGAACAGAAGGCTCCAGCAAAAGCCTATCACGGACCCTGGAGAGGGGAGGGAAGGGGGGGTAAGTGCTGGGGACTGAGAGTGGGGACCGCATCCTCAGAGCTTCCCCCGCTTTCCCCTGAGGAGGCTCAGCAAGGCTCCTGAAGAAGGTCTGCCCAAGGCCCAGATAAAGAGACTCAGGAACGAAGGTGCCTGCGCTAGGAATACAAGCGTGTGACCGAACACGGCTGACTTGGGGGGTGTGGGTGCCTGAGACCCTGACTACAGCTCCCCTCGAGATGGCCCCCGGGCACAGGAGACCTGCTGGCTAAGCCTGGCATTTGGCTTGTGGTCAAGTCCAAAAAATCACACATGGGGTTTTAACCAGGAACTGGATTCCTCAGTACTTCTAGTATATTTTATTTTATTTTTTTATTTATTATTTTTTAAAAATTTATTAGAGAGAGCACACAAACAAGGGGGAGAGGCAGAGAGAGAGGGAGAAGCAGGCTCTCCAGTGAGCAAGGAGCCTGATGCAGGACTGGATCTCAGGACCCTGGGATCATGACCTGAGCCGAAGGCAGACGCTTAACCGACTGAGCCATCCAGGCACCCCACTTCTAGTATATTTTAAAGATTTAAATAGTCTTCTGTTTTCCCATGCATGTCAAATAGATTCCTGTAAGCAAGGACTTTTTAGTGTTAGAACATAAATTAATACATTTTTAAAATGTATTGCCAGTGAGGCTGGCAAACTGCTTTTTGGCTTGTTATTATTTCCAATGGGAAGACCCTTCGGGTTCTGAGCAGGAAAATAAATAAGAAAGGAAAATCTCTATACCTCCTCCCGAAATCCCACCTCCAAATTCCTTAGCCTGGCCCTTGAGAATCTGATTCCAGAGCAACCAGGGGAGAGCTGGCATTTTATCAGTATGTCCCTTAACCTCTCTGGGGTTCAATTTCCTCATCCATAAAATGGGAATAAAAAGGTGGTGGTTGACGGGCGCCTGGGTGGCTCAGTTGGTTAAGCGACTGCCTTCGGCTCAGGTCATGATCCTGGAGTCCCTGGATCGAGTCCCGCATCGGGCTCCCTGCTCAGCAAGGAGCCTGCTTCTCCCTCTGACCCTCCCCCCTCTCATGTGCTCTCTCTCTCTCATTCTCTCTGTCTCAAATAAATAAATAAAATCTTTAAAAAAAAAAAAAAAAAAAAAAAAAGGTGGTGGTTGAGACGGAAGCGGTCAGAGCAGTGCGTGACACATAGTGAGCACTCAGGAAATGTGGGCAGTTATTAGTAATCTACGGCCATTGCCTGCCACTCTTAAAGAACGTTTCCTGCTCAGATTAAAAGGTCTTTAGTAAAAATATTTTTCCCACTCCTTGTGACTGGACTTCATCCATTTGACAGTAATCACAGTGCCTGGCATTACTGGGTGGGGACTATGCACAGGACCCCATGCCCGAGGCCCCTGAGACATGGGTGCCCATTTCTGCGAGTCCTGCGGGGCCTCTGAAACACTGACCAGCTACTGTGATTTCACCTCACTTCTGAGCCCTGCTAGGATTTGAGACGTGGCCTTTGTGGGGCAGGCCCCTCATCTGAGGCTGAGTGCAGCCAGACCAAGCCTCGCCCTCAGGAGTGGTTATTGCTCAGAGCATCTCCTTGGGGGCGGGGACTGTGTCTCTGCCCCCATGCCCAGCGCCTGGCACACTAGAGATGCTTCATAAATATTTACTGAATGAATGAAAGAGTCATAATAGTGAAAAACAGCCTATTGAGCAGATCGAAATAGATCAAAATGGTTGCTTCAGGTGGCAGTAGAAGCCAGCCTTCTCTTTCCTCCTGTCCTTGGACTTTGGTTCTTTTAATGTTGCCTTTACAGTATTTGAGATAAATCATTAGCTGGAAAACTTGAATCTTACCCATTAAATGCTTTCATTCTAATCTGTCTTTCCTATTGAATCCGATTCAGATAAAATTATGTGTTTTAGGAAGAGTCTATGATAGTGGTAATCTTTCAAGCCGGTCGTGACTTCCATTCCTTTTTCTTCTCCCCAGCATGCAAGTGCAATGGGCACGCATCGCTCTGTAACACCAACACGGGCAAGTGCTTCTGCACCACCAAGGGCGTCAAGGGGGACGAGTGCCAGCTGTGAGTACCACACTCCTGGGAGCCCTGCCACAGGCCACACCTGGATTTAGTGACTGGCAGCCAGGCCAGCTGGGTCTGTACCACCCGGGAGGCCAAGGGACTATGAAGCTGCTGGACCACAAGAGCCACCCCTTCCCTGTGCCCTTTTGTCGTGGGCTCTGGGTGGATCCCCGGGTTGATGAATTTGAAATTCTGCCTTTTCTATTTCAGACGGGTCTAATTCGGTCAGCCTCCACACTGAGGAGGTTCAGCAGCAATTACTTGATGGCTCTTTAGGTCACATTTTTATGTTTGAATGACACTGACATTTCCTGCATTGCTGACTTGATCAGTCTTTTAACTTCAACCACTGTTCAGTTTTTGTCACATCAGGAGATTGTACTCTTTCCCGAGAAAGAGCTGGAAGAGTTGGTATTCCAGGACAGCGTTTTCTTTAGCATTTTCGCTCTCTGATAGTGGAAATGATCCCCTGGACTTAAACACTTCCCTCCTGTTCTGGCATTTTCCTTGGTGAAGTGTGTTAGACATCTTCCAGGAAGGAGTCTGAGGTTCCCATCCATGAGGATGCCAACAGCGTCAGACAGACACGGAGTCTTAGCCCTGGCTTTGCCCCCACGAAGCAGGGCACTCTTGAGACAAATCGCTTTACTGAGCTGAGCCTCCGTTTCCCTATCCATCAATAGCAGGACTAGCAATAATTGTTTTTAGTGACCTGGTGAGTTGAAACGAGATTGTGCCCTGACAAACATATACTTGTCTGCCTCACTAGAAAACCTCATAAAACACATGCTCCGGGTTTACTCATTCTCTCAAGAAGAGACTTAAGAGAGAGAGTTTAGTGGCATCACAACATTGAGCTGAGACAAGCAGATACATCATTGGTAAACTTCGTTGTTCTCAACACTGGTAGTAAAGTGATGTTCAAGGAAGGAATTGCTCTGTCTATATTTTACAGTTTACACCACTGGGCATGTTTACTGGTTTCATGATGCCTTGAAGAAATGTCTAATCAAAAATTAAGTTTAGCTTTTGGGCCTAGGTTCCTTTCAACAGAACAATATAATAGAGCAAAATTAATCACTCCTGCCCTCAGTTAGGCATGCGATAACGAAACGAGGTGTAGGTCCAGTGAAAGACTTTTTCTTCAAGAGATTTAGATACAAGCAAGCACTAAGAATCACCCTGGATCCAAGGACACAATATCGTGTATTATTTATCTGGGAATAGTGCTTGACCCAGGTTTTCCCCACTTTCTTAATAGCTCTTCGCTGCTGGCCCTGCCAGTATAAATGGCCTTGTGAAGTGGGAGACTGGGTTTTGCTGATGTTCACAGATATTTGTACGGGAAAGTAATGATTCTTTTTTACTAGAACTTATTTTTTTCTCCAGACTGGTGAACCATGTTCAAGGACTTAAAAAAAAAAAAAAAAAGTGATTCTTGGTGTTTAGCCTTTTCTTATTTTTAAAGAGCAGGATCAGTTTTATCCAGGGAGAATAGGAAGGAAGTGAGAAATGAATATTTGAAAAATGTTTTAACTTCACTTTTAGAGGAATATTTAGTCCACACAAAAGTGGAAATGTGTTTTTCATGAAAATAAGTAGGATCTAGATTTATTACATTTGGATTTGTCTCCTGCGCTTTGGCAAATGTTTATCAGTTGGCGGGTGGTGTGAACTGCTGGGTGGGCAGTACTCAACGTGAACGCAGACTCTCCTCAGCCTACCTGATCTGAGTGACAGTGAAGAATGTGATTACGCTGACTCACACTTGTTTGTGGTGTAGTTTTATATAAAAGGATCTGCTTGGTTTTAAGATGAATGTAGATTTTGTTTTAACTAGCAATAGAAAATAATCTTCAATTTTATCCCCCTAGATGCGAGGTAGAAAATCGATACCAGGGAAACCCTCTCAAAGGAACATGTTATTGTAAGTGTTTTTGCAATTCATATTTGTCTAGAAGCAAAGTAGTTCAGTAAAACTTTGTTATTTGCTTTAATATGGTTTGAGAACGGTAAGTGCTGTTAAGAATATAGCAACCATTCATGGAAGTGTTTCCATTCTATTACACTTACTACATATAGGAACACCATTTTAAGCTGTGTTAATTATGGTTGTGGTTTATGTTACTATATCCATAGCAGATATCAGGGGAGAGTACAGAGATATACACCTCTGGCTTTCCTCATTTATGTTCTCTTGAAACTTAGTTTCATTTGCCATTACCTGGTTGGGGTCAACATATTTCACATTTAGGATATAGGTCAGAAACAATTTTTTTTTAAAGATTTTATTTATTTAGAGAGAGCACGAGCAGGGGGAGGGGCAGAGGGAGAGAAAGAATCTCCCGCAGACTCCATGCTGAGTGTACAGCCAGATGTAGTCCCACCACCCTGAGATTACAACCTGAGCTGAAATCAAGAGTTGGTCGCTCAACCGACTGAGCCACCAGGTGCCCCCAGAAACAATTCTTTTTTTTTTTTTTTTTTAAGATTTATTTATTTATTTTAGAGAGAGAAAGAGAGATAGCCAGGGGGAGCAGAAGGAGAAGGAAAGAATCTCAAGCAGACTCCCCACTGACTGCTGAGCCCGAGGGAGGGTTCAGTCTCATGACGCTGAGATCATGAGTCAAAACCAAGAGTTGGACTCAGGTTTTGAGTCTGACTTAACCAACTGAGCTACCCAGGCACCAGGGGCCCCACCATATCAGTGAACTTTTTGTAATCTGGTACATTGTAACCTATCTATCTTGAAAAAATAAAGCCAATATCAAATACCAGGTTTTAGCAATGATATGGGAAACTAGAACCTTTATGCACAACCTTCATCCATCTTTGTGGGAATATAAAATGGTGTAGGCATTTTGGCAAACCATTTGGCAGTTTCTTAAACAGTTAAAAATAAACTTATCAACAACTCTCCATTTCCCTCTTCCCCTAGCCCCTGGCAGTCACCATTCTGTTTTTTTGTTTCTATAATGTTGACTACTCTAGGCACCGTATATAAGTACAATCATATAGTACTGGTCTTTTGTGACTGGCTTATTTCATTTGGCATAGTGTCTTCACGGTTGTTCCAGGTTGTAGTGTATGTCAGAATTTCCTTCTTTTTTAATATTCCACTTTATGTATACTGTTGATGGACCTTTGGGTTGCTTCCATCTTTTGGCTATTGTGAATAATCACTATGATGTTTAGCTGCTATGAACATGGTGAACAAATATCTCTTCAAGATCCTGCTTTCAGTTCTTTGGGTATGTACTCCAAAGTAGAATTGCTGGATCATTTGGTAATTCTATTTTTAATTTTTTGAGAAACTACCATACTGTTTTCCACATTAGCTGCACCATTTCACATTCCTACTAGCAGTGCACAAGGTTTCTAGTTTCTCCACATCGCCACCAACACTTACCTTCTGTTTTTTTGATAGTAGCCATCCTACTGTGCATGAGATGGTATCTCATTGTGGTTTAACTGATTGGTATTTTCCTAATGATTAATGATGTTGAGCATCTTTTTGTGTGCTTACTGGCCATTTGTATATCTTCTTGGGGGAAATATCTATTCAATTCCTCTGTCCCATTTTTAAATCAGGTTGTTGAGTTGTACAATAGACTTTTTAGAATTAAATTACACCATCTTTGGGCAGGTCTTTCTGCCCACAGGTCCTGTCCCTGTTCTTGAATAAAATCACCTTTTTTGTACAAAAAAAAGAAAAAAAAAAAAAACTATACCATCTTTGTCCAGTAGGCTCTCTTTAAAGCTATTTTCTTTTGCTACATCACCTTAGTCTTTGAATGCTTTCTTGCTTTCGTGAATAAGATAAGGCACATATTCCTTGCTCCAGACCTGGAATCAACCATTTTTCCATAGAGTCTTAGTTCCTTTTATATCCTTAATTTATAGCTTTGTATCCTTAAGCAAAACCTAGCATGTAATAGAGGTACAATTAATATTTGTAGGTGATTTAGGTTGGAGCCTAAAATCTCAACCAGGGTCATGATATAAGGAGAGTTTGATAGGTTATTCCAAGTAAAATGATACTGTCCACAGACTTGACTTCCTTTGAAAAGCCTCCCAGTCCCCAGGTATAAGTGAGCTAAAAGTGTTTCCTGGCTATTGAATATTTATAAGAAGATCAATCTGTATCTTTCGAGATCTATTCTGTTTTGTTTTGTTTTAATTTTTAAATACACATTTCTTTCTTTCCATAGATACTCTTCTCATTGATTATCAGTTCACCTTCAGCCTATCCCAGGAAGATGACCGCTATTACACAGCCATCAATTTTGTGGCTACGCCTGACGAAGTAAGATTTTAAAAGTTTTCTTGCTTTGTTTTGAATTCATGTGGATCTTTTTCTTGATCTTTGTGGGTAGAAGCATTAGCAGTGGTCACCAAAGTGGAGTACACAGGACTGTGTTTAGAGGTGCAGGAAAGAAATGTTAGAAGCTACACTTTATCTCCTCTCCATGTCAAAGGCAAGAATGGTGTTGTTCAGATTTACCAGGATCTGACACCCAGACTGACACTGACTCCACACATACTTGGTTTGCCCATCAGCCCATCACAGCCCCTGCAGAAAAGGAGAGGGGACTACAAGGGGACCTCCCCAGTCAGAGGGGCATATGACAGGGCCCAGATTTACTCTCTCAAAACAGACCAGAGGCTTAACAAGTACCTGCAAAGAAACTGCGGTTTGAAATTAATGCCACCGATACAAGGAAGGCTGCAGAGGTGATACTTCTGTGCCTACAGGAAGTTGTTAGCCTTGTTAGGAGGTAAAAACTGCGAAGGTGTAGTCAGGTCCAACAAGAAGTTAACCAGAAATAATTGGAATTATTAGGATGACTATTTGAAATGTGGATTTATATCTACTTTCATTAATGATGAATCCCAGCCTGACATAAGGTACTACCTGGTGGTAGAAGGGAGCCAACATAGCATGACATTTAAAAGTGAAGCGTCTAGAACATGAAGACACACCTAGACAGTTTCTTCAATGAAATATAAAGTCATTCAATGGCCACTCCAGTACATAATGAAATTTTACTAAACTTGATGATACATTATTTAGGAACCTCCTTGAAGGTTTCTTATTTCTCATCAACATACACAAAACCACTTAACATTACAAAATTCCTGTCACCGTAAACATGACAAATAATACATGGAAAATAATATGACAGTGAGCCAGGTTGTGTTCCTTTGTTAACAAATGTTATTGTTAACAAGCTTTGCTAAATCTAAAATATAAATAAAGTAGTAGTAGAACAAAATCCAGAGTGTGGGATGTTTACAATTAAATGAAAGTAAGATTTGTTTTTTATATTCCATTTTAATGATAAAATTAAGAAGAAATGTACTAGAGAGTGAATTTAAGTAAAAATAATAGATGAACTTAAATGAAAATATTATGTGGACAGACTATATCATATCATTTGAATGGCTGTGTTGACTGGAATTAAAAAAAAAAAATTAGGATAAGATTATAGCAAAAGTACCACACATGAAATTTATTTAATATCTTATTCATAAGCATTGGTTGAAGTACTCAGTCTTTCAGGATGTAATTGATGTTGTTAACTTTATTTTAAATAAACATAATAGACTCTTGGTAGTACTTCTTAATGTGGTGAGTGACCATGAAAATCTTTTGACTTCTCTGGAGTTCCCTGTTTATCTTACAACAGAGTATTTAATAGAGTTATCCAAGATGTATGTTCTGTCTCTTATAAAAGCACCAGGATATCAAGTTTATTGATCCTTTCTATGGAGAGAAATAATTGTCAGTAGTGTTCTTCCACTAAATATTAAA
This sequence comes from Halichoerus grypus, assembly GCF_964656455.1. Lineage (NCBI taxonomy): Eukaryota > Metazoa > Chordata > Mammalia > Carnivora > Phocidae > Halichoerus > Halichoerus grypus. Next base: position 109,721,014 of record NC_135721.1, on the reverse strand, counting down.
AAAAAATAAACACTTGAGCTGTCCCTGCAAGAGGAGGGTGAGGTTATATCAATAAACAAGAAGGTAACTGACTGCTTTGGGAGAGAAACTCCTGGTTTGGAGATCACATTTTGAAAATGGCTATTTAGAAATGTTTCCACTGTTAAGATTTTGTGCTGTAAATACCATCAAAACAACCCCCTTAAAAATCTTACTGTTCTGACTTGTTTTCTGGCCTTTCAAGATAAAGAATTTCAGCAGGATTGGATCCATTTGTAAAATATAAAAATACAACATCTGATTCATTTGCAAAAATAATTCTTTGACCACAAGAAAGAGATTTATTAGTCAAGTTTCAGTGAAAACTAAAAATCCGTATTATAGTTTCCCTAGTGTCACCAGCAGTGCTACGCTTCTACCTGTTGGCTCAGCACATTTCCTGGAGAGGTCTTTCTCAGTCATTAAAACCAAGAATCAAAATAAACTAAACTAGCTCTTCGAATTGTTGTATCTCCAAGTGGTAAATAAGATTTTCAAAGCTGGTAAAGAATATTCAATCATATTTCTCTTGAAATAAAATTTTTAGTGAGAGAAAAATGTTTTTTAAGTCCTGAATGAATACAGTCAAATTATTTTTTAAGTTAGTTCATTTCAGCTTTTTATGCTTTTTTAAAAAAATGTATTTTATTTATTTATTTGACAGAGAGAGAATGAGCATGAGATGGGGGAGGGTCAGAGGGAGAAGCAGACTCCCTGCTGAGCAGGGAGCCCAGTTCCACTTTGGAGAACTTTATAGGATATGTAATCTATCAGCTCAGAAGTACATAGCTTTAATTTATAAATACACATAAATTGAGGTCTTGGTTCAGTGTTTACTTATCAGCATGGGCTCTCCAGACATTTGGAAACAGCTGCCCAGAGGATCCTTAGGAGGCTGACTCCCCTAACATGGGTCATAGGATTAAAGTTGTTGTGCTCTGGTCAGGGGCTTTTTAAAACATACTTTCTCATGGAGTTAGGCATTTGATAAAGCATTAAATTACATACACATTTATGAGAGAGAAATGAAATTTACTTGGGTTATATTGCTTATATTGGTTAGAAATGTTACTAAGTGTGAGTTTCTTTTAAGACATTGTAAAATATCTGTTTTGTAGTTAAGAAAATTGAGAGTAGTAGAATTTAATTGCTACTTTATTTTAAAATCTGGAAACTGTTGTAATTAATTTTCTAACTATTTGCACCACTCTTCAGCAAAACAGGGATTTGGACATGTTCATCAATGCCTCCAAAAACTTCAACCTCAACATCACCTGGGCCGCCAGCTTCTCAGGTAAAGACATACCTAGAAGAAGACCTTCCAAGTGGAGTAGATTGGTAGTAGATTGAGAAATACGTGTAGTTGTTGAGAGAGGGGGCTCTGGAGACAGACAGATGGGTTTGAAACCCACTTTTGCCACTTACGACCTGGGAGACCTTGAACAAGTGTCAAAACCCATCTCTAGACCTTAGCGTTATTTGTCACAAAGAGAAGACAGCAATACTTACCTCCTAGAATTGTTGTGTCGATTGAATCAGGTCATACAGGCATGCGCCTCCGGTCGTGTCAGGCTCAGTGCACGCTCACCCCCCCCCACCCGCTGCCCATGACACTAGCTGCAGCCCTGCTCTGGCACTCCCACCGTCGGCCCTGTCCAGGCCTCAGAAGTGAGAAATGGAAATATTTAGAATGAGATCTTGGTAGGTACAGGGAGGTGTAATTTGGGAATTGAATCAAGCTCTAAGAGCATAGTGTTTGCTCTCTTGTCTATCTTGCTACGATTCACTAAAGACCATCTGGGCAGAAGATGTACTGAGGAAGTGACAGGCGGGCCTGATGTAGCACTTACGAACGTAGCTCGACAGACCCGACAGACGTGGGTCTGAACTCTGCCCGTTACCAACCGTGCTGAGCCGGGCGGTTGGGCAGATTAAGCTTTCTGAGCCGGTTTGCTCGTGGATACAAGGGATGGTAGAAACACCTAGCCGTGCACAGCATAGTGAGACTGAAATGAGACAATAAAAAAGTAGTCCGTGTAGTGCTTGAAACCCAGCAGTTTCTCACTGGATGGTAACCGTGCTTCCTTATCGATTCTCTTCCAGTATTGATTTTTGGTCAAAACACAACCAGTTAGACTGAAACAAAATTAAGCATTACCTTTGCACATCTTATGTTTATCATCTTTTAAGATTGTATGGAATTCAGAAAAGGTTCAGAAACTTGCAGTGAGGAGACACTTTTAAGAAAAAAGTCTGAATTGTCAGAACATTGGGAGAAGGGCAACATCTCTGAGCATGTGAATGCTTTTCAATGATTGTCTCAATGAGGACCCAGCAGTCTGGGCTCCAGTCACAGTATTTAATGCAGACATGCTAAAAATCTATTTTACGAATCTTTGTAGACACCAGAATTCCAGGCTGAGGGAGAAAATGGAATGTTGAAGGACTGTTTGGGATAAGCATGAATTTATACCAGATCGGGGGGATTTAAATACAGTTGTAGCTGATAGCGGAAGGGACTGGGTGACTCCTTCCCTGCTGCTGTTGAGACATGAGGTCACTGCTAATTAGGAAGTGAGAGGTCGATCAGTGTCCCTGGTATGGGGATCAGGAGCACTGACAAACAGGTCTAAAAGGGATATGCAAAGCAGTTGGAAGTGCTACGTGCAGAATGAAAGTCATTGCTTGTTAGTAGGATTCTACTGGTATCTGTATTTTCACAGCTAGGTGTCGGCTGTTTAAGTGGAGAGGAGTCGCAGAGACTCCTGGCAGAACTATTCTGGTTAAGGGCACAGCCTTGTGTATCAGCCTTCCCACTGCAAATCTCAGCTCTGCTTCTTGCTGGCTGTGTGACCTGAACCAAGTTACTTAATTTCTCCAAACCTCAGTTTCCTGATCTGTAAATGAGAATAGTAAGAATTGTTGTTAGAATTAAATGAGCTTTTGCTCTTACAGGCTATTCCTGGAACGTAGTAAGTGTTCAGTAAATGCTAACTGTTGTCATTATTAATGAAGGCAGATTCTGTCCCCAAAAAAAAGACCCTTGTATTTCATTCTTTTCTTCCTTACAGCTGGAACCCAGGCTGGAGAAGAGATGCCTGTTGTTTCAAAAACCAACATTAAGGAGTACAAAGATAGCTTCTCTAATGAGAAGTTTGATTTTCGCAACCACCCAAATATCACTTTCTTCGTTTATGTCAGTAATTTTACCTGGCCCATCAAAATTCAGGTAAGAAGTACTTTTTGGTCTCAACCTGCAGACATAGTGAAATCTTTTCAGTGGAGACTAACTCCACTAATTTGGACCTTGAGGTAAATGAGGTGTACGATACTGCTCATGGTAAAGGAGTGCTGAGCACATGACCACCATAAAGAAGGCTGTGGTAGGGGTGGCTTAAATCATTTAAAGAGAATTATAAGCCCTTTTGAAAGCAAGTTGGCATGTAACAAGTTTGGCAGTTGCAGCTGGATTCATTTCTTCACTGAGCACTTCCCATGTAAAAGCCTGTAGAGCTTCAGTTCTGGAATGAGTCAGGTGGGTATACATGAACCACACTGGTGAGAGCCCGAGTGTGGAAAGTGTCATATGGCAAGATGCCGCAGCTGCTGTCAGAGTGTAAAGATAGGATGGAGTGGAGTGAGCGGCCGTGTAAGGTTGCATGTACGAGCACGGGCCCTGTGTGAGTCCTGGCCTCTCCTACACAGATCACGTAGCCTCTCCACAGAGTTTTGTGTATGTGACCTGAAGGCAGGTCACCTGCTGCTGCCACCGATGTTATCAACTTCCACCCTTTTCTCAGTTCACAGGGGATCCATGGACTCCCTCTTATCTAAGACCCATGGCCTCATTTCTGCTCTTTGTCATCTGCCACTGTGTCCTCCAGGCCTTGCCTCAGTACTTTTCGATTTTACCCCCTCTGTTTTGGGTGAATGTGGAATCCAGGGCAGGGTGGACCTTCAGGGACTGGTGCAGCGTTAGCCATAGAAACATTGTCACGGGCCTGGTCTGAGGCCGTTTGCTGACTCTCAGAAGCAAGTCGTCACTGATCAGTTAGGAGGGGCTTGAGACCGAGTCCTGGTGATTGTGTGTTCATGTCTTGGGACTGTGACTAAAGAAGAATCTTTCCAGAAGAATGTTTTCATTCCTGGAATGTGGGGATAGGCTCTGTGTTGTTTTTTTCTCACCAGTTGCTTCCCTTTCTCTGTCTAGCTGGTCCACCCATGTGTTCATCCTCTAGTCTGCTCTTCCCTTTGATCTTACACACACTCTGCTTCCCTCCTCAGCCAGCCTTCTCTAGTGTTGGCTCCCTGTTTGTGCTTCCTCTTATCCACTCATCCAACAGCCTTCCGCGGTGCCTCCTTCCCTCACCACGTCCTGAAACTGTTGTGTCTTAGCGGACGCCAGTCACCAAATTCTCCAGTCTCCTGTCCTTCTCAGAGTGATTGGAGTCGCTGTCTTTCTTGCTTTCCTGGTCCTTTCTTTCCCTGATTCTCTGGCCAGGCTCTTTAGGGAATCTCCTTCCTTAAACCTTGAGGTTGTCTGGGAATCAGGCATTGGTTCTCTTTTGTCTTCATCCCACACGGTTTCCCTGGGTAATTCCATCCCGCTTAAAGGACTTACGGTGCTCTTTCTGTACGGGTGGTTCTCAGTTCTGTCTCCAGCCCAGCTTCTCCTTGCACTCCAGACTAGTATTCTCGGTCGCTGCTTAGACATCTCTAACTGGACAATCACAAGCTCCTGCTGTCGGCACGTAGTCGTTCTTGTGACCTTAGCCCCAAACCCCATGCTTCCTTTCTCTGAATGACACCACCATTCATCTAGTTTTCTTTTGCTGTCCTTGTTGCATTTTTGTATCAAGGTTAAACTAATCTTTAATAATTATAAATTGAGGAGATTTCTTCTCATTTCTGGAAGAGATTATATGAGATTAGAATTATGTGAACCTTGAATACTTACTTAATAGATCTCCCTTGTAAAATCATTAGTATTTTTTATTTGTGGAAAATTTTTTTAACTGTTGATTCAACTTCTTTAAAAGTTGTAGGATATTTTGGGTTTTCTCTTTCTGTTTCAGTCATTTAAGATAATTTTTTCTAGGCAATAATTTATTTCATTTTTTCAAATGTATTGACACAAAGGTATTCACACTATTCTTTAATCTTTGCAGCATCTGTGCTTAAGTACTGAATCATACCCTTAAAAATGCTTAAAACAGTAAATTTTATCTTAAATATTTTTGACCCGATTATAAAAATCTTTATTTTTTTTTAAGATTTTATTTATTTATTTGTCAGAGAGAGAGCACAAGCAGGGGGAGAGGCAGAGGGAGAAGCAGGCTCCCTTGAGCAAGGAGCCTGATGCGGGACTCGATCCCAGGACCCCGGGATCATGACCTGAGCCGAAGGCAGACGCTTAACTGACTGAGCCACCCAGGCATCCCCAATTATAAAAAATTTTAAATATCACAGCAAGATTTTTTTTTGAAGATATAAACAAGCTTATTCTAAAATTTATACAAAAAAGCAGAGCTTCTAAAATAGCTGTAACAGGTGTGAAAAAGAGGAATAATGTGGGAGGAATCACTGTACACAATGTTAAGGCTTACTGTTTAGCTACAGTAATCAAGACTTTGTGGTTATTGGTGGAGGGATAGACACAGATCAAGGAATAGAATAAAGAACCCTGAAACAGAACCACATAAATGTGTCCAACTGATTTTTGACAAAGGAACAAAGACAATTCAGTGGAAGAAGGATAGCCTTTCAAATAAGTGGTGCTGGAACAATTGGACAACCATCGACAAATAAATGAACTTCGACCTAATCATCACATCTTACACAAAATCAACTTATTAGGTATCACAGCCTTTTCCTTTTAAAGTGAAATAGCTATTTATTCAGCCTCTTGTCATGCCAAAATGTTTTGTGTGTATACCACTACAATGCACACCCTCTGTAACAGGCAAAATTGTACATCAAATTATATTTCATGTTACCTGATTATATAAAAATATAAAGTAAAAATGATTTATCAGTTCTATTTAACATTACTAGTAATCAATTCAGCAGGAGCTACGAGATAGAAATTTTTAGTAAAATATGACACGGGAGAGCATAATGTAATTCTCACTTGTCATACTTTGTTATGAATATACAAAGACAACTTTTTAAAATATTGTGTTTACTAAGATTCTGGCAGTAGCTTTTTGTAACAAGACATAGCATACCAGACCTGCCACTCAACTTGTTTATGGTAAGTCTCAGCTTCAGTATGAAGCTGTTTAAAAAAAAAAAATCAAAAGCCTGTTTTTTTAAATGATTTTATTTATTTATTTGAGAGAGAGAGCGAGAGAGAGTGCAAGTGCACAAGCAGGGAGGAGGGGTAGAGGGAGAAGCAGGCTCCCTGCTGAGCGGGGAGCCTCATGCGGGACTCAATCCCAGGACCCTGGGATCATGACCTGAGCTGAAGGCAGACGCTTAACGACTGAGCCACCCAGGCACCCCAAAAACCTTGTGGGGTTTTTTGTTTGTTTGTTTGTTTTACATGCTAGGTATCTTGGCAAGTATGCCATTAAATACAGCAAGGAATAAGGAGTTAATAAAAGCTAAACATTACAACCTAAACCAAATTCCAAACAAAAATAACTATCACTGGTTACATAAAATATTCCTGACTAGTTAAAACCTAACACTATAAAACATGCATTTTAGAATTTTTGGCAATCAATTTCAAAAAGTACCAGTATCTATTTGAAATGATTCCCTTCCAAAGTCAAAGTGTAGTCAAAATTAATTCAAACGTTATAACACTTTCTAATGCTAAAAAACATTCAGCATTACTGAAGTGGAGGTAAATTCCAGAGCCTTTGGGGCTCTGTCATGCTGCAAAGGCCTATTTCTCTGGTTCACTTAAAGTAGCAAACGACAGAGTCCAAGGATGTCTGATGGCAAGAGTGCTGTACCCAGCTCTGCCCTCCCCATGAAGCATGGCTACTGTGTTTGCAGAAATAGGATGTGTGAGGATAAAAAGCATGCTCTTCTGCTAGCTGAAGAGTTAGCAGCCCCCCCGCAAAAGCTCCTTCCCCAGGTAAAAGTATAGAAGGGGAAAAATTAAAATACATTTATCTATAGAGTAAGGATTTTGAAATACCAATGTGGTCCCTATTTCAAAAATGTTATCTAACTAAGACTCTACTTTCAGGGATCATTTCTATAGTTTGTTACAAAAATATTCTCTAGAGTCACCTGATCATTTCTGATTATACCTTAATGATGTATCCAGATTCAACTTCTGTTAATTTATCATGAGATACTTCTAGTCAGCAATGTTAACTTTATCCCCAAATATCTTTTTTTTTTTTTTTAAAGATTTTATTTATTCATTTGAGACACAGAGATACAGAGAGAAAGAGAGAGCATGAGCAGGGGAAGAGGCAGACAAAGAGGGAGAAGCAGGCTCCCCGCTGAGCCAGGAGCCCAATGTGGGGCTCGATCCCAGGACCCTGGAATCATGACCTGAGCTGAAGGCAGACACTTAACCATCTGAGCCACCCAGGCGCCCCTATCCCCAAATATCTTAACCACTAGCACAACTGCAGTGTAATTATCTCCCGGAGTTGTTAAGCACTGGAAGAGAAAAAAATAGATGTTCAAGCAGCAGGCAACAATTATGGCCCTTTCACACAGTGGCATCCACGTGGCTACTGAATAGTCCAGGACTAATTCTAAAAACAGGAACATTCATGCATTTTAGTAATTATGTCCTAATTCTTACAGTTGAAATTTCCTTAGACATTGCACTTTCTTTATAAAGGAATCCTGATTTTTCTTGTTATGACCAGTCAGGACTTGAACTTGCAGCCATCTTTTTCTCCTTATCCTGTTTTTTATGCTGCTTTTTCTTTTTTGCTTTTTCTTATTGTTACTTTTTCTTTTTTTTCTTTTTTTTAAGATTTTATTTATTTGCGAGAGAGAGAATGAGAGACAAGAGAGCATGAGAGGGAGGAGGGTCAGAGGGAGAAGCAGACTCCCTGCTGAGCAGGGAGCCCGATGTGGGACTCGATCCCGGGACTCCAGGATCATGACCTGAGCCGAAGGCAGTCACTTAACCAACTGAGCCACCCAGGCGCCCTTACTGTTACTTTTTCTCATTCTTCACTGCTTTTCTTTATTGCCCATACCGCCTCAATATAATCTGATTCTGATAAGGACTCCGGTGATAAAGGTTTATCTTCAGGATACATCTTTTTTTTTTTTTTAACTGAGTCCTTTCATGTCCTTTTCTTTCTCAGTTGCATCCTTTGACTTTTTTTTTTAACACTTTTTAAGATTTTTTTTCATCCACACAATGTTTTTCTTTTTATTCAACTATAAGCAAACAGCAGAATTAACACAATAATCTGCAACTCCAGATCGGCTTTTCTATAGACAAGACTTCCACAGACACAGACTTAGGGATTTCTGACAATGGCCTCACGCAGCCCTGCAGCTCATCTTGATGGCTGTGCTTTAATTACAAAGCCACTTTCCCTGTTGCTTTTCCCAGTACTGCTCTTCAGAGGAGCTAGAACAAGACACTGATCCCTAGTAAATAGTCTGAGATGTACCATGTTGGGGGTTAGTGCACACGCCAGCCTCTGGCTGTCTTGGTGAGAGACACAGCCGTGAAAACACGACCCAGAAGTGCCCTCATGCACAATTCCAGACTCAGGCTCACAAAGCAGAGGCAATGAATCTTTTTTTTTTTTTTTTTTTAAACCTCCCTTAAAGATTCTTTGACGCTCTGCTCTATTACTATAGACCTGGTCTTTTTACCTGAATTTTTATTTCTTTAAATTCTGGTTTGCTATTCTTATATTAAGAATTGATGACCCCCGGCGCCTGAGTGGCTCAGTTGGTTAAGCGACTGCCTTCGGCTCAGGTCAAGATCCTGGAGTCCTGGGATCGAGTCCCACATCAGGCTCCCTGCTCGGCGGGGAGTCTGCTTCTCCCTCTGACCCTCCCCCTCCATGCTCTCTCTCTCTCATTCTCTCTCTCTCTCAAATAAATAAATAAAATCTTAAAAAAAAAAAAAAAAAAGAATTGATGACCCCAACACAGTACCAAAATATCCCCCAAAATAGCGTCCAAATGTGATCAAAACATAAACGGGGGCGTGACCCTCTAGAATTATAAAGGACAGGCAGAAGGAAAAGTCACTCTAAACCATTATCTGATTGCTCAGGCCTCACCTGAGAAATCTACATGCATCACTGAACTGGAGAACACTGGTTGAGACTTCCAGGACGGTTTCTGTCTCCTAGCATTCCCCTACTTCCCAGACAGCTGCTCATAGAGTTTGGGCACATAGTCATCCCATTCCACCTGGTAACACGTACCAGCCACCGGCGGCCCAAGCTCGTACTTCTTGTGGAAAGATGCCACTTTGCATTTGCCCCGGGGGTCTCCAGATCGGTTGCTGAAGATGGGCTCGTCACACTTCAGTGGCCCATTCTATTCATAAACCAGCCAGACATAGCGGTGAAGGCCTGTGCCAGATCTATCTGGAGGCCCAGAGCTGACATAATTGGAGAGGACTCTGCCACTGCTGATGTCGTTGCCCTTCATGTTGACCACCAGAAAATGGTGCCATTCCCTGTATTTGGGGTCCTTCCTGCTGGGAGCATCCAGATCTGTCAGGACCAAGGTGTAGAGTTTACCTGGAACAAGGCCATCCCACACAATACTGGCAGGCCGGTTCTTAATTTGGGTGGGTGTCAGCACTTTGACCAGCTTGTCGACCTCTGTCCTGATGTATTTGACCTGCAGCGCATGCTGCAGCCGCTCGTCCACTTCCTGCAGGCTCAAAGGCCCGGACCACTTGCTGAGATCCACCGGCATTGTGGAGCCGAGCTGGGCGACAACGGGGAAGAGTCTCTGCAGCCTGGGAACAGTCCTGCAGCACCGACCCCCAGCAGTCTGCAAACTGGCCACAGTTTTGAAGATTTTATTTATTTATTTTATATCATGGAGTAACACTCAGCAATAAGAAGAAACAAACTATTGATACAACAATTTGGATGAATCCCAAGAAAATTTTGCTGAGTTGGGGGCAGGGATCTTAGAAATTTACATACTGTACGATTCCATTTCTATAACATTTAGAAGTTAAAATTTTTGACCAAAAATACAGATATACCTACTGAAGTTTCAACTTTTTCTGAGTTTTCCTGATTGACCTCAAGAACCTCTTTTAAAAGCAGTCATCTGGGGGCGCCTCGGTGGCTAAGTTGGTTAAGTGTCTCTTAATCTCGGTTCAGGTATTGATGTCAGGGTGATGAGTTCAGGCCCTGTGTTTAAAAATAAACAAATAAATAAATAAATACATTCACCTGATTGGGTCAGGCCCACCCACACTCAAGGGGAGGGATTATAGAGTGTACACAACACCAAGGTAAAGGGAGTATTAGGTGCCAACCAGGGATTTAGGTTGTTTGACCCCATAAAGGTTGAACTCTAGGCTCCAGTCAGACAGTTTCAATTTGGTAACATCTAAACTATCCAATTTTATAAAATACTTGATTTGAGGTCTAGTAAATATTATTTCTTGGCTTGTTTTAAGTTGAGATTATTTTCATACTGACATACCTTATTATTTCTGAATCTGATTGAACTTCAGACTTTGTTGTGTATAGCTGAAAAATGATTAACATTTTTAAGATTCTTAGTGAAAATCTTAACTTATACTGCTGACATTTTTCCCATTTGAAAAGAGGGCTCTGTGCATATAAACGGGCTCTTATGCTGGAGATAGTCGTGCTGTTGCCAATGCTGAGTTCTAGTTTTTTTCCTCCCAATACTCTGTTGCTCCACCCTCTGAAAGCCACTGAAATGGTTTTAGAGCATTTCCTTCTAGAGGGATCTCTTCCCCACACTTACTTTTTTAAAGTACTAATTTTAAGTTTAAGAGTCAAAGAGATGTTGATTTGCTGCTTGATTTTCGGGGGCTCTTTACCTGGGCTAGATCACTTACTTGAATAAGATCCACTTAAGAAAGCTGTATTCAGGAGCACTTTCGAAAATAAACTATGGCATGCTCACCACTTAGCTTGCCAAGCTCTCCTTGAACAAGCAGGTAAGTTCTGTTGGAACTGCGTCTTTTTGCTCTTTGGTACAACTAACTGTAGTATTTGCAGGCATCGTGACTAGATCTGTGACATTGTGTGTTCTCGGTGTCTTCACACGACACCGGATCTCTGTACTTGGGACCGTATGTGGGGGTGTGCGTGTGGAGGGCTGAGCTTGCGTCTTCCTGGGCACATGAAGTGGTGTGCTCAACAGAGGGGCCTTTGCCTTTCTGTACTGCTCTTAATCTCAGAGCCTGAGCTTTCCTAGATGTAGTTCGCTCTTAAACACACCCATGCACACTTAGAGACTATCCAGATTCAGTATAAACGTAGAGACTCATTGAAGGAAGAGAATAGAGTGCAGCGTAGGCCATTCGGTTAAATTTTAGTATGGCTTTCAGTGCAGGCAAAAGCCTTTTTGTGTCTGACTCTCATTTTTTAAAGCAAAATAACTGAGGAAATCTAGTTCTCTACTCAGAATTCATGTAAACCTTGGTGCTTTAAAAATGGTAATGTTAAACTCAAGTTCCTTCACTCTGAACCAATCCCAGGATTCTTTTCCATAATTAGGAACAGATCAAAACCTATAACTGCTAACTGAGGGAATTTGAAACCAACTATAAAAATCTTTGTAGATGCAGTTTAAAATTAAAAAAAACCCACCCAGATTGAGAAGGCCTTGTGTGCAGGAGGGTGATGGGTGTGTTGGGGCTGGTTGTGTCTGTTTTCTGGGGAGTTGCTCCTGTGGGTGAGTGCCCCTCCCTCAGCCTTTGCTTTCTGAAAGCGATCCTGGGTGTCCTTGCCAGTAAGCAAGGACTCAGCTGGCATAGCCATGCCCATGGTTTGGAAGGGTAGGTATTCAAGATAGAGAATGGACAGGCAGACGTTTTGTGTGAGGTGGGGAGGTGGGTGGTGAAGCTGGGGTTCTGGCTTGTTACTGGCTCTGCAACAGAGGTTGTTATTGTAATGTGGAACTAATATTAAAGCCCTCTCCACGCTGGGTGTTTCATCTGCTGGTTTATGTAAGAGGCTAGTGTTCACAAGCGAAGGCAACACAGAATTTGTATTGAGAACTGAGCATTCATTTAGACTTTAGAGTTATGTTTATGGGTGCTAACAGGATTGCTGTCCTAAGCAAAGGATGTATGAAACTTTTATTGACTCATATACTTCTTTTGGTAGTCGTGTTATTGAGATATAATTCACATACCATACAATTCACCCATTTAAAGCACACAATTTAGTAGTTTTTAGTGTATTCACAGAGTCGTATAGCCGTGACCACAATCAATTTTAGAGTATTTTCATCACCCCAAAAAGAAATCCTGTACTCATTAGCAGTCACTGCCCGTTCCTTCTTCTCCCTAGACCCTGGCAACCACCAGTTTACTTTCTATCGCTATAGATTTGCTTATTTTGGCATTTCATATTAATTGTATTACATAACATATGGTCCTTTGTGACTGGCTTCTTTCACTTAGCGTAATGTTTTCAAGATTCATCCATATTTAGTATGTTTGAGTTCTTAACTCCTCTTAAGGATCGAATGATATTTTATTGTCTGGATATGCCACATTTTGTTTATCCATTCATCTGTTGATGGATACTTGGGTTGTTTTCACTTTTTGGCTATTACGAATAATGTCAGGTACACTTTTAATGTTTATATTTCTTGTATAAAAATGGTGATGATGTATGTACATACCTCCTGGTGTTAGGTATCTGTGCCGTAAGAATTTTAAAGAATTATAAAGCTATGAAATACATTTAGAACTGAACTACTCAAAGTATAAATCTTTCTTTCTTTATTTCAAAGTGGCATTTAAGGTTCTTGTACTATCTTGTGGTTTTCATTAGGATCATTATTTATTACTCCTTCTTCTTGAAAGCCTCTTCTCTTCCCCTTTTCACCCATGGCTTTGGCTGTTTCTTCTTAGTTCTTCAGTATCATTGCTCCCTTGAATTTTCTCTGGACCCTTTCTCCCTGGACAGTCTCATCCACACCATCGGTGAATACCACCTATGGCTGGGAAGTAAATCTCCATCTCTAGCAGATCTCTCTCCCAGGAGGCTTCCTTTAACATCTTCCTTTAACATCTGCTCACTCAGCCGACTTTGTGGCCCAAAGCAGCAGCCTTGAATGGACAGGAGGAGCTGTGCAATGCTGGGTGGCAGGCTGTGCCCCCGTGCTCCTGGGAGCCGTGGGAGGAGAGGGGAGTGTCCCATGCCGCCTGAGTCTGAGGATGGGCAGTACCAGAGCTGAGTCTCAGGAGTGTGAGGTGGGGGAGTAGGGGTATTTGGGGTGGGGAAAGGGCATACCCAATCACCTTCAAGAACTACCGGGAGTTTCACAGACGTGAAGTGGCAGCACTATGAGCAAGGTGCTGGAGAACTAAGCGAAAGCTGTCGGGAAGAGACTGGAGGTTTCGGCTGAGGGCTTAGAACTATAGCCTGAAAACCACTGGGAGTCGTTGAAATGTTGTAAGCCAAGAAGCGACCGAAGATCGGTGTTTTCACAAAAGACCCCTCTGGCAGCAGTTGGGAGGATGGATTGGAAGGAGCTGGACCTGAGCTGGGGAGTCCAGGTAAAATTCTTGTTTAGAAACCCAGGGGAGGGGTCCATCAGGTGACCCTCAGGCATATCCCATAGCAACTTTCTTTCCTCATCTGTGCCTCCACAGCTCTAGGCTCATCTGGCTTTTCACTCTACAGAGATTTTCCTTAAGGGCAAGGACAGTGTCTTACATTTCTGTGTCCTCAGTGTCACAGCATAGTGTTGATCAGTGTAGACATGTCACAGATGTGTACTAGACGGATGTGTAGTTGTAGGTACGGGAGCTTTTGGGTTGGTATCAGAACTTTGTTCTTTTTTTGTTGCAACTTTTGCACCTTTTCTAAAAGGTACTGACAGCTTTTTCTGATATTATCAGAATGATTGCCGACCAGGCCTAAGGTGCCGGCTGGGGTTGGAGACCAAGAATTTGTCATCCCAGTCTGCACAGTCTGGTGTTAGGGGATTGAATTGTTCTAGCATGTTGTCAGAAGAGTTGAGAGGTAGAAGAAAAGAAAGGGATGAGGACACAAACATCCTAATTTTACAAAGAGGGTAGTTAAGAGGTACTATATATATTGAAATATTTAAGAATGAAATGATAGGAGACCTGGGATTTGCTTCAAAATAATACGATTTTGGGGAAAGTGGGTAGCGTATGCATGAAACAAGACTGGCCTTGAGCTGGTAATTACTACACGTGGGTGATGAGCACATTGGGTTCATAATATTCTCTCTACTTTTTAAGAAGTTTTAAATTCTGTAATAAAAAATTGGAAAAAAAAGATAATACAGGTGATAGAAAAAAGATAATAAAGGTCCACCTTATTATTTAACCTCCTGAAGGTAGCCTCAGCTGGGCCTGCAGCCTAAGCTAGCTGAGACCTTAGCACATCTAGGCCAGCTGGGATGTATCTTGGAACTGACCTTCTCTTTTTACTTTGCAGGAAGTGCACAGCATTTTACTAAGGTTTTACCAGTTATTGACTGCTGTTGGGCAGTCTCTAGAACAGTCAGGAGTCAGGGACAAAACCCTGTCTAACACGCCTCACCCTGGTGAAATGGCGAAGGGAGCTTCCCTGGGAGCCACTGACTTCACCTCCAAGCAGGGGTGCATTAGAGGCCTGAGGGCTCCTTCCCGTGGGCTGTGAGGCCCGGGCCGCTGCCTTGCAGCGGGCCACACTGCATTATCTCCTGCGCCTGCAGCTGCCTGTGGGTAACAGGCACATCCTTTCCCTGTGTCCAAGGGTGTTCTGTCCATTCCCGTCTCTGTTAGCATCCTTCCAGCACCATCACCCTCAGAAAAATGACACCAAAACCGACAGAGGCACTAAAAACAATGATGTAACTAGACTGGAAAGGGCAAGTGGGGATGGTGGCCTCAGTCACCTTCCATTATAGTAGGAAGTCAGTAAGTGATGCCTAAAATGGTTAAGTCAAGAAATAGCAAATTTTTTTTAAAACTTATTAGTGATTAAAAGGTAATCCCCGAAGAACTGAAAAGAAACCTAAATAAAGGTGGGGGCCAAAGAGAGAAACCTTAAGGAGAGGACGTAGGGAGCAGGAACCATTGCTTTGCATGATTAGCTATTTGGCCCTTGTAGGTATTTCAACCAAGTATATGTAGTTCTTAATGATTTTTAAATTATTAATGATCATGATAAGGTGGAATAGGAGTTCTAGAGAGTGGTGGAAGCAATGGCTGGAAGGATACGTAGGGAAGTGAGTACAGAGCAGTATTGAGCTGGGAGGTTAGGCGTGCACAGATGGTGAGTGTTAGCTTGCACGTCAGGAATGAGTGGCTCAGTGGAATTAACTCTGACCAGAGCCTGGGTATACAGTGTCTGTGCCAGCACCAACCAGCATTAGGTGGGTGGTGTGTGAGGCCAGTTGATGGGCACCGGGACCAAGTCCAGGGCCCGTGGTCTCAGCAGAGTTCCATAGAGAACTTTGGTTTGTTTTTGTTTTGTTTTAAAGAAAATTATTTTGGTTTGTTTTTTGTTTGTTTGTTTTAGTGTTCCTTTATTCTTTATTCTTTTTTGAAAAATTCCAATGTAGTTAACATACAGCATTAATATTAGTTTCAGGTGTACAATATTGTGATTCAGCAATTCCATACATCACCCTGTGCTCATCACAACAGGTACACTCCCTAATCCCCGTCACCTCTTTCCTCCATCCCCCCGCCCCCCTCCCCCCTGGTAACCATCAGTTCTCTATGTTAAGAATCTGTTTTTGGTTTGTCTCTTTTTTTTCTTTGTTTTGTTTTTTAAATTCCACAATAAGTGAAATCATACGGTATTTGTCTTTCTCTGACTGACTTATTTCACTTGGCATCATACCTTCTAGATCCATCCGTGTGGTTGCAAATGGCAAAATTTCCTACAAGAAAGGTTTTTTGTGTCACAGCAAAACTCCAGGAGGCAGTGGCAGTAGGCCCAGGTTAGGATGGTCATAGAGTCTTCTGTCTTTGACACAGCTGAGGCCGAGTGGGAAGCTGTCTGTACACAGGCCTGAGTTCTTATGGGAGGATCCGCTCCTTCCTGGCTTCCAGCCTTGCGGTTCCAGAACTATGCGGCAAGGTTGGCATGGTGAAGCCAGGAGCCCAGATGGCAGCCAAGGCCACTTTGGCCCTCTCAGGTCCTGAAGTGAGATCTTCAGCGTCTGCAGAGCCTCTTCTCTTGGGGAGAGTCGAAGAGCAGAGGGGCCCTGGTCTTGACCGGCTCCCAGACCGGGCAGAGTTGAGCCCTGGTGAAGCTGTTGGCCTCAGGAGCCATGGGAGCCCCCGACAAGGACTCTGCCAGGTACACACAGACCTTGGGTTTTCTCAGAGCCTGACAGGTGCTGCCACGAGCTGGCCATCTCTACTTCTCAGGGGGGCCGGCTGTCCTTTCCCATCCTCTGCCTGTCTTGTGTGTTCATAACAGTGAAGATCGTTCTGGGTGGAGAAGCTAAATGCAAACTAGAGGTCCCTCTCTCTCTTTTCAAACCTTCTGTATTAAACAGTGGTCGTTCCCTATCAGTTCAGTATCATTTATCCATTTGTTCACTTGTTTCCGAATACCTATTTTGTGGATTACATGGATGTTAGAAATGTTAGAAATGCAGTGTTAGAAATACAGATGTTAGAAAAAGAATTTGTTCTGTGGTAGTTGAATATAAGAAATGTGTCACTTTTTTTGTTTGTTTTAGAGCACCCTCCCTACCATAGATGATAAGAAATTCATTCCCAGAGAGCCCCATCCCCTTCTCTCAGGAAGTATAGAAACCTCAGGGCTTACTGGAGCCCAGAGATCTAGGGAGGGCCTCTGATTTTCATTCACTAGTCAGTGCTGCTCCAGGTACCCTGACTTACAGCCATCAGGTTTGTTTGAAGGCAGCTGTCCTCATTCCCATGTGTGACAAGCTTGGCCATTTGGGCACAGAATAATCAGTGAGGCCGGAGAGCCTCCCCAGGCCTACCATGCAGTCCTCCCATATTCCTCGGCACTTTCAAAACTCTAGAACATCTTCTCCATTCTCTCCATTTCCTGGTCTCAAGGTTTGGGCCACGCCTCTCTGTTTTTCAAAGCACTACCCTCTCTTTCTCTACCCTCATCCTTCCTGTACACCATCCCCATGACACTCCTACCCCTGGAGAAGATCCAGTTTAATTTCTTTCGGAGCCAAACCTTCCAAGTAAAAATGACAACTTTTTTTCAGTGCAGTGCCTGAAACACTAAAGGAGTTGTTCTGGGGAAGGAGCAGGGTAGATTTTGTCCTTAATTCCTTGTTTCACAGTTTCCTAAAGTACAGTCTTTAGACACTGGCTTCAGAATCACCTGGGGAGTTTAAAGTTTGAGGAGTAGGAATAGAACCCAGGATTTGCACTTTGTTGCAAGCTCTCTAGAGCTTGAGAACCATGGCCTAGTTCTTGGAATAAGATGGTGTTATTTGCTCTCTGGAGGTAGGTGTATCTGCCTCGGACGGCGGGGGGAGGGGTAGGGAATGCCTTTCCATTCTTTTTCTGCAACAATTAGAAAGTCAGAAATTGATACCTTTGTAGACAGAAGAGTACAGAAATCTTTTTTTTCTAGGACATCACTGCATAGACAGCCACAGAATAAAGTGGAATATGATTGTCCCATGCCCTGAGAGGGAAGTGGGTCAGGCACTGGGAGTGTAGAGGAGAGAGAGCCAATTCCCAGTGACTGAATGAGGAAGGGAGTGTTTGGGCTGGGCAGCGAGGGGCAGGGGGGCTCCACTGCAGATGGGTGGGCAGGGCGCTCTGGTGATGGAAGGACCAAGTGCAGTTAGAGCAACCTGAAAACACGTGTTTGGCTGAAGCACAGAATTAGTGCTTGGGAAATGCAGGTCCACCATATCCTACCCTAAGTCCTGGGGCTGGCTGGGCTTCTGAGTTTAGTTTGTCAGATTTATTTAACACACCCAGAGGGTCTCTGGGCAAGCACACTTTATTTATTTATTTATTTATTTATTTATTTAATTTATTTATTTATGGCTCAAGGTATGTTTAATGCAACAATGATTATAATAGAAGAAAAAAAATCCCAGAGTAAGTTAAATATTCAAAGTTAGATTGAGTTATTTGTGACATAGGTATGTCTTGATACAAAATTATATTCATGATTTTTTTCTGAATAAAAAAATAAAAGAAGATGAAAATCTATGTGATTACATTTTTGAAAAAATCTGAAAAGGATTTCAATGAAATATTAAAATATTAATAAGTTTCTCAGAAGCTTCCTAAGGTTCATTTTTATTTTCCTTCCTCTTTTTCATCCCTGCTTTTAGATTATTCTGTAATGCTATGTGCATTGTACTCTTTTGTAATAGAAGTATTAGTAATTTTTTTCATTTTTTAGAAGTAGTTTTTATTTATTTATTTTTAAGTAAACTCTACACCCAATGTGGGGCTAAAACTCAAGACCTCAGAGCCAAGAGTCCCATGCTCTTCCGGCTGTGCCAGCCAGGTGCCCCACACCTTAAGTAGTTTTAGAATTGCTAACCCATAATCTTCTGAGGAACAAATTGACTAACTAAAATGTGGGTGCATATTCATTTTTTATCTTCATTCTTACCATGTATCATCAAAATCATGCTTTCCAAAGTTAGACCAGCTTTTTTCTTCCCCACTCCTCTGGTGTGGCTGGCTTTGTTGTTTATTACTAAAAGAGTTAAATTCATTTCTTGTTATTTTTATTCCATTTTGGGCTCCCCCACATCCTGGTTGATTTGAATTATTATTACTGTTATTTTTTGGTATGTGAAGTATTAGCATTGGGTTTTTTTCTTTTTTTTTTTCGCCATTTTATTGATGTATAGTGAATATACAAAGACTTCACATATTTTCTTTATTATGTTCAGTTAGCCAGCATATAGTGCATCATTAGTTTTTAATGTAGTGTAAAAATAAAAATAAAATATAATGGACCTGGTGGGCTTAATACTGTAAATGAGGCATGGATCATGGCCACTTGTGTTCTACAGGATCTGTTTTTCAGTGCAGTGAAATTTTGCACATACTTTGTAGGAGTAAGTATAGGACACTGTAAAAAAAAAAAAAAAACGGGGAATAGTAAGTTAAATACAAGATCAACTCAATGCAACCCATATCTTTTTAAATTTATCTTTTTTAAAATCGAAATTATTCAATGGCATAAAGTCAAGTAGCCTGTCAAAGCCTTGCTAAAAAAAAATATATCGTGCCCCACCCTTTCCCTATTTCTGGGCAAGCACACTTTAATCAAACTTATTACTGAAAGTAAGGCAGAAGCAGGTTATGTAAGGGGACATAAATTCTAGGTTTGCTGGAGTGTGGGGAGTGATACCTACTGTCTGTAATGACATTTTCTTCTTTGCAATAAGTATATCTTACTATAGGAAGTCCCCATTATCTTCAGTGTCAGAAAAGCCATAAACACTTCAATGTCTGTTTCAATGTTTATTTTATAATAAATCATGAAAGAAAGGGCTGATCAAAATATTGTCTTGAAAAATGAAATTCAGGGGCGCCTGGGTGGCTCAGTCAGTTAAGCGTCTGCCTTCGGCTCAGGTCATGATCTCAGGGTCCTGGGATCGAGTCCCGCATCTCACAGCGGGCTCCCTGCTGGGGAGGGGAGGGGGGGGAGCCTGCTTCTCCCTCTCCCTCTGCCTCCACTCCCCTTGCTTGTGCTCTCTTTGTCAAATGAATAAATAAAATCTTTAAAAAAAAAAAGAAAAAAGTTCACAGTTTGGACAATAAGCTCATCAGCCTGTCAATCAAAGATTAATCAACTGACATGGTGGGTGAGGTGTTGAACAAGACTAGATGTTTCTAAGTGGTCAGTCTATTCATAAACATTTTTCTGTTAGGACTTTTGCTTCCCTACAAAACCTCGTAACCGTGGAGACTTGGATGAATAACATTTAACAAAAGAAATCCCCTTTTAGAGTAATGTGAGTCTTGGGTAGCAGCCACCCTGGCAGCCAGTTTCTACTGGTTCGTTGTGGTTTTGAATTAGACATGAACGTGGTGTGGCCCTGTGTCAGCAAGAAGTCAGGTTAATGGTTGTGATCCCAGCACTGCAGGAGTGTTACGTGGCACAGGGCACACAGACCCCTGGTAGTCTCAGAGGGTACAATTAACATCCATACTTTCTGGCACCTGACAGTGAGTAAAAGCATCTCAGGATCTGTTTAAGTCTAAACACTGAGGACATACTAATGCTTTAAAAGATTAAAATCTACAAACAGAATTGGATGGACTAGAATCTGTTTCCTTCTCATTCTTTATGTGTTGTAACCTGGAATCGTCATTCCTCAAGATCGAATAACCTTCTTTAAATAATCGTCCTTCTCCAGTCTTATTAAAAAGCTTTACGCAAGGATGGTAGCCGTAGTATTCTCAAGGAGTCTTCTTATTTGTGACTAGTTACTATAAAAAATTAAGGAAAAGCAAAGAATGTGGGTTTCTCCTTACCTATGGCATAAAGTCTATGTATCTTTGTATTTCTGATTATAAATGGGCACTAGAGAGACACAAGAACGGCAAATTCTATGCCCCATAATGTCCTATGGCCTGAATAGGTAGTATTGGGACTTTATTTGTGGAACATCAGAAGGAAAATAAGACCATCAAAAAAGGCAAACACTGGAAACCTCTTCTGCCTCTTTGAGTCTGGCCATAAAAAGAACACAAAGCATTGAATTGTCCCAGTGCCGGGGCCTGGGTCTCGCACTTCTCTTGCATTACCATAGGATGGGAGCTGCTGCCTGACAAAGATAGGGAGTTGGGTGAGATTAGAAAAAGAAGTGGCTAATCATTTACTTCTCTGATTTTTGTCATAATTATTGTATGGAGCAACCATTGCCTTACTCAATAATTGTTTTACTTACGGTACCATTGTCTCCCCAAGGAGGGCTATGTTCCCTTTAAAAAAGCAGGGAATATGCCGTAACATCTGGCTAATACTATGAGTATTATAGATAATAATAACAACACAGTTATCACACTTAGTAATAAATCCTGACATGCTCATTTTTTTCGTGTTCTGATATCTCTGAAATCACGATGCATCTTACGGTCAATGATTTTTAACATATTTTGTCAGTATAATTGGCAGTGTTTTTTCTTGATAGTATACCAAATAATGCCTGTTTCAGTCAGTGGTGTCTTAGATGAACTACATAAGGGATTTTTTATATTCTTGGCATAAAAACTATTAATTGTTTGATAAAATTATTTAGGTTCCAACTGGTGTTATATTGACTATCAGATGATACTCAATGTAGTAAAATTTGAGATACAGTTTAAAAAAAAAAAAGAGGATACTATCCTGAAGTGAGTATTCACTGAGCATGTAAGTATCAAAGGGATGAAGGGCACAGATGAGACTCCCTGCCTCAAGGCAGATCCAGGAACTCCAGCTTGAAGCAAACAGGGAGAGCATTTTGCCCAGAGGAAGGCCCAAGGACATAGCGAGCGACCTGGCTTGCCTGGCATTGGGGTTTTCACATTGGGAATCTGGGAAGTCTTCAAGGTCACACTAAAAGAACTTAGATCTGATGTCAAGAGCAGAGAGGTGGGCGCTCTAGGAGTTCATGTTGAAGCCTCAGGATATTACTTTTGGGTTGGCGGTTAAGCCAGGAAAGAAACTAAAGGGATGAGCCACTTTCCCTCAAGAAAAACAATTTCATTAATCTCTCCTTGAACATTTCAAGTGTGTCTCTTGAACTGAGAAGGCCGAGTTTGCCGGTGCTCCTGTGTAGCCTCCCTCCTCACGCTCCCTGTTTCTCCCTCACAGATCGCCTTCTCCCAGCACAGCAATTTTATGGACCTGGTACAGTTCTTCGTGACTTTCTTCAGGTAATTTCACTTCTACAAACCATACCTTCCCTTTTGATTCGGGTACTTAATCCCATTAATTATCAACGCATAGAAGATAATTGAGTAATCCTGTGTTGGCACAAGAGATCAAACTAACTTCATAGACCTTTCTGAAAAGTTACACGTCAGTTGCAATAATGTAAATTCAGCCTAACCTGATAAATGAAAACATTTGCTTTGTACGCTCCAGCTTTTCATGTACTCTGTACTAAAATGTAGACAATTTGGCTCTTCATATGGGGGAGAATTCGGGGTTGAAACAGTACTTAATAATGATTACTAATCTGTGCTACAGATATGCTTCCTTTTGTTCAGGGATGATTCCGGTGATTATCCAGAGTTTTAAAGCTAAAAGTGACTTGGTAGGCTCTTGGGATTCTTTTCTTTTTATACCTTTTTTAAGTTTAATTTTATTTTTATGAAAATACTGTAGACACATAATTGAAAAAGACACGTGCTCCAGGGCTCATAAGAGAAAGTAGCAGCATCCTGCCCCACACCTTCCCATCCTTCACTTCCCCCGAGTTTAAATTGTTTTAGCTATTTTTCACTTCTCTGTGCTTACACTATTTCTTGATTTTTCAGTTCAGTTTCTCTTTGGATGTCCCACTGTAGATGAGGATTTATTATCTCATGTAACCTCATCCACAGCTCCCCACACACCAGAGTGCAGACAAAATCCCCTTCCTTCCCCCTCGTGTCATAGAGTTACATCACAGTGCTTGCCTAAATCAGTGCTCCCTGTTTATGTTGTTCTAACTGTAAAACCCCCATTCACAGCTGAGTTGAACAATGATTGTACTTCCCCATTTTTTGGATGGAGTAATCACTCCTTTCGTACCCTAATTTTGGTTTTCTAATTGTTTGGTTTTTCTAAGAGGCTACCCGATTTTCCCTGTACTCTGACAGAAGTGAAAAATCTGTCTGTGGTCAAATACAAGCAGGCGCTCTCCTGGTTTTAGTTTCCCTTGGATTTCTGCATCTAGAACCCTCCAGCCTGCTGCTCCCAGGTGCACTAATTTTGAGGCCGGCTGCATGACTGTCATCTTGGGAATTTCTCTTGCCTTCCTCTTATATTGAAATATAAGATATTAAATATAAGATCTTGTGTCTTCATCTCCCTGTTTATTTCCTCTTTTTTTTTTTTTTTTTTTTTTTTTTTTTTTTTTTTTTAAAGATTTTATTTATTTATTTGAGAGAGAGAGAATGAGAGAGAGCGAGTACATGAGAGGGGGGGAGGGTCAGAGGGAGAAGCAGACTCCCTGCCGAGCAGGGAGCCCGATGCGGGACTCGATCCAGGGACTCCAGGATCATGACCTGAGCCGAAGGCAGTCGCTTAACCAACTGAGCCACCCAGGCGCCCTATTTCCTCTTTTTAAGTGGGCACATTCTCCAGGAAGGTTTTTGAGAAAACGGGCAGGGGAGGTAACTTTTCTGTAACCTTCTTTGTCTGAAAATGTTTTAATTTTTACCCTCCCATTTGATCAAAAGGTTGCATACAGAATTCTAGTTTGGAAATCATTTTCCATTAGAATTGAGAAGGCATTATGCTGTTTCTTCTAGCTTCTAGTATTAATATTGAGAAGGCTATTGCCGTTATAATTCCCACTCTGTGTATGAGATCTATTTCTCTCTTAAAAAATTATATTAAAGTTTACTATAAAATTACAGAAACACTTATAAAATAAGCTCAATGAGTTATCACAAATTGAACACGCACTTTAGAAGCTTCCATGTGTTTCATCAATCACAACCCTCTTCTTCCCCAAAGTAACTATTTACTTGACTTCTAAAACCATATATTGGATTAGCCCATTTAAAAAATTTACATACAATCACTGCAGAAATTTTATTTTTTTTTTAAGATTTTATTTATTTATTTATTTGACAGAGACACAGCGAGAGAGGGAACACAAGCAGGGGGAGTGGGAGAGGGAGAAGCAGGCTTCCCGCGGAGCAGGGAGCCCGATGCAGGGCTCGATCCCAGGACCCTGGGACCACGACCTGAGCCAAAGGCAGACGCTTAACGACTGAGCCACCCAGGCGCCCCCACTGCAGAAATTTTAAAACAGTTTGAATGATCGAGAAAAATTAAAAACTTACGGGATACAGTTGAAGTTGTACTTCTACTATTTAAACTCGGGGGAAGTGAAGGATGGGAAGGTCTGGCTTTAAATCTGTGGTTCTCAACTGTAGCTGCGCAGTAGAATCACTTGGAAAGCTTTTGGTGCCCACGCCACATCCCAGACCAGTCACATCAGAATCTCTGGGGATGGGACTCAAGCATTTGAAAGCTCCCCAGGTGATTGTGACATGCAGCTAAGGTTGAGGATCACTGTTTTATAAAAGCAAAATTGGAAAAGGGAAAAAAAAAAAAACAAAAGAACACCTTTCTCAGTAACTCAGAAAAAAGAACTACCAATTAAATCTAAAGAAAGTAGAAGGAAGCAATATAAATAGAGTAAAATTAATCATATAGGGGAGGAAGTACAGTAGAGAGGATTAAAAGAACCACAAAGTTGGATCTTTGAAAAGAATAAGAATAATATTGATAAACCCTGGCAAGATTGACCAAGGGAAAAAGAGAGAAGGTATAAATAATATCAGAAATGTAAAAGGAGGCATTACTCCAAATCCTGTAGACAATTTTTTCCTCCATAAGAATATTTATGAGCAACTTTCTGCAAATAAATTTGGAAGTGGAACAGATGGAATGGACAATTAGAAAAACAAAGAATATATACTACTTACGGAAACTGATACAGAATAGGAACATGAATATTGAATAGCCCTATATCTGTTTAAAAACAATACGTAACTTAAAATTTTCCCACAAAGATAACTCTAGGCCCAGGCAGCTTATAATCTTTTAAGAAATATAATATCAATAGTAACCAAATCTTCTAGAGAACAAAAAACAAAGAAATACATCCCAGTTCATTTTATGAACTTAGCACAACCTGACAAGAATATTATGAGAATGGAATTTACAAGCCAGTCTCACTTATGAATGGAGAAGCAAAAATCCACCAGTAATGTAAAAAGGCAAATATATCATGACCCAGTTGGGTTCATTGCAGGAATTGCAAAATTGATTTAGCATCAGAAAATCAATCTGTGTAATTAACATTAATTGCATAATAAGAGAATAACGTGATCATCTTAATCAGTGAGGAAAAGCCTTTGATGAAGTTTGATATCATTCATTAAAAAATTCCTAGGAAGCTCGGAATAGAAAGAAGCTTCTTTAAATCTGATAAAGGACCGGGGCGCCTGGGTGGCTCAGTCGTTAAGCGTCTGCCTTCAGCTCAGGTCATGATCCCAGGGTCCTGGGATTGAGCCCCGCATCGGGCTCCCTGCTCCGCGGGAAGCCTGCTTCTCCCTCTCCCACTCCCCCTGCTTGTGTTCCCTCTCTCGCTGTGTCTCTCTCTGTCAAATAAATAAAATCTTTAAAAATAAATAAATAAATAAATAAATCTGATAAAGGACCAATATATAAAGCCAACAGCAAACCACATTCTTAATGGTAAAATGTTACAAACTTTCCCTTTGAGTTTGGGAACAAGACAAAGATTCTGTCAGGGGCTCCTGGCTGGCTCAGTCAGTGGAGCATGCGACTCTTGATGTCAAGGTGGTGAGTTGAAGCCCCACATGGGGCATGGAGCCTACTTAAAAAGAAAAAAAAAAAAGATTCTGTCAGTCACTTCATTCAACATTGTGACAAAGGTTCTAGCCAATACAGTAAGACAAGAAAAATAAAATACATAGGAATTGGAAAAGAAGAAAATCATCACACTTACAATATGATTATATTTCTAGGAATTCAAAAGAATCTGCAGGAAAAATACTAGAATTGACAGGTGAATTCAGCAAAGTTGCTAGACACAAGGGCAATATTAAAAAGCTCTTTGTCGTTCGGAGGCATACATCTTTTGCAGCTCTTATTGGTAAAGGCAGATAGTGGCATGAAAACCACATAATTAATTGTATTTCCCATAGTGAGCCATTAGGTGCCCTCCCCTTTCGACCATGAAAGAAATCCCTTCCTGAGTGATGCCGGGGAGCAGATGGCCTCGCGTCAAGGTTCAGCCACATCCTGATGGGCCCATTTCTGCCTGCTGTAAACTGTAGCCTTTAGTTTCTGGATAATGATGACATCTCCACCAAGAAGTAACTGTTGCATCCCTCCAGTCTTGAAGGGAGAGAAAATCTGATAAAAGCATTCAGTGTTTCTAGGGAAAAAAATCAATTACATTTCTAGATTTCACTAACAAAAATGAAATTTACATGTTTCTGTTACTTCAGTGATAAGATTGTTCGAAATTACAGGATAACAAGATCAAGAAAGAGTTACCAAGAAAAAATGGAGAGGGTGGGGAGACCGTCGGCTGGTCCTCCCAGATAGTAAACACTTCGTCAAGCTCCAGTGATCAGTGTGGCACTGGCACAAAATCAGATTAACCAGTGGAATATGTACATAACCAAGGAAACAGATAAAAGTTTAAAAGTCTCAGATTTGTTTGAAGTGATGAAAAACTAAATAGAAATAAAAAGTAGACCGTTATAAACAAGAAGCTAAAAGGTCAGTGTAGACTTAATAGCCACTAGTCACATGTAGCTCGTGAGCACTTAAAATGTGGCTAGTATGACCAAGAAACTGAATTTTTCACTTTGTCTAATTTAACTAATTTAAATATAATTTAAAACTAATTTAAATATAAATTTTGAAACTACTTGATTCAGTTACCAGAGAACTTGTGTGTTTAGAACAACCTGGATATGTGACTCTGCTTTTTCAAATGTGAATTTTATGAAATTTAAATACAGATCAAATAGTTTCTGATAAAAATTGTGTTCGCATTGAGATGTGCTTATTAGTATAAAATATACACTGGATTTTGAAGACTTAGTAGAATATTAGAACGTAAGATATCTCAATGTTTTTTATATTGGTCACATGTTCAAATGATGTTTTGGCAATCTTGGGTTAAATAAAACATTAAAATTAATTTCACCTGTTTCTTTATTTTTAATGTGGCTACTAGAACTTTTAAAATTACATATATGGCTCACATTAAATTTCTGTTGAACAACAATGCTTAAAGTAAAGGGAAAATTTTGTAGGGACAACATAGAAAGATATGATAAAATAATGCCAAACTAATCCCGCGTATTTGAAAACAAAATAGTAAGTCCTCATTCAGACTTTTTAAAGTAGAAAATCAGCATAAAGATAATTCTCTTATTATAAAGTACCAGAAGTAGTTTATGTTCATAGTAAAACTTCAAACAATGTAAAAACTAAAACTCAAACTTCCCCTAATCCTACTATTTAGAAATTACCAGGGTT
The DNA here is from genome assembly GCF_964656455.1 of Halichoerus grypus. Lineage (NCBI taxonomy): Eukaryota > Metazoa > Chordata > Mammalia > Carnivora > Phocidae > Halichoerus > Halichoerus grypus. The sequence goes on along the minus strand of NC_135721.1, from coordinate 109,693,622 downwards.
AATATTTTGATGTTTGTGTTTCCACAGTTTTTTCTCTGTGTATATACACTGCACGCAAGTTATGGTTTTTCTGATTCTTTGGTTTATAAAATGCATTCCCTCCTTACATGTTGTCCTAGAACTTGTTTTTTCACTTAGTGTTCTGTGGTTAACTTTTCCCATGTGGGGATTCACTTCATTTTTAAACAGCTTTTTTCATAGTATGAGTACCATATTTTATTTAACCATTCCTCTTTTGACTGACTCTTAGATTGTCCTCAATTTTTGTTATATATGCCTTTACATTTTTCTGTGATGATCTCTCTGGGATAGTTTTTTGTCCTGTAATTGCTATATCAAAATGCAAAAACACTGCCATGGCCTCTCAGAACAGTTGTGTGAATTTATACTCCTACAGCAGGAATAAATATAATTTCTCTTATTATTTCTGCCTGTTTCTCTTATTAGTTCTCAGCAACCTGAGAAATTGTCATTATTTTTAATTTCGTCAGTCTGGGAGGTATCACTGGTATCCTAAATTTGGATTTCTTTAATTATGATTACTGATCTCTTACAGTTCTTGTTTTGAATTACCGGTCCCTATCCTTTTGTTCATATTTCTTTTGGGATATTTGCCTTTTTCTTGCTGAAATTTAGGACTTTGTTTTGTTTTGCAACTACTAACAGGTGTGTGTGTTCACTTGTTTGTCTTCGACCCCCATTTATGGTATTTTCCATCAAGCAGGTCTCTCAGTCCCTCCCTGTTTTCTTCATGGGTATTTTCCCTGTTGTCTTTTCATGTTTAGGTGTTCGTGTGTCCATCTGGAATCTGTTTGGGTATAGCTTTACTATATCCTTCAGAAACTTGTCAGTGAATTAGGTCAAGATATTAATTACTTCAACTCCAAGGCCACACCATCCACTAGGGCAGGAACTCACTATGTCTTTCCCTTCTTCACAGAATGCTCAGCGTAGCTCATTGGAGCTGAGTGGGCATCACAGAACCTCTGTCCCAAATGAGGCAATATGGAGTGCTGGCACTTTCACGAAATGACTTCCCATTCACAAGAAAATCTCTTCATTCCACAGAAGTCTAGATTCCAAAAGGAAACTGCCCTCTCTGATGTTACCACAGAAAAAAATTAAAATCCCAAGATCTCTTCCCACCCCTCCAGCAGTTTTTTATTCTGCTTAGTGCCGGGCAGCCAGGAGTCACTGACATGAGCCACCTTCCATGGTTCTCTCAGAGTGGGGCCAAAGCATCATTCTGTATTCTTGCAGATTCAGTATTCAGTGAATCTTTGCCCTGTGACTCCCACCAGATTATGAGCCCCCCCAAGATAGCCGTCATGTCCTTCCTTGTTGCCCACGTGAGCTGCAGGGCCTGGAGGGGTGGTGGACTAACCTGATTCTCCTCTGCATTTGCCCCAAAGATACTGACCCAATCCTACTGACCTGTCAGAGTCATACCCCTTCAGAACCCAACCCAATTGCCTACTCCATGAAGTCTTCTCCTGACACATTCACTCCAAAATCCATCCCTTTTGGAACTCTGCCCTACACATGTTGTTATTATAGCACTTAATCCCCCTTTAATACAATTATTCAGCAGTCTGCTCAGACATAGATGAACCTACAGTTTGACACGCGAAGATGAACAGGCCCCATTAGAAGCCTCTCCTACAAGTTTTAAATTGGGTTTGAGAGCCTGAAACAGTTACTTCATGTCTCACAGCCCCGGCTGTTCCGTGAAACTCCCTGGGAAGCTTAAAAAGAAGCAAGAGCAGCCTGGGCCCCAGGCCCCGGAGATGCCCATTTCATTGGTCTCCTAGGGGACCTGATTCTTGTGATATTTTAAAGGCTCTCTAATGATTTTTTTTTTTAAGATTTATTTATTTATTTGAGAGAGAGCACAGAGGCAGAAGGAGAGGGAGAAGCGGACTCCCCGCTGAGCAGAGAGCCTGACAAGGCGCTTGATCCCGGGACCCTGAGACCGTGATCTGAGCCAAAGGCAGATACTCAACTGACTAGCCACCCAGGCGCCCCCTCTAGTGATTCTTATGTTCATTTGGCATTGAGAAACCCAGCATTAGCCGAAAGTTGTGTGAATTCAGGGCCTGGGGCCGTATTACATCCATCCACATGCAAGCTAACGCATAGGAGGTCAGATGGGAAAGAAGATCATGTAACCGCCTAGGGGATGGGACCGTGGCCTCAGCTCCTGGCAGCTTCATGATTCCACTTCCTACAAGAGCTGGCTGCTTTAAGTTAGGCTCTAAGAGTCATTCCCCCACAGCCGTCCAGTGGCCTCCAACGTAGCGGTTATCTGGGATTTAAATTCTAGATTGTGATTCCTTTACATTATATAGGAACAATTTTTATAAGTTTTACCTTTTTTTTTTTTTTTCTTGCACCATCTTATGTGTCCCACATCTTCCCCTTTGTTGGATGTCTTTGTTGTGCAGGACTGTAGGAGTAATTCAGAAAGGACCTGAGAAAGAAATTGATCCTGGGGGTTGAGGAGGGGGGTCAGTCTGAAGACTGGAGTCTTGAGCTTTGCAACATTGTCTTCTGTCTCTTTGCTTGTTTCCTCTCCTTCTATTCTTTTGCTTGAATTCTGGAATTCTCTGTTCGATTAGTGAAGGAGATTCTGGATCTGTCCTTTATATTTCTTAACTGAACCCACCTATTCTTTCATTTTCCTTTTGTTCTGTGTTCTAGATGAGCTCCGCAGCAGTATTTTCCAGCTCATTAATTTAATCCAAAATTGGGTCTGTTTCCTTTGTTGAGCCCATCTGATAAGATATTTTTTTAATTTTAATGTTTGCATTTTACTCCTAGTATGTTTTTCCTTATAACCTGTGTCCGTTTTATGAATGCAGTTTCCTTTCATATTCCTTTGTGAGATTAATTTTTTATTTTTATTTTATTTTATTTATTTTATTTTATTTTATATTTTATATTTTATTTATGTCTTATTTTGTGCTGTTATTACTAACTCTCCTCGGATGTTTGGGTCTTGTTGTTTGATTCCAGTCTTTCACAGTGTTGGTTTGAAGGTTGCCGCTTGCCTGTGTGTGGATGCTGTTTCCGTGTGTCACAGCCTCCAGTGAGTGTGGGGTAGGGGCAGAATGTGCTGCTGGGGGGGCTGTACTGTTTGTCTTCTGAATGAGAGAGCCTCCATCCTGTCTGGCCTCCCTGGCCCCAGGCCCAGGGCTCACTGCCTTAGCTCCTGTCTGCCGTTGCTCAGCACGGACAGAGAAGGGGGACAAAGCCGTCCGGTGTGGCCACTCTGGCTCCCCTTGTTCACTCTGGCAGTTCCCTTCCCTCCTTGTGTCCATTGGCTGTGGGCTTGGAGCACATTTGGTTTTATTTTATTTTGTTTCGTTTTGTTTGTTTAAATTTTTAGATAGCTTTGTTCAAAGCAATTTTAGGTTTACAACAAAATTGAGAGGAAGGTACAGAGATTTCCCATTTCCCTGCCCTCACACATGCACAGCCTCCCGTTACCAACATCGCTCCCCAGAACTGTACGTTTTCTACAAAGGATGAGCCTACATTGAACATCATAATCATCCAAAGTCCAGAGTTGACCTTAGGGTTCACTCTTGGTGGTGTATATTCTGTGGGTTTGGACAAATATATAATGACATGAATCCAGCATCGTAATATCGTACCAAGTATTTTCACTACCCTAAAAATCCTTGTGTTGGAGACCTTTTTGCTTTTCAGCTCTCTCAAATCTGACTTCCATCCCCACACCCCACCTGAATTGTTTTGTGTGTGGCGGGCAGCAAGAACATCTCTATTGCCAAATCCAAAAGATACTTTTCAGTTCTCATTTTTTGGATTCTCAACAGTATCAAGCAACTGACCACCCATCACTGACCCTCTTCTGGCCTTCTCTGAGCCCAGACTGCCCTGAGGCCACTCTTCTGTTGAACTTTTCTGGTCAGTCTCTCGCTGTTGATGTTCTTCCAGAGCTCGACCCTGGTCATCTTCTCATTCTGTATTGCCGGTTGAACTCTGCCATCCCATCTGCAGCCCAATACGCGCAGAAGCGGGTTTCCCCACATCACTGACTGCAGCGTCCCCCTGCCACCTCTCTCCCCACACAGCAGGCACCCCCCCACCCCACCCCAGCAGTCAGAGCCCCTCTACAATTCACATCAAGTCCAGAAGAGACCTTGAAAATGAATTCATCTGCATCTGTTCCCTTATCTCATACTCAGTGGCTTTTCATTGTCTCCAAAATAAAAACCAAGGTGAACTGACCTTTGCTCACCCCTCCATATTCATCTTATGCTACTCCTCTGCATTCCCACCGCATGAGCTATCTTCTCAAAAGCGCCAGGCTCTTTCCCATTTACACACGCTTATCCTTTTTTCTGGAAAATGCTTTCCTTCTTTCTTCTCCTTACCCTTCATCTGTATACTTCTACTCATTGATTGTTTTTTCCAAACAACATCCAATTCTCTGACACCAACTGGTTGTCTTCCAGTTCAGTTTAGTTCTGACGCTACCTGGAGACCCCACAGGTTAAGGGCTCTGCCTGATGTGGCTGCCCCCACTTCAGATGTCAACCACCAGTGGGTCCCCAGGCTACACACACTTCTGCCTGGCCAGCTACAAATTTGAGGGTTCCCGTGACCCTTCTCAGCTTTGAGAGTTTGCCAGAATGACTCACAGAACTCAGAAAAGCACAGTACTTAAAATTACAGTTTTATTATAAAGAATATAACTCAGGAACAGCCAAATGGAACAGGTGCATAAGGCAGGGTGTGGGGGTGGGTGGAGAGCACAGAGCTTCGACACTGTCCAGGTGTGCCACTCTCCCAGCACATGGATGTGTTCAACCCAGATGCTCCCTCAAACCTCTAGGCTCCTTGTTTCTTTCAAGGTTTCATTACATAGGCGTGACTAACGAACTCAATCTCCAGCCCTTTCCCCTCCCCTCAGGTTGGGGGATGGGGCAGGGTTCTGAACATTCTAACTCTCTAATCATGTGGTTGGTTTTTCTGGTGACCAGCCTCCTTCCTGAAGCTATTTGGGTCCCTCCTTCCCATGAGTCATTCACTAGCCCACAAAGGACACTCCTGAATTGCATCTCAATAAATCTGTTATTTAAAAAAAAAAAAAAAGCTCATTCAGACCCAGAGGCCATGTCATTTTTTAAATTATACCTTTCTTTATATAAAATTACTTTGTACAAAAAACTATTAAAGATATAAATTTTTTAATCCAATTTTAAAATAGCTCATTCCTTTTTAATACTGAGTGATATTCTGTGTAAAGATCAACCACAATTTATTTCTTCACTTCTTGATGGAGATGGACATTTGGGCTGTTACCAGTTTTGGGCTATTATAAATAAAGCTGTTGTGAACATTTGTGTAAAAAAGTGGGGAGGGCGACACTCCTGTCACTCAGGAAATTTTAAGAATTTTAGGAGCTCTGTACCAGGAACTCAGGACAAACTTTTTATTTTTTAATTATACCACACTCATCCTTCATCCTTGGCCCAGTATCACTTCCTCCAAGATTTCATCCCAGAACCCCCAAACTAACTGGTCTTCCCTTGTTCTCTCCCAGAGAACCGTATTAGTTTTCATCATGGTGCTTCTCACAGTTTTTTCCTTGCTTCCTATCTGTGCCCACAGTTAGACTCTAAGCTTCAAGAGAGCAGGTGTACTGTCTCTTTGGGGCATCCCTATAGACACACAGACCTCCAGCACCTAGCACACAGTCATGTGCAAATATATGTGGAAAGTAAACTAGACCTTCAGGAAAAGGGCTGAGTCTCGAGGAACAGGAGGCACCAGCCTCTGTGGGAAGAGTTAGTGGTGCTAGTCGATGGCACACTTTCACGGGGATGTAGAGGGTGCATGCTGATTCGGTAGCTCCAATTAGCAGGTGTTCTGTATGTTCTTGGAACGTGCATACAGAATGAGATACCCCTGCTGCCAAGCACCAGCCCAGTGAGGAGTAGTCCTTTCTGCTGACTGGTGGAAGACTGAATGGCACCATCAGAATGGACTGGGAGCATGGAATCTTGTGTAGTAAACAAGGACAAATGGTGTTTTTGTCACTTCTTCCTTTTGAAGGTGGAACCTTTGGAAAAGGATCCAGAGCTTCCCCGCCACGCCGCCCCGGATTTTGTTTAAGAACTAAGAATGATGATGATCTTTTAACTGAGAAAAGAGTCCTTTTTATGAGCATGAGGAACAAAATATTTTCCCCAAGCAAGTTAGCCAGGTCGCAAAGGATCTAAGTAAAAATAAGGGGAGAAGAAAGGTATCCAGACAATCCTAAGCAGCACTCTGAAGAATAGCTGAGATAACACAGAAAAGAGAATTAGAGTGGGGTGGTAGGGGGCAGGGCACTCAGTGATTCAAGTGAGAAAATCAGTGTGAGGTGAGTTCGAGAACTTCCAGACTCAGGCATAGTGAAGTAAATTCTAGACTCTGACAAATCCATTAAGCCCTCTTTGTGTCTTAACGAGATGCTACTCTAGACTCCGGTAGGAGCCTTGCGAACGAAGAGGGAAATAATAAGACCCACTTGCTTGCTTGCTCTGAGAATCAGGTGAGGTCATGTATGTGAAAGGGCTTTGTATCTGGGAGTGATGTGCTAGAGTGGTTAGGACAACTGGTAGTGGTAGTAAGAGGGACTAATACTCTGTGGACGTCTTTGTGGCTGAGGTCACAGATGCCTTAGAGGGCAATGTCTGAGTGAGAATAAAAAGAGAAATAGGTGGCCAAAAGGAGGGCATGTAATGGGAATTTCTGTTATAGGCGAGATAGAATGTTCTTGTAAAAATTAATTACTTGAACTTCTGCTAGCCCCTTGCCACACTGACAGCAGACATTTTGACAAGTCCATTTCATATTCCAGAAGATAGAAGTGATTATGGGTTCCTGCCACTCTGGATCTAATTCTGACCAGAATGGTGAAGTGCAAATCACAGCAACTTGGGAAGAGGCAGTGATATCTCTGTGTTCAAGGCCAGGCCAAGAAAATGCATAAACATAGTTTTAGAAAAGCCAGATTTGTGAGAGCAGGAAACGATAACCATTAATTAATAGTCTTGCCCCCTGGAGGGAAAGTTCAGGACACTCTCAAAAATGTCATTCTAACTGCACAATTACAGTTAAGCTGGTGAGAAACACATGTCCCAAACACTGAGCTCTCACACAAATTGGGAGTTTTCAAAAGACATAGACGAAAGGTAGAAAGAAAAACTTAGAATCAAGGCATGGATTTTTTTAGAGTAGTCTCGGGAAAGTACAAGCCTTTGAAAGGAGGAACAGGTTTAGAACAAAAATGTGAAAGGATTCTTGTTTTCTCTTCGGGTACAGAGCTGACAGGAAGTGAGAGACCCTTAGCCTGGAGCTAGGGGCCTAGTTTTGAAAGAGAGGAATACACTTCTTTGATGATCTTTGAATGACATTGGCAAGATGCTAATAATTGTCAAGGCTAAGTAATGGACATAGGAATTCACTAGATCATTCACTCTACTTTTGTGTATATTTGAAAATTTTCATGGTTTAATGTTTCTTTAAATTACATTTACATAGAAAAATCTAGAAAACTGTTGACAAGAGGGACTACAGTAGGGTGAACACTGAGTTCATCTCATCTTAACCTGTACCTAAGTTAGTGGTAGGAAGAAAAGAAGGGAGGTAAATCAGTGAGTGCCGCCTTTTTTGAAATAACCTGAATGTTTTTTGTTGTTGTATTAGCCTAGGAAAAATCATACACATAATCAGCTTTGAGGGACAATCACTATGTGTTAGTATATGTTTATGTCACTTCTTAGAAAAGCTGGGACCCGTGGAAGGAACTGGGTTGTTGGTGTTTTTAAGAAGTCTGCACTGCAGATGGAAGCCCCACTTAGGCCAGGGGGGAGGGGACACAGACCTTCCGAGCTGCACTGTTCTATACCTCTGGATTGAGGGTAGTCCCAGGAGAGGCCTCCGAGTGGCACCAAGGTGCTCGCCTCTGAGGACAGCCGTGTAACTCAACTGCATCAGTAGCGTCTTGACCGACTTAGAAGCTATTCTCATTCCCTCCTTGCCCTTCCATGTGGATTTGCTGCCTCCTTGTGTTTCTATTAGAATAAAAATAACAAAAAGCAAGATTATGAGTGGAAACCAAGAAAGACAGATTACTCTTCTCAGACTCCTTTACTGCTTCTTCCTGTTCTCCCCAACTTCTCAATGGTGGGGTGTGCTCCCCAGGACATTCTTCTGTATTTGTATTCACTCCCTAGGTGACCTCACCCAGATTTATTACTTCAAATACAAGACACCGTTGACCCTTAACAACACAGGTTTTTTTCGGCAGGTCCACTTCTACGTGGATTTTTTTCAATAAATACAGTACAGTAAATGTAATTTCTTTTCCTTATGATTTTCCCTTTTTTTTTTTTTTTTAAGATTTATTTATTTATTTGAGAGAGAGCACAAGCAGGAGGGGCAGAGAGAGAATCTCAAGCAGACTTAGTGCTGAGCTCAGAGCCTGACCTGGGGCTCGATCTCACCACCCTGAGATCACGACCTGAGCTGAAACCAAGAGTCAGACACTTAACCAATTGTACCACCCAGGCACCACTTTATAATTTTCTTAATAACATTTTCTTTTCTCTACCTTACTTTATTGTGAGAATATAGCATATAGTACATATAACATACAAAATATGAGTTAATCAACTTTATATTATCAGTAAGGCTTCCTGTCAACAGTAGACTATTAGTAGGTAAGTTTTGGGGGAGTCAAAAGTTATATGTGGATTTTCGACTGTGCGGAGGGTCAGCAGCCCTAACCCTCACATTGTTCAAGAGTTAACTGTGTATACGTATGACTCCCAAATGCCACCTCCAAGCCAGACCTGGCACCCAGCCTCCAGGCTCAGATATCTGCCTACGACATCTCCCTTTGGTGGTTAGGTAGATAGCTCAGAATTCAGCATGTCTTACATGGTCTACTGTCTTGTACCCACTCCATCCAGAGCTTTCCCTGTCAAGGTTGGTGGCAAGTTCCTCAGGCCAAAAATCCCTGACTTCTCTGTTCCATACCCTACCTCCAGCACATCAGGAAATTCTGTGGTCTCAACCTTCAAATTATGTCCAGATTCCAAAGTGCTTTTCACACCCCTGCTACCACCACCCTGACTTGAGCCACATCATCTCTCCTAGACTAGTGGTCTCCCTGTTCCTGCCTTTGCTACCCTAAAGGTCTCCTAAGCATAAGTGAAATCATGATACTTCTCTGCTCAAATACCTAAGTTAGCTCCTCATCTCATTCAGTAAAATCCAATACCCTTATAGTGCCTGCAGGCCTTCCATGGTCTGCTGCTTACCTCTCTGCCTTTACCTGTGACCCCATTCCCCCCACTCCAGCCATGCTGGCCTCCTGAGGTCCCTCCCTGCCTCTGGCTGTGCCCAGCTGAGCCCATTGCCCGGGCGTGTTTCTGTAGACGTCCCCTGAGCCACCTCCCACGCGTCCTCCAAGCCTTGCTCAGATGTCACCTTCTCCAGAAGTAAGGCGCACTTGCTCTGACCATTCTGCTTTAGAGTGCTAGTGGCACTCCTGAACCCCCTTTTCCTTACCATTTTTTATTTTTTTTATTTTTATTTATTTATTTATTTATTATTTCTGTAGCATTTACTACCTTCTAGCTTGCTCTATAATTTGCTTGTTTATTTTGTTTACTTTTTATCTCTACCTGTTGGAATGTCAGCTCCATGAAAACAGTGGTCTTTTGTCCAGTTCCTCAGTGTATTTTATGGGCCTAGAACAGGACCTGTCTCTAAAGTAGTGATTAAAAGGAAAATGGAGGCCGTCAGGGAGGCAGAAGGAGCAGGAGAGTCAGGACAGCTGAGAGGCCCAACAAGACAGGAATGGAAGGCTCTCCCCTGAGTGATGACCCTGGCAAGCCCCTTCTCTTTAGTCAGGGAATTCAGTGGAGATAGATGTCTTTACCCCGTTCATGTTGGGGCAGCGGTGGGCTGTGGGAGCCTTGAGAAGGCGGAAGTTCAGTCATCCGCACACCTCAGAGTGCCCTCTCCAGCCAGCCTGAGGGCCTGCCTCCCACCAGCACTTGGGTGCACTTGGGCTGCAATTCTGGAAGCCGACTGGTGCTGCAAATGGCCTGTGTCTGCAATAACAGACGTCAGTCATGCTCTCTGCTGTCAGGGTAGCTTTCCAACCATTCACACCTGGTTTACAGATGAGAGAATGTTGAAAGCATTTGCAGTTACAAGACCAGTGGGAGTTATTCTCTGCTAATACTTTCAAGAAAGTTGTTTGGTTTGAGGTTGATCATTTGATTTTATAAAAATTATATGAATTTATTTTATAAAAATGTAATTGAATATAGGGGTGCCTGGGTGGCTCAGTCGTTAAGTGTCTGCCTTCGGCTCAGGTCATGATCCCAGGGTCCTGGGATCGAGCCCCGCGTCGGGCTCCCTGCTCAGTGGGAAGCCTGCTTCTCCCTCTCCAACTCCCCTTGCTTGTGTTCCCTCTCTCACTGTGTCTCTGTCAAGTAAATAAATAAAATCTTTAATATATATATATATATAATTGAATATATGTTATTATATATACGTTTATTTCCTCTTGGGTCTACCTCTTCCGTATGAAAAGCTGGTTGTTACTTTAATAACTAACTTTTCTCATTTTTTTTAGACTTTATCAGTAAAGATTTGCTAAGTCAATTAAATAGCATGCTTGTCATTCGTTATTATTGTCCTAGATTTATTTTTCTTTGGGATAAGCCACGAGGAGCCATTCTCATGAACGCCCGGTGGCAGGTCAGAGCTTTCTCCCAGTGCCTTTGGGGACAGTACAATCAGGAAGCTCAGCTTATCAGAGTCTTCTCACACTCACTTCCTGTGAACCGGGACATGGTTGCGATGAGTCATGAGAAAGGTGCTTGGAGTTGGGATTTGGGGACTCTCCCTGCCTGGCCTGAGGCATGGGTGACAGTGCTGATTCTGGGGGCTGGGATAATAACTCAGTACTTTCCTTTCTCACAGTTGTTTCCTCTCTTTGCTCCTGGTGGCTGCTGTGGTTTGGAAGATCAAACAAAGTTGTTGGGCCTCCAGGCGTAGAGAGGTAAGCCTCAGTGGATAAAGGTAAAGGTTCCTGAATGCCTCTAAGAGCTTCTTCCTTTTTATTTCTCAGAGCAGGTCGGTTTTAGCTACTTAGCGATCATTGATAGACATACCAAAGGGGGGACTAATGCTGCCCATTCTGCAGAATATGGTCAGTAGATTTTGATTAGTCTATATAAAGTATAATGAGTTCTGCACCACATGCTTGTAACTTTCTAAAAGGAATCTTTAGCATTGACCCATAGCTGCCCATTCTACTCATTCTACCAGCCCTCTGTCCTTAACTCAGGCAGGAGATCTGAGGGCTCAGTAGCAGAGCTTTTCATGAGAATGAGAGTAAAATCAACCAGCTAAGCATCTCAGAAATGTCTCATCACTCAAAGAAAGATAAATCAGTGTCTAGTTAAGTTTTTGCTTGAGTTTTACTTTTTAATGAGTCTTGACTTATTTCCAGAGCTCCATTCCAAAAGTCATATCAAAATGAAACAAGATGAAACCAGAGAGGGAGACAAAGCATAAGAGGCTCTTAATCTCAGGAAACAAACTGAGGGTTGTTGGAATGGAGGGGGTGGGAGGGATAGGGTGATGGGGTGGCTGGGTGATGGACATTGGGGAGGGTATGTGTTGTGGTGAGCGCTGTGTATTGTGTAAGACTGATGAATCACAGACCTGTACCCCTGAAACAATACATTATATGTTAATAAAAAAAAAAAAAGAGTAAGTCAAGCAAATATTTACGGTTGACAAGTCAAATAAATAAACTTGGTTAAAAGTGACAACATAAAATCTTTATCGCAACTTTCACCGATGTTATTACTCTGCCTTCTAGTAGTCCCATCTATTGTTGCATTGTTGATAATGGAAGGGCACTGAGATCTAGGCTGACGTTCGCTCCTCGGTCTTCTGTATCTACTCATGCCCTTTTCTATATAATAATTGATCTATAGGGGCCGCCTGAGTGGCTCAGTCGTTAAGCGTCTGCCTTTGGCTCAGGTCATGATCCCAGGGTCCTGGGATCGAGCCCCGCATCGGGCTCCCTGCTTGGCGGGGAGCCTGCTTCTCCCTCTCTCACTCCCCCTGCTTGTGCTCCCTCTCTGGCTGTCTCTCTCTCTCTCTGTCAAATAAATAAATAAAATCTTTTTAAAAAGATTGATCTGTACACAAGATTTAGAAGAGAACGGAAATATCCCAAATCAAAACTCAGAAGCACGCAGCATTGTTCCCTGAACATTAATGTCTATAATGAGAGCCTCCTCCTGGGGGCCATGACCCCTTTTCTGACCCATGTAAAGGTGATGTTAGCATAGAGGTAATGTTGCATCCTTTTTATTATCCTTCTGAAAATTCAGTGGGTAACATATTCAGAGGGATTTTTTAATAGCTCCATTGCTAAGACATTTTAAAATCCCAATGAATTGTACAGTGTTGTAAAAAAAAAAAAAAAATACAAGTTATCCAAATGGAGTAAGAAAGAAGTGGGAAGCCTCAATAAACCAGTAGCCAGGGAAGGAATTGAAAACTTGTCAAAATATTACTGTCTCCACGAAGGGCATTACCCCGGGGGGTTTCCATTTGAAATGAACTTATGGAAATAATAATAGTCTATTTCTCCTTGAGTGCTTAGGAGAATTAATTATTTCCAAAATATATAAACTGTTCCAGAGTAAGGGAAAAGATGGAAAGCTTAAGGAGTCCTAATTCATTATATGCACAAAAACTTTGAAACAAAATGTTTAACATAAGGCCAGTCACACAGTGAGTGTATGTGGAGCAGTCTAATTTACCAGTGTAATAACAGGATCATTTCCTACCAGAAAACCTATCAGAATAGGTTATTTCAGTGGGTAAAAATAGAACCTAAATTTTTAGTAGTGGCCAAGTAATCACTTAGTCATTTATTGAAATTCAACGCTGGTTCCTGGTTTAAAAACAAAACTCTTAGTAAACTCAAAAATAATACCTCCTTTTAACACTATAAAGAATATCCAGATAACCAACATCACTCATGATATAAAAATACTAGAAGTTGTACCAACAAAATCTAGACAAGTTTGTCATAATGAGCTGACATTTGAGCATTTCTAAATTCCAGGCACTGTTCTAAGAGGTTTTATATAGATTAACTAATTTACCCTTCGTAACAAGCCCATGAAATAGTTACTGACCCTGTTTCACAGATGAGGAAACTGAGGCTCAGGGAGGTGGAATAATTGACCATTGCACAGTTACTAAGAGGCCAAACTGGGCTTTCAACTTGGGACTTCGGTCTTCACAGGCCACGTGCCTAGTCCTGTAGTCCCCATCGTCACTTAATTCTGTTCTGGATGTTCTAGGCTGTGCACTCGGAGAAAGAGAAATAAGAAGTTTTATTACTGTTGGAAAGGGGACAAAATTACGATTTTCAGATAAGATGATGGATGCACTGTATAGTAGTGATTTGCCTGCCTAAAAAGTAATAAGTATATCAAAAATAAATCAGTGAAGACAAACAGCCAACTAGAAAACATACTTGAAAGAAAATATGGAGAGGATGAACACCTTGTAGAAAAAAAGGTTTTTAAAAAGTATGCTTATGAATCTAAATAAAATTTTTAAAAGATATTTCTTCATTCTATAGGAATGGTGAATGTCTGGTGGAGGAAAGATTTTCTTTCTTTTGCCACACCGGAGAGCATGCTTTATCAAAGAGGAAGGAAGAATTAGAAGATTCCTACCTCACAGGGTTAAGATAGGCTTTATTTAGGTTCAGTAAGAGTAACAGTTTCTTCAGCATATTATTTTTTAAATCATTTAAACTTCTTCAAAAATCCCAGATTAAACTTCTTTAAGAGTTCCCCCACGCCTAAAAAAAGTATGCTTATGACACAGTTGTTATCAACAAATTAACTAAGCTTTTACCCTTGTGATTTAAAATTTCTCTGTAACTATGAACCTGACTGTTCAAAATATATTTCAGCATTTCTACAATTTCAGTCATGTCTTAACCCTCTCAGAATTGTAGAAGAAATGACTTAATGGGATTTATAACAACAAAAACAATAGCAGCTGACACAGCTTAAGTGCTTGCTAGACGCCAGGCTCCGTTTTACTTGTTTTTACACACATTATCTTCTGCACCCTTCATAAAGGAACTTCTGAATTGGGGGAGCATAGGCACCCTGTCCTACTGTGACTCCAGCTCTGGAATAGCACAGAACCCAGAGTAGGGTTGCTGCATAGATTTGTTGAGTAAGTGGACCAACAGCTTGACAAGATGTAGAATGTTAGTATTTTAAGAAAATGTTTAACATAAAAATATCCTTCTAAAACTGAGCGCTGATCTATCCAGACTAAGATTCTGTCTCCTACCATAGTTCCAAGGGGGTGGTTTGAAGTCAGGCCTTGTTGTCTTCCTTGGCATGACCTCCAAACTTCAGTGACATGCCCAGATCTCCAATATCCTAAATGATATATGATTGATAGATATTGATCCACCATGTGCGAGGCGCTGAGCTGGTTTCAGTGTCTCCTTTGAACCTACTAACACTCTTAGGATTAAAAACCCATTTCAGAGAAGAGGGAACTGAAGCCCAGAGACTTTAAACACCTTTTTTAAGGTGATACAACTGGAAAGCATTGGATCAAAGGTTCACATCCAAGCCTCCCTAAATCCAGAGCCCCTGCATCTCCCTCTGACTGTACCACACTTCACATGTGTTTGTTTTTAGCTTATACCACCCCTGTGAACAAAGAGCTCTTTCCATTCCTATCTGTGGTCTCAATACTTGGTTCAAGTTTCAGTAGGAAAGAAGAAAGGCTGGCTCTAGTAACAAAAATATGAGGAGACAGGGCTACATCATTTATCGTATGTACTTAACAAACAGGCAGCATGGCATTCTGTCCATCAGTACCTTAGCATGTATCTGTAACAGGCAAGGACTTTTTCTTTAATATGATGATAGTGCTGTTATCACATCCAACAAAATTTAGTAAGTCCTGATGGTACCTGGTCTGTGTCCAGTTTTCTCCAGCTGTCTCAAAAATGTCGCTTTGGACTTGATTTGTTTGAAGCGGGCAGGATGAGGTACTTTTAATATGTCGTGTTCCCTAATAAAATCCCCTCAGTACTCTGTGCGCTAACGCTTGCCACAATATGACTCCGTAGCAACTTCTTCGAGAGATGCAGCAGATGGCCAGTCGTCCCTTTGCCTCCGTAAATGTTGCCTTGGAAACAGATGAAGAGCCTCCTGATCTTATTGGGGGGAGTATAAAGGTGAGAATGTGGTTCAAAAGTCCCGAAAACTTGTCAGAACTCAGGCTTCTAAGTCTGGGGAGACCACAGAGAACAAGAGCCTTATTCTGTTGCCTCGTAATTATGTGTTCCTCTCTCTCTCTCTTTTTAACAATAAGGCAACACGCTGATGTTGTCAGATATTCTTTTGCTTTCGTTCTTCAGTCTTTCATGTTGTTAAGCATTCTCATGTTCAAGGAATTTAAAAATATGAATGGTTTGTCTCAAATTCTTGTTAAGTATTCTGTGGCGTAATACTTTAAAAATTTATATTGGAAAAGAGCTAAATTGAAACACTGCTTTTTATAAGTAGTTTAGGGAATTTTCTCAAAGGGGCAAAAATTATAATTCACTATGCATTCCATGGAATGTAAATATTTCTGACTCCTCCCAAAAAAATGATGAAGAAAGAAAAGTTTCTCTTTTGGCAAAATGATGAACTATTTCAGATGCTCTGGGGAAACAGTTA
Source organism: Halichoerus grypus (assembly GCF_964656455.1). NCBI lineage: Eukaryota > Metazoa > Chordata > Mammalia > Carnivora > Phocidae > Halichoerus > Halichoerus grypus. The sequence goes on along the minus strand of NC_135721.1, from coordinate 109,677,786 downwards.
TAGAACCTGAATTTTAAAATACTTATTAAAGCATTACTGAGCTCATAGGAAGTAGGTGAAATTCCCAGGGAATATTCTCCTATCCCTCCCCCAAAAAAGGACAAATCGTGAACCAAAACCAGAACGATGTGTGGTCTGAAGTGGTTCCAGATTGGTAACACACCATGACTCCCAGCCGACATAGGTGCAGATCCTCTCTGTGGGAAAGCATCCCCATTTCAGCCATGTAGGATCCCCAGAGATCAAGATCAAGCAATCAGAGATCACCAAGGACAAGAGAGACAAGCCACTAGGAATAGGAGTTAGCAGATACCATGGACAGTGGTTTAGACAGGACTTCACACGTTAGAGCGGCATCTAAAGCGTATAATATAGCTCTGTATGAAATGTTTAAAGACGTGAAAGATGGAATCATAAAGATGAGGACACCATGAATCAAGAATGACCAGATCTAAAAAAGAACCAAATGGAACTGTTAGAAATGGACAATACAGGGGCAGCTGGCTGGCTCAGTTAGTAGAGCACGCGACTCTTGATCTCGGGGTTGTGAGTTCCAGCCCCATGTGGAGTATAAAGATTACTTAAATAAATAAATAAACTTAAAAAAAAAATAAATGGAACATATAGGGGTTGAAATTTTTTAAATGACTCCGTCTACATTTTAAACAGCACATCAGATACAAGTAAAGACAGAACTTTTGAACTGGAAGATGAATCTGAAGAAATTGCACAGAATGCAGAACAGAGAGACAAGAAGATGGAAACTATGACAAATGATAAGAATATGGAGGATAAAATGAGAAGACCTAACATGTATTTTATATCTATACTGTAGGATTGCCACAGTGTGAAGAAATTAGAACCCTTGAGCATTGTTAGTGGGAATGTGAAATGATGTAGCTGCTGTGGGAAACAGTATTGGTCTCCCTCAAAAAAATAAAAATAGAATTACCATATAATCTATCAGTTCCTCTTCTGGATATATACCTGCAAGAATGGAAGACAAGGTCTCAAAGATATATTTGTACACCCATGTTCATAGCAGCATTATTCACAGTAGCTAAAAGATGGGAGCACCCTAATGTCCATCAGTAGATGAATGGGTATGCAAAATGTGGTCTATACATACAAAGGAATATTATTCAGTCTTAAAAAGGAAGGAAATTCTGACACCTGCTACAACATGGGTGAACCTTGAGGACATTATGCTAAGTGAAATAAGCCAGTCACAGAAAAACAAATACTGTAAGATCCCACTTTTCTGAGTTATCTAGAATACTCAAGTCCATAGCGACAAAGTATAATTGTGGTTGTTAGGGGTTGAGAGAGAGGGGAATAGGGAGTCACTATGGGTGTAGGGTTTCAGTTCTGCAAGATGAAAAGAGTTCTGAAGATGGATGGTGATGATGGTTGCATAACAATATGAATCTACTTAATACCTCTGAAGTGTACACTGAAAAAGGGTTAGGATGGGGGGCTCCTGGGGGGGCTCAGTTGGTTAAGCATCTGCCTTTGGCTCAGGTCATGATCCCGGGGTCCTGGGATCGAGTCCCACATCAGGCTCCCTGCTCAGCGGAGAGCCTGCTTCTCCCTCTCCCACTCCCCACTTGTGCTCTCTCGCTATCTCTGTCTCTCCCTGTCTCAAATAAATGAAGTCTTAAAAAAAAAAAAGGGTTAGGATGGTAAATGTTATGTCTATTTACTACATTAATAAAATAACTGGGGGGAAAAAAAGAAAAGATCACCTAAAGGAAATGACAGAGCAACAACTGACTTCTCATTAGTAACATCAAAAGCCAAAAGAGCGTGGAAGAATGTCTCTAAATGACATCAGGAGGAGAACTGCCAACCTAGAATAGCGTGCCCAGTAACTGCCTTCCGAGAACAAGGACAGAAGCACGATTTCTTCCGATGAGAAGGAAAGCTGAGTTGGCCACCACAGACCTGTACAAAAGAAATGTCTACAGGATGTGCTCAGAGAAAGGCAAACTACCCAGGACTGAGGAATGAGAAGGAATAGTGAGAAAGTGAAACGGTAAGCATGTACATAAATCTAAGCGAACGTGATAAAATAACAATTTGTGGGATTAATAAAACAGACAAATCTAAAGTACTAAGCAGCAGCACTATATGTCATATGTCAATGGCATATGACCCAGGTGGTTACTCTGTCGAACGCTTTATTGACGCTCTTTCCAGGACACACTCTCTCACCTTCTGGGGGCTCTTGCTCAGTGTTCTCTGTGTAGCCCTCTCCATGGCCCCACACCACTAATGGTGCAGGGCCACCTCAGTCTTTGGGCCTCCTCTCACGTCTTTTTGCACCCAGTCCTTTGGTGACTTAGTCTGCTCAAGCTGCTATAACAAAGCGCTGGAGACTGGGTGTCCTAGAAACAACAGAAATTTCTTACAAATTCTCGAGGCTAGGAAGTCCAAGATCGAGGTGCTGGCAGATTCAGTGTCTGGTGAAAGCACCCTTCCTGGTTCGTAGATGGTGCCTTCTCACTCTGACCTTACATGGTGGAAGGGGCTAGGGAGCTCTCGGGGGTCTCTTTTATGAGGGCACTAATCATCTCTCAAAGGCCCTACCTCCAAATATCGTATTAGGCATTAAGATTTAACATTACAGATTTTAGAAGGACACAAACATTCAGACCAAGAAGTGATCTTTTCCATCATGGGTTTATTTTAACACCATCTCTCTGTTCGGACCTCTCCTGTGAGCCTCCAACTCCTATATCCAATTGCTTGCTTACTCGGTATCCCCAGTTGGATGTCTTAGCAGCCATCTCAGAGTTAACATAGCCAAAGCTGAGCTCTGGATATTATCCCTCACACCTCTTCTTGGCATATCACCCCCAACTCAGTACCTCATCCTAGCCGCTCAGGCCAAAATCCTGGAACTGTGCTTGGTCCGTGCTTGCTCTCATTCTCATCGGACAGCCAGTCCATCAGCACACGTCTTTGGTCCTGTCTTCCACCAGCACACACACCTACACCCCTATCACTGCACTGTCCTCTCACCCACCCCGTCCTTCCCTGTGCTGCAGCCACAGTGGTTCCAGAAGTCATTTTCTTCAACCAAATTGAAGAAATGAATGACATATTTGGAGGTATGGCAGGCAGAATTCTAAAGATGGCCACCAAGATTCCCAGCTCATGGTTTTTCAGTCAAACACTACTCTAGGTGCTGCTCTGAAGGGATTGGGCAAAAGTCATACAAATCCCAAGGTAGCTGAGACCTTAAGACACTGAGGGACTTTCTCTGGCTGGTGGCAGAAGAGGAAACGTGCAAAGGACTTGGCACACCACCACTGATTTGAAGCTGGAGGGTAGGGGACCTCAGACCTACAGTTGCAAGGAACTGGATTCTGCCGGCCATCTGAGGCCGCCTGAATGAGTTTTGAACAGATTCTTCCCTAGAGCCTGCAGGAAAGAGCCGGCCTAGATGCTAACTTGACTTCCACCTGTGAAGATAAAAGCTGAGATCATGGAGACCTTTGAGAGATAAGAGCTGGGAATTTTCCAGAACTGATGGAAGAGATGAACAGACCTGTATCTGTAAGCAAGAACCCTGCAGAGCTCTCCTGGACTTCTGACCTGCCCAACTGAGATAGACAATAGTAGGTGCTGTTGTAGGCAACTAAGTTTACTCAGCAGTAGAAACTAATAGAGGGCATCTTTAAAAATTACGAGGGGGTGGGGTAACTGGGTGATGGACATTAAGGAGGGCACTTGATGTAATGAGCACTGGGTATTAGATAAGACTGATATAAGACTGATGAATCACTGACCTCTACCTCAGAAACCAATAATACATTATATGTTAATTAATTGAATTTAAATTTTAAAAAAAATGAAAAAAAATCACGTGTGAAGGCTGCATCATTAACACTTGAGAAACACTGGTTTAGGTAATTCTTTGTTATCTCCCACCAGACTGTTCCCAAACCCATTGCCCTGGAGCCGTGTTTTGGCAACAAAGCTGCTGTCCTCTCTGTGTTTGTGAGGCTCCCTCGAGGGCTCGGTGGAATCCCTCCTCCTGGGCAGTCAGGTGAGTGGATGAGGGCCAGTGACAAACCAGACGTGAACTTGGGTAAAGAAGCGATAGTGAACAGGAGGCACGTGCCTACCTCGTGTCATTGTAAGGATTCGGGGAGATGATCCCATTGTCCCTGGTGTTCCCTAAACTGTCTGTCCAGAGGTTCCTTCCCAGGGACAAGCTGGGATTGCCCCTCTCCCTCGGCCTCCCGGAGGTATGGACGCTTCCGCCCACACCTTCCCTTCCCTTCCCTATGCTCTTCCGTGGTCATCTTACCTACTCTTCGTGGCTCCCAGCTAGCTCCTCCAAGCTGTCCACTCTCAAACTGGTATTTGTAGCACTACTGCCTGTCTTTTGCTTTTTCACTCTGTTAAATATAAGGCACAAACAGCAATTATCACAGCTTAAAGGAAGTCTTGGAAGGGTACTCACAATCCTGCCATCCAGCACCCACCAGTGTTCATTGTTCTCTTTCCTTTCCAGCCCTGGCAGCAGCTTTGTTGAAATGATTGTATAGATTTAATTTTTATTCTTCTTTTTTCATATAACTATCATAAACATTTTGACACTTTGCTATGTAACATTTTACCAGTTTCTTTTATGCAATTCCATCCAGTACACAAATCATAATTTCGATAAACATCCTCTTATTAAACACTAAGAAGATATGGAATACAGTTTCGGAAATATCCTGATTAATCATGGAGTACTTTGGAGGGATACGTCAGACAAGATGCACAATATGGGGGGCTTTTTTTTTTTTTTTTTTTTTTTAAGATTTTGTTTATTTGACAGATAGCAAGAGCAGGAACACAAGCAAGGAGGGGAAGGGGGAGAGGGAGAAGCAGGCTTCCTGAGGAGCAGGGAGCCCGATGCAGGGCTCGATCCCAGGACCCTGGGATCACGACCTGAGCCGAGGGCAGACGCTTAACGACTGAGCCACCCAGGCGCCCTGCACAATATATTTTAGACAGCTTTCAGTTGAAGTGATTCTGGGGGTCAGGGTTGCCTTAGCCAAGGAAAGCCTTGTGTCTGTGATAAAGTATGTCTCAGAATCCTTGCCCAGCCCCGGAACTCCAAAGCCTCCTGAGTGCAGCCCTCAGATCCAGAGCCGCCTCCAGCTGAGCTCTCGAAATGGTTTCTGGATCCTCACGAGGGAGGTCTTTAGGCTTGGCCAGGCCTAAGGGGGGGCTTCATTTCATAGGGGAACAGCTTGATTTGCTCTGACCTAGGGATGTGAGTTCACCTCCTAACTCAGCCTTATCCATGTCAAGGACAGAATGACCCATTGACCTGAACTCTGGAGCGTTGTCTCCTGTTACTTCCCAGCTCAGCAAACTTGGCCTGTGCTCTCTGAGAGCAAGGCCCTGGCTAGAGTAGGGAAGTGACAGGCTTGCAGTACTGTGGCCTTTCCTGCCCTGTCCTTTCCCTGATAGGCCCCATCCCCTTCACTTCCTGATGAAGGCCAGCTCACTGCTTGAGACCCACCCCAAGTGAGACCATTCCCCCATTTTAGATGGTCTCTTCTCTACCCCCCATTTTAGTTGGTCCTTCCTCTGGACTCTGCCTTTGCTAAAAACAGTGTCACTGGTGTGGATTCCCCACTGCACGCCAGGCACATAAAACCTCCACCCCACTCCCCCCATTCCTCCATTTTTATAGGCTCAGTGGAGTAACAGGTGGCACTAACATGGCTCATGAGGACCTCAGCTGGGTGCTGAGCCTCCACTGGCTCATTCACATGTGTTGAGAATCCAGCTCCCCCAGAACCGTGCCTTCCCCACTGAACATCAGGTTAATCAGTTCCTAGTACAAAAAGGAGAATGGAACCCACTAGACCCTAAAGCAAGGGTGGTGGGGGTGGTGGGGCAACGAGCCAGGTACCATTCTAAGATGTTCACATGGGTTCACTCAGTGACTCCTCACACATGCCGTGTCCTGTTATTGTCCCCATTTTACAAATGAAGAAACGGAGGCATGGGGCGGTTAAAGATCCTTATATATTCCAAAGCCTGGCCCCAGAGTCTGTCCTAACCTGTCTAGGATAGATACGAAAATAACTAGTGCTGGCTGAGTGATGTGGAATGAATCTGAATTTACTGATCAAGAGTGCTGCTTTTTCTTGGCACCCTTTTGGAGGCCCGCAGAAAAATGTAGCACTTAGAGCATGACTGCAATCTTTCTTAAATGCTCCAACTGCCAGGCAGAGCTCTTTGCTTCACTGATCTGCTGAACAGCAAGCTACATCTGTTGTGTAAAAAGTGGGGAGGGGAGAAGAATATGTGTGCGTATTTGCATCAGTAAACCCTGAAAGGATATATACAGATTACTGAAAGCAGTGCTCGGGTGGAGGGAGGCACAACGCAGAAGGAAGGAAGGCTTTTCCCCTCTATACTTATTTATTTGTTCATTGCACCCCGGGAATGTTAAAAAAAAAATTTTTTTCTGAAATTATGTTTAAAGACAAAGCAAGCTGCTCCTCACCACGTGTTCCCCGTGGGCTCTCCCCAGGTCTCGCGGTGGCCAGCGCCCTCGTGGACATTTCTCAGCAGATGCCAATAGTGTACAAAGAGAAGTCAGGAGCCGTGAGAAACCGGAAGCAGCAGCCCCCCGCGCAGCCCGGGACCTGCATCTGAGGCCGGGCCGGGGAGTCTCCGTGAGCGAGCTGGGGGGGGGGCCGGCGCGCCGGCGCCATCAGCAGGGAGGGGGCAGGCGGGGAGATGCTCCGTGGAGTGGGCCGAAGACTGGAAACCCTCGAAACATCCGACTCCTCTGCATGTTCACGAGCTTTCTTTGCCGGTTTCTCCCATCTGTGCTCCAGCACCTAACCTTTTACTTTTGCATAGGAAATCATTATTTAAGGGCAGGTCCAGGGGTGACCCAGCTGTTGCTGGAGGAGGCCGGGGCAGAGCCAGTGAGAGAGCTGGGAGCAACACTCAGGTTCACTTGTGGAAAACCGTGCTTGGGGCTGTCTCAACTTGCAAAAAACAGAAGATGTAGTGTTTACAAGTAGACATTCACCACCAGTCGTTCTTGAACATGGTCTTTTAAAAACTAGTCAGATGAATGAATTTGTTCTCATCTGAAGCCTGCTATCTTTTTTAAAAGATGTGCTACTTATTCTCGCATGATGTAGGCGAACCTCTCTCTTGCAGGGAGGAGCTTTTTTCTAGTTGAGAATAAACAAAGGTCCATCTCTTTTGAATCATATCAAACTAAGGTAGAAGGGGGCTATTTTAAATGTCAAGGTCAGCAGTGTTACTTAGAATGTAAACTGATGTAATAGGTAGTTTTCTATAGCAACTTGATTAATTTATTCTTAATCCATTTGAAATCCTCTCCCTCTCTCTGTCTCTCCCCCTCTCTGTCTCTCTCTCTGTCTCTCTCTCTCTCTCACACATACACACACACACATACACACACACTAAGTGCCTAGACTTGAAATAGATCTAGCAATTGGAAAGTTAGTAAGCCTAAGTTTTTCCATAATTGCATTCCTACATTCTTATAAAATTTAAATAGCTACCATTGGCAATCTGCTCTTTTTCTAAAATCTAATTTGCAGCCAGGAAAGAATTTTCTCACCCCAGGGAACGTTTAACCTAGCAGCAGGGACTGAGAGGAAAGCAGAAATGACCAAACTGTGAAAGCTCCTGTTTATGTTGTTGTCAAAAGACAGGAGCACTAAATAAGGTGTGGTCCTCATGTGCCCCCTGCCCCCCGCCCCCCACTCTAGGCCTGACGTTGGCTCCAGCCCTTCTGGCCACTCCTGCCAGGACACCACAGAGGCAGGGACTCGTCCATGTTACATGTCTCCCTTGGGCAGAAAGGAGCATGCCAGCCCTTAGGATCGCTGCATCAAAGAGCAGCAGTGTGCCCTAGAGCCTGCCTTGAGCTGCTGGGCCATCCTCAGGCTGCTGGTGGAATTGCACGCCCAAAGCCTGGAGAAGGACCTGGAACTGTTTGCCGGCTCTCCTCCAGGAGAGGCTCAGCGTCGGCCCTCCCATCCTCCTTCCCAGCCCTGGGTGGTGGCTGTGGGCAGGGCAGTGACCACTGAGAAGGATGAAAAGCACATAGAGAATATGGATAAGGAGGAATAACCATGCCAAGTGGAAAGTGACCAAGTTGAAGTGGGGCGGGGCAGTCCTGCTCTTCTCCGCAGGCCGCTGCCTGGGGGTCGTGGTGTCCCTGTGTATGGTGCTCTGTATTCCGGCATTACGCGGCAGCCTCCACAGGTCTTTCTTCCGCTTCAAAACTTGGGGTTCTCTAGCGTTACCCCACAGGGATGGCCCTCTAGACAACCACACTCGTTTGTGAATTTGGAGAAATTAATACTCGAAAGAGCAAAGACTGCAGCTTTTCACCTTGACATGCAGTGCCTAGAGTAGGAATGCTGTCTCTTTCCCAGCCCTCGCCCATGAAGAGTTGCCTGGAAAGATGTTTTCATGGAAGTTGAACCCTAAAACACTGTCTGATGCACAAAACACCTCTACTTTGAGACTCGCCTCTCAAAAAGCTGCTTTTTCACATCATTGGCAAAGAGCAGACAATTCTAGAAAAGACCCCCTTCTCTCTCAAGCTTCCCACATCCCTGCTCCACATCACGGCACCCACAGAGAGCCTGCCTCAGACTGGCGCTTTCCCCCTATAATTGCCATGAGGCCTCTTGGCAGAGAGAGGGAGGTCGCTGGAGAAGGACCCCCCACAAGGAAAATCCTTGTTTGTTCAAAGGACCAGTGTTTCTTTGGCCAAAGAAGTCTCTTCCCCATGGCTTCCCAGGCCTTGAAATAACATGCACCGTGTCCCATAGCACCTGGTTTGGTGTTTTGCTTTTCTAAAAGATAGTTTATTTTTAAAAAGGAAGGAAAAAGGAGCAAGTGATGTTTACTTCTGCTCCAACAGTGGAGAAACAGCTGAATCCACCTGCTTCTCCTTTGCAGCCAATAGCAAACAGCTTCCTCGGGGCTCAGGCCAGAGGAAGGGAGGGGCAGGAGAAAGAGGCGCTCAGCTTAGGAGCCAGTTACCAAGAGGGAATCATCTGGAACTTCAGAGAAATGCCTGCGTGTCACAGGAGAGCCTGTATATAAGTTAAAATAGTCACGAAAACATTGATGTTGCACTTGTACATAATTATACAGTAGTGTCCAGAATGTTCAGACATTCAGAGTGTACATAAAACAAAACTACGTCGATGTATTTTTATTAAATGTAACGGTGTCTGAGTTTTACCTAATATGTTTTTGTGCCACATACCGGATATCCAAGTCTAAAGAAGTCCTCTCATTGGGCCCTGATACATTGATAACAAAACCAAAAAAAGGGGGGGGCATCCCCATCATGCCAGTGTGTCCAGATGCATCTGGTCCGAATTGGTTGATTCTAGAACAGAAATCGTCTGCCGGTACACAGAGGAGAACTCAGGCGTCGAGTGCATTTAAACAGCATTGTGTGAGGAGCCTCGAAGGCAGCGGGCATGTCGCTGTCACCTGCAGGCTCTGCAGGGGGTCATGAATCTTTCTGTTAGCCTCTTGCTACTGTGCCTGGCCACGGATGACCAGTCTTGTCCTGAGAAGCGTTTCTCTTAGTCTCTCAGTTCAAAGACTCTATGAGATTTTCCAGAAAGGGGTTTTCCAGGCTGCCTTTTGTTCCGTTTGGTCTACAATTTGAATGACCATTTCCCGGGACTGTGGTTTCCTGTACTGAAAACCGGGGTGGGAGTAGGGTGGCCGGTTCACTGACAGATCGCTCCCGTTCCCTCCTGCGGATCCGCGCCCAGCCTGGCCTCCTGTCCGCGCCCCACTCCTCGTCTTACAGCGCTCCCTGTGAGATCAGCTCGAAGAGATGGAGGAGGTGTGGAGAGAAGGCAAGCCACACTTCCCCCCCCTCCAGCTGCCCTGGAGGAAAAGTTCCCCTGGGCAGGAAAACAGCAGAACATCTGGGGGTGAGGCCTGAAGCCCCCGATGGGAGACACACCGACCGGGAAGCCCAGGGCGGACGTGGACGCGCGAGAAGACCAGAGCCCTCTCGGTAGAAAGAAGACATGGGACCTTTTCAGTGCAACTCGCTCCGTCAGTTCAACGGAGTGTATCTGGGGGAGGGGGTGGGGGTTCACTTCCTCCGGTGCTGGTGTCATTTTTGAGAACACCTTTGATCCTTTAGTCTCTCTCATCCATCCACACCCTCAGTGAATACTCCCTGAGCACTTACTAACAACCTGAGCTATTGCTAGGGCAGTGACCGAGACGGAAAGAAGCTCTTTGGAATTACAGCAAAGCCCAGCTCGCGCCCCTCATCCCAGGAGACCTTTCCTCGTGGCGGTTTCTGTGAGAATTGGCCGCCCTGAGGACAGACCCAGGAAGGCAGAGGGTCTGTCCTGGGGCCGAGCACCAGCTCTCAGTCTGAAATGTGTGCCCAATTTACCAAGCTCGGCTCCAACCATAAAAATCACCGTGATGGCAGGCCCGCCAAGAGACGTTTGCCCGGAATCGTTCAAACTCCTGAACACCCTTACCTGCAGGGAGATGATCTGGAGTGGAGAGGAGAACTGGCGCCTTCTCTTTCAAAGGCAATAATGGAATTGACTTTCAGTAACTGAAATTTGTGCACAAAACATTCTAAACACTAGTGAAGCCTGTTTCGTTGAACTAATTCTGGCTCTGGAAATGTTTTTGTTTTATAGGTATTTACGGTTTTTGTTTTTGTTTTTTTTTTGGTTTGGATTCAAGCTTAGTTTGTTAATATGTATAATTTAGCATCTCTTGCACTCATGTAAATATGGAGTAAGTATTGTAAACTATTTCATTGCTGGGGACTGTGGGTGTTATACATACATTTAGGACTGCAATTTTTTGGTATTTTTTGTATTGTAAAATAACAGCTAATTTAAGCAGGAACAAGAGAATTAAGGGAGGTCTGTGCATTTTAAACACAAATGTGAAGAACTTGTATATAAACAAAAGTAAATACTATAATACAAATTTTCTTCTGAAATAAAAGTAGATCTGGTAAAAATGCGGTTTTTGCTCCAAGTGTTGAATTTTGATTTTGTGTTGTTTTCCTTTATTTTTACAGTTTGGTCATTAGAACCTTACGAAAAGGGGGGAAAATGCTTAAAATGGTTACCAGTTTTCAGACTAAGAGGAAGCACTTGGCATTGAGTGAAGGTCAAGGTATAAAACCAGCAGGGTGGGCACCTCGGCTACCTCTTGGGGTGACGGGGTACAGAGAGCCCTGTGCAGCTTGTGAGCAGACTCCCAGCGTCCCCACTGTAGCTGGCATTGCCCTTGAAGCGACCGTGCTGGGGGTGGGGGGGCGGGGAGGAGATCGGTGTGCAGGGCAGCTCTGCCCTGGCATGGGAGGGTCCCCAGGGTAGGGGCCTGGCGGGGGCTGGGCGCAGCCCAGGCACCCCAGCTGCCCTTGGTCTTTCACCTTCTCGTTCTCTCATGGGTTCCTGAACGTTTAGGTTTTCCAGACTGCTCAGTCTCAGGTGTGCTGACAGGTTGAGTACTCCATGGCCACAGCGTTGTCCTTGGTTCGGAGGTTTTGATCTTCTCACCCAGAAAGCTGTGTCTGTGGGTGCGGCACCTGTGCGTGGAGCAGGGTCAGAATGGTGCACTTCGGCGCCCTGGTGTGGAGTGCAGGAGCCCCAGCAGGAAGGTCGGCGTAAGGGGGGTGGAGAACCGAAGAGGAGACACAAGGAAATGCCGTGGTTGCTGGAGGGGAGGGAGGCCGGGGCACCAGGTCCTGCCAGCCCACCAGCGCTTGGGACTGGGCTGGGGAGGTAAATGGTTGGACTGGTGGCCACTGCCAGGGTGGAGAAGACCACGAAACTGTTCAGGGCGGGAGGGCTGTGGGAGCCACCAAGTGCTTAAGACAGGATGAAAACCTGGGAGTGTGTGGTTTGTGGCAGAAACAACACCGTGTGCTCACCAAGCCCGTTAGATTTTGCCATTGGACCCCCCCCCCGGGGGGGCATAAACTGAGCTGTGGCCAAAGAAGGGATGGACACCAGTTCCAAACTTGGCCCATACGGTGCTCCCGCATGGGACTCCCTGGAGGTCAGGTGCCAAGGAGGTTGGAAGGCACGTGGGTCACTGAGTCACCAGTTAGAGGCAAGTCACCTGCTCAGCAAGAGCTGTGTTCTGGTCTTTGCCTCACTAAAAGGAAACTTCCACTCTAACTGATCCACTGAGATTGGGGGTTTATTACCACGAGTGGCTTTTCTTACTCTCGCTGATAGATTGGTACCCTGAAGCTCAGGGCAACCGTCACCAAAACCTAAAATGCAGGGCTTTGGCTTAGGTCGTGGCCAGGTGGCAGGCAGGGAGCAAACATGGCGGCAGTAGAACAGCTGGGGTCCCCGCCAGGCAGGCGCAAAACATCTGGTGAGGCTGTTCAAGTTCAGCCGTCTACGTGTCTGCTGAGTTTTTAGCTCAGAGGGAAGAAGGTCAAAAAAGAAACAAAGAAAGAAACCCAGAATGTGGCATGTGTTGTTATTGGCTGCTTCTGGCGAGGCACCACAAGGAGGACTTGACTTCCAGAAAGAATTAGCCAGTTTACAAGCCAAAGGGAAAGGGATGGAGGATCCTGAAATCCAGAGTCTTGCAGTGCTGGAAAAGCCAACTCCTCCTGCTTCTGGCCTCCAAACACTAAGAGGCGCTCACGATCCACAGAGACCCAGTAATTCTCGGCCTCCAGGGGTGAGAAGCAGGTGGAGGGTATGGTCTTCCCGCCTGGGCCTCGGAACCTCAAGGCCAGCATCTTGAGGGAGAGGCAACAAGGAAGCAAAGATAGAAAGCCAACTTGAGAACTGCGTCCAGGAAAGAACCAGGAATGTCATCACTGACCCTGGATCTGCCTGGGAAATAAATAAAAAGTGTAGGTTTTGGGGGCTCCTGGGTGGCACAGTCGGTTAAGTGTCCGACTCTTGATTTCAGCTCAGGTCATGATCTCAGGGCAGTGAGATCGAGCCCCGAGTCAGGCTCCGTGCTCAGCCAGGAGTCTGTTTCTCTCTCTCTCTCCCGTCTGCCCTTCCCCCACTCGCTCTCTCTAAAATAAATAAATCTTTAAAAAAAAAAGTGTAGGTTTTTGAGGGAATGACATTGCCAAAGAAACCATTAGTCTGACCTTTAAAAATGTAAACAGCCAACCAACGCTGTGATTCATTAGAACCACACGCAGGCAGGAGATGGTTGTGCAAGCTATATCTGAGGACACACGCCGCGGGGCCCCAGAGGATTTCAGAATTGCCACATGTCTGCCATCCTCCTCCTCCCTGCGTGAGAGTGTCCTTCCCTGTCTGGCCACTAGCTGGCCAGACATTGCGTAGGGACCAGGGATTTCAGGGAACGAAACAGACAAAAATCCCTGTCCTCGTGGAGCGTGCAAGGCAGTTGGGGAGACAGGTAATGGATACAACGTCAGATGGTTAAGTTCTGTGAAAGAACAGAGGCAGTAGGGGGCAGAAAGTGCGGGGTGGGGGCAGGGGGGGAGGGATTGCTCTTTAGTGGGACAGGGGAGGCCATTCTGACAGGTGACAGCTGAGCAAAGAGCTGAATGAAGGTGTTCGGGACAAGAACACATGAGTGTTCGGGACAAGAACAACCAGAAATGGAGGGAGCAGCAGGTGCGGAGGCCTAGAGGTAGGGCATGCCTGGTGGGTCTGAGCTGGTCCAAAGTGGCCAGAGTGGCTAAAACAAAGTGGGCTACCCTAGCAGTCCTGGGAGTTGGGCCTGGCCAGGGCCTGCGGGGCATAGTTCTCAACTGGCAGAGGACCACCCCGTGGGGGACATTTGGGGAAGAGGTAGGGGCCCTTTTGGTTATTGCATTGCCTGGGGAGGTGCTGCTATGATTTAGTGGGTGAGCCTGAAGGTGGTCATCCTGTGACACATGGGACTGTCCCACCCAACCAAGAACTGACCCACCTCCCCCTCGATTTTGAAATGTCTTGTTGGGTATTTGTGTAGATGAGAAAACCTGTTCCTAATCATCTAAGTGTGGAACCCAACCCGGTTACAAACACAAGGACCTGAGAGCTGGTTTGATGTGGCCAGTTTCCCAGAAATGCAACTACGGTGTAAATCAAGGGAAGACCACATTTTGTTTCCTTCAAAACTTTACCCAGAGCCAGTCATTTTGGAAAATGCTGTCCCCAACGGCACTGTCCTTCCTGGTGTCTGAGCCCCCAGCCCCACCCACACACGCGTGCGGGGTGCAGACACACCCCGCAGCCCCATGTTGCTGGCTGGGTAACACACCTGATGAGAATTCCCTTCCGTCCTGTGTCGCCAACACAAGAAGGGGACAGACCGGAAGACCTGCTGACCATATGCAACATCCTGACGTCCTGCACGGGGAGCCGGGGACAACCTGGCTTGGGGCCCATTTACACACCCAGTAGGCCCTTCCTCATTTGCTTAATCCTGATCCCATGAGGGCTCAGCTTCTGAGGTTGTGTATTTTGTTCTGGTGTGTACTCATCTTAATTATTCTCTCTGTATCTTCTGCCTTGGACTGGAGGCTGCTTTGAGTGTGGGGTGACATGTTCTTGGCAAAACAGCTTCCCAAGACATCCTTCAACTCACGCCTTCCAGGGCCTGAAGGCCAGCAAGACAGGGCCACAGCTCTGTCTCCTGTCACACGCATGCCGAGCTCGCTGGCAAGTTGCTGTCCAGCTGGGGGATGTCTCCTGAAGCCCCACATGGCCCCTGTCCTCCTGCTACTCTGGAAATCTAACCGAACAGTGTCCACACTTCCTCGAAAAATGAGCTGCTGCTGGGAGTTTGGCCCTGCCTGACTCAGCTATGGGGCGGAGAGGGCAGGAGGGGGCAACAGGCAGATTCCATATCAACCCTGCACCTAGACAACAGGCCCCAAGCCAGAGTGGACATTCATGAGCCGTGAAGTTTCCACCCATAAATCCATGGATGCTTCTAGCACCTGCCTTTCTGCCTGACCCCCTCCCCCGCCCCCAGCCACCTGCCAGCTAGAGCCACAGTGCTGACAGCAGCTAGCAGAGGCCCAGTCACGGGGACGAGGCCAGGGCCAGGACTGCACACGAGAGAGTGACGGCAAGCAGGCTACCTGGAAGGACACGGAGGCCGACACGCAGATGTGGACGAACAGGGCAGGACCCGTTCCTGGTCATGGGGGCCGCAGCGGGACTCAGCCTTGAGGTGTCTGGCCAGACTTAACACCGTGTATGAGGCAGACCTTTTCAGGTAGAAGTGACAGAAACTGAACTCCGACAACTCTCGGCTTCCTGGGGCTGCTGTGACAAATTCCCCAACCTCGGTGGCTTAAAACAGAAATTCATTCTCACAGTTCTGGAGGCCAAAAGTCCGGAATCTCAGTGTTGACGGGCTTGCGCCCCTTCCAGAAGCTCTGGGGAGAACCCGTTCCCGGCCTCTTCTAGCTTCTGGTGGCCGCCGGCTCTCCTGTCTCTGCTCTGTCCTCACATCATCTCTCTGATCTCCCCCTGCCTCTTAAGGATGCACAGGACTGCATTTAGGGCCCCACTCGGATAATCCAAGATAAGCTCCTCCTGCCCAGATTCTTAATCACATCTTTTGCTACATTAGGTAACATTCACTCTTCTGCCAGCATCTAAGGTAACAATCACAGGTTCCAGGACTTAGGATGTGGACATAGCTTTGGGGCCGCCATTCAGCCCATTCCAACAACAAAACCCTCGGAAAGTCAGCGGGCCCAGGGGTGGCCAGAGGGTGGCCTCTGTAAGCCACGGTGCCCAGTCCCCTCCTCTTGGCTTCTGTCTTCAGAGCTGCCCAGGGCCACGCCCCAAATGGCCCCAAGCCTCCCGCATGGGACCGTTCCCTCGGGGGAAGAACAGAGAGCCAGAAAGCAGGAGCCCTGAGACCTTTCGTTTTCCCGCTGCTCCCAATAAGGGGCGCCTGAGTGGCTCAGTTGGTTAAGTGTCTGCCTTCGGCTCAGGTCATGATCCCAGGGTCCTGGGATCGAGCCCCACGTCGGGAAGCCTACTTCTCCCTCTCCCAATCCCTCTGCTTGTGTTCCCTCTCTCGCTGTGTGTCTCTCTCTCTGTCAAATAAATAAATAAAATCTTAAAAAAAAAAAAAAAAGGAAGCCTCCTTTCCGCGGCACGCTGACGTTAAAGCGGCTCTATTCGGTTCAAGCCCGCGCCTGAGTTGGAGAGAAGTACAGAGGGGAGACAGCCACAGGGCTACTGTTTTCAACTAGGTGCTGCTCTTTTTTTCATCTTTGCAATCTTTTGAAAGGTATATGCCTATATTTTACTCTAATTATCGGAGTAAAAAAAAAAAGTGATGGGGGCGCCTGGCTGGCTCAGTCGGTAGAGCACATGACTCTTGATCTTAGGGTTGTGAGTTCGAGCCCCACGTGGGGTGTAGAGATTAAACAAACAAACAAACAAACAAACTTTTAAAAAATGAAGTGCTAGAGTTTAACACACCGACACCTGTGGCCCGTCATGCAGAAGACCCGTAATCCTTCATCTGGGCCACCGCGCCATCACGGTGAACAGCTTTCACCCCGCCACCGCAGCTCCCAGTCCACATAAACGGTCTCTCCCCAGCCCACACACAGGTGCCCGTTCCCATGCAGGTGAAGAGAGTCGAGAACATTCCTTCTTCGTGAAGTGAGAAGAGGCTGGACTCGGAGCTTCCCTCTGCCCAGCAACCCCCCGCTTCTCTTCCTCTGGAGAACTGTCCTTCCCATTCCATGTGGTCTTTTTGGGCCGACTGGAAGAGGCTTATGACGCTGGGCCTACTGGGGTCCTGCCTGACTCAGTCCATGGATGATGGGAAAGAGACGTGCCTTTCTCTGCTGAGGTTCCTAAAAGGAGAGACCGCAGCTGTGCAGCTGTGGACGGCTCTTGCCCACCCTGCGGTGAGAGAGCCTGCCTGGCCACGGAGGAAGCCATGCGCAGACCAACGGGGCCACCAGCACTCGAACCCCCGGACGCAGCCGTGCCGGAAGCCGGACTGCTCAGCTGCCCACCCCAGCACGTCTGGTTTGTGTTTGGTTCCGATAAGATTACTGGCTGGAGCGGCCAGGCTGGGTGGTAGTTGCTGCATGTGGCGTCTGTGGGTTTGTTCTGAGTGCTAAATACAGAGTCTCAGAGCCAGTGGCTCTTTTTCTGGTCAGGACAGCCCCAGGCCTGGGCTTTGGTGTGATCTGCACTGAACCCTTGTGTCTAAGGTCAGGTTCTCCAGAAACCGAGCCCAAGACAGGGATTCTCAGGATGCTTTAGGAGAGCGAGTGCCCTCCGGGGAACCTCTGAGTGAGGGAGGCAGGAGCCGGCAGGGGAAGGTGCTAGGCTGTGGTCTCAGCCGGGATCTAGCTTCAGCTCCATCCCACAGGGAGCTCTGGAGCATGCATGGCGCACAGAATCGCCGCTCGGCCGCATGGCTGCAGGCTACCTCAGGGAGCAGAGGGTAACTTTACAGGCATTTCTTCTAGAGAGGGGGAAGCTGGGAGCGAGGTTAGCACCCAACGTCCCCAGCAGCTTGGCCCAGAGAAGTCTCTGAGCAAGGCGCCAACAACGTGCCCTTCCATCGCTTTCGTGGCCCCTGACAAGCCTCAACCCGCTTTGAGAAGCAGCGGCCCGGAGACTCTGTAACCCTTCCCTCAGCAGGGTCTCCAAGCTCTTGAGAAAGAAGGAAGCGGGCAGAAGACTTCATACTCGGCCGCCACTGCTCTGCCTTCTCCTCCCGAACACCTTCGCAGACCTGCACGTGAACACAACGCCCCCGGCACGCGCGGGTCCACACCGGCCACACACAAGTGCTTGTGAAAACAGGACACATTTCCCTAGACTCCAGGAAAGAATTCAACTCTCCCCATGGACAGAAGCAGGCAGAATATGTGGAAATAAAACAACAATAACAACAACAAAATGACCATCACTCTAAAGTGTCTGTCAGGGCTGGGCTCTGTGCACACTGAGGAGGGGGTCTCCTAAGTGATCCCGGGGCTCCCTGGCCCCCCAGAAGTGGCAGTGAGACAATCAGAGACTATGTTTGGCTGCAAATGACAGATGTCTGTGGAGAAACAGGCTTAAACAAACTAAAGGTATTATTTTTCTCATATAATGAAGAGTCTAGAGGGAGGCAGATGGAGGCTGGGACAGTGGCTCCACAATGTCACGTGGCTCCGTTTTCAAAATGGCACCCATGTCCCCAGACACGGCCACCAAGTTCTGGGCAAGAAGGGAGAGGAGGCTAAAGGCTGAAGGGTCCAGTCAACAAGTCTTCTCCTGTTTCAAGAACTCTCCTGGAAGCCTCATCTGTGACTTCCACTTATGACCAGGACTGTGTCCCA
The DNA here is from genome assembly GCF_964656455.1 of Halichoerus grypus. Classification (NCBI taxonomy): domain Eukaryota; kingdom Metazoa; phylum Chordata; class Mammalia; order Carnivora; family Phocidae; genus Halichoerus; species Halichoerus grypus. Next base: position 109,659,428 of record NC_135721.1, on the reverse strand, counting down.
TAACCACCTCCTGACTGCAAGGGAGGCTGGGAAGCATAGTTTTTGAATCTGAGTACTAGCAAAGAAGACAAAGCAACAGAAATCTCTGCCACCAGGATCTAACAGTTGATTCAGTTTGGCCTCGTAGGTGAGCAGAGGTAGCCCAGGTTGGTTCTGAGACCATCTGAGGTCACACAGGACAGCAGAAGCATACCCCCGTGTGGCTGACCTGGTCTCCAGGCTCCCAGGACAGATCACATGAAAGCAAGGCCAGTCTCAGTGCATGTGGGTTTATTGAGCTAGGAACGCCATTCGTAGTGCTAGGTTAACCCATAGGAAAGATGGTCATGTGACCAGTGCAACACAGGGGACTGGATCCTCACTCCAGGTGGTGCCCATCAAGCAGCGGATCATGGTTGGGAAGAACCTTATCAACATTAGTCAGTGGGGCCTAGGTGGCTATCATGACCGGCGGTACCTCCCTGGGAGCGTGCCATGAAAGCCTGCAGCATTCAAAACAGTTTTGCCTGAAGTCTATTCAGATGTACTCCTTAGGGCATGTTCTGTTTGGGGAAGCTGGTAAAAGCTCTTAAAATTCTGGGAATTCAGATGGTTTCTGACTTCTAGGTGATCTGGGGCCCCAGTGAGCCTCAGCTACACGGGTGACCCCCTCCCATCCCTACCCTGTGGGAGAACCCAACTGTTCGAAGGTCAGTGGAGAGAGGGACCTACAACCAAGAAACCCACTGAAAGGGAAACTATGGGCTTTGCATCAGGCCTCAACCCACATCCCTCACTCTAGGGGACAGGCACACAGGGTGTCCAGACCTAAAAAGGGCAGCAGGGCAAGAGCACTGGGACCAGCTTGGGAGGCAAGCCAGTCCATTTTCAGTGGGGCAGTAGGGTGCAGATGGGGCCCTGTACCCCAGGCAGGATGGGACAGTGATGTTGTCCAAGGTCAGCTGTCCTAGTCAGAGCAGGGGCTGCAGAGCCAGGAGAGGGAGCATGGAGAGCAGGGAGCTCCCAACCAGGAGCCCATCTGCGGAGGACACCTTGGGGGTGGGAGCAGAATGTGGACTTGAGGCAGAAGCTGGGTTCTGCTCTCTGCCTCCACCACCTCCATCCCAGGCCACTCCTGCCTTCATCGAGGCCCACCTGGAATGGAAGTGTGTGGAAGGAGCCAGTGCAGAGGCTGCCAGCTCACCATCCCCTCCTTACACCTACTTGCAGGAGGCTGTGCTCAGGGTCCTGGTGGACATCTGGCCGGTCCTGCAGGACTGGAGGCCACCCAGCATCAAAGGCCTGTATGGCACCATCTAAGGAGGAAGGGGTCCAGGGTGGGCTAGGCTGGGAAACCCCAGCACAAGGCCCAGCTCCTCGGGGACAAACAGAGACCTCTGGCATCCTGCGGTGGGGCAGGAGGATAGGACATCTGCAAGGACTGGCTTCTGGAATGGAAGGTGCATGACAAGGAATAACAAAATAGGGACACCTGTGCCACTAGTCCCTTACAAACTGTCACCCTCACAGGGAAGGGTGCCGATTAGCAGCCCCATACTACAGATGAGCACAAAAAAGCTTCGAGGAGTTGACTAACTCTGGGCTGCTAAGTGGCAGAATGGACTTCACAGGCCACCCAGTTTATTCAGACCCAAAAGGCAAGATCATCAATGGGGACGTTGGGAGTGCCCTTGGGGGTGGGAGCGCCTCAGAAGTGGCGATCTAGAATTTCGCCTAGTTGCATTCCAGGAACTCGGAAACTTGTGTTGACTGCCCCCCACCCGCCCGCCCGCAGGGTCACCAGCCTAGACATCGCGAAGATCCTACTTTGATCTGTGACCTGGTCTCCGGAGAGAACTGGGCGCGGATGTCTCGAGCGAGGGGCAGATCGACAGCAGAGGGGGTGTGCACCCGCGTGGCTGCCGCAAACAACCTGTTTCCTCACCGCTAAAATAAGGTGCCGCCAGCCTGAACCTGGGAAGGGGCGGTCAGCGCCGCCCCGCCCGGGCCCCTCACCCAAGCAGCGGTTCCTGGTGAAGAGCCCCCGGAAGGCTTCGCACTCCTCACGCCGGTTTCCGCTGGCTCCGCAGTCGCACCAGGGCGCCACGCGCGCGCTCGCGTTGTCCACATAGTTGGGAGTGACCGCGGTGCCTGCGGGGACGCCGAGGGCTGGGTAATCGGCCCACCCAGGCGGAGGCAGCCCCGGGAGAGCCCCAGCCCGCGCCCGGATCCCGGCAGTGCGTACCCACGAGGCCCGCGTAGGCGCGCAGGCAGCGGGGGCCCTGATCCTGCAGGCAGCCGTCGGGGGCGCTGGGGGCGGGCGCGCAGGAGGCCTGGAAGGCCAGGAGGCGGGGCCTGCGCGGCGCGACCGGAGGGCGGTGAGCGGGAGGCCCCGCCCGGCCCCGCCCAGTCCCCGCCCCGCCTGCTCCCACGGCGGGTGCGCACCTGCGACCCAGCCCCGCCCCGCTTCCGCCCCATCCCACGTAGCCCCCCCCCGCCCCCCGCCCCCCGCACCGGCAGATCCGGCTGTGCTCGCAGGCGTCTAAGGGTGCGAGGCAGGAGGGCGGCGCCGGGCCGGGCCCCGCGAAGGCGCAGGCGGGCACGAAGGTCTGGCGCCGGCGCTCGGCGCACGCGGCGTTGACGCACGGGCAGAAGAGCAGCGCGTGGGTGAGCGCGGGCGGCCCGCGGGCGAAGAAGCGGCGCAGGGCGCTGCGGCAGCGGGCGCGGGGGCAGCCCCCGGACGCGGCCCGACCCAGGCACTGAGCCACGTATTCGGTGCGCAGCCGTTGGCATCGCGCGTCCGCCGTGCACGCCTCGGCCGCGTCCAAGCATCGGTTCCGTGCGGCCGAGCTGGGTGACCCTGGTGGAGGGGCGGGCAGCTGCAGTTCTCCGCGAGCCCCACCAGTGCGCTTCGCCCTCCGAAGATGCGGGGCGCGCGGAGCCCGCGGAGCGCAGAGTGTGGCTCGAAGGCGTGACCGACTGGCGCTGACCGGCCCTCTGTCGCGCGGATGGGCGGCCGCCGGCTCTGGGGAGTCCTGCTACGCGTCACGGGTGGAAGGGGCGCACCAAGACTCGGCCCGGCCTCCCCCAGACGCTGAAGCCCATCCTCCCCAGGCACCACTCCTTCCGCAGAACGACCAGACCCATTCAAAGAGGGGGTCCGCGGGGCTCCTGCCACTCTCACAGGCCCCACCTGACGCGGGAAACAGAGCAAGGCTTCTGGGGACTTGGCTAATGGACATTTATCAGAAACGGCGTTGAGGACACGCTGGGACACCTGAGCTTTCTTCCTTTCTTCTCCTCCCTTCCCCAAAGACACCCTTTGAGTGAATCTATTGGTTTCTGGGTCTCCCTCCTCCCAGACCTTCTCGTGCGCCTCCTTCTGCCCCTTACCGCGGGCGTCTTGCCCTTCCAGTCCCTTCTGATGCTCCGTTCTCGTGCATCTCCCGTGCTGCCCCATCTGGACTCTGGCTTCCCCTGGCCCCTCCACCCTCCTCCAGGCAGGCAAAAGAGGGATTCCCCGAAGGAGCTCTGGGCACTGGAGGGCCCATTTAGACCTGGCTGCCAGGGTGTGGACTCCAGAGAAGTCCCTCTCGTCAGGCCACAGGGCTCTGTCCTGAGCCACAAGGCCCAAGAGTCCATGATAGGCAGCACTCTGCTGGGATCTGGCAGCCCCTTCCTAGGACCTGGGTCACCAAAACCAGGCTACCCCCGCCCCTCTCGGGGCTCTCAGCCCCTGGGAACACCACAGTCTTGGGGAAGTTTTCCAGCCTGGCCCCACATCCTTCTCACTGGGTGTGTGGAGGGAGGCGGCTCCTGCCTCAGGTCTGGGAGCAGGGTCCCCATCTGGCCCTGGCCCCCTCTTTCAGGATCCACGGATAGGATGGCGGGAGCCACGGTGATTCTCTCACTGTGGCTGCAGGCAGGATGAATAGATACCAAGGGCTTAGGATGAGTAAGTATGTGGGGAGGGTAGACAGGAGAGGGGGGAGCCCTCCCTTCCTGTGTCCTCCCCTCCCCTCCCCTTCCCTCCAGGAGCCCAGGAGCAGACAAACTCTGCCCTCTGTCGCAGCCAAGCCCCTCACGTGCCCGGGCTTCAGCCACACAGCAGTAGCACGTAGCGTCACCTGAGGTCTTGGTCCCACCTCTGCTCCTTTGCTTACGGGTGTCCCTCTGGCAGGAGTACCCTTGCCTCATCTTTACCCTCCAAACAGCACGTCTCAGCTCCAGTATCTCGTCTGCCTTACACCTTTGTCAGATTCCATTCTCCCCACCCCGCTCCACCCGGTAAAGTGACACCCCCCCCCATTCCACGATGCCCCAGCTGGGGAAGGGGAAGCCAAGCTGTTGGAACAGCAGATGCGTGGCACCAGGGAACGAGTGTGAAGCTCCAAGACCGAAGATGGAGAGGAGGGGCTGAGGGAAGGGTAGGAGAGGTGGGAGAGGGGACCCAATAGGAAAAAGAAAGTTTCTGGGACTGGGGTACAAAGACGGGACTTCGGGTGGGGAGTGGCGGGCTGCACGGCACGCTTCAGGGCTGTCCCGGGTGCCGGCACACTCCGTATACAGGTCTCATGCCTGTGCCCCTTATTGTGGTTCTGGTTTTTTCCAGATCATCCTCTTGCCCCCTCTCTCTGTCCCTGAAGATTGGACAAAGAGGCCAGTGTTGAGGGGTCTCGGGGAGGAGGTGGCCACTCACCCAGCAACAGCAGCAGCATTGCAGGCGCCAAGCAGAGGCCCATGCCGGGCAGCAAACGGGAGGATGACTGAAAGCAGAATCCCAGCGGGACAGGTGTCCCCTTCCCAGCAGCGCCTGAGCTGATGGCAGGGGGGACCCCGAGTGTCGGTGCCGACGCGAACACTCCCATGGGGAGGAGCCCTTGTAGCGGGAATGACGCCCCGCCCCACTGAGTCCCCACCCCAGGCTCTGCCTTCAGGTAGGTCCAGGAGCACGGAACCCAGCACCTGCATGTGCCTAGGTGGAAACACACACACACACACACACACACACACACACACACCACCCCCCCACCCCCCAAGGAGACCTTGTCTCCCATGCCAGACTGTTAACTTTATGAAACATCATTGTTCTTTCCCTTCTTTTATAATTCTAACTTTTTATTATTAACTAACCTTAGACTTGAAGAAAAGTTGCTAACAAAAATGTTAGTGTTCCCCTTAAATATATCCTTCTCAGGATGGCTTTGGCTATTAGGGATCTTTTGTGGTTCCATACAAATTTTAGGATGATCTTTTCTATTTCTGTGAAAAATAACATTGGAATTTTGATACGGATTGCACTGAATCCATAAATGGCTTTGGGTAGGATGGACCCTTTAACAATGTTAATCCTTCCCGTTCATAAGCACGGAATATCTTGCCATTTATTTGTTTCTTCTTCAATTTCTGTCATCAGAGTCTTGTAGTTTTAAGTGCACAGGTCTCTCACCTCCTTGGTTAAATTTATTCCTTAGTATTTTTTATGCTATTGCAAATGGGATCGTTTTATTTCTCTTAAAGATAATTTGTCAGTGAATAGAAGCACACCTGATTTCTGTATGTTGATTTTGTATGCTGTAACTACCAAATTTGGGAATTAGTTCTCATCATTTTTGGTGGAGTTTTTCGGGTTTTCTATATATAAAATCATGTCATTTGAGCGCCTGGCTGGCTCATTTGGAGCATGTGACTCTTGATCTCGCAATTGTAAGTTCAAGCCCCACATTGGGTGTAGAGATTGCTTAAAAATAAAATCTTTTAAAAAATAAAATGAAATCATGTCATCTGCAAACAAAGATAAATTTACTTCCCCTGTCTGATTTGAAGGTCCTTTATTCCTTTTTTCCCTAAGTGCTCTGACTCACACTTGCAGCACTATGCTTCATGGGAGCGGTTGGAGTGGGCATCCTTACCTTGTTCCTGATCTTAGAGGGAAAGCTTTCAACTTTTCGCCAGTGGGTATGATGTCAGCTGTGGGTTTGTAATGATCTGGCCTTTGTTATGTTGAGGTTTATTCCTCCTATAGCCAGTTTTTTGGAGTTTTTAATCATGAAAGGATGTGGTATTTTGTCAAACGCTTGTCCTACATCTATTAAGATGATCATATGATTTTTATCTTTCTATTAATGTGGTGTATCACATTTGCTGATTTGCATATGTCAAACCACCCTCGTATCTCAGGAGTAAATCCCGCTTGATCATGGTGTATGATCCTTTTATTTTATTTTTTTTAAAGATTTTATTTATTTATTTGAGAGAGAGAGAATGAGAGAGAGCACATGAGAGGGGGGAGGGTCAGAGGGAGAAGCAGACTCCCTGCCGAGCAGGGAGCCCGATGCGGGACTCGATCCCGGGACTCCAGGATCATGACCTGAGCCGAAGGCAGTCGCTTAACCAACTGAGCCACCCAGGCGCCCGGTGTATGATCCTTTTAATGTGCTATTGAATTCACTTTGCTAATATTTGGTTGAGAATTTTTGCATCTGTATTCATCAGGGATACTGGTTTGTAGTTTCCTTGTACTGTATTGTATTTCTTTTTATTTCCTTATCTGGCTTTGGTATCAGGGCAATGCTGGTTTCCTAAAGTGAGTTTGGGAGTGTTCCCTCCTCTTTGAATTTTTTGGAAGAGTTTGAAAAGGACTGGCATTAATTCTTCCTTAAATGTTTAGTAGAATTCATTAGTGAAATCATCTGGTCCTGGGCTTCTAACTTCTTAACGTGGACCTTTATCCCACTGACTTTCAGCTCTCTTTGAAAAAAAAAAAAAATACTGTGGTCATAAATTTTCTTCAAAGTACTGCTTTCATGGCATACCCAATTTTTGATCATTCGATTTTTATCATGCAATGTTTTTCTCTTTATCATGCAATTTTAAGTATTAAAGACATGTAATATAAGCGGGAGTCCCATAGGATCCAGACACCCCCCCCAAGGGTGAGAGTGTGGGGAGCTGTATTAATCACGTTCTTTATTTTCTGTATTTTATGATGGTTTGACATCTTGGTTTGGTGGGGGTGGGAGGGGAGGGAGCTTGCTGACTAGGGGAGAGACTGCCTCTAACCCTAATTCCTAGAGTTCATGAAAATTTGCCTATGAATATGTCTTTCACATGCAGACCAATCAATCCTGAGTCCATACCCCCAACCACCTCCTTTTTCCTAACCCTTACCAAGCCTGCATTTGCCCTGCCCTAAATCACCACAGGGCCAGTACCAGACCATTAGAGACCACCCCTATACCACACAGCTGGCCAGTCCTGAGGCGTTTATCTTGCCCTTCCTTGCCTTTTCTGCAGAAACCTTAGTATAGGCTCTCCCCTCACTCCTGCTTCTGCCTCCCCTCTGAACCTCGTGCTTCCCCATGTGGCCCTGCATGGCCTGACATGACCCCTTCTCTTGGGAATTGTAAGTAATAATAACTCCTTTCAGTGGCATTAACCTCTCCATGTCAGTACTCAGGTCATCATTATAAATCAAAATCTCATGGGTACAATTAAGACAGAAGGCAGCTTGGGGTCCCAGGGTGGTGCAGTTGGTTGAATGTCCGGACTCTTGGTTTCAGCTCAGGTCATGTTCTCAGGGTCCTGAGATAGAGCCCCGCATCTGGCTCTAAGCTCAGTGGGGAGTCTGCTTGAGAGTCTCTCTCCCTCTCCCGCTGCCCCTCCCCCTGCTCGCTTGCTCTCTCAAATAAATAAATCTTAAAAAAAAGACAAGGCAGCTTCAGAAAACTGTCTCATTCAACCTCTGGGGCTGATGGAATAGGAGCCAGCCCGAGCCCGGGGCTGCCTCTTCTCTGCTGCCCATGGCAGAGATGCTTGTTTGTAAAAATTCCCCCAAGTCTTCATGCACTCTGAAACATGATTCTCCTGCTCTTCCCATCAAGAGGTAGAGTTTCTCTCCCAATCCCTGGAATTTGGGCTGGCCCTGTGACTTGCTTGTGCCAACAGAGCGTTATGGAAGTAAAATGTGCCAGGCGTAGAATCTTCTAGAGGCCTTGCAAGCTTCCACTTACTTTCTGGCAGGGTTGGGACTGGGGTGAGACAGGATCACTATTACAAATATTTCCTTCTGCCTCAGGTTCCAATGTGGCTTGGCATCACACTGTCACTGATCTGGTCTTCAGTTAAAATCCTGATATTTTGTTTGTAATTGATTTTTTTTGCACTGATTTTGATCTTTTAAAATATTGCATTAAAATATTACTTATCTTGATTGCCTTTCTTTTGTGCTCAAGGTAAGCGCATCACCTGCCTTACCCTAATCCTGCTCTGCTCTCTCGAGCCCTCCCCAGCTGTCATGTGAGCAAGCCTGAACTAGTCTGTTGGAAAATGGGTGCATAGCCCATTTGTCCACATCACTCTAGCCAACAGCCAGCCAACCCCAGAAGCAGAACTGCCCAACTGACCAGCAGCTGATTGCAATCATAAGAGCCCAACTGAACCACCCGCTGAGTTAAACCTAATTTGCCAATTCACAGAATTAGTTGTTTTAAGCTACTATGTTTTGGGGGTAGTTTTGTTATACAGCAACAGCTGACTGATACAGAAGGTCACCCAACAATTCTTTCATGAAGCACAGGGAGAGAATAAGTGGCTTCTCAGAATCTCCAAGGGAGGCAAAAGAGGTGGGGCAAAGGGGTCATTCCAGCTAGGTAACACCATCCCAGATACATTTGGGGCCCTGGCTGCCATCTGAGGCTCCACCTACCAGCTACCACCCCTTGGGACCCTCAAGGAGCCCCATGGGGTTGGATCTATATACAGAAAAGACTCACAGAGGCTCAAAGGCAGCATGTCTTTCTTCTGACTTCGACTTTGGTGTCCTTTTTAAAACAGCTCCCACTGTCCCCTCCCAGGGAATGGAAGAGAGGCTGAGTAGTGTCCAAAGTCGGGGGGGGGCTACAGCAGTCCCCACACTCCTCCAAAACCTCAAGTGGAGGACCAAGAACCGGGGTGAGGCTGAGGAAGCGTCTGAGGGACAAGATAAGGCAGGAAAAGGGAGGGAGGAGGGTCCCAAGGATTTTGTTTGGATGTTTCTGTTTGTTTGTTTGTTTGTTTTTGCTGGGGCCAGGCTCCAGGGAAGTGGACTCTGTCTGAAATGTAGAGCCCCCAGAGCTGGCTTCTGGCCCGGCAGCCACTGGCCTCTACGGAGCTGGGTCTGGGTAAAATACATGGAGCAGAGACACCCAGGCTCCCTGGACAGAGGCCTCTCCTGATGCCCATCATGACCCAGCCTCCCCTGGTGACAGGAGGTCAGTGACTACATGAACATTGCTCCTTGGACTGATAGATTCTTGGGCTGGAGTATGTACCTTACCAGGATTCCCTAGTCCTAAGGAATGGGGACAGTATTGGGCACCTTCTGATAAGGCTCTGGGGTCCTGGAGTCAGTGGGGCAAGCTCAACTCAGGGAAGAAACTTGCAGGCTGCCAAAGTGCGGGAGGTCTGACTCTCTGGCTCTGCCCTGGGAGACCAAGTCCCTGGAGGGGCTGTCAGAGGTCGACCGTCTGTAAGTATCCTCATCTCGGGAGCTCCCTCTCACCAGAGACAGGATCTTGGCTTCTGGGCTTGACCTACTGAAAATGAAGAGGAGGGGTCACCCCTGAGGGTCAGGACCCCCTTTCCTCCCTCAGTGAGGACCAGTGACCCAGGAAGAGATACAACTTCTCTCTCTCCCACCCTGGGGGCTTCTAGCATCTGGTCTCCGTGACAACAGCTTTTCCACAAGATCAAATCTCATTTGCATAATAACCCAAGCTCAGAAACCTCAGAGGGGCCGGCAGATGAGGGGCAACAGAGGTGGGTGGATGAGGTGGGGGGTCCCACCTACCTTGGGGTTGCAGGCAGCACAACAGGGCAGAGGCTTCTCAAGGTGGTTCCTGGGCTCAGGCAGAGTTCTCAAGGTCTGCAGCAATGGGTGGAGGACATATATTGTGACCACAGGCAGGAGTCCCTGGGGCAAGGTGGGCTCAGGGGCCTCAAGGTGACTGGGTGTTACGTGGAAAGGAGGGGGGCCCATCTGGAAGGAGGTAGAAGGCAAGAGCCCATCCTTCACTCCCCTCCCCATCTCCTCCTGTGCCTCACTCACCCAGGGACCGGGGCTCTCCAATGGCTGCTGGGCCCAACTCCATGGGGTGAACATTGCTGGGGGGGCGGTCCCTGTTTGGGGCATCTTTGGGCCTGAGCAGTGCAATAAGATGGCAGGAGGTTGGCACAGTGGTCCTGAGCAGGCATGCCCGACCTGAGTTCTGCCTTGAATGAGTCTCTACCCTTCTGGTCCACATCCCTGCCTCCAGTTCCCTTCCTGCTCCCTCCTGGGAGAGGCCCCTGGGTTCCAGGCTCCAGGTCTGACTCCTGCCCTCCCAGGGCCATGGGCACTTCTCTCTAGCCCTGACATTTCTCTCAAGCTCTGCCATCACCCCAGCATCCTGGCATCCCTCCAGATATTGGCATCACTCAGGTTGCCCCCCACCCTGCCCGGCCTCCAGGACCCCTGATGCTGACACCCAAACTCTGAGCACCTTGCTCCTCCCCCATAGACCTGCAATCACTGCTCATTGTGTCGAAGCCCTCTCAGAACCTGGGACCTGGCTGGTGCCCTGCCCCGTCTGGGCTGCCCTCTGCCCCCATCTCTAGCCCAAGCCCTGCCCTTTCCCGCAGCTTGTCCGGAGTACTCCTAAGGCCAGGCTGTGTCAGATGTGCCATAGGGGGCCTCCCTTGACCAGCACCGGGTGATCAACCATGCTCAGGTACTATGTGACCTCCTCCCAGGTCACGGAGAACAGGGTGAAGGGCAGGCCCTTGGCACAAGGGCAGCCAGCCCCATAGCTAAGCAGCGGTATGGAGTGAAAGGATGTGCTGGGCCCAGCATCTGCGGACTTGAAAGGTGTACAGGAGACATTTAGGCAGAGGAAGTGGGAAAAGGCATGTGAGGCTAGAAAAGTCTTGAAGGGCACAGTGGAGCAAGAACCGAAGGATGAGTTGGTAGAACAAAGGCAGTCTAGGGTGAGGCAGCCCCCTGGTGGGAGAGACAGAAGAGGGGGTCAAGAGGGTCTGAACCTCAGTAACTGGGAGGGGTTGAGGGCCCCCAGGGATCCACACACACCCATTGTGGCCTCCTGCTCAGGGCTCCTTTCCACTGCCTCTGGGCACCTCTGTGCAGCCGGAGACAAGGTCTGAGGACCCCACCCCAGCTCCCCCAGGCAGGAACCACAGGAGTGGGCTCAGAGCCTACCCACGGCATGCGGCGTCCCTCCTCGAGCCCCGGAGGCATTGCTGGAGACGGGACCCCGGCTGCCGGCAGCAGCACCAGGCCAGGCCAGCCCCCGGGAGCAGAGGCAGCAGAAAGCTAAGGATCAGTGCCAGCAGGAAGGCCTTGTGGTCTGGGGACAACAGGGCAAGGCTGAGTCCTTAGCAGGTGCACCATCCCAGCCTTCCCCACTTGTCCCCCATGGACACACTTTCAGGCTGCATAGGGCCACTGTCCACACTGCCACCAAACCCTGGCTTGTCGCAGGAGGGCGGAGCCCAGCCCGGAGCGCAGTGGCAGTTTTGGTTACTGTTGCAAACCTACAGAGGAGAAGAGAGAAGGAGGATCCCATGGGATCAGGAACCCCAAGCCACCTGCCCCCATCAACTTTCTGACACTCACCCCATGGCCATGGCAGGCTGCCAGGCATTGCTCCAGCTCCCAGAAGGTAGTGTTTCGGCAACGCCTGTCCTGGCACACCTATGGGCAGGGTGTGCACCGGGCAGTCGGGGGGAGTGATGTTCCCCGCGCAGGACTCAAGCATTAGGGAGGGGCCGGGGGGTGCAGGGCTCACCATGCTAGGTCCACACTGGGTACCTGGCTCTACCAGGCCCAAGTCGAGAACGTCCAGCTGGACACCGGGCAGCACGAAGACTCCCCTGCAGGTCACCTGATGGCTGCCTAGTCCAACGGTGGAGTCCACGGGCACCGTGTGCGCTGGGCGTGGGCGCTGCTCCCCGCCCAGGCACTGCAGCTTCCCGCACTGCGCATCCCTGGGGAGGAAAGTGCAGGGTGATCAAACAGCGAGATGTGTCCTTGCCCCAAGGCACTACCCAGCTTCCTCGCCCTCCCCTCCGCTCCTCACCTCTGCGCACAAGGCACGAAGCCACCCTTGTGGTCCTCGCCGCAGTTCCCGTGGGCGTCTCCCGCGGAGTTCACCGTCTGGAAACAGGCGTCCGGGGCTGGGCTGGAGCCTGAGGACGCATGGGCGAGACCGCGCTGGCTTCAGGGCCCCCGCCCCCTCCCGTCTTCCCTGGAGTAGAAAAGAGCGCAGGCCCGAGGATGGGCCGGGGTGCTCGGGTAATCTCACCAGGCCCCCAGAGCTGTTGGCACTGCTGCTCGAGTGTAGGACACGCGCCATCCCAGCAGTAGCCCCGGCCGCTGGCGCAGGGCGAGCCGTCCAGTAGGTAAAGGTCCGGGGGGCAGTAAGGGGAGGCGCCCGTGCAGAACTCTGGGAGGTCACAGTCGCCCACAGCTCGGCGGCACGGCACGCCAGCCGGCTTCAGCTACGCAGGTGACCAGGTGGAGGGAGGGTGGCCGAGGCACAGAGGGACAATAGACAGGGAGAGATCCACGCCGTAAGCGCGGCTCAGAGGCTGGAGGGCAGAGCAGAGCCCGCACCCGCAGGGGGACCCGAGCGTGCCAGTCAGCCAAGACCACCAGGCCGGCTCGCAAGCGCCCCCTAACCCTCACTCCGAGCCTCCCACGCCCTCACCAGGCAGCGCGCGCAGCAGTCGCCGTGGGTGCACTGGGCCCCCGCGCGCAGCGAGCAGTTGTGGGCGAGGCAGCAGGCGTCCGGGCACTCCTGGAGCCGAAAAGGGGATGTGGGACCAGGTGAGGACGCCGCGCCCCAGACCTCGGGGGAGGGGGGCGGGCGGGGCGCCAGCCTCGGGCCCCCACCCGCACCCCGGGGGGCCGAGAGCGCGGACCTGACCTGGCTGGCGCCGCAGTCACACTCCTCGCCGTCCTCCACGAGGCCGTTCCCGCAGCGCGCGCGGAGCACCAGGAGCCTGGGGTCGGGCGCGTTGGAAAGGCACGCACCGCCCCCCTTGCGGAAGAAGGCGCGCAGCTGGCGCCGGCTGCAGGCGCTGAATACGCGCGGGAACGGGCGCCTACGGGCAGGGGAGGGCGTCGGGCGTGCGGGCACCGCCACCCTCAGCCCCCAGCTCGTCTCCGATCCCCTCCCACCACTACCCGCTGTACTTGGCCACACAGCCCCTGGCTGCGCGCACAGCGCCTAAGCGACCGGCGGCCCGGATCCTCCAGAGGCAGAGCCCGAAGAGGGCAAGTAACCTGCACAAAGTCACACTGCGAGCCTGAGGCGGGAGGGCGTCACGCCAGGACCAGGCAGCCCAGGACTCGAGGTCGAATCGCGACCTAGCGCTGTTCCTCCCGGGGTTAGAGAATCCTCGCTAGAATGTTCTGAAAATAACCTTCATACTTTTGAGAATCTGCTTTTTCTGCGTTTCCTCCTTTTAAGCGTCATAAAGAACTCTCGGGGCGGTGCTATGGTCATATCCCCATTTTACGGGAGAGGAAATCGAGGGATAACCATTTCTTCCCAAGAAAGGCAGCTGGGGAAGGCCCCCTGGTCCAGCGGAGCCTGCCCCCGCAGCCCCTACCGACCGCGGCGTCCGTACCCGGTGGCCGCGGCCATGACGCAGCCGCCTTGCTCGGCCGCCGCCTCCACGCAGCAGCCGTCGGGGTCGTGGCTGAGGCCAAGGCTGTGACCTATCTCGTGGGCCATAGTTGCTGCTGCGCCAATGGGGAGCTCTGAGTGGTCCTGAGAGGGAGCGGGGACGGTCAGGGCGGGCTGCGGGGCCGCCTCCTCCCCCCCACCCTCCCCTTCCTCTGCTCCCCCCTTCCGATCCCCAGGGGTGGAGCTCACGGTGCTCACGCCTCCCGAGCTCTCGGCGCGACACATGCCCTCGATGGGCGCCAGGCCCACGGTGGCGCCCTGGAAGGCGCGACCCCTGAAGGCGGAACGCATGGTGACCCGGCCGGGCCAGGATTCTGGGCGGCCGGGCCGGGGCCCCGCGTGGGCATCAGAGGCACCCACGTGAGCAGCTGCGCGGAGTCGTGCGGCCGTCGTGCCCACAGCCCCCGGCGCCAGTGCAGGAAGGCCCAGAGCGTGGCATTCGCGTCCGGCGTGACGCGGCTCTGGTCCTGCTCTGTCCACACCTCCAGGCCGGTCAGTGCCACCTGAATGTCCAGAGTCCTGAGAATCTGCGGACGGGACGGGCGGGGGTGAGGACAGGACGTGCCACAGTGCCCGTGCTCCTCCGTGGGGGCGCCCTCTCTTCTCCGCTCGGGTCCCGGGCCTCATCTCCAAGCCTGCCACACCTCCCCTAGGACTTGCCAGCCCTTTAGGGGTGTCTTTCCACCAACCCCAACCTGGTTCACATAGTTGGCCACCTCCAGGAGACGCTGTTTGGTGTGGTTCAAGTTCCGGTGCTGGGTCAAGAACTGGAAAGGCAGACATAAGAGGGTGTGACAGGCTGAACTGGCCCCATCCCACCCCGGCAGCCCCCAGGGCCTCTGGCTCACCAGCGTGTGGTCAGCCACTATGTACAGCTCCAGGAACTTCGGGCTCCTGCGGACCTCCCTCCTCTCCTGGGGAGAGGCAACGGTGACCCTCAGCGGCAGGCTGCTGGGCTTGAGTCCTGACCACTAACCCCAATTCCCAGGAAGCAGAAAGTTAACTCTAAAAAATTGCTAGGGGGGGGCCTGGGTGGCTCAGTAGTTAAGCGTCTGCCTTCGGCTCAGGTCATGATCCCAGGGTCCTGGGATGGAGCCCCACATCGGGCTCCCTGCTCAGCGGGAAGCCTGCTTCTCCCTCTCCCACTCTCCCTGCTTGTGTTCCCTCTCTCGCTGTGTCTCTCTCTGTCAAATAAATAAAATCTGGGGGCGCCTGGGTGGCTCAGTCGTTAAGCGTCTGCCTTCGGCTCAGGTCATGATCCCGGGGTCCTGGGATCTAGCCCCACATCGGGCTCCCTCCTCGGCGGGAAGCCTGCTTCTCCCTCTCCCACTCCTCCTGCTTATTCCCTCTCTTGCTGTCTCTCTCTCTCTATTAAATAAATAAATAAAATCTTTAAAAAAAAATAAAATATTTTAAAAAAATAAAAAATAAAAAAAACAAAAATAAATAAAAATTGCTAGAACTTGTTTCTTCAGTCTTCAAATAAAAATATCAGGATCGGAGGCCCTGAACTGGGGCTGTGTATTCCTATGTCTTGTGATTTGGAGGGCTATGGATACTGCATTCCCATTCCCCCTCCTATCTGTGCCCCTGACCTTGATCTGAGTGGCGCGAGAAAGGTTGGCATCCCTGTGGCCGCAGGTCCCTTTCCAGCCGAGCAGCTGCCCAATTTGGAACATCTTGTGAGTGACGAAGTCCTCAGAGTCTCCAGCTTGTCGAGGATGCACATAATAACTGGCATTCCTGTCCAGTGTGATCAGGCCCCTAGGGCGCGGAGGAGTGCAGAGGAGGGTGTGAGGGGACTCTTGCCCCAGCCCCAGGCCCAGCTCCCTCCCACGGAACTCCTCACCTCATCCCAGAGCAGGTGCTGAAGACTACCCAGGAGTCAGGGAAGCCCCTCACACGCCCATGGTAGTGGCAGTGGTCCTGGAGAGCAAGAGACCCAGCCCCAAAGCTCAGCCAGGGCTGAACTGGGAGGGGCAAGAGAGAGAGGGCATGGTGGGGGGCTGGCTCCAGCCTCTCCTTAAGAACAGGAGGAGAATGGGGAAGGAATGGTGGAGAGGTCCTCAGGGAGTGCACCCCCCAGTACCCCTTACCCTGTCCTCAGAGCCCACGGGAGTATCTCACCGTGTGGTTGGGAACCAGCACCACTGGCTGCCCATCTGGGCTATAGTGGGTTTCTGTGTATCCTGGGGCCAGCAGCCTGCTGGGAGGGGGTGTTGTAAGAGTCACCTAATTCAGCCTGGCCTCTTCCAGGATGCCCTCCAGCCTTCCCCCCTGAATGCTAATTGAGCAGCTCCATGAAGCGAGGCACAGGGCTAGCACTGAGGAAGCACCCACATGTGTCTTAGGGAATAGACAGGAGCCACCGTGTGTTGCTCGGGTCAGAAAACCCTGGGCTAGAGGCAGAAAGGTGGAGGGCAGGAAGGAGCCTTGGCGATGGCTGAGGTGTGGGAAGTAGGAGTGTAGGAAGCACCAGGGAGAAGCAGGAATGGGGAAAGAGTCTGTGGTTCCTGAGGGACCTGTGGCAGGCAGCTGGGTCCACAGGTCTGGGGAGGGGCAGGAGGGAGGATTCAAGAGACACTGATGAGGAGGTGGGACCTGGAGCCAAGGAAGTGCAGCGGCCTCCCTAGGTGGCCCTACCTGCTGCTCAGCCTTGTTGGGCATCTGGTCAACCTTCTCTCATCCTCTTTCCTGTCCCCAAGATCCTTCAGACCTTCTCTGGCCCCTAGACCCCACATATCTCCCCACCCGTCCTTCAGTGATGTTCACCCCATGCTTCCAGAGAAAAGAGAGTCTCCACCTGCTCACAGCTGCTCCTGCCTGCCCACCTGAGCAGGAATCCCCATCCCCACCTTCTTCAGACCCCACTCCAGTAATGATTCCACCTTCTTTCTCCATCTCTCCAGGGCCCTTCCCACCAAGGTGAATCAATCATGAGTCCATTTCTCTTCTGTAAAGAAAATCCTCAACCCCCATCTCGCCTTGACCTCTTTACTGCCAGACCAACCCAAAGACCTGTGATGCCTGCTTCTCCACCTCCTAGTCTTTCCTCCACCTTCTCTAGCTTGGGTCCCCCAATACACACAACACACTCAACCCGAGGAGTAGGCGATGTGGTCACCCCCTTTCATGTGTGGGGACGTTGAGCCTCAGAGGAACTGTGGTTAAATGTGGTGGAACTAGAATGTGTTCCTGGTCCATCTGGCTCCATGGGGGAGAAGTCAACATGTGTAGAGTGCTTGGAACAATGCCTCTGAGGAAGCAAGCACTCAATGAATGATAGCTATTGGTAATTCCATCTGGATGGTTTCCAGACCCCACACTCCATCTTGGACACCCACCCCACCCAGCCCATCTCTGCCTGCTCATTCACCAGCTCAGAATCTTTGGCTTTGGCCCATCCTGGACACTCAGACTTAAAATGGCCTCTGTGATCTGGTCCTACTGGGACTTCCCAATTTCATTTCATGCTGCTCCCCTCCCTGCCGATGGAGACCCTCTAGACAAGCCAGACAAATTGCCTCCCCCTGAATGTGTCTGGACTTGGTAGCCACAGCACCTTTTCCCTTGCTATCCCTCAGCCCAGAGCACCTACCCATCCTTGGAATCCATCTTGGATTCTCTTTTGACTAAGCACATCCTTTGAGCACCCACAGGGTGATGCTCACTCATTTCTGGCAGGAAGCTAACAAGGTGCTCCTGGGGCTGGAACAAGGAGTGAGCCCCAGAGCAGGGCTCACCCAGCCTCAGCAGCCTACTTCAGCCTTGAGGGAGCCGGTCATGGGCTGGCATGACTCTTCTTGTCACCTGTACCTCTGCTTCTGGGGCCCTCGCCCCATCCAGCCTCTCTCATGTGTTCCCCTCAGTGCCCCCCACACCAACCCCCCCGGAGAGGGGGGGCTGTTCTTGGCTGCTAGCCTCCTCCCCAGCCTGGTACTCACTGGTTCTTCTCCAGCTCCAGCAGGAGCTCCTGCCCTTCAGCCTTCAAAGCCACCAATCCTGTGTCTAGCTTCGAGACCTGGGCAAGAAGGAGAGCAGGGCTGAGGGATGGGCTCAGGGCTGGGATGGGGAGCTGGCTGGTGAGGGAGAGCGCAGGAGGCAGGGGGCAGTAGCCTCCCCCACTTGCCACAGCAGGTGTGGGTGGGGGTGGGGGTGAGAACATGCAGGCATATATGTTCCCAAACTCGGGATGCTTTTGGCTCTAACAACAGGCATCTGACCCAGCCTGCTAGGTGAACACCACATCCTCCGGAGAGATGAGACAAGGGGTCCCAGAAAGGTATCCTGCCTTACACAAGGTGACTGGGCCCTTCCTCTGGCCCTCCCTCCTGTTTCACAGCCAGAAGCCAGAAGCCTTCCTCTAAGTGGGGAGGACAGTGGCGTCCTGAAGACATTGGGTGGAGGAGCGTCGGGTAGTCAGGCTCAGGCATCCTTACAGCCTCTTGTTTCTGTATCTTGCTGCTCCCCACTCCCTGTAGAATTCAGACTTTACTCCCTCTTCCTCCAATTCCGACCAACCGAAAATTTCCCTGGCCTCCTGAAGGCCTGCCCCACACCTGCTTCACTGAGCCTGTGAAGTAAACATTAACCCCCCCCATTCCAGGCCAAGAGGAAAACATCCTGGGCCAGCCTCTCCTTCCCCATAGGCTCTTTGCCTCTCCCACCCTGCGGGATTACCCCATCTGCCCCTCCTTGTCCACTCTGCCTGGCTGGGGGCCCAGAGTTGGAGCCGACCCGGAGCCTCGTGGAGAGCTGCTGTGTCTTCGGAATGCTGGCCCCACCCTTGCTAGCCCTGCCCTTTTATCCCACCATGCACTGGGCTGGGCCCCAGGCCAAGGGGCTCAGATTCTTTTGGGGGCCTTTTCTCTGCAGGTGGGAGCAGACAACTCCCCCACCCCAGCCAAGAGACCTCCCCAAGGCCCCAGGCATGAGCTCACATGGCCGGAATGCCACTTACTTTATGGAGAAAGGTCTGCACCAAGCACAGACAGCAGCCCCAGATGGAAAGCCTCCTCCTACCTCAACCCCTGCCCGGCTCCCCTCTCTCTGTCCTTCTGCAGCCCCTCCTGTCCTTGCCCCTCCTGCCCTCTTGGTGACCCGGCTATTCACCTAGCACCCCATCCCTAACCTGAAATGTGGGTATTTCCTGCCACTTGGACAGGACTCCCTGCCTCAACTCTGTCTACTGTCCTCATCTTGGCAGGCTTCCTGGAGGCAGGGGAAAGCAATGCCCTCTGGGATGCCCTTCTTCATCACAGCCCAGGCTGGACCAGGAGGGAGGACCACAGTCAGTGTGACTCCAGCATGTCCCTAGCCTTCCCCTCTGCCAGTGATGTCTAGGACAACCAATTCAAAGCTTGGGCCCGCTTGAATGGGGGCCCCTGGGGGTCTGGGGGACCCAGTGAAGGTCCTAGGTTAAAGCCTGCTGGGCCTATGGGGCCCTCCTAGACTTCGTGACACTGTCGTCCTGCCTTCCTCTTTGCTGGCTTAGAGAGTAGGTTGTCCTCTCTTGCCTGAAAATTCAGGATGAAGAGGGCTCTCTAGACTTGGGGGGGGGGGGGACACTGGTCAATGGTTATAAGTCTTTCAGACCTTAGTGGGCCTCAGGCTTCTGGGCTTCTGGTCTCAGGCTGTGTGACCTTGGGCACTTTCTCCAACCTCTCTGGGCTTCCGTCTGCCCCTCTGTGAAATGGGGATACCAAGGGCACTGGCCTCCTGGTTTGTAGCACAGCTGTGTGACACATACAGATGGGGACACGGTTATTCTGGAAGTGTGTGATGGGTGGGTGTTGGCAGGAAGCTGGGGCAGAGCATCCTGGAGAAGCAAAATCAGGTGCATTTGGGGGGCACTCGGAGAGTGACCAGTGCCCCCTGGCCGGAAGTGGATTCTGCATGAGCCAGGGAGGCTGAAGTTTTCCTGGAGGGAACAGCAATGTGTCCACAGGGTAACACATTCTAGTAAACTGGGCAAAAGGAAGATATTTGGGGGTTTTCTTAAAGAGGTCCCTGAAAAGTTTCAGGCCCCACAGATTCTGGCCCCACCTCTGCCTGGTGGGGTGGGGGTGGCCTGAATAATTCTGGGAGGGAGGGAGCAGGGGGAGGTGGGGGAGGAAGCCTGAAAATGACTTCCATGTGTGAAGGCTCATGTGAGCCAGAGATCTCCCCACCCCCACCTGCCAACCCTCCTGGAAGGCCCCCAGCCAAACTGCCACGCTGAATGAGGAGGGGCAAAGGGGCTGGGAGACCCTGGGCTCCTGCAGAGGGAAGGATGAGCTGGCACTGACCGGCTCCTCCAGGGTGACCGTGCGTCGGGCTCGTGCATCCGGGACCCAGTGCAGGGTGACTGGTTCTCCAGGGTTGTTTCCTGGGGGGAGGACAGAGTAAAAGATGAGGGGGAACATAGGGGGGTGGGGACGACCAAGGGATGAGGTTACAGGACATCAGC
This sequence comes from Halichoerus grypus, assembly GCF_964656455.1. NCBI lineage: Eukaryota > Metazoa > Chordata > Mammalia > Carnivora > Phocidae > Halichoerus > Halichoerus grypus. The sequence continues at coordinate 109,639,274 of NC_135721.1, read as the reverse complement.
TGGGTGGAATAGGAGACTCTATCTTCAACATTCAAAGGTGTAGCCTGGAGAAGGGTGGCCGCCCCTGGAGCATCCTTGGAACCAGGGAGGTGGCAGAAGAGAGACAGAGGAGCTCAGCTGGGGAAGTGGGAGCCCCACTGACCTGGGGGAGGCTTGGGGGTCAGAGGTCACAAGGAAGAGACCAAGGCCCCCAGTGCAGAAGGGAAAGGAAAGGGGACGCAGCCTTGGGTATTTTTAGACTGGGCAGCAGATGCCTTTGGGGTGAGAGATCTGTGAAGAGAGAATGCCTGTGTCTCCGCCATCTGAGAAAAACAACAGCCAGATATCTGGGGAGACCCACCTTGCCCAGAGCTCCCCTTGGGGGCTTCATGCTGGAAGCGGGACTTCCGGGGACTCTAGCTCAGAAGCCCCTTCCCTGGATCTTCAAGGTGGGGAGGCCTGGGGAACAGAGCCTGAGTGCTCCCAGGCCGGGCATGCTTAAGGGGGCTCTGGAGGAATACCAGAGCCAAGCATTACTCAGAAGGCTCTGGAATGCTCCCCTGGAATGCTCCCAGCCCCCCACCCCACACTGGGTCCCAGAGGCTCTTGCCACACCCGCCCTGCAGGAGCCAGGCCCCAGGCAGCCCAGAGCCTGCAGGCAGCCCTCCCTGTCCTCTGACACAATCCCTGGGGAAGTGAGCCCAGCTCCCAGAACCGACAGCCACCCAGCACCCAGCCAGCCCTGACTCCACGCTGAGATGGTTGACTGCGGAAGTGTTCCAGCTCTGGCCAGTCCACCCCAACTCCTTTCTCTTCCTCCATCCTCTCCCCCAGACCCGGTCATCAAAGACCCGGAATAGCAGCACCTCTAGGAGTCCCCTTCCCCCAGGAAGCCCTCCCTGCTTGGATGAGCCAGTTGCTACGGTGGGGGAGGGATCTGAGTGAATCTGGGAGGAGTCGGGGGCAACCAGCCCAGAGAGGACTTAACTGGGTGTGGAGAACTACCTCTTGCTGGCCCTAGGCTTCCCAGGTAGAGAGGGGAGGGTGGGCCTGTGCGCAGGTGTGCGTGCTGGTTGGGGGTTCTCTTCATGGCACCCCTGAGGAGGGAGGGGGGCGGAGATGGAGCCGTGATGATGAGGTTCAGGGAGCCAATGCGGTGTTGGGGAGCACAAAGGCCCTCTCCACTCCTCCCAGGGGTCATCTCACCCTCTCCTGACCCCAGGTTGAGGAGGAGGGAGCAGCCGTCCCCAAAGGCATGAGGGCTCTCATCCCACCCCCTCAGGGCCCCAGAACAGAACAGGACCCTATCTCTATTGGATACTCCCGGACAGTGCTCCCGAACGAACCCAGTGCCCCCAGGCTGACCAGCCCAGCAGGGCCATTCCTGCCTCCTCCCCAGTGTCCGGTGTCCTCCCAGTCCCTCCAGAGGCCACTTCCCATACAGGGTACAGGACTGGCCAGTCCTCCTATGCACTGGGCGTGTGGAGGTTAACTCCCAGGGCCCCTTCTGTCTGAAGCACCCTTCATTATCTCACCAAACAAGGCAACAGGATCAACAAAACACACACACACACACACACACACACACACACACAACCCCACGGCCCTGCGCTACTGGGGATGAGCAGGGAGGCTGCAGGAGGGTGAGGGCACAGCAGGGACTCCTGGGACCCCGTGGGCTGCGCCTCAGGGATGGAGGTGCAGGGACGTGCACATCGGTGCATGGGGTCTAGGGCTGGTCAAGGCCAAGAGTCCTGGCAGAGGGTTTTGGGAACTCGGGCGGCTGCTCAGAGGGGATCGCCGCCCCCCGGTCCCCCCCGCCCCCCGCTTTGCCATTGCCACTGTGGCAGCTGCGCAGAGTGTGTCGGTCTGGGCCCCAAGGCCAGCCCCAGGACAGCTGAGAGTCCCTGCGCAGGTCCTGCGGAGACCCTCCCTGCCCTCCCAGCCACCGCGGTGGCGGACAGCGACCTCCCCTGCGCCGCGGGGCACGTCCCACTCACCTTGAAACGCCTCGGCCCCCCACACCGGCCAAGGCAGCCGCAGGAGCAGCAGCAGCAGGCACGCCCGCGACCCTCGAGCTCTCGGGGCCCCCCGGCCCATCGCTGGGAGCGCCCCGGCCGCCACACGGCGGCTGCGGGCGGCCGGGCCCCGGCTCCGCCCCGGCTGGATCCGCGCCGACGCACGCCCAGAGCAGCCGGCCCGCAGCCTCCCGACCCTCCCGCGCCACCCCGCACGGGGCCCCCACAAGCCCTGCCGCCCGACCCCGCGCGCCCTCGGGGAGGGGGAGCCGGAGCGGCCGTCTAAGCGCAGGAGCAGGGCCGGCGGAATCCGTGCGGCCCCTCGGGGCTCCGCCAGCGCCCAGCCGCCGGGTAGGTCCCCGCGCCCTCTCCCCGCGGGGGCGGAGCGGGGCTGGAGAGGGGATGGGGCGGGGCCCCTCGGAAGGGCCTGTGAGGGCCACTGGGGGTGCATGGGGGAGAGGCCAGGGCTGGGGGCCGCCTGCTGCGCCTCGGGTCTGCGCAGGGAGCGCCCCCCGCCGCCGCCGCCGTCCCCTGGGCGGACCTCTGTCCCCGCCTGCTCCCCAAGCCTGCCCAGAGGGGGCCCTGGTCCGAACCCGGCGGAAGTGGGCCTAGGAGAAGGGGGGCGGGCGCCCGCGAGGAGCAGGTGCTGCCCGGAGCTCGCCGGGGCCGCCGCGCGGTGGCCGCCAGCCCCTGTGGCGGCCGCGCGGGCGCCCGGGTGGGGGCGGGGGCAGCCCTTGTCCCTAGTGGTGGCCAGAGGGAACAATTGCACAAAGCCACAGACTCCCAGACGTGGGGGATCCTTTCTGCTTTCTGCTTTCTGCTTTGGCAACATCTGTTTCTTTTTTAAAAGGTTTGTGTACTGAGTAAATTCGGAGAGCGAGTACACGGTATTCTGATAGTGAGAGATGTTAACTTTTTTTAAAGATTTTATTTGTTAGTTTGTTTGTTTGGGGGGGGGGATTCAGAGGAGGAGGGAGAGGGAGAGGGAATCTCAAGCGGACTCCCGGCTGAGCGGGGAGCCTAGGCTCAATCTCACTAGCAGACATCATGACCTGACTTGAAACCAAGAGTCAGTCGCTCAACGGACTGAGCCACCCAGGTGCCCCACAAGGGATGTTAGCTTTTAAGCAAATCTATTTGTTTTTGAGAACAAATGCGGAGGTTCCCTTAGGAAGAGTTCCAGCAGCGAGGGAAACCTATGTTGTTCTGATTCAAACATCAAAAGTTTAAGATGTTAAGGGATCATCCCTCCCTTTTCTGTCCCTCCTCTCAACCCACATCCCCCAACCAACGCGAAACCACTATCCTTAGCTTCTTGTGTAGGTTTTCGATTATTTTATGCACACCCAAGACAATACAGACCTATTTTTTCCTCTGATTAACATTACTCTGCACTTTTTTCCCCCACTTACGACACTTTGGAGATCCTTCATATCAGTGCATTTAGAGTGGTCTTATGGTTATTACTATTATCCTATTATTATTACTTCAGGTTTTTAAGTTAACTTTATTAAGATATAATTTACATACAATAAAGTGCACCTGGGGGCGCTTGGGTGGCTACTCGGGGGTCCTGGGATCCAGCCCTGGGTCGGGCTCCCTCCTCAGTGGAGAGCCTGCTTCTCCCTCTCCCTCTGCCCCTCCTCCCTGCTCGTACTATCTCAAATAAATAAATAAAATCTTTTAAAAAAATAAAGGGCACCTGTTCTAAGTATCCAGTTAGATGAATTTGATAAATTCATACACCTTTGTAATCACCACTATAATCCAGATACAAAGTTCTGTAACCAAATCAGGTAGGAGAGTTTGTCCACCCTATGGGCAGCAGGCCAATAAAACTGACACTGAGCTTTTGCAGTGAAGAAAGATAAGCTGTTTACTGGTATGGCACCACCCAGGAAAATGGGAAACTAAGGCTCCAAAGTCCCAAACTCCCCAATGGCTTGCAAGTGAAGGTTTCTAAGGGCAAAATTTGGGGCAGGGCTGTCCTGAGAAGGTGGGTGTCATTGACTGGAGGCCCAGGAGGTCATGTTAGCAGGTGCCCTGGTGTCATTTCGTCCGGTCCCCTGGGAGGTCTTTTTCATCTCAAGAGACTTGGAATCTGAAAAGTATATTTGTTCTTTATGGTAGAGGTTTCATTAGGTACATCCGGTAATAATATCCTTAGGGTAGTGCTGATTAACTACTTGTAAGCTAGCGGGGTTGCATTCCTGGAGGTTCCTTGGCCGGTCCAGTCCAGCCATGCCTGGAGGCAATAAGACGTCTAGTGTTCACTCTTTCAACTGCACTGACAAGGTGGATGCTGGCTTCAATTTTCATCGCCCCCAAAAAGTTCCCCTGTGCCCCTCCCCAGTTACTCTCTCCCACTCCCAGCCCCCCAGGCAACCATTGATCTGCTTTGTGTCTATACGTTAAGTTTTGCCTATTCCAGAACTTCATATAAATGTTGTAAAGCATGTACTCTTTGTGTCTGGCTTTCTTCCCTCTGTGTTTTTGAGATTCATTGACATTGTTTCCTCTTGTAGTGCTGAGTATGTTCCATGGGCTGAGGGAAGCATGCTTTCTCTATTCTCCAGTCAGGCATTTGGGGTCTTTTCCAGCGTGAGACTCTCCTACATGCAGCTGCTACACAATTTCTGCGAAGTTTTTGTATGAATCTATGTTTTCATTTCTCATTTCTCATCTGTGAAGACCCAGAAGTAGAAGGGCAGGGTCACATGGCAAGGGCATATTTAAGTTTGAAAGAAACTAGTTTCCAAAGCGAGTGTACCATTTTGCATTCCCACCAGCAGGGTAGGAGAGTTCCATTTCCTCCACATCCTTGCCAGCACTTAGTGTTGTCAATCTTTTTAATTTTAGTTATTCCAGTGGGTGCGCGTCCCCACCATTTTTTATAGTTGAATGCTGCCACTCATTCGTATGGTCCCCTCTTGGGCATATAAATGGTTTCCAGCCCTTCTGCTATTGCAAACCATGCTGTGATGGATAATTTTCTTTTTTCTTTTTTTAAAGATTTTTTTATTTTTTATTTGACAGAGAGAGAGAGAGAGTACAAGCAGGGGGAGCGGCAGGCAGAGGGAGAGGGAGAAGCAGGCTCCCTGCTCAGCACGGAGCCCAATGCGGGGCTCAATCCCAGGACCCTGGGATCATGACCTGAGCTGAAGGCAGCCGCTTAACCGTCTGAGCCACCCAGGTGTCCCTGTGATGGATAATTTTATACATAAACTCATTTGTGAGATGATTTCCTACAAATGGGATTCCTGGGTCAAAAGATGTGTTTTCATGACTTGGGAGGATACACTTAAATTGCCCTTCAATTTGTGCCAATTTACAGTCGTGCCAGCAATATCTAGAGTGCCCCTTTGCCCACAACCTTACCAACACAGTTCTCAAACCATGACACGCATGTCTGAAGGTGAAAGTGCAGTCTTAATTTGCGTTCCTCCTAGCAGTGAGCTTGAATAACTGTTCAAACATTTAAGAGCCATTTGTATGTCTTGTTCCCTGAATCATGTTTCTACTGAGCTGTTGGTCTTTCTTGTAGCAACTTGAAGGAACTCTTTATGTATATAAGGGAGATTTGTCTGGAATGTGAGTTGCAAATATTTTTCACAGTTTGTGAAATGCATTCAGCTTTTGTGTGTGGCTTAGTTCAGTTATTTTCATTGCTAACTAGCATCTGATTGTGTGAATATAACATTTTTTTCATTGATTCTCTTGTTGCTGGACATTAGGGTGGTTCCTAGTTTTGAGATGTTACTGTGGACATTTGTGTGCGTGTGTCCCCAGCTTCCTGCCTTCGCCTGTCTTGCTCCTTTCATCCGTTTAATGATTTCCCCCTTGGAGCACAGCCTGACATCACTTGCACATGAAACCTCATCTTGGGGAACCAGACCTAATATAGACATGGACGGTCATGCTGGGGGCTCCAGTATGGGCAGGCTGGAGAGACATCAACCCCTCCCTCTGTGGATGAGTAAATGGGGTCACCACGGGTGCCACCAGCAGCAGAGGCCACCCTCGCAGCAAGAATTCCCTGATCCTCCTGCTACATGAGCAGAGGGGTGGAGGGCAGAAAGCAAAGCATCCTATCACACCCTGGGTGCATTTGGCTATCTCTTCTTTTAGGGAGGATTTGGAGAAGAATCAGGGTGGACAGGGAGATCTAGGCTTCCATCTTTAACCAGGAACACAACTAGAGATTCCAAAACAAAACGTGGATCTTGAGGAAGGGGAAATTATGGAGACACAGTCCTAACCATGGTAAAGGAGTCCTGAAGAGGAAGAAGAGAGAGGCAGCTAAGAAAGCCCCAGAAATCACAGAGATGGGACAACACCAAATGTGCAGCCTGACAAGTGAGGACATGGAGGTGGCTTGAGCCCTAACTGAGCTGGGGGCCGGGGAAGCAGAACAGACTCCCCGAGCAGCCAGGCTCTGAACACGGAGGGGAGGCTTCACTGTGGACATCAGGGTCCTCTCGGGCAAGAAAATAGCAAACTGGTGAGCCCCTATTCCCACTGCAGACATAGGCTTTGGTGCCTGTTTGTCAAGGGGTCCTTCCTGACCTAAAGCCTGGTTACTGTCCCCTGCATATACCTCTCCCTGCCCATTTCCTTGTCTCTCTCCCCCCAGATCCTGAGCTCCATGGGGTCTGGGGCTTTGTTTACTGCCTGGCACAGGGTCAGTGCTAATAAAACAAGGTGGGTGGGGGTTGGAGTCATCCTTGCAAAGTGGATGCCTTCCCAACCCGGATGAGCTATGTCCAAGTATATCCGAGGAATTTTCTGCAGAAATCTCAGAGCAGCTATTTATTTGGAGGTTGCCAAGGAGGGTATGGGGCCACCAGACCAAAGTTGAGAAGATGGATCCCACAAGTAGCCGCTGTGGGAAAGATGATGTCTCAAGTGGCTTTGCTGGAGTCACTCTCCCGAGGGACACTGGGAAGTGTCCTGGGAAGAAGGCTAACCAGGGAGAGTTAAATCTTTGAAGTGCTCACGTAATTTGGGTGACATCCACCATCTGTAAACAAGACGCATTCTGAAGAATGACCCAGAACAGGGTGACTGTAAACATTCTCCTACAAGCCTCACAGTGGATAGAGCCCTTCATCCTTTGGCGTAGCTACCCAGGGGTGGAATTTCAGGGTTATAGGGCAGAAGTGCTTCAGCTTTAATAGATAATGTGACAGTTTTCCAAAGTCATCGGACATTCTATATGATTCCATTTATATAAAATTCAAAAACAAGCCAGTCAAATCCCTGGTGTTAGATAGCAAGATAGAAGTTAACTTCGGGGGGCTTGCAACTGGGAGGGAGCTCAAGGGAGACTCCGGGGTGCTGGTAATGGTCTGTTTCTTGATCTGGGTGCTGGTTACATGGGCTTGATCACTTTTCAAAAAGTCACCGAGATGTATACTTACAGTGTGTGTGGTTTTCTGTATGTGTGTCACACTTGAATTAAAAGTTTATTTCAAAAGTCTTGAGGTGCCTCAGACCTCTGAGGGGGGACACAACTAGCCCCCCTGAGAACCTTCCAATCCCAGGTGGACCTATGTCCCCTCGGAGATGCACAGAAGCAATCCTCCCCACACCCTCTCTTCCCTGGACAGCTTAAGAACATCTGGCTGCATTTGGCTTGCTCTGTCTCTGTCCCATTTGGGGACACCCATTTGGGTGCACACTTTCCACCCCCGCCCCACCCCCCTGGACAACAATGTAGACAAACCAGTGCTTACTAAGTGCTCGCGTACTGCGTGCCAAGCAAGGTGCTGGTGATGTGACCAGAGGAGGTGAGCAGCACCTAGAGCCTCACGGAGCAAGAAGGAGCACACATCTCTTGAGCATAGGTAGTTTGTGGCAAATGTCATGTAATTTGCACTTGCTGACCACCTCCAGCAGGCAGTCTCCCAGAATGAGCTGCATTCACAGTTAGATCTTCCGTGTTCCAGTGCAGCCGTTTGGGTTGCAAGAAAGAGACTCACTCCAGTTACGTCATAGGTTGGATGTTTATTGGGTGGACATGCCAGACAGGCTCCCAGGAAGAGTCTGGCAATCAGGAACTACAAGGAATGGGACCTGGGGCCAGGAAGCTCCCGGCCATGTTACATGGAGCTTACTCAGCCTCCAATTTCTTCCCAACCTGTTAGCCCCTCTGACAACTCCCCACTACCCTCCAGGTTTCTCAACCCAAATTCCATGCGGGCTCTTTGCACCTCCTTCCATCTGCCACCAGGCTGTGAGGGGAGGCACTAGCCCGTCCAAGAGCTGCCTCCTCTCAGGCACTGACGTCGTGGGAGCAAGTCATTCCTTCTTTGTGAACCTCATTCCACTTAACAGCCCCTGGCACACAAGACCGAGTGAGCCCACTTGATCACGGAGAGGGCTGTACCTGGAGCAGAAATAAGGATGCTCTCCACGCTCCCTGGGGACAGGAATGGGGGCCCCTCTTCTTCCAGGGGCCTGATAAAATGCCTGTTCAGGCAACCCCATTGCCTGGCATACCCTCTCCCTAGGGAGCGCCAGAACATCTTGATTTCCTCGGTCTTAATGTGTGAGAGGGACTCCCTCCTCTGGGAAGCCCATGAACAGAATGACCAGGGACACGTCCTGGCCTTCAGGAGATGGGCACTAAAAATGTGGCTGGCTGGCAGCATTCCCACCAATGTCAGAAGTCTCAGGGATGAGTCCATGGTTGGGAATTCTTTGGAAATAGAATAAAAACTATATTTCTCAGAACCCCTTGCAGCTTGAGGTGGCCACGTGACTCAACTCTAGCCAATGGGGAGTGAGTGGAAATGACCCGCAACTTCTGGGTTGTGTCCACAATGGGAATGGGTGTGCCTTCAACTTCCTCTTCTTGCTGGAGGGAATGTGAACACAGTGGGGCCACCATGAACCTCACAATCAAAGGTAACATTTCAGGGTTGGAGAAAAATAAGATAGAAGGATCCAGTATTCTGATACCTTAAACTACCATAGCATACCCAGATTAGTATGGGAGAGAAAAATAAAATTCCCTCATGTTGAAGTTACTGTATTTGGTCTCTTGTTAGAGCAGCCTAACTTCTATTCCAGTTACTACAGAGTGCTCTTGCCAGCCTGTGAGGATATAGGAAGCTCCTCTTCTTTTCTAACCCATCCAAAAAGTCCAGGGTGGGCTTGGAGGAAAAAGATGTGAGGGGCAGTCCATTGGAAGATAAAGGGAGAGATCAGATCCAGAGAAAAGGAAAAGACAAGTAGACAACATGACCATGACTCGTTTCTCCTCAGAGTGCCCCAGGGTCATCACCCTCCTGGGTAAATTAGGGTTCACCTCCACTCTCAACGCCCATTTTTCTTGGCAAGAGGTTTGGAACCAGGTCATTGAAAATCAGATGTTGTAGAGTTGTTTCCACAGAGGCAGTCGGGATTCAACGCTGCCTTGTTCATGAGGCCCAAGTCATCACAGTTTCCGGTGACCTCCTCCTCCTGAGGGTAGAAGTGTGACAGGTCAGCCCAGGGGCAGAGCACGGGACGAGGTCCCACCTGTGGCTGCATCAGGATCAATGAGCTTCCCGCAGAGAAAATTCTGGTTACAAGGAGGACTCTGGGAGCTGTCATTCCCTGACCTCAAACTCTGAAGGGCATTCCCTAGACCCCAATCCTTGGGTGGGGGTCCCAAGGGGACTGGTGAGCCTGTGCCTGGATGGCAATGAGGCTGCGAGCCCTGGCCCACCCACTGGATGATCTGCAGAAGGGGACACATCACAGGGAAGGGAAAACAGACTTTCAACCCCGCCCAGATGATGGGCACACTCCGGAGTGGGGAAGAGAGAACCCAAAACACAGGTGGGGTTCTGTGTTCCAAGATGTGTCTTGGAAGTTAAAGTGAAACTGCTACGTTCAGAACGTCTGCCCCAGTCAGCCCCACCAGCAGCTCCCACAGAGAAGCCAGCAGTCACACTGGCCTACTGTATGCCCGAAGTCCCCGGCGAGCAAACACGTGACTGTTGGGTGCTCCATTTAGAATGTGGCTTCCTTGTCTTTCCAGGGGTCCCTGGTTCTCTGTATTCTCTCCCCAGTCTCCCCCTAGTCCCAGGGGCCATCCTATATATGAGAGCGGTCTCTAGGCGCCAGCCCCGCACGGTGGGTTAGCCGGGCATCGTGTCTGCCTGGGCCCGCATGGCAGATGGATACCTGCACGGTCTCCTTCTGAGAAGTCATCTCCACCAAATTCTCACCCATGCTCAGCTTATAAAAATGCCTCCTGCAACAACAAGATTGGACTCAGAGGGTCTCTCCCCTCCCCCTGCTTACCCCCATTCCCTCCCCCGACCCCAAGTCCTTAGCCCCAGACTGCTCGCTGAACAGAGCGGTGGGAGCCTTGTGGGGAGTGGGGGACCTTATCTTTCTTCCTTCCCTCCCAGCCCTTTCTTTACACAGATGGGGTCCAGATAAAGAAAGAAAACTACAGCAAGATGGATGTAAAGGTGATTCTAGAAGCAATTCCCAAATTTGGAGCAGTGGGAGGAAGAGGGTCAGGCTAGGAAGTATGGAGCCTGTGCATCTGGTAAGAGAGACATGAGGGAATGTTGAGGGGAAGGGGGGAGGGCAAGGTAACCCCATCCACCCCCCAGCTCTGAACCCACCTCCAGGCATACCAGGCCCCCAGGCCCAACAACAGGAAGAGGAGGCCCACCAGCAGCCCCAGGACCCAGAGTAGCTTCTGGAACAGACTCAGGCGGTGCAAGGCTGGAATACAAGGGTGAGGCTCAGGGGGCGGCTATGGATCCAGGCCTCCGATGCTCCCCCCTCCAAGATGAAAACTATTCTAGCCCTCACTTTATCTCAGAAGCTTTCCCACGCAACGGCGCTTCAAGCAACCAGTCTAGACTAGTCAGATAAACTGACTACAGCAGAAAGGATTCAGGGAAGACCTCAGAAGGAAGCCTTTGGACGGGAGAGCTAGGCCTCTCTACAGAGGGGCCTGGGAGATGGACCCCCCCCCAACCTCTGGTTCCGAAGTAGGTAGAAGCAGACGCAGAGCCCAGGGCATTGGAGGCAAAGCACACGTATTCGCCCTGGTCACTGGTCCTCAGCTCCTCCATGTCCACCCTCAGGGCATTGGCGGTGGCCGTGACACGGATGTGTGGTTCTGCAGGAGCCCCGTGGGGCTGGTTAGAGGCCACCAGCCTACTGCCGAGGTGGAGGCTCAGACTGGCTAGGGGCTCGCTGTCCACTCGGCAGTCCAGGATGCCCTGGATGCCACCCTCAGGCTCCACGAAGACCGTCATGGTGGGCATCTTGGGAGGGTCTGTGGGAACACAGAGGGGCATGATGATTGCAGAAAACCAGCGCCAATTCCTCCCCTCCCAGGCCCCACGCAGGATGAGCCTGCAGCTCGCTGCACTAACAGATAAGAGCCTATTCCTCCACTCCTTGATCTGTGACTTGCTCTGACCACTGGAAAGCAGAAGTGACATTATGTGACTTCAGGGCTAGGCCTCAAGGGGGCCTCACTGCTTCTGCCCCCGTACAAACACAACCCTGTGGGAAGCCCAGGCCAGCCCCAGCTGCCAACCACGAGGATGCAGCCATCCTCCACCATCTTGCTTCAGCTCAGCAACTGGACGACGGCAGCCACACGCGGTGAGACCACCGAAGACCTGCCCAGCTCCGCCCAGCCCGAGTTGCTGACCCCCAGAATTGTGAGCAAACATGACGGCTGTTGTTTGAAGCTCCATATTTTGGAGTAGCTTGTTACTGCAGCCACAGCTGGCTGATGCTGCGAGGGGCCTGGATGAGGGATGGAGCAGGGACCCAGCACTCCGGGTGCACTCGCTCTCCATACTCCTCATGGGGCGAGGGGGCTGATATTTTACACGTGAGGAAAGCCAGGCAGGGGTGTGCAAGGTCCCACAAGCAGTCAGCGGGAGTTCTCCAACCCAGGTCTCCACCCCTGTGAAGTCTTTGCTCTTTGCAGACAGAAGAGGAGGACCTGAGGTGGGCAGGGGAGATTCGGGCAGACTGAGGCCGGGAGGGCGGGGGGGTGTCCTACTCACACAGCACACGGAGCATGACTGGAGCAGAAGTTGTGGCCCCACTGGGGAGCTCAGCCTGGCAGTGGTACGCCCCGGCTTGGGCGCGGGCCACGTGGGCAAAGACAAGGGTGGGCCCAGGCTCCACGGGTAGTCGCTGGCCATTCCAGAACCAAGCGAAGGTGGAGTTGCCCATGGGCCCGGGACCACCAGCGAGGCGACAGCTCAGGTTCAGCGGTGCACCCTCAGCCACGTCCAGCCCCGGCTCGGCCACCACACGCACGCCTGCAGGCCGAGGACCAGGAGGCGGTCAGGGAGCCTCTGGGTGGCATCTGGGCATCTGAGAGGCCTCGGTGCATTATGGGAAGGTCTGTTCTGATTTGAGCCCCCCAAAGGTGAGATTGTGTCTCTCCCATAAGACTGAGATCTCTTGCACTGGGGACCTCCGGGACAGGGTTGTGTGTCTCTCTTAACAAACCGGGCTTTCTGATGGATGGGGCTGTATCTTGCTCTCAGATGGGACTCCCCAAAGGTGGGGCTCCACCTCATCCCTCACACTGAGCCCCCTAAAGGTAGGGTTGTGTCTCTCTTCCCACCCCAGGCTTCCCCAGGGCGGGTCTGTGCCTCCTCTCCAGCCTGGGTTCTGTGAGGACGGGGTACCGTCTCCCCTGCACCCAAGGCGCCCTGCTACAGCTCCACACCTGCAGGGACCGCTCCAAGGGTGAGGCCGTTTCTTCCCCTCAGACTGGGCACCTGCCTCCAGGGAGAGCTGTGCCGCTGCCGTCAGATGGGGCAGGGCTCTAGCTACCCATTCTGGTCAGCCAGGCCCTGTTGGGGGAGCGCCGCCGTGCCCGAGCCCCCTCTCCGCCCCCTTCGCCCACTCACCTTCTCCCTGCAGCTGCCCTGTGGTGCTGACTGAGCCCAGGAAGTTGTGGGCCGTGCACACGTAGGTGTCCTTGTCACCTGAGGGTACGTCTTGCACCTGCAGCCGCAGGGCATTGCGGGCCACCTGGACGTGGCCTGTCCCGGATGCCAAGCCGTGGACCCCAAGGCTGGTGGCCAGCACCTTGCCATCGCGGGACAGGGCCAGCTCAGCGGGTGGCTCGCTGTCCACAGTACACTGCACCACGGCCATGGAGCTGACTCTGGAGTCCCGAAAGGATGACAGGACAACATCCCGAGGGGCATCTGGGGGCATGACAGCACATAGTTGGAGGCCTTGCTGGGAACCCCTGGACCATCCACGGCCTACCTGCCTGGCATTGGGGAGGCTGAAGCCTCTGGACAAAAGGTCACTTCCTCGAAGTGACACCTCGTGGGCAGCTTCCCCCAGGCAGGGTTCACAGGACTCTAGGGTCTCTTTTCTCATCACCTGTGTCCTTCTTTTCCCAACTGCCCATTCTGAGGTCCGCTACAGTCCTGCGTCCACCCCCACGAAGGCCCAGAAGTGCCCTCCGCCCGCTCTCAGCCTCGGCACCCCCAGCCAAGGACCCCGGCTCACAGTGGACTTGCAGGGCGGTGGGCCGGGAGCTGCGGGTGCCCTGGGCGTCCTGGACCTGGCAGGAGTAGGCACCCGCGTGAGCCCGTGTGGCCGCCGGGAACGAGAGGGCGGCGGCTGGCCCCTCCTGCAGCCAATGGGCATTGTGGTACCAGGCATAGAGCGCGGGTGGGCGGGCAGCAGGGTCTTCACAGGTCACTGTGACGGGGGTCCCCTCGGCCACAGCGGCGGATGGAGCCAGGGTCACCTGCACACCTGTCCCAGGGAGACCAGGGTCAGCGAGGCCCAGCCAGATACCACAGCCGCTCCCTCCTCCCCTGCTGGGCTTGGCCCGGGCCGGCCTCACCCTCTAGCCGCAGCTCCACGGAGGCATTGGCCTGGCCCAGAGGACTGTGGGCGGAGCAGCTGTAGAGACCCTCGTCGCTGGGCCCGGGCTCCCACAACTCCAGGCGCAGGGCGTTGGGGACAGAGGCTGTGGTCGAGGAGGCCAGGAGGCGGCCAGCGCGGCTGAGGGCCAGCTGGGCGGGCGGGCGGCTGTCCACGGTGCACAATACCTGGGCCAGCCGTCCGCCGCGGCTCTCTAGGAGGTAGGTCAGGCGCAGGCTGCGGGGTGCGTCTACAGGGACACCAAAGGAAACGGTTCAGAGACCGCAACGAGGAGGCCAGTTGGCAGGTGGCCTTCAAACCAGGAGGGCCCTGGCTCCCCATCCCACGGGCCCCCCATTGCCCAATCTGGGGCCATGCTCCTCTGCCCAGGAAGAACCTATCCCCTCTGACCCCTGACTCAGCCCTCCTTGTCCCGGGCTTCATCGAATGGATGGGGACTGAGTTCCTGGGTTGGACATCTCTGGGGCTCTGGCCATGCCCTTGATCCCTGTGGGCTGCCGTCATTCCTTTTTGCCCCACCCTGCATCCAACCAAACTCACAGAGGACATCCAGAGTGACAAGTCTGGAGAGGTGGGGTGCCTGGCCCGGAGTCAGCACCCCACAGCGGTAGGAGGCAGCATCCGTGACTGTGACGTTGGGCAGAAGGATGGAGTGGGCACCTGGGCGTTGCTGCCCATCCCGGTACCACGTGTAGGTGAGCTGGGTCAAGTTGGCGGTCCACACGAGGCAGGTCAAGTTCACCAACTGCCCCTCCCGCACGACGGCCCTGGGCCACACCTGCACGCTCACAGCTGGGGAGGGAGGAGGGCACGGGGACACCAGTGAGACTGTGAAGCTGTGTAAAGCAAGCCACTTGTCTCCATGAGGGAGGGAAGCCCCTCAGCCTCTGGGAGGCACAGGTGGCCCACCCTTACTGGGGGCTCGAGGTCAAGCTTGGGAAACAGCTCACCATCTCTTAGGTGGTCCCAAGCAGGGTTCTGCAGGGCCCCCGGGTGCCCTGAGCCCTCCCTGACCCTAGTGGGCACATGGGAGAACGCAAGCCTCCCTGACCTGTGGTGTTTTCTCCTTGAACACCCCCCTCTATTTCTGATTAGCTTTATCCACTGGACGTCCAGGCAAACATCTGTTTCTAAAAAAGGCTCTTCCATAAGAGCCAAGTCTGGAGTCGATTGCCCTAAAGGAGGCTGGGAACGGAGACTGTCCTTATGTTCAGCCCGCCTTCCTGTGCCTCAGGCTTCCAGAACCCTCTCCAGTCTCCTCTCTTCTCTTAAAGGAGCCACCCATGCACACACTCACACCCTCACACTGACCCTGGGCATCGAAGGTGGCAGAGGCTGAGGCCTGGCCCAAGGTGTTGTTGGCCTGGCAGGTGTAGACGCCCTCATCCTCCAGCACTGCACCGTGGATCTCCAGGCGTAGCCTGCTGGGGGCCACAGCCACCTGCAGCCGGGGAGAGCTGCTTGCCAGCTCCCCTGCACCTTGTAGGGTGGAGGCCACGAGGTGGTCCCCGTGGAGCAGTCGTAGGTGGGCTGGAGGGTCACTGTTCACACGGCACAGGAGGAGGCCCAGTCGCCCAGGGCCTGTGTCCATCAGGGTGGTGAGCGTGGCCTGGCGAGGGGCATCTACAGGAGCGGGGAGTGGTCAGGGCCCCTGGTCCCTCATCTAGTGCTCTCTCATGGAGGCGGTGCCCAGGGCCTGGGCTCCCCCAGCCCCTCCTCCCGCTGTGCCCTTGTTTCCTTCACCCCCCAAGAAACATGGACAGGATGAAAACTTACAGGACACGTGGAGGCTGACAGGGGCGGCCAGGCTCATGGTGGCTGAGCCTGGAGCCTGGGCCTGGCAATGGTAGGCCCCAGCTTGGCTCAGAGTAATGGCTGCGAAGCGGAGCGTGGCCGAGTTCGACTCCGGGAGGGGCTGGCCATCCTGATACCAGAGGTATGAGGTCCCTTCCAGGACCCCTGTGGGCACCTGGCAGCTCAAGACCACGGTCTGGCCCTCCTGGAGCTCGGGTGATGGTGACACCTGGACCCAGGCTCCTGCAGGGAGAAACCGAGAGCAGGTGAGGGCCCTCCCCCACACCCTCCCCCCCAGCCTGGGGCTGTGTGTGTGTCCACACCAGGGCCCCAGTCCTATGTCCTGGAGCCACAGCCCCCCTACCAGACCACCACCAAGGGCCCCGCTTCAGCTCCACGCCTCCTCCTGTCCTGCTCCCAACTCCCCTGCACTGGGTCTGTCCTGGCCTTTACCACCCACCAACTCAAGCTACAGTTTCGCTCTGTCAGTCATATCTCACCTACCAGAAGGCCCAGCTTATGTGACCTCTAACCCCGTGTCAGGGACAGCGCCTGCACAAGCTAGCTCCTGACAGATGCTGGTTTGACCCCATAAAGCACTGAAATGGGAAGGGTTTAGGTCATACTAAGGGCCATTGTCCTGATAGTGAGCTGGACCCAGCGTGGATGACCCAAGGCTTGGAGGGGAAGCTAGTCACCATGTGGTCTTGAGTCCTCCCCAGCTCAGCTCCGCACCCAGGCTCCGAGTCATGAGAGCCCAAGAACTGGGGCTGTGTGTGCCTGGGTGGCTCAGTCATTGAGCGTCTGCCTTCGGCTCAGGTCAGGATCCCAGGGTCCTGGGATCGAGCCCCGCATCATCGGGCTCCCTGCTCAGCGGGGAGCCTGCTTCTCCCTCTCCCTCTGCCTGCTGCTCTGCCTACTTGTGCTCTCTCTCTATCTCTCTGTCCAGTAAATAAAAAAATCTTTTGGGCGCCTGGGTGGCTCAGATGGTTAAACGTCTGCCTTCGGCTCAGGTCATGATCCCAGGGTCCTGGGATCGAGTCCCGCATCGGGCTCCCTGCTCAGCGGGGAGCCTGCTTCTCCCTCTGCCTCTCTCTCTCTCTCTGTCTCTCATGAATAAATAAATAAAATAAAATCTTAAAAAAAAAAATCTTTTAAAAAAGTGGGGGGGCGCCTGGGTGGCTCAGTTCTTAAGCATCTGCCTTCAGCTCGGTCATGATCCCAAGGTCCTGGGATCGAGCCCCGCATCGGGCTCCCTGCTCAGCAGGGAGCCTGCTTCTCCCTCTCCCACTCCCCCTGCTCGTATTCCCTCTCTCGCTGTGTCTCTCTCTGTCAAATAAATCAATAAAATCTTTTAAAAAAATTCTTGTTGTATAACAAAATTGTATTACTATAAAAGAAGTTTCTGCAAGTGCTCCAAGCAAGCCAGCCACGCCGGGCGATAGCCACGGCCTTCTAGTGGTTGCCACAGCGATTACAGGGGAAAATATCTAGCTGGAGGCCAAGGGAGGCTTGCTGGCTGGCTAGAAACTCCCCTAACCATGGCTGAAAAAGACTCACATCTCTACCCAAAATCCACATGACCCAGCCCAAAGCCTGGCTAGAGCAGCCCCCAGGGCATGTGGGCCTACCCACATAGAGAACTGACACTCACCTCGGACCTGAAAGAAGAGGGAGGTATTGGTGGATCCGAGGTCGTTGGTGGCCTCACAGCGGTAGCTTCCAGAGTCCCCAAGGCTCAAGTCTCGGACCTCTAGCTGCAGGGAGTTGGCTGTGGCTTTGACCTGGAGGCGGCCATGGAATGGGAGCAGGGGCCCCAGGCTGGTGGCCAGGAGGCGCTCCCCGTGGAACAGGGCCAGCCGGGCCACGGGCCGACTGTCCACAGTGCAGATGAACACAGCCACGTGGCCCTGGCCCACGTCCAGGAGGGCTGACAGCTTTGGAGGGTCTGGGGGATCTGCAGACAGGACGGAGCTCAGGCCACCGCCCCCTGCCCCCAGTCTGGCTCACCCCAGTGCTACAGCCGCACTCTACGCCCCTCCCCCTCCACACACACAGTCCAGGCCTGCCCTTGCCCATGCCCAAGCCATGCTCTGCGCCCCCCACGGCCTTCCCCCCCTCACTGAGCACCCCCTCACCCTCCCAGTACCCAACCCTGCCCTGGCCCATCACCCACAGAGCACACTCAGGACCACCGGGGCGGAGAGCTGGGCCCCGGCCTCGGCGAGGATGCCGCAGGCATAGAGGGCAGCATCCGATCTGGCCACGGGCAGCAGCGTCACGGTCTCCAGGGGGCCCTGGGCCCACAGCGCCCCATTCCGGAACCAGGAGAAGTTGGCAGGGCCGCAGGCTCCCCGGCTCACACTGCAAGTCAGGTTGGCCCCGTTGCCCTCCTGCAGCGTGTGCGACGGGGTGATGACCAGGACGGTGGCTGGCGAGCAGACAGCACAGGCCACCTGAGACAGGCCTCACCTTGACCGCCTCCCCCCTGGGGTGGGGGCCCAGCCTCCCAGCCTGGATGGAGCAGGCAGGAAGGCAATGCCCCGGGGTGCCCACGGGGCAGGGGAGAAAAGCAACTCCCACTGCCCAACGGAGGTGGTTTCGCCCGATAGACCCGCCTTGGAGCGGGGGTGTGGGGGGTGCTGCGGGGTCCCGCGTACCAGCCCCTGACCCTGAGCCGCCCGCTCCCCCCGCTGACTCACCCTGGGCATCGAAGGTTGCAGAGGTGGAGGCGTTGCCCAGGGCGTTGCTGGCCTCACACAGGTACACACCCTCATCCTCCAGCACCGGCTCACCAATCTCCACACGCAGCAGGTTGGTGGCTCTGGTGACCCTTAGGCGCCGGGAACAGCCCCCACAGCCCAGTGGCAGGGAAGAGGCCACAACATGGTCCCCGTGGAGCAGCCGCAGCTGGGCTGGGGGGTTGCTGTCCACACGGCACAAGAGGAGCCCTTGACGTCTAACCCCATCTCCGGCAGCATCGGGCTCCAGCTGGGCAGTGAACGTGGGCAGGCGTGGGGCATCTGTAGGGAGGGAGAGCATAGGCGTTCATCCCATGGCCTCCACCAGGTTTCTCCCGGTCCACTCAAAGCTGGCTAGGTTCCCACAACACACCAAACAAAGGCATGTGCCCAGGGTTGCCGTAAACAGCTGTGTAGGCTGTGCACTGCACAAGGACAACCAAACCAACGTAGGAGGAATTCAGCCCGTGCCCCTCGTGCTCAGCTGTGCTCTAGTGCTATACTGAGTCCTCCCCGAGGAAGGAATGCCATTTTCTAGCTTGGACAAGGGCATCGGATGGGCTAGTGTAACGTCGCGTGCTTCGGGCACACTGAGGGTTAGCCCCTCAGGCTAATATGGAGCATCCACCCTTGACAGGACACAGTCCCTGTGCTGAGAGGTTCTGCCTTCGTGGCTATGGGAGCCTGCGAGGGCACAGCCGACGGGTGTGTACACATATACGGGAGTATGGTGTCCTAGGGCCCTGCTCAGGACAGAGCTTGGACATGGCGCCCGTGGTGCATTTGAGGCTAGAAGCAGAGGGCCCTAAACGGGCTGGGGTTGGGGGTGGGATGTGGGGAGGCAGGGAAAGTCCCCGGCTTGTTCCCCACATTTCAGCCCTGGGCAGACTGCTCTCTGGTGCCTTCCTGACCTAGACCCCCGGGCAGGGCAGTGGCAGGAGGGCCCGAGGGAGGTGGAGGTGGCTGGTGGGCTCCAGTGGCCTGACCCTCCCCACGGCGGGCAGGGGCTGGTGGGACGACTACTCACAGAGCACAGTGAGGATGGCAGGTGAGGAGGGGCCACTGGCACTGTGGCCATCCTTGGCCTGACAGTAGTAAGAGCCGGCGTCGGTGCTGGAGGCCGCCGAGAGCTGAAGGCTGCTGCTGGAACCCTCGAGAAGCAGGGCTCCGTTCCGGTACCAGGAGAAGCGGATGTCAGGCGATGGGCTCAGACCGGTCTTGCAGCTCAGTGTTACCCCTTGCCCTTCTACCACCTCTGCTGCGGGGCTGATGAGGAGGTGGACCACTGGCAGAAGAGGGAGTAGGAGAGGCTCAGGTCCCCTGCACACCGGCAGCTCCATGCCACCGGCTGCAGGAAGACCTCCAGGGTTCTCCTCTCCCCACATGACTGTAGGTAGGTCTGGACTCCATGGCATCAGCTCCATGAACCCCTTGATAATCAGGAGGGTTTGTCCTTGAATGCCAGTTCTGATCTATTGGTAGTAGCTGGCTGCAGCATGGTCGAGAAGGATTGTGAGCCAGAGCTCAAGCTTCCATCGAAAACCCGGCTCGATTGATTAGCTCTGCAGGCCACGGCCTCAGGAGGAGGAAATGGCAGCACAGGCGCCGAGGTATGGATGACCGTGCTTTTCTATTCTTCCTCCTGCATCTGACTCCTAGCGCAGAGCCTGCCCCAAACGTTTGGTAAATAAAAAACAAATGGATATGAAGGACCCTTCAAGTTCGGAGTCCGAATGTGCACGAAAGGAATAATGCAACCTGTCATGTTTCCCTTTTGCCTTGACTTCAGGAACCTCCCAGGTCGGGATGACTGTATAGTCCAGATCTTTGATGTGATGTTTTTTTACCAACCAGCTTGTTCATCCCCTCAGCCAAGTCCTCTGGACTCCTGGGAGGAAGGCCAGAGCAGGTGTCCTCCTCAGGGTCCCTTCACCAGCCCCTCGTGCCAGTCTTACCTTTGGCATGGAAGTCCAAGGTCGACGATGAATTCCCAAGGGTGTTGGTGGCTGAGCATGTGTATTCCCCACTGTCAGCTGGCCCCAGGTCTCGGATCTCCAGGTTCAGGGAGTTGGGGGTGGAGAAGACACTGAAGCGTGAGCTGTGGTCCCCCTCCCCGGGGGTGGAGGCCAGGATGAGGCCATTGTGTGACAGCACCAGGGTGGCCAGAGGCTCGCTGATCACCGAGCAGTGGAGGATGCCCACCAGCCCCTCCTGTGTCTCCAGGAAGGCAGTTAGCTCCGGGACAAGGGGCGGGTCTGTATGGAGATGAAGAGGTGCCGGTCACCCTCAGACCAGGGCAATCCCGGATCCCCCTTTATAGGCTATGATCCTGCACCTCCTTTGTTCCACAATGCCCCGCCCGTGAAGGGAGCAAGCCCAGAGCTCCCGAGGGCCGGTTGAATACCCTTATCCCTGAGTGGGGCAAATCACTTTGTCTTCTCAGTCAATAGCTGTGGCAACTCTGTGAGTGGGGGTCAGGGGCCCCACTTTGAAGATGGGAAAACTGGTGAGACACCTGGCAGTGGACAGCACCTCATCCAAGCGATCAGGGTGAAAAACTACCAGCAATGGGACAGACTGACATTATGTGCCTCCTGATGGGACGCAGCAAGACGGACACAGCATCACACCCGCGCTGTTGCTGTCCGGGGGCACAGGCTCAGTCTATGCAAATCAGACAAACGCAAACGGAGGGACACCCGCACAACAACTGGCCTGTACTCTTCACGTTTCAATGTCAAAAAAGACAAGGAAAGTGGTGCCTGGGTGGCTCAGTCCTTTAAGCATCTGCCTTTGGCTCAGGTCATGATCCCAGGGTCCTGGGATCGAGCCCCGTGTTGGGCTCCCTGCTCAGCGGGGAGCCTGCTTCTCCCTCTCCCTCTGCCACTTCCTCTGCTTGTGCTCTCTCTCCCTCTCAAATGAATAAATAAAATCTTAAAAAAACACACACACACACACAAGGAAAGACGGAGGAACTGTCTCAGATTAAAGGAGAATAAAAAGACGTGACAAATGAATGCAATGCAGGATCGTGGCTTGGATCCTGGTTTTGGTTCAGGTCATGATCTCACAGTTGTGGGATTGAGCCCGGCGTCTGCTCCATGCTCAGTGGGGAGTCTGCTTCAGATTCTCTCTCTCTCTCTCCCTCTGCCCCTCCCTGCTCTCTCTCTCACTCAAATGAATAAATAAAATCTTAAAAAAAAAGAGAGAGAGAGAGAGAGACTAACTTCTATATGATTCCAACTATTTGACATTCTGGAAAAGGCAAAATTTTTTTGCCTGTGGTTGCCAGGCACTCAACAGATAACTAAGTGTAGGACAGGGGATTTTGGGGGCAGTGAAACTATTCTGTATGATACTGTAATGATGAATACATGATATTATGTAGTTTTCAAAACCTATACATACACAACACAAAGAGTGAACCTTAATGTAAACTAGAGACTTTAGTTAATAATGTATCAATGTTGGTTCAGTAATTGTAACAAACACACAACACTAATCCAAGATGTTAATATAGGGGAAACTGTGCAAGGAAAGCATACATGGGAACTCTGTACTATCTGCTCAATATTTTTGTAAATTTAAAACTATTCTTAAAAAATGAAATCTATTGGGTGGCTCAGTCGGTTAAGCATCCAACTCTTGATTTCAGCTCAAGTCATGATCTCAGGGTGGTGAGACCAAGCCCCTTGTCAGGTTCACACGCTGGGCGTACTTAACATTCTCTCTCTCCCTGTCTCCTTCTGCCCCCCCCCGCCCACGCACACATGCTCTCTCTTTCTCTCTCTAAAAAATAATAATAAATAAAGACAGAGAGCAAATGTACCAAACTGTTAACAAATGAGGAATCTAGGTTAAAGGTATATGGTAATTCTTTGTATTCTTCTTGCAACTTTTTATAAGCTTAACTTGTTCAAAATGAAAAGTAGTCTAAAATAGGAGGAAATTGAGGGGCGCCTGGGTGGCTCAGTCGGTTAAGTGGCTGCCTTTGGCTCAGGTCATGATCCCAGGGTCCTGGGATCGAGTCCCGCATCGGGCTCCCTGCTCGGCGGGGAGCCTGCTTCTCTCTCTCCCTCTGCCTGCCGCTCTGCCTACTTGTGCTCTCTATCTCTCTGTCAAATAAATAAATAAAATCTTAAAAAAAAAAAAATCTTAAAATAGGCCCAGGGAGGTCAAAGCTTGCCCAGAGTTGCAGAGCTGGGATGTGAGCTCAGAGCCCATCAGGCCCAGGCCCCGAACCCTCCTGTGGGGCCCCACCTTCTGACCAGGCTCCGGCAGCATCCAGCGCCCCCTGCCCTGGCCACTTACGGCTGACCACCACGCTGACGGGGCCGGAGCGCTCGCTGCCATAGGCGTTCCGCAACTCGCAGACGTAGAAGCCGGTATTGGCCCTGGTGGCCGAGTGCAGCTGCAGGGTGCGGCTGTGGGCATCCTCCAGCAAGACGTGGTTCTTGTACCAATTGTAGGTCAGCTCACTGGGCGCTTCTCTGGGCGTGTTGCAGGTCAGTGTCACCGTCTGGTTCTCTACGATGGGACCTGTTGGGCTCACCTGGACCTCAGCCGCTGTGGGGGCAGCAGAGGGCCGCTGGGGGATAACCAGCCGACTTCCAGTGCACTGGGGTTATAGCCAATCAGCCTAAATCCCTCACGCTCTGTATCAGGCCCCTTCTGGACAGGCGCTGCATCTCTTTGTCCTGTTTACTGGGCTTCTTGTGACAGCCCACCCTGGCCAGGGAGGTTTGTCTTCTATTTGAGGCAGGGCTAGGACTCCACACCCACGTCCCAGAAGGTGCCTTGGTCTGGCTCCCTTCAGCAACAGTGGCCTGGACCCCTCCCCACCCTCCGGTCAAGACCCAGGCTCCCCGAGGACTCACTGAAGATGTGGAGGCTGATGGGGGGCGAGACCGAAGAGCCCACGCCATTCTCAGCTTGGCAGGTGTAGACACCAGCATCGCCCCAGGTTGCCTGGGACAACCTCAGCATACGACCCTGGACTTGGAGCTGTGTCCCGTCCTTGACCCAGTGCACAGAACTGACCTCGGGGTAGCTGCTGTTCACCTGGCAGGTGAGTACGACCAGATCACCTGGAAGGATGTTCCGCCCTGAGGGGCTAAAAAGGATCTCCACTCCCCGGGGGGCATCTGCAAGGCATGATGGGGGACATCAAGGGAGGGGCCCAGGGAGGGTAGTGGTGCACTTCTCTCCTCTTTCAACACTCTGCCTTAAGGAAGTCCACCCAGGGGGCAGCTGGGTGGCTCAGTCGGTTAAGCGTCTGCCTTCGGCTCAGGTCATGATCCCAGGGTCCTGGGATCGAGCCCCGCATCGGGCTCCCTGCTCAGCGGGAAGCCTGCTTCTCCCTCTCCCACTCCCCCTGCTTGTGTTCCCTCTCTCACTGTGTCTCTCTCTGTCAAATAAATAAATAAAATCTTTAAAAAAAAAAAAAAAAAAAAGGAAGTCCACCCAGGTAATCATCAGGCCCGTCACTTCCCCGGTCAGGACAGGCACTGCGCCCCACCTCTCGAGGAGGTCCTGATGCCTTCCTTCTCCACTGAGGGCCTGATAATGCAGTGCTCGGCCTAGCGTCCAGCCTAATGCCGACTTCTATGGCTTTCTGCCTCGTGACACCGGCCATCGCCCTCTGCTCTATTTGGGAATCATGAGCACCATCCTGCCTGCTTAGGTGGCTTGTGGTAGCTGTTGGCAAGGAACCAAACACTTCATGGAGGGGACCAAAGGCAGAGTCAAATGAGCTCTGAGAATGGTTAGCCCATTTGTAAGGAAGGTGCATACAGAACACCTGCATTTCTAGAAATCTTGTTCCAAAGCCTCTGGCTATGTAAATAGGCTCATAAAAGCTAATATTTTCAAGTGCTTAATCTAGGTAAATATGAAAATAAGAGAAGCTAATATTTTAGAGTGCTCAGTATGTGCCAAGCACTCCTTCAATTTCCATAATAGTTCCTCGAGACCTACGAGTCTCCTTAGCAGAGGAAGATATGATGGGCAAGTAACTTGCCCAACAAGCGAGGGGTGGATCCAGGTGGCCTGATGCCTGTGAACAGCAGTTGCCCTAGAACAGGCTGCCATGTTTTACTGTGATGTGAAGTTGCATAATCAAGTAGAAACTCGGGCTTCCTTCCACCTCCTCTTTGTCATGATCACCATGAGCAGCCTTAGGCAGGAAAGGGGTGAACCCTCTTCCTCCCATACACGGCAGCCTCCAGAGCTGGGCTAAGTCCCAGGGGCCTCACTCCCTGGTCCCCAGTTCTCTGGCTCTTTGTGCCTCCCCTTCTCTGCCCAACCTGGCCTCAGGGACGAGAGGTAGAAGTGAGCCATTTAATGTGGCTTTTAGGGCTTTGCAGTGTCGCTCCCCCTGCCTGACCCTGGAGGTCCAAGTGCGCCTGGCTCTGCCTCAGGGGCGAGGGCTCTGTTTCTACGGGCTGCAGAAGAGATTGGTTTCCGCTGGGGAGCCACAGATGTGTGCTCAGTCCCAAGGGCGCGGCCCCCAGCACACTCACACTGCACTTGGAGGAGAATCTCGCTCCGAGTCTTTTGCTTGGCCACTGAGAGTTCGCAGTGCAGGGTCCGGCCGTGGTCCTGCCAGGACAGGGCCATATGGAGGGTCCCCAGGTGGCTGATGCCTGTGGGCCTGAGATTCTGGAAGCTGGAGGTGACCGAGCGCTTCGGGTCCTGGCCTTGCCACTGCAGGCTGATGTGCTCTTCTGGGCACGCGTAGGGAGTGGAGCAGTTGAAGGAGGCCTCCATGCCCTCGCGAAGGTCCGCCAGCGAGGCAATGGTGGGAGTCTTGGGCGTCTCTGAAGACAACGACCAGAGGCTCAGGACTCCCCTTCACCACACATGAGGCCTCCTGCCCTAGAAAGCCCAGCTGAGGGGTGAGACCTGGGCAGCGTCCTTCAAGAAGAAGGAGAGACTGCTTTCTACCCCCAGCCCCACTTAGGGTGAATGCAAAGGAGATGCAGGGCTGAGGCTAGGCCGGGGCTGGGGTTGGGCTGAGGACCGGGGCTGTGAGCCAATGGGGCAAGGAGCAGCTTGGGAAACCCTTCCAGGCAGTAGCCAGCTCACCCTGCCTCTCACCTGTCACTGTGACCAGAGTGCCTTTGACATCTGACCAGCGATTGCCTTCACTAATCTCAAAACGGAAGTTGTAGGAGCCCGAATCCTCAGGCTGCAGTTCCTTCAGCAGCAGGCTGCACATCTTGTGCTCTGTGTGCCCCAAGAACTGCGCACGGCCACGAAAGTGTGCATCCACCAGCTCCGGGTTCTCCGTGTGGCTTACCACCAGCCGCTTGCCTGAGTAGTCGTAGTACCAGATGGCTGTGATGCCGTGAGTCACTTCCACGTCAGCTGGGAAGCTGAAGACACAGGGGATGATGAGGCAGGACCCCTTCACGCCCTTCACATCCTGGGGACTGGAGACGCTCCATGAGGACAGGCCTAAGGGTGAGGCGAGACAGAGAGGAGAGTGATGAAGACCTGGTATCATGGCAGAGCCCTCAGATCTGCCCCCAGATGAGCCCCCAAACCCTGCCCTGCCCCCAGCAAGGCACCCCTGGAGCAGCCCCTCGGGGGGCCCCTCCCAGCCACTGCCTCCCCGAGCCCTCCTTTGACCTCAGTGGACAAACCTGTGACCAGACCCAGTCCAGTCTGCCCGGGGCCAATGGAGGGCTGGACTCCCCGAGGCCAGGCCCTGCGAGATAGGTGAGGCCGGTGTAGCTTACCTGTTGAGATGGCTGAGACCAGCTGGAGAAGCCAGAACAGGAAGTCCATAGCAGGCTTTATGTTGGTCCTGGTGCCTAAGAAGGTGATGTACGCCTTGTGCGCTGGTTGGGTACACAAGGGCCTCCCAGGGCACCTCAGGGTACCTCAGCCTCAGAGTCTGCTGAGAGTCCAGCCCTGGGTCCCCACATGCTCTGCTGGCCCACCCAGTGAGACGGCCGGGCTGCCAAGGACTCCTAGTGCAGCCGGCAGCAGGGAGCCGGGAGCCCACGTTCCCAGCGGGGACTGCACCCAGGAATACCTTCCCTTGGTGTCATGCCCCAGAAAGCCTTCTGTGTGTCTCTCAGCCTCACCCCAAGTTCTGCTTTCCCAGCCCCTCAATGACACTCCTCGACAGCAGATGAACATCTGTTTCTCCCTTTCCTCCCACTTCCCCACCCCTTCCCCACCACCCAACCCAACAAGAACTAGAGCCCAGAGAGGCCCAGTGACTCACTCCAAGACACCCAGCAAGGATGATGGCTTAAAACTTGTCTCCTTACCACCAGCCTTACCAGCTGTAGGCCATAGTGGGGCTTGACTGAACCCTGACCAAAGTGCTGCCTTTAAGAGCTACTTACATCCCTGAAAGGTCTTCATTCTTACTCCCAGTTCTGCCCCCATTCTCTGCTCCCACACATGCAGCCTGTGGCCAGTCCCATCTACCCATGGGCTCTCCAGCTGACCAGCTCTGCCCCCACCACAAATGATCTTTGCCTGCTGAAACCTTATTCAGTCTTCAAGGTGCAGCTTAAAGGTGGCTTCTAGCTGAAACTTCCCCTGTGGCGTCCCTGGAGCCACCCCACAGCCATCTCTGTGCTTGCCTTGTCCTTGGCAGCTTGTGACCCCTGTTTCCCAGGAGCTGGGACTGAAGACATGTGCCCTGAAGCAATACAGAGCCCCCCAGGCCTTGCAGTAGTGAGCAAGAGAGAGGTGCGGTCCTTGGGGGTCTGGAGTTGGTGGCAGGGCAAGTCTGGGCAGGGGACACAAGCCCCGCACAACACATATCCCACAAACATGAGTTAAATGCCTACTGTATACCATGTACAAGAAGGTGGACTCTCTGCCATCGAGGGGCCCTGCTGGAGATGAGGCTCTAAGGGGTGCCACAGATATGAATCTGAGGGGGAGAAATGCCAGAAACACATATAACTAAAATTATAAAACTGGTAGAAGAAAACATGGGTGAAAATCTCCACGACCCAGGATCAGGCAATGACTTCTCAAGTATGACCACCAAAAGCACAGCAACAAAAGAAAAAAAAATAGACAAATTGGACTTGATCAAAATTTTAAACTTTGGTACACACCGAAGGACACTATCAAGAGAGTGAAAAGACAACCCACAGACTGGGAGAAAATATTTGCAAATCATCTATCTGATAAGAGATTGATATCTAGAACACATAAAGAACTCCTACAACGCAACAAGAACATAAACAAAAAACCCCAAACAACCCAAATTCAAAAAGTGGGGTAAGGACTTCAATACACACTTCTCCGAAGATGATATACAAGTGGCCAATAAGCCCATAAAAAGATGCTCAACATCATGAATCATTAGGGAAATGCAAATTAAAACCACAACCAGCTACCACTTCAAACCCATCAGAATGACTATTAACAAACAAAACCAGAAAATAATAAATGTTGATGAGGACGTGGAGAAATGGGAAGCCCTGTGCACCGCTACTGGGAATGTAAAATGGCACAGCCCCTGTGGAAAATAGCTTGGGGGTTCCTCAAAATTCAGACATAGGGACACCCGGGTGGCAGAGTCGGTGAAGCATCTGCCTTCGGCTCAGGTCATGATCCCGGGGTCCTGGGTTCAAGTCCCATGTCAGGCTCCTTGCTCAGCGGGGAGCCTGCTTCTCCCTCTGCCTGCCGCTCCCCCTGCTTGTGCTCTCTCTCTCTCTCTGACAAATAAATAAATAAAATCTTTAAAAAAAAAAAAGTCAGACATAGATTACCGTGGCATCCAGCAGTTCCACTTCCTAGGTATCGACCCAAAAGATTTTAAAACAGGGCCTCAAACAGATACTTGGACACTCGTGTTCATAGCAGCGTTATTCACAATAGCCAAAAAGTGGAAACAACCCAAGTGCCCATCAACAGATGAATGGATTAAAGAGAGGTGGTTTATCCATACAATAGAATATTATTCAGCCATAAGAAGGAATGAAATTCTGACACGTGTGACAAAATGGGCGAACTCTGAAAACATTATTCTAAGTGAAACCAGCCACATACAAAAGGGCAAATATTGAGTGATTGATTATATGAGGTACCTGGAGTATGCAAGTTCAAAGACACAGAAAGTAGAGTAGAGGTTACAGGGGCAAGGAGGAGGCGTGGAGGAGCGAGTGGAGAGTTCATGTTTAATGAGTGCAGAGTCTCTTTTTTGGATGATGGAAAAATTCCTGGAAATCGACAGTGGTGATGGTTACACAATATTGTGAATGTATTTAATGCCGCTGAACTGAACACTTAAAAAATGGTTAAAACAGCAAGTTTTATGTTAAGTATATTTTACAACATGCATACAAAAATCCATGTTGCCGGGGCGCCTGGGTGGCTCAGTCGGTGAAGTGTCTGCCTTCGGCTCAGGTCATGATCCCAGGGTCCTGAGATCGAGCCCCTCCTTGGGCTCCCTGCTCAGCAGGGAGTCTGCTTCTCCCTCTCCCTCTGCCCCTCCCCACCACTCATGTGCGCTCTCTCCCTCTCTCTCTCAAAAAAAAAAAAAAATACATATATTTGAAAAAACAACAAACAAACAAACACCCATGTTGCCAACTTTGCAATCCTCCCTTGTCCTAAACGCTGACTTGGCAGAGTGAGGGGGCGGGCACGAGGAGGCTGGGAGTGGGGACAGGAAACTCATGACATCTCCCAGCCCACAGCCCACCAGCCACGGGATGGGGCCCAACTGATTCTGGGGGCTACCAGGGGGCACACCTGGTGAGGGGCTGAGCAGGCACCCAGGACCTGCATGGGATCTGAATGGTCCGTCAGGATGACAGTACTTTGCCAAGTGTGAAGGGAGAAGGAACGTCCTTGCAGGGAACGGGGCAAAGGCAAAGGCGGGGGAAGGCCAGGAAGAGCACTGTTTCTCAGGGGACCCAGCAGACAGCTCTGGTCATTTGCTGAGGCCCAGTGGCTCATCCCCAGTTCTTTGGGCTGCTCTAGGCCTGCTCCTCTCCCAGGAGGATGGACCCACAGCCTCTACACCTGGTCCTTGGCCACAGGAGAGGCTCATGCTGGCCCAGGCTGGAGCTATGGCCCGGATGTTGGGCTGAAAGGCAGCCCTGGGCATGTTTGGGGCAGGTGGGCAACAAGGTCAGCTCTGCTATGGCAGGGACATCGGGAAGATAGTGGCAGGTTGGCCCCAGTGCCCCTGCTGTTCCCATTTGGGGCCATGAAAAGGACAATGCTGAAACTACAGAAGGAATGGTGGGATTTTAGACCTACTGACCCCAGAATGGAGCAAAGATTATTGAAACATGTGAGAGGACCCTTTCTAGAACCATCCCAAATCATGTCATGTAGATGTCACTTACACTTAACCGGAGAGGTCACTTACACTGACCCAAGAGGTCAGTCCCACCAGAGTCCAGCTCATTGACTCAACCTGCTCTACCCCAAAGACCACCCTCATCCTAGAGAACTTTCCTGGAAGAAAGAAGGGGCAAGACAGACCCCAGAAAGGAAGACACTTGTCCCTATTTAAAAACCTCCGGGCTACGGGGTAGGTGATCCTAGGACGTGGATTGAGCTTGGTGTACTGGTGTGCGCCTCCTGGTGGTAAAGGGGTGATTTCCCAGTCCTGGGAAAGGGGGTGGGTGTCCTGGGGGACCAGAGCCCCGCAGCCTGGAAACAACCCCTTCCTTAGGCAATGACCTTCTGGGAGAGGATCGCTCCCCAGACCTCAGAAAGTTCCTGAGGCTCATCTTTGTATCTCCAAGTCTTGGGTGCCCTGAAGATAGGGTTTAAATCCCCCACTCCCAGAATTGGTATATGTTGCTTCAGGGTGGGGCCGGGGTGGCCTGGCACGCAGTGGGTGCCTGTTTCTGCTGCCTGTGGAGAACAAGTGGGCGGGTAAAGTCTCTGTGAGACCAAGTGTCCCATGATAACTGGGGAGGGCTGGCTGGACCCTGACCTCTGATCCCAGAGACCAGTCTGGCCTGAGGAAGGAAGGACAGAGGTAGTTTCACTATAGACAGCTATGCAGGGTTCAGTTTCTGTTTCCTAGCACCAGGGCTTCCCCCGTGACTTCCCTACCCAGCTGCAGAAGGAGGGAAATGAGGGGACCCAGCCATCTGGAGTGCTCTGCCCCACAGATAAGAAAACAGGGTACAGGCGGGCAAGTCCAGAGTATATTATCTTCCTAATAGTGGAAAGCCCCCAAAATAAGCCAGACGTTTCACTTGAAAAGCCATACAGCCCATAAATGAAGTTGACTGGCTTTGAAATGGGCAGTAGAGATTTCACACCTCGTTTTTTCAATCTGGCTGTAAGTGGTTAGAGCCCAAGCGCCCCCCACTCCCCAGGCTATCCTAGGTGGTGCTGGGGGTCCTGCTGGCAGGAGGAAGTGATGATGAAGGGAGTGAGCAGGACTGGGCTCCTGTGAGGATGGGTTGAGGGGTGGGTGGCAGCTGGGTGAGCGTGAAGGTGAATCTCAGCCGCAATGTGGGATGGAATTGGGTGGATGCGGAGGGGAGAGTGATGGGTTGGGAGAGGATGAAGGTCGGGGTTGAGGCTGCATGAAGATGACGGAAATGTTTGGGGTGTCACTGAGGGTGAGGGAGGGCTGGAAGGTGTGAGGACTGGGATCGGGGTGTGGGTTGGGGAAGATTTGGGGGTGTGGAAGAGTTCCGGTAATGACTGCAGCTTTGATTAGTGTCTAGGGCTTGGGCACCTACCGCCAACGCCCCCCAGCAAATCTCAGCCAGCCCCTCTCCCAGCCCCCCTCTCACGCTCTGGAAATGGGAGTACCTGCTCCGCAAGGGGAAGGGGCTGCAGGGCTGGTGAACCGCAGGAAGAAAAACAGGAAGGAGGGCCAGGCGCTCGTGGTGCTTGTGGTGCCGGAGGCTTCCCAGGGTTCTGCCACCCCAACAGAGGAGATCCAGCCTTGGAGGCTGCTTCCTCTTTTCCCAAAGCCTCAGCCTGGAGGCTGGTCAGGGAGGCAGCTGCAGGCCTTGCATAATACCAAGACAGGAAAGGCCTCCTAGGCAGGGGAAGGGCCCCCAGGAAGGCCCTTCAGGACTCGAGCAAGCAGAAGTGGGATCTGGGGCCACACTGGAGTGTCCTCTCAGGCACAGTGAAATGGGGGGGGTGGTCCTGCTTACCAGCCATGTCCATTCTCCTCTTCTTTGTGGCCGCTGGCCTTTTTAGGGAGTCCGAGAGAGGAGGAAGGGAACTTTCTACGCATGGTCCTCCTGACAACAGGGAGGGAGACAAGCCCAGCCTGGGGTGAGGGAGCATTACAGGGCACCCAGATGCAAGTATTGATTCTCCAAGCCCTGTGGGAGCCTCTCAGTATCCCCCTGGTAGCAGGATTCTCTGAGAAGAACCCCCTAAGAAGCAGGCCCTAGTCGTGGGGGACACAGGGCCCCCAACCTCCAGGATACTCCTCAGGCTGGAAGAGCATCCCTGGTTCCCTCTCCATTCCACACTGTCTGTCCTACACCCCCACTACCCCCCCATGTGATTTCAGCATCCCCCAACCCCCGCTGAGGCAGAAAAGAAAACCCCCACCACGGCTAGTTACTGTTTTTTTATTGGAGCCCATGTTATTGATGGCCTACTATGTGCCCGTCACGCGCAGTATGGAGCGGAGTGTTAATTGTTCCGAGCGATGCTGGGTACAAGTGACAATACGTTTCTCATCTCACACCTCAAACTCGACTCCACTCAGCCCCTACCTATGTGTGGCAGCCCCCGTACCGTGTGGACAAACCCACATGTACAGATCAGCAAGGACATGAAACCCTGAATCAGGATGAACCCAGGACCCCAGGCCACAGTGGCCCAAAGCAACTGTCTCCGGGCATTCCGCACTGAAATCCTCAAGCCCCAGAGAACTTAGGGCTCTGTCACTCACTCTGGTTTCTTTGCAGCCCCTGCATCTCTCCTAACCTTGGGTCATTTCCTCTTTTGACCAAAACACAATGGGTTCATCCATTGCTTCTTCCTCCAACCCCAACATGAGACTTGTTGGTTTAGCTCTAGGTCTATGCAACTGATTCCAACTATATGACATTCTGGACAAGACCAAACTAGGAAGACAGTAAAAAGGTCGTTGTTGCCAGAGGTTAGTGGGGAAGAAAGTATGAATAGGTGGAGCACAGAGGATTTTTTAGGGCAGTGAAACTGTTCTGTATGGTACCATAAAGATGCATGCATGTTTTTATACAACTGCCCAAATCCACAGAATGTACAAAACTGAGTGAACCCTAACATCAACTGTGGACTTCAGGTGAGTATAACGTGTCAGTGTAGGTTCATCAGTTACAATAAATTGGCAGGGGATGTTGATGACCGGGGGAAGCTATGCATGTGGGGGGGGCATAGGGGGCATATGGGAAATCTGTGTATCTTCCCCTCATTGTGATGTGAACCGAAAACTGTTCTAAAAAAAAAGAAAAGAAAAAGAAAATCATAGAAAGGACAAAGCTCATTCCATTCGCTCCAGCCGCTGGAGTGAGAGAGAGCTCAGAAATTCTCTCAAGAATTTGGGCCATAACTGGTAGGCACGCAACTTCAGCATCCACCTTCCATCACCTGAAACCAGTGCCGGCTCACGCCCTTGACTCTGGGCAACTGATGTTTCAGCATCGAGGCAGGTGGCTGAAGGTGGTGTGCTTAACTACTTTCATATCCGTATTGTTTGTCGGTTGTAAAATAGAAGGAATAAAGGTCGGTGCAGAGAAATTCTTTTAGCAATTCTCAGGCTTTTGTATCCTGAAATTCCATCTCTTTGCAATTAAAAATATCAGATCAAAATCTGTCCTGAGAATAACAGATCCTAAAATAATAGAACCTTTCAGGATTAGGAAAGAGCATGAGCAGAGATGCCACACAATGTTTTTAGTGGCAATGCTTGAAATGGGAAATCTTGAATACGAAATTAAATCTGGCTAAAAAAATGAATTTATTTCATGACTTAATGGCGTTACTCTTAGTAAAAAGTGTTTTACTTTTGTTCTGGAATAAATAAGCATAATTTTAAAAAAGATTTTATTAATTAATTAATTAATTTGTCAGAGAGAGACAGCACAAGCAGGGGGAGGGAGAGGGAGAGGCAGATGGAGAGGGAGAAGCAGGCTCCCCGCCGCCCAGCAGGGAGCCCAATGTGGGACTCAATCCCAAGACCCTGGGATCATTACCTGAGCAGAAGGCAGATGCTTAACTGACTGAGCCACCCAGGTGCCCCAAGCATATTTTTTTTTTTAATGAAGAAAATGTTTGGCTAAAATGCAGAAAATTAGAATTAATAGGGATTTAAATAAAATAGAAGTGTATTTCCCTCTCCCTCAAGTAAGTGTTGGCATCCAAGGCTGATGTGGCAACTGCACAATCATCACAAAACTAGAACCCTTTTAATTTTTTGTGTTCTGCCATCTTCAATGCACTGCTTCCACTCATGGTCTAAGATGGCTGCTGGAATGCCAGCCATTATATCTGCGTTCCAGAAAGCAAGATGAAGGAAGGAACAAAGCAGGTCATGCCCCCATCTTTTAAGGATAATTCCTTAAATTGCATATTTCATTTCTGCTTATATCACTCTAGCCAGAAGTTAGTCACCTAGCTTTATGTCTTTATTCCAATAGATGATGTGGCCAGGTAAATCCTAGGGGTTCATTACTAAGGAGTTGGGGGAGATGAAGCCCTGCCTTTTTATAGAGCAACCAGGATCCTAATTAAATCACTCATTCCTTGGAACTGTTGGGATCCCAGCCCCAGGCCCCTCCCCACCCCCCCCCCCTCAACTCTGTGACAGCATCTCTGTAGAGCCTCCTATCTCCCATAGAAGGCGCCAGAGCCCTCTGCTTCCTCGCCTTTGTCCCTTCAGCTCCAATTGCAACATCTAAGGTATGGCCGGCTCAGCCCACAGTGGCCCGAAGATCTTCAGGGCTTGCTGTGGTCAGCTTGGGGACAGGTGCGAGTCACGTAGCTCAGTGGTTAAGAGCCTGGGCCTTGCATAGAGCTGAGTTCAAATCCAGACATATCATTCAGCAGCTGTGTGATCAGGGGGAAGTCACTCAACCACTCTGAACCTGGAGCCTTGGGGACAGCTTAGTGTGAAGAGCCTGCCCCACCGAAGGTGACCACTCCCATAGCCACACCCTGGATTGTCACTCATTCAGTCACCCCAGAGCCTGTGGTCTGTCGCTCTGGCTCTCCTCCTCTGCTCATGTACCCATTTCTGCTCCTGGAGAGTTTGAGGGCATATGGACTTCTCTACCCCTACCCCAACCCCCGCTAACGCTCCAGGGCAGAGAAAATCCCTTCCATCCATGCCAATACCAATCAGCCCTACCCTCCCTTCCTTTTTTTTTTTTTTTTTTTAAGATTTTCTTTATTTATTTGACAGAGAGAGACACAGCGAGAGAGGAAACACAAGCAGGGGGAGTGGGAGAGGGAGAAGCAGGCTTCCCGAGGAGCAGGGAGCCCAATGCGGGGCTCGATCCCAGGACCCTGGGATCATGACCTGAGCCGAAGGCAGATGCTTAATGACTGAGCCACCCAGGCGCCCCTGCCCTCCCTTCCTAAAGACGAATTGGCCACCAGGTGTTACCAGCCAGTTGAGAAAACCCAACAAAAGCAGGATTAAGAAAACTATAGCAAACCACGATTCAGGGCTGACCGTGTGCCTAGGCGTTGACATGCAGTGGCCTAAGCACTGACATTCAGTAACCATGCAATGACCCCCTCAGCCAGGTGCTCTTGTTACCTCCACTTTGCAGGAAACTGAGTCACAGAACAGTACATTGGCGTGGCTGAGATTTAAACAGCTCCTGAGGGGCAGAGACATGGAATCTGAACCCAGGCAGCCGGTTTCCTGCACTGCACTCTGAACTACTCAATTCTATGCCTCTTTCTTCTTATTATTAAGCTTTTTATTTTAATTCCAGTGTAGTGAAGTGTTATATTAGTTTCAGGTGTACAATATAGTGATTCAACAATTCTATACATTCTTCAGTGCTCATCATGATGTGTGCTCTTAATCCCCTTCACCTATTTCCCCCATTACCCCCTCCCACTCCCCACTGGTAACCATCAATTTTTTCTCTATATTTAGGAGTCTGATTCTTGGTTTGTCTCTCTCTCTCTCTCTCTCTTTTTTTTTTTTTTTTTTGGTTTGCTTGTTTGTTTTGTTTCTTCAATTCCACATATGAGTGAAATCATATGGTATTTGTCTTTGGCTGACTCATTTCACTTAGCATTATACCCTCTGGCTCCATCCAAGTTGCTGCAAATGGCAAGATTTCATTCTTTTTTATGACTGAATAATATTCCATCATGTACATGTACTACATTTTCTTTATCCACTCATTTTTTTATCACACTTGGGCTGCTTCCAACCCTGCCTCTTTAATAAACTTAAAAAAAAAAAAAGTGAACTGATCCCAGAGGAAACAGGTAATTCAAAGAACAGAAGAGAACTTATAAAAAGAGTCTAATTCTATTATAGTCATAAAACAAATGGAGGAAGTTATGAAAAAAAGCAAAAAATAATTCTTGGAAATTTAAAACAGAATCACTGAGAAAAAACCAATTCAACAGAAAGAAGTGTGAACATCCGTGGTTTGGGTGTCCAAAATGAATTCTCCCTTCTTTTAGTAAAAAAAAAAAAAAAAAAAAGCTCTGATTTCCCTCCTGTATTCTGAAGCCTGTGGATTGGGTGGAATTGACCACCCCCCTCCCCATTTTATACACAAGAGGAACATGTTGCTGCTGACAGTCCACTCTGAGGAGCCAGGGGATGGAGACAACACTGAGGGCAGAGGAAAAATATATAGGGACCCTGGGTCTTTGATGACATTACAGTCCCTGGATCAAGCCTTACCTGAAGCTAAAAGAGTGAGTGCTTCTCTTTCCCGATATCCATTTATCAAATCCTATAGAAAGACTCCAATTATCCTTGCCTCAGTTGTGTTTCCAGCTCTCAGATGAGTCACCATCTAGGTAAACTACCAGGCCTTGTGTGCAAGCCCACCCGTGAAGGCATAGCAATTGGAAACAAAACCAAAAACAAACCAAATCACATAACTGGATTGGGGAAGCAGCAGTTCACCAAAAGAAAGGGGAGGGGAAAGGAGGGCTGGATAAACACAACAGCAGCTACCACATCTCACTACACACACAAAGGGCCAGGGCATGGGAAAGTATGCATGGCAAGTAGATTTTGTGGTAACATAATGGAAATGACATCTGTTTCTTCTCTCAGGAAGAAAAAAGAAAGGCAATTAGAAAACCAGAAACAACAAAATCTATTCCAGGGACTGAATATGAAGCAAACACATGTGAGGCATGATTTTGAACAATCAGTGGAGTATAAGAAAAGAGAATCTGCTTGACCTTGATGTTGGAGATGGCAAATATGCTTCAAGCAGCAGAAGGTGGAGGGAATGGCTTTATGTTTCCTTCTCAATGGAGCTAGCTCGTCACTTGGCTCTGTAGTAGATAATGTTTATATAATCATAAAATTGGTTGATTTTCAGTTTGCAGAATCAACCTGAAGATAAAGAATCGAAGATTTGGCTATAATTACAAAATAGAATGTAAATGTTATAAACTTTGACCATGGAAATGTGAAAGTAAAACCAACAGAAATTAGAAGGGGTATGGAAGGAAGAGGGCAGGTGGACTAGAGAGGTTAATTTATCTTTACATAGTGATGGGGCTCAAGAAGTTGTCTATGTTTTAAATACAGATTGTGCAGGGGCGCCTGGTGGTGTAGTCATGGGTTAAGCTGCCAACTCTTGATCTCGGCTCAGGTCACGATCTCAAGGTCCTGGGATCGAGCCCCACCGGCAAGCTCCCCACTCAGCAGGGAGTCTGCTTGAAGATTTCTCTCCCTCTCCCTCTGCCCCTCCCCCTGCTCATGTGTGCACACACTCTCTCTCTCTCAAATAAATAAATAAATCTTAAATATAGATTGATCAGAACTGTAAATAATAGCGACATGAGACTGTTATAATAATATAGCCAACAAAACTGAAAAAGTGGGAGCGGGGGGGTGGGGGAGATGGGAGATGGTGTGATTAAAATTCTTGCTTTACATCTGCCTTCGGCTCAGGTAATGATCCCAGGGTCCTGGGATCGAGCCCCGCATCGGGCTCCCTCCTCCGCGGGAAGCCTGCTTCTCCCTCTCCCACTCCCCCTGCTTGTGTTCCCTCTCTCGCTGTGTCTCTGTCAAATAAATAAAATCTTTAAAAAAAAAATTCTTGCTTTAACAATGAGGTATCATTAGATGCTCTCGAGTTACTAAATTGAGAAACAGAGGTAGTTTGTTTTTTTTCTGAGAGAGAGAGAGAGAGAGAAAGCAGATGTGTGCAGCGGGGGAGGGGCAGATGAAGAGAGAGAATCCCAAGCAGACTTCCCGCTGAGTGCGGAGCCTGACACGGGGCTCGAACCCAGGACCCTGAGAGCATGACCTGAGCTGAAATCAAGAGTCCTATGCTTAACCAACTGAGCCACCCAGTTGCCCCGAGAAACAGAGGTAAAGCATATTCTTTAGAACTATAGTGTTAAAACTCTGAAATATCTAAAAATAGAAAAATTCTGAGGAGTGGATTGTGTGTAGGAAATTTTGCTTTCCATTTTGTCCCATCCTGTACTGGTTGAATTTCTTTACCTACACAGACTACACCATATCCGACCCCCACCACCCATCTCGCTCTACCTCCTATGTTTCTATGGAGGGTCGGCACTCGGCACCATTCCCACCTCCTCCTAACTTGTCTGCCTGTACTGAAGGGAGTGGAAAACCACATTTGCATTTCCCAGACTCCTTTCCAGCTGCCTTAATGCCACCACATGACCGTTCAGCCAAAATTAATTTCCCACTTCACCAGACTGTCAAATAATAATGTCTCTCAAAACCCTGGAACTGGGACTAAGCAACACCATTAGGTTTCTGCTTCTAGCTGAAATGAAGGGCAGATACATTTAGGAATGCTCACATGCATGGAGAAGAAAAATAACAGGCAATCTGTTAAGAGAATGAAAAGACAAGCCACAGACTGGGAGAAAATATTTGCAAAACACGTATCTGATAAAGGACTTGTATCCAAAATACACAAAGAAGTCTTACAACTCAACAAATAAGAAATCAAACAACCCCAGTAAAAAATGCACAAAGAGGGGTGTCTAGTTGGCTCAGTCAGTGGAGCATGCAACTCTTGATCTCGGGGTTGTGAGTTTGAGCCCCACGTTGGGTGCAGAGATTACTTAAAATTTAAAAAGTCTTTTAAAAATGCACAAAGGATCTGAACAGATATGTCACCAAAGATACATAGCCGGCAAGTAACCATGTGAAAAGATGCTCAACATCGTATGTCATGGGGAAATTGCGAATTAAAACAACAATGAGATATCACTACATACCTATCAGAATGGTCAAAATCCAGAACACTGACAACACCAAATGCTGGCAAGGATGTGGAGCAATAGGAACCTCCATTCTTTGCTGGTGGGAATGCAAAATGGTACAGCTACTTTGGAAGACAGTTTGGTGGGTTTCTTACAAAGTTAAACATAGTCTTACCATATGATCCAGCAGCCACACTCCAAGATATTTACTCAGTTGAGTTGAAAACATGTCTACACAAAACTCTGTCTACAAATGTTTATAGCAGCTTAACTTATAATGACCAAAAACTGGAAGCAACCAAGATGTCCTTCAATGAGTAAATGGATAAATAAACTGTTACATGCATACAAGAGAATATCACTTAGTGACAAAAAGAAATGAGCTTTCAAACCATGAAAAGACACGGAGGAACCTTAAACGCATATGACCAAGTGAAAGAAGCCAGTCTGAAAAGACTACCTTCTGAGGGTGCCTGGGTGGCTCAGTCAGTTGAGTGTCTGACTCGCAGTTTGGGCTCAGGTCATGATCTCACAGTTGTGGGATCGAGCCCAGCTCCAGCTCCACACTCAGTGCGGAGTCTGCTTCAGATTCTTTCTACCTCTCCCCCTGCCCCTCCTCTCTCTCTCTTTCAAATGAATAAATAAAATCTTTGGGGGAAAAAAAAAGACTACCTTCTGTATGATTCCAACTATTTGACATTCTGGAAAAGGCAAATTTTTTTTGCCTGTGGTTGCCAGGCACTCAACAGATAAATAAGTGGAAAACAGGGGATTTTTGCTGCAGAGAGACTATTCTGTATGATACTGTAATGATGAATACATGATATTATGTATTTTTCAAAACCTATATATGTACAACACAAACAGTGAACCTTAATGTTAACTATGGACTTTAGTTAATAATGTATCAATGTTGGTTCAGTAATTGTAACAAATACACAACACTAATCCAAGATGTTAATACAGGGAAAACTGTGCAAGGAAAGGATACATGGGAACTCTGTATTATCTGCTCAATATTTTTGTAGATTTAAAACTATTTTTTTAATATTTTATTTATTTATTTGACAGAGAGAGACATAGCGAGAGCAGGAACACAAGCAGGGGGAGTGGGAGAGGGAGAAGCAGGCTCCCCACTGAGCAGGGAGCCCGATGCAGGGCTCGATCCCAGGACCCTGGGATCATGACCTGAGCCAAAGGCAGACGCTTAATGACTGAGCCACCTAGGCGCCCCTAAGACTATTTTTAGAAACAGAATCTATTGGGGGGCACTTGAGTGGCTCAGTGGTTAAGCATTCAACTCTTGATTTTGGCTCAGGTTGTGACCTCGGGGTCGTGAGATCGAGCCCCGCATAAGGTTCTGGGCTGGGCATAGAGCCTACTTAAGGTTCTCTCTCAGTCTCCCTCTGCCCCTCCCCCCAAAAAATAAATAAATAAAATCTATTGGGTGGGGGATGGGCAAAAAGGAGTAAGGGGGAGTAGGAGGTCCAGGCTTCCAGTTCTGGAATGGATAAGTCACAGGGATGAAAGCTACGGCATAAGGAATATGGTCAGTGGTATGGTAATAGCCTTGTGTGGCAACCGGGGGCAGCCACACTTGTGACCATAGCATAATGTATAGACTGGTCAAATCACTATGCTGTATGCCTGAAACTCATGTAACACTGTGTGTCAACATACTTCAATGAAAACATAACTAAAATCGGGCGCCTGGGTGGTTCAGATAGTTAAGCGTCTGCCTCTTGCCCAGGTTATGATCTCCAGGTCCTGGGATCAAGCCCCACATTGGGCTCCCAGCTCAGTGGGGAGTCTGCTTCTCCCTCTCCCTCTGCCCCTCCTCCTGCTCATGCCTTCTCTCTCTCTCTCAAATGAATAAATAAAAATATTTTTTAAAAAACGTAACTAAAGGGGCGCCTGGATGGCTCAGTCGTTAAGTGTCTGCCTTCGGCTCAGGTCATGATCCCAGGGTCCTGGGATCGAGCCCTGCATTGGGCTCCCTGCTCTGCGGGAAGCCTGCTTCTCCCTCTCCCACTCCCCCTGCTTGTGTTCCCTCTTTTGCCGTGTCTCTATCAAATAAATAAATGAAATCTTTTTTAAAAAAGTAACTAAAATCTATTAATTATTTTTTAAAAGGCAATCTGCAACAAGAGAAGAATCTAGCAGATATGCAGAGAGCAGCAGAGAGGAGAGTCCTTGTAGCAACAGAGGGAGGAACGTGGCCAGGTGACAGCTCCCTGGCTACTGACATATTTCCAGTTCCTTGTTCCAGGCCCACATGAGGCCCAGATGCACCCTTCTCTGCTCCTGGATTCTATAACATACAAACCCTGTGTCCTTGGCACATGCTTCTCCTTTACCTACACTGCTCTAGTGGGTTTTGATACTCATGTAACCCTTCTAAAGGCATTATCCAAATGGGCCAGTCTCCGGGTGATGTTATGACAGAAGGGGTCCAGTTTCACAACCAAAAAGTCATTTCAACAAATTTCAAGCTCTGTGTGTTTTCTTGAATACCATGAAAGGGATACTTAGATGATAGCAACACATTATAAAACCCCTTCCTTTCGGGGCGCCTGGGTGGCTCAGTTGGTTAAGCGACTGCCTTCGGCTCAGGTCATGATCCTGGAGTCCCGGGATCGAGTCCCACATCGGGCTCCCTGCTCAGCAGGGAGTCTGCTTCTCCCTCTGACCCTCCCCCCTCTCATGCTCTCTGTATCTCATTCTCTCTCTCAAATAAATAAATAAAATCTTTAAAAAAAAAAAAAAAAAAAAAAAAAACCCTTCCTTTCTTCTTCCACGCACTTCCCTACACACTGGCAAAAACTTGAAAAACTCAAGACAATCACCCCCCCTCCCCATCCATACACTTCTTGTCTTGCCCCTAGCCTCCCTCCATCCTGATTCTGCATCATAAAAACCAAAAAGTGTTTCAGGGAGGCAGAACCTTCCTCA
This sequence comes from Halichoerus grypus, assembly GCF_964656455.1. Taxonomy (NCBI): domain Eukaryota; kingdom Metazoa; phylum Chordata; class Mammalia; order Carnivora; family Phocidae; genus Halichoerus; species Halichoerus grypus. The sequence continues at coordinate 109,597,513 of NC_135721.1, read as the reverse complement.
TATGATGTTGGGAGCGGGGGTGGATGAACTGAGTGGCAAAGCCAGAATCGTCTTTTGTGGGCAAAAGGGTGGGGTGGGCCGCCTTCTGGGAAGCCCTCTACCCTTCTCTTTCACACTGCACACCCTGCCTGGGTGATCTCATCCACTCTCGTGGCTTCAATTACCATCTCCATGAGGGTGACTGCCAAATTTCTACCCGCAACCCAGAACTCTGCTCTGAGCTCCAGCCATATACCAACTGCCTAGTCAACATTTCTCTTTGGGGGCGAATCAGATAGGATTACATCCTGCTATGAGTAACAGAGCCTGAAAATACAGTGTCCTCCACAAAAGGGTTTCTTTCTTCTGCATTAAACGTCTGGATGGACACAGCCTGAGGCTGGCATGGGAATACTGCTCAAGTGCCCATCTCTCTGAAGGTCACTATTCTGCTACCCCTGGGGCGTGTTCCCCAACCTTATGTTCCGAAATAGTGGTTTGCACTCCAGTCATCTCATCAACATTCCAGACAGTGGGATGGCGAAAAGCAGAATGAGGAACAAGGAAAAACAGGCACCCACCAGTGTTTAAAGCCTGGAAGACACCCTATAGCACTTCTGCTTCTGTCTCATGAGCCAGAACTTAGTTATGTGGCTACACCTAGCAGCAAGGAAGGCTGGGAAATCTCTTCTTTATGCTGGGTGGCCACGTGCATGGCTAAAAAGAGAAGATTGTATTGTTAAGAACAAGAAAATAGATATCAGGGGAGGGGGCAGCTCCAGTCTCCTCCACCTTAAGATGGCTGACATGGTATTATCTTCCCCCAACACGTCCTGTTCCCTTAGAGTCTTGGTCCTTTTGTGTACCCTCACAGAACCCTGCCCTCCTTGCCTTTATCTGCACTGTTTCCTCCTCCTGGAATGTCCTTCCCACTCCTCCACAAGGATAATTCTCTCAGCAGTCCTTCAGGGCTCAGATCAGGGGTGACCTCCTCCAAGAAGTCTTCCCGATGTTCCTGCTGGGAACCCTAATAACATCACACTGGAGAAGGGGATGCAAGTGGGACAGTGTTGGTGCAGAGTTCCGGGAAAGGGGCCGATTCTGATCCTTTGGGTGTCATTTGGGGGCAAGGTGCTGGAGAGGCTCGGCAAGAAGGTGTGACCCCGGGGCTTTCTTTTTATGAAAAAAGAGGCTCCAGCTGCCCATATGAGAGGGGAGGCAGGGCACTACCTAGGCTGGCCACAGGCCGGGCCTCCCACACTCCCATCTCCGATGAGGAAAATGATGTGGCTGTGGGCCACAGACAGGAAGTCCAGCTGGGTGGGAGCAGGCGGAGTAATTCCTGGAAGGAAGCTCGCACCTCAGGAATCTGGTAGAGGAACACTCTAGAGGCCTCTGTCCCAGGAGCCCTCCACCTCCTGTCCCCAGGAAAGGTCAGGCAGGGCTGGACAACCATTGGGGAGCTTCCTCTGGGTGCCTAGGTACCGTTCTCCCCTGCCAGCCTCCTGCAACATAAGGTCAAGGACATAGGCCCTGAGGCCACTGCTGGGTCCGAATGGGGCAGTGCCCAGTTCTCCTGAAATCTCAGCTTTCTCTTTTGTACAAATGAGGATGGAGGGCCCTTGCCCACAAGGGTTTGGTGGCAGGGTAAACTACCCAGCTAGGCACCAGCACACTGTGGGGTTCAGTCAACAAAGTCTACTGGTGAATAAGTCTACTGGCACCTGCCCTCCCTGTTCGTGTGTATTTGTGCGTGGGGGCAGGAGGGGGGGCAGATTGAGACGCCCTGTCCTAAAACTGCCTGCTGGTCTGCCGTGTCAGGCCAGGCGGTGGGCACTGGGAAAGGAGAGCCCTATTTCTGCCTTCCCAACCCTGCGTTTTCCTGAGAGACCCCTAGTGATCACCGGGGCCGGGCGCTCTCCAAACTGACACAGCACCCACAACAAGGTCCAAGGGGCCAGTTTTTTCCCCAAGGGCTCAAGGGAAAGAAGGATTTTGCTGAGCAGGTCAGGGCTGGGGGCCTGGCCCAGGGGGAACAAAGTTCTGGAGCTTGTGTTCAAAGGGCTGGAGATGAGGCTGGAGGTTAGGTCTGGGAAGGGGAGTTTGAGAGGTCAACCAAGGGCAGTCCACACCTTGGATCACTTGGATCTTCTCCTGCAGGTAGTGGGGAGCCACGGAGAATATAAGTGGGGAAGGGATGGGGCCAGACTTGCGCTTTGGAAAGTCACCTTCACTTGCACAATAGAAATGGGTTGGAAGGGCAGGGCGTCCTTGAGAGAATGGAGGAGCTGAGGCCAGGGTGGGGAAGCCTGGCCTGGAGAGAGGCTGCTCCTGGGAGGATACTCTCAGAGGCTGATCCTTCCTCCAGCTTCCCCACCCCGGGAGAAGCAGAAAGCCGGTGAGGTCAGTGGGCGGGCCCACAATGGCACTGGGAGGGGAGAGGAGGGTGTCGCAAGGGCACAGAGAGAGAGGATGGTAAAGGTGGGGGCTCTGCAGGATCCTTGTGCATGACCTCCTGGGCCCCAACCTGCTGGCAACTGAATGGAACATTCTTGACTTTGAGGATTTACTGGGGTTATTTGCTGTCCTTCCCTTCTGTTAGACTGGAAGCTGCCCAAGGGTGGGGTCTGTAACTCCCAAGTCAGACTGAGAGGGCCCGAAATGGGGGGGCGGGGGGGGAAGCCTGCCAAGTGGGAGGATGCTGAGGCCTGGGGACCGCTTACCATGAGTCTTCTTCACTCCTGCTCAGAGCCTGCTGCCATGGCCCTCAGAGATGAGCCAATAGGTAGAGCTCGGGGTGGGGATGGAAGGAAGGGCAGAAGAAAACAAGAGGCAGACTGCGTTGGAGGGGCCAGACCCTTTGCCCGGTCTCCATACACTCCCCTGCGGCCACTTCCGCCCTCCCCGCCTTTGCTCAGCCTCTGGCATGACAGGAAGGGCTGACAGCCCCCATCACACACCTGTCACACACCCAGACACATGCAAACACACGCACGAAGACACACATATATAATGTACATAGACACAAAGACACAAACAGACGTCCCGGGGGACACACTAACCCATGAACACAGTCCCAGGAGACACACTAACCCGTGGACGCGGTGCCGGGGGACGCACTAACACACGAACGCGGTCCCGGGGGACGCACTAACACACGAACGCGGTCCCGGGGGACGCACTAACCCGTGGACGCGGTCCCGGGAGACACACTAACCTGTGAACACAGTCCCGGGAGACACACTAACACACGAACACAGTCCTGGGGGACACACTAAACCTGTGAACACAGTCCCGGGAGACACACTAACCCGTGGACGCGGTCCCGGGGGACGCACTAACACACGAACGCGGTCCCGGGGGACGCACTAACACACGAACGCGGTCCCGGGGGACACACACTAACACACGAACGCGGTCCCGGGGGATGCACTAACCCGTGGACGCGGTCCCGGGGGACGCACTAACACACGAACGCGGTCCCGGGGGACACACACTAACACACGAACGCAGTCCCGGGGGATGCACTAACCCGTGGACGCGGTCCCGGGGGACGCACTAACACACGAACGCGGTCCCGGGGGACGCACTAACACACGAACGCGGTCCCGGGGGACACACACTAACACACGAACGCGGTCCCAGGGGACGCACTAACACACGAACGCGGTCCCGGGAGACGCACTAACCCGTGGACGCGGTCCCGGGAGACACACTAACACACGAACGCGGTCCCGGGGGACGCACTAACCCGTGGACGCGGTCCCGGGGGACACACTAACCCGTGGACGCGGTCCCGGGAGACACACTAACCCGTGAACGCGGTCCCGGGAGACACACTAACACACGAACACAGTCCCGGGAGACACACTAACCCGTGAACACAGTCCCGGGAGACGCACTAACCCATGGACACGGTCCCGGGAGACGCACCTGCAGGAGCAGCCGGTGGAGGCTGCCGACTGGATACCTTGCTGGCTTACTAGCCAGCCACTGACATCGCACACTGGTGCAGCACCCCCCACCCCCCCACCCTGCCTTGCTGCAGGGGCGCTCCAGGGCAGTGACCCGGATAACAAGGGCAACAAGCCTAGCAGAGGTGACACTTCAGCTGATGAGCTTTCAGATGGGCAGTGGGGAGGAGGTACAGTTTCTAGGGAGGGAAAAACGGCTCCGGCAAAGGTTTGGGGTAGCGGGACAATTGTGATGCCCAAAGAACTGTGGGGCCCTTGTCTGGGGGGGGGCGTTGACAGACCAGACCGGAGGCCAGACCCCGTACTGCAGAGAGACGTGGCTGAAAAGCAGCCCTTGGCCCCCCTCCTACCTGTGCCCAGGCTGAGTATCCTCAGGGGCACACTGGGCAGAGGCAAAGGGGCCTGACCCAGGCCCTCCAGAACCAGGTAGGTGGTGCAGGGCAAGGTAGGTTAGCTGCCTTAGAGGGGCCTAGCAGAAAGGGGTCTCCATCTGGCAAACCCCTGTTTGGAGCCATGTCCTAGCATCCCCCAGAGCACCTGGTTAGGATAGGAGGGCTGTGAACTCTCCAAGGAAAGGGGCTGGGTGCTCTTTGAGGAGGCTGGGTGAGTTCCCAGTGAGCCCCCTGCCAGGAATGGGGCCCCAGCCTGCGAGAACCCTTCCTCAACGCCCCAAGCTTCATCAAGGACAGAGCTAGGCCCCAGCCTGGGGCCCAAGGGGCTGACCTCACCTTCAATTAGGCCTTTTCTGTCTGACCCTTGGAGACCTGGCTAGGGCTGGATGGGGGGTGGAGAGTGGGACGGACTGGGGACCCTAAGGAGTCTGGGCCAGGGGACAGGAGGTGTCCGAGCCAGGGCCATCCCTCCGCAGCGGCTAGGCTCTGGAGTTGGGCTGACCTGAGCTGAGCCCCGAGGTGGGCCCTTTGGGGCGGGGAGGGAGAGCCCCTCGGCCGCTGGCCGCAGGAGGCCGACGAGGGGTCTGGAATTCCGCTTCCCTCCCTCCACCGCCCCTCCTCACCCTTCTCTCCCTCCACCTCTCCTCCTCACCCTTCTCTCCCTCCACCTCTCCTCCTCACCCTTCCCTCCCACCCCCGGGGCTGCGGGCGGGGCGGAGGGGTGGAGGCGCAGCGGCGGGGCACTGGAGGGGCGCTGGAGGGGCGCTGGAGGGGCGCAGGGAAGGGCCGGGACGCGGGGCCGGGGTGGGCCCCTCGGAGAGGCCCGCTCAGGCAGGCCCCGCCCCGGCCTCGCACATCTGGGCCGGGAGCGCGCGGCCATCCGGCCTGGGGGAGGGGGAGGGGCAAGGGGCGGCGGGCGGGGTGGGCGGCGCGGGGCGAGCCGGAGGCGCGGGCTGGGCGCACGTCGAGGGCTGCGGCCGCCGCGGCGGGGCACGGCCACGAGCGGCGGGGCACGGCCACGGGCTGCGGGCCCGGCATCGAGGCGGGTGGACGGAGGTCGAGCTGTCGGGAGGGCGGAGGTGAGTTCTGGGCGCCAGGGGGGTCCCAAAGAAGAGAAAGGCGGGGAAGTGTGCCGTCCTGCCGGTCCCGAGCTGTCGGCCGACACCCCCCACCCCGCCGCCCGAAAGACTTCCTAACCCTGGGCGGCCGGGCTGGGGACCGATCCTGCAAGCTGTTCTCTCCAGTGGGGCTGCGGGTTCAGAAAAGCAGTTGGAGCGGCGACCGTGGGCTCCCCTCAGGGCTTCGGGACCCCACACCGGCTCTGCGGAGAGTGGGGGAGCTGAGGAGAGCCCTGTGCCGCGGTAGGGGTGGGGCTCGGGGGCTGGAGTGGGGCGGGGGTCTGCTCCAGTAAGCCAGTTTGTGGAGGACACAATGCCTACGCCAGACGTGGAGACCTGGAGGTTGAGTGTGTGTGTGTGGGGGGGGGTCACCTGGTGGGGGGAGGGGGTTCCCAGGGCCTGTGGTTTGGGAAGCTCCAGAATGGCAGAGTGGCCAGGATGCTACAGTGTGTGAGTGTGGGCAGGCCTCCGGACAGGGACCTCTGGTTTCTTTCGTGAGGCCGGCTCAGGGGCCCAGGTGGTGTGGGGTCTGGGCTCCCTGCCGGGCCGTGGAGCCACCTCGTGTGGGGCAGAGAGACTGGGAGGGAGGGAGCTCTAAAATATGGCTTCCCCGTGAGAGCAAGCGCCCCAGAAGGTGAGGGAGGTGATGGGGGTCTGGTGGGCAGAGGATGGGAGGGGCCTCGGGCCCTGGGCTCAGTGGGACAGAGGTTGTTTGTGAACTGGCTTTGCTGCAATGATGAGGATCCAGCGGGGGTGGGGCAGGATGTATGGAAAGAAAAGTTGAGAACAGGGAAGGGCCATGGGAGGCCATTTATGCCTCCCCCTGCCCCAGCGCAGGAGAGGCCACCCCCCTACCCCACAGCCTCCTTCTGGTCCCTCTCCTTGAGGGTTCCTCTCCAGAGACAGACTGGGGCAGCCCTTCGGGTGCCATTTCTCATCTGTCCTTGGCCCTGGTTGGTCCAATCTGTGGCTTGGGAGAAATGCCTGTGGCCTCTCGGCCTGCTGACAGGTCCTATTCTGTTGACAAGCTGGCAGGATATTGAGCAGAGAACAGTGGATGGGAGAGGCAGGGTCCAGTGAGAGGAAGCGTGCAAGGGAGGGAGGGGTACTGTAAAGATCTGGGTGGGCTCTTTGTCCTCATGGGCAGAGGACAGGTATGTTTGGAGCCCTGAAATCCAGCAACACCACGTTACCTCGGTGCTCTTTGGGGGCATAAGTACCCAGCCTTCACTTCCCCTCCCCAGGAAGAGATTCTTGGAAAATGTTCTCCATCAGGCCAGAAGTCCTTGGCTTTTGTGAGTCTGGGAAGCACTCTGGAATGGGAGTCTCCGGTTTGGAGTCCTTGGACTCAGCCACACCCTGTCCTGGCCCCTGGTGACTGATAGGTCATACCTATTGGGTAGAAGTCGGGGCCAGGGGTCAATGTGAAGCTGAAGATGGGAGATCAATACGAAGCCAAGGGCTGGGAGTCAGTCCGTGGGAGGGTTAAGGGTCTGTCGGTGAGTAGGGTAGGGGTCAGGCTAGGGCCAGAGTTTAGCCTGTGCTTGTTGCCAGGAAATGAAGTTACTTTCTGTGTAAATCAAACTGCCCCACCCAGTTATGCTCAAACCCGTAAGCATCACCAGTCTGAAATCAGTGAGCCGCTGGGGTGGGGGTCTACTCTGCCCCATTTCCAGCTGTGGATACTGCCCAGTCATAGCTTTCGGGAACCAGTGTTGTCCTGAGCCTGATAATTAGCATTCTCCTTAAATGTTTCTGGGTGTGAATGCAGGGTGGGGGATGTCCCAAAGACTTATAAGGCTGCCACCCCCTTCTACCTCCACCTCTCAAGGAATCATCAGGATCCTCCTTCTTTAACACAGATTGATTCAAGTCCTCCCTCCCTTCCTCCCTAAAGAACTCAGAATGATTAGAATAAAAGTTTCAATAAGACCAAAAACTTCTGGGGCGCCTGGGTGGCTCAGTTGGTTAAGTGTCTGCCTTCGGCTCGAGTCATGATTCCCAGGGTCCTGGGATTGAGCCCTGTGTCAGGTTCCTGGCTTGGTGAGCTGGCTAATCCTGCTCCTCCTCCCCTCCCCCCCCCCAAGCCTGGCTCATGCTCTCTCTCAAATAAATAAATAATATCTTAAAAGAAAAAGACCAAAAACTTACAACAAGAGAAAATTCAGAATCCACACCATGAAGGAAAAGAACAACTGCTCACATCTGTCCAAGTCCTGCCTTTATCAACCACCTTCTTTACCTGCACTTGTCAGTTTGTTTTTTTTTTTAAGATTTTATTTATTTATTTGACAGAGAGAGAGAAAGAGAGTGCGTGCACACAAGCAGGGGGAGCAGCAAAGGGAGAGAGAGAAGCAGGCTCTTGCTGAGCAGGGAGCCCAATGCAGGGCTCGATCCCAGGACACTGGGATCATGACCTGTGCTGAAGGCAGACACTTAACCGACCCAGCCACCCAGGTGCCCCTGAACTTGTCAGTCTTAACAAGCCCCCTGTGTGACCCATTTTACAGGAGAGACACTGAAGCAGAGAGAGGTGACATGATGCACTCTGGCCAGATGCCATAATAGGCCCTTGCCCGCCCTGAGACCCCCGAGTAGGAGCACTCTGTGCCCACATACTCAGAGATGGGAGATAACTGGAGCAGCTCCAGATAGCTGGGAGGATTGTAGGCGCACAGTTTGGACATGGAATCCAGCTTAGAGTGATGACTCCGGAGTCTTTTTTTTCCTGGTGGTTCTAGATTGATTCTCCTCCAAATACAATAGCGTTGGTCCAGAAAATCCATTCATTCATTCAACCACTTAGCACAGAGCCTGCCACGAAGAAATGCTCAGTGTTGGCTGAAGAATCGAAACAATGTACACACAGCGTTGTCAGCTTCTCCCTTGTGGACTTGATCCAGCTGTGTGCTGGTAAATGTTTTACCATCAACTCTGTCAGAGGGAGAAAAACCCAATTTATAGTGTTTGCCAATTTCTGTGGTGTAAATGCTTCCATTATGGCTGATTTCAAGTTGCCCATGTCCTGTCAATGAATGCAGAGTTGGGAAGAGATGCAGACTCAGCTCTTGGGGCTGGGGAGAACCACCTCCCGAACACCCGAGCTGAGCCCCTGTCCTGGCTCTCAAGGCTCATACCCACGCCCGATATTTGCTTTCCCTTTTCTTAGCACCACCCTGCTGCTCTGAGTGCCCACAAGCAGCCCCTAACTTTCCCGTGATTCTCATTCCTGGGCATCCAGCAGAGCGCCTCTGCTGATAGCAGGATTGCATGTGTCTGGAAATCTCTATGGTGCTGGCCATGGGGGAGTATTCTGGACATGTCTGAGTGTCCGTCTCCCTGGGCTGGGCTGTGTCAACTGTGTGTGAGCAAGGGTGTGTGCATGCGTGTGATTGCATGTGACGGTGCCCAGACCTGTGTCTGCCTGTGTTCTGTTAGCAAAACCTCCTGTTCGGGCCACTGGCTACAGAGACGGAGTGGGCTCTGAGCAGCCTCACCTTTGTTTGGGGGGCGCTGCCAGGCCCGCAGCTGAGGCCAATAGCGTGGGTGATGACTGGCCCAGGGACACGTCGAGTGGCACCTCTCAAACTCGACTGTGCCCAGAACCACCTAGGATCTTGTTAACATGCAAGTTCTGACGCAGTGGTTCTTGGTCCGGGCCTGAGGTTCTGCATTTCTGACAGCTCTCGGGGGCTGCAGTGCTGCTGCCTCTAGCCTGGCCCCTAGAACTTCACAGACACAAACTCAGGTTCCTCCCATCGTAGAGAAGAAAATGCATACCCATCCTCCCCTCCTCAGGCTTGCTGTTCCTCCAGCTACTACCTTCACACCAGCCCCTGAGGTCAGCCAAGCTTCTTGGAAGTGCCCACTGCGATCTCCTCCCCTGTGCTCCCTTCTCGCCTAGGCTCCCTTGACTTCTACCCCATTTCCATCAATCTGCCGAAATGCTGGCCCTGGGCCATTAAAACAGGTGTTTTGAGGCTCATCGAATAACCTCTAAAGGCATCTAGCTTCAGGGGCATCTCTTAGATCTGAGATCTTCCCGGAACCATAGCAGGCTTCCAGTCTCCTCGGGCAGCCCGCCTTCCTCCAGCCAGCTTTCTGTGCTGGTGCTCCCTTCTTTTCCCCCACGACTCCCCGCCAGGCCTCCCGTGACCGTGACTCCCAAATGCGCCTCTCCACCTCCGCTTTCTCTCTGACCTCTGCATCATACATCATCTGGCTCCTCGGTCTGTTCTCTTGGCAGTTGCAAAACTGCACCCAGAACTCTGCCCCTTGCCCCTGCCAGCCCCACCTTCGCCAGTGTCCACCTCACTGTCCACCTCATAGCTCAAATTGGACAATGTCACCCTTGACATCTTTTTCTTCCTAAGCCCCCATATCCAATCCGGCCATCTTCTGTCAGCCCGGTTGGTTTTAACCTCTAACTTCAGAACTCCACTTCTGTCTCAAGACACACAGCCACCACCATCCTCTGTCGCCTGGAGCCCTGGTAGGGCTTCTGCTTCCCTGCCGCCTGTTGTAATCTGCACCCTCCATACAGCCAGGGGTTTTTTTTAAAATGCAGGGTTAGTCATGCCCCCACCTCTGCTCTGGTACTTCAGACCTTTCCAGATCTGCTGTTGCCCTTCATATAAAACCGGATCTGAAATAGGGACCCCAAGGGGCTCCTGGATGGCTCAGTTGTCTGCCTTTGGCTCAGGTCATGATCTCAGGGTCCTGGGATCGAGCTCAGCAAATCGGGCTCCCTGCTCAGCGGGGGGAGTCTGCTTCTCCCTGCCCCCTGCCTCTCCCCTCTGCTCGTGCTCTCACTCTCTCTCAAATAAGTAAAATCTTCAAAAATTAAATTAAATAAATAAATAAATAAATAAATAAATAAATAAATAAAATAAGGTCCCCAGGGGCCTGCCTACAGGATCGGCCCAGCCTCTCTCTCCAGCCGTACCAAGCCTTTCTGCCTGGTTGGTATCCAGCTGTGACCTTGACAGCATCGTTTGTAATCTCAAATTCACTTGGGTGATTATCTGACTATGATCAGTTTTCCCACCAGGCTGTGGGCCTCCAGGGGCAGGAACAGTGTCTCTCTGGGTCGCTGATGTCCGCTAGCACCTGGCACGGACTGGGCGCTTGAAAACATTTAGGAGCATCCTGGTCGCAACAAAGCCTCTGTTAAGTTTTTGAGACAAGCGGGGACTGTGGGACTGAACGTTAGATGAGCCTGAGGAATTACTGTTAATATTGTCACACATCAGGTCGGTGATGTGACGATGTTTTTAAAGTCTTTATCTGTTAGCGGAATGTACTGAAGAATTTATAGGTGAAACAACATGATGCCTGGATTCGCTTCAAAGGGCTCCAGCCAAAAGTAAACAAATAAAATAAATAAGCATTCAGAGAGGAAACAAAGGAACAAATAAATGCCGTTCTGTTTTGTCTGTTCCTGCTCACAGTCACAGGGCCTGCAAAGATGCTGGCTGTCCCGGACATGGGCCTGCAGGGGCTGTACCTCGGTAAGACTCTCCCCTGCCCGCCCCCCCACCCCCTACAGCCTTGGCCCTGACCCACCACCCCACTCACCCTGGCACCGCGACCCACCCCCAGTCTGCACACGGGTGCGTCTCCCAGAAGAGGGTGCTGAGCGAGTGTGTCTGTGCAGGGGGTTTGGTGCACACAGGACTGTGTCTGTGAGTGTGTGTGTGCCCAGTGGGTCTGTGTGCCCAGGACTGTGTGCGTGAGCATGTCTTGAGCAGGTCTGTGTACATGGGACCTGGTATGAGCGTGCGTGTGCGTGTGTGTGCGCGTGTGTGTCTGCCTGCCTGTGGGCAGGTCTCTGTGTGCAGGGCCTTGTGTGGGAGTGTGTATTGGCAGCTGGCTCTGCACGCACAGAACCCTGCATGTATACACCCGCATCTGCCTGTGGCCGGGTCTGGGAGCTGGCTCCGCGTTCTCTGCAGGGGTGGCAGGCCGGGAGGCAGGAGGGACACTCCTCAGGAAGTCCATTAACAAAGACCCGGTGGGCTGGGCCTTCCTTCCTGCCTCCCTTCCCAGGCTCCAGCCACAGCAACTCGGCCCCTCGGGCTGGAGCTGGTGGCAGGGCCCAAGCCCGTGCCGGCTGCCTAGAAAGAAGGAGCCCTGGGAGAGCCACCCCCCTACCCTGCCCCTCCAACACCTCCAGACAGACTCTGGCCTGGTCCAGGCACTTCCTTGAGTCCCCCTCATGCCTCACATATGTTCCCGCGTACTCCAAGGCCAGGGAAACTGGGACCTGTCAGGGCTCAGGGCAGGACAGCTGCTGAAGGAACACAGGCCCCGGGCCCTGGCTCAGCCTAAAGCCAGCCAGACCAGTTCGACGTGTCCGCAGGTCTTCACACCAGACCCCATCAGCCTCCTGGGCCACCTCCCTGTCCCCACACCTGAATCTCAGGGCAGCCCCAGTACCCCCGGCAGGGGCCTTAGCAGAGCCCAGTGTGGTGGTGATGAGCCCCAGCCCACACCTAGGGATGACCAGCCAGGCAGGCCCTTAAGCTGCGTGATCCTCCAAGCCAGGCTTTGGGCTGCCTTCTGGAGCTGCTCTGCTTCCTCCCAGCAAAGGTCCAGCTCAGTCCTGGGCCTGTGAGAGGGTTTCAGTGGGGCCTCCTGCCCCCAAATGCTGGCTCCAGGCTTCTGTGTGTCATGGGGAAGGGCGGCTCAGAATCCAACTTCCTAGTGTTGTGGACACCCCCCAGCTGAGGGCTGGGCTGGGAGAAGTGCTATTCCCCTTCTCGATCCCCACCAGCTGGGCCTGTTCTTGGCCCTTAGCGGAGGGAGGGAGGAAGGGAGGGTGGCTCCTTTGGGTCCTGATTAGAACCATGTGGTCAAAGTCTACCAGGGAGGGGAGCAGCCCTACCTCCTGCTCAGTTCCATCTGTAGTTCCCCACCTTTTCTGGTTTCTCTACCCTCCACCCTCACCTCCACCCCAGGAGCCCACCCACCCCATCTCTCCTGCCCTTCTCTCTCTGGACTCAGTCTCCCCCATCCCCCATAATGCTTCTCTGTCTCTCCCCTCCCCTGCTGCGTCTGAGGGATGCTGGGAAGACGAGGAGTCACCAGGTGAGGCATGGGCCACCCTTCAGGGGGAGGTCACCTCAAATTGATAACAGGCCCTCAGTCTGCCCCTGCCTCCGTCTTGTCCTTCCTCCCCTCCCCCACTAGTCCTCCTCCCCCAGCAGGGTGCCCCTTGCCTCAGTGCAGCAAGGACTGATGGAGAACCTCCCAGTGCCCAGCCACCAGCCCCTACCCTGATTGTGCCAGAGTGACTTGCCCTCTCTTTGCAGGCTCCAGCCCCGAGCGGTCCCCCGTGCCCAGCCCGCCTGGCTCCCCACGAACCCAGGAAAGCTGTGGCATCGCCCCACTCACACCCTCGCAGTCTCCAGTAAGCCTGGGAGCAGGGATCCTGGTGGTGGGTGGCTGGGTGCTATGGAGAGGAGTCGTGCTCCAGAGAACTTGGCCTGGTGTCTGGCAGAGCCCTGGCAGGGCCTGGGCTGGCCTGGGGGTGGCGCCATGCCTCTTGCCCCTGCACATTCCAGTTAATGTCTCCCCCAGAAGACTTAGCCTCAGGTGACCTTGGACTGTAGGGGTAACAGTTCTACTCAGGTGACTAACGTAACTAACACCCGAACAGCCCCGCTCCAGGATGCCATCCATGGACCAGAGCCTGCCTAGGGCAGGGAGACTTCTGAGCATGTAGTTACTTCAGGTCCTCAGAGCAGTGGGCCTCCCAGAGTTGCTCCCCTTCCTGTGGACCACAGCCCTCCCTGAATACAAGTTATATCTGGGGAAGACAAGACACATTGCTAAAAATTAGTTTGGAAACTACTAGCTTGAAGTATCCAGGATATAAACCTCCCTCAAACTCCCTGGGTCACCCCACCCAGGATGGCCTCACCCTAGTGATCCAGCCTGGGGATCCCCTTGTTCTCAGGGAGCCCAGGCCTGGCCTGGGAGAAGGAAGGAACCACGGTGGGCCTGTGCACAGCCTTTCTCCTCTGCCATAAAACCAACGGAGTCTGGTTGTCTCACTGTGGCCACAAAGATCTGGGGGGTCAAATATACACAGGTCCATGTGTTACCGAAGCTGCCCCGAGGAGCTGTGAGGGGGGTGGGGCTCAGGCTGGCCAGGCAGAAGGCAGGCAGAGAACCCAAAGAGGAAAGCAGGAGCTTAAGCCAAAAGCTGCAGAGGGTGACCTGAGAGGCCTTGGGATTCTGAGCAGTTGGTCGCTCTGGGGCTCAGCCTGGAGCCTGGGGAGGGGAGGGGAGCCCGGGCAGGTGACCGGGGCAGGGCCAGTCTGGACCACAGCCAGAGGAGAGGAGGGGCTCGGGCATGCAGCCCTTGGCTGCTGCCTAACTCTGGGTCTCGCCCTCACAGAAGCCCGAGGCCCGGGCCCCCCAGCGTGCTCCCTTCTCCGTGGTGGTGGCCATCGACTTTGGCACCACCTCCAGTGGCTACGCCTTCAGCTTTGCCAGTGATCCTGAAGCCATCCACGTGATGAGGTTAGGGGGGCTGGGCTGGGAGCTGGGGGCGGGGGTCCTCACTCCCTGGGATGGGCCTGGTCTCAGAAGGACTGTCACTGAGGACACATGGAGTCTGCCCCGAGCTCCCTCCATCCCCAACACACACGCATATATGTGTTTTTTAAATAAAAGTGGGATATCCTACAACTTGCCTTACTTTAAACTTTCAACATTATTTTGTAGATGTTTCGCGTCAACACATAAAGCCACAATTTCTCTTTTTTCTTTTTTCTTTCAAATCCACCTGCTTTATTTTTTCTTTAAAAAGGAAAAAGATAAAGGAACCAAGCAAACAACAAAAGCAAGGCAGCCGCCCGGCTCCCTTGGGCTCAGGGCACGCATCTTAGTTGACAGGCCTGTTCTTCCTATCAGCTCCTATTGAAGCCACAATTTCTCTTAATAGTTGCATAGTGTCCTACGTACAGATGTGTCATGATTCGTCTATTTTTCTATTGATGGTTTTGGGAGGTTTCTTCCCCTCTAATTGTTCACTATTACAAAAAGTACTGCAATGAATAGCCTTCCTTGAAAACCTGTGCTGGGATTTGTGTGCGGTAGACAGGCAGATTCCTAGGCTGAACACCTCAGTGAAGGACAAAGACGTGAAGGATCAGAGGGTTCGCTGAGTTAACAGGTCACACAGTTGTTAGGAAAGAGATGGGCAAAAAACCCATTCTGATTAGTCGAGCTTTATTTGAACAGTACATTTTTTGACACTCCCCTCCAGGTCTCAAGACCCTGATCCTTTGAAGGATCAGGATTCTTAGTGAAGCTGCAGCCAGTAGGTGGAAGACCCTTCTAGAAGACCCCAAAGCTCCAACCCCAACCGGGATCAGGGAGCCGAGGGGCTTCCCAAGGCCTGGGAGGGTAGATGGCAGGGTGGATGGAGAGACAAACATAAGGGTCACTTCCCCAAAGATACAAGGGACTTCAGCTGCATAAGCATGAACTGTCCTTCCCCCTTCCCTGCTCCGTCCACATCCACATAAGGCCACAAAGATCTGGGCACTTACAGCCCTCTAGGAGCTCCAGGGCATCCCAGCTGGCATGCTCGTCAGCACACATGACGGAAACCATGCTGGACTCCATGCTGGGGCTGAGGACCAAGAAAGGACGCTGTCCTGTGGACGGGACAGTCACAGGAAGTAACTGGAGGGTATCTTGGCTTCCTCCCAAACCCTCCCCAACCCTACTAGCCACCAAGACCTGCCATTTCTATCTCCCTAATATCTCTGGAACACCCAGTCACTTCTCTCCATGGCCACCACCCCTAAGTTCAGCCCCACCCTCTCTCACCTGGATGGTAGCAATATCCTCCTCTCTGGTTTTCCTTCTCCATTTTTCCTCCCCTCCAGGCTGTTGCCACATGGGGACCAGTGAACTTTCTTTCTCTTTCTTCTTTCTTTTCTTTTCTTTCTTCTTCTTCTTCTTTTTTTTTTTTTAACTGGGCTAAGTGGCTTTATTAGCAAAAGCCAGGATTACTAAAGACTTAAGAGTTGGCACTGGGGCCCTTCTTCTTGCCAAAGGCGGGCACAGCATTAACAAAGACCAGTTCTGCATCCACTGCTTGGCCTGGCCTGTCTTCTTTTTCTCCTGTTTGGCCACTTTGGGTCTGCCCTCTTACTCTCCCAGCATGGCCCAGGGAACCATGGACTTTACCTCCAAGCATGTGGATGGTTACT
Organism: Halichoerus grypus; assembly: GCF_964656455.1. Taxonomy (NCBI): domain Eukaryota; kingdom Metazoa; phylum Chordata; class Mammalia; order Carnivora; family Phocidae; genus Halichoerus; species Halichoerus grypus. The sequence goes on along the minus strand of NC_135721.1, from coordinate 109,581,818 downwards.
TCCAGAGTGGTCGGAGCCTCCACCCCACACTGGCCCTGGTAGCTTCATCGTCTAGGGGTGTGCCTGCCAGGAGCAGGACTTGATCTCCTTGGAGTGATGCCCTCCAACAAGTCTGTGTGAGCCTTGATCTGGGCTATCGTGCCCTGGCCAGTCACCTCAAGGGTGTGTAGCTCCTGGGCGTAAACAGAAAGCTGCGTACCAGCAACTGAATGCCGGTAACCCCTGCTGCCACCACAAAGGTCAACCAGTGACCTTTCTAATGGCAGATGTGGTTATGATTCCTCATTCTCCTACTTAAAACCCATCAAGACAGAATTCAGATATGGCATTTGATGCTTTTCCTTAGCTGACTTTAACATTCCTGCATTTTTTCCAGCTGCACACTGAGCCAGCCTATAGCTCGTTCTCCTGGCTCTTCCACACCTCTAAACTTTTGCACATGCTGTTCCTTCTGCCTGGATTCCCAGTTCCTTCCCCTAAAGGCTGCAGGGATGAGCTTGGCCTAGAGGGGTCAGGGCATCAGAGAAGGCAGAGGAAGGGGAGAAAGAAGTTGCCAGGCCAATGAACTAGACAGGGTGTTCTGGGTGGAATTCCAGATGGCACCTGCAGATGGGGAGGTTTGGAATCTCGTTCAGGTTTTGGGGTCCTGCTGGAGGTGCAGTCAACTGGGTGTAGCTGCCAAGGTGGGTCAGATAGGAATGATCGATGCCTTGAAGGAGCTTGGCGGTGGAAGATAGCCGAGAGGAGGGCAAACCGTCTGGCTGGGAGAAAGCCTCTGTGAGGGTCCTCTAGGGATACATCAGGAGGCCAGACCCAGGCAGGTGGATGATGGCTTGCTGCTGCTTAAGAGTACAGGGAGGTGAAGTCCAACGGTGTACCTCATGGGAGGAAGCAGGAGCTGAGGATGTTGAGGGGTCCTGTGGCCCCATGGATAGGCAGGATCCCATGAGCAGCATTTATGGAGATTTAAGGGGATGCCAAGCACGATCTTCACAAGACCCCTAAGAGGTAGGTACTATTATTATTTCCATATTACATGTAGGAAAGCTAGGTGGCTTGCCCAAGATCACAGAGCTGATCCCAGAGCCCGGTACCCAACCCCACGAAGGGAGGGTTTCGCCGACCACACTGACAGCCCTGTGCTTCCACAGGAAATGGGAGGGCGGGGACCCAGGAGTGGCCCACCAGAAGACCCCCACCTGCCTGCTTTTGACCCCGGAGGGCGCCTTTCACAGTTTTGGCTACACCGCCCGCGATTACTACCACGATCTGGACCCTGAGGAGGCGCGGGACTGGCTCTACTTCGAGAAGTTCAAGATGAAGATCCACAGCACCACTGTAAGGCACATTCTGGCTCCGGGCCGCTCCAGCCAGGGGGGCGGGGCCAGGAGTGGAAAGGGAGGGGCTCACGGAGGGGGAGCAAAGGTAAAAGGTGAGGAGAGGCTGAGGGGGCAGGGCTAGGGGGTGAGGCCCCCGATTAGTGGAGAGGCGGGGCTAACGAGAGGGGCTGGGGACAGAACTAATGTGGGATTAGCGAGGACACTCCAGAGGCGAAGCAGCACGAAATGGGGTGATTTTCAGAGAGGGGTCGTCAGGAAGTGGGGGCAGAGCTATGGCCTTCTGCAGAATTGCCTATGACCCTGCCAGGATCTCACCCTGAAGACCCAGCTAGAGGCTGTAAATGGAAAGAAAATGCCTGCCCTGGAGGTGTTCGCCCATGCCCTGCGCTTCTTCAAGGAGCATGCCCTTCAGGTGCGCTGCGGCCCGGGGCAGGGACCCCCAGGTCCATCGTCTCCTCTCAGCCTATCCAGCAGGGGTCAGAAATCACCTTCTCCAGCCCCTGCCTTCCCATTGGATGGAGCCTGCATGGGACATACAGGTGTTGGGGGTGGGGGGGCGTTAGGAATTCCTCCCACTCAGCTGGGAAGTCCTTCCTGAGGCTTGATTAGCAACTCCAGCTCCCATAAATAGAAGGCTGAAGATACCCCCCCCCAACCCAAGCCAGCCTACCCCTCGCTACCCCCTCCTGCTGCAGGAGCTGAGGGAGCAGTGCCCATTGCTGCCAGAGAAGGACACTGTGCGCTGGGTGTTGACGGTGCCCGCCATCTGGAAACAACCTGCCAAGCAGTTCATGCGTGAGGCTGCCTACTTGGTGAGGACGGGCAGACAGAGCAGGGGGCGTCACTCAGGAGGGCTCCAGGGAGGCCCCCAAGACCCTCCTTTACCCACCACCCTTGGGACCAGTCATTGCGTAAAGACCTGCGGCCTTCCCCTGCTGGGCATTTTGGAGGGTTGTTGCCACCAGGAGAGGGTGCGAGCCTGCTGGAACAGAGAGCAGAGGGGATGAGAGGCACAGCCCAGGCCAGCCTAGCCGGTGTCTTAAGTCAGGTTTCCTAGAAGCAGAGCGCAAAATAGGGATTCTTGTGCATGCCGCGTATTGAAGAAGGGCTCTCAGGAGAAAGAGTGAGGGAAATGGGCAGGAGAAAGAGCTGAGCAGGAACGTGGTCTCAGCTGGAGTCTAGCCTCAGCCTGATCCCGTGGAGAGGACTGGAGGAAGAGCTGTACCCAGCAGTTGACCACAGTGAGGCAAGGCGTTTGGCTTTTTCTGGATCCATATCAGCCTGTCATTGGTTCCCGGGGGTGTGGGGGAAACTTCTCCAAGTGAGGTGGTTTCCATTCAGCTGAGGGCAGTTCTCCAGAGAAGGGGGCAGCTGGGAGCCAACACACAGTAGCTGGGCAGGGCACCAAGAACATCCGCTTCAGCCAGCACCAGTATTTTCCAGGGACTCCACCACCACCGAGCCCCAACCACTGTCAGTCTTTGAGCAGGAGAAACAGGGCGATGAAATTATGAAGGGAGGTGATTTGGACCAATGCTTGCTGGGCTTCCTACTGTAAGAGATGCCTAAAGGTCTGGAGAAGGGGGGGGCGCACAACTCAAGTCCCCCCACCTCCAGTGAGATGGGGGGAAGGGGAGCACAGCCTCCCAGAGAAGACTCATGGCTTGGTCCTCCCCCTGGGACCTTGGGGGACACCCAAGGACCTCCAAAAGGCCTGCCGGTGCACTCCCTGGAAGATACCAGAGCCCCCAACCCCCACACACCTGTGGGCCAGGCATGCCCCAGGTGCCAGGTCTGTGGGTGCCTACGCTTGTCACCGGAAGGAGCTAACCTTGAGGTAGTGGGCATCCCCGCTGCAGAGACCAGGATGAAAGCAAGGCTGTGCCCAGCCAGAATAAACACCCCCCCCAGTACCCCCTGCCAGTTTATCTACCCTGCTTCCTCCCACACTGGTCCCAGGCTGCCAGTTCAGGAAGGGCTGGCCCTGGGCGGGAAGTCTCCATACCCACCCATCCCCAACCCCCACCTGCTCAGAATCCAGGGAATCCCACAAAACCATAAAGTACTTCCCACAGGGGGAGGGATCCCCTGTCCTGATACAGGAAGTAACAGATCCCAGGTGTTTTTCTCCCCACAACTGGCCTGGCCTGGTGTCTGCAATTTCACTGTTTGTCTCTTGGTGCCTATATCCGATTCTTGGGGAACAAAGTTCTCCTGGGAGTGGGGAGTGTGGCTATTGTCTGACACCAGCCTGGTGAAGGAAGAGGGTTCAGTGAGCCAAAGGGGACCTCCCCACGCACACACCATCTGCTCTAATTGGTGATCTGGCCATTACACCCCGTACACACTGTGCTAGAGTCTGGGCTAACACCCTCAGCCGGTGCGCAGCTGGCCAGCCCTGCACCTGTGAAGGGGACCTTGCCAGAGCCTGGGCCACCCTGGGCAGCTTGGAGGGGCAGATCCCAGGTGCTCTAGGTTTTCACTGTCTAGTCTCTTCCTGCTGGGCAACCCCATGGTATTCTTGGCTGTGGCCGTGCCCCTCCCCAGGCTGGTCACAGGCTAGCTCTGAGGGAGCTCCAAATTTGTGCAGCATGGAGGGGCCTGAGAGGCCTACCATGGTTGGGGTGTGATGGGGAGGAGGTGGGGAGCCCCCCAGGCCCTGGCTGCCTGCCCAGAGGTGCCATCTGAGGTGTGACACTTGGCCCATGGAGCTCCCTGGCCCTGCCCACCACCTATCCCCAGGCTGGCCTGGTGTCCAGGGAGGATGCAGAGCAACTCCTCATCGCCCTGGAGCCAGAGGCTGCCTCTGTCTACTGCCGCAAGCTGCGTCTACACCAGCTCTTGGACCTAAGCAGCCGCGCTCCAGGCAGTGGACGCCTGGGTGAGCGCCGCTCCATTGATTCCAGCTTCCGGCAGGGTGAGCTGCCCCCAGGGGCACTGCCCAGTGGTATGACATTTGCCCTGGGAGGGTCAGAGGGTCACTGAGGCCAGAGGCTCGGCCATGTCCGACATCAAGAGGAGACAACCCCCTGCCCCACTCCAGCCCAATCTGAGAGGGCAGAAACATCTCTGGTGGACTTCAGTCTGAGGGAGGAGGCATGGCCCTGAGCTGGGGGAGCCCAATCTGAGGACAGAGATCTCACCTTGCCCTAGGAGATCATTGTCTGAGGAGGGTAGGACTCAGCCCCAGTCCTCAATCTGAAGGTAGGGGAAACAACCTGTCCCGAGGGGAGGTGCTGACAAAGGAGGAAGTCAGCCCCCACTCTGAGCCAAGGTGGTCTTCAAGAGTTTTCTCTTCAGCAGCCCCTGAAGCAGCCACCTCTCCCACCCTGGTACATAGCTGTCATCCCCGTTCCCCCCACAATAGCCCCGAGTTCCCGCTACCAAGCTCAAGCCCCAGTACCAGGACTGGGCACTGAGACAGCTGTGGTCAGTCTTAGTCACTCTCCCAGATGCTGTCTCCCATGACTAGAAGAGGTCCCAAGTCCTGGGCTCCCCTGGATCCCCCAGGAACTCCTCCCCCGGCCAAACTGTCCTAACCCCAATTTTGCCCTGCCATGAGCCGGCCTGCATTAAGGGAATGTCCTGCAGCCAGAAATACTTCCCCTCAGCTGTTGGTCCCAACACCGGAGCGTACCCCATCGGGTTTTTCCGGACCCTTTGAGGTTCAGCACTGCCTTCTCCTAGTTAGCGTAGAGCAGGAGTTTCAGGAGAACTGGCTGGTCCAGATGCTCATGGAGGGTGCTGGTGAGGGAGGTGCCGAGCGTGCCAGCAGAGGCACCTCCTTCTAACCCCACTGTCCTGCTGTCCCTCGACCCCCAGCCCGCGAGCAGCTGCGCCGGTCCCGCCACAGCCGCACGTTCCTGGTGGAGTCTGGCGTCGGAGAGCTGTGGGCAGAGATGCAAGCAGGTGGGGAAGGAGGGACAGAGGGGCGTTTCTCGGGTCCTGCGGGGAACATACACTGATAGGGGGCAAGGGAACATTCGCGAAGTGGGCTCTAGCCCCTAGAAACCCCGCCCTTACTCCTCCATCAGCTGCACCTAACCTGGCAGTCACGGTCACCTGCATCCCCACACCACTCAGCCGCGCCCCTGACTCCCACTTCTCCTGGGGATTCTCCACGGATGAAGTTGCAGAGTCCTGGAAACACCTTCCCCCAAAACCTTGCGTCCCTACCCGGTAGCCTAAGGTTTAAGCACTTGGAAGCCCCTTACAGCTACTCCCACCCCCATCCTCCCCGCAGGCAAGGCTCGGGTCTGGGGCAGGGCTGGGGGCTGGGTGAATCTGGAAGGGAAGCAGAGCTGAGGGTGCAAAGCGGGCCAGGAGTGCGTGCTCACGCTCGCCGCCGCAGGAGACCGCTACGTGGTGGCAGACTGCGGAGGAGGCACTGTGGACCTGACCGTGCACCAGCTGGAGCAGCCGCATGGCACCCTCAAGGAACTGTACAAGGCATCTGGTGAGTAGCCCGCCAGGCAGCACCCTTGGTACCGCCAACGCCCCCTGGCGGCAGATTCTGCACTGACTCCCTCTCTATCCCCTGCCCGACCCCAGGCGGCCCCTACGGCGCGGTGGGCGTGGACCTGGCCTTTGAGCAGCTGCTGGGCCGCATCTTCGGCGAGGACTTCATCACCACCTTCAAAAGGCAACGGCCGGCAGCCTGGGTGGATCTGACCATCGCCTTCGAGGCCCGCAAACGCACGGCGGGCCCGCACCGCGCAGGGGCGCTCAACATCTCGCTGCCTTTCTCCTTCATCGACTTCTACCGCAAACAGCGAGGCCACAACGTGGAGACAGCCCTGCGCCGGAGCAGGTGGGTCCGGGGACCATGGGCTCAAGCAGGGTTTGCGGATGGGGAAAGCCCCTGCAAGGGAGCATGTGGGCCCCAGAGTCTGCCCCACCTGACCCGTGCACATTTCTTGCCAGCCAACAGCAGGAGAGGGGCATGAGCATCCCAGCTAGAATCCGCGGCAGGAACTGGGGGAAGGGCCGACATCTTTCTCCTCCCCGCACCGCGGCAGCCTCCCCCCGCCCCCCCGCCCCCCGCCACACACACACACCCCGTGCCAGCCAGTGTGCCTTGGTTCTTCTGCCCAGAGACAAAGGGAGGCTCCTCTCCTGGGGCTTCATGCCTGGAACTTGAGCAGGCAGGCGCCTAAAGCCCCTGAGGGAGTGGGGCTGGGAGAACACACAATATGCAGTCAGTGCCCAGGCCCACTGGCCTGGAGCAGGGGTAGAACCCCAGACCCCACCGATAAGCCTGTGCCCTCTTCACCAACAGCGTGAACTTCGTGAAGTGGTCCTCGCAGGGGATGCTCAGGATGTCTTGCGAGGCCATGAACGAGCTCTTTCAGCCCACGGTCAGTGGGATCATCCAGCACATAGGTGAGTGCCTGAGCTTGAGTCCTCCACTGACCCCCACATTCACACTCAGATGCAGGAATGATTCCTCCCCATTAGTGCCTGGAAGCCTCCACCCATCCATACACTGGAATGAGACCCAGAATCACCTGAAACACCTGGAGGACACAGTGTCGTGGGTATTAAGAACTCGGAGGGATGATGTGTATAGTCTCTCTTCTGACTGTGAAAGAACCCCTGATGCCTCGGTTTGCTTATTTATAAAATGGGGTGATAGTATTGGGTCCCCAAAACTGTCATCCCAGGGAGCTGAAATACTAGAGATGTGCACACAGTCGGCAGGAGGCACTTAGTACATGAAAATGCATATCCTTATCTCGCCCTCCACGTCGTGGTGCGAGAGGAAAGGGGGTAGAGTGCAGGGGAAGCAGAGCCCGTGAAGACTGCCCGAAGCACTCACTGAAAACTCTCGGTGTTTTTCTTCCTCCGAACCCGGCTACCGTTTTAGGGTGACGGAACCAGTTTCTAGTTGCCAGCTGGGTACAGGATGGCGGAGGGGAGGTGCCTGTGGCCTCAGGGTGGCGGTCTCGGAGGCCGGTGCGCTCTCTCACCTCGCGTTCCCTTCTCCCCCCTCCCCCCCGCCCCTTCCCGCAGAGGCGGTGCTGGCGCGGCCCGAGGTGCAGGGCGTGAAGCTGCTCTTCCTGGTGGGCGGCTTTGCGGAGTCGGCCGTGCTGCAGCACGCGGTGCAGGCGGCGCTGGGCGCCCGCGGCCTGCGCGTGGTGGTCCCGCACGACGTGGGCCTCACCATCCTCAAGGGCGCGGTGCTGTTCGGGCAGGCGCCGGGCGTGGTGCGCGTGCGCCGCTCGCCGCTCACCTACGGCGTGGGCGTGCTCAACCGCTTCGTGGCCGGGCGCCACCCGCCCGAGAAACTGCTGGTCCGCGACGGCCGCCGCTGGTGCACCGACGTCTTCGAGCGCTTCGTGGCCGCCGAGCAGTCGGTGGCCCTGGGCGAGGAGGTGCGGCGCAGCTACTGCCCGGCGCGGCCGGGCCAGCGGCGCGTGCTCATCAACCTGTACTGCTGCGCCGCCGAGGACGCGCGCTTCATCACCGACCCGGGCGTGCGCAAGTGCGGCGCGCTCAGCCTCGAGCTGGAGCCCTCCGACGGCGCGTCCCCCGGCCGCCGCGAGATCCGCGCCGCCATGCAGTTTGGCGACACCGAGATCAAGGTCACCGCCGTCGACGTCAGCACCAATCGCTCCGTGCGCGCCGCCATAGACTTTCTTTCCAACTGAGGGCGCGGGCGCCGTGCCAGCCCCAAAACCGCCCCGTGCCAGGCCCCGCCCTGTTGCGGTCGGGGGGTTGGGGTGGGGGGGGAGTCTGGGGCGCTGGCTCGTGTGGACAGAGCTGCTGGTTCTGAAGTCAGCGCCTCTTCCCCCGCCCTCCTGTCCGGGGAGATGAGGTCGCAGGATGGGTAGGGACAAACTCTCGCTTTGGAATTGGGCCCGGGTCGGCTGACTGGAAGGCCGAAGAGCCCTGCCAAGGGCTGAGATCAAAGAGTCAGAAGAGGTTTGTAAGACGGTGCGCCCACAGGGGGCACGTGACCCCGAAGGCAGAATGCAGCAGAAGACCAAGCCCTGGCCTGAACTGGGGGGTGGGGGGTGGGAAGTGGAGGCAGCTGGGAGAGGCGGAGCAGGGCCGCTGTAGGAGGGGCAGCAGGAGGACAGAGAATGTGCAGGGCTTGGGCCTGAAGGGCCCAGTACATGGATTGATAGGCTCAGCCAGCACAGGGCGCTGGGCAGAGAGGCCCTATGGCGCAGAAAAATGGCTGGAGGCTGGCACAAGCAGCACAGGGGTACAGGACCTTCCCGGGTGTGGTACTGACCATCCAAGTATGATTGTTAATTTTTAAACTTTCTCAATTAACAGGCTAAAAAGGAGGATGCAGAATGAAGGCACTTATGAGAGGATGTAGGGGGAGCTTACTGGGGGGGGCCTTCCTTCAGGACAGATAATTCATCTGAAGAAGCCCATGAATGACCCACGTGCACCCTATCCCAGCCACCGAAGGGCAGTGGGGGTTGGGGGGGGCTGTCGAGAGACAGAAGGAGAACTAAGGGCTGATCCTGGTTCTGCCATCAACTCACTATGCCATTGGGACATTCCCTGCCCACCCCTGACCTGCAACTGCCCCACCTGCCTGAGAACCCTAAGGTGACAATAAAGCATTTGTGCTTAAGGTGAAGGTATAGCCTGCTGGTACATCACAAAAGGGGACCCCAACAGAGTAGTGGAGGCGGGGCTGGGTTCAAAAAAGGGAGAGTGCTTTCAGCTCTGCGCAGAGCTGGGAACTGACCAGAAGGGGGTGCTGCTCTCTCTGTCAAACATCCCAAACACACCTCACTCCCTAAGACTTCCCATCTGGCCTAGGCAGAAGGCCCTCCCCATCCCAACTCGTCAACTATTCCCAGGCCTAAAATACCAAGCGTGCATACTTCTTTTGGGGCCAGGTGCTAGAATGCCATCGAGTGCCCCTTCCTCGTAAAAGAATGATACAGCCAAAATTGTTCCTTAGCCCCTCTGCGGAGGATTGGGTGTTCTCAGAGCCCTGGAGAACAAACACTGGCTGGCCTCTGGTATCCACTGAAAGTTTTATTTCTTTAGGGTTTTATCCCAATCAGTCCTTTAAAAACCAAGTAACACAGACCTGGGGGTTAGGGCTTGGGGCTGTGCCTTCCTCCTACTGAGCGCGGACAGCAGGAGGAAAGAGGGAGGGGGCAAGGCAAAAGCCAGAGAGCTGCAGCAGTAACGGGAGTGATGGCGACGTCACCTAGCCAGCTATCTCCTCTCCCAAGCCCTGGCTAGAGCCCCTATGGCTTGGGGTGGGGGGAGGGCAGAACTCACTCCAGGCGTCCCCCCCCCTCAGATAGCCTCCCTGGGGGCTCAACCCATTTCTTCCGGCAGGAGACTGAGGCTCATGGAGAGGAGGAAGTGGGACAGGAGGACACAGGAGAGGCAGGGAGGTGGCACAATGAAGGCAGAGGTGAGAAGCCCCTGGACACCCCACCCGCGCCCCCCCACCCCAGGGAGGGGCGAGGAAGCCACACCGTCACATAGCATTCGGGGAGATGAGGTGGGGTTTAAGGCTGTGGGGCCCCAAGGCGTGCAGGGCCACAGGCCTCAGTCGAAGCCGTGCCAGTCGCTGTGCTCTGAGTCGTATTCTAGCTCAGCACCCACGCACTTGACCCCATCAAGCAGCATGGGTGTGCCGTGGTGTCGGTCTGCAAGGTAGGTGACAAATGAGGATGCCAGGCTGGCCCCTGGCCCCACCCACTCTTAGGAGACATCCCCCCCACACACACCCACCTTCCCTCTGGGCCCTGCTAGGGGGGTGGGGAGAAGGCACCTGGGAACCCCGGGCCAGGGCAAGGACCCCTCTTCCAGACAGGGAGGGCAGAAACCCGGTGCGGCCAAGCGGGCACCCCCCCCCGTAACCAGACCCGGGCTCGCGGCTCACCCATGACGCGCGCTTGCACTGTCACTCGCACGCACGTGCCGGCGCCACCTTCACAGGCTAGCAGCATCTCCTCCTTGAGGACACCCTCCTTGTGCGCCGAGTACTCACACTTGATGCTATAACCTGCCCAGGTCATCAGCACTTCCTTGGTCTCCAACCCCCCCCCCCACCCCCCCCGCAGCACTCACTGGCCTCAAACTGCCACCAAGACTGGCCACCTCCTCCAAGGGACTAAGGATGGCCCAGGACCTATCCCCCCGGGGCTGGGCAAACAGGCCTTGGAAACTTCCCACTCTTCACTTCCCCCTCTACCTGCCTCCGGACTGTGGACAACCCCTTTAGGGCTCCAAGGGTCAAACTCAGGTTCCCAGGAGGAGGGCCCATTGATTCCCCAAAAAGGCAGGCAGGGAAAGGGGGTGATGGGGAAAGAGGGACAGGGCAGGCCCTCAGCAGATCAGGTGGCAAGAGGTAAGGGCCTGAGGGAGCTTGCCCAATCCACTACGGGCAAGGTCATGAAGAGGAAGTAGGGGGACGTGAAACTGAAGCCGGGGTGTCAGCCTACTATGAAACTGACACCCTAGCCTCTGGGTGGGGGCAGGGGAGGGCCTAAAGCTGGCAGGGTAAGGAGAAGCAGCCCCAAGTCCAAAGCCTGTGACTGGCGGGTGCTAGGAGGTAGCTGCCCAGGATTCCTGGGGCTCTGGCAGATTTTTCTTAAGGGCAGGCAGGAGGGAGGGCTGGAAGCCCAGAGCCAGTTCCTCACAGGTGATGCACAGGCATGGGCCAAGAGTGTGAGCCCACGGACTTCTGTCCAGGAGCAAGGCCTGGGGTATGGGACCTGCCAAGATGCCACACTCAAAGCCCATAAAGAGGCCTCATGTCCCCCAATTGCTGAACCCCCCATCCACCCTGGAAGGGCGAGGGGAAGTGGCCCATGCTCTCACCCCCTCTCACATCCAGGCCCTGCTGGAGGAGGGCTGGGGACACACCTTCTGGGATGGGCATGACGCTGAGGAGCTTGAGGTGTAGGCTGGGGACTGGTGCTTCTCGGACGTCCTTGCTCAGCCTGAGCACTGGGGGCAGAGTGAAGGTAATCTCATACCTGTGCAGGATCTTCAGAAAGCCAACCTGTAGCGGGACGATGGGGGGAGAGAGGGAAGCACCTTCACTCTCAGCCTCCCCCGGGGCCAGCCCCCTCCCGCCACCTAGGGTCCTGTGGGCCCCTGCACCTGCTGCTGTAGGGATCCCAGAGGGGGTCTAACTCCCGCCAGCACTCCAGCTTGTCCACACCCCAAGCCTAGTAGCTCCAGGCCCTTTACCTGAGGACCTCATCCCCTCAGCTTGCGATTCAGCATCTGTTTCACGGGCCCCGCAGCAAACGGTGGCCTATTTTATAGACGAGGACATGGAAGCCAGACAATGACTGGCTGGAGACCACACAGTGTGGCCAGGGTAAAGCCCTCCTGAGGCCTCTTGGCCACTCCTGCCACATGCGGCACGGGGCCAGCACCTGCCATGGCCCACGGGACAGGCCACTCCCCTGCCCCCACCCCTACCAGCACCTGCCCAGAGCCAAGAGCCTGGGCTCAGGGACACTGGTCCTCTCGTCCCTCGTGTGGAGACAATGGGCAACACAGATTGCAGGGACGAAGGAGGAGATAGAATCAGAAAAACAGACACAGGACCAGCTGGGTCAGTCTCGAGCTGGCCCACCGGCACCACAGTGAACCCTGCTGCCACCCTGCTGGCGCCTGAACGTGGATGCCTGCCTGCCCACTCAAAGGCTCGCTGAGCCCAAAGCCCCAAGTCCTGGCCCAGGCCATTTCTGTTGTTCGTACACAGTGACTGGCAACCAGATGCCGACCTTCACAAGTCCAGCCGTGTGCAGGGCCATAAGCTGGGGTGGCTGCTGAACGGGCAGGCTAACCAGAGTGCAGTCCCGGAGGCGTGGAGGTGCACGCTGTACCCACTACCTCGTGTGCACACACACTGGTGTGCTCACAGCTGCGGGGCCGACAGTCCTGTCCCTGGGGCTTGTTAGGGCTGGCTACATGAAGCAGTTCGCTCAACGGGACAGACAGACGTCACTGCATGATATAAAGGTCAGTCCACAGGGCTCCCACACTCTGCAGGTGGAGGACACACTTCTCAAGAGGGCTTTCTGGCTATCCTGCCAATGCTGATCCTGTGGCCCAGCTGCACCAACTGCAGAATTTTCCAGGGGAAATCTCAGAGATGTGCAAAAAACACTCATCGCTGCCCTATTTATAACAGTAAAAAATAGAAACATTCATAATACCAGGAGTAGGGAACCAGATGAATCAATGATGATACATTTAATGGAATATCAGGCAGTTGGAAAATCTCGTGGAAAATTATGACATAGACAGCAGACTGTTCACAAGCAAGCAAAAAACAGTGTGTCCGCTGTGATCCCAGCTTTTTGTTTTTGGAAATGAAGCAAAAAAAAAAAAAAAAGCTGAAATGACACACATCAAAATATTAACTATGGTTGTGTCTGGATAGTATGATTGTGTGTGCTTTTAAATTTCTTTATAGTTTTCTCTAGCTTCCAAATTTTCCCTAGCGGACATCAATGGATTTTGCAATGGGGAGGTAGGGGGAGAGGGAGCTATTCTTTAAAGTTTTGGTTCAGTCTGTTAATTCCCTGGAGGAAGTTGTCAGGAAAAGAGCAAGGATTTTACGATTGAGCAGAAATGATGAATCTGGGCCCCTCCTCTCGGTGGTCTCGATGGACCAGATGCCCTCCCCTTGCTGGGGCATTCCTGCTCAACTCCGGAGCCCTGGCCTACTGTTTACCCTGAGGGATTCATTCCCTGTTTCCCCACCAGTCTGTCCCCTCCAGACACTTCCTCCTGCCCCTCCCAAGTGCATGCGGGATCTGCCAGGGCCCCAGCACTTGGAGAAGCCGTGCTGGAGGGTGTGTGAGGCGGGACAACTGGCAGAGGTGGGTGCCCCGCCCAGCAGAAAACATGGGGGTGATAAAGTAAACACTAATACCGCAGAGAGCCTAAAGCAGCGAGAGGTTTGCAAAGAAGGGATGCAAGTCACACCTTGTTATCAGCAAAATTAGCCTCACACCTGCGTGACACACATACATTCTTTCATCTCATTCTTGCACCAACTCTATGGGGTGTGAGCTGTCTTCATTTCAGAGAAGGGGAAACTGAGGTAACCTGCCCAAGGTCACAGTGCCAGATTAGCAGGCCTGGACCTGAACCCAGGCCTATGGCACCTCAAGCCTTGACACCACCTTCCATTGCTGTTGTCGGGGTGACGCTGATAACAACAGCTCTGTTCCACCTGTTTGAGTAACATCCTAAAGGCACTCATTTCATTGCAGTCTCGCCACCTCCCACTTTACAGACAGGAAAACCAAGGCCCAGGGCGGGACAGAGATGTGCCTAGGAAGCAAGCTTCGAGGAAGTGGGACAGACAGGCCCAGGAAGCCAGGCAGGGCCAGGCAGGGGGCAGAGGGAGTAAAGGCGGATGACGGGGGGAGGGGTGCACGTACCTTGACCAGAAAGCTGCTGTCACTCTCCTGAGTGACCATGACCACAGAGTCATGCAGCTTCTCATCAAAGTGGACATGGCTCTGGGAGCCTTCTGCATCATGGCCGGCTGCAAAGCGGATACTCCGGACTCTGGGCTTGTTGCCTAGGAAGAGAGGAGGAGAGGGCTCCAGGGGCTGCTGGTTTCCTCTATCCCCAGGAAACGACTCCCCCCATGTCACCCCATGTCCCCCCCACCCCCTACAACTGCCCTTGCCATCACTCAACACCCACTGGATGGGCTCCTTTCAGGGCTAGGCCACATCCTAATGGATACTAGGGGTCATGAGGCTTAAGGCCCCCTACCTTCCCAGTCCTCCCACAAAATATAAGCACCCTGAGAACGGGTGTGTCAGGGATTAGCTAGTATGACCCCTTACTTAGAAGAGATGAGGCAGATGACAGAGATAAGAAGAAACAGTCCTCCAGACTCTCAGCAAGCCCCAGATAGTGCAGACCCAGCCCCAGGCCTTGGGTTCCAAGTCTATCAGTGCCAAGGCCCCTGCCTGCCCCTCCTGATGACCCCAACCTGAGAGAGGAGGGGGGCAGGGACTGGAGCAGGCTCTAAGGGACCTTTTTGGAGGTGGCAGAAACAAAGGGGGCCAAAAACCACACTGAGCCCACCTAGAAGAGGCTCTAAACCTCATCCCTGATCACCAGCAAGCAAGATGGAGGTACCCAGGGGAGCCTCTCAGACCCCTCCCAAAGACACCCTACCCTCCTCTACTTGACCACCCCCCACCACATGCACACACACACACACAAAGGCCCTCAGCTGTCCCTAGCTGGGTCTGGTTCTCCAAGGCCTGGAGGCAGGGAGTTGAGATAGGCAGAGCAATTGGAGCTGGGGTGAGGGCCTGGGCTGGGGGAGGCGCATGTTGCCATGAGCAGGCCCCCAATCCTCTCTGGCCTACAGCCACAGCCCTTAGGCATCCCGAGATCTCTGCCCAGAGTAGTCCTTTTGGTGGGAGGAGCTGGGCCAGTCCTGGCCCGGCTGGGGGAGGAAGGAGGGGGTAGCCTGACAACTCCACATTCCTTGCTGAGCCCCCTAGAACTGACCCTCAAATTTTACCTGACCTCCCTTGCCTAAAACCCTCTATGAGCCTTTCTGAACCCTGAATGAAACCCAAATTCCCTTCTGTGGCCCTACCTACCTCGTCAGCCTCAGTGCTTACCCCAAGGCTCTAATGCACCCCCAGCCCCCACAGTGGAATAGGGAGGCTGGAACATGGGGACAAGAGGGCAGACACCTCCATAAAATAAACCAGCACACCAAGGAGCCAGCAGGAGTCCTCCGGTTCCCTGCTAGGGCTTGGGTGAGCGCCAGGACCCAGCACAAACACTGGTATAATTACACTGATGCAATGTAATTCTTTCTCTCTCTCTCTCTCTCTCTCTCTCTCTCACACACACACACACACACACACACACACACACAGCCAATGCAGGCCCTGCATGCAACAACACCCCTCCCGCCAGGGCCCACTGGAAGACTCGTGCAAACCCTGCCCGGCCAGGAAGCCACTCACCCTTGTTGGCTGCAGCCATGGATGCCCTCCCTGCCGCGGGGTAAGACGCGCAGCTCCTGCCAGACAGCGCCGCTCAAACCCAGCAGCCTCCCATACTCCAGGGACACCAGCAGGAGCCTGAAGGGTGGGGAGTCAGGAGGGCAGGGGTCAGGGCCACCCAAGGGCCCGTGGCTAGGGGAAAGCAGAGATGTCCCTTTAGGGAAGACACTAAGACCCAACCCTCTGCTGCTCTCAACAGCCAAGGGATGCCTGTACCCTCTAGCATGGGGGGCTTCTGCCCCCCACTCCCCACACTCCCCAAGAGCCCTCACCCCTGCCTGATGCCCTGCTGACCCAGAGCCTCACCAGCATGTGCTGAGCTGCAGCTTCTGCGTGCCAAAGCGTCGGTATGGGACTCTTGTACCCAACCCACCTGAGGCTGGCAGGAAGGACAGCCTGGAAAGGAAGGGGACATCACTGGCACTTTTCAGACGCCACTTCTCATGCTGGTAACCCCAAGGGCTCTACCCTCCTGCAGCCAGATGCCACATTGTCCAGGTTACACACCCAGTGCAGCTGGGACCAGGTCTGAGTCAAGAGTATGCTTGAGCAAGAGCGAGAATAGGGGCCCCCATAAGACGGGCCCTTGGAGCTTCCCTCCGGGTGATGGCTCAGGGCCATAGACAGAACAGATGCCAGGTGAAGGGGCTGCCCCGTGGCAACCCACCATTCGGCCTCTGGCCTGATTCTCTGGGCTGGCCTCCTGGCTCAGCTCCCCAAGGGCAGCCACAGGGCAGGGACAGCGGGAGGCACCCCTAGGAAGCCTGTGTGAGCAGCCTGGCCGTTGATGGGCCGAGCTGGGACCATCTAAGCATCAAGAAGAATAATGAGTGCAACTGATGGAAACAGATGGAACATAAAATTCAAGCATTCACAGAGATTACAAAAAAAGCAAAATAAACAAACCCGAACCCTCATTTGTCACCACTGACAGCAGCAATACCCTAACTCTTCACTCTGAAAATTGGCAATAAGGATGGGTGCCTGGGTGGCGCAGTCGGTTAAGCATCCAACTCTTGATTACTGCTCAGGTCGGCTCTCAGAGTCGTGAGAACAGAGTCCTGAGTTAGACTTCGCATTCAGAGCAGAGTCTGCTTGTCCCTCTCCCTTCCCCTCTGCCCTCCCCGCCCCCAACACGCAGGAGCTCTCTCTCTCTCTCTCTAAAATAAATACATAAATAATGGGGCGCCTAGGTGGCTCAGTCGTTAAGTGTCTGCCTTCTGCTCGGGTCATGATCCTGGGGTCCTGGGATCGAGCCCTGCATAGGGCTCCCTGCTTGGCGGGAAGCCTGCTTCTCCCTCTCCCACTGCCCCTGCTTGTGTTCCCTCTCTCGCTGTGTCTCTCGCTGTCAAATAAATAAAATTAAAAAAAATAAATAAATAAAAATAAATAGAAGCAGGCTTCCCGTGGAGCAGGGAGCCCGATGCGGGGCTCGATCCCAGAACCCCGGGATCATGACCCGAGCCGAAGGCAGACGCCTAACGACTGCGCCACCCAGGCGCCCCACATAAAATCTTAAAAAAAAAAAAAGAAACAAAGAAAATTGGCAATAAAGAGAAATAATGTGGCCTGCCCCTTAGCCTTTCCCATTACCAAGGCATCCTGGTGGTTAAAGGAAAACTCTTCTTTACAGAAGAATTCTCACTATTCAATAACAAAGGAATGACCAAATGCTAAGTAATTCTGCGATGGCCCAAGAAACCAAAGCTGGAGGCTGGGAGGCAGGGGATCATTGACCAGGGGGGCAAAGGTTGACAGAAGTAGGACACATGGCCTGGGGTTCTTCAGGGGACAGACACCAGTCTGCAACGGAGGGATGTGGTGTCAGCCACGTGTACCGGCAATCTCCTGTCCCTCACAGTGGGACAGCCTGAGCCACGGAGGCTTCCTGGGGGGAGGCAGCATGACGTCACAGACCACTGACGACGGGGTCCTACCTGAAATGTCTAACCGGGATCTAAAGAAGCCCCTAGCTCCAGCTTCCTGCTGATTGAAAACGCTGAGGTGAGTGGAACACAGGAAATGACTCCCCGGGGGAAGCAACGAAACAAACCCAGAAGGCAGAATGTTCTACAGGACAACTGACCCATCATTTTAGTTTTTCCCCCAAACTGCAAGAAAAATAAAGGAGCGGCGGTCGGTCTAGATAGGGGCTGAGCGAGCTACAGCCTGAGGCGGCCGTCTGTTTTCTGTAAGGTTATTGGAACACAACTGCGCTCCTGTGTTTCCGTGGTGTCTAAAACTGCTTTTGCACTCAAGCAAAGCTACTTTGAGTAGTTGCAACAGAGACCACATGGCCTGCAAAATCTAAAATATTTACTGTCTGGCCCTTTACAGAAAAAGTTTGCCAACCACTGCTCTAAATTAACACACAAAGAGACCTAGAAGGCAGGGTACTCGACAACTGACCTGGTTTTTTCCACCACATCAGCTACAAGAAGAAAAATAAATGGGGTAGGGGGTTTCTAACTACCTATTTAAAAAAAGGATGTTTGGGGGATAATTGGGAAACGTGAATGGGACTGGATCTTAGGTGGCGACATTAAGAACCAAAAGCTAATCTTGTTAGGTGAGAAATGCAATTGTACTCTACAGAGACATATGTCCTTATTTTTCAGAGATACGCACTGAAGTATTTAGAGATGAGTCGCCCATGAATGACCTTGGCTAATCTAAGGAAAGAAGAGAAACCACAGCGTGGCCTCACAGTTGGGGGCTGGGCCTGCGAGGTCTTAGGTACCAAGCTGCCCTGGGAGCAGGCCTCAACTGAAACCCACCCAGCCACAAGCACCTCATGGGCAGGGTAAACAGCTCAGGTACCAAGAGTCCCCAGGTAGGAGGCCTAGGGAGGTACAGAGAAAGGCAAGGCTTGGGTCTCAGGTCCCAGGCCAGCACCCACCCCCTCACCATTGGAAGCTAGCTCCCAGGCCCAGGGTACAGGGAAGGGAACTATGCCCTGACTTATCTCTGGTCAGGGCCAATCTGGAGTCAGTCCCAGAAAGGCAAGCCCCTTAGCCCTGGAATGCTCAGCCTGTCCCCAGAGAGCCTGGCCCTTGAAGAGAAGCCTCTCCCACCCCACCCACTCCAGCCACCCCTCGAAGCAGTGGATTCAGAACATGTGAAAAATGGCCAAACACAAGGGTACCAGGCCCTCTTCCTACCTCATACAGAGGCTGCTCCAGCCACACGAGAATGACAGCCCAATGTCCACAAAGCCCCCTGCCCCCCCAACTCCCAAGACACTTCCTGGATGCCCAGGTGAAACTCTTAAGCAGCGGCTGGTGAGCAAAGGCTCCTGGGGTCTCCTTCCCCAAATATTCTGACCTAGGACATGCAGGGCCCCCTCCCTGTCTTCCCCACCAACCCACTGCCTATCGCCTGCCTGCCTCATCCAGGCCCTCCCTTTGACCAGGAACAATCCCGTCCCCCACCCCATAGCTTAGCCTCAGTCTCAGCCCCAGAGGACTTGTTTAGGGTAGCACAACCCTACCCCACCCCCTCTCATCCCAAGATAGGCCTGAAAATCTTTACAAGGATCCCCTTTGCCACCTCTGGGATCATTTTATGTTCCCCACCTTACCAGGGCAGTGACTTATGTTTTTGCCAAAGCCTGTGTCCCCAGTGCCCAGTCCAGCACCTGGCAGGGAACAGCTGTGTCCAGTTTATATTTGCTCAGTGAATGAATGACCAAACTAAGGGGAACCCAAGGATGGGCCTTGGCTGGGCCCTCGAGGTAGATGTGACATGTCAAGGCCAATGACTCTACACCGGAAGCTCTCAGAAAGAGGAACTCCCCACCCCACTCTCTTAGCCAACTCTTGCCCCAGAGGGTACTCCCCTCCCCCCATCTCTTAGAGCCTGGCCTCCCACTGGGCATTATTCTGGCCTTGCCACAATCAGTTACTCCCCTTGAGATGGAATGCCCACTTGAGGGCAAGACCAGCATCTCATGCATTGCCCAGAGCTCAGTACAGAGCAGGCATTCAGGCATGCCTGTGACCCTTGGGCAGTGAGAACACAGAGATGGAAGGCAAGTGACTTAAAGGGCCCAGAGGAGGCTGGAAAAAGCAAGCCTCCTTTCTCAGCAGAGAGCCCTGTCAGTTGCTATCCCCTGGGAGCCAGATTCTCATCCAAACACAATTCCTCATCAGAGGGGGGAGGGGAGGGTATCCACTTCCCCCTGCTGCAGCTGTGTCCACAGGAACTGCTAGGTCCCCTCGCAACCCCAGGCCTCCTCCCCTGCCAGCAAAGTCCTGAATGTGGCCCAAGCTGCAGAGCCCCACAGACACAAGGAACATGGTCAGGAGCATGGGCTCCAGAGCCCAGCAGTCCTGGTTCATATTCAGGCAGCATGGGAAGTTACTTCGAGTCTGTGTGCCTCGGTTTCCTCATTTGTACCAAAGGAATAAGCAGTGACCTCTTGCTCTGAGGGTTTGGGGTAGCTGATACCTGAAGCTCTGATGCCGCTCCCCACTCCGCCCTCATCTTTGCAAAAGCAAACCCCAAAGGACTGGTTTCTGAGGCAACAGCAATTTCGGGGCAGCACCAGTAAAGAGGCTCTTCAGGCTAATCCTGGAACAGTCACAAATGGCCCTCAGGGCGGGGGCCCCAGGGACTTCAGGCTTCTCAGAAAACAGCTCAAGGGTTGAGGGGCTGCCCTCCCCCTTCCCTTCTCCTGCCTCCCTCCTCCCCCACTCCCAGGCCAGCCAGGTTCCCCAGGGATTGCCTGAGCGCAGACTGCTGAGAGTCTTCTGTCCCCTTCAACCAGAAGATGTTTAGAGTGTATATTGTGAGAAATGCCCCCACCCCAACAACAAAAACAAAAGGACGCCAGTCCCCAGCTTAGCTGGGCTGTCAACAGGTCACCCGTGGTACCAGGAACAGTCACAGGATGAGGAGAGCTGGAAAGCTGGAACAAGGGCCTTGGGGGGCTTCTCTGGCTCTCAGTTACTCTCAGGAAAATTGAAAGAACCTTCTCTCTCTGGGAGACAGAGAGCTGAGGTCCCTCTCAGCTTTAGAGAGAAAGGCTGTTTCAAGGTTACCCTATCCAGGGCAGGGCTCAGCCAGGTCCCATGGAACCTCTGGCATGAGAAGACCCAGGAATATGGCAAGTGAGCAAACAGATGGACAAATGGGAGTTACAGAGAAACCCAGAATTCTCAGCCCCCTAGACTCTGGCCCACAGGGTCTAGCTGCTACTCCAGGCTGTCCCACACTGGGGCCCCAAGGCTCCAGACTGGAGGGAGGGCCGAGACAGTCTGTCCATAGCAAAGTGGAACTCCAGAACATGCCACCCTGGTCCTCCATCCCACAGCTGCACCCCTATACCACCTCCCTGCCCTGGAAGCAGCCCCCAGATCCCAGGCACCACAGGCCCAGCTCCAGCTTGTCCTCTGCCTTGTGGCTGGGGGCATGGCCCCAAACTCTTGGGGCCTCATTTATCATTCATTCCTCCAGCTTCATTCCTCCAGCTCCATTCCCAACCTGTTCAAGGACTTTCTGAGCCACAAAACTCCAACACCTTCCACCCTCCCGCCTCCACGGCCCCCACCCCACCCTAGCCCAGGGCTAAATCCTGGCTTAAGCACCCAGTCCAGCAGAAGCACTGTCCAGCCTCTCATTAAAGCTCAAGCTTGTAGGGGCGCCTGGGGGGCTCCGTCGGTTAAGCGTTCAGCTCTGGTCATGATCTCAGGGTCCTGGGATGGAGCCCCGTATCAGGCTCCCTGCTCAGCAGGGAGTCTGCTTCTCCCTCTCCCTCTGTCCCTCTCTCTTTGTCTCTCTCTCAAAATAAATAAATAAAATCTTTAAAAAAAAAAAAAAAAGCTCAAGCTTGTAAACAGAGTTCCCACTGAGACCACAATGACCTGCTGACTCCAGAACCTGACATAGGTCTGGGCACATAGTGAGGGGACTGCTTACCTAGAACAAGGCCTGAAAAGGCAAGACTGGATGTCAGGTGTGGTTGTGGCAGTTTTACATGAACTCTGAATGTGACTCCCATTTCCTCCTCCCTCCACCAGGCCAAAAGTGCAAGGATAAGTATGGTGTTCTCTTTCTCACTAGCAGGGGTGAATTGGGGAAGAGACTCCCACCATCCCACACCCTGGTGTCTCCCTAAAAAGTGCATCCCCTCCTCAAAACCTCCCATTCCCCGATGCCCCCAGCTTGAGGGTTCTTAGACCCCTCTAGCCTCCAGATTGCCTGTCCCACCCAGGTCTTGCCCTGAGCCTGTCACCTGAAGGCCCCAAGAAGTAGAGGCCAGGCCAGGTCCACAGGGTGGCACTTGCCCCTGACCTTCTTCAGCTCCCTGGGAAGAGAAATGCCCTACCCCCACTTGCCAATGCCAAGATTCAAGAGGAAAGGCAACCCAAGGATTCTCTTCTCAGTCAAGCAGGGCTCCTGGTCCAGAATCTAAATAAAACCCCTCCTTGCTGCGATGATGGGAAGGTGCTGGCCAAGTCCCCAAAGGCATCAGGGGCCCGGGTTTAGGACCCTGTCGTCTCCTGCCTCCATCCCCGTGGGTGTGGCGCCCCATCACCGCCCCTTTCTCATCTTCTAGGGGGAGAGATGCAGCTAGACGCTGCCCTCCATCACACCCCTCCCGGGCTTCTAGGCAGCAGCTCCGTCCCTTAGAGATAATCCTGTGCACTCACCACCCTCACCTCTGCTGACGCAGGAGTCTCAGGAGCCCGCACTCCCCGACATCACCGCCCTCCTCCCTGAAGGTGTCCAGGCATGAGAGTCTCAGAAGCTACTTGTCCAAGGTCACACAGCGAGGCGGTGACAATAGCGGCGGGGGGGGGGGGGGAGAATGCTGACAGTGCTGACCCCATTACGCCCCCGCCCTCACTGTGTCACACGTGCCCCCGACAGCGCGCCGCGGAAAACATCCCCGCTCCACCACCTAATGGTCGCCCACGGCTTCCGGGCTGACATTTCCCCAGCTCAGATGCCAGGGAGCACTCCCGGGTGCGGCCCCACAGCGGAGCCGCCGCCCCAGCAAGGTGGGGTCCCAGTTACCGACTGCCTAGGACGGGAGGGGATCCCGGCGAGCGGAGAGAAACCGGGAGATGTCGGGAGGAGAAGCAGTCTCACCGTGCAGGGAGCACCCCGGGGCCGGTCGGGCAGGGTCCACCGCGGCGGCGGCCGTGGCGGTCGCGGCGGTAGCGGGGGCTCAACGCCGAGCACGAGGAGGGAGCCCGGCGCCGCCACCGCCGCCGCCCGCCTCACGGGCACGCCCCCCACCTCCGCCCATTGGTCGACTGAGGGGGTGGGGCGAGGACGCTTCCGACCAATAAGCGGGCGCTAGAGAACGGCCAACAGGCGTTGCGCCACTGTGTCACGTGCAAGGGGCCCGCGGCTGCGCCAGACTAGCCCACACCTACCCACGGCTCAGCGAGTTCTCGCGATGAAGGCAGCCGGGTAGCCCGGCGTGGCCCGGGGCTAGCGTGGGCCAGAAAGGGGAGAAGGAAGGAGGAGCGTCTCGAATAGTCTCCGCCCGCGTCTCAACTTCAACTGTGGAGTTTGCACCTCCCGCCTGGGCCCCAACTCGGAAGGGGGCTCTCCTGGCTTCTGTTTCCTCGAGCGGCCGTAAGGCGGGACTCAGAGATAGTGGGGCGGGCACCTGAAGGTCGCCTTTCTCCCTAGGCTTCCAGGCCCGCAACGACAATCGATATGGGCCTCGCTAGGTCCTGTTCCGGAGCTGAGGAACCCGCCATCCTTCCCACGCAGCAACCTCCGGGTTTCAGCCTCCTCCCCTTCCACTCATCCCCCTCCTCGGAGGAAGCGCTCTAGCGCTGACTCGAAACGCGTCCTGGGAGCCCGGCCGGCCCGAATAAGCATCAGAACAAAGAAGGCACGCGGGATGAGCCTCGGGGGACCGCAGCCTCTGCTCCTGGTCTCCATGGAGGCGGTCGCCATGGCAGCGGGAGGCGCCTAGCTCAGCGTCGCGGGGTGGGGTGTGGGCACCTGCGCAGAGCCCGGGAGCGAGAGGCGTGGCCCTAGGGTCTTTAGGAATTCTAGTCGCCGGCCGCCTGGCGGTCCTTGAACAACAGTCCCCCCTCCCCCGTTTCACAGGCCGTGACAGGGTCCCTAAACTGCCTGCGGGGAGCCATCCGTTGCACGAAGTTCCCTCCTTCCGATCAATGTAACTAGGGGAGAGATGGTATGGCGGGGCTGAGGGTCGGCTTCCTTTTAGAAGGACCTCGGTCCAAGGCTCCTAACCTCCGCTGGATCCCTGTGGTCCCTAACCTACGCCATGGTGTCTGGTCTCCTCACTGTTGGCAAATTAATCTTCCTAAGCTATTGTTTCCATCACACCTTCCCCTGCTCCAAAACCTCCGTGCGCTGGGACTGTCTCCAGCAGAGCTTCACAAACTTTTTAGAAGCATTTTGGGTGATTCGTGCGCACTCTGGCGTTTGAGATACTACCCTCCAGCGTGGGCATTGGGAGATTTCCACATTCTGATCCCAGCCCATCCACTTCTGCCAGATGCTTTCTAACTACCCAGCCCCACCATTCCATGTGCCCCACTATGCTCTCCCAACCAAAAAAAAATTGCATTCCCATGTCTATTCTATTCTTCAGCGTCGAAAGTTGGCAGACAGTGGGCCCAAAGCAGGCTACAAATATTTTGTTTAGCCCACACAGGACTTTTTAAAATTCTAATTCTTCTTCCTCTTCTCCTCTTTTTCTTCCTCCTCTCCCTTTTTCTTCTCTCCCTCTTCCTCTTTTTCCTCTTCCTCCTCTTTCTCTTCTTACTGCCCTTTTGAAATATCAGATCTAACTACATGGACTCACATTCTAACCTGGCACCAGAGGCTGGCAAATCAACTTGCTGATGTCCCCACCAATCCCTATTTTCTCACATTGATTTTACCTTCTGGGTCTGTGCAGACATTGATTTCCTGATACCCTCCTTATGCTACCTTTTTATGTAGAATGCCCTTCCCACTCTCCTCTCATAGGCAAAACTCACCCTCCCTTCAAGACCAAGTTTTAAGGTCTTTCTAGACAACTCTTCAAAACTCTCCCTGGTGTGGGCTCTTTCAAACACAGAGACTGGCTGCTAACTGGGCACTGCCTGGGGCCATTTCCTAACTGTCAACTCCTTTAAACAAATATTTACTGAGTATATATGGTGAGCAAGTTACTGTGCTAGGCTCTGGAGTCACAGGTACTCGCAGTTCAGGATGGGAAGTACAGCACACAAAAAAAGCTGTGGTTTCTTGTCCCTGCCAAACACTCCTCACACTCCTAAGTGCTGGGCAGTCTCGCTGACTAGCCAATTGGAAGGACCTGCAATACAGAGCTGTCCATGCCTGGGGAGACTACAGGCTCCCAGGGAAGGCCCCAAGGCCACAGTAAGTGCAGATGGTTCTGAAAAGCTTCCAGGAAAAAATGTGATTCTTTGTGCCGGGAGGAAGCTAGATTAGATGGTACGTGGCTGCCCCATTGCAGTTCAATGGGTCTGTGTACCAAGAAGAGATGCTAAACATCAGAGTGGTGCCCAGGCCCTGGGACTTCCTGTGTAGAGGGCCTTAACAGAGCTTTGAGGGAAGCCACAGACTCCCTGGAGATTGGGGCTGTATGGGAAGGAATTAAGAACAACTCCAGTTTGGGAGAACAGATTGAACACCTGTAAAACATCCATTCCAGCTCCAAACACATGGTATTATGGACTCTATTCTTTTTAATAAAAATTAAACAACTGTAACCTTGTTGGAAAACTTCTGGGCAGTATCTAATAAAGCTGAAAATGCCAACACTTTGACCCAGCAATCCACTGGTTTGGTTACATACCAAAAGACGTGTATACAAATATTCATAGCAGCATCATTGGTAATAACCCCAAACTGAAGATGACCTAAGTGTCCATCAACAATAGAATGAATTTTAAAAACCCATACTGTATTCATACAATGGCCTATTATATAGCAATGATGACGAAGAACAACCTCTACTGAATACATGCAGCAACATGAATGATTCTCACAGACAATATTGAGCAAAAGAAGCCGTGCCCAAAAATAGTATAAACTGTATTGTATATTCTAGTACCTGTCTTCGTAAGCATACATATGTATTTCTCCTGGGGATATACTGAGGAATGAAATTGCTGGAACATAGCTGTTGGAGCTTTATAATGTATCAACTTAGCTATGGTGAACTACATTTCCCAGAATTCCCTTCCAATTAGGGTGGGCCACAACAGGCATTTTTGCATGAGATTTGGAGGGTGGAAGAAAAGCAGTGGATGTATTGGTACACTTGCAAAATCTAGGCAGGAGGTTTGTAGCCCATAAACTTTGTTACTGATCTGCTGGCTCATGTCATTGAACTGGGATAACAGTCAGGATTGCACCTACTCCCCTTTTCCCTGGATCCCCCTTCAGTTTCTTTGACTCTTGGGCCCCATAACAGAGGGCACCGGCCTCACCTGCAGGACACCCACATCATCAAGTTTGGAGGTAGTGAGAACCAACACGAGTTCCAGTTTGTCATCAAAGGTTCCATCTTATGCTCATGATTCCAGCTTGTCCTTTCTCTCCCCCACTTTATATCCATCTTTCCCTCCCAATGATCTGACCTGGGGACTTTAAGCTCCAGCATCAGACGTAAAACAACAGTTTTACAGAGACTGTTTGACAATTACCCAAAGTCAAATTCCTGTAACAAATCCTTTTCGCTTCTGCAATTAAACCCTAACTGATACAATAGCATAGGGGTATGTTTAATTTCATATGAAATTGCCATACTGTTTTCTGAAATGGTTGTACTCATACTCCATCTGCGGAGTACAAGAGTTCCAGTTGCCTCACATCCTCATCAATACAAAAATTAGCAGTTAGTTTAGTAAAAACATGACACTGTGCCAACCAAAGCAGGGCAATGGGCCACCAGTCTTCAGCCTCTGCTCTGAACCATGCCCTTGTGGAGGAAATTTCACAATATCAAGATCAGAAATGCACATATTCTTCGTCCTAACAAACCCACTTCTGGCATTGGTCATGCAGATATACTTGCAAAGAATACTTAACTATAAATGTATGAAGTTATTCATTGTTACCGTATTGTTATTAATAACAGAAAGTTAGAAACAACTTAAATGTCCAGATAGAGGACCGATTAATTACATTTTGTACAGACAATAGAATTTTATATGACTTTAAAAACAAGAAGTTTTCGGGGCACCTGGGTGGCTCAGTCATTAAGCATCTGCCTTCGGCTCAGGTCATGATCCCAGGGTCCTGGGATCGAGCCCCGCATCGGGCTCCCTGCTCTGCGGGAAGCCTGCTTCTCCCTCTCCCACTCCCCCTGCTTGTGTTCCCTCTCTTGCTGTCTCTCTCTCTCTGCCAAATAAAATCTTAAAAAAAAAAACAAAAAACAGGAAGTTTTCAATGTATTGATATGGAAAAATCTTGTATTAGTTGAGGTTCTCTGGAGAAAGTAAAAGGAGATGATATACAGCCAGATGATACAGGTGATACAGATAGGGATTTATAAGAAGTAATTAGCTCATGTGATGAGAGAGACTGCCAAGTTGCAAGATCTACAGAATGAGTCAGCAAGTTGGAACCTAGGAGAGGCACATCCAAAGGCTGGTAGGCTCAAGACACAGGAAGAATTGATATTTCAGCTAGAGTCTAAAGGCAGGGAAAAAAGCCAATGTCCCAGTTCAAAGGCCATCAAGAAGAAATTTTCTCTTACTCAGGGAAGAGACATCCTTTTTTTTTTTTTAAGATTTTTTATTTATTTATTTGGCAGAGAGAGACACAACAAGAGAGGGAACACAAGCAGGGGGAGTGGGAGAGGGAGAAGCAGGCTTCCCGCGGAGCAGGGAGCCCGATGTGGGGCTTCATCCCAGGACCCTGGGATCATGACCTGAGCCGAAGGCAGACACTTAACAACTGAGCCACCCAGGCACCCCCAAGAGACATCCTTTTTTATTCTATTCAGGCCTTCAACTTATTGAATGAGTCCCACCGATACTAGGAAGAGCAATCTGCTTTACTCAGTCTACCTTTAAATTTAAATGTTAATCTCATCTGAAAACACCCTCACAGAATGTTTGACTAAATATCTGGGCATCCTGTGGCCCAGTCAAGCTGGCATATAACATTGACCGTCACATATCTATAAGAGATCATATTGAGGGGAAATCAAGATACAGGACAGAGTGGGTAGTATGCTTCCCCTTTAGGGTAAAAAAAAAAGAGGGGGTGCAGAATAACAATAAAAGTGCATATTTGCTTGTATTCACAAAAAGACATTCTGGCAGAATGCACAAAAACTAAAGATAAAGGTTAACCCTACTGGGGTTGTGTGGGCACCAAGGAGACATTTTACTTTTTATATGTGTTTTAATTATGTGTGTTTTATCTATTTAAAACATTGAGTAACAAAAAATTTTAAGTATCACTTTGCATGCCTTCTCCTAGGATTGTGAACACTTGGGGAGACAAATCATGTTTTATACTCATCTTTGTGTGGCATTTAGTACATAGTCGGCACTAAATAAACATTTGAGGAATGAATGAGTGAATGAATGAATAAACCAGAAGAAATCCGATTTAGTGTGGGTCAGAAAAGGGAGAGGAGTGTGAGGATCAGAGGGGGAGAAATATGGCAATGGCTGTCAGAGGGGAAGTTTGGGGAACAAGAGGGATGTTTCAAGAAGAGTTATAGGAGGGGCGCCTGGGTGGCTCAGTCGTTAAGTGTCTGCCTTCAGCTCAGGTCATGAACCCAGAGTCCTGGGATCGAGCCCCGCATGGGGCTCCCTGCTTGGCGGGAAGCCTGCTTCTCCCTCTCCCACTCCCCCTGCTTGTGTTCCCTCTCTTGTGGTCTCTCTCTCTGTCAAATAAATAAATAAAAATATTTAAAAAAAATAAGAGTTATAGTATTATTATAATGTGTGATGTAATCCACTTTCATATTTATTCCCAAGAAACATTCAATAAAATCCTCCATTGTTTTGGGGATTTAATTTTAGGGTGTCAAATATGATTTTAGATTCAGGCATATCTGGATACTAGGAATAGCTGGGGTTGGGGGAGGAACTCAAGAAAGAGGAGTTCCTCTAGGACTTGCCCCAGCCTCTGCCATGGAGGGAGCCAGCAGACTCTTGAGGGGGTGACCCCTGCCACCAAACCTGTACTCTGAGCCTACCGTGCTTCTGTCAGGTAGAACCATGCCCTACCCCACCTCCTTGACCCCAAGCCCCTCTACAAACCATTCCTACCAGCTGCACACACAGGAGTCTACAGGTGTGGTCCATGACGATGGATTCAGAGAACAGAACTCTGGAGACTCCATGCAGACAATAGCAAGAAAACAGTGCTAGAGCTGGGATCAATATGTGTGAGGGCTGGTGGTTAATTTGGGGAAGGGGGGCGCCTGGGTGGCTCAGTCATTTGGCGTCTGCCTTCGGCTCCGGTCGTGATCCCAGGGTCCTGGGATCGAGCCCCGCATCGGGCTCCCTGCTTGGCGGGGGGCCTGCTTCTCCCTCTCCCACTCCCCCTGTTTGTGTTCCCTCTCTTGCTGTGTCTCTCTCTGTCAAATAAATAAATAAAATCTTTAAAAAAAAATTGGGGGAAGGTAGAAGATCAGGCTGACACCAGTGTTAACCTAAGACCAGGCTGAGTGCAGGGAAGAGGCTCAGACCAAGGTCAGGAGTAGTCATCAATTTTTATGTTTATTTATTATTTGAGGAACTCAGGTGAACAGAATTGGACTGCACATACTCCTTAGTTCATGACACTCTCCTGCTTGTCCTTAAACAGCCCACTAGGAACATCTGTAAACCCACCACCTGCCCAAGGACAAACATTACAAATAACTCATGTGCTTCTTGCATCTCTGCCCTCCGCTTCCTCTCAGAGGTAACCACTATTCTAGCTTTTATCTTTTTATTGCTTTTTCCTCCCTGCGGTAGACAGCTTCTAAAATGGCCCCCAATGATCCCTGTCTCCTGGTATTCACACCCACATGTACCTCTCCGCTTGAATGTGGGCTGGACCTCATGACTTACTTCTTTTTTTTTTATAAAGATTTTATTTATTTATTTGACAGATAGAGACACAGCGAGAGAGGGAACACAAGCAAGGGGAGTGGGAGAGGGAGAGGGAGAGGCAGGCCTCCCGCTGGGCAGGGAGCCTGATGCGGGGCTCGATCCCAGGACCCTAGGATCATGACCTGAGCTGAAGGCAGTCACTCAATGACTGAGCCACTCAGGCGCCCCCTCATGACTTACTTCTAATAAATAGGATACAACAAATGTGATG
The DNA here is from genome assembly GCF_964656455.1 of Halichoerus grypus. Taxonomy (NCBI): domain Eukaryota; kingdom Metazoa; phylum Chordata; class Mammalia; order Carnivora; family Phocidae; genus Halichoerus; species Halichoerus grypus. Next base: position 109,552,186 of record NC_135721.1, on the reverse strand, counting down.
GATGTCACTTCTGTGATTACATTAGATAAGATTGCAACTGCCATCTTGCTAGCAGACTCTGTTAACTCTCTCCTTTGCTGGCTTTGGTGAAGTAAGCTAGCATACTTACTGGATGTGACCACATGGGAAGGAAAGGAGGGCAGCACCAGCCAACAACCAACAAGAAAATGAAACCCTCGGTCCAACAGTCCACAAAGAACTGAACTCTGTCAACAACCAAGTGAACTTGGAAGTGAATCCTTCCCCAGTCAAGACTTCAGATGAAACCACAGCTCTAGCCAACACTTTGATTGCAGCCTTAGGAGAAACTCTGAAGCAGAGGACCCAGCTCGGCCATGCCTGGACTCTTGACCCACAGAATATATGAGATAATAAGTGTGTGCTGTTTAAAGCCACTAAGTTTGTGGTAATTTCTTACACATGATAGACACTAATACAAGTTATTTTCAATTATTTTCTATTACAGAGAATGTCACTATGAACATTGCTGTATAGGCGTGGCAGAATACAAAACACAAGAGCTTAAGTTTCCCCGAGGTATATGCTGAATATATGTGTAGGAATAGAATTGTGGGGTCTCTGAATGTTACTAGTAGTCAGTAAATTACCAGGGTCACATCATGGCCAGAGTGTCTTGGTCAGGTTTGAGAGTCAAGCTTGGCTTCAGTCCATAGAATTAGGGAACAGTCTGTGAGCGGGGTTGGGAGTCATACAGAGGACAGATTTGGGGGTCAGTCCATGGATAGGGTTGAGGGTGAGGGTGAGGGTGTGTTTACACTTGGGGAGAATGTGAAGCCTAGGTTTGGAGTTGGGTTTGGACAGTGTTGGAAGATTCTGTGAGGGTGGGTTTGGGGGTCAGTCTAAGGCCAGAGTTAGAAGTCAGACTGTTCTAGTGCACAAGATCTGACCCCTGTGATATCATCAACCTACCAGGCAGTGGCCACCCAGGGACCAGGTGCCCACAAGGTGAGACCCACTCTGGGCCTACAAGGCTCTTTCACTCAAAAGGGGGGTGGTGGGGGAGTGCAGCATTAAGGGGCAAGAAATCTGGACAGAGAGAGAAGGCAGTTGCTGGAAAGATAGCACAACTTCTTTAATGGGGGCAGTGTGATCCCATATCTCCCAAGCATTCTCAAAGGTCCCCCCACAGGAGGGGAGGGTGATTGGGACAGACACAGCCCATGTCTTCCCCACTCCTGGCTGAACCCATTCCTCACCCCTTCTTCTCCAGCTGCTGTGTTCTCCATCCTCGAGTTGGGTCCCAGGTGAGCTCCCAGGAAAGGCAAGGGTCGCCCTCAGCTGCCTGGGGCAGCTTCCCCCACGGCCCAGAGCACAGAGAACTAGCCTGGATGGAGATGCTGCTGTCCTCAGAGCTGGGCTGGGACCTGTCTCTAGGGGTGTGGACCTAGCCGGGGCACCGCCCCCCAAGGCCCAGGGCAGGGAGCACCAAGGCGGAGTCCCTGGTGTTGGGCACTGCTTTGGGGAGCATGCGAGGTCTCTGCACGTGGCTTCTGGGTTCTGGAAAGCGGTCCATTCTCCTGACCCGCGTGGAGTGGAAGGAGGTGGCTCAGTCCAGGGACTCCGCTCTGAAGGCGCCTGCCTCACTGCCCCTGCCCCCATATTCGCCCTCATCCCAAGGGAGGGGCACGCTGGCTCCCCAGGAGGCTCATTGGAGCTGCTGGCTCCGCCCGCCCATTCGTCCATCAGTAGGTCGGTGGGTGCGTCGGTCGCGGTGTCTGGGCTCTGGCGGGTACTGGGGCGTCCCCGCGCGGCCCGGGCCGCCGCTCACCGCTGCTTACGCTCTGCCTGCTGGAGCCGCCGGGAGAGGTCGTCGATGCGCACGTTCTTGAGCTGAAGCAAGTGCTCCAAGCGCCTCACCTTCATCTGCAGGACCTGGGCCATGAGGCACAGAGGCGAAGTCAGCGGCCTGCTGCCCTCTGTCCCCACCCGCGCAGGCCCTAAGCCCCCACTGCCCCACCACCGCCCGCGCCTTCCCAGTCACCCTCACCTGCACGGTCTCCTGCGAGGCCAACAGCTCCTGCTCTTTTTCAGCGATCTGGAGGACGAAGCTTGGGTCGCCCTGCACTGCCTGGCTATATCCCGGAGGCCGGGGCGCGGGCGGCCGGCCCCCCCTGGGGTGGGAAGCAGCTTAGCAGAGGCCCGGACCTGGGGCCCCACCCTCACCCTTCTAATGCCCCTCGGCCAGGCCTTCCCTTCCCCCCCCACCCCCGTTCCTGCTTCCCAGGAACAGCCTGCCCCCACCCTTACCTGCCAGCCCTGTATTGGGGGATCACCAGGCCTGGGGAGATAGGAACTCCCAGCTTCCTTACCTGAGCTGCCCCCCTCCCTGGGGGTCTGGGGCACCTTCCCGTCGGGCCTTCTGGGACAAACCTGAGAGGAGGCAAGTGGAGGGGTTGGCCATGCTGGAGTCCTATTTTCTTGCCTTCTCCCTCCCTCCCTTCCCCCACAGGTAGCACAGAAGGAAAGCTGCTCCTGGGAGGGAAGACAAGTAAAGACCACTTTACCCACATCCATGTAGCCAGTGCCATCCTGGGGAGCCAGCTCCTGAAAGAAGCCCCAGGGTTTACTGTGAGGTCAGGCTCGCTCATCCCCAAGGAGCCCCATGTCTCTTCCGCGGTCCCCAAGGCCAGGCTCCCTTTGCCAGACACCCTTCCCCCACATCTATCGGCAAGGCGGGGCTTCCTGCCGCCTGGGAAGCTCCCGCAAAGCAGTGGGAGAAGCTTGAGTGGGGTGGCACCTGTAAGGAGCTGGTGCGCTGCTTCCTGAGCCTCTGCCGCTCCTCCAGGCGCTGCCTCAGCGGAATGAGCACTAACTCCACCACGCCCGGCGCGCATTGCGCGATCTTGCGCATCACATCCTCCGGTACCGAGAAGTTCAGTTTGTTCAGCACCTTCCTGGGAGATAGGCACCGGGATGGCGGACTGGGTCTCGGGGGAATGAAGTGAGGGGCGTGGAGGAGAAGGAAGTGGTGCAGCCCTGGGGGAATGAACCCGATTCTGGGGTGTCCTCTTTCCTTGTCTCCTCCCCATTAAAAGAATCCCTTGATTTTGTTACCGGATTCTGTCTGCGCTGTCCCTCCCTACCCTGCCACCAACAGAATCCCAGCCCGGGCTTTGGAGACCATAGGAAGTGTGTGTGGGGGGGGGCGTGCTGGGGCAGCCCTTCCTGGGATCCCTGGGTTGGGGTAGGGGATGGAGATTCCGGTAGTGCACCAGGCATTCTGCTACCTGTTTAGGTGACCCCAGTTGCTGAGCTTCTGTTGGAGAGAGTTGGCAGGGACATAATTGTGCATCTCCACCATCTTGGGGAAGTAAAACTTGATGACTTCTGCAACCAGGACTGAGGGAATGGGAACAGACATGGACGGGGTGGGGAGGGGGGAGTAAGGGAAAAGGAGTAGGGAGAAGATGTGCATGGGATGGAAGAATCAGGGGTTGCAGAGTGGTGGGGCCAGGCACAGAGGTGATGTGGAAAGGAAAAGGATGATAGGGAGGGAGGGGTGGTGGAGGAGAGCGAAAGGGATTCAAGAAAGCAAGATCAGAAATCAATGATCAGCCTCCAGCATACCCCAGAGGAGTGGCATCCCATCCCCATCAGCTCAGGCATATGAAAACTAAGGTCTCTGGTCCTCCAGTAGAGAATGAGTCTCCAAGAGACCCCATCAGGGGCCTGGGGGCCCACCCTAGTCATTTACACGGATACACACACACACACTCCAACACCAAAGTCCCAAGAAAGAGTCACAGATTCACACAAGCAGACACATGTGATAAGATCCCCCTACAGATATGCACATAGGACAAAGTGTGTAGACACACAGGACACACACATGCCCATACATACACAGGCCCACATATAGCACACACACATACAACACACAGAGATGCACAAACACATAACCAGACACATGTTTCCATCACTGAAGTTCCAAGAGATAGTCACCAACACACACAAGCACAATAAGTCACATAGGCAACAATGTACCATACAGAGACGCATATTTCTCCCATTAAAATCTCAGGAGACAGCCTTAGACACACAGACACCTAATAATCACAAAGAAACACATATGCACATAAGACCCCCTACATGCATACGTATCAACAAACGTATGAACATACACATGCTCAGACTCCCACAAGGCAGATATATAGAGTACAGCAATGAACAAGTACACACAGAGAGAAGCACAAAAACATACACAGATACACATCTTAGTCATTAAAGTCTCAGGAGGGAGTCACAGACTCACACACTCAGACACACACCATCATCACCACCACACAAGCATAAAGGATAGAACAAGGGGACATATATATGGACACACACATACTCATATTCCCACAGATACAGATAGAAACACACACACACACACACACACACACACACACACAACTGAAGTTCTAAGAGATAGTCAGACACCCCCCAACACACACATACCCAAATGCACAGAAGCACAAAAAGACATATGTATACAGACCCCTTACACACGTACATACAGGACAGAACGTGTCAACAAACACGGACACACGGGACAGACACACAGGAGCGCACACATACTGAGGTGCACACCTCCGTCACTGAAGTCCCTGGAGAGATTTCGCTTGGGTCGGGACAGAGGGATGTTGTCTACCCACAGGTAGAGCTGGTGCAGCGCCTCCTCGTCCACGCTGCCCGCCATCGGCACCCTCGGCAAGGCAAGGCCGTTCCAGCCGTGCAGCGTCCAGCCCCAACCTCGCGATCCCTCAGGCGCCTCTTCTCTCGCCACTGAGGGCGACCAGACCTGCCTCTGCCTCTCCCATCCGGAGACTCTCCTCCCAGCTGGGAGCAGCCATATTGTTTTCTGAAACCATAGCAACTATCCTTGGCGGGGTGGGGAGCAGGGGTTTCTGGGAGTTGTAGTTTTCTCCCTCTACTTACTCTCAGGCCCCAGCTTTGAAAAGGCGTTTAGATGGCCTTGTCTTCCCAGTATCTGCGCCCAACGCCACCTGATTAGCCACCGGCCCACTCTGAAACCTGTCAAAGCCAACCAGGCCCTCAGAATCCCTGCACCAGCCTCCCCAGGGCTGGGATTCCCCTTCTGGATCCTTTAGCGATCAGTCCCAAGTGAAGGCAGCATCCCAGTGTTTGTCAGCTTTATCTGGGCGTCCACTGTTAATCATCAGCTGCTTCCCACCTGGATTGTGTGATAGGCTGTGTGACAGTGCCTCCTTGCTAGGTCCCTCCTCAGAGCTCTGTGCTGTTAGGGCCTCACTGCTACTGCCCTTCCCAGCAGTGTCCTGGTAGGGCATTTAGTATGTCACCCAGATTCCCAGGGAGAATACTAGGGCTCAAGGCCAGTGCCTTGGGGAGGTTATTTAACTACTTCACCCTATTTCCTCCTTTGTGAAGTGGGAATGGTTCTCGTCTATTTGTCCCAATGGGGTAGTAGGGAGGAAAATGGGAAGCGTATTTACAGATCTGCATTTGTATGGGGACTGGGGGTATGGGAGTAAAAGCTTGGAGAGCTCCTGTAGACACTTCCACAACCCCTCATCTCCCTCCAAAGAGCTATTCTTCCATGGGTTAGAAATGGATTTCAGTAGCCAGTTCCATTTCAAAAGAGCACTCCTTGTAGAAGGGTTAGGGATATGGGTCCTTCCTTAGTGAAGGGACACAGAGTAGCAGTAAAGAGGCACTTCTAGGGTCAGCCAGAGAAGAAAGCTTGCTTCCACCAAAGACTAGCAATGTGGCTTTGGGCACATTACTGGACCTCTTTGTGCCTGTTTTCTCATGGTTTTACCTACCTTAGAGGGGATTTGTGAGCATCTAAAGTGCTTAGCACAGCACTTGGCACAGAGCAAGGGCCCTATTAACATCAGTTGGTGCTATCATTAATGAGATGACCTCAGTTCCAGCAGAAGAGGAGACAAATGGAAATGATTTGCCTTGTTGGTATTTGAGGTGAGGGACCGAGTTGAACAGGGAGAAGGCTACTGCTCCCCCCTTACTCCAGAGCAGGCGGGGCGAGGGGCGGTGGCGGGGGTAGGCTGAGCTTCCTTAAGACTTTCTTGTTTCCTCCTCCACAGCTCAGATGGAGGTGGGGGATGCCGGTAAGGGGAATCCCAGCTCCTTTTTGCTATCCCTTAGTTTCACTGTCTTCAAAGCCTACAGGGGAAATCTGAGTGCCGGGAGTGTGGAAGGCCAAGTGTGGAAGTGTCACCCTACCTTCTTGTTTTAAAGTCATACATAGTGGCCTTGCCTTTCTAGAAGAGACCACACCCAGAGCAGGCAAGGGACAAAAGACCTAGACATCCCCCCCTTAACATTCCAGGGTGGAGAGAGGAACTGAAAGGAAGTGGTGGGGAGGGAACCACAGCGGCGATGTGCCAGCCCCAGGGGAGGTGGGAAAACCGGTTTGGGGCCCAGAGCTGCCCTGCCTCCTCAAGCCCAAGCCCTCCCCTGGCTGGAACCGCTGGGGCCTGAGGGCCTCAGTGAGGGGCTGGGCCTGGAAAGGAGAAAAGGGGTAGGATCAGCAGAGACACCCGTCTTCACCTTTGGACTGGGGTGCCCCCAGCCTCTTGCGAGTGCAGTCTATCCCAGGAATTTTATCTTCCTCCTGCCACTGTCCCCAGGATAGCCACCAGGCTTGGAGATGCCAAACACGGGAAGGTCTAAAGGGCTCCCTCTTAAGGCATCAAAGGTAAACCAAGGGATGCCCTGTATGTCCCTCCAGACTGCAACCTGGACCACAGAAGTTGCCCCAGCACCCCTCTTGCTCTGTCCTCTGGCCCCACTCCTGCAAGGACCTTCTTTAATGGGCTCGACAGGCCTAGTCCCCAGTTTAATTTGGTCCAACAGAGATAGTTGGCTCCCTCCCTCCTCTCCTAGCTAACTGACCCCAAGCTTCTTTCTAACCCCAAAGCAGTGCAAGGCCCGGCTTTCTTCAAACCCAAGCAGGTACGTTGAAGACCCCTTCCTCCCCAAGCCTAGATAATATTTAGATATGGAGGTGGCCCCTCGCCCCAGTCAGGGCCAAAGCTGCGGCTACCCTCTCAACACTTGGTTCCATGTCCCACCAGAACAAGGACCAAAGGGAACCAGGGAAGGACGTGTTCCCAAGACAGACGCAAGCCCAGACCATGAAGGATGCACCCTTGGCTGTTAAAACGTTCACCCCCACAAAAGGGGGGTGGACGGATTTATTGAATTCAGACTGGGAAAGGAGTGGCTGGATGGCTGGACTATGGGCCCAGCCCCAGGCCCCCTGCCCAGGATAGGGCCCTGCCAGAGAGGGAGGAGAGGCATGGGGCCTGCAGCTACCCACAAGGGAAGTGCCCATTATCACTCCCCTGGAGGGCCTCTTGGGAACCTCCAATCTGGAAAGAAAACCAAGGGCCAAAGTAACCTGGACTGGGCCAGAGAAAGGGATTGGGAAGATGGGGAAGCAGGCAGAGGCAGGCTCAGGAGCCTGCGCTGAGTTAGACTGTGCTTCTCAAGGCGGCCCAGGGGCAGGGGTAGGGGGCTGCCAGCCTTGTGGGGGCCTAGGCTGGACCTTCCTCTGGAGCCCTTCCCAGAATGGCTTTGGGGTCCCCCCCACCAAAGACCTGGTGTGGACGGCAGAGGGGAGAGGCACTCTCCGGCCGGGAGCTTCCAGGGCCCATCCCTGGCTGCTCCTGTGGCCTAGTCCACTGATGGCACGGTGTGGTAGCACCGGACAGCTCCCCACCCTCCCCACCTGGTCCCCCAAGCCCAGGGGCAAATGGGGAGGAAAGAGGACTCTGAGAAAGAGGCAATAAGCAGGCAGTGAGGCTGACACCAGCCCCGGGCCCTACCGAGGTGGCTGGGCCTGTCACAGGGCCCGAGGAACATCACTAAAGGCTCTGGAGCTCCCCACTCTTGGCTCCATCCACAGCGGCTGCCCGGAGAGTCCTCTGCCCTGGGCTGGTGCTGCCACATCCGGGTCGGGCAGGACTAGGTCCAGTGGCTCAGCTTTGATGTCCAAGACCCCGAACTCCCGCCTGCCTGGCGTGGTTCTTCCTGGTCACGTGGACCAGATCGTGTTCCAAGTGAAGGATGTGGCTCTGCACTCGGTCGTCAATGGGGAAGGAAGTCAGGTACCTCTTGACCATAGCGAAGTAAGCCATGGCCTCCCCAAAGCTGGGCACGGGCACCTCGTCACCATCCTCCTCATCATCTTCATCATCTTCATCATCTTCATCCTCCTCATCTTCCTCCTCTTCCTCACTGTCAGACTCAGAGTCCTCTTCGCCCTCCAGGAAATGGAGGGTAGGGCACTGGGCCTCCTCCTGGGCACTGTAGCCCCCGAAGCTGCCACCAGCTTCCACTACCCCCTGGGCCCAGTCCTCAGCCTCCAACCCCTCAGAGGAGCTCTCTTCCTCCTCTTCCTCCTCCTCCTCCTCACTGTCATCAACATCACCCTCCTCTTCCACCTCCTCTTCCTCCCCCAACTCCTCTCCTTCCCCCCCTTCCTCCTCCTCCTCGCCTTCTTCTTCTTCCTCCTCCTCCTCCTCCCCTTCCCCCTCCTCCTCCTCTTCCTCCTCTTCTTCCTCCTCGTCCTCGTCCTCGTCTTCCTCCCCCTCACTCTTGAGGGCGGTGGTGATGGCGGCATCTGGGCCACCGCCGAAGCCGGCCTCGCGGAAGCAGGCAGCGATGTCCGAAGGCTCCACTGCCTGCCAGGCGGCGGCCACGAAGTGCAGGGCCTCCATCAACCCCAGCTGCAGCCCCGAGCGATCCTGGCCCTCTAGCGCGGCCATGGCCTTGAGGAGCATAGCCTGGCGGTAGTGGCCCTTCACCTGCTGGACCACTCCCCGCTCCAGCGGCTGCACGGTGCCCGGCGGGAAGAAGGCCAGCTGTACATGCCGCAGGCCCGAGGTATCCAGGGACTGGGCAGCCAGGCGGCCCGCCAGCAGCAGGACTCGGCGAGACTCCGCGGCCATGCGAGTGTCCAGGGCCTTCAGGTACTTGGCCAGGGCCTGGGTGGTGACACCGCCCTTAGAGTTGGCGGTGTAGTCGCAGGGCAGGCCGGCTTGGCCTGCGCGGGGCTTGGCCGACTTGCCGGCCACGAGCGGGGGCAGCTTCTCGCTGCCGTCTGCGTTGGCGCACAGCAGGACACTCAGGCGCTGGGTGGCCCTGCGTGCCCGTCCATCGCTGCCGCACAGCCCCGCAGCCTGGTCGGGCAGGAAGTCGTACCACAGACTGGTCTCGATGGCGCTGAACACGTCCTGGGAGGCGTAGCCCTCGGCCACCGACGGCGGCTGCTCCTCCCGAGCGCGCCAGCCCGTCGAACCCCCGCCGCTGCCCTCCGAGGGCACCGCCGGCGGGCTGGCGGGAGCCGCTGGGGCCCGGGGGGCAGCATTGCGCGACCGGGCGCGGGCCACACCGCTGCAGGACACCACACCGTGGCGCCGGCGGAAGCGGTCCAGCCAACCGTTGGAAGCGGTGAAGTCGTCCATGCCCAGCTCCTCGGCTATACGCAGCGCCTTCTCCTTGAGGATGATGCCCTTGACGGGTAGGCCAGCGGCGCGGATCTGCTGGAACCAGGCGATGAGCAGCCCCTCGAGCTTGTCGTAGGGGGACAGCTTGTTGGTCTTGCGGCAGGTGGAGGCCACACCGTACTTGCGCTCCGACGCCAGGATGGCGCGCTTGTTCTTCAGGATGGTGCTCAGCGTGGACGGCGGGATGTTGAAGCGCCGCGCGATCTCGCCCTTGCGCAGGTCCGGGTTCTCCTCCACCTCCTGGATGATCCGCGACTTCTCCCGGAACGTCAGCTGCCGCCGCTTGGGGCCCATCCCGGCGCGCCCCCCGCCCCGGGGCCCGGCGCCACCGCCGCCGCCCCGGGGCGGGGGGCCCGGGCCCGCGGCGGGGGGCACCTGGCGGCCTCTCCCGCGCGCCCCGCCCGAGACAAAGCGGCTCGCGGGGCGGCGGGCGGGGCGGCGACCCGGCCGGGCCGGGGGCACCTTCGGGGGCGCCGGCGGGCGCGGCGCCGGGCGGCGGGCGGCAGGCGGCGGGCGCGGGCGAGGGCGGGCGGCGCGGGCGCGGAAGGCAGGAAGTGCCGCGGCGCGGGGAGCAGGGAGCGCGGCGAGCGGGGCGGAGCGGGCGGAGCGGGATCTCGCGGGAAGCGCGGGGACGCCCGGCGCCGCCTCCCCGCCCTCCGCGCCCACCCCCCCCCGCTGCCGGGGACCGACCGCGGGGGGGCGCTGCGGCCTGCTGGACCCGGCGGCGCTCGGGCGTCCGGGCGACCTGCGGGCAGGGGCGCGGTGCCCGGCCTCCGCGCCCCGTGGGCAGCGATTTGCTGCGTATAAAGAATAACAGCTGTGCTTTGTGGGTTTTGTTTTGTTACAGCAAAAATAGTCCACGCTCTTTGAGGAAACTGAAAAATACAGGAAACTAAAAATCACCTTTCACCCCAGCACCTGGAGAGATGCGCAGGTAACATTTTGATACGTTTCCTTCCAGTCTTTTCTCTAGGCTCAAGCAGTTTTCTGTGTAAAAATTTATTGCATAAAACTGGCATCAGATGTATAGACTGTATGTCTGGCATCTCCTGCTGTTTTACCTGGCATCGAGCGATGAGGATTTTGCCACATCGATAAAATATTGCCAACATGCTTTTTAATGGTTGTATATTGTTCCAAGTATGGATGAACACTAATCTGTGTAGCCTATTGTTACACACTTAGATTATTTTTATAAGCAACATTACACTTTTACATCTATTTGATAGTAATCCCACAATCCATAGATAAACACTGATATGTCCGTGTGCCACTTTCTGGGCTTTTCCATGCATACGGGCATAAATGTTTGTGTTTTCATCTACAGAAATAATGTCATGTATATAAATATATAAGTATACATACACATGAATCCCTGAAACCTCCTCCTCCACCATACACATAAAAATGACATATTCTTAACACAATAAATGCATTGTGGTGTTTTAAAAAAATCCCTCGAGTGAGGTGTAGTCAAAGAGGAAGGCTGTGACCCAGGGGGATGGACTGAGGACCTGGGGCTGGATAAGGCTTCAAATGAGTGGGTGTGTACAAAGAAGAAAAGAGGACCAAGGACAGTGCCCTGGGCTCTCCAAAGTTAAGGGTTCCAGAAAGGACTAACAAGAAATTCATGAAAAACAGCTGAATGGTGTTTCTGGAGGCCAAGGGAAGAAAGTGTAACTCACTGCTGTGTTAGTGTGTATTTTTCTTTTCATATGTGTTTTGGCCATTTGAATCCTGTGAATTTTCTAGTCATACTCTTTGCCCATTTTTCTCTTGTATTTGTCTTTCTGTGGACTTATAGGAGCTCTTCATAGGCTCTGAACACAAAATCTTTGTTAAGTATATTGCAAATATGCTCTTCCAGTCTGCCAGTTGTCCTTTAATTTAGCCTAGGGAATCTTAGATATGAGAAGTTTGTAACCTTTATTTTTTTTTAAGATTTTATTTATTTATTTGAGAGAGAGAGAGAGCATGAGCGCAGGGAGGGGCAGAGGGAGAGGGAGAAGCAGACTCCCTGCTGAGCAGGAAAACCAGCACACGGGGACCGACACACTGGGCTCGATCCCAGGATCCCAGGATCATGATCTGAGCCAAAGGCAGACGCTGAGCCACCCAGGTGCCCCAGTTTGTAACCTTTAAGTAGGCAGGTCTGTCAGTTTTTTTCCTTTAGTGCTTCTGGGTTTTGTGTCTTACTTTCCCACTCCTGAGACATAAAAAAAATATTCTTCTAATCACAAGGTCTAGGAGAAAACGCGGGAGACTTTTCCCTCAGGAGCCAGATCAGTTCTTGGTCCATAATGGGTATATGGTCCCTATGCAAAGGCGAGTATAGGGCTACCTGTCTGAGACTCCCTACTACACATTTTCAGGAAACCATGTCGACATTTTGGTGATTTCATCCATGTGCATATATGTCCCACCTGCCTCTTCACCCATCCTGGCTTATAATCAATGTGTGTTTGGGTGATTGTAATGTGGGTGGGCTTATTTTTCCTACTTCACTGAATTTTCCAAGTTTTTTTCAATAAGCAAGTACAACAGGCCCTTTAAAATGAAAAGGAGAATGGAAAGCTTACTGAAGGACACGAAAAATAATGATTAGGTAAGTGAAATAGATATTAGGCCTAATGGGCAACTTTGGACAGCCTGGGCCAAGAGAAGAGAAGGTGGACTTTGGACTTGCCTAAGGTGGGGAATTGGAAGGATAGGGCTTATAGAGGGAAGTGGGGGGTCCCAGGGTTCCAGATGGATTGGCAAGGGAATTGCTCAGTTTAGAGGGAGTGGAAATGGGCCCTATGCCCTGCTACAGGTAGCAGGTAGACCAGATGTCTAGAAATGGCTGCGTAATCAGCACGTGTATGGCTTCTTTTTCGTCCTGGAAATGGCCATACCAGTATCCTTTGTGTGGCACCAAGGATGGGCCTGGAAGTTGAAGACAATGTGGGCCTATTGATGGAGGTGGATACCGTTAGCAGGAAAGAGGTTGTCCAGCCATTTGAGGACATCTCCAGAGTTCTTAGAGCCAAGAGTCCCAAGAGAAATACCTCATCTCTCCCCCAGTCCTCCATAATTCTATTCATGCTTTCATTTTTTTTTTTTTAAATATTTTATTTATTTGACAGAGAGAGACACAGCGAGAGAGGGAACACAAGCAGGGGGAGTGGGAGAGGGAGAAGCAGGCTTCCCGCTGAGCAGGGAGCCCGATGCGGGGCTCGATCCCAGGACCCTGGGATCATGACCTGAGCTGAAGGCAGACGCTTAACGACTGAGCCACCCAGGCGCCCCTCATGCTTTCATTTTTAACAGCTTTATTGAGACATATTTCACATATCATACAACTTACCCATTTAGCATATATTTCATAGACACATGCAACTATCACCACAGTCAATTTTAGAACATTTTTATCACCTTAGAAAGAAATCCCATACCCTTTAGCTACTATGTCCCTATTCACTCCCTGCCCCTTCCTCAGGCCTAAGCAACCACTGATCTACTTTCTGTCTATAGATTTCCCTGTTCTGAATACTTCATATGAATGAAATCATATAATTTGTGTCTTTTATGACTGGCTTCTTTCACTTAGCATCATGTTTTCTACATTCATGCACGATGAAGCCTCTATGCTTTATTCTTTTCTTACAGCTGAATAATATTCTATTGTATAGATATATGACATTTTTATCCATTTGTCATTTGATGGACATTTGGATTATTTCTGTGTTTTGGCAATTAGGAATGATGATGCTATAAACACTTGTTTGCAATTTTTTGTGTGGACATCCGTTTTCATTTTACTTGGTTATATACCTAGGAGTGGAATTGCTGGGTCATATGGTAACTCTTTGTTTAATTGTTTGAGGAATTGCCACATTGAGGTCATGGTCTTTTAATTAACTTAAAAATTATACCTGTTCTGGGGGTGCCTGGGTGGCTCAGATGGTTAAGCGTCTGCCTTCAGCTCAGGTCATGATCCCAGGGTTCTGGGATCGAGTCCCGCATCGGGCTCCCTGCTAGGCGGGGAGCCTGCTTCTCCCTCTGCCTCTGCCTCTCTCTCTCTCTCTGACTTTCATGAATAAATAAATAAAACATTTAAAAAAAAATTATACCTGTTCTTTGGAAAATATTTTAAAATACCGACAATTTTTTTAAAGATTTTATTCATTTTTAAAAATTTTATTTATTTCTTTGATATACAGAGACACAGCGAGAGAGGGAACACAAGCAGGGGGAGTGGGAGAGGGAAAACAGGCCTCCCGCGGAGGAGGGAGCCAGATGCGGGGCTCAATCCCAGGACCCTGGGATCATGACCTGAGCCGAAGGCAGACACCCAACGACTGAGCCACCCAGGCACCCCTTATTTATTCATTTGAGAGAGAGAGCACACAAGCAGGAGGAGAGGCAGAGGGAAAGGGAAAGCAGACTCCCCGCTGAGCCAGGAGCTTGATGTGGGGCTTGATCCCAGGACCTGGAGATCATGACCTGAGCTGAAGGCAGACTCCCAACCATCTGAGCCACCCCAGCGCCCCCAAAATACCCCAAATTTTGAGGATAGAAACATTTGATTACACTACTCAGAGAATATCCTTGTGGGATACTTTTCTGTTCATATTGTTTTTAATGCGACCACACTTGGCATGATACTTTGTAGCCCATAATGTGAACATCTTTTCATGTCAATAATTATTTCCATCAGTGAATTTCAAACTTCTTTTACTCTAGAAACCCTTTCTTCAAAAGACCGTTTTCTGAAAGCCCAGTATGTAATCTTTCAGATACCAACAATTACTGATTGGGCTCCTGCTGGGTACCAAGCATCCCTACCTGCCCCCATGCCTGTTCTCTTTAAAAGTTGCAGGTATTACAAACTATAGAGGAGTCACCTCATTAGCTGCTCGCCTATAAGAACACCCAGCTTGCTTTCTGTGTTTCATTGCTATTAACAGTTACTCAGTGAACATACATCTGTGTGTACTTTCATCATCTTTTTTTTTTAATTTTTATTTTTTTTATTTATTCATGAGAGTCAGAGAGAGAGATAGAGAGAGGCAGCGGCAGAGGGAGAAGCAGGCTCCCCGCCTAGCAGGGAGCCCGATGCGGGACTCGATCCCAGGACCCTGGGATCGTGACCTGAGCCGAAGGCAGACGCTTAACCATCTGAGCCACCCAGGCGTCCCTTTCATCATCTTTTTAAGAGAAATCCCTAGGGGCGCCTGGGTGGCTCAGTCAGTTACGCATCTGCTTTTGGCTCAGGTCATGATCCCAGGGTCCTGGCTCAGCGGGGAGTCTGCTTCTCCCTCCCCCCTTCCTCCCACTTGTGTTCTCTCTCTCACTCTCTCTCTATCAAATAAATAAAATGTTAAAAAAGAAAAAGAGAGAGAGAGAGAAATCCCTAGAAGTGGGATATTGGGTCAGGGGCCAACCTTGGACTTGGGCCTATATGAGGTGCTGGGAGATGGGAGGAGAGGCAAATGACTTGGTCCCTGTTCTTCAACAGCTAATCAGCTTGAGGAGATGAAATTCAGGAAGGGGAAAAGAAGATTTCAATAAATAGAGCCATACCTTCCAATAGTTCCCTTTTATTTTATTATTTTTTTTCTTTTTAAGTAGGCTCCATCCTGGGCCTCATAATCCTGAGACCAAGAACTGAGCTGAGATCAAGAGTCAGTGTTTAACCGACTGAGCCACCCAGGCGCCTGCTAATAGTTCCCTTTTTGGAATTAATACTGTGTATACTTGCTGCATCAGTGTGCAAGCTAATAACCTAAATGTTCAGCATTAGGGAAATGAATAAATATATGACATTATGGTACTAATATGGATCCATCTTCAAGTAAAATGAAGAAAGCAAGGGGTAAAACAATGTTTCACACAGTTTGTTATATTTGTAAAAATATGGACATACATATGCTTGTACATATATAGACCTGCACTGTGTACTGTGGTAGCCCAGTTAATCCCATGTGGCTACTGAGCACTTGAAATGTGGCACATCCAAGCTGAGATGTGCTGTGAGTGTCAAGTGCACAAATGGTACCAAAAAGTATCTAAAATATCTAATAATTCTTATATTGATAATATGTTGAAATGATAATATTTTGAATATATGAGGTTAAATAAAATATTAAAATTTCAGCTGTTTCTTTTCATATTTTTAATGTGGCTACTAGGAAATTTTAAATTATGTATGTGGCTCCGGGGCGCCTGGGTGGCTCAGTCGTTAAGCATCTGCCTTCGGCTCAGGTCATGATCCCAGGGTCCTGGGATTGAGCCCCGCATCGGGCTCCCTGCTTCGTGGGAAGCCTGCTTCTCCCTCTCCCACTCTCCTTGCTTGTGTTCCTGCTCTTGCTCTCTCTCTCTCTGTCAAATAAATAAAATCTTTTAAAAAAAATAAATTATGTATGTGGCTCATATCTGTGCCTCCCCATTATGTTTCGATTGCCTAGGACTGTCACAGACTGTCTCCAGAATATGCAACAAACTCATATTGGTGGCTGTCTCTAGGCAGGGGTCCTGAAGGTGTGTGTAGGGTGTGGAGACTGACTTTTTCACTGCTGTTTTGCACCATTTGAATTTTCTCCTTTGTTTGAATTTTCGGTACCATGTCCCAATTTTTAAAAACCATTTAACATGTCTCAAGCCATGACAGAAAAGGCACTGGAAAAGTGAGTCCCACACAGAAGATGCTGTGTGGGAACAGGCTTGGAGAAGGATTTTGGAAAGGTGTGATAATTTTCCCTTCTTTTCTGCCAAGGCACTGGGGTCACACTGGACCCCCTCAAGCAAGCCCAGAGGGATAGTCCAGAGCCAGGGTATTCCTTTCATGGGGAGTGGAGCTTTCTGCAGCTCTGAATTGTCATTGTAACCAGGACCTGGCTGGATGAGAGGAGTCATTCCTCTTAACGATATTATTGCAAATATTTATTTTAGCTTCTTTTTGTTGAATACCTTTTTTTTTTAATTGAGCACATAATCTGTGATCTAATTAGCAAAGGAGATCCAGGAAGATACACAGAGCTGATGTGTGGGATGCTCTGGAACCTCTGTGGTCCTGGCCTCTCCTCACTTGCCCAGAGGTGACCTCTGAGTGTGGAATTTGAAAGGATTCAAGAGTATAATACTTTTTTTTGGCCACACACATACACACACACCCTCCCTACACCCTGTAGAAATGTGTGTGTGTGTGTGTTGGATGGTGGTAATCCTTGCTGGGTTGATTTTGAAAATGCAACCCCTCAGTTTTATTTCTGGTCTTTCAGGTGGGACTGTCTCCTCCCTCACCCACACCCTCACCCACCCTCCTCCCCAGGACAGTCACATCCTGGGCTGTGAGTAGTGGCTGGATGTTGGGAGCTGGATTCTTGATCCAGGGTGGATGAACCTGAAATCTCAGCCCTGTCCAGCACGAAGCATAGCACCTGACAGAAGCTGAACAAAACGTTGGAAGAAGGAAAAGTCATGATCTGCACCTTCCTACCCCTCTCAGATAGAACTGGGGTCTTTGGGGGCGCCTGGGTGGCTCAGTCGTTGAGCATCTGCCTTCGGCTCAGGTCATGATCCTGGGGTCTTGGGCTCGAGCCCCACATCGGGCTCCCTGCTCCGCAGGAGGCCTGCTTTCCCTCTCCCACTCCCGCTGCTTGTGTTCCCTCTCTCACTGTGTCTTTCTCTGTCATATGAATAAAAATCTTTAAAAAAAAAAAAAAAAGAACTGGGGTCTTTGCATCCCGTTCTTCCGCAAGTCCCCTAGCCCACCCAACCGCCTACCGCCAGGCCCTCCCTTCTGCCACTCCCACCCACTGCACCTTGGCTGGAGGGATGTGACCGCAGGGAAGCAAAGAAGAGCCTGAGCTCTTGCTTGCCTGAGCTGTGCACCACCCAGCCAGAGGCCCCCTCTTCAATGGGGAGACAGGATGCAAAAGCACTTATTGCCCATTCACTTTTGGGTGCAGGCTTCCAGGGCTCATTCCAGGAAAACAAGATTGCTGGAAAGTTATCAGTTAGAAGATGCTCAGTTTAAACTAGTGACAGATTCAGTTTCCTTGGTCATCAAAGAAACACCAATTAAACAATGTAATGCCATTAACATCACTTTAGCCAAACCGTCAGTGGGCATGAGATATTTCCATAACTTGGTTCTGAGGTCGAAGATACCTTCTTTGGCCGCAATCGCCAAAACCTATGGTTAGGTCAACCATTAGAGCCTCCTCTGAGGCTGCTGGAGAAAATTGGACCTCTTGGGGTCACAGGTAACCTGGGGCCCCATGAGTTACACGGAGGCCCGCACCTCCGGTCTACCTCCTGTGCGGGGTGAGGGGGTAGGCTCCGCTTGGCAATTAGGCTTTACCGACGCTCCGCGCTGCCAGTCAAGAGGGTAGAGAGGCTGCAGGAGCGCCTGGGGTGAATTTCTGCTCTACCACTTGCCCCGTGTGACCTTGAACGAGTTAATGAAGTTTTCCACGACTCAACGTCCGGGTCGATAGAGTGACGAACACGGACCGCACCGTGTAGCCGTGTTTGGCAAACTCCCGGAGTGGAGCCTCCCCCGGTGCCTACTGGTGAGTGTAGGTGATGTTAAATCTCGGGGGGTTCCCTCGGAGGCCACCCTAGCGGGTGTGGCTTCCTCAGGGACCCTCTCCGCCGGGGGTAACTCCAAACCACATCCCGAGAAGCAGAATTTGGGCAGCCAAGATCCTCGAGTCCTGGCTGGGGTGGCGGGGGGCGGTGCGTGAAGGCTTAAGAGAAACCCCAATTCCTTAGCCCCGACCAGAGCCTGGAACTGGGCTGGGCCGGGCTGGTCAGCATCCGCGCCTTTCACCCCGCGGGCCCCGCCCTCGGTCCCGCCCTCCTCCAACCCGCGCCCCCATTGGTGGCGTCCGGCGGCGCGGCCGCTGTTATTTTTCGAATATATAAGGAGGTGGAGGTGGCAGCTGCGGCTTAGAGGCTTCCCGGACTGGTGGCTGGTCCCTGCGTCCCTCCACCCCGCCCCACCCTCCCCGCTTCCCTCTCCTCCCTCGTTCCGACCCCGTGGCTCTTCCTCCCTCCCTCCCCCCCCCCCCACCCCGGGCCCGCTCCCCACCTCGTCCCGGCCAGCTGTGCCCGGCGTCGCCCTGCGCCCGGCCCTCCCGCCAGCCTTCGGCGGGTCCCGCCGCGATGGAGCTGCCCCAGCCGGAGCCCGCGCCGGGCCCGGCTCTCAGTCCCGCCGGCGTGCGCTGTGGCGCCCCACGTCCCAGCCACCTCCTGGGCCTCCAGCTGGGACCTCACGGCCTCGTGGGGTCCCCGGAGCGCGCGGCCGCTTCCTCGCCGGTCACCACCCTGACCCAGACCATGCACGACCTCGCCGGGCTCGGCAGGTAGGGCGCCCCGCCGACGCTGGGTGTGGGGTGAGAGGCTCGTACTAGGGTGTTGGTCCCGGGCCTCCCGTGGAACCCGGCGTGGGAGCCGAATCTGAGAAGCGGAGTGGGGAGGTGTCCTGGGTAGTGCCTGCTTCAGGGACCCGGGGCTAGGGCGGTGAGACCGGGTCTGTGCAGCGCACACCCTCCAGGTGACTTGCTCTTGGCAGCACAAACCTCTGGAGACACCGGTCCCACCCGCCGCCCCCCGTGTGCCTCCACCATGCTGTCTCCCTAATCTCTGCCCTAATCACCACTATTTTGCCCCAGGCAAGGGATTCTGAGCCTGGAGTGGGAACTTGAGGGTGGCAGAGGAGCTTGGTTCTCTTCTGTCCGGGCCCCTGCTCCCTCCACCCCCAGTTCTTTCCTGAGGTTAAGGGGTTAAACCCTGGTCCTGCTTCCTGAGCAACCTGCAGTGTCCAGGCTGGGTCGCCCTCAGCAGCAATGGAGACCTAAGTCTTGCCCTTGCTCCAGAAAGGCTTGTGGATGGGTAGGGGTCTGAAGAGTTCCGGGGAAGGCCCTCTGGGGCTACTCTGCTGCCCTGCCATCCCCCAGAATGGCCCTCAACACACCTCCTTGCTCTTGCCCTGGGCTCACCTCCCCCTGAACCCAGGAGGACCTTTCTTAATCAACAAAGAAAAGCTACTTAGAATCCCTGCAGAAGACCCATGAAGAGGGCAGGCTCTCAGGGCCATCACCTCCCTGGGACAGGGATGGGCCCTTCAGAGGTGGGTGGCTGGTGGGAACATGGGCCAGCTAGCCCTTGAGCCCCACATTTACCTTTCTCCTTCCCTGCGTCCCTGTTGCCTTCCCAGTGAGACTCCAAAGCGTCAGGTAGGCAGCCCGCTCACATGCCCATCCCTGTCCCGGCGGCGGGCATCTGAATCCTCCCTGTCGTCTGAATCCTCTGAATCTTCTGATGCAGGTGAGGCTCAGGGGTACCAGGGGACTTGGGGGGGGGGGCGCTGCCTGAGTCTCTCCACTTCCCTGCTGATCAGACTAACATTTTTCCCACAACCTGGTGGGCCCAGGACCCTCCACCTGCCCACCTCTGGTGGGGCTCCCCACACCCAGCCCAGACTGGCTGAGCGGGGCGGTAGGGCGGGGCCCTCGTGGGGAGATGAGATCTTACCTATTTAAAACCAGGCGCCAAAGTCCCTGAACCACAGCCCCAGCTGGGAGGCATTAGGGCTGAAAGTTGGTCATTTTATAACATTCACTTGCCTTCAGCTGTAACCTTTTCCTTTAAAAAGCTGTTATCTCTTCTAGAACAAATTACTTAAACCAGCTTAAGAAAAATGCTTAGCAAAGTTTTGGTTTAAAACCTATACAGAGGAGGGGCACCTGGGTGGCTCAATGGGTTAAGCATCTGCCTTTGGCTCAGGTCATGATCCCGGGGTCCTGGGATTGAGCCCCACGTCGGGCTCTCTGCTCAGCAGAGAGTCTGCTTCTTCTTCACCCTCTCCCTCTGTGCTCTTTCTCTCTCTCTCAAATAAATAAAATATTAAAAAAAAATAAAACCTGTACAGAGGAGTTTCCATAGTAAGCAGGGAGTGGGGCCCTGCCCAATTTCTGGGCCAGTGTGTTAGCCCTTGGGGTTCAGGGGCAGGTTTTTGTTTCATTTTTTTAATGTATCAAGATCTAAAGTAGAAACAGGTTTTTCCTTTCTCTGAATAGAGTTGCGACATGGTGGGGGAATGTGTATAGAAGATGCCACTACTTTCAAACCAAGGTGCTCTGTCCCCCCAGGTCTGTGTATGGATTCTCCCAGCCCCATGGACCCCCGAATGGCAGAGCAGACGTGAGTAGAGAAAAGGGATCCCCACTACCAAGGAGTTGGTGCCTGCCTTTGGGAATCCTAGTTCCAGCATAAACCCACTGGGTCTGGGAGAGTGGACAGACCCCTCCAATCCACATGTGGGGGGGACCCACTGACCTCCCAAGTCCTGAGATTCAGCTTCCTGTCTCAGAGAAGGGTCTGCTCCTACAGGAGCAGCTGAGTGTGGGCTCAGGGCCAGGTGGTGGGGATAGTGGGTACTTCAGCCAGCCCTTGGCCTGTGGAAATACAGGTCTGGTATGGAGCAACGGAGACAGCTCCCCATATTTTAAAATATGGTCCAACTAATTCAAAACATTCAATTCATTTAATTTAACCTGCCACAACTGTTTTGTTTAGGCCAAACAAAACAGTTGTGGCAGGTTGGTTCAGCCCTTGACCATCCTATCAGCATCCTCTGGCTTCAGTGACGCTTTCTGGCCAACCCCTGGACCAGGCCCTTTCTGAGAGAGAGTGGAGAGGGCGTTGTGCTCAGGACAGATCCTTCTCCCTTGGTGGTGGGGCATGAGTAGTATCTTCTAGAGCACAGCGGTCCCTATCCAGCGGTTAGAGCCCCAGCAGGGAGAGCAGCTGCTAGGCATTAGTGGGGACAGCTGGGCATCCCCAGACTGGGCTGAGGGACTATGGCTTTGGGGTTAGGGCAGTGGCTGTCTTTCCTCCCACTGCCTTTGATCAGACTGGGCTGGGCTACCGGGTTTGTTCACAAACAGGAAACAGGGAGAGAACTGGGTGGGGGTGGGGGGACTGCAGGCTGGTTTTTGGTGACAACCCAGAATTGTCCCTACTTTACTCCTGAGGCGCAGGTGCAGATGGGAAACCAGGCCAATAAAAGTCATCATTCCCGATGCCAGGTTGTCTGGGCACAGCCCCTCCCCACCGTTGGGAGTCGTCCCCCTGACACTAGCCCTCAGTGCCCCCCCCACCTCTGCACCTGCTTTGACGGTTACAGTTTCTCAGAAAGAAGTGTGTGTGTGTGTGTGTGTGTACGCGTGTGCACGCTCACGCCTGGGCTCACATAGACACACAAAAGCCCTGCGTGGCAGGTGGTCTCTGGTAACATAGCTAGGGGGTGGGGCCTATCTACAGAAGCTTGTGCCCTGGCCTCAAAAGGAACATCTGTTGGAATTCTTTGCCTGCTGGCCTCTTCTAAGGCAGGAGAAGGGGGTGGGACAGACGCTGGGTCCTAGAAAATTCCATAGGAGGGAGGAGAGGATGTGACCCTGAGCATTTGTCACTAGGGGGTCTGGCATGGCACACTGTGGCTGATCTGGGGCACACTAAACCAGGCCCCTGTCCTGGGGGGAGCCAGGACAGCCCCACACAAGGGGAGGGAAGCCCAGTCTTGCTGGCATCCAGGCCCTGGAGATACCCACATTGTCGGCCACGGTCTGTCATCATGGGACGGATGGATGCCTTTCCTGGCGGCCATATGGCCCCGCTGAGGTGATTTGCATACAGGTGGAAGGCCTGTGGGTAAGCTGGCAAGACCGTTGCCTTGGTAGCGCCTTGGCCACCCTGTGACCTGCCCCAGCTGTCTCCGTTGCTCCATTCTCTGGGCCCTCTTCCATTCAGGGCAGCCTTCAAAATCCCAGGCTGCTTCTTCTCTCCCCCCTCCCCAATACCTGGGCCCCTGAGAGTCAGCATTCTTCCCTCCCCTTTCTGCTGGCCTGAGCCCTGGCCCCCAGGCCTTGTGGACTTGGGGCCTGATGCTGGGGGTGGGCACTGGGCTGTAGGGGGAGGTGGGCTGCATGGGACTTTTCTCTTTCCCAGGTTTGAGCAGGCCATCCAAGCAGCTAGCCGGGTCATCCGAAAGTAAGTGCTCCAGCCTTCCTCCTGCGGGCTCTGGTGGTCCACCTATCCCAGGCTCTCCCCATGCCCCTGTTGGATGGAGGAGGCATGGGGAGGGTGCTCTCCCACTGCCTCCCACAGGGATGCACAGGGCTCTGTGGTGAAGGGGCATCCTGCGTGCTGTCCTGCACAGCCCCCTACTCTCCAGCCCTGACCTCTCCCTGTTTTCTCCTGCAGCGAGCAGTTTACCATTCGACGTTTCCAGTCCTTGCCGGTGAGCGCCCTCTGAGGCCTGACACTGGAGGCTCAGGCCCTGGCCAGGCTTGAGGAGGGGCAGGAGGGATCCGGGGTCACCTCCCAGAGGGCAGACTTGAAACGGTCTGGTGTCCCTGGTCTGGCTGTGGGAGATGGGGTTTTGGAGGTGGATGGGCAAGCTGGGGGAGTCAGAGGAGGGACGGGAGAAGGTAGGGCCAGGGCTGGTGCCAGAGGAATGGAGCCTTCAGTTCCTGCTGCCCTGCCTGGCTCTCTAGGTGAGGCTTCTGGGCCACAGCCCTGTGCTACGGAACATCACCAACTCCCAAGCACCTGGCAGCTGGAGGAAGAGTGAGGCGTGTGGCCGAGCTGCCCACAGCTCTGGGGAGGACAAAGAGAATGTGCGCTTCCAGAAGGCTGGAGTGGGAGCACTTCAGGGAGAGAAGGAAGGGGGTGTGCTGGGATGGTTCTCTGGCATTTGATGACACCCACCCATGTTGCCCACAGGATGGCTTTGTCTTCAAGATGCCATGGAAACCCCCGCATCCCAGCCATGCCCATGCTTTGGCAGAGTGGGCCAACCGCAGAGAAGCCTTTGCCCAGAGACCAAACTCAGCTCCCGACCTGATGGTACATTGGGAGAGTGGAACCCAATGTAGGGTGGGTGTAGGGTGGGTGCCCCTGAAGACAGCCCTGGGGGGGGAGGTAGAGGGGGAGGGTGATCCTGAACCCTGAGGCAGTAGGAACCTTTTCTCAGAAGGATGGGGGTGAGGGCTGCCTCGGGTCCCCACCCCTGAGTGGCCTGTGTCTGTCCCCCGCACAGTGTCTCACCCCTGAGCGCAAGATGGAAGTAGAGGAGCTGAGTCCCCCAGCCCGATGCCGCTTCTCCCTGACTGCCACCCAGGGGGCCTCTGAAGAAGATGATGGATTTGTGGACATCCTGGAGAGTGACTTAAAGGTAACCAGTCTTGCCCCCCAGGCCATCGACCTCACTTTCCCTGGGACCTCCCCAAAGAGGAAAGCCCTGACCTCCCACCCCGAGACTGTGACTTCATTCCGATGTCAGAAGAGGAATCAGAGCTAATGGAGTCACGGCGTGGCCTCCGGCCTACCAGAGACTAGCAGGTGGCTGGTGCTGCAGTGAGGGAGGGTGCTGCAGGGCAGAGGCGAGTCCAACCCTCCCGCGGGGCCACAGGTCTCAGCAAGTGCGGCCCTGCAGTTTCCTGGTTCTGGGGGACTGCCCTGTGTGGGTGTGCAGGCAGGGCCAAGGAGGGCCATGCTGGAGGACCTGGGGCCTGAGGGGCTGGCCTTTGCCCGCGGGTGTGACCGTACCCTTGCTGATTTGGCCTCAGGATGACAACGCGGTACCCCCAGGCATGGAGAGCCTCATTAGCGCCCCACTGGTCAAGACCTCAGAAAAGGAGGAAGAGCAGGTGGGTCTCTGGTGGGGGCCGCCCCAGAGCTTGGGGGGGGGCTGGTAGGGGGCAGGGGCGGGGTACTCTGACCCCCGACCTGCCACCCCTGCCAGGACCTCATCATGTACAGCAAGTGCCAGAGGCTCTTCCGCTCTCCGTCCATGCCCTGCAGCGTGATCCGACCCATCCTCAAGAGGCTGGAGCGGCCCCACGACAGGGACCTGCCCATACAGAACAAGCGGAGGAGGAGCGTGACCCCTCCAGAGGAGCAACGGGAGGCCGAAGAACCTGTGGGTGCCCCCCTGGGGTGGGGCCGGGCAGCCACTGTCCAAGTCGACCCTGCCAGCCCTTGTTGGCCGGGTTTGTGGCAGAGGGCAAGGTGCAGGGAAAGAGGTGTCAGCCCCACAGGGCACTGAGGGGCAGCCTGGCTCCTGATCCTGGCCACCATCTACCCTGCAGAAAGCCCGTGTCCTCCGCTCCAAGTCCTTGTGTCACGAGGAGATTGAGACTATCCTGGACAGTGACCACCGGGAACTGATTGGGGATTACTCCAAGGTACCAGCAGTGGACCCTTGGGAGGCTCGACCCTTTACTGTGTGGCCCCCTGAGCTCAGCAGCTGCCTTGGTACCTCCTCCCCCCTGCCCGCCCCCAGCTTTGTCCTTCACAGCTTATTCTTTATTCTCGCCTAGACTCCTCTCTCCAGCTCTCCTTGGTCTCCTGACTCTACCCCAGATCTGTCTGGGGCATCAGTTGTGTTTCAACCTTGGAAAACCTTTCCAAACTAACGTTGTAGCTTGGAGCCTCCTCGGGTCTCATCCGGGGGGCTTGGCAGAGTGTGGAGGCAGGTGAACTCTTCTGTTCCCTTCTTCCCATCCAGGGGTTGTTCCCTGGATGTCAGACCCAAGAGGCGCTTCTTGGTTGCTATGGGAACCAGAGCTGAATTTGAAGGTCAAAGCAGGTGTGGCCTTCTGGGCTTGGGAAAGAAACTCCATCCTTCCCAGGCTCCGAGTCTTGCCAATTTCACCTTTTTTCTCCTTTCTCTCTCTTTCTCTCTCTCTCCCCTCTCCCTTTCTCAATCTCTCTCTCCCCCTTTCCCTTCAGGCCTTCCTTCTGCAGACTGTGGATGGGAAGCACCAAGATCTCAAGTACATCTCACCAGAAACGGTACTTGGGGATGAGCCATTCTCCAGGCACACTTGGGATGGCTGTTTGCCTGTTCACCTTCCTTGGGGATGGGCTGCAAGGCCAGACCGGTGGTAGAGTTGGGGTCAGCCCCCTCCTGCCAGCCTGACCTGCTGGGACCCACCTCTGTGGCCCACAGATGGCAGCCTTACTGGCAGGCAAGTTCAGCAACATCGTGGAGAGGTTTGTGATTGTGGACTGCAGGTACCCCTACGAGTATGAAGGCGGGCACATCAAGGTGAGGCGGGCTGATGGGGACAGGCCCTGAAGACCCACCAGTTCTGTCCTTCTGCGGGGGGGTGAATCCGTGGAGGGCGGCTGCACCCTCTATGGGGGAAGGATCCTGTCCAGTAAGAGGTGGAATCACACGTCTGAAAGGTGGGGACGGCATGGGGAGGGATAAGCCACCCAGCCCCAGGGCCGTGGCCTGACCTCCAGCTCCCCTGGCAGACTGCCGTGAACCTGCCCCTGGAACGGGATGCTGAGACCTTCCTGCTACAGAGCCCCATCACACCCTGTAATCTGGACAAGAGAATCATCCTCATTTTCCACTGTGAATTCTCATCTGAGCGCGGTCCCCGCATGTGAGTCAGCTAGCTAATGTCTGCTCCTGACCTTCCTGCCCAGGCTTTGGGGTGCTGGAATCATCTGATGCCCAAGAGTCTCGAGTCCAGCCCCAGTCCCTGCTAGATCTGGGCCTCTAGTCTCCTGGCATCTGGAGCAGACCTCACCCTCCCTTCCTGTGCATGGCACCCTCTTCCCACCTCTTCCCCATCCTTCCCATCAGGCCTTATGTCCACCCTCCATCCATTGTCACCACCCCTTCCCCTCAAGATCTGGTTCCAGGTCTCCAGCAGTGTCCTTAATATCCAAGGGCCCTGTCCCAGGCCTCAGTGATGCTCAGCCTTCCAGGGTTTGACTGATCTTTCCGTTCCCCACCTCTCATGCTCACCAAGTCTTCTCCAGACCTCCTGAACAGATCTCTCAAATTTTGTCTACTTCTGTCCTTTATGCTTCCCCCTTTGCTGTCCAGGTCAGTTATCTCTAACAAAGATTGTGAACTGCCTTGTAGAAACAACTGCCTTGATTTACCTCCTTCCTTTCATCTCTCCAACCTCCTCTGGATCCGGTAGCCAGATGATCTAAAAGCATTTTTATGGCTGACATTGCTGCATTCAAGCCTTCTGTAGCTCTCCAAGGCCCACAAAAGAGGGGGTGCAAAGAACAGGTCCCCTGAGGCATATCCTGCAACACCTCCCAGCTCTGACCCCCACACCCCTGCTGGTCCCAGGTGTCGTTTCATCAGGGAGCGTGACAGAGCTGCCAACGACTACCCCAGCCTCTACTATCCTGAGATGTACATCCTCAAGGGCGGCTACAAGGAGTTCTTCCCGCAGCACCCGGTACCATGGGTCGGGGTGGCTGAAGCCTTCGTGGGGGGGGCTGGACTGCAGGGAAAGGGCTCGGCCAGTGGGTAGCCCAAGGAGAAGGGAGGTTTCCTCTAAAAGTTCCCATTCCCCCATATTGACTGACCCGCCCATCCTGCCCTAGACTTTCTGTGAGCCCCAGGACTACCGGCCCATGAACCACGAAGCCTTCAGGGATGAGCTGAAGACCTTCCGCCTCAAGACCCGCAGCTGGGCTGGGGAGCGGAGCCGGCGGGAGCTCTGTAGCCGCCTGCAGGACCAGTGAAGGGCCAGCACCGGTCCTGCCTACCTTCTTGGCCTCACTGCCTGGGTGCCAGCCACCCGGGCGCCTGCAGGGCTGAGGGTCTGCTGGAGGCCCCAGCTGCCATCCAGGGGAAGGACAGTGAGGGTGTCCTGTGCATCTGCCCCCAGCCCCGATCCCCATGTCTCACTGCGATCATACTCCATATCCTCGTGCCACCCCCAACCCCAGCCCAGCCCCTGCGAGAGCCCAGCCTGTTGACTTGGTGAAACTGGATTAAGTCCAGCTCAAAGGAAGTATTTTGTGTCCAGCAGGAACCTTTTTGCTTTTTTTCCTTCCTTGTTTGAGTTAACCCTTTGTCTTGTGTCCAGAAAAGCACCCCCTCTTTCCTAGGCACTCTGTAAGCGGCTGGGGGAAAGTCCACAGCAGCCCCCCCACCCCGGGATGGGCCAAAGCAGAACCTCTCCCTGCCCGGGGCGTTGGCACTCTTGGGTGTGTCTGCCATGTTCCCTTTCTCTTCCTCTCTTTCCTGTCCTTCCACGTGAACACCTCTAGCACAAACAGAAGCTCTTACTCTTTCCTGTTTCAGTGTTACCTGCATGCTTGATTCATTCGTCTGATTTGTTGCCCATCTCAGGGTATGCACAGGCTGAGATTTAGGCTCCTCTCTCCACTTGGGGTTAGAGACTCCAAACATTAATTAGCCACTCAACCCTGGCTTCTGTTGCATCAGAAAGGGATGACCTCCTTGGGGGGCTGTTGGGCGAGGGCTAAGGTCTGCATCCTCAGCGCCTGGCAGCCCAGCCCCCACTGCTGTGAACTCCGGGGTCCGACTGGTCAGAACTTGCTGCTCTCTTGTTGTGGATGGACAGATGGACGAATGGATGGATGGTGGATGGATGGAGAGCCACGGATGCCCAATGTCCTGCACACACAAACTGCTGAGTGGAAGCATTTCAGTGAGCGTGACCATCTGCAGCAAGGATATATGTGTGTCTATGTCTGTGTGGACAAAATCTTTACACATTAAGGTTTGGAAATATTCAAGACGAAATGTCATGGAAGCAGTGAAGCCAAGGACAGAGCCACGTCTGGATTCTGAATCTCAGGACGTGTGGAGGGCTGTGCTTGAAGGCCCTGTTGACTCATCTGTTCAGGCCTTAGTTCAATAAAGCACTGAGCAAGCTGAGTAACCAGCATCGTGTCCTGTGGGCCTTTGACAAACCTTGGCAGACCCTGATGGTGGGATAGGGTGAGGACAGGTCAGCAGATGGGGGCCAGAAGACTCCTGTGGAGGTAGCCTCACATTTTCTTCCCCAAGGCAGCCTCACTTATCCTTCATGTAGCTACTCCAGCACCTCTGAACTCATCCTTCCTAAACTGCACCAGGAAAGCCAAAGTGACCCTGTCACTGCTCAAGAATTGTCAGTAGCTCCCCACTGCCCGCAGGGTAAACTAAGAAGACTCCTGGCATGGCCCTTTAGGACCTGGACCCTCCCCAGCCCCACTCTTCACCTCTTTTGACTCAAATCCCCATACCTTGTTCTTCACATTTCCTTCCTTTGCATCTGTTGCATTATCAGGAATGTTCTTCCCCATCTGTTATTCCTCCTTTGAGACTCAATTTCAAATGTCACCTCCTCCTAGAAGCCTTCCTTCCTGCCCCATCAGAGAAATGACTTTCCTCCATATCCCCAGCACCCAGCAGAGGTTCCACCACCTAGGAGATGCCAAGTTCAAGATCAAGAGAGTGGAAAAGGGCCAATCTGGGAGAGCTGGTCCCAGGCCCAAACCTGGTATCTCAGGGAATTCCCTCAGAATACCACTGCAGGGGACCCCGGCCCCCGAATGCGAGTCTGTGATTGTAGGGCTTCCTTTGCCCATGTACAAATACGTACTGCCTGATACAGAGTGCATACAATCCGTCAGTCATCATTACCACTTTCTGCCAAAGTTCATCTACCTTCTGAACTAGGCAGTGCCAGTGATTATTCACTCCATTTTGCAGATGGGAAAATGGAGGCAATTTCCTACCAGAGCAACAAGGGACTCCAGATTCCTAGGCTGAGTCTAAATGATGCTTGCCCTGTCTCCAGCTTTTCCCCCAAGATTCTTATGCCCAAAGGCTGGGGCTTCCCCCGCCCCCCCGCAACACACACACCCCTCCCACAAGGGCACAATGGGTGGGGGGTGTTGGGGTATGGCTTTGATGGTCTGAAGGTGCTGGGCCTTTGCTCAGGGAGGGAGGGGCTCTGAAAGCTCCAGAAACCCTCTCCATTAAGCAGGCAGGTGATACCAAGGACATTTATTTGGGTAAGTGGACTTGCCCCAGAAAAGGAAAAATATCTGTGTAGACCCCCGAGGAACAGGGAGAAACGGGGAGGGAGAGAGCCCTGGGCACTCTCCAACTGAGATTTGCCAGCTCCGCTCTGCTTACATGGTCTCGGGAAGCCCCCCCCCCACCTTCCTGATCATACAACAGAGGAGGAAGGCTGCGGGATGCTTGGAGATGGCATATGCTTGCCCCCAAGTCACACAGCAAATACAAGCCGAGCAAGCATTTCAGCTGCCTGGGATTCTCCCACTCCTCACCTCCTGCCTCTGTCCCAGCCAAGGGGGTGGGGTTAAGCTGCCTGGCTTCTGCTCTGGGTGTCCAATTTCCACTCCATGGGTCAGGATCAGGCCACATGGGGAGGAGGGAGCAATGGGTGCTGAGTGTCTAACAATGCCCAGGCTGTGTGCCAGGTGCTGACATCTGAGGCTACATCTGTCCCCATCATACCCCACCATCAGAATCATAGCTGTGGTCATGGGGCATTTAGACTGTTCCAGACACTTACTATACATATTGTCTCCTAAGCTTACCAGGTAGGTATATAGCTCATTTTGCAGGGGAAGATGAGAAGGGGGCAGGGAGAGGGTCTTGGTTAAGCCAGGAAAAAAAACTTTCCCCAGAGAAGGTCCAAGGAAATGCCAGAGGTTTGCCCCTCCAACTCAGGCCAGGACCCCATCTACTCCTGGGAAGTTCAGGGGATGGGGCAGAGGTGTTCCAATTCCTCCTCGCCCCCCCCACAAGAGAAGCTGTAACTTTCTTCCTGGATGCTCATAAAGGGGAGCAGATCAGGCAAGGAAGTGGTTTAAAAACCTGGGCTGCTGGCCAGTTTTAAAGGTTGTTTTGCTTGGGCGAGGGCGGGGCAGGAATTCCAGCCTGGGAGCAGCCGGGTGCAGCCTGCTTACATGGTTAAAGAGCTCCGTGGGGCCAGGCGCAGGCGGGGAGCTGGCCAAGTCAGTGGGCACTGGTGGGGTCTGGACATCATCTGAATTGCTCACTGGGTCACTTGTCATAACAGTTTTTAAAAACAGATTATTTTTAAGATTTTATTTATTTGTCAGAAATAGAGCACAAGCGGGGGAGAGGCAGAGGCAGAGGGAGCTCCCCCCACCACCACCCCGAGCAAGGAGCCTGATGCGGGACTCGATTCCAGGACCCTGGGATCATGACCTGAGCCAAAGGCAGCCACTTAACTGACTGAGCCACCCAGGTGTCCCTAAAAAAATGTTTTTAAATTGAAGAATAATCAACATTTCATCAAGGGCACAGATCTTAAGCATAGAGCACAGACCCAAGGAACCACCACATAGCTCAAGATACAGGACCTTTCTAGAATCCCAGGAGGGTCTGTCATGCTCCCTCCCCATTGCCTGCACTCCAAGGCTCCCCACTCTTCTGACCTCTATCACGGTGTCGTTTCTCCTGTTCTTGAGCTTCGTCCACAAGAAATCCTACAGTTCATACTCTTATGTCTGGCTTCTTCTTTTTTGTTTTAACATTTTATTTATTTATTTGACAGAGAGAGAGCACACAAGCAGGGGGAGTGGCAGAGGGAGAAGCAGGCTTCCTGCCGAGCAGGGAGCCCGATGCGGGGCTCGATCACAGGACCCTGGGATCATGACCTGAGCCGAAGGCAGACGCTTAACGACTGAGCCACCCAGGTGTCCATTATGTCTGGCTTCTTTCAGCATGATTTTGAGATTCATTTATGTTTCCTTCTGCAGGGGGTTTGTTCCTGTTCATTGCTGTATAATATCCCATCATACAGATATACTCCTAAATTGAATTATTCATTCTACATTTCTTTTCTTCTGGTTTTCACATTAAAAAAATTAAGATATAATTTATATGCAGTCAAATTCACCGATTTGAGTGTACGATTCTGTTCTGTGAGTTTTAACAAATACATGCAGTTGTGTAACCACCGTCACAATCAGGATTTAGAGCATTTTCATTCTGCCCTCGACAGATTACTTGGGATGATTTCAAAGGGTACTAGGAATATACCCAGGAGTGGAACTGCTGGGTCGCGGTGTGTTCCCTCAGCTTTAGCGTTTTCCCCGTGGTTGCTATAATGTTACCTTCCCACCAGCAGAGTCTGAGAGCTCTAGTTGCTCCATATGCTCAGCAAAATTGGCAGGTTTTAATTTCTCTTAGCCAGAAAATCCGATTGTTGTATGTAGCAAAGAGCTCTCTTCAGTGCTGAACCTACACGCTATGGGGTGGCAGAGGCAAGGGTTCAAGCATTATAAACCCAGCTTGTTTTCTGACTCTCCTATATGGAAATCTTAGTCTTCAGTTTTTCCTCAAGTCAGATTCTTTAAAAAGTTAAAGTGACTCTTTGGAGTTAATTGGCTGGATGTCACTGGCTTGAATCCGTCCGCTGACAACAGCTCACAGCCTTCTAGAAAACTTGGGATTTCTAAACAGTCTTCATCCTTGGAATTGAACACAGAGGCACCCACTTTCCAGAGGCGAGAAAACTGTTGGTGCAGAAAGGAGGGCTGTTTAGACAGGGAGGTCCACGGCCTTGTGGAATCTGGAAACAATCAGGAGAGGGAAGTTGAGTAATAATGATGGAGAAGTTGCTGGTCTACGGCCAGGAGTCATGCCTTGAGAGAACACTGTAGGATGTGGACTTGTTCACAGCCCATTGTTCAGAGAAGACAGCTGGTTATGGGACAGAAGGTAAGAAGCATTCCCACCCAACCCACACAGGGATTTGTGGGGTGCCAGGGGCTGCCCCTGCCCCACCTAGCCTGCACCCGCACACGCCCCTGGGAGGGGGTGGCTGCGAGGCTCTGAGTCAGCGGGGCCTGGGGCAGCGGGAGGGGAGGGAGCCTCACGTGGCTGGGTTTGAGCCGCCTCGTGGGGCCTCCTGGCCGTCAGCCCTGAAGGAAGCGCGGCTGTTTGAAAGGACGAATCACACATGCCCTCATCCTCCTGGAACCCAGCCAAGACAGCTTCCATGGGGCCCCGGGGCTCCCTGAGGGTGGGATGGAGCTCCCAGGGTTGGGTTGTAGAAGGTAAGAAGGGCTGGGGTTGGAGGAGGCTTATGGCCTTCTGGAGCTGGGAGCAGGGCCTGAGCCAGCCCCTGGGGTGACTGTGAGGGGACAAGGGAGAAGGGAACACACCAGGGGAAGGGAGGAGGCAGCCTAAAATCTATTGACATGCACACCTCCCTTAGCACATATATAACATCAGGAAAGTTACTTGATCTCCCTGTGCCTCAATTTCCACATCTGTAAAATGGGGATTGTAAAGCCCCTCCTTCAAAGCCCCTTGCGGTTTGGATCAGAAGAGTTAGTGTATGTAAAGCACTCAGAACAGAACCTGTCTACAGCAAGTGCCATACAAGAGTCTGCTAGAGCTGTTATGACTTAGGGCCAGTGTGAGGATTACAAGATCAGACAAGTAAAAAGGAGGAGCCTGAAGACAATTAAAAGAGAGGGGTCCAGGCTGAGGGTTTCCTCCCTTTCTGCACATGGGCAAGCCTGGGTGATGGGTTGCAGGAGAAAAGCCCAGCTGTTTTGTGTAGGCTGGTGGCCTACTGCACCAGTCCGGGTAGCAGTTAGGAAGCTGTGTAAGGGGATGTGGTGGAGACAGAGGAGGAAGCCATCTGTGTGCCTGGTGGGGGGCTGCCGCACAGGGCAATGCCATCTCTGAGGTGGCCTAGGGAGGAGGAGGGGGACGAAAGGCCAAGACTTGTCTGACTTTGGTCCCCTTTATTCTAGGGCAACCTAATCTCAGCCTGCCGGGATTCTCAAAAAAGCAGATCCTTTCTTCTTAGTTTACTGCTCTACTCTTTAAGAAATAGCTAGACATCCTAATCAGGGAGTCATTCAAAAAATCCACTGCCTGGGGCTGACAGATTCCACCCAACTGCCCTCCCGACATCCAGAAGAAGGTGGTTGCTCGACTAGTCTGGCCTGAGGACCCAAGGTCTGTAAAGATCATCAGTAAGGGTTTCCAGCTGTCAAAAACTAATGGGGCTGTCTCCAAGGAGTGAGCTCCCTGTCCTTGGAGGTGTGTAAGCAGGACCTGGGGGTTGGTCCTGATGTCCAGGAGAAGCAGCAGAACTTCCCAAGCCAGACTGCCCACCAGCGATTCAGGACACTGCTGTGGCTTGGGTAGTTGGGGAATGGAACCTGCTTTCCAAATTGAATCAGTGTCAGTCACTGCACACATCGCATTGGTGAGCACCAAGGGGTACTGGAAAAGGGGCATTGTGGGGTAGGCCTCGATCTGACGTGGGCAGACAGCTGTGGAGGGTAGGAGTCTGGGGAAGGGGCCAATGCAAGAGGCTGTAGGCATACCAGCCCCCCACCCCAATTCAGAGGACCCCTGAGAAAAGCACGGCTGGGGAGTGGGGTGATGGGCACCTCTGTCCACAGCCAGAGGGAGGGGAGGGGAAACGACAGGAAGGTGTGGTCCCCAGCCACTTCTAGACAGGTTGGCCAGGCCTTAAATCCAGCTACTTGCTTCCAGCTCCTCTAATTTTTTTTTTGTAGTGCTTTGTTTAATTTTACTTTTCTTCCTTCTCTACTCAGTTTCTGTCTCTACCTCTCTCTCTCTCTGTCCATATCCCACAAACCCATGTCTGGACCCCACTGTATGCCTGGCCGGCCGCAATCTATAGGGTAACCACTATGAAAGCCTCACATAAGAACATGCAACACCTGCTACCTCTATCACACTCAGACTGTGCCATTTTGTCTTCAGGGCAGGTCTGATAACTCTAAGAAGCACCGGGACTCCCATCAGACCAGAAGGCCCCACCTGCTCTCCAGTGCTGACCAACACCTCTCTGACACCTTTTCCTATCCTGCCTCTGTATTAATGGTTGTCAACATTTATTGACTTACTGAGTGCCTACCACATGCCAGGCAACACCCTGACCTCTTCACATGCTGCCTCACTTAGGAATGAATTAGTCTGTAGGTCACAGCAACCGCACACAGCTGTTTAGCAAAGTCAACATGTGTGCTCTTCCCTCAGCAAGAAGGCTCTGCAGCATCTTGGGGGACCCAGGTTCCTTCCTGCCTTGCTGTCCTCAGCACAGAGCTTTTGTCCTGGAAGGCACAGGTTGGCTGAGGGCTGCAAAAAGTCAGGAATGGCACCTGACTCTGCTCTGCTATTTATCAGGACACCACCTCCATCTGGGTCTTCCACAGCCCTCCATGGTAGTGGCTCAGGTTAGCTTCTCACTGCTGTCTCCTTCACATACCTCACACAAGGCCAGCCAGCCCCTCAGTGGCCTGGGACTTGGAGTGGATTCACTGCCCAAGGAGTGGACAGGGGCTAGAATACTGTGTTCCAGATGCCAGGTGGCCCCAAGCAACCAGAGCCCTCTGCCAGCTCTCTGCTGTAATCAGCTAGCAGACTCGGTTCTGGCTGAGAGTGATAGGGACCAGCAACCAGGAACTGAGCCAACATGACATGACCCCCAGCCTTGTGACTGAGTCCCCACACCGTCCCTGGGCCTGCCCTTCCCATCTACAAATATATGTATGTGCTGTACCTGTGGTCAAAATGCCCACATGCCCTGGCCCACCCACTGGCCACCTCCTCTAGCCTTCCTTCAGTGTCCCCCTGCCCACGTCCTATGGTTAGAGGGGCCCAGAATACATGCCCTGCCCTTGGAAGGGTCCTGGCTCCAGGGTCCCTGCCTGAGCTGCCCTGCCCTTCATTTCTTCAGTCACCAAGAAGAAATGGCCCTGGGGAAGGAGGATGAGTACCATAGCCTGGGTATGCTCCATGGGAAACATCACCACCACAGGCAGACCCTCAACAATGGGTGCAAAGGGGGCAACTGAATGCTAATGGGCAGTCCAGGCAAGACGGTTTCCCCTAAGTTTTGGTCTGAGCACATTTTGAAGGGCAAACGAAGGGTAGGAAAGGGCATTCCAGGCTGAGGGAACAGCCAGTGTGGAGGCTCTGAGGCACAGAACACTGGGAATCTTGAGCCGTTCACATGCCAAGAGGTAAAAGAGAATGTAGGCAGTGAGGCTCATGACAGACCTTGCAGGGCCCCAAACACCTCTGGGCTGAGCCTCTAATTGGGGCTATTATCCCACCGCTTGGCTCTGGAGGCTGGTGCCTGGCAGTGCCCCTTTCAGTCTTAAGTAAGTCTCTTCACTATACTTTTGATGGCCTCCCTCAAAGAGGGGTCACCTTGTCAGAAGCGGGAATATGAAAGGAAAAACTGGTCAGCCTGCTAAACCCTACGGGGCTTCACTGGGCCCAACGAAGTGACTCACCTGCCAGGGACACACGGCTGGTGACAGGGGTGGGTTCAAATTTTAATCGTTCTACTCCAAAACGAAGCCTGGTCTTAACCCGCTGTGGGAATCCACAACCCCAAACCCTCCCCCACCAACTGCCTAAACATGCATCTTTCCCCTAAAGTCACAATTTCCACAAGTAAAGCCCAGGCATCTGCATTTTAACAGGCACCCCAGTGACTCGCACGCATACTGGCCAGTTCGAGAACGGGCCCTGCACTTTTAGGCCCCACGAGCCTCGGCCCCCAGGCCTTTTCCGGAAGGTTCACACGCCGGGCCGCTGCGCCCCCTCGCGGTCGCCGGGGGCGGTGGCCTGGGGCGAGGCTGGTCCAGGCCTCCGAGCGGGACCCCTAACGCCGGGTCTGGGAATAGCCCGCGGGGCCCCGCTGGGAGTTCGAAGCAAGGGGTCTTTGGTCGGAAGGCGAAAGCCGCCCGTGCCGGGGGTCCAGGCGTCAGAACACCACCCCTCCCCACTCCCGGAACAGTACAACTGACGTGACCCGACGTGGGGGCCTCGCCCTCGCCCTCGCCCTCGCCCCCGCCCCCCATGCGCGCGTCAGCTCGTGCGCGCGCCCGCGACTGGTGTGCGCAGGCGCCCGGGAGCCGCGCAGCCGCCATTGCTCTCCTGCGGAGTGGAGCGGCCTGTTAGCCGAAGTCCGCGGGCAGGAAAGGAAGGGTATGACGCCAGGAGGACAGCGGCCCCGGGGCTGAAGGGGCAGCACACTCAGGGCGGGGTGCTCTGCTTAGGTCTGTTTGACTGGAGCAAGGAACTACAACCCCCTAAATGCACTGCGCCGCAGGCTGGCGCGAGGCAGTGACGTGAGGGTTTTGGTTGCTACCATTTCTCGGGGGGGGGGGAGACGGTGGCGAAGGCTGATGACGCGCTCTTCGTGAGGCTGGAGGGTCACCGGAGGTCAGCCCCGGGTCAGCGGGCTGCCGGTCTCAAAGCGCCTTCGCGAACCTTCCGTGCTTGACCAATTTAAACGGACTACTTACCCTTAATTACAGATCCGGATATTTGCTTCCTGTGTGCCCCGCTGCCTCCCCACCCCGGGCCGGCAACTGAGCCAGGCGGACGCTACTGTTAGTAGTAGTATCGTTATTTAGTAGACTTTATTTTTAAGTAATCTGAAACTTGTAGAAAACTTAAGGAGTTTTCTTATAAAGAACTACCTTACACCCTTTGATAATTAAGTTAGCCGCAGCTACGATGCCGCTTTACCTGTGTATTTAGAGGTACTTCAGTGTGTATTTTCTAAAAACGAGGACATTCTCCTACATCCAGAATCAGGTAACATTGATCAATTACCTAAAATGTTTCCAGTTGTCCTAATAATGCTGTATGTTGAAACTACCCTTTTCTTGGCTGGGGACCCCATCACAGGTGCGTTCAGCTGCCCTGTCTCCTTAGTCTCAGTCTGGAGCAGCTCCCCGGCGTCCCTTGACTCTCATGACTTTGACACTTTTGAAGATTCCTGGCCCTTTGTTTTGTAGAACCGGCTTTGGGGTTGCCTGAGATCTCTTCACCCTTTGACTCTGTTGTGGACAGAAGTGCTGGGGACCAGACGCCATTATTCAGAGGCAGGGAGTGCGTCTTGGGTGGTGGAGGGGGACCAGTGACCAACCACAGCAGCCTCCGGACATGCTCCCAGGTTTTGTGGTTGCCTGCGCTGCTGGGCTTTCACACTCATCTCACCGAGGTCTCTGGCTTCCCTGTAGTGCCGACCCGGAGCCATGGTCCACGCTTTCCTCATCCACACCTTGCGGGCTCCACAGGCCCAGGACACGGGCCTTTGCCGAGTGCTCTACTCCTGCGTCTTTGGTGCCGAGAATTCACCCGATGACCCACGACCACATGGTGCTGAGCGGGACAGGCTCCTCCGAAAGGAGCAGATTTTGGCTGTGGCCAGGTAACACAGGCTTTCGTTGAACACGTGTCTGATTGTGATAGGTTTTGTGGGTGGGGGGGGTACAGAGAATCAGACTAAAAAGCAGAAAGTTTGAGTAGTGTTTCCACAATCATCCACAGTTGTTCAGAACTATGTGAGAAGGGGTTAAAGAAATAATAATGCTATTGTCATCATCATTACAATTATAGCTAGCATTAATTGAGCTTATACCTATGTGCTAAGTGTTCTGAGCATTTCATGTATATGAACTCATTAATTCTTTTAAGTCTATTGAGATAGATACAGTTATTATCCCCACCTTACAGATAAATAAACTGAGGTACAGGCACAGGAACTTAACCTGCCCAAGGTTTTGCAGCTAGAACATGGCAGAGCTGGGATTTGAGTGTAGGCAGGCAAACCTTGGAACAGATTAAACATGCTTTGCAGTGCAGGACTTCTCAGGGCTCTTAGTATATGTGTAGGTTTTATGAATCCCTAAGGAGGAGAGAGAATGTGGTACATGGGAGCTCTGAGCCCAGAGCCTCCTGAAAGCCTGGGATCCACAGAGAATAGTTTGGGAAACACTGTTTCAGATGTGGTGGCTGGCCTTGGACCTTCCCATCCCAGACCCAGATGGAGCCAGCAAGTTCCAGAATCTCTTTGCCTCTCTGCATTCTGTGGCTGGTGGGGGGGGGGGGGGGCAGGCAGGGGATTAACATTCTGGGGCAGCCCTGTGCTAGTCTTTTGCCGTCCCTTTTTTCCTCTGGGTCTCCACCCCCCTCCCATGGCACAGAAAACCAAAGGCCTTTAAAACCAGCCTGTGCACAGCCCAAATCAGAAGATGATTCAGGAGGGATCAGAGTGTGATTTCAAAAGCCTAAATGGCCAAGTGGAAAGTCTTTTTTGTTTGGATTGGGTTGCAGGGTGGGACGGGGGGTGGAGAGGTTGGACAGCCCAGCTGAACATGGCTTTTACTTCTCATGGCTTGCTTTTCTTTATGTTAGGGAGGCCTCTGTGAAGCTGGTGGGGGCAGGGTCTTTTTCCCCTGGTGCCCTTCCCTGGCCCAAGGGGCTGTGTTCAAAACTTGCCTTCTCATGAACACATGGAGTGAAACGGTTCAGGGCCTGGAGGCAGGAGCCTGGATTCCTGTCATGGCTCATGCTTCTGCTCTGTGGTCTTATAGTCTCTCTGGGGCTTAGTTTCTACATCTGAGATAATGGAGTTAATAGCAGTTCTAAGGGTGGTCATGAGGATGACAGAAGTCAGTGACCCACCCACTCTCCCCAGGCAGGTGGAATCCATGTGCCGGCTGCAGCAGCAGGCATCTGGCCGGACCCCCATGGACCTGCAGCCTCAGTCCTCAGATGAGCCAGTGCCCCTGCATGAGGCCCCCCTTGGGGCCTTCCGCCTGGCAGCAGGGGACCCTTTCCAGGAGCCTCGGACAGTGGTATGGCTGGGCGTGCTCTCATTAGGCTTCGCCCTGGTGCTGGATGCCCACGAGAACCTGCTACTGGCTGAGGGCACACTCCGGCTGCTGGCACGCCTCCTCCTCGACCACCTCCGGCTGCTGACCCCCAGCACCAACCTCCTGCTTCGGGCTGATCGCATTGAGGGCATTCTCGCCCGCTTCCTGCCCCATGGTCAACTGCTCTTCCTTAATGACCAGTTTGTCCAGGGTCTGGAGAAGGAATTCAGTGCTGCGTGGCCCCGCTAACCACTCCCTGGGATGGGACTTCCTGAGAGGGCAAGGAGGGAGGACAGGGACGGATGGACACACACACAGCCAGGTGAAGCTTGGCATCGGCCTCC
Organism: Halichoerus grypus; assembly: GCF_964656455.1. Taxonomy (NCBI): domain Eukaryota; kingdom Metazoa; phylum Chordata; class Mammalia; order Carnivora; family Phocidae; genus Halichoerus; species Halichoerus grypus. The sequence goes on along the minus strand of NC_135721.1, from coordinate 109,512,816 downwards.
TTCCCAGCCTGCTCCCAGCCTAGGTGTGGTACCACACCCAGGACAAGTGGACACCACAAGCTGGCAGGAAAGGGGGCTGGGCGAAGGGTGGTGGGGAGGAATCCCAGAACATCTTGTGCCTGGAGGTGCCATGTGACTCATTCATACTGCTGCAGTGGGCCAGCCCCACCTGTCCTTGACCCCAGTTTCTCCCGTCTCCGGCAGCCAGCCCCCAAAACAGTCCAGCAGTTGCTAGTGTTGGAGCATGAGGAGCGGAACTCAGCCCACTTTCTCCTTCCAAGCCCACAGTCATGGCAGTGCAAAGGGAATCTGAGACTCCCAGGGTGGGGGAGCTGGCTGCAGCCTTTGCACCCACTTAGGCAATGTTATCAACAAGGATTTTGTCAGTGAGGGCCTGTTCGGTGTCCAGCCCCACTGTAGTTCCCAAACGTGTCATTCATTCAGCAGGGGGATTCTGTAGCTCATTTTGGGCGCAGCCCTTGCCCACCAGGCAGCTTTGAGATAATCACAGGTTTCCTTCGTCTGCAGGGAGAGAAGGTACCATCAGGTGGGTGCAAGAGGTCTGGCCAGGATGAAGTTGTCTTTCTCGTTTTGAATTAAAAGCACTGATTGTATGATTTCATGCTCCCGTTTCTGTAAGTTTGGCTAATGCATATTTGCTTTGATGAGTACTTGCCTCTTTATATGGCCCTGAGCTGGGTACCCAAGCCTTCATGGTCAGAGATGCCCCCAAGAAGCATCTTGGGAGGTTTTCACCTCTCGTGCCCCACATCACCCCTGTCTCTGTGTGCCTCCTTTGGATGGTAGCACTTGTTTTCTATACCAAAATGTGGTGGGTTGGTTTGGATTTCTGAGAAGCAGAGTCTGAGATAAGGATTAGGTACAAGCAGTTTATGTGGGAGGTGATCCCAGGAAGCATTGGAAGGGGAGGCAATCCATACAAATACATTATCAAGGGTGTGTAGGGCGCTTCGTGCCTCTGGGGACCTGTAATACAACAGTCACCTCTGAATGACCTCAGGGGAGGGGTGAGGGGCTGTGGATGTTTGTCTGCCATTCCCTTCAGTCAGTGGTTGTGAGTTGGTCCTAGGGCAAATTCCCTGGCTCTTCCTGCCCCCAGAAAAGGGCAGTGTGGAGTTGGGCCTGGCTGCACAATGGTCAAGCCCAAAGAGGTGTGCCTAGGGCACCAAACTCCTATTAAGAGTCTTTAATCAGGGGCGCCTGGGTGGCTCAATTGGTTAAGCGACTGCCTTCGGCTCAGGTCATGATCCTGGAGTCCCTGGATCGAGTCCCGCATCGGGCTCCCTGCTCGGCAGGGAGTCTGCTTCTCCCTCTGACCCTCCCCCCTCTCATGTGCTCTCTCTCTCATTCTCTTTGTCTCAAATAAATAAATAAAATCTAAAAAAAAAAAGAGTCTTTAATCAGCAGCTCTAGTGGTGGTTTAAAATGATTCTGCTGGAAAAAGCCTCTGTTTACATCTGTTTTCCATGATCTGAATGTTACTTGTGAGGTGTGGCTTTCTTGCACAGGAAAAATGAGCCTCCTAGGTGGTCAGGGTTCAGGTTTTGGCCCCACCATGCTTGCCAAGCACCAGTTGCCTTTTGGCACCCAGGAAGGACCCACCCACACCCACGCAGACAGCACCTGTGATCAGGGTTTTGCTTTCCTGAGTCTGCAGCCAATGCCACCAGCCGTGTCGTGTTTTCTACCATCACCATTGGGACAAGGCTGCCTTCTCCATCATAGGCGCCACAAATCACCCTCTGACTCTGAAGACCTTGAGGGACCTTACTCTGTGTGTGGCAAGTCATGCCTCTGGAAGTGTCCCTCAGATCCCTAGTGGGACACCTCTGCTCCATACAGTCTGCTCTCTTGGGCTGCCCCTTCCTTCACTCCAGGTTAGTGGTCCTGGTGGAGTGCCCGTGTTCTTACAAGAACAAGCCCCTCTCGCTTTGTTTGAAGAGCCCAAGTTTGGCTGGTCTGAAACCTTTCTGCCTATTTTTCTAACCAGACTTGAAGAGGGTGAGGCCCTGCTCCCCTGGAAGCTGTGGGAAATTGGGGTTAGGTGGGGCTGGTATCCTTGGTTCCTGTCAGGTGGAGGAAATGGGTGTGCAGAGAATGGCAGAGACTGAGTCCCTGCCCTGGGACTGTTGAGCTCCTGGTTTCTGTTCCAGATGCCCAGTTAGTACGTGGGTTTCCTTAATCCTGAGAGCTTGCCCATTGCTGTTTCCATATATTCCCACTTTTGCCCCAGCATCTCTGAGCCAGGTTTCTGCCACAACTTCTTATGCTTACGTCAGGTTCATCAAAGCTGCCTAGGTGCTGTTTAGGGTGCGAGATGCTCCCTAGAGTCCGGGAGACACCTGCGCACAGACGCCTGCAAAGTGGCACGGGTTAAGGATCACTAAATTGATCCAAAGTGCTCTACATGTCCCAAGGCTTTTCTCCTCTGTTTATCTCCTAGGAGTTTTATTGTTTTGTGTTTTACATTTAGGTCTATAATCCATGTTGAGTTAATTTTTGTGAGAAGTATAAGTTCTGTGTCTACACTGATTTTTTTGCATGTGATGTCCAGTCATTCCAGCATCACTTGTTGAAAAGACTGTATATTTGCTCCATTGTATTGCTTTTGCTACTTTGTCAAAGACCAGTTGACTGTATTTACGGGGGTTTATTTCTGGGCTCCCTCTTCTGTTCCTTTGATCTATTTCTCTATTGCTCATAACACACTGTCTTGATTACTGTAGCTTTACACAGTAGTAAGTCTGAAAGGCAGGTAGTGTCAGTTCTCTAACTTTGTTCTTCTCCTTCAATAATGAGTTGGCTGTTTTGGGTCTTTTGCCTCTACATATAAACTTTAGAATCAGTTTGTCAGATCCACATAATAACTTGTTGGGAATTTGATTGGGATCGCATTAAATCTGTAGATCAAATAGATGAAGTTGGGAAGAACCAACATTTTGACAATATTGAGTCTTCTGATCCATGAACAGGGAATAATATCTCTCCACTTATTTTGTTCTCCTTTGATTTCTTTCATCAGTTTTGTGGTTTTCCTCATATAGCTCTTATACCTATTTTGTTAGATTTATACCTAAGTTTCATTTTGGGGGAGTTAATGATACCTGTGTAAACAGCAATATATTTTTCATTTCAATTCCATTTGTTCATTGTTGGTAAAGAGGAAAGTGAATGACCTTTGAGTATTCTATGTCCTACAACCTTGCTGTGGTCATTTATTCGTTCCAACAGTTTTTTCTTCGGAATCTTTCATATTTTCTACATGGGCAATTGTGTCATCTGTGAACAGATAGAGTTTTATTTTTGCTTCCTAATGTATATAGCTTTTATTTCCTTTTCTTGTCTTACTGAGTAAGTAGCACTTCCAGGACAGTGTTAAAAAGGAGTGGTGAGATGGAACATCCTGTTCTTGTTCCTGATCTTAGTGGGGAAGCTTCTAGTTTCTTGCCATTAACTATGTTGACTGCAAGGGGCGCCTGGGTGGCTCAGTTGTTAAGCGTCTGCCTTCAGCTCAGGTCGTGATCCCAGGGTCCTGGGATCTAGCCCCGCATCGAGCCCCGCATCGGGCTCCCTGCTCTGCGGGAAGCCTGCTTCTCCCTCTCCCACTCCCCCTGCTTATGTTCCCTCTCTCGCTGTGTCTCTCTCTATCAAATAAATAAATAAAATATTAAAAAAAAAAAACTATGTTGACTGCAGATTTTTGTAGATATTGTATTAAGTTGAGGAAATTCCCTTCTATTCCTAGTTTGCTGAGAGTTTTTATCATGAATGGGTGTTGGATTTTGTCAGATGCCTTTTCTGCATCTATTTTATGATCATATGATTTTTCTTCTTTAGTCTGTTGATGTGATGGCTTACATTAACTAATTTTCAAATGTTGAACCAGCCTTGCATATCTGGGATAAACCCCACTTGGTCGGTCATGGCATGTAATTCTTTTTATACATTGTTGGATTCTGTTTGCTAATATTTTGTTGAGACTTTTACATCTATGTTCATGAGCAATATCGGTCTGTACTTTTCTTTTCCTATAATATCATCTGGTTTTGGTATTGGGATAATGCGTGCCTCCTAGAATGAGTTAGGAAGTATTCCCTCTGCTTCTGTCTTCTGGAAGAGATTTTAGAGAATTGGTATATTTTCTTCCTTAAATGTTTGGTAAAATTACCACTGAACCCATCTGGGCCAGCCTTGACTTTTTTTAAATGTTTATTTTATTTTATTATATATATTTTTAAAGATTTTATTTATTTATTTGACAGAGAGACAGCGAGAGAGGGAACACAAGCAGGGGGAGTGGGAGAGGGAGAAGCAGGCTTCCCACTGAGCAGGGAGCCTGATGCGGGGCCCCTATTTTATTTTATTTTAAAGATTTTATTTATGTATTAGAGAGAACATAAGCAGGGGAAGGGAGAGGAAGAAGCAGACCCCCCTGCTGAGCAGGGAGCCCGACCTGGGACTCAATCCCAAGACCCTGGGATCATGACCTGAGCCAAAGGCAGACACTTAACCAACTGAGCCACCCAGGCATCCCCTGAATTATATCTTTAATAGCTATTGTATTTCATTGTTTTTGTTCCCTTCAGGGATTCCAATTAAGTACTAGTTGGCTCTTCTTTGCCTGTTATCCGTGGCTATCTTTTCTCTCCCTAATCCTTTTAAAAAATTATTACTGTTGGGGGTGCCTGGGTGTCTTAGTCCATTAAGTGTCTAACTCTTGATCTCAGCTCAGGTCTTGATCTCAGTGTTGTGAGTTCAAGCCCTGCCTTGGGCTCCATGCTGGGCCTGGAGCCTACTTAAAGAAAAAAAAAAAGTAAAAAGAAATTATTATTGAAGTGTGATTGACATACAATGTTACATTAGTTTCAGGTGTACAGCAGAGTGATTCAGCCCTCCTGTACTACGCATTGCTCCCCACAGGTGCAGTCACCATCTGTCACCATACACGTTGTTAACAATGTTATTGACTGTATCCCCCATGCTGTACTTCTGATCTCCGTTGACTTAATGTATTTTATAACTGGAAGTACCTCTTAATTCCCTTTATCTATTTCACCCATCCCTCCACCTCTTAATCCTTTTAACATGGCAGATCCCAGAAAGCATGGAAAAAGAAAAAGGACTTCCTGAAGCTGTATCTCTTATTTTCCATGAGGTAGGAACTGCAGGCAGAGGCCCCGCTGGACCCGGTTCAGCTTAGCCTAGGAGAGAGCCTGCAGACTATGAAGTTCATGAGGCTCACCTGTGTGACTCAGACCTCTACCCTCTGGATGGTTCCAGGTCCTCCACCCTGTGGAGTTGGTGCATCCATAAATGTTGCAATGGCAGATGCATGAGCCCTCAGCCCACTTGCAGTGGGACACTCAGCACTGCCCCAGAGCATCGTACGTGTCTCTGAGTCTTCTCTGCTTCTGTGGTGGTGTCAGGCTCACTTGGGTCTCAAGACATGCGGCTCCTCTCTTCTCTCTGTGGTGCTTTGTCTGCCTGGACTCAATACATGTTCTTTCCCTTGATGCCACCTCGTATCAGGCATTTGGGTGTAGCAGACTTTTACTAAAGTTTGGGGAGGATAGAGGAGAGTTATTTTAAAGAACAAAGAACAAAAAACTTAAGATTGATTGTTAGACATTCCTATTCTCTGAATATCTAGACCATTCCCCCCCAAAGGGGTCTTCTTACTCCTAGCTCCTCCTGGAGCCTCAGCCTCCCATCAACTTTCAGGCTGCTCCCTTCTTTCTTTTTTATTAAAAATTGGTTTTCTTTCTTTTTATCATAAAATACATATAACATAAAATTGACCATTTTAACCATTTTTAAGTGTACAATTTAGTGGCATTAAGTACAGTCAGAACATTGTTTCTAGCATGTTTTCATCATGTGAAGCTGAAACCGTGTGCCCATTAAGTAGTACCTCCCCATGCTTCCTTCTGCGCGCTCTGTGCTTAGTAGCCTTGTTTCATTCGTGTTCATTCCCCCCTGTCCTGTTCATACTGAGCAGAGTAGGGCCTCATCCCCTACTCAGCTTGGCTCCAGGCCTGCCTGTTGATGACATACCTGTGCCCACTTGAAAAAGAGAAAGAAAAAGACTGTTCTGGGTCTCCATCTGCAGCAACTCAAAGCACATTTTCAATTCTGCTTTGAACTCACAAACTCTTACAGGACATGATTAAATTCTCAAGCAAGAATCCCTTCCCCACTAATGTTTGTAGGCTGGAGGGGACCATAGAAAGAGCTATCCTTCCAGACATGAATTATATATACCCCTTAAAAAGCAGATATAGCTGTTCTAACTTTTTATCAGTTTTCTCCACCCTCCCCCATTACATATGTTTATTTTTGTGTTACTTAGTTTAATGTTTCTTTTTCCCATCAGGTTGTGACCTCCATCCAGGAGGATTCACATTGTGTCTCTTGTTTTCCACAATTAAACGTAGCACCTGGCACATAACAGGCACCCAAAATATATTAAACAAATGAATGGATGAATGGGTGAATGAGTAGGTGTTTTATAGGAGACCCTTGGGGCCAGGGACTCTGCAACATCACCATGTAACAACTTCTTTCTCCTGGGAAGCAGATAGAAACAACACACTGCCTCTGTTATCTCTCAAGGATGGTATACCCAGGACCACTCGTCCCTTTCCCAGATGATAAGCTGCTTGTTACAGCAAAGGGAGCAGTGATGTAGCATTTGCAAGTATCCTGCTACGAGCTCCTGGTTTCAGAACTTAGGCTGGGTTGCTTTCTACATTGCTGTTAAAGGGAAGGAATGATCTTTCCCTTCAGTGTACTCAAAGAGGTAAGCGTTTTGTTTGGGTGTTAGCACAGGCCTATGATTTCTGCCCCAGGGAAAGGTGAGTAAAAGAGTGGCCAGAACTCCTCCTCTGCCTGAAAGAATCGCCTGGGTTTATGAAGCCTGGCAGTGGTCAGAGTAACACCTTCTATGTCCACCCCAATGATTCAGGCCACAGCAGCTTGAGGGCCCAGAAATCTTTGGCCCAGCAAAGATTCTGCCTTCAGCCCAGCATTTACTCTCTGGGGATTGCTTGGGGTGGATACTTGATCAAAAGTAAAAGGACATTAAAACCCCTTGACAAATGTTTGTTTCGGTAAATAAGATATTTAAGTGGCATTATGCATAAATGATAATCTGAGGTATCTCCTCGTGATACGAAAACATCCATCATTTCTTTTAGTGACCACGTCTCAGATTCTGTTGATACCATTGTCGCTTGTGGCCAACATTTAAAAAGGAAGGAAATTACAAAAGGCAATTTTGGAACTGAGGGATGATGGGTATGTTCATTATCTTGATTGTGATGATGGTTTGGCAGGTGTACACGTATGTCAAATCTCATCAGATTGTACACTTTAAATATGTGTAGCTGTCAGGAGATACAGAATCCCACCAACAGAAAGAGCCCTGGGTGCCCACTGAGAAAGAGGAAATGTTGTGTAATAGTTCAATGACTGTATTTCAGTATAATTGGGATTTTTGGGTAATCCTATGTATTTTTAAATTCCATTAAAAACACTACTCTGGCCTCCGGACTTTACCAGACAATCCAAGGAGTCATTGGCCTGAACCAGGTTAAACACCCATGCTCTAAAGAAACAGAATAGCCTTATACATGAGATGACACCCTTGTGTTCTGGCCTACAGGGCCTCTTGTACAGGCCAGTCCCCATCTGGCTGCCCCAGAAGGAAGCCAACCAGGGGATGTGCACAGAACTTCCCGGTGCTTTTTATTGCCTCGTTCTTTTTTTTTTTTAAGATTTTATTTATTTGACAGAGACAGCAAGAGAGGGAACACAAGCAGGGGGAGTGGGAGAGGGAGAAGCAGGCCTCTTGCTGAACAGGGAGCCTGACTCGGGACTCAATCCCAGGACCCTGGGACCATGACCTGAGCCGAAGACAGACACTTAGTGACTGAACCACCCAGGTGCCCCTTATTGCCTTATTCTTAATGCAAACAATGTTCACCAGACATTAGAGGAAAGACTGCCAACGCAAAAAAGAAACTAAGCAAACAGCAAAAAATGGCTTTAGAGGAAAACCATGCAGGGAACAGTAGAAAAAAAAATTTTTTTTAAGCTTCTCTAATTACTATTCTCAGTAATTAGATTCAAGAAGATCTCACATCCATAAGGTTTGCCTTATGGAACACCAGAGAATGAGTTCTCAGAAAGTAAAGATATTGCTTACATTAAACATTAATTTGAAGATCTGGAAAATAAAGGAACCTGGGAAACAGGACAAAATAAAGGAACAGAAAAGGTAAGAGTCAGGGAATCTTGTTGCTTGTTGAAAAGAAAGAGGGTACTTGGGATTTGCTGGCTGGTTCCAGGAGTGGGGGGTATGGTGGGTGTCGTGGACTAGTGCGGTTGATTGCCCTGACTTCTCAGTCCACCCTTTATTCACACCCTTGCACTGTGGCTTTACATCACATTCTGGAAGAGGTGGAAATCTATTCCCACTGCCCCTGAATCTGGGCCAGCCTTAGTGTCTAGCTTCAGCCAGCAGAAGGTGGCAGAAGTGATGTGCTATATTGGAGCTGAGGCCTAAAGAGCATTTGGAGCTCTCTCTTGGAAAGCTGCCCAGCCATCATGAAAACAAGCCTAGGTTGGCCTGCTGGAGAGTGAGAGATCACATGAACAGCGGTGATCCATCCCAGCTGAGCCCATCTTCGCCCAGTCAGTTCCCAACAGATTTGGTAACCAGCATGAGTGAACCCAGCAACTAAGATGAGAACTGCCTAGCTAAGCCCAGTACCAAATCACCAATCTGCAGAATTGTGAGCTAAATAAATGGTTGCTATTTTATTTATTTATTTATTTATTTATTTATTTATTTATTTATTTAAAGATTTTATTTATTTATTTGAGAGAGAGAGAGAGCACAAGCAGGGGGGGAATGGTAGAGGGAGAAGCAGGCTCCCCGCTGAGCAGGGAGCCCGATGTGGGACTCGATCCCAGGACCCTGGGATCATGACCTGAGCCGAAGGCAGACACTTAATGGACTGAGCCACCCAGGCGCCCAATGGTTGCTATTTTAGTCAGTTACATTTTGGGATAGCTTTTTTACTCAGCAAAAGCCAATTGATAAAAACCAGCTCCCTCCCTACCTCCTTACAGGGTGCTCTCCTATATTCTGCAGAGGCTGGAAAGTGGAAAAATACACTTACCAGACTCCTTTGCAGCTAGAATTAAGAATACAAAATGAGGGGTGCCTGGGTGGCTCAGTCGGTTGGGCGTCAAACTCGTGATTTGGGCTCAGGTCATGATCCCATGGGTCATGGGACCAAGTCCCCCGTTGGGCTTTGTGCTCAGCAGGGAATCTGCTTGGGATTCTCTCCCTCTGCCCCTCCTCCTCCTCACATGCTCTCTCTCAAATAAATCAATCTTTAAATATATAAATATATAAATGTGCACAGAACTACAAATACATATTTAAAGTGAGGTCTGACAATTAGATGCCCCATCAGAGATTTGGGGGGGTGGAGGCCATCTTCCTGCTGCCACTTCTGCTGAGAGCAAGGACACAAATATGTGAGGGTCTAGAGCCAGTCTCAGCAGCCAGACTTGGCATTCCTGCATTGACTAGACATTGAGACAGAGCTGGGTGGAGCTGGGGATGGCAGCAGGGGCCTCCTCACTTCTGACTGTGGTTATGATGATGTGCTCTTACTCCCTTGGCAGCCTCTTGCTGCCTGCAGCACCCCCCCCCCCCTCCAATTTTGAAACAAACGAATTCTCTGTATTAAATTCCTTCCTGTGGGGAAAAAAACTGACCATGTTAAGTGTTGGTGAAGTAGAAGACTGAATTGAATCACCTGAAACCATCAGTACACTGCTGATGGGAGTGTAAAGTGATGCAACCACTTTTGGGGAATTGCTTGGAAGCTTTTTTTTTTTTTTTTTTTTAAGTAGGCTCCATGTCCAATGTGGGGCTTGAACTCACGACCTTGAGACCAAGAGTCACATGCTCTACCAACTGAACCAGCCAGGTGCTCCTGGAAGCTTCTAATAAAGCTAAACGTACCCTATTGTCCAGCAATTTTTAAATGAGGGCTTAACTCCAGAAAAAGATTTATACGTGAATGTTCATAGCAGCTTTATTGCTAGTAGCCCAAACCCAGAGAAGGCCAAATATTCCATAGAAAGTAGAACGAATAAACAAATTGTGATATATTCATATAATAGGATACTAAACAGCAACGGAAGAACAAATTCCTGATACATGCAACAACATAGACGAATGTCAAAAACATGTTGAGTAGGGGTGCTTGGCTGGCTCAGTCAGTGGAGCATGCAAATCTGAGTTCGAGTACCCCATTAGGGGTAGAGATTACTTAAAAAAAAAAAAAAAAAAAGCTGGGTGAAAGATGCTAGACACAAAACAGCATGTATTATTTGATTTCGTTTATATTAAATTCAGGAACAGGCAAAAACTAAACTATGATGTTGGAATAAGAATAATGAATTGGGGTTAAGATCAATAAAGGGGTGCAAGGGAACTTTCTGGAGAGACAGAAATATTCTAGATTTTGATCCAGGTGCTGGTTACACAGGTGTTTACTTAGGTAAAAATCAAGTGGCACACTTAAGATTGCTACATTTCACAGAATTATGCTTCAAGAAACAAAGCCCTTTCTTGCGCAACATAACTACAGTTGTTTCTGTTTTCTGCACTGGTTCCAGATCCTAGGGGAGGGGCCCTAGGACAAGAGACATCAAGAGGGTCTGAAAGCAAGCACGGCAGTAGCAGTGTGGCAGGAAGCTGGGGCCATGGAGGGATGTGATCAAGGGACGGCTCCTGTATTGGGGGAGGTCTGTGAATTTTAGGAACTCTGGTAGCTTGGAAGCCACATCCTGCCCATGCACTCATTTGCTTTTTTTTTTTTTTTTTTCATTTGCTTGTTTTCCCACAAATTTCAGGTAAATGTCTGTTGCCAAGCAACTTCCGTCAGTGGTTCTCGGGAAGGACGGGCAGGAGAGCGGTGCCTGAGTGTCAGGTGCCCAGCAAACAATGGCCTGAGGCTGATGAAGGGCCATGCTGACTGACCACAGGGACTGAGCCCCGGAGAGGCCACCTGCAGCAGGGACTGACCCACAAGCTGACACGGGCCACGCCCTCTTCTCCTGAGACCACTGAAAGGTAAGGTGAGCTTATAGCAGACCCTGTTATGTCTAGAGATCTCATGTGGCTGGTCAAGTATAACTCCTGGAAGCCAGAGGACTCAGAGGCCCTGTATTGCAGGGAAGGAAATACTAAAAGAAAAGACACTGGAGTGGGGCGCCTGGGTGGTTCAGTCAGTTAAGCATCCAACTCTTGATTTCTGCTCTGGTGGTGATTTCAGGGTCATGGGGTCCAGCCCCCTGTGGGCTCTGCGCTCAGCAGGGAGTCTGCCTGGGATTCTTTTTCTCCCTCTGCCCTTCCCTCCCCTCCCCCCCAGCCTCTCATGTCTCTCTCTCTTTCTGATAAATAAATCAATCTTAAAAAAAAAAGAAAAGACAACACTGGAGTATCACTAGCAGTTTCTCTTGAGAGGTAGCCTTAGGAGTACAGATTTTCGTTTTCTTCATCAAGCATTTCTGGTTTTCCCCATATTAACTATATAAGCATATAATTTTTCCTCAGCTTTACTGAAAATATATTAATTTTTTGTAATGAAATTGGCAGTGTGAAAAATAAAATAGTTTAAATAATAGCAGTTTAAAAACTTATCTGAAACAAGGTTGTAAAGGCAGGGCTTATATTTTGTTTTTCAGTCTTGGAGAGTTCCCTGAAGGGACTCAGACATGAGAACATTTCCCTTTTTGGGGCCTTTGGGGCCGTCTGTCACTATTCTTTGGGCCTGACTCTGCTCTCTGGGGGGAAACGTGAGCTGGTGGCCGCTGAGTCAATACCTAAGAGCTATAGCCCTCCTAGAGTAGCACTGGCTAGGGGACTTGGGCCACCTGTTTGGTTATGAGCTTTAAAATGGAGGGGGACTCCACAGGCCCTCACTGGAGGGGCGGGGGTGGGCACCTGGGATATAAATCACTCTCTTGCCCTTCCACTAATAATTGGACAGCAATCAATAAACTCTACTCATGGAGAGATAGAGACAAATCTAGAAACAGACTCTTAACTATAGGGAACAAACTGATGGTTACCAGAAAGGAGGTGGGTGGGAGATGGGTGAAACAAGTGATAGGGATTAGGGAGTGCACTTGTTGTAATGAGCCCTGGCTGACGTATGGAAGTGCTGAATCACTATATTGTACACTTGAAACTAATATAACACTGTATGTTAACTAAATGGAATTTAAATAAAAACGTCAAAAGCCCCCAAAATGAACTCTACTCATGAAATAGGGTGGAATGCAGTCAACAGTAAAAGGTAAATTAATATAAATAGCCAGATAGGGATGATTTTACATTTAATTTACTTTAAAAATTTTCATTTTGAAATAATTTCAGACTTACAAAATGGTTGCAAAAATAATAAAATGTTTACATCTTACATAACCATAGTACAATGATCAAACCCAGAAAATTAACACAGATGGAGTATTAGTAATTAATCCAAACTCTTAGTAAGATTTCCTCATTTGTCCCACCAATGTCCTTTTTTCGTTTTCAGGGTCCAATTCAGGATCTCCCATTGCTTTCAGTTGTTCTATCTCTTTATTCTGGTTTAATCAGGAATAGTTCCTCAGTCTTTCCTTGACATTTTTGGAGAGTTATTCTGTAGATCAGTGCTGTCCAGTGTACCTTTTTAAAAAACTCTCCAATAGAATTTTCTGCAGTGATAGAAATGCACAGTATCTGTGCTGTACACTATGGCAGCCATTAGCCATATAAAAATAGCATTTGAAACGTGGCTCGTGGGGCTGAGGAACTGAGTTTTACATGGTATTTAATTTGTGGGAAATGGCTACTGTGCAAAGTGGCTACTGTATTGAACTAGACACCTGTTGAATGTCCCACATTTGGGTTTTGTTTTTGTTTTTGTTTAGATTTTATTTATTTATTTGAGAGAGAGAAAGAGAGGGACAGAGAGAGCACAAGCAGAGGGAGCGATAGGCAGAGGCAGAGGGAGAAGCAGACTCCCAGCCGAGCAGGGGAGACCCCAGGCGGAGCTCGATCCCAGGACCCCAAGACCACGACCCGAGCCAAAGGCAGACTCTCAACTAACTGAGCCACCCAAGCGCCCCCCACATTTGGGTTTGTTTGACATTTCCACATGATTGGCTTCAGATTAGGAGTTTTGGCAAGAATACCGTAGATGAGATGATGTGCCCTCCTTTGGGTCCCAGACAAAGGTGGCAGGAGACTACGCAGGTCAGGATTTTTATTGTGGTAACATATACATAACATAAAATTTACCATTCTGACCGCTGGTAAGTGTACAGTTCTCTGACATTAAGTACATGCATTGTTGTGCAGCCATTACCACCATCCATTTCCAGAACTTTTTCATCTTCTCCAACTGAAACTCTATACCCATTTCCTCAAAAATTTAAAAATAGAATTACCATATGATCCAGCAAGTCTACCTCTGGATACATACCGAAAGAAATGAAAGCAGGGACTTGAACAGATATTTGTACACCCACGTTCACAGCAGCATTATTCACAACTGCCAAAAGGTAGAAGCAGTGGACAAACGGATAAACAAAATGTGGTCTATCCATACAATGGAATATTATTCAGCCTTAAAAAGGACATTCTAACACATACTATAACATGGATGAACTTTGAAGACATTATGTTAAGTGAAATAAGCCAGTCACAAAATGACAAATATTATATGATTCCATTTATATAAGCTATCTAGAATAGTGAAACTCCTAGAGACAGAAAGTAGAATAGTAGCTTCTAGGAGCTGGGGGCAATGGAGAGTAGAGAGTTAGTGTTTATTTTTTTTATTTTTATTTTTTTTTAAGATTTTATTTATCCACTTGACAGAGAGTGAGAGAGGAGAGAGTGAGCATGAGCAGGGGGACCAGCAGAGGGAGAGGGAGAAGCAGACTCCCCGCCGAGCAGGGAGCCCGATGCAGGGCCCGATCCCAGGACCCCGGGACCATGACCCGAGCGGAAGGCAGACGCCCAACTGACTGAGCCACCCAGGCGCCCTGAGAGTTAGTGTTTAATGGGTAGAGAGTTTCAGTTGGGGAATGTACAAGTAACATACACGGATTCCAGTTTCTCCACATCCTTGCCAACGCTTGTTATTTTCTTGTTTGTTGGTTTTATAATAGCCATCCTAAAGGTTTATATCTGCTATAGACCAAATGTTTATGTCCCCCCCCATACATATTTTGAAACCCAATCCCCAATGTGATGGTATTTGGGGGTGGTATCTTTGGGAGGTGATTTGGGTCATAAGGGTTTAGCACTCATGAATAGAATTAGTGCTCTTTTAAAAGAGACCCCAGAGAGCTCCCTTGCTCCTTCCACCACGTGAGAACACAGCAAGAAGACTGTGTCTCTGAAGCAGCAAGTGAGCCCCTATGAGACACCAAATCTGCTGGTACCTTGATCTTGGACTTCCCAGCTTCCAGAACTAGAAGTAAGTGCTTGTTGTCTGAGCCTCCCAGTGTATGGTTTTTTTGTTATAGCAGCCCAAATGGACTAAGATAGTATCTCATTGTATTTTTGAGGAAGATGCATTTTTTTTTTAATACAAGGGTAGAGACAAGGGTGATAACTGCATTTGGAAGCCAGTCACCACACTCCCATGTTCTTCCTGCAAGAATTAGATATGAGGTCATGGATTTGGTGTAGGTAGCAGGCAGGAGGAATTCTCAAGCCCATTGACATTCACCCTCTCTTGGCTAAACAAGGCAGAGCTGGCTCTATTATAGTTAGTTGAGTTCAGGTGTGATAATAACATTTTGTAAATGCTGAATGTTGTGAAATATCCACAGGGTTACCAATAAAGTAATAAAATCTCATCTAAAAAGTGTTCAGGCATTTTCCTGTGGTTTAGTTTGGGAGCACTGGATTTGGAGATAGGTATGTACACAGGCATTTGCACGTGATCTCAGCAAAACTTCTTAACCCCTCCCCTTGAGGAGAGAGAGAACCTCAAGCCGACTCCCCACTGAGTGCGGAGCCAGAGGCAGGGCTCGATCTCCCGACCCTGAGATTATGCCCTGAGCCAAAATCAAGAGTCCAACACTTAACTGACTGAGCCACCCAGGCACCCAGTCTTTCTTTCCTTTTTAAGTTGCAGTATAAAGTGTAACAATCTTAAGTGTACAGCTGATGCATTTTTACATATGCACAAGCCCATGTGCCCACCACTCACATCAAGATACAGAGCATTTCTGGGGCACCTGGGTGGCTCAATCGATTAATCGTCTGCCTTCAGCCCAGGTCATGATCCCAGGGTCCTGGGATCGAGCCCTGCAGGGAGTCTGTTTCTCCCCCTGCCCCTGCACACCCCACCCCACCCTGGCTCGTGCACGTGCTCTCTCTCTCTCTCAAATAAAATCTTAAAAAAAAAAAGATATAGAACATTTCCATTCCCCGCAAAAGTTCCCTTGTACCCCACCCCAGAAGTAACAAGTGAATGATTTCTATTTATGTAGATGCATTTTGCCTCTTTTTGAACCTTGCCTTCCTTGCAACTGAAGGAACAGACAGCATGTATTCTTTGTGCTTGACTTGGTTGGCTGTGGTGCCTATTTATCCTGGTGAGATTCATCCATGTTGTGTGTATTCATTGGTTGTTCTTTCCCACTGCTGTATACTATTCCACAGTGTGAGCACACCACTGTTTGTCTCTTCATTCTCCTGCTGATGGAACCTTTGGGTTGTTTCCAGAGTTTGCCTATTGGGAACAAAGTCACTATGGACGTTAGGTATGGTGCACGTTTTTAGGTGGACACACAGCTAGGAGTGGTGGCTGGGTGATAGGCTTGGCATGTTTAAGTTTAGTAAGAACTGCCATTTTCTGATTCTTTTAATCTCTCTTAAAACCAGGAAAGATAAACCTCGACCTGGTTATTGTGAGAGTATTTAGTGGGCTCTAAGCTATATGACTTTAAGCCTGTACCTGGAACACAGTGGGGGCTCAATAGTTGCTGGTTTCTGCCCCAAGCAGAGGAAGGGCCAGGCAGTTGGCAAGCCGTGTGGGAAGGTGCCTACCCCAGACCCTTGGGCAGAGAAGCCTTTCCCACACAGCACTCAAGACCCACACCCAGGGGGCGCCTGGGTGGCTCAGTCCTTAGGCGTCTGCCTTTGGCTCAGGTCATGATCTCCCGCGTCCTGGGATCAGAGCCCCGCGTAGGGCTCCCTGCTCTGCAGGGAGTCTGCTTCTCCCTCTCCCACTTCCCCTGCTTGTGTTCCCTCTCTCGCTGTGTCTCTCTCTGTCAAATAAATAAGTAAAATCTTAAAACAACAACAACAAAAACCCCCAAATCCAGGACCGTCGCGCCCCTGCCCAGCTCTCACCTCCCCAGCCTCCTCCCACCTCGATCCTGCTTCCCTAGGAGTCGCCCGTGTGAACTTTGCGTGTCACCCGATATTTATTGAGCACTCACTGTGTGCCAGGCCCTGGGTAACCCAGGTACAAACGACATAAAGACTCTCCCCCCTCAAATTACTCGGCGGGAGGAGTGATTGCTTCGCGTAGGAAGCATGGGGACCCAGCCGACCACTGACTCCGAGGCTTGGATTCTAGCCAGATTCTGGATTTCCCCTGGACGTTGCTCGAGACAAACAAGGAAAGAAAATAATCTGATCCTCTGTGCCCCAGTAGGAACCTAGGTCGGTCCCGGAGCGCCGGTCCAGCGTGTCCAGGCCCCTGAGCCAAGGCCAAGCGACCGCCCCCGCTGCCCAGGCTCGGGTGGGCCTCGAAGCCCCACCCCCCGCCGTCTGGCCAATGGCCGCGCGGTCCCGCCCCTCCCCGCCGCGCCCCACCCCTGTGGGGGAGGGTTCCGGAGTGTCCGCGGAGGTCGGCGGTCGCGGGGTGGTTGCTACCCGAGGTAAGTTAGCCGCCCCGGGCTCTCTGTCCCGTCGGCTCCCTTCGGGGAGGTGGCCAGCGGCGGCAAGAGCCGAGTGGGACTCGGAGTCCGCCGGGGCGCACGGGGGTCCGGGCACGGGACTGGGTGCGCGGGGCTGGGGAAGAGCGTGTCCTAAAGCACGCGCAGTTCGCTGCAGCGAGGGCTTCTGGGGGTGGCGCGGGGCGTCCGCTCGGGCTGGAGGGGAGATTGGGCGGGAAGGAGACAGGTGCCGGTTGCTGAGCTCCTCCAGCCCACCGCAGGCCGAAGGTGACCCCGGGGCGAGGCCTAGCCGCGGTGCGCCAACCTCCCGGAGCCGCGGCCGCGCCTAGAGTCCAGGGCCGCCGTCCTTCCCGGGGCCTTGACAGTTCTCAGTGGTGACATCTGCTGAGAACAGCCTCCCTCCCTCCGCGGGCCTGGTCCCGGTCCCACCCGGGAATCGGAGCCAAATTAGTGAGGCCTCGCCCCTCTCGGCCGGGCGGTTATTTCTTTCCGGGACGCACTCAGAGCCTCCGGGGCATTCGGGTAGACAGCTCACCTCGCAGCGTCGGTCCGCCCTTCTCTGAGACCGGAAGGAGGTGCTAGGAAAACATTGAAAAAAACAAAAAACAAAAAACGACGTTCTCCTATGCATGCTGTGGAGTCTCACAAACTTCTGGAAGGACAGTCAGCGATCTGAGAACCGCGACTGCCAGAGGGAATGCACTCAGCCTGTCTGAACGATTTACAGTCCGTTCAATTGTTTCAGCCTCCCAGGAACACCCTCATCCAGCGACTCCCCTCACCCA
This sequence comes from Halichoerus grypus, assembly GCF_964656455.1. Classification (NCBI taxonomy): domain Eukaryota; kingdom Metazoa; phylum Chordata; class Mammalia; order Carnivora; family Phocidae; genus Halichoerus; species Halichoerus grypus. The sequence continues at coordinate 109,495,009 of NC_135721.1, read as the reverse complement.
AGCCGTGGCCTTGGTCCCTCTGGGGCTGTGAGTGTCACTTGCTGCAGCAGCCCTATGTTCTGCAAGGTGTTATATGGTGAGCTGCAATGAGGCAGCAAGTCCTGGGTTCAAATCCTGTCAGGGCCACTGGTCGGCTTGTGCAACCTGGCATTATTTCTCTTCTCCTAAATGAAAGAAACTGAGGATGTGGCTGCCTATAATGGACCGTGAATAAATGTGAACAAATAACGGGCTTCCTTTCTTTTTGGTTGGAGCATGTTATACTTCCATACTCCCCAAGTCTCCCCCCCCCCTTTTTTTTTTAAAGATTTTATTTATTTGTCAGAGAGAGAGAGAGCACAATCAGCGGGAGCGGCAGGCAGAGGGAAAACCCGCTGAGCAAGGAGACAATTTGGGATTCGATCCCAGGACCCTGGGATCATGACCTGAGCTGAAGGCAGACGCTTAACTGACTGAGCCACCCAGGTGTCCCCATACTCCCCAAACTCTTATGCCTAAGGGCTGAGGCTCAGATGCAGAAGAATGTATTACCTGACTCTCTCCTGGTACCTCCCTGGATGCCATGGAAGAGAAGGAGAAAAGGGTCATTTAACCACCTTAGAGTTGTTCTTCACTCATCTCCTGAAGGCTCAGAGGACTCCTCCCCCCCATCTCCTTGATCCTCTTGATCTCTGTCATCAACACTTGCCCCAGCAGGAATGTGGCACCTGGTGGCTAGCAAAGCAAGGAATGCAACATGAGACTATGAGGCTCTGCAGCATTGTCTCCTAGAGTCCCACCCAAGCCAGGCACCTACATTTTTGCTCCTGCCTGGCCCTCTGTCTTCCAACCACTTTCTTCCCACAAAACCCACTTGGACATGTCATAGCGTCTCAAGCTTCACTTGTTCAAAATGGAGCTTTGGAGTCCTCTCTGTGCCACAGCTTCTCCACCAGATTCTCTGGCCTGCCTAAATGGCACCATCCATCCACCCAGCACCTGAGGAATCATCCTTGATTCTTCTCTCTTCCTCACTTCCCACATCAACGGCACACCAGGAATCCAACCACCTCTCACCACCTCCACGGGCAGCATTCTGGCCATACCCATCCTGCGGCCCCTTCCTTTAGCCTCCTGATTTGTCTCCCTGCTTCCATCCTGGCCCCTCCACAGTCCAGGTCCTCACAACTACCAGGGAGGTCTTTAACGTAAGTCAAATCCTTTCCCTTCCCTGCTCAGAACCCCCTTGATGGCTTCCCATTTCACTCCAAAAAACCTCCCAAAACAAAACAAAAAAAACCCCCAAAGTCCTTTCCTGCAACACCCCACATGAGCCACCCCTCCTAACCTCCTTGACCTTGATCTCTGCCCCTCCCCCCAGCTTTCTTAAGCTGGACCACCCAGACCTGCTTTCTGTTCTTTTTTTTTTTTTTTTAAGATTTTATTTATTTATTTAATTGACAGAGACAGCGGGAGAGGGAACACAAGCAGGGGGAGTGGGAGAGGGAGAAGCAGGCTCCTCACTGAGCAGGGAGCCCGATGCGGGGCTCTATCCCAGGACCCTGGGATCATGACCTGAGCCGAAGGCAGTCACTTAACCAACTGAGCCATCCAGGCACCCCGTCCTTTTTGTTCTTCAAACATGCAGGCTCATTTCCAACTTAGGACTTCTAATTTGCTGTGCCCCTCCCCCCCGCCCAAAACGCTGATCTTGTCACAGCCCAGAATGCCTCAGCTCAAATGTCACCAACTCAGAAATACTTCCCTGATCACCTCCAGGGGTTCTGTCTCATTACCCTGCTTTATTTATAGCCTTGATGACTATCTGGAATTCCTATTTATGTAAATGTTTACTGATTTGTTATCTGTCCCACCCCAATAGAATATAAATTGGATGATGGCAGAGATCTTGTCCCTCTTATTCCCTGCAGCTCTCCCTGAGGGGGGAGGCAGGTAAGAAACTCGCAGACAACCCCATCTATAATTGCAAGTTGTGGTAAGTGCTACCTAAGCAACTAGTAGCAATCGCTAGTAATTGAGGCACTTGAACTATTGTATTGTCAAAACAAGCTCTCTAAGCCATTTTAGGGGTGAAGAGAAACCTGTAAAAGACTGGTAATTTGCCCCAGATCACACAGTGAGTGGAACCAGCCTCCTACCCTAAGAACATGTACGTGGCAAGCTTTAATGGTGGGCTTACAGTCATATTCTGGAAAGAACCTGATCCTGGATCCTGAAGACCTCTGTTCTTTGCTCTTCCACTAACTAGCAAGCCCCTTAATTTCTTGGTACTTCATTTTCTTCACCTTTAAAATGGGATGATCCTGTTATTATTTTGCGCTTTTTGTTTTTCTAGTACACCAAAAAAGCAGCGCTTCTTGGTGGAGCCCTCTTGCTATCCGCGGCTAGGGGCACATATGACAGGGAGTCAGAACCCTCCCCAACGCTGACCAACCTGCAGGGCAGAAATGGGGCCTAGATCTGAATCTGATTTCTTTTGGTCATCAATTCATTTTTAAGCAAATTTATTGAAGGCCTCTGGGACTCAGGAAGTAATAAAATTGGACGATTAAAGAAAGAAGCAAACATTCCAGAGAGTTGAGAAAGAAAGGGGTCATTGCCTTTTGTCTGACCCCAGTCCCAACTCTGCTGCCCTGTGTGGTGTGTTTTCTTCCAGTCTTTTTTTCCCTCTCCGTCTGTCCTTTTATGGGCCAGAGCCCTCTGTCACTTCGGAACCTGGACAGCGATGACGTTTGCCGAGGATAAGACGTACGAGTATATCCGCCACCATTACAGCAATTTTGTCGACCGCGTTCATGTTCCCGAGATCCTGCCTTACCTGTCCTGCCTCACCACAAGTGACCAGGTGAGCTGGGGCGTGACAGCCCGCCGCTGACTCGGGACGGGGCCGTGGGGCTCAGGGCTTCTCCCCAAAGCCAGGGCCAGCTCCTTCCTTGTCCATCATCTGCATCCTGCTTCTTGACCTTGACGCTTCTCTAACCTGCAGAACAAAGTGTGGTTCAGGCTGGCCTTTCCCACGTGGCTGAGCTCCCTCTTGCGTCCATACGGTGTAGTGCTAAAAAAATAGGGTGCTGGCTGCCTGAGATTTCTGGACTTCGGTCCCCTCATGTGCTCCCACCGGGACCTTCCTTTACTTCATCTCTCTTGTCATTGTTCCTGCTCAGTGTGGACTCCCTTCACCTTGTCATGGGACCCTGTCCTGACAGGGAGCCCAGGGCTCAGTTTTGAGAGTTTGCGGGAGCCAGACCGCCCTAGCCTCTCAGACCTGGTTGTGGCCCCAGGTGAAGGGCTGGCCGCCTCCCAGTTTTAGCTGCTCCCAGTGGCGCAGGCCCGTGGCTGACGGGATCCAGCCCCCCTCCCTTGTATTTGGGGGTTTGTGGGGATGCCTTGTGACTAGTTCTGCAGGAAGTGTTTCCTGTGGGTTTTCGTTTCTGCTGTCTGGTTGCCCATCTGTATGTGGGAATTCGGTGCATATGAAAACTCTGCCGCCCTCAGATTCCTTACCAGAATCTCCCAGCACCCCATCCTCCTAATGCTTCGACTTGGCTTCCTCTCTCTGTCCCTTTTGCCTCCTTTTTGTCATATGTTCCCTGCATACCCTTTCCTCTTCTGCTAATCCAGACCTTTTCTTTTTACCTTCAGGGCTCCCTAACCAAACCCCAGGCTTTGGTGACGGACTAACTGGGATCTGCCTGTAGGATCTTTGTTACCTTATTTCTGCTAAGCCTCAGTTTCCTCACCAGTAGAGTAGGGACAAAAGCATTAAATAAGATAATTCTCACAGCATCCTGAGCACAGGGCCTGGCACACAGTAAGAGCCTGTTTCCTGGTAACTGCCTTTAAACTTGGGCCCAAACACTGGCCTTGTCCTGGGCTCTGACCGAGCTTCATATGGCTGCCTCGCTCTTGTGGGTACTTGGAGCCTCTCTCTGCAGCTGTCCCCTCCTGAGTGGGGAAGGGGCCAGGGCCACCTGGCTTGATCAGGGCAGCTGGCTGTGTCTTCCAGGACCGACTGCGGGCCTCTTGCCAGCTCTCTGGGAACCAGGGCACCCTCTGGGAGCTCTTCAACAGCCTTCGGCGGCGGATCGGCTGGGTGGAATCCCTCATCAAGGCGCTGAGGGCCTGTGAGCTGGTGGATCTCGCTGACGAAGTGGCCTGCGTCTACCAGAGCAACCTGCCCGGTGAGCTTCCTGCCCTGGCCCTCCTCGTGGAACCCCTGGCCTCCACTCAGCCTGTGCCCTCCCCCCTGTACCCCCTGCCTTCCTCTGTTACCCTCCCTCCCACGACTCCCTGGCAATAGGTAGACCTGGGTGTAGATCGCAGCTTCGCCTCTTGCTAGCCATGTCCCTTTGGCGAGGTCCAGTCTTCTCCTCTGTAAAATGGAACTAATGGCCAGACATCTGCATCGTAGGACTGTGGTGGATGGTGGATGGCATGTTGAGTGTTTAGCTGGGACTGGACACCTCCCATGTGCTCAGCAAATGGGGCTTCCTCTAATTTTTGTTTGCTTCCCACTTCTTTCTCGCTTCCTCCTGTCTCTCCCTCAGTTTACCTTTTTCTCTCTAATCCTCTCTTCTCTTCTCCTCCCTTCACTATCTCCTCTTTCTCCCTCATGGGTTCCTTCCTTCCTTTCTCTCATCTCTTCCTCTCCCCCGAACTTCCCCTGGAGCCTTCTCGGTCCCCCACCCCAGCTGCTGCCCAGTTACTCCTTAGCTCCCTCTCAATGCTCCCTGCCAGGCCAAGTGCCCAGAGGGGTCTGGTGAGGTCAGGTCTCAGTGGTCAAAACAGGAAGAAACTTCAAGTCAGCCCTATTTATATTTCAGACCAGAGACAACTCCTGAGACCCTGCTCAGATTTACAGCCTTAGAATAGCCTCCTGTTTGCTTTCTTTCTTTTTTCCCTCCCTCCCTCCTTTCATTCTTTCTGAGGGGTCAGTCAGTGGTGACAGCCACCCACAAGGAGGAGGAGAAAGCCACTGGGTTCCAGAATGCCGGGGGACAGAGAAGTGGTGACTGCTGACCCGGTCTGGGTGGTGAGAGGCTTGTGAGGTGCTCCCCCCCATCCCTCCCGCCCCACTCTTTCTATCTCTTCTTGTTCTTGCCCTCCCTACCTCCTCTCTCCCGCCTGCTACCGCCTCCCACTCAGTGAATCTTGTCTCTTCTAAGTACATCCTACATCAGGACAGCTTTGGGAGCCATGGTGGGCTGCTAGTCGTTGGCCTGGGGGTCCAGGAACACCCAGGCCTCTCCTGTCACTGGGAGCACCCCTGATTCCCCCTTGACATCACTCTATCTTTGTCCTCCAGGGGTCCGGAGGCCACAGTTAGCTCCTGCTGAGGTTCCACAGCCCTCCAGACCTGCTGTGGCCCCCAGTGCCCCCTACAACGGCTACGGAGAGGAGGAGCCAAGTTTCCCCATGCCTGTCCAGGACACCCAGCCACCAGAGTCCCTGGAAGAGGTGCGTCCTCACAATCTACTTTGGGGCTCCTGCTTTTGTGTTCCTGTCTGCCCAGCTTCTAGAAGCTCTCTTCTGTCCCCACCATGAATCATGCCTAATCTCTGCTCAGAACCTCAGGGCTCCCTCAATGGAGGTAGGCTCCAAACCAGCTTTCAGACTGCTGACCAGGGCTTCACCCCGTGGTGGCCCTCAACCCTCTTATCACCCAGCTGTGAGGTCACAGGTTTGTGGTCTTTGCAGTGGTTCATGTGATGACATGGTGAACTAGATCAAGGGACCAGGGAATGACCAGTGGAGGGATACTGGGGAAGCAGGAGGTAATGGGGTGGTTGGAGTAATTATTGCCAGTAAAATCGAGTTCAGAGGGGAAAATGACTGATTCTATTGGGATGTGATGAGTGGGCAGTGGGGTCTCCAGGAGATGCCACACCATGGGCTTGTAGCCCAAGAAAGGGGTCTGTGCAGTAGCCTCAGGGCGGGGAACTTTTATAGGGCAAGGCAGGTGAACAGAGACTCCCCATGAGATGGTGTGTGTTTCTGTGAGGTAGGTTTCTATAGACAGAGGGTCTGGCAATGACCAAAGCCAGGGCAAGGGGCTTCCTTGGTTTCTGTACTCCGTTGCACGGGCTGAGACCTGTAGGAGATGCCCACTCCTGGGAGAAGCAACTGCCTCATTTATATTTTCCCTCTTGCAGAGTTCAAAGAAAGTCCCACAGATGCCCCATTTTGGGGATGTCCTGAGGAGGCCATCCGGCCCTCTGGAGCCTTCCTCTGACATGGCGGCCTTCAGCCCTCTGACCTCCAGTGGGCATCAAGAGCAGGACACAGAACTGGGCAGTGCCCACATAGCAGGTGTGTGTGGAATCTGGAGTTCTAGGGCCTCCCAACCTCCCAGTGAGGGTGAAGAGTAGAGTTGCCCCTCTGGCTTCCTTGGACAGGAGGCAAGGGTGGGAATAAAAGGAGTTTACCTCAGGGAGCAACCCAATTCCTTAGAGGGTGTATCCGTATTTTCTATGTAACAAATTATTCCAACATTTAGTAGCTTAAAATATGACTCTTTAGCTCATGATTCTGTGGGTTAGCAATTTGGGCTGGTTCAGGGTAGTTCTTCAGATCTTGGCTGCATTCCCTCTTGTGTACACGCTGGTGCCCACACACACGTACGTTCTGCTTATGCCCGTTGGCTGGGGCACCTTGGTTCTCTTCAGCGAGTCCTCCGTCCTTCACCAGACAAGTCTGTTTCATGGCTGCTGAGCAGAATTCTGAGAGGGCAGGCCCCTGGGGCAAAGGCTCAAAGCTGACAGCGTTCCTCCCGCCTCATTCTGTGGGCCAAAGCAAGTCACGAGGCCAGTGCAGAGTCGAGGAGTTGGAGAACAGACTCCATCCCTAGATGAGAGGACTGACAGTCACATTGCAGAGGGTGTGGATACAGGTAGGGGAAGAGGATTAGGGCTACTTCTGGACTCTACCAAGAGGACTGACTCTGCAGGGGTTCTCCAGGACCTGGAGGACAGTGCAGAATGCCTGGGCCACCTACAGGCAGGGGAGCCCTTAGGCCCGGCCCTACTCCAAATGGGGCTCTAGCTCCCAGTGAATCACTAAAACTTCTCAGCCTCCAGAGGAAGTATGATTTTCATCAGGTAAGAGCCTGGACCCCCACACCAGATCTCAGCGCTCCCCCTCAGGAATATAGAGCTGTCCACTCTGACCTCCCAGGCTGGCATTTCTCTGCACTGTCATTTCCCAAACTGTGTTCCATGGAACACTATGGCCTACCCCGCTTTGGGTGCCCCGGGGACAGCCACAAGGCACATGAACAGTTAAAGGCTCAGAGAAGCCATTTTAGTGCCCTACACTCCTGTCACCCCAGAACTCTTCCCCCAGCACCCATTTATACTTTGCAATGTCAGCTCGCTGTAGAACACCTTTCAGGAAACGCTGCTATGGACCAGGGAGGCAAAGGGTACTTAGATTTCAGTATATGCACGGACACAGGTCCCACAAGATTCTGCAGTGTGTTAGATTTGGGGGGCGCGGGGTGGTACATCAGAATGACTCCTGACCTTTGTCAGTGTAGGGCCTGGCATGTGTGTTCTCAGAGTTCCATGGGGAAAGCCTTTATGGACTCTCACCACCTGCTCCCTCCTGCTTGCCCCAGTTCAAGCCCTCGTGTCAGGGATGGCTTTGTCCCTGCACCCCTTTCCCCCTGAGTCCGTAGGCCTCCCAGGAGATTTGCACACACTGGGGGCTGCCTGGGCCTCTGGTGCCCTATGACTGCTGTGAGCTCTTCTGCCTGGTCCAGGATCGCTCCTGCTGGGGGGGAGGGGAAGGCGGCGGAGGGAGGAGCATCCAGAATTTCACCAAGCTAAGGAGCAGGCACAGGAGGAAAGGGGGGTGTCCCAGGCAGGAGAAGAAAAAGCAGAGGATAATGAATGATCTTCAAGCTCCTAGATGCTGTTAGGGGGAGGGACCATTTCACTCTTACGAGAGGAAAGACTTGGCTTTAGGTCAAGGACTAAGGGTAGATAGGACCGAGGATGTGCCTGTGGCTGTTGGACCCTCTGGCCTGGGCGCAATGACCAAAGGGACTGTGGAGACTCCCCGGGTAGGAAGTTGGGAGGCCTGGATGCAGTAGGGACTTGAGCTGGGGTACGGAGGCCCTTCTTCAGCCGTCTGATCCCAGGGTGACTGTGATTTTAGGGTAACGGTCCTGTGGTGTGTGTCTCCCTTTTTATTTTGCCACCTGCAGGCGTGGCCTCCAGCCTCACCTCACCCTGTGGGCCTGTGTCTCCGACTGAGTCCTTCCAGCCCTTGAGCCGTTCCCTCCCCAGGGCGAGCCGTTGGCCTGCGCCCTCCGTGTCAGCTCCGCCTCCTGGCACCTCGTCCTTTTCCACGGGCCCGGCCTGTGCAAGGGGTGCTGGCGACCCCGGTGAGCCCGGTGTCTGCCCCGGTGGGGCAGGGCTGTCCCCCAGCTCGCTGACCACCAGCACGGCGCCCTCTGGGGCCCCTGCCAACGCAGCATTCGACAGAACAGTGCCTTCCAAGTTGCCTGCCCGCTCAAAACCCTCAGGGGCAGTGGCCACGAATGTGCTCACGAGTCTGCCACCGTCCAAACTGCCCATCACCTCAGTACGTGCTGGCACAGCGCCACCCAGAGTGCTCGCGGGCCTGGTGCCTGAGCACAGGATGTCCGCGAGCACGGTGCCCAGCAAGGTGCCCGCTAGCACAGTGCCCGCCATCAGGAGCAACATACCCTCGGGGGTGAGTCTGTGCCCCTCCTAGCAGTCATCCAGGCTTTTACCCCCTAGCCCTGTCCTTGGACCCTTTCCAGTCCCCATTCTGTCTCTAGCCTGGGCTGTCGCAGGGCTTCTGCTCGAGGGTGTAGGGATAGCTGAGATCTAGCCTCATCCAGACCCCACACCACGAGCTTTAGAGTAATAATAATCATCCGAGCTCTCAAGTGCGGATGCCTCGGGAGGGCTGGGTGTGATGGCCACCCCCACTGGTCATGTGCCTCAGCCCATTTAGAGCTCGCAGCTCCCCCTCAAGCTCGGCAGTGCCGGGCTGCAGACGGAGCGGTGAGGGGTAGAGCAGGGTGGCCTGCCTACGTCACTGCCTTGCTCTTTACCACCGGGATATCCAGTCTGGCCCTCCATGACCCGGGCTTTACAGACAGCAGTCTTAGGTGGGATTAACCACTGACGCAGCAGCCTCCCCGCCCCCCACCCCAGCTGCCCCCTCTGGGCCTGCACATCCAGCCCTGCTACTGCTGTCTGCCTGGAGGATCCAAGTCCAGGGGACCCTTTAGGCACATAGCCAGGCCGCTGACCCTGTGGCTGCTTCATGGCCCTCGGCCCAGGCAGAATGTCAAAGTAGGATGGGGCCACGACCACCAAGGGCTCCAGGGGGATGGGGGTGAGCTCACAGGCAGGCCAGTGAGCGGTGAGAGGGGTGCCTGGGAGGAAGTCACCACTGATCCTGTGACAGAGCCTTGGTCCCCTCCACCCCCACTGCCCTCCTGTACCATCAATGGGTTGAGTCTCCCAAGAGGGGGCGGCTTCCTCCCTGGACTATGGGCTGGGAATTGGAGGGTTGGGATGCTAGTTCATGCCCTGGCCGGGAATGGGGCCACCCAACTTGGCCGTCTCCTTGCCGTCTCCAGTCCCTTCCAGCCCCTCCTTTCTCTCCCAGGAGACTGCAGCGGCTCCAGTACCCGCCCGTGTCTCCGCCAGAGACAGCTTGCCCGGGCTAGACCCCAGCTCTGCTGTCTGGGGTTCCGAGTTGGAGCTGAGCAAGCCGGGCAGGCTGACCTCCCGGGTGGACAGTGAGCCATTCTCGGGCTGCTCTGTGGACCTGGCCCTCAGCTACAGCATGTCCTTGGACGCGGGGCCTGACAATGCCCCAGAGGAGGACGAGTACCAGTCGGTGGAGTCCATTCGGATCCAAGTGGCCCAGGACCCCAGCGTCGAGCTGCTGGAGGGTAATCCTGGGCCTCGTGCCACCCCACAGCCCCCGGTGGAGGAGGAGTCCGTCCAGGCCAGCCTCTGGGCTCCATGGCTCGGGGCAGCTGCCGCTGGGGTGCTCCTGGCCATGCTCCTGACCGTGGTATACAGGCGGCGCCTACTCCAGTGAAGCCCTGGGCCCTCTCTGCCGTGGATCTGCTCCCTTCCCCGTGGGCCATCCAGCCCAAGCGTGGACTGTGCTGTCTTCCTGCCTTGTCCCTTTTGTGGGGCTGGTGGAGCCTGGGTCAGAGGGGAGCCAGGGGGCTTCAGGCCAGATTTCTGTCCCAGTTCATGCCCTCCCCATGTGCTCCAGACCTCGCCTACCCTGCAGTCTGGGTTGGCACCTTTATTCTCTGGAGGAGGTGAGGTACCCCCATCCGGGCTATATACCCTTTTGTCCAAGTCCACAGATCAGGAGGTGCCGCTGGATTGTGCAGGGGATCATCAGTGCCCCCATCCTGCCCTGGTGCCTGGTGCGCAGCAGGGTGGGGGACCCCACAGGACCTTGCTCCAGACCCCAAAAGCCCAGCCAATGCTCCAGGAGTATCAGGGTGGTCCATCTCCAGGGACATGGCTGCTTGAGGTCCGTCAAGAAGTGGAGGAGGTCCGGACATTCTCCTGGACCCTGGGGAACATAAGGCAGCTGCTAGGCTAAGGACTGCCTCTGAAGCCCCTCTCCAGCCTCCTCACCCCCCTCTTCCTTTTCCTTCCCTTCTGGTCTCCATGCTCTTTAGCTGGGGGGGAGGGGGAGAGGGATTTGGGGAGGAGAGGCCTGCCGGGCTGAGCTTAGACCAAGGTTTGGATTTCAGCTCCACCCCTTCCTGGGCTGTGTGGCCTTGGCAGATGATCAGACTTCTCTGGTCTTGCTTCCCCACATGGATAGTGAATATCATGGCTCATCTCCACTGGGTTCTTCTGAGATCGAAGCACACAAGTGTTTGTCAAGTGCCTGACCCAGAGTCGGTGAACACTGATAGCTTCCCCTACCTCTCCCCTGCGCCACCTGGTAGACATGAGGGTATAAGAGGCAGAGTGCCCAGTGGGTAAGGGTGCTACTCTGCAGTGTGGGGTGGCCTAGGCCTGCACCCCACTCTTAACTTTCACTCACTCTGTGCTCTGTCACTCTGTGCTCTTGATTAACCTCTCCATGCCTCCGTTTCCTCAGCTGTAAAATGGGGATGAATAGTAAAACTTCCTATGAATAAAAACATAGATTTCCTAGTGTTGAGGATTAAATGAGTTTATCTACATCAACCTTAGAATGGTTCCTGGCATTTATTAAGCGTTGGATACATGTTGTTACAAACGTGGAGGGGCTGGAGCACCCGGCTACAGCTTACGAGGCGGATTCAGACCCTACTGCCTCCCCCCCACCCCCACCCCCCGCTTCATCCTGTGCGTTGAGTCCTTGGGGAGTGGGAACGGAGGCATGTCTACCGGGGCGGCTGTGCAGGCTGAGGGCTGGGGTGCCCCTCAGCAGCCAGATGGATTGGGGAATATCTTCGGGGGTTTTTTTCAGGCAGCCATTTCTGGAGCCACTTCCATTCCTGCACTCTGCAAGAGACAGAGACTAGCTCCCTGGGAAGGTACCCCCCAAACTCTCAGCTGGTAGGTTCTCTACCCTGCTTTGGCCGCTACAGCCTTGCTTTGTGCTGCCCTAGGGGGCCTGAATGACCTGTCCCTTTCCCCCTAAACTTCTTTTCAACCCTCACTCCGATCCCGGCAGCCTGCACCCTGAAACTAGGAGAGGTCCCTACCCAAGCTATCTGCACCACCCCCCGTCACCCTTGCTCTTAGCCAGCCATCTGTGCTCTCCCTCACTCTCAGATACCCGGGTCAGTAAACAATTCATGCACCGGTACTAGTTTTAATGTGTGACTCTCCCAGGGTAGCTTTGGAAAAGAGTATCTCAAGAAAGCAATGTGTAGTCCCAAAGGATGCTACTTTGCTGGTGGAATTTCAAGCACAGTGACCAGCCGTGTGGGAGACACCTTTAGGTAAGGCGTGTAGGAATCATTCAGGGATCTACCAGGCACTTTTCTTTCTTTCTTTTTTTTAAGATTTTATTTATTTATTTGACAGAGAGAGACACAGCGAGAGAGGGAACACAAGCAGGGGGAGTGGGAGAAGGAGAAGGAGGCTTCCTGCCGAGCAGGGAGCCCCATGTGGGGCTCGATCCCAGGACCCTGGGATCATGACCCGAGCGGAAGGCAGACGCTTAATGACTGAGCCACCCAGGCGCCCCTACCAGGCACTTTTCACCTGATGCTGCCCAGAAGCCCTAATCTGGCCTACGTGGAGCAGCATCCCTATTTTGGTGGTTGTCAACTGAAGGCCTCTAAAATGCCAACTTCAAGCAGAGGAGGGAATCGGCCAGTGTAATGAGGCCTGTGGCCAGGAGATGGCTTGGGATAGTCGATGTGTCTGATCTCAGGAATCCTGGGTTTGGAGTGTGGCTTTTAACTGCAGGAGGGAGTGTAGGAGGGTGACGCAGACAGGTTACTCTCATCACCATGGCCTGGACCATGTGGAGGGCGGAACCCGAGGAAGGGGGAGAGGACATCTGCCCCCAGTGTGGGGCCCAGCCACCTATCCTTGGAGGCTTAGGAGAGCACACTTCACTTCAGGGTAAAGGCTGGGGTGGGGCCAGAGGCCCAGTGCCATCCCAATCGGTTGGGGCAGACTCACCAGCAGTCAAAGTATGCTTATCAGTCCCCCTCCACCTTCTCTCTTCTGCTGAAACGTTTTCCTCAAAACCCAAGAGCCACCATGGCTTCTCTCCCTCTGGGAAACACAGACCTTGTTTGATGACCTACCGAAGCCAGACCAATGCTGTACCCTCACCTTATTTTCCTTGTTGGATACACTCAGATTTCATCGGACTTAGGGAGAATTTCTGGTCAGAGATCAAGAAGACGCCCCTTACCCTGCCAGGCTTTGGATTATTCATACCTTCTTTTAAGAAACATTAATATGGAAAACTTTCAAATACAAAAATAGAATATAAGAAAATATATATAAGAAATATATATAAGAGAAAATATAGCCTGGGTGGCTCAGTCGTTAAGTGTCTGCCTTCGGCTCAGGTCATGATCCCAGGCTCCTGGGATCGAGCCCTGCATCAGGCTCCCTGCTCAGAGGGAAGCCTGCTTCTCCCTCTCCCACTCCCCCTGCTGTGTTCCTCTCTCGCTGTGTCTCTTTCTGTCAAATTAAAAAAAAAAAAAATCTTTAAAAAAAGGAGAAAATAGAATGAGACCCCCCCTGCCCCGTGCCCATCACCCAGCTTCAATAATTATGGACTCATGGCCAGTCTTGTTCATCCCTGCCCGATTCCCGTCTTTCTGTACAGGTTCCTTTTGTAACTCAGAGACTGAGGGGTTCAGAAAGCCAAGGGGCACACTTGGCTGGGAGAATTTTTTTTATAAAGGCCCTCTATTTCCTCCCAAGGCAGCATTAGCATTCCCTTCTTTGTTGCTTGGCCTCTGTGGGTGAAATCCCATTTGAACCAGTTCAAAGAGTGAGCAGCATTGGGTCCCTGTCTTAGTAAGAGAAGACCAAAGGGGGTGCCTCCATTGACAAGCTCTTTGGAGGGCCCTGGCCACTGCTCCTGTCCCAGAGAGGTGACATTTGGGTGTGTCCAGTGGCAGCTCGCCTGTTGAATCGGGGGCCTCCCCCAGGCTCTGACAGAGCCCTTCCAGCAGGCAGAAATGACCTATCTGGGCCAGATTCAAATTCCACAGCCCGTCTCTTGCTCTTCTAGGCATCTCCTAGGAATGGAGTCATTTAGGCCTTGAGGTCACTTGCTTTCCATGAATTGCCCCCACCTCCCCCCAGGGAAAGCAATGTTGGGCATTCCTGGTCTAATCTGTGCTAGAAGTGACTATGGATGAAAACCACATGTTCCCCCCCTGCTCACCTTTCTGCTTTCTTCCCTGTAGTCTAGGGCCATGAGGCTTGCACCTGGTGTTGGGCACGGTCCCCCAGCATTCCGCACTCCTGCAGCAGCCGGTGACAAGGACAGTAATACACAGGGCTGCTGCTTACCCCATACCTTGCTGTGTGCCAGGCACTGGACTAAGCGCTTTACACAGATCAACTCGCTCAGTCCTCAACCCTATGCAAGGGGCACCGTTCTGACCCAATGTATAGCTGGTCTGCAAGACGCGGAGGGAGCAAGGACCAGAGGAGACAATGCAAGGGAAAGCTCTGAGCCCCGAGCCCCAGACCTAGATGTTTTCTACGCTTGCTCGTGACCCACAGCTGATTGCATGTCTGGAGCGGGGACCCCATTTAAAATGAGATTTCACACCAACATGTTCCTGCCCGGTGTGCCAAGATCTGTCTCATGTTGTGATAGTGTAATAATGTGCAATATTATAACTAATGGTCTCACGGATGTTATAACAATAGGACTATCATCATCGTGTGTGTGTGTGTGTGTGTGCGCGCGTGCAAATGGCCTGAAGCTGTGTGGGCCAAGGCAGGGGGCACAAACTAAAATGCCAGGCCTCCTGAGGCCAGATTGGTGTAGTAAACATTATTTATTAAAGCATTCTCCATGGGGCACCTGGCTGGCTCAGTCAGTGGAGTGTGCAACTCTTGATCTCAGGGTTGTGGGTTTGAGCTCCATGTTGGGTGTAGAGATTACTTAAAAATAAAAAAATAAAGGATTCTCCAGTGCCAGGTCTAAGGCCTAAAATGAGTAAGATGCCTGCTTACCCGCCAGTGGTTGGGAATGGCTCACAAAGTGTGGTGCAGACAAATAGGCTTTCATATCATACTTTCATGTCTTTATATAATATTTTGCACCTACTGTGTGCAGAGTATTGGGAAAGGCATCAGAGACCGAATAACAAAGCAAAGACCTCACTCCAAGGGCCCCCTTCCACTACCCATTGTTTTCAGTACAATAGTGAGTGATCCAAAGGAGTGTTCTTGAAGCAAGGGTGGGGGTAGGGAGGAGGCACAAGTGTTGTTTTGATCAGTTATGTACTATTAATAATTACTATAATTAAATCCAGGAAAACAGTAACACTTAGAGCCATAGGGAATAAGAAGAATGTGAAGTGTAAATTGACAAAGACACCCAAGCAGAAAGGCTACAATGAAAGGGTCTGAGAAGATCAAGTGTTGGTGAAAACAGAGCAGCTGAAACTTTCATAGACATTTGGGGGAATAGAAGTTGATAAAACTGTTTGCAAACTGGCAGTATCCTACTGACACTGACCATGTGCATAACTTAGGATGTAGCAATTCCGCTCCTGGGTATGAACACCACAGCAACAAGAACTTATGTTTACCAAGATACGTGCAAGAATGTTTCTCTTGTCTTTCACTTCTTCTTTTTTGGTGCAAGAATGTTTCTTTTTTTTTTTTTTTTAAGATTTTTATTTATTTATTTGAGAGCGAGAGTGAGAGCACAAGCAGGGGAGCTGCAGAAGGAGAGGGAGAAGGAGAAGCAGACTCCCCATGGAGCAGGGACCCCCCCCTGACGCGGGGCTCGATCCCAGCACCCTGGGATCATGACCTGAACTGAAGGCAGAGGCTTAACGGACTGAGCCACCCAGGTGCCCCTGCAAGAATGTTTATAACTGCACTGTTGTTAATAGCCCCAGACTTGTATGAGCCCAAATGGCTCTCCAGGGTAGAATGGATATAGAAGCTGTGGTAAAGTCACAAAGTAGAATACTGGGATATGGCAATGAGTACAAATGAACATATTGCTCTACACAACGCAGATAAATCTCACAGACCTGATGTTGAGCAAAAGAAGTCAGTATACACCCAAAATGTCCTTACTGTAGGATTCTATTCCCATAAAAAGTACAGAAATAAGCAAAAATGATCCATGGCATTGAGTGTCAGACTGGTCACCTTTGGGAGGGATAGAGCCAGGAAGGGACATTCTGGGGGGGCGACTCTACCTCCTGATTTGGAGGTAGAGTATGATGTTCTGTTTGTGTCCAGACTCCCTGTTGGAGATACAGAAATAAACCAAGATCACCCAAATGAGAACAAACAGGCTATTCATTCAGAGCTTGCATTTGGCAGGAAGGGACTCAAAGGCAGGGAGGGGGAAGGTGTCATAGTGGGAAAGAAAGGGAGGCTCCAGGTGGGTTATGATTGGAGGTTGTTTACCCCGGACAGACACTGGAGGCTGGCTAACTAGAAGGGGCGCCTCTGTGATTGATTGGGGAGCATATTTGGTTTCTGTGGTTGGTCCTGAGTTGGTGGAGAACAGGGAGTGGTGGGGACTGGGAAGAAGGTGGCAGACATGGCATCTTGGTCGTTCTGGGCCCACCGCTGCAGAGGTTGTGGTTTGGCTTCCCAGGCTGGTTACTGCAGAGGTTTGGGGTCAGAGTTCTAGTGTCATATATGGTCTGGCCCATGTCTGCTTGTATATTCAGTCTCTCAGAGGGAAGAGTATGGGCGCTGAGGGGGGCCTCCCCTGCTGGAATGGGAGGGGGGTGAGCACATATGTACTTCCTCCAGCTCCCTTTCCCTCCCCGGGGCCTGGGGCCCTGCCTGTGAGGGTGAGGCCAACGGTTAGAGTGCTCTGCTCCAAGTCATTGCTGAGCTACGACACCCACCCCTGGAAATCGGCTTCTTGCAGGAGGCCTGTCCAAAGGTTCTTTTTCCTTTAAGGCCTGGCTTAAGGCCCAGCCACTATTGGAAGGCTTCCTTGGTTAGACCCCTCTCATTTATTAGGCTTCCTAAGTTCCCACGGCTTGCCTCAAACCCTGCAGTGTAAATTCCCATTTCCTTGCCTGTATTTTAAAAGCCTATACTGAATGTCTTTCTTCTACATATGCAATGCTGTTTCTATAAAAAAACAGCTAAAACAGCACCCAAAGTACCCACCCCCACCAAATACAACTTTTTATTTATTTATTTATTTATTTTTAAAGATTTTATTTATTTATTTGACAGAGAGAGAGAGAGAGAGCACAAGCAGGGGGAGTGGGAGAGGGAGAAGCAGACTCCCCACTGAGCAGGAAGCCCCATGCAGGGCTTGATCCCAGGACCCTGGGATCATGACCTGAGCTGAAGGCAGATGCTTAACGGACTGAGCCACCCAGGCACCCCAAATATAATGTTTTATTGAAGTAACATGTACATACTCATGTGTACTCAGAAAGGAGATAGGGATCTGCGGCAAGAAGGGTGGAGTCTGGCAGAGAGAGCAGGGGGTGGGGGGAAGGTGAAGAACGGGAGGAAGCCCTGAGTTCTAGTTCTGGATCCACAGCCAACTCCTAGCATCCCTTATCCTCCTGGACCCACAAACAGTGAGGCTGGCCCGAGTGATGTCAAACTTCCTCCTCTGAGGCTCAGTCCCGTCAGCTCTTGAGTGTCCTTGGCTGGCTGGGTGGCTGTATGGACTTCCTCCCCCTCCTGTTTTCTCTTCTCCCATCCCCAGGTGCCGTTCCACACCATCTGAATCATTGATTTCCTAGCAATCAGACACTGTCTTCTATTTAATCAATTCACTTGTATTTCACATAAGAAGAAAGCAAAATCCTTTCATTATCACATGAAGCTGGAAATCGGCTTCTTGTGGGAGGCTTGTCCGAAGGAATGGGGAAAGAGAGAAACTGGTAATAGTTGGAAGAATGACTTCTTTCCGACTTGCTGTCACGACATCCTTAGAATTGTGATTCTGTGGATACTCATTTGCAGTCATTCTGCTATTATTACTTCCAGAATTTAAGATCCTTGGACATTTCCTTCATTCAGCTTGCAGTTATGAGGGTCTACGATGACCAGATGTCTGCTTCTAGTGAGGCTACTGCCTCTGGTGGCTCGTCCAGGACCTCTCCCCCTTTTCCCTCCTGCCTTCACTGTCAGGAATTTTCTACTCACAGACCTGCACCTCAGTTCTAAGGGTGTGGGGCAGCCTGTTACCTTCTGGACTTGGCTCAGTGGTCTCCTTCCCACTCAGTCCAGCAGCAGCCAATCTCTCCCCTTGAATTTTCACCTTCTTTATAATCTAGTCTTTTTATTTATTTTTTATTTTAAAGTTTTTTTTTTTGTTTATTTACGTAATCTCCACCCCACGTGGGGCCCAAACTCATGACCCTGAGATCAAGAGTTGCATGCTCTTCCAACTGAGCCAGTCATAGGGGCCCTTAATCTAGTCTCTTTAAAACATCTTTTATTTTTTATTTTTTTAAAAAGATTTTATTTATTTATTTGACAGAGAGAGACACAGAGAGAGAGGGAACACAAGCAGGGGGAGTGGCAGAGGGAGAAGCAGGCTTCCCGCTGAGCAGGGAGCCCGATGAGGGGCTCGATCCCAGGATCCTGGGATCATGACCTGAGCCAAAGGCAGACGCTTAATGACTGAGCCACCCAGGCACCCCTAAAACATCTTTTAATTACAGAGGTAATGCATGAAAATGTGCTTGCTATAAAAAATTAAACCCCCAAACCAAACAGAGTTATTAGGCCAGAGTTTCTCAAACTTCCATGTAGATACCACTCCTCTGGAGATCTTGTTAAAGGCGGGTGCTGACTCATGAATTCCTACATTTCTGAGGAGACTTTTTTTTTCTTCCAAGATTTTATTTAAATTCAAGTTAGTTAACATATAGTGTAGTATTGGTTTCAGGAGTAAAATTTAGTGATTCATCACCTACATATAACATCCAGTGCTCATCACAAGTGCCCTCCTTAATGCCCATTACCCAGTTACCCCATCCCCCCACTTACCTTCCCTCCAGCAGCCCTGTTTGTTCTCTATAGTTATGAGTCTCTTATGGTTTGTCTCCCTCTCTGTTTTTATCTTATTTTATTTTTCCTTCCCTTCCTCTGTGTTCATCTGGTTTGTTTCTTAAATTTCACATAGGAGTGAAATCATATGATATTTGTCTTTCTCTGACTGACTTATTTTGCTTAGCATAATACCCTCTAGTTCCATCCATGTTGTTGTAAATGGCAAGATTTCATTCTTTTTGATGGCTGAGTAATATTCCATCACTTCTTTATCCATTCATCAGTCGATGGACATTTCCATAATTTGGCTGTTGTTGACAACGCTGCTATAAACATTGGGGTGCATGTACCCCTTTGAAACAGTATTTTTGTATCCTTTGGATAAATACCTAGTAGTACAATTGCTGGGTTGTAAGGTAGTTCTATTTTTTAAAAAGATTTTATTTATTTACTTATTTAGAGCACCAGCAGGGTGGGGAGGGGCAGAGGGAGAGGGAGAATCTCCAGCTGACTCTGAGCTGAAGATGGAGCCCGACACGGGGCTTGATCCCAGGATCCTGAGATGATGACCTGAGCTGAAATCAAGAGTCGGACGCTTAACTGACTGAGCCACCCAGGCACCCTGTGTAGTTCTATTTTTAACTTTTTGAGGAACCTCCTTACTGTTCTCCAAAGTGGCTGCACCAGTTTGCATTCTCACCTGAGTGTAAGAGGGTTCTCCTTTCTCTGCATCCTTGCCAACATCTGTTGTTTCCTGAGTCATTGGCTTTAGCCATTCTAACAGGTGTGAAGTGGTATCTCATTGTGGTTTTGATTTGTGTTTCCTTGATGCTGAGTGATGTTGAGCATTTTTTCATGTGTCTGTTGCCATTTGTATGTCTTCTTTGGAGAAATGTCTGTTCATGTCTCCTGCCCATTTCTTAACTGGATTATTTATTTTTTGGGTGTTGAGTTTGGTAAGTTCTTTCTAGATTTTGGATACTAGCCCTTTATCCAATATGTCATTTGCAAATATCTTCTCCCATTCCGTAGGTTGCCTTTTAGTTTTGTTGATTGTTTCCAACGCCGACAAAAGCAGAAGCTTTTATCTTAATGAAGTCCCAACTGTTCATTTTTTCTTTTGTTTCCCTTGCCTCCAGAGACGTGCCTAGTAAGAAGCTGCTACGGCCGAGGTCAAAGGGGTTGCTGCCTGTTTTCTCCTCTAGGATTTTGATGGTTTCCTGTTTCACATTTAGGTCTTTCATCTAAGGAGATTTTTGAGTAAAAACAAAGAACGGTAATTGAAAATGTCCTTCACTGTCCTGTAAGTTTGAGAGACATCATTCTTTGCCTTTGCCTGTGTACTGTGCCATTTGATAATCCTAACTTAATCCCATCTATGGCTTGGGAGTGAGGACTCTCTGAGGTTCTGTTCATAGCAGTGGGGTGCAGGGTCTCCTAGCCTCTAGACTCTTCTATAACTCCTCATAGCACCCCACAAAGTATTGTTGCCAAGCTTACTAGGTCTTTGTTGAATTGAATTTAGTTCATACAGCAATCCAAATGATTTGGTCCTTGTTTCATTTGATTGAGGACCCTCAGCTTCCAATTTTTTCCCCACCATGTGCAGGATGAGCCACCCAAATCACTGATGAAATGGAGAACAGGGCAAAGCCAGAGACAGAGCCCCACACAGTGTCACTCAAGACCGTTGGCCAACAACCTCATCAGTTGACCTCACCATTACTCAATTAATCAGTATTCTATGCTCCCTATGGTCATCTAACAGTTAAGAATATATATAACACTAGGCACCTGGGTGGCTCAGTCAGTTGAGCATCCAACTCTTGATTTCAGCCCAGGTCATGATTTCAGGGCCGTGAGATCAAGCTCTGTGTCAGCTCTGTGCTTAGCGCAGAGTCTGCTTGTCCCTCTCCCTCTGCTCTCCGCCCCCACCCCCCGCCCCGTGCTCTCTTTCTCTCTCTCTAAAATAAATAAATAAATATATAAATTCTTTTTTTTTTTTTAAAGATTTTATTTATTTGACAGAGAGAGAGACACAGCAAGAGAGGGAACACAAGCAGGGGGAGTGGGAGAAAGAGAAACCGGCTTCCTGCGGAGCAGGGAGCCCAATGTGGGGCTCGACCCCAGGACCCTGGGATCATGACCTGAGCCGAAGGCAGATGCTTAACGACTGAGCCACCCAGGCGCCCCTAAATACATAAATTCTTTAAAAAAAAAAAAGAGTATAACACAATTCTAGTGGAGGTGTAATCTGCTAACGAATGTTGCATAAGAGAAATTATGCCAAAACTTAACAGCTTAAAACAACACATTTAGTATCTCATGGTTTCTGTGGGTTAGGATTTCAGGTAGGCTCGCTGGGTCCTTTGGCTCAGGGTCTCTCATGAGGCTGCCATCAAAGTGTTGGCTGGGGCAGCAGCCATCTCATGGCTCAACCTGGAGAGGAGGATTCACCTCCAAACTACTCTTGTGGTTGTTTCAGGATACAGTTCCTCTCTGAATTGTTGCTCTGAGAGCTTTACTTCCTGTTGGCTGGCCAGAGGTTGCCCTCCATTGCTTGCCACGTGGACCTCTCCATAAAGCAGCTCCCAACATAATAGCTTGCTTCATTAGAGCAAGCAGGAGAAAAGAGCTAGAGAGAGTGAGAGCAGAACAGAAGTTACAGTCTTTCATGTTAACCTTGGAAGTAATACCCATCACTTTTGTAAATTGTACTCGCAGGGCAATTTACCAGGACATGGGGACCATTGGGAGTATCACTGTAGAAGTTTTCTGCTCTAGAAGGGGAAGGTGGCTCCGACCTGCAACAGGACATATATATGAATTCTTTGTCCCAGCAATCCCATTTCTAGAAATCTAAGGCAAAGATACACTGGCAAAAATAAACAAAGATGTATGTACAAGGCTAATCATTATGGCACACTTTGTAAGTAGCAAAAGACTGGAGGGTAGCTCAGTGGGTTAAGCATCTGCCTTCGGCTCAGGTCATGATATCAGGGTCCTGGGATCAAGCCCCATGTTGGGCTCCCTGCTTATCGGGGAGCCTGCTTCTCCCTCTCCCCCCTGCTTGTGCTCTCTCTCTCTCTAATAAATAAATAAAATCTTTTAAAAAAAAGAAAGAAAAGGTGGAAAATGTATAATCTTTTATTTAAGAAAAAAACAAAGCTTTTAGTTAGGAGATGAGGCTTGGTATCCCATGTGACTCTACTGGGAGAGGACTTTAAAAGCTTGGGCGTGGTTTCCTCTGGACTTTGCCCCACATAGCTTTCCCTTTGCGGATTTTGGTTTTCATCCTTTCCCTGTAATAAATCTTAGCTATGAGTACTACTAAAACAAAAAGAATTCGGACTGGAATCTCTTGTCTATTTTCATGAAAGGGTAAACCAAAAACTAATCGCAAAAATGGTTACCTATAAAGAAAGGGCAGGAACAGAAAGGAGGGTTCAAGGACAGAAGCTAGACTTTTCTGGATGTACCTTCTTTTGTAGATTTGACTTTGGAACCATGTTACTGTTTTACATAATTATATAACAAAGTTAAATTTAAGATTTTTTATATCTCGGGGCACCTGGCTGGCTCAGTTGGAAGAGCATGCGACTCTTTTTTTTTTTTTTTTAAGATTTTATTTATTTATTTGACAGAGAGAGAGACAGCGAGAGCAGGAACACAGCAGGGGGAGTGGGAGAGGGAGAAGCAGGCTTCCCGTCGAGCAGGGAGCCCGATGTGGGACTCGATCCCAGGACCCTGGGATCATGACCTGAGCCGAAGGCAGACGCTTAATGACTGAGCCACCCAGGCGCCCAAGCATGCGACTCTTGATCTTGGGGTTGTGAGTTTGAGCCCCATGTTGGGTGGAAAGATTACTTAAATAAATAAAACTTAAAAAAGAGTTTTTATATCTCTAAAAATTGAAACAAAATGGGGCAAAAAGAACTCAATTGTGTATTGAATTGATGCCTGAATCACACAGAGAGGAATTATTTCAACTTTAAAGCACAATAATTTGATTTTTCATCTCTAGTGCAATATATCCTTAGGACAAAAAGAACTGCAAAGAAATCTTTTTTTTTTTTTAAGATTGATCAATGGAGTTTACGTTCTGCAAACTCCTGAAGACTTTTATTTTTTTTTTAAGATTTTATTTATGTATTTGACAGAGAGAGAGACATAGCGAGAGAGGGAACACAAGCAGGGGGAGTGGGAGAGGGAGAAGCAGGCTTTCCTGCTGAGCAGGGAGCCCAATGCGGGGCTCGATCCCAGGACCCTGGGATCATGACCTGAGCTGAAGGCAGACGCTTAACGACTGAGCCACCCAGGTGCCCCGGCAAAGAAATCTTAAACAGTATTTAGTGATCATCTTGTTGGTAGTAATATTGGTATTTTTATTCTGAAACTATTATCTCTAATGATAAAGCAAATAAGTAGTGAATGTTGTTAAGAACTTAGATTTTTAGGGCAAGATAAAAGAGAACTATAAAGCCAAAGGAATTAAGTAAAAACTCTACAACCTTAAAAATGAATGGAAAAATATTAGTATAAATGTATGATATATTTTTCTCTTTAAAAATATATTTTCTAGATCTATCTGCCAGAAGGGCCTAGAAACTGAACAACCCAATAGCAATATGCACTTCTGGTGTCCAAATTGTGGCCTCTAAACATTATTTCCTACTGATAGGAACAATTACTCCTGTAAAACAGGAAATTTACAGAGTTGAGGTTGGAACCTCTTGTCATACCAGAGAACAAGGAAGCTAAGACTATCAGAGTCATGCTTAAATGATTATAGAGTCAGTCTGAAGGACTTCCTTTGACCAAATGTGGCACAATTTGAACGTCAAAAAGAAGAGTGACTCCAATGGATTGAAATTCATCAAATATGTTTTAAAATGAATGAGTTCATAGTAATACTAAAAAGAAACTAATTCATGAGTCACATCTAGAAGATACTAGAAAACCAATTCATTCTGAAAACTGGTCAATAAAGAGAAAAAAATCAATCCTGCCTTAAAAACAAAAACAAAAACAAAACAGGGCTCCTGGCTGGCTCAGTCAGTAGAGTGTGCAACTCTCAATCTTCTTTTTTTTTAAAAAGATTTGTTTATTTATTTGAGAGAGAGAGAGAGAGTAGGGGCAGAAGGAGAGGGAGAGAAAGAATCTCAAGCAGGCTCTACACCCAGCCTGGAGCCCGAAGTGGGGCTTGATCTTACTACCCTGAGATCATGACCTGAGCCAAAAACCAAGAGTCGGGGGGCGCTCAACTGACTGAGCTACCCAGGCACTCCATGCAACTTTTTTTTTTTTTAAGATTTTATTTATTTATTTGACAGAGAGAGAGACAGCGAGAGCAGGAACACAAGCAGGGGGAGTGGGAGAGGGAGAAGCAGGCTTCCTGCTGAGCAGGGAGCCCAATGCGGGGCTCAATCCCAGGACCCTGGGACCACAACCTGAGCAGAAGGCAGACGCTTAATGACTGAGCCACCCAGGCGCCCCCCTCCCAAAGCAACTCTTGATCTTGAGGTTGTGGGTTTGAGCCCTACGTTGGGTGTAGAGATTACTTAAAAGTAAAATCTTAAAAAAAAAAAAAAAGAATCAGGGGTGCCTGGGTGGCACAGTTGGTTGAAAGTCTTAGTTTCAGCTCAGTCGTGGTCTTGGGGTTGTGGGATCGAGGCCTGAACTGGGCTCTGCACTCAGTGCGGAGTCTGCTTGGGACTCTCTCTACCTCTTCCCCTGCCCCGTCCCCCCACGTGCTCCCTCTGTAGAGAGAGAGAGTGAGAGAGAGAGAGAGAACACGAGCGGGGTGAGGGGCAGGAGGAGAAGCAGATTCCCCGCTGAGCAGGGAGCCTGACGTGGGGCTCAATCCCAGGACTCCAGAATCATGACCTGAGCCCAAGGCAGACGCCTAACTGACCTAGCCACCCAGGCACCCCACAATCTTGCCTTTTCTATACAAGTTGTACTTCAGGATACCAAAGAGCTGATGGGTGAAGGTTCTTTATAAAAGAATTCCAGTTAATTAAGTGCAGAAGAGATAAAAGAATTAGAATACCACAATTTTGCAGCTCCTAATAAAATAATGGGTGTATCACCATTAGGCAATGTCACTAATAGTTGCTGAATCCATTAGGTAAAAAGCTGATGTAGAACTTTATAATGGATGGACCAGTCTGATGATCCCTGAACCAAATGACCAATCTTAACATCTCAAAAAGAGATAATAATGCAAATAAGTAGTTAATGTTATGAACTAGGGTTTTCCTGTTCTGATGAGATGAATAAGAAGTAAATAGCACCACCTATGATGAATTATTTTAAATAAAGCAAACCTGAATCTAATCAAGACTTTAAATTACAAGGATGCAGTCATCAAAATCTGGAATGTGGAAATTCTTCAGAGCAAACAACCTGGTTTCTTCAATAAATAAATTGCAAGGAAAATAAATGGAGGGAAACATGTAGGCTAAAAAAGATTTAAGAGACGAAGCAATGAAATGCAATATGTTGACTTTGTTTGGAAAACAAATTCGACACAATTGTAAAAGCAAGATTGATGATCAGAGAAAGTTAAATAATGTGAGGTTCATAATACTTGAGGTTTTTTAAAAAAGGTTTTATTTATTTTTTTAGAGAGAGCGAACGAGCGCGGGGAAAGGGGAGCAGAGGAAAAGGGAGAGAGAGAATCTTAAGCTCCCTGTGATTCTCTCTCTCAGCATGGAGCATGGAGTCCAAACTCACGACCCTGAGAACAAGACCTGAGCTGAGATCAAGAGTCAGACAGTTAACCGACTGAGCCACCCCACCAGAAACAATTCTAACTGCTATTACATATATTATTTTATTTAACTTTTCCTCAAAGCATTTATCTTTCCATTAACATCAACAATATATATTTATTTTTTTTTTTCAGTTAAAATACTGTGGGAAGCAGCCTATAGTATCTAAAGATATTACAAATTCCTTTTGATGGCTGCATAGTGTTCCATTGTGTGGACCTGTCATTGTTTATTCAGCTGAGGTTTAGCAAGGTTAAGCAGCTTGCCCAAAATCACTCAGCTGGTGCTGGTAGGATTAGGACCAAGGTCTGGCTGACTCCAAAGCCTGTATCCTAAATTAGTGCTTCCCAGACTTTAATACATATATGAATCCCCTGGGACTTTTGCTAAAATTGCAGATAAAGTGGGTCTGAGATTCTGCGTTTCTTACAAACTACTACTTATGCCAAAGCAAGACCAGCCTAGAAAACTTGTTCTGAGCATTGACTGCACATTGGGATCACCTGGGAAATATTAAAAACTTAGTGATAGGGGCGCCTGGGTGGCTCAGTCGTTAAGCGTCTGCCTTCAGCTCGGGTCATGATCCCGGGGTCCTGGGATCGAGCCCCGCATCGGGCTCCCTGCTCCGCGGGAAGCCTGCTTCTCCCTCTCCCTCTTCCACTCCCCCTGCTTGTGTTCCCTCTCTCGCTGTCTCTCTCTCTGTCAAAAAATAAATAAAATCTTAAAAAAAATGTTTAAAAAAACCAAAAAACTTAGTGATAATGTACATTGGTGTTCTCTTTCGGCGAATTTGACCAGCAACAGGGATTCTTTAAGGACAGGACAATAAATTCTGCGATAGCCTCCATCTGCCAAAATAAGGGAGACAATTTTTCTCTTGTGCATTTGTCTCTTCAGCTGCCTGAAATCTGAGGATCCTTGAGAAATGGGCTTGCCCTCATGGTAGGAAAGTTATCATTCAGGATATTGGATCATGGGAGAGGACCGAATAAGTAGCCTTCAAAATGACGGCCTGGTTTCCATCATTATTGTTTTAAGACTCTGGTTCCGAGTAAGAGAAAACAATGTAAGCTAGATTAAGAAGAAAAGGAGTGAGACATAAGAAATATTTTAAAATATTTTAATGTTACAGGAAGGGACCCAAAGACAGGAAAGTAATCAGCCCAGGAAAGGATGGAAGTGGGCAGGACTGGGAGAACTGGAAAAGCACTCTTTTCTGTTTTGCTCTGTGCATCTGTTCATTCTTGGGTCTCTCTGCAAATCAGCTTTCTCTGTTCCTTTGCCTGCATTGAGGATGCGGCATCACACTTTGAGAAGTGAGTCCCTGTTCTAAGGTGGTGGGGTTATGCATGCAAACATGGCTGTTGGGGCCTAACCTACAGGTGGGTAGGGGGACTTCTGGGAGAAGAGGGAATGGTTGTGAGGTGGCAGGTATGAAACATTATCTACTGCAAAGACGGTAGTATTTTAAAGGATCCCAAAGTTGTTATTGCCACTGTAATCATTTGTTAACACGTTGTGTGTATCTCTGTGTGTATTACTCTGTGACAGGCACTGTGGGCGATATGAAGATGCAAACTTTTATTCTAATAGCTCTCATAATCTAGTTGAGATTATAAAACACGTACACCAAGAATGTTAAGGCAAGGAAGTATGTGATACATGTCATTAAGAGTGACATACTATAAAAGATTAGAAGGTTCATAGCTAACTGTGGTAATCTGTAAGGACTTTAAGGAGGAGGTATCTTTCGGGCTAAACCATGGAAGTTGGGTTGAATCTTGATTAAGCAGATATGTGCTGGGAAGGAATTTCATGTAGAGATAAGGATGAGGTTTACATCTGGGTAAGAGTCAAGTCTGTCTGGAGAACTGGGAGATACCTTTTGCTGGAACATACTATGCAAGAGTATGGGAAGTAATGAGGAAAAGTGGAAAGATGCTAAATGTGGGGCTCCTTGGATGTTAAGTGTTATGGATGTTTTTCTGTAGGCCAAGAAGCCATTGAAACCCTTTTCTTGCTTGCTTTCTCTTCCTTCCTTCCTTCCTTCCTTCCTTCCTTCCTTCCTTCCTTCCCTTTTTAAGTAGGCTCCATGCCCAGCATGGAGCCCAAGGTGGGGAACAAACTCGTGACCCTGAGATCAAGAGTCAGACGCTCAAGGGACCTAGCCACCCAGGCACCCCTCACCAAGACGTTTTAAACAGAGGAGAGATTATACCAGAATGGTGGTTTAGTAAGATTAATCTGGGAGCAGTGAGCTTGGAAAGTAAAACCAGAGGCAGAACAAACATTTAGGAGGCAAGTGAAATAAGGTGCTGAGAGGGCTTTTTGGGTCTAGTTTGATAGCCATTAGACACTTGTGACTATTGATCACTTTTTTTTTTAAGTTTATTAATTTATTTTTTTTTTATTTTTATTTATTTATTTTTTTTTAAAGATTTTATTTATTTATTTGAGAGAGAGAGAATGAGAGACAGAGAGCATGAGAGGGAGGAGGGTCAGAGGGAGAAGCAGATTCCCTGCCGAGCAGGGAGCCCGATGCGGGATTCGATCCCGGGACTCCAGGATCATGACCTGAGCCGAAGGCAGTTGCTTAACCAACTGAGCCACCCAGGCGCCCAAGTTTATTAATTTATTTTTAGTAATCTCTATACCCAATTTGGGGCTCAAGCTCACAACCCAGAGATCAAGAGTTGCGTGCTTTTCAGACTGAGCCAGTGAGGCGCCCCTATTGACCACTCTTAATGTTACTAGTGTCACATGTTGAAATAATAGTGTTTTGGATATATTGGGTTAAATATACTAATAAAATTAATTTCACTTTTTACTTTTAAAGATGTGGCTACTAGAAAATTTAAACTACCCATGTGGTTTGCATTATATTTCTATTGAACAGTGCTGGACTCAAGGAAAGTGCACATGAGAGGGAAGAATCATGTTGCCCAGAGGAACAGAAATGGCAGTGCCATTAAGAGAACTGAGGAAAGGGAAGCTGTTTAAGAGGAAAGAGGACAAACTTGTTTTCAGAAAGCAGATGCTTTTACAAAGATAGTTCCCCCTTATCTGCAAGGGATACGTTCCAAGATCCCCCAGTAGGTGCCGCAACCACAGATAATACCAAACCGTATATATACATGTTTTTCCTGTCAAGACACATCTATGATGAAGTTTAATTTATAATTTAGGCACAGTAAGAGATTAGCCACAATGACAAAATAGAACAATTATAATAGTCTATTGTAAGAAAAGTTATATCAATGTGGTCTCTTACTGGACTGTGCTCACCCTTCTTCTTGTGATGATGTGAGATAATAAGATACCGTGATGAGATGGAGTGAGGGGAACGACATAGGTGTTGTAATGAGCCATTGGCTACTAGTGACCTTCTGACAGTATTTTAGAAGAAGGATCATCTACTACAAGACAGTGGTTGACCACGGGTAACTGAAGCCTGGGAAAGTGAAGCTTCAGATAAGGGAGGGGGACGACTACTGTAGGTTTATTTGGGGACGAAGATAATAATAGCCATCAAGCTGGAGCACCTGGGTGGCTCAGTTGGTTAAGTGTCCAACTTTTGATTTTGGCTCAGGTCACGATCTCAGGGTTGTGAGATGGAGCCCCGCGTTGGGCTCCGCGCTGGGCGTAGAGCCTGCTTAAGATTATCTCTATCCCTCTGCCCCTCCCCCTCTCTAAAAATAAAAAAGCCATCAGGCTTTCAAAATGCAAAGGACTAGATCTTCATTGCCTTTAATATAACAGATGTGCAAGTGATTTTTATATCCAGAGATGAATTTCCCAAAGTGTGTCTAAGGAAAAAATTCCATGAAAAAAGGATTCCATGGTCAATTACATTTGGAAGATAGATATACATACCTCAGCCTCCTCTCGGAGATTCATATTGCCCTTCGGCATATTAAAAGCTGTAAGGGCGCCTGGGTGGCTCAGTTGGTTAAGCGACTGCCTTCGGCTCAGGTCATGATCCTGGAGTCCCTGGATCGAGTCCCGCATCGGGCTCCCTGCTCGGCAGGGAGTCTGCTTCTCCCTCTGACCCTCCCCCTCTCATGTGCTTGCTCTCTCTCATTCTCTCTCTCTCAAATAAAAAAAAAAAAAAAAAAAAAAAATCTTTAAAAAAAAAAAAAAAAAAGAGTAAAAAAAAATAAAAGCTGTAAGAAGATGCACTTAAGTTTACCTTATATTTCCCAAACTTATTTGAGCACAGCACTAAGCCATTAGTTGTTATCTGGTAATAGTATCCAAATCAGGGATATTTAGTTAAAGATAAGATGGACCAGGAACTTGAAGACAGAAAAATTTTCAACCCTTTCAATACTTGGAAAGGGATAGGATCTTCCATGTCTGGGAAACTCCGAGTTGCTCTAAACTCATTATATTTCATCTTGGATTTTCTGTCTCTATTCTCCTGGGACAAGTTGAGCCTTATGTCTGAAAGCAGGCAACACTTTCATATGGCCTGTGAGCGCTGGTGAGACCACCAGAATGCCACATGGTAACTATACTGTGTGTGTGTGTGTGAATGTGCACATGCACATATAACACACATCTTTGTACCTCTTTAGTAGTGGATTCTGGGCCAGGGGCCAGGCCTTGGAAGAATGTCTAGGGGCTTAATAATGTCACGGTTTTCATATCTTTGTCCTTTGGGAGAGATAATAGGCAAGGTTTCTCCTAATTCTCCACACCATTATATTCTGGAAAAAAGACCTTGTGCTTGAAAGGGGACTGATTCTATGCTTCTCATGTCCCTGGCATCAATACAGCCCAGTGAAAGGAGAAAGAAGTTGGTCTATAAACCTCTGTGGCTTGGTACTCTTGTGACATACTTTTAAGTTTTTACTCCCTAGTGATGCTCTACTTTAGCTGCTAGAAAACTCAGTAGAAACTCAGAGAAGGTCTGTCCCCTGGCTGTTAGAAAGTAGTTAAGTGATGAGGAAGTGAATCTTCTCACATCCTCTGGGGGCCAGAGGGCAGACTGTAGGCCCTAACATGGCCTCCAATGACTCTCTCCTTCCTGGTATTCACGTCCTTGGGTAATATCAACCCACTTTGAAGAAGGCTGATCTGTGTAATAATAGGAAATTGGATACTGCAATAGGATGTTGCAGAGATGATGGGAGTATGACTTTCCAGGCTAGATCTTAAAAGATATTGCGACTTCTGCATGTTTTTCCTTGAATCACTAGCTTTGGGAGAAGCCAGCTGTCATGTTGTGAGGACACTAAAGCCCAATGAAGAGGCCCACCCATGTTGTGGGAGCCGAGGCCTTCTGCCAAAACCTAGTACCAGCTTGCCAGTCATGTGAATAAGCCATCTTGGAAATGGATCCTCCAGCCCATATGCCCTCAAATGACTGCAACTTCATGAAAGACCCTGAGCCAGAACCACCCAGCTAAATCACTCCCAAATTCTTGACCCAAAGAAACTGAAATAATAAATATTTATTACTCAGCCACTAAGTTTTGGTGTTATTTCTGACCTAGCAAAAGGCAACTAATATGGTAGATGTGTATTCTGTGTGATGTTTGGTCACTGAAATGGCTCTAGATTTGCAAATTATTACTTTAGAATTTGATTAGTTCCTCCAAAACATTAGGCTTACCATGACCTCTGTGCTTCTTATTCTGGTGTGTATACCAGAAAACTGGTTTTTCCCTAAGGGTAAATAACTGAGAGAAGTGATAAAAAAAAACAACAACACTTAATGATACTCTCCCTGTAAAGTTATAATAACCAGAGAGAAAGGAAACCTCTTAATTGCTACTTTCATTTGACTTTTTGGAAAAACAAAAAACAAAAAACAAAAAACAAAAAACAAAAAACAAAAAACCTTACTCCAGGACAAATCTTCAATTTCTTTTTTTTAATTTATTTTTTATTTTTTATTTTTAAAGATTTTTATTTATTTATTTGACAGAGAGAGACACAGCGAGAGAGGGAACACAAGCAGGAGGAGTGGGAGAGGGAGAAGCAGGCTTCCCGCTGAGCAGGGAGCCCGATGCGGGGCTCGATCCCAGGACCCTGGGATCATGACCTGAGCCCAAGGCAGACGCCCAACGACTGAGCCACCCAGGCGCCCCCAATTTCTTTTTTTTTAAAATAAATGTTTTATTTAAGTAAAACACACATACAGAAAAGAGCACAAAACAAGTGAACTTTTTTTTTTTAAGATTTAATTTATTTATTTGACAGAGAGAGACACAGCGAGAGAGGGAACACAAGCAGGAGGAGTGGGAGAGGGAGAAGCAGGCTTCCCGCTGAGCAGGGAGCCCGATGCGGGGCTAGATCCCAGGACCCTGGGATCATGACCTGAGCCGAAGGCAGATGCTCAACGACTAAGCCACCCAGGCACCCCAAAACAAGTGAACATCTTGATGACATATTGTAAAGTGAACATACCCATGTAGCCACCACCCAGACCAGAGAAACTGAACACTCCCAGCCCTACAGAAGTCCATCTGTTGCCCTGTCATCCTGACTCTCTTCCCCTTCCCCCACAAAACACTATCATCCTGACTTCTAAAAACATTTATTAATGTTGACCTTCAGGGGTGCCTGGGTGGCTCAGTCGTTAAGCGTCTGCCTTTGGCTCAGGTCATGATCCCAGCGTCCTGGGATTGAGCCCTGCATCAGGCTCCCTGCTTAGCGGGAAGCCTGCTTCTCCCTCTCCCACTCCCCCTGCTTGTGTTCCCTCTCTCGCTGTGTCTCTCTTTGTCAAATAAATAAATAAAATCTTTAAAAAAAATGTTGACCTTCATATAAATCATACGGTATGTATTTTTTCATGTCTGGTTTCTTTTGCTCAGTTTATTTGCATTTTTCATTTAGGATTATAAACATCTTGCCTAATTGCCATTAGTGTATGCTTCATCTGTTATTTTTGGATAAACTTTAAAGATAGCCACAAACTGTCAGTAAGTTCACACAAGGGAGTGAAGACACATATACTTATTTAAGAGGACAAAAAGCCTTCTAGTAACTTATTGGAATTTTACTGAATCTGTGCCTTTTGGTTACTGTAAGGCAGAGAGTGGCTGAACTTCTCAGGAATCCAGGCTCTATCATTTTTTTAAGCTGTGAGCCTCTGGTTAAGTTGCCTCAACATCCCAGTGTTGCTGGGAAGATTAAATGACATGTAAAGGCACTCTGTACACTGTAAACAAACAAACAAACAAACTACACACGTATTTCAGGTGTTGTTTTGCTATTGGGGTTCACCTTGGCAGTCTTGGATGATGAGGATGATGATTTTTGATTTTTCCGGATGATCTAGCAGAACTCACAGACTTGAATGAAAGCTCCCTCAGGTCAAGGAGGACCAGACTGGTGGGGGGTAGAAAGAAAGATGGGCCACACTGGGTGCTGAGATTTAGAAGACTAGCTACAGGTGTTC
This sequence comes from Halichoerus grypus, assembly GCF_964656455.1. Classification (NCBI taxonomy): domain Eukaryota; kingdom Metazoa; phylum Chordata; class Mammalia; order Carnivora; family Phocidae; genus Halichoerus; species Halichoerus grypus. Next base: position 109,462,154 of record NC_135721.1, on the reverse strand, counting down.
TTGGTTCTTGTAGGATCCATCTGGGTGGCTTCTTGCAGGAGCTGGAATTTCCAGAATTTGGGTATAGGGTTTCCAGAGTTATTCCTACAGTGAGGGGAGCTAGGTTGGAGTGAGAATAATTTTGTTCAACAAGCAAGAGAGAAGCTCATCTTTCTTGTTCAGGAATAGCACTCATTACGGGAAAGGTGAAGAAAATGAGGGCTATCACCCAAGGGGCATTACAGTGTCCTGGGGGAGGCACTTACGAGTAATTAGCAAGCAACTTGGGGTTAAACTTGATGGAGTGAGGGAGTGCCTTGAGGGTACCGAAAAAGGCAGGATCATTTCAGGCTGGGGTAACCTTTGGAGAAGGGTGGTTGGAAGGGCCTTTGGTAGGTGTGAGTGGTCAGTATCTCAGGGCTGGAAGTGACTATGTTGTCTGCACCCCACCCCCCCACGCCCAAAGGGAAGAAGATTAACGCGCGCACACGCGCACGCACAGACCCTAACAACACAGGCTCCAAGGCAGCCACCAAATCCTTCTATGTCCCCCCAGTGCGCCGCACAGAAAAGGAGTCCAGACTGTCCTTCAAAAAGCCAACCCTACTCCCCGGCTCCCACACCCCCTCCTTCAGCACAGGAGGGTGGCGAAGGATTTATAACCCACCTCTTTCTTCCAGTTGCCATGGAGACCAGCCCCAGTCCTTTCATTCCTTCTGGTACCGGGAACATTTCTCCAACGCAGGCGGAATGGAGGGGGCTTAGCCCAAACACGCCCGTGGCAGTGCTGGGGGACTGAGTGGTGGTAAAAAATGCAGCGCGGAGGGGCTGGCGGCCTCGACGGCAGCGGCGGAACGAGGCCAAGGGACAAAGGCTAAGGTCAGCCGCGGTTCAAGCCCTTCTCTTTGCCAAAGACTGGCGGTCAGACGCTGGGGGGGGGCACAGTGCTGGGCTGGAGGAGCGTGCGGGCCGGGAAAGGCCGGACGCAGTAGTGTGGCGGGACGCTGGGCCTGGGGAGAGGACCTGTCCACCTGTGCGGACGGGTGCTCGGGCCCCTCCACCCACACGTCCATTGGGCGGTGCCGCCATCACTCTCCCCCCAGCAACACCGCCTTCTCCGCGGCTAAGCCCGGATCCCCTCCCCCGCCACTCTCCGCCCCGCTCCGTCCTGGGAGCCTTTCATTGGACGGAGGCGCGGTCGATCCGCCTCGAGTGAGAGAGACGATTGGACGCGAGGCCTTCGGGCCGCCCCCAGCCTATTTGGATTGGCTTGCTGCGCATTGGCGCAACGGAAGAGGCGGCCGGCGGAGGGTGCGCCTCTGCTTGGGCTGGACTGCCGCGGAGGAGGCGACAAGGGGTCCGGCGCTGGGGGGCTGGCTCGGGCGGCAGCGGTGGCTGCTGCGGATGGGAGCGGGCCGGCTCGGCGTGCCCATGGAACGCCACGGCAGAGCGTCCGACGCCTCCGCCTCGTCGGCGGGGGAGCCGGCGCCCGAAGGGCCTGATGGGCGGCGGCGGGAGCTGCTGCGGTGCCGGGCGAGCAGCGCGTCGGAGCCCCCCGTCGGGGCCTCGGCTTCGGCTTCGGCTGAGGGCGTCAGACGAAGCCGGCCCGGCTCCTACAGCGGCGCCCCCTCGGCCTCCCGCCAGCGCGTCGAAAGCCTTAGGAAGAAGCGGCAGCGTAAGTGCCCGGCGGGTTGTCCTCGCGGCTCGCCCTGCCCCCATCCGGCCCGGCCGCCGTTTTTCCCGCGCGCCCGCGCGGGGACAGTGCCCCCGCACGGTGGTCCCAGGTTGGTGCATGGGCTGACAGCCGACTGGAGGCCTCGGGTCCAAGCTCGGGGGATCGGGGTTCGGCCCCCGCGTAGCCCTCGCGCGCAGTGGTCCGCGCTTTCCGGTTGTGGGAGTGGAGGGTCTTTACCCAGAACCCTTTCTCCCTCTTTTCAGCTCCTTGGGTATTCTTTGCCCACGAGTCAGGTGATTTTATCCTCGAGGGGGCTTCTTTTGACTCTTTCCCACCGCCTCCCCTCCCCCTAAATCCTTTGAATCACCAGTGTGTGTCTTCCGTGGGTTTCCAGAGAGCTGTCCAAGACGTTAAATCCCTTTAATTTGGAGATTTCGGGCTTCCTGGAAAATGGTTGACTGGCCCTTGAGTTGCTGCAGGCCTAAAACTGGATTCTGCCTTTCTTCCCGTGAGAATTCGGGTCATCTCTCACCGAGATATTTCCTCTGTTTTCTTTGCATCTGTTTGCTGATAGATTGAGGACTAGCATTTTGGGCATGGAGGCTTTTTCTTTTGAGGGAATCTCGCCTTAGCAGTTGCACATGCTCTTTTCGGAGAATCGGTTTCTCCATTTTATTATCAGCTTTCTTTTTCTGCGTTGTGACCTAGTACAGATTATTTCCCCCCTTTACAGGTCTTCAGTTCAGGTCCTCTGTCTGGCAGCCATTGCTACTGTTGAAAGTATCCAGTGTCTTAATACTCTAATATGAGCTTTATCATATAGTGACATTTTACATACGGTTAGATATTTTTTTCCTTGTCGTTGCCAGATTTCTCTTGCAGGAAGTCAGCTTGTTCTAAATGCAGATTATGAGAATAAGGGAAAGTGGCAGGATGAGTGTGAGGTCTTTATTGGATAGTCTTGTACCTTAGCCCACCCACCTGGTTGCTTTACCTCTATTTTCTGTGATTTGGATGATTAAATGTTAATGTAGCCCTCTTTCCACTATGAAAAGTTTGGGAGTCTCAGTTATTTTGTCTTTTTCTATCTTCTTGAAAGAAATTTGAAAAACAGATTAACTGCTCTCAACCTATACCATTTCTAGAGCCAGTTACCTGGTTTATGTTTTATCTGAGAAGCATCTAATTTTTAAGCAGTGCACAATATTCGTTCCTTAATGGTTTTGTACTACATTGTTAGAGATGGATGTAAATTCCAAGGATTCAGCAAATAAGAACCCCAGCCATGTAGCCAACCGTTTTTGGCCATTGGCCATAAGGATTCTAAATAAGTATTGTATTTTGGGTGTTTGCAGGGGTCAGGCACTCTTCTTAAAATTTTTAGACATTCTTCTGAGAGCTTTAATAACTTATTAGTACTCTTAACTTTGAGGTAGGTGGTAGTATTCTGTTTTACAGGTGAGAAAACTGGGGCATATTTGCCTTGTGTAAAATGGCTTGGGAGTGGTGGAATAGAAATGTAAATTCAGGAAGTCCAGCTTCATACATTCTCTTAACCACTGTGCTTTATTGAATTGTTTATATTCGGTTAGCTTGTCTTCATTGCTCTAAGTCCAAGCATAATTTCCATCTTTGTGTTTAAGGCTTAATTGAGGTGAAAATTTCTAGCTAATGTGGAAGTACTTACAAATTTTGAGCATAAAAATGACCTTGGGAATTAAAAATGCAGATTCCTGGGGTCAACTCTTTATTTTTTTGAATCAGAATCTGGAGAGGGTTGCATTTTAAAACTGCTTATATCATTTAGGTACAGGTGGCTCAGAGACACAGCTCTGGAAAACTCTGGTTTAAACTGTAATGGGGGGTAGGGGTGGTATGTAAGGTGGTTTGGAGATGTCTTTTAAGGACCGAAGACATTCATGTCGTAGGGCTTATTTTTTGTTTTTATGTTTGATGCTTGTCATGGTCCCCTTTACTGCTTTCTCTGATAAATCATGAAAAGCCATCTCAGGTAATGAGACCTGCCAAAGAAACAAGGTATTGTTCTTTCTTCCATTTGTTTTTTCTTTTACTATCCAGGGGTGCAACGTTTCGATGGAGAGGCAGCCTGTTGATTGCTGAACCCTTCAAGAATGGCTTTAACTTTGAGAGAATTCAATGAAGACTAAATCTCTGTATTTATCTATATTGGGGAGGTTGGGTTTAGGGTGGTGCCACCTTTCTTTTGAGGTTAGCAAGCCTCATTCTGATGTCCTTATACTACTTGTCTAAAGGGAGGAGACTAGTCATCATTTGAAACAAGAAGGAGCTACTCAGTTTATTTTAGGAATTCTTGTGGCCCTGATTATAGTCCTGTTCTGCTACACATGTTCCCTAGAGCAGTGTGATTCTCAAGCCTGTTCTCATCTCAGACTTACACAGGCATTAGGGATGAGGCTGGGCATGTCTGTGTTTAAGGAAGTTCTTCAGAAGTTTTAAATTAGGTGGAGTATGTCTCACAGGACTGAGAGAAATACCAAGTAAAGATTGATTTATTTTTTAAAAAATATTTTATTTATTTATTTGACAGAGAGACAAAGCGAGAGAGGGAACACAAGCAGGGGGAGTGGGAGAGGGAGAAGCAGGCTTCCCGCGGAGCAGGGAGCCCGATGCCGGGCTCGATCCCAGGAGCCTGGGGTCATGACCTGAGCCGAAGGCAGATGCTTAACGACTGAGCCACCCAGGCGCCCCTAAAGATTGATTTAAATTGATGGAAACAAAGATGCTAATGATGGTTATATAGTGCTTGCTTCTTTGTGTTGGACATTGTGCCACATATTTTATAAACATATCACTTAAGTCTCACAACTATCCTGTGTGGTAGGTTTTTTTTTTTTTCTTTTTAAATCCCCAGTTTCCAGATGGGGAAACAATGTCAGTGAAATTTGTCCTTTGTCCAAGGGTGTATAGTGAGTTAATAATGGAGCTGTCTTTTGATTCTAAATGTCTGACTTCAGACTCAGTGTTCTTGACTTTCCCCATTTTTGAGGGGGAATGTATGTGCAGTGTAACCCAGAGCAGTGGTTCTCACATGGAATCACTCAGAAGCTTAAAAAAACCCTTCAGGTCAGCAGAAGGGTCTAAGAAATGCATATGTTTAATTTTTAAAATTTCATTGAGGCATAGTTACATACAGCAAAATACACAGTTTTGACAGATGTATACAGGCATGTAATAAGAGAACATGTATTTTAATCAAGGGTCCCAGATGTACAGCAGATGTGTAGGAGGTGTGGGAACCTGGGATGACAGTGCCCTATGGGTGGGGATAGGAGCTGGATCTTTGAAGGTGACTCTCAAGCATGGTGTAACACACCAGGGAAGTCCTTGGGACATGCTGCTTTTGGACTCATACCAGTCATGGAGTATCCTTAAACCGCCATTGATCTAGAAAATAAAGCTTTTGTTTATAGCTTGACAATACTAGCCTGGCAAATGGATTGCTTTTCCTTGGCTTTTGGGGAGCATCAGTATTGGCAGGATGGAATTGGTGCTGGGGCCCTGGGAGACTGTCCTTCATTATGTGCAGTGTTTCATCTTCAGCTGGGGAATTAGGGAAGGCTGCCTGTTAGGAGCTCAGGAAAAAAGATTTCTGTTGCTTTGTAGCCTACTTTTGAGAGAATGGGAGAGGATGCCTTTTAACCTCTTTATCAACTTTAAATCTAAATGAAATCAAAGTAAATATGGCCCTTCGTTTTGGTTGTATAACAAATGTGAAGCATTAAGCAGGGCCTAAAAATAGTCCAATTATGTAGCTGTGTAAAATGGTACAGTATGTTATTTTAGGGGCTATATATGTGAATCATGCATTTAGGTAATATGATTGTTCACTGTTGGCATCCCTGCCCTCTTTTTATCTAGGGGGTACCCTAAGCAAGAATTGATGTATGCTATTAAAAATCTTTTGCTTAAACACATGTTAAAAGGAGAGAGAAGGAATACAATAGACTTGTAGGCTGTTAAGAGAGGACCTTTATCAGGCAGAAAAGAATAGTTATTTTGAATGGTCATTTAAAAGACCAGTGATGTGCATTGGGCTTAAATTTATAACCTAGTGAGCATTTTTCAAGTTCATATCTTTGGGGTATCTTTAACTTCAGGCACTGTTCTTTCTCAGTTTATTGTGTTGTTTCTCAGTTTATGTCAGCAAGATTGACTAGCATGTGAAAACCCCTTTTCTAAATAATGGCTTAAAGTTTGCTTTCTAAAAGTGGGAGCCATCTTTAGTTTTTAGTAGTTTACTAGGTTTCATGTGTTTATATTTCCTGAATATAGAATTTATTATTGAGTCTGCTGGTTTGATAATACATGATATTTTATAGGAATTAGGGAAGGCTGCCTGTTAGGCAGCCTTTAACTTAGTCCCCAAGTTAAAACTATTAAAGTACCTCTTTTAAGGTGAGGCCGAGGATTGCTGCGTAGACCAGCCTAGAGGTTTGGGTTTGCAATTCTTAACCAGATGTGGTCTGGTAAAGACATAGTTCGTAATGTTGGAAAATTGAGCACACTTTCATAAACCATTTATTTCCTATTGGAAAGCATTTCAATTGTTGAGACTCATTATGAGACAGACATGGTGCTGCAGATGGTTTTACATAAATAACCTGTGAGGGAGAGTTTAAGTTCTTTCTAGAAATGTGTCCTAAGTCAAGTATGAATTGTCTAGACTGAGTACCTTGAGGCCTTAATATCAGGAAATAGGCTAAGGGTTGTAAACCGACTAAAATATTTGTGAAGATTAGTGGAATGAATCACAAATTAGGAGTGATAAATAGCTGTTCTGTTGGTGAGCTACGAAGACTGATGGTATAGCAAAAGTTCGTTTTTCCATGACTTTTCCAAGCAGCACAGTGTTTTGAACAAGGATTGAAAGCTTATTCCAGTATTCATTATATTATGGTATCTGGGGCAGTCTTGCAGTCAGTGATAGGAATCTAAACCCCTTTGAACAGGCTGAATGTTTAGAAATAACAGAATTCTATGGCCCGACACAATTCTCTCAGCCATTATCAGAGAATATGTGTCTAATGGACCTCCCATGCTTCTCAGTGTTTCTCAGTTCTTGGATATGTAAATGATTTGATGAGTAGTACACAGAAAAATCCTGAAGCCGTTAAAGGCTGTAATAAGCATATGAACTGAGCTTTGCTTAAGACTCCTTATTTTTCTTTATATATTGTTGATCTTCCTGATTATTTTTTATTTTTATTCATGTGAGACAGAGAGAGAGAGCATGAGCAGGGGAGAGAGGGAGAGGGAGAGGGAGAAGCACAGCACTCTACCAACAAACATATCACATCAATAGTACTGGAATCTGAAGATGTGGACATATCCCTGCTGAGCAGGGAGCCCGAAGCAGGGCTCAATCCCAGGACCCGAGATCATGACCCGAGCCGAAGGACGTCCAACCATCTGAGCCACCCAGGTGTCCCCTTCCTGATTATTTAAAGTATGATTTTTATTAAACTGCTTTTTAATTTTCATGTTAACTCAAGAATATGTGTTCTGTGCTCTTAGGTTTGTATAGATACTTGTGGAAAGAGGCTTGTTGAAGGTTTTAGGAAGTCTGGATTTGAGTCCCACCTCTGCCTTTTCTTAACTGGGCCCTTGGGCCCTTTTGCATTTATGTTTTCTTCTCCTTATTGTTGTTTTGTTTTTTTGAGGGGGTGGGTGAGGGGAGGCAGAGGGAGAGAGAATCTTAAGCAGGCTCCACACCCTGTGCAGAGCTGGACGTGGGGCTCAGTCCCAGGACTCTGAGATCATGACCTGAGCCGAAATCAAGAGTTGGTCGCTTCACTGACTGAGCCACCCAGGCACTCCTACACTTCCATTTCTTAATCAGAAGTGGGATGATTATAGTAGTTGCCTTATATGGTTATTGCAAGCATTAAATAAGCTTATATAGTCAAGTGCCTAATATAGTGCTTGGCTGTTAATAGATGATCATTTAAAATATAATAGCCATATATTAATGTTTCGGTTTTTTAATCTAAGGAAATGGGAGTAAAGCTTAATTTAAAGCTTAATTTAAGGACCAGTCTTCTGTTGGTCTTAGATATGTCCACATCTTCAGATTCCAGTACTATTGATGTGATATGTTTGTTGGTAGAGTGCTGTGTGTCTGCTAACTCGAGGTTGGTGGCGGTGGTTAAAAGAATGGTGCTGCAGGTAAGAAAGTAGGAATCAAATCTCCTTGCTTCCATCATATCCAGTGCTGTTGCGTTGTTGTGTGCTTGAGTGAAGAAACTTTTCCTGTAGATGCCAGGGACAGACTTTTCATGACTTGTGCCAGGTTGGGTTAGGCCTGCCACTGACAATGGAACTTTTGTAGGTGTAAAAAAAAGTTCAGGACTATCCCTGGGACCCAGGTGGAATGGCTGCTCTTCTCTTTAGAATTGCATTGACACTGTTAGATTAACTTGGGTGCCTCTGTGTAGTGAACATTTTAAACATTAAAATTGTATATTGTCTATTTGTACAAAATTGTATTGCACAGTCTCTGGTTATATGCTTAAAGATTTACTTATTTGAGAGAAAGAGGCTCGAGTGAGCGCTGTGACGTAGGGGGCTGGAGGGGGCAGGGGCAGAGGGAGAGGGGAAGAGACAGGGAGAGAAACAGACTCCCCGCTGAGTGGGGAACCTGACAGGGGGCTCAGTCTCATGACGCTGAAATCAAGAGTGTCTTAACTGACTGAGCCACCCAGGTGCCCTATGGCTATATACTCCTTTATCTTTGTTCTTTTCTTTTTTCTTTTCTTTTCTTTTTTCTTCTCTTCCCTCCCCTCCCTTCCTCTCCCCTCCCCTCATAAGGAAAAGTTGCATCTTCTTTTTCTTGGATATACTTAACAGAGATTTGTCTGTTTTAATGACTTTTTCAGAGCTTGATTTTATTCATCAGCTCTACTGTGGCTTTGCTCATGATGATGATGATGATTTTCTAATTTCATTTACATCTTGCTTTTATTTTTAATAATGCCCTTCTGCTTGGGGCGCTTGAGTGGTGCAGTTGGTTGAGTGTCTGACTCCTGCTTTCAGCTCGGATCGTGATCTCAGGGTCATGAGATCAAGCCCTGTGTCTGGCTCTGTGCTCAGCATGGAGTCTGCTTGAGATTCTCTCTCCCTTTCCCTTTGCCCCTCCCACTCATGTGCACGCGCTCTCGCTCTCTCAAATAAATGAATAACTCCTTAAAAAATAATTCCCTTCTGCTTATTTTGGGTCTGTTTTATTCTTTTTCTAGTATTTCACTCTATGTGAGATTCCCTTTTATTTAGGTTTCTTCCTTTTTTAATCCATTTGATAAACATTTAAGCCTAGAAGTTTACCTTTGGATACCACCTTGGGTATATTCTATTGATTTTGATACATACTGTTCTTATTGTCATTCATTTAAAAATTTTGTTTTGATTTCCTCTTTAATTTCAGAGTTAAAAGAAGTGGGTTTAGAAGTTCCCAGGTGGAGAGATTTACTTTGTGTTTGTTGGATTAATTTATAATGTTGAAGTATTGTGTAAAGTGAATGTTCTTTGGAAGCTGAGGTCCTTTAAGCTTGTGCAGTTAATTTTTTGTATGGTTTATGGGTATTTGAAAGGAAAGTATATTTGTTTTTTTGATACAAAGTTATTTATGTTTCATAGATCCACCTTATTGATAGTCAAATCCTCCGTATACCTTTATTTTGTGTGTGTGTGTGTGTGTGTGTGTGTGTACAAATTTCTGTGTCATTCTCAAGTTATTGTGTAGATTTATCAATTTCTCTTTGTTAATATTTTTGAAGCATTTGTTAGGATCCTGTCAATTCTATTTCTTTTATGTGCATATTTCTTTTTGTTCTCTTTTAATGCTTTTTGTTTGCTTGAATTCTACTTAGTGTGCTTGTATTGTATTTACTTTCTTTTAACATTTGCTTAATACAGTGGAGTAGCATTGTTCAGGCATTCATTTTGCTTACCCAAATTCAGGTAAGTCAATAAATGGTGCCAGTGATTCTACCAACAAATTGGTCAGTGAATATATAATTGCAAGTGAGTATAGGATGGGAGTTGTGAATCCTATTTCCTTGGTAGATTGCTGTTTGGAGGGGCACATCTCATGTGAGCGTTAAATGCAGTGCTGGTCTTGAAACATAAGGTTTGACTTTAACTATACCATGGTTCCTAAATGTAAGTCACCTGGTATATCAGTCTCCAGTGAGGTGCTTAAGATTTTGGTATGAGCACTTTTGACTGAATGCTGTTTTCATCTTAAAGCATGGTGGGACTCTGTTGTGGGTGTTTTGCCATTTATTTACCATCAGTCTACTTGTTATCTTAAATGTATCTTTTTATATAAGCATATAATTGAATTTTCTCTTTAGAAGGGAAATGTGACCAATTTGTGATTACTGATATGTTTGTGTTCATTTTTTTTAAGATTTTATTTATTTGAGAGAGAGCATGGGGGGTGCGGCAGAGGGAGAAGCAGACTCCCTGCTGAGCTGGGAGGATGCTGAGCTGGGAGCCCAATGCGGGGCCCAATCCCAGGACCCAGAGATCATGACCTGAGCCAAAGGCAGACGCTTAACCGGCCCCATTCCTATCATTTTTTTTCTTTTGTACTTGCCATATATATATATATATTTTTTGTTTGTTTGTTTGTTTTTGAACTGATTTTTTTTTTTTTCCATAGTTGTTTGAAGGTCATATGTTCATTTTTTTTCTTCTGGAGTTACCTGTGAATTTTGATGAGTTTAAACTGTCACTTTATTCTTCTTATTTAGAATTAAACAGAATCTGTATCTTCTTTCCCCCAGCAAGACAGAACTGCAGTTTGCTTCACTTCCCTCTCCTTTCTCTTCCCTCAGCTTCCTGTGTTGAAATCATGTATTTTAGTTCCAGATTGCTGAATTTTTGAAAGTCACATGTATTGCTGCTTCCTTTGCTTATCATTGTTTCTTAACGCTCATACCTTCTTGGACGCTTTTTAAATTATTTTGGAATGCATTTACTGATTATTTCAGAGAAGGTTTTTGAGTAGTAAACATTGAGTTCTTTCATGTGTGAAAATTTCTTTTGCATTCCTCCTTGAAAGCTGATTTGGCTGGATATGTTTCAAAATCATTTTCCTTATAACTTGGAAGCCAGTGCTCCATTGTCTTCTAGCATCTATGTCGCTGATGAAAAATCTAATTCCACCTTTGTGTGATTTATGTATCTTTGTAGGAATTCAGTTTTTTTCTTTGAAAGGTGTTTTTATGTTTAGTTAGCATATAGTACATCATTAGTTTTTGATGTAGTGTTCACCGATTCATTAGCTGTGTATAACACCCAGTGCTCATCACCACACGTGTCCTCCTTAATACCTATCACCCATTTACCCCATCCCCCCACCCCCCTCCCTTCTGTAACCCTCACTTTGGTTCCTGGGGTCCAGAGTCTCTCATGGTTTGTCTCCTTCTCTGATTTCTTCCCATTCAGTTTTCCCTCCCTTCCGCTGTGGTCCTCCGCACTATTCCTTGTGTTCCACATATGAGTGAAACCATCTGATAATTGTCTTTCTCTGCTTGACTTATTTCACTTAGCATAATCCCCTCCAGTTCCATCCATGCCCATGCAATCTTTGGAAGTCTTTAGGATTTCTTGACATTTATTAAAAAAATTTTCTTAAAAGATTTTACTGAATTTTTTTTTAAAGATTTTATTTATTTATTTGACAGAGAGAGAGAGCGAGCAAGAAATACAAGTAGGGGGAGTGTGAGAGGGAGAAGCAGGCTTCCCGCAGAGCAGGGAGCCCGACGCGGGGCTCGATCCCAAGACCCTGGGATCGTGACCCGAGCTGAAGGCAGATGCTTAACGACTGAGCCACCCAGGCGCCCCTTTACTGAATTGAGAGAGAGAGCAAGAGAACAAGAAGGGGAGGGGCAGAGGGAGAGGGATAAGTAGACTCCCTGCTGAGTGGGGAGCCTGACATGGGGCTTGATCATGACCTGAGCAGAAGGCAGCCACTTAGCCGACTCAGCCACCCAGGTGCCTTGGATTTCTTGACATTTCAATAGCATATGTCTAAGTCTGCCCTTTCTCCACTAATTGGTTTTGCTTAACACTTAGTGAACCTGATGATTTATGTCTTCCTCCCCTTTCTCCCCCAGGAAATTTCTGGGACTCAGAGAAGGTAGATATTGGACTTCCTAGTTGTGTATTTCTGTATGTATATATATATATATATATATCTCTCTACCTTTCCTTCATACTTGAGAGGCATTTTGGGAGAATTTCTTACTTTTGTTTTCCATTTATTTTTTCTGTGCCCATTTTGCTGTTAAATATATTGGTTGAGCTTTATTTTGGAAATAGATTTGTTCCTTTTTTTCTTTTATAAAACTTTATTGAGGTATAATTTACACACAAGCAACTGCACCTATTTAAAGTGTACAATTCCATGCATTTTGACAGATATATACACCCATGAAGCTTTCCCCTCACCTCCAGCAATCAAGATTTGGGTTACTACAGAAAGTTTTCTCCTGCCCCTGTCCAGTCCTTCCCTCCCTTCCTCCCCGAGCCAACAATATAATTCCTATCAGATGCAGAAATGATTGCTTTGTATCTTCTAGGGTTTCATATAAATGGAATCCTATAGTATGTAGCCTGTTGTGCAGGCTTCTTTTACTCAGCCTATTTTTGGATTCATCTGTGTTAAGTATAGTTTGTCCCTTCCCCCCTTTTTTGGTTTTGAAAGCTTCATCCCCCCCACTAAGAAATTAACATTGATACGATTCACAGACTTGACTTAGATTTCACCAGTTTTACATAAACTCTTTGTGTATGCATACTTAGTTCTGTATGATTTTATCACATGTAGATTCTTGCAGTCACAACCACAGGTGACAATCATTTCTTCATTTCTGAGTTTTGCTTGCGGTAGCTTATTTATTTTTCATGGATGAGATCTCACTTTACCTCTGAGGATATTTATGATTATTATTTTTTTTTAAGGTTTTATTTATTTATTTATTTGAGAGAGAGAGAGAGAGCACATGAGAGGGGGGAGGGTCAGAGGGAGAAGCAGACTCCCTGCTGAGCAGGGCCCCGGATGTGGGACTTGATGCCAGAGCTCCAGGATCATGACCTGAGCTGAAGGCAGTCGCTTAACCAACTGAGCCACCCAGGCGCCCCTATGATTATTTTTAAGTCTCCTGTTTGTTCCTGCAGTTCTTTCTTCAGATGTTTAGTTTCTCATTTTTGTGGTATAGATCTCCCTTTTGGTGATTCTAATTTGTAAAGTGTTCATCTCTGTTTTGAGGATTGCTATTCTGTCAGTGGATGCAGTGTCTCTTTACCAGTCTCTCAGAATGGATTGTAGGGATATATGGCCAGGTGTGGGGGCTCCTCATTTCTTCTGAGTGATAGTAGCTACTTGGGTGCCATCCTGACTCTTTGGCTTGAGTGCTTGGTTTAGTGAAGACTTTGCTTCTGATAGTGGGGGGTGGGGCGGGATAGGCAGAGGGGGCTAAGTGGTTGGTCTGTCCAGTTGCGCCAGACGCATTCCCCACCAGATCACCCATGACCACCAGAGCCTGCTCCTGTTTCCCCATGCAGCTACCCCTATGTACAGCTTGATGGAGCACCTCTGTACTCCCAATGTTCATAGCTACTCCCAGTTTTTATACAGTTCTTCTGAGGGTTCTGGACAGTTACTGCCTCTGTCAACCTAGTTCTGCTGATCATATCATTTCTTGTTTCCCAGAACTATCTTGGAAAATAACATATCGGTAAACCTCTATCTTTAGTCATTTCTGTGATCTAAGCTGGGAGGGCAAGTCATGCATGTCTGTGCAGTCCATCTTCATCTGATCTCCCGAAGCCATTTTTTTGGAAGTATTTTTTGGGAACAGCTATAACTCTGAAATGTCTGTTCCATTAAAGTCCTTTGAAACCTTTTATTTTGGGGACATCAGGTTTTGAGGGACAAATTGACTACTGTAGCTTACATCTTACATGGATTGGGAATTTCCTGTACCCCTAGTTTGTGTACTAAACTGGAGCTCTGAAAAGTTTCAACATTTTTTTCTTTTTCTTTTTTTTAAGATTTTCTTTCTTTTTTCTTTCTTTCTTTTTTTTTTTTTAAAGATTTTATTTATTTGACAGAGAGAGACACAGCGAGAGAGGGAACACAAGCAGGGGGAGTGGGAGAGGGAGAAGCAGGCTTCCCACGGAGCAGGGAGCCTGATGTGGGGCTCGATCCCAGGAGCCTGGGACCATGACCTGAGCCGAAGGCAGATGCTTAACGACTGAGCCACCTAGGCGCCCTTTTCTTTTTTCTTTTAAAAATTTTATTTATTTGAGAGAGTGAGGGAGAGAGAGAGAGAGAGAGAGCGTGCACACAGAAGCCGGGGGGAGGGGCAGAGGAAGTGGGAGAAGCAGACTCCCTGCTGACCTGGGGCTTGATCCCAGCACCCTAGGATCAGGACCTGAGCTGAAGGCAGATGCTTAACCGACTGAGCCACCCAGGCACCCCTCAACATTTCTTTCTTTTCTTTTCTTTTTTTTTAAATTTTATTTATTTATTTGACAGAGAGAGAGTGGCAGAGGGAGAGGGAGAAGCAGGCTCCCCATTGAGCAGGGAGCCCAATGTGGGACTCGATCCCAGGACCCTGAGATCATGACTTGGGCCAAAGACAGATGCTTAACTGACTGAGCCACCCAGGTGCCCCTCAACATTTCTTATTTAAGCCAAGGGGAAGGATATAGATTTTCATTCTCAATCTTTCTTTTTTTCCCCCCCAGAGTTGAGGTTCAGGGGTAGTTACTTTGTTGTTTTTTAATATTTCATAGTATAGTTTGGGCTTATCTGTTCAATAGGGTTGGGTTGGGTTGGCCCAGTATTCTGATTTTTTTTCTTAATATGTTTTTCCAAATCAGAATCCTGTTTCTTTTTCCAAACCCCTTTTTGTATTTATCGTCCTTGGAAACCTCAAGGTATGAATAAGTTGCTAATTTGGTATATATATGTTTACTTTTCAGAAAAGAGTTGTTCTGACTTTTTTTTTCTTTCTCCATTTAGTTTTTCCGTGGTTTGGCTTGGATATTGGTGGAACCCTGGTCAAGCTGGTTTATTTTGAACCCAAAGACATCACTGCTGAAGAAGAGGAGGAAGAAGTGGAAAGTCTTAAAAGCATTCGGAAGTACCTGACCTCCAATGTGGCTTATGGGTCCACAGGTATTCGGGACGTGCACCTGGAGTTGAAGGACCTGACTCTGTGTGGACGCAAGGGCAATCTGCACTTTATACGCTTTCCCACTCATGACATGCCTGCTTTCATTCAGATGGGCAGAGATAAAAACTTCTCGAGTCTCCACACTGTCTTTTGTGCCACTGGAGGTGGAGCGTACAAATTTGAGCAGGATTTTCTCACAGTATGTATTTTTTAGCTTATATACAATTTATGGTAATCTGATTTTTTTTTTAAAGATTTATTTATTTGAGAGACAGCAAGTGGGGTGTGTGAGCGTGTGTGGAGGGGGCCAGAGGGAGAGGGAGAGAGAATCTTCAGGCAGACTCCCAGCTGAGCACAAAGCCTGACATGGGACTGGATCCCACGACCCATGACCCATGACATCATGACCTGAGCAGGAACCAAGAGTCAGGTGCTCAACCAGCTGAGCCACCCAGGTGTCCTGGTAATCTGATTGTTAAAAATAATACTAATAGCAAGTGGTGGAATCATTTCTGTTTCTAATAGAACTTGAATTTTCTTGAGTCCGAATAAGATTAGATAGATGTAAGTGAGTGGTAGTCAGGAGTTAGCCATCTAGAGATTGTTGTGGAGTTTACTTTTTGCCCAGTTCAGATAAGTTGATGAGGATCAACCACCATAGCATTTTGTTGTTCTTCTAGTGTTGAAAAAATAGCAAAGCTGTGATAAGCAGACTGAAGAATTACCTATGAGGAACAGGTCATTAAATCTTGAACAGTGAGGGGCATCTGGCTGGCTCAGTTGGAAGAGCATGCAACTCCTGATCTTGGGGTTGTGAGTTTGAGCCCCATGTTGGGTGTAGAGATTACTATAAAAAAAAAACTCTTGAACAATGAGATTGAAAAATAATTTTGGGGAGTTTGGCTGGCTCAGTTGGTGGAACATATGACTCTTGATCTCAGGGTCGTGAGTTCAAGCCCCATGCTAGGCATGGAGCCTACTTAAAAAAAATAATAGGGCGCCTGGGTGGCTCAGTTGGTTAAGCTTCTGCCTTCGGCTCAGGTCATGATCTGGGGTCCTGGGATCGAGCCCTGAGTCGGGCTCCCTGCTCAGTGGGGAGTCTGCTTCTCCCTCTTCCTGCCCCCTGCTCTTGTTCTCTCTCTCTCCTTCTCTCAAATAAATAAATAAATAAATAAATAAATCTTTTAAAAAATAATTAATTTAAGAAAAATAATTTTTGAAAATGTCATTTCATGTCATAAAATTGTTTCTCATCTCGTTTACCACATAATTTCTCCTGTTCCCCTCTGTTGTTTCTTGGCAAGTTTACCATTTAAAAAAAACAAGGAACTCTGGTCCAAAGCAGTGGCTTTTTGGTCTCAGGGCTGGTTGGAAATGGTTAACAGCGGAGCCTCCTCTCCCCAAATGCCTTCTGGTGCGTACTGTGCTGTGCTCTTGTAATAGGAGTCTCTGAATCATGTGTGCACACTGGGGGAGTGCCAGTGGGTACCCGCTTTTGTTTTCATTTAGTCAACACTGTGCAGAGTCGAGGCTAGGTCCTTTGAGGTGGATGTGGGGGTGGGGTAGGTGGGAGAGTGGACAAGTGAGTTGGCCAAGACCTGGACCTTCAGGGGGCAGTATAGATTGAAAATACCTTCAGTGACCCTGTTTTTAATGTCACTAATGAGAATGTTATTCTAGAGATTCTGCCTTTGCCAGTTTACCTTTTTTTTCTCCATGTGTCATTGTATGGTTTGTGACCTTATCCTCTTTCTTTGTTTTCTGTCTCCTGACTTTCTCATATCACTGACCATAATTGACATGATTTTTTTAAGCAAGTTTCTATATTCTTTGCTTGAATTTCTTTTGGTTGTTGGTTTTCAGTGGTTTCTCTTCCACGTGTGAGTAAAGGGGAAGTGTAGCTGGAGGAGAGACGGTCCCCTCCTTTGCGGAAGCTTCATAGTGGACTCTGGATCATAATTGATAGGTAACAGAGAAAATCTTTTTTCTGGGACCCTGTAGAGGTGCCCTTTGGAACATATTTGAAAATCATTCAGGTTGTTACCAGAGGTTCAGCATTGTATGGTAATTTAAGGGGAGGGTGCAAAGTGGATTTTAGACCTCGGGAATTGGTTCTTAGGCTGTCGGGGTTTCTCATCTATATGCATGCACCAGTGCTGTACTTGAAAATTGTAGGAAAATGAAATGTCCGTCAAATGCTGTTTGTGCATTAGGAGTGACTAGTATTTAATAAACCACAGTGAAATATTTTTAAAAATATTGAGTTTACCCTGTTTCTTTTTTAATGCAAATCAGATTTCTGAACATACTGGGTTTGCTTGTTGGTGCAGCACGTACATTATGAATACCTTGCGTTTAGTGAAATTAGCTGTGCATTCAGTCATTCTCCATTTAGAGGTGGGGATTCATTAGGAATTAGCAGGACACTTCAGGATGACAGGAATTATAGGAAGGAAAAGGCGAGCAACGGCTTGGGCCCCCGTAGACCACGAGTGGAAAGTGATGAAAAGTTCCAAGTGGAAATGCCAGCACTTGAGATCTCGTGTCAGGAAGTCAGTTTTGAATTCATGACAGCCGGGGCACGAGCAGGTACAGTGGCAGCAGCGGTGAATCCTCTAGGAGCTTGGGTTTGGTCAGAGGAATAATTTCATAGTCTTACTTAGGGATTAATTAAGGAGTAAGGTGAAGGTACCTGTTAACTTCCCTTTCTGCTGTGGATCTGAATAAATTGACGGTAAATGTAATCAAGTGAGAGTAGAATTAAAGGGGGAGAACTTGCAGGGCTAGACCTGGTTGTAAGTAGAAATCAGTGCTTTAAGCGGGTCAAGGCAGTTTTCCCTTTGCACATATACGGAGGGTCCGTGCTCGTAAACATTCACGTAGGTTAGGAGCCCAGGGAGTGAAGTGGGAGTTTCTTTCTGCCATCTCTCCAGAATCACCACTGTTAGGAGTTGATGTATCTTTCTAGTTCTCTGTACATGACTGTGTATGACCCCTACATGTGCATATAAACTTGGCTTTAGAAACAGGCAGGTAGGGTCTTTATGAAATGTTACTCAGGTTGCGTTTTTGACAACATGTCCTGGAGGTCTTCCCACTTCAGTTCTAAATTGAAGATCCTCGGGCGCCTGGGTGGCTCAGTCGTTAAGCGTCTGCCTTCGGCTCAGGTCATGATCCCAGGGTGCTGGGATCGAGTCCCGCGTCGGGTTCCCCGCTTGGCGGGGAGTCTGCTTCTCCCTCTCCCTCTGCCTGCCGCTCTGCCTACTTGTGCTCTCTCTATCTCTGTCAAATAAATACAATCTTTGAAAAAAAAAATAAATAAATTGAAGATCCTCTTCACTCTTAATTGCTGTATAATGCTCCCTAATATGAATAATAATCATTCCTTTATTATTTAAATGGAATGAAGTTGTAAGTTTTGAAACTGCTAAAATCTTCCCATCCTTCAGGGGCTGTAATCGGTTTAGATAGTGAAAAAATCTTGCCTTCTACTTGGACACTTTTCAGCCCTCTGACATCTGCTTATTAATAATAAAGTGTGGCCTGCCTTGGTACTGCTTCATAGTCTTGAAGATGGTCTTTCGGAAGGGAGATGTTAGAGTCCCTGTGGCTCCTGCCACGTGTCACCAGGTGTTTGAGACACTTGAATTTCTTGGAGTCAGCTTTCTGATCGCGCTGTGATCTCACCTGGCTCCTGACTCCCAGTCCCTGAGCATAGACCTCTCGTTCTCTGCTTGGGTCTCAGCATAAGTCTCTGGCTATGAAGGCGGTTTGTAGGTGGGGTGGAGTTGGGTCTGTCTCGTCAGTCTGTCCCGATGTGTTGTGTCCAGGTCTGTTCTGTGAATCATGCATAAATAATCCACATCTGTGAGCATTTCTGTGCTTTGTTGAATGGAGAGGAGTGCCTTATTAAGTGGAGTTTTTATTTGTTTAGCCTGTTAAAAAGTCTGAATACATTTTTATTTCATTACAGATAGGTGACCTTCAGCTTTGCAAACTTGATGAACTAGATTGTTTAGTAAAAGGAATTTTATACATTGACTCAGTTGGATTCAATGGACGGTCACAGTGCTATTACTTTGAAAACCCTGCTGATGCTGAAAAATGTCAGAAGTTACCATTTGATTTGAAAAATCCATACCCTCTGCTTCTGGTGAACATTGGCTCTGGGGTTAGCATTTTAGCAGTATATTCCAAAGATAATTACAAGCGGGTCACGGGTACCAGGTAGGTCTTTATATAAAGATTATTATTTATTCTTGATATCCTAATGGGTTAAAAGTGAGTTTTCAGGTATTGCATATAAGTATACTTTTAAGGATCTGTTTAAATTATGTGAAAAACATTTTTTTCTGGGATTAGGCAAACAAATAGTTTCTCTTTGAAAATTCTGGTATCATGACCTACTTTCCTTTAATCTGTATTGCTCAGGATTTCATTATCATAGTTCTGTAAAATATCTCATTGTCAGACTCATTGAAACCCTAGTCCCTACCCTTAGGTCGTGTATGATGTGCACACACCATAAAGTTAAAGCTACTAGGTAGCATCTCTAAGGAGAAGGCAAGGCAAGATCCCAGCTTTGAAACCGGCCTAGATTTTTTTTATTTTTAAAGATTTTATTTATTTATTTGAGAAAAAGAATGAGCGGTGAGGAGGGCCAGAGGGAGAGAGAGAGACAAGCAGACTCCCGGCTGAGCAGGGAGCCCAGTGTGGGGCTCAATCTCAGGATCATGACCTTAGCCAAAGGCAGATGCTTCACCAACTGAGCCACCCAGGCGCCCCAGGCCTAGATTTTATACAGACAGGCGAGTGTGCGCACACGTAGCCACCCACCCACGGGATGGTCTGAGATCTGGAAGGTGAGGTACTGAGCAACAGACAACTGAGTGGGGGAGGGCAGGCTGAAAAGGGAGGGGAGGGGTGGCAGGCAAGAATGAATGTGTTGTGGTTTAAGGATTAGGGATCACTTGAGGCAGAACAAGGAGCTGGGGATTGGGATAGACCAGGTTTTTTTAACAGGTGTGAATTAAAAAATGAGATGAGTAATTTTGGGGGAGAAACACATTAATGGAGGAGTTCTTTGTGGGGTGGGGTTGCTGATGAGCCAGGGTGACCAGGAGTTTGGAGAGACAAAGGGAGGGAGGTGCTAGCATGGCCTGGGTGTGGCCGGCGGATCCGCACCTCAGGCTCCTCACACGCAGCAGATGCTCAGACTGTACTGGGGGCGTGGGGGCCGGGGGCGTGGGCCCTGTGTTTTGCCATTTTGCTTGTTGGCTCATGTGAATATGTATCTATCAAGGTATGTATCAGGTACCTTGTTTCTTATCTTTCCACAGGCTTGCCTGCGAGGCGTCTGCATGATTAGGTTGGGGCAAGAGTGGGTTGATATATGAATGTGGTTTTGGGTTCATAAATATTACCTTCCTGTTCTTATTTTTTAAAATGTTGTAATACTGTGTTGTTTTTTTTAATCAGTCTTGGAGGAGGAACTTTTTTTGGTCTCTGCTGTCTTCTTACGGGCTGTACCACTTTTGAAGAAGCTCTTGAAATGGCATCTCGTGGAGATAGCACCAAAGTGGATAAACTAGTTCGAGACATTTATGGAGGGGACTATGAGAGGTTTGGACTGCCGGGCTGGGCTGTGGCATCAAGGTAAGGGGGTGTGTGTGTTCTAAGAAAAACGGGAATAAGATACTAAGTATTGGGGGTATCTTTTTCCTTTTAAACAGCTTTTATTGAGCTATAATTTACATACTATAAAGTCACCTGTTTAAAGTGTAAAATTTAGTGGTTTTTAGTATATTTACCAAATTGTGGAGTCATCATCATAATGTAATTTCAGTACATTTTCATTATCCCAGAAAGAAACCTTCTGTCCATTAGCTGTCATTCCTCATTTCCCCACCTTGGTCCTTGGTAAATGCTAATATATTTTCTGTCTTTATAAATTTGCCTATTCTGGACACTTCATATAAATGGTGTCCTATAATATGAGATTTTGGTGACTGGCTTCTTTCCACTTAGCATGTTTTCAAGGTTCATCCATGTGGTAGCATGAATCAGTACTTTGAATCTCCAGGTGAATTTTAGGATAACCTTGTCAGTGACTGCAGAAAGGCAGCTGGGATTCTGACAGGAGTTGTGTTGGGTTTGTAGCTCACACGGGGGAGTGTTGCCATCTTCACATCATCAAGGGTTCTGATCTAAGATATAATGTCTTTCCATTTATTTAGAGTTTTGCTTTTCTTTTACCTATGTTTTATGGTAGTGGTTTTCAGTGTACAGTTATACTTCTTTCGTTAAATATATTTCTAAGTATTTTCTCTTTGATGCTATTGTAAAGGGAATTTTTTTTTTTTTATTTTTAAGATTTTATTCATTTGAGAAAGAGAGAGCGTGAATGAGCGGGGGCGGGGGGAGGAAGAGGGAGAAGCAGACTCCCCACTGAGCAGAGAGCCTAACTCAGGGCGATCCCAGGACCCCAAGATCACGAGCTGATGAGCCGAAGGCAGACGCTCAACCGACTGAGCCACCCAGGCACCTCGGGGATTGTTTTTTAAATTTCATTTCCGGATTGTTTAGAAAAAGAGTTGTTTTCTGTGTATTATGACACGTGATTTTTTAATCATAGAAAAAGGACCACACATATACATGCTTGCAGACTAATTTCAGGGACTTTGTAAATGCTGTCGATGCCACATTCTGAGTTTGCGGCATTTGTGCATTATTAATCACTTCCATTTCTGATCGGGTTTGTGTTCTGCTCACAGTTATTAATGTAGCAGTTCTGCTGGTCAGGTACTTAGAAGTACTTTATCTTCTAGGGAAATCTGAAACTCTTAAGGAGTTTACTCTGGGACTCCACTGTCTGTGCTTTTGCTCTGCTCTGACGGAGCGGTTTCCCAGACAGAATGTGGCCGTTCAGCCGAGCCGAGTGGCTGTGCACTTGGGATCGAATTGCCCATAGAGGCGTCTTTCTGGAATTGTCCTTGGCTGCAGAAGGAGCAATGGTGCCTTAGAGTGGATCTGATGAGATCCTAACTGGATGTGTGAAGATCTGTTATCAAAGCTAGATTTCAGTGGAAGCTGCCGGGAAAGGCATTTGCTTATTCAGAACGCTTGAGGGCTTTCTTCTGAGTTGTGTTTCTCTTTGAGCAGATGCTCTGTTATTTTGTAATAAAAAGTTTGAAGATTTGAACAATGTCACATTTATCTTAGTAGAGTAACATTTAAGTTCTGTTGGGCTTTGTTGCCTTTGGTTCAGCTACTGGGTATTTTCTTTCCCTTCACAGCTTTGGAAACATGATGAGCAAGGAGAAGCGAGAGGCAGTCAGTAAAGAGGACCTCGCCAGAGCAACACTGATCACCATCACCAACAACATTGGCTCAATAGCAAGAATGTGTGCCCTTAATGAAGTAAGGGGACGTGGATTTCTTTAGATGCTCTGAGGAAAATACAGAACGTACTAAGGGGCCTCGCCTAGTGTACGACGTCTGTCGTGTCCGGACGGTGCCTCAGTGTAGTTGTGCGGGGTGGAGTTCTTTTCATTGGGGAAGTTAAAGCTCTTCAGATGTAGACTCCTCTTCACTGATGTTTGTTTGTTTGTTTGTTTTTTTCCCCTCTCAGTGAAGATAAGTGTTGCCACTATCTAGAAGTAAAAGTACATCTTTGGGGGAGAAAGTAGGAAGGCGGGAAGGCAGGCAGAACTCCGGGTGACAGGGACTGTGGGTGGCGGTGACGGATAGCAGCCGGCCAGAGGTCCCGTGCTCCCCGTGGAGCCCTGCAGTGCTGGGAAGGCCTCTGGAGGAAGCTGCTGAAGCTGGAGGAGGCCCGGCGGCCCAGGAGTGCCCGCCCTCCCCGCCAACGCCGAGCTGTCTTTGTGCTTTCAGCTTCTTTACAGTGCTGCCTTGTAGCATTCGGGTCAAGCAGCATTGTACAGGGCTATGAAAGCACCGAGAGCGGCCTTCCCGGGGGGCCCGGAGGGTGCGGCTCTGCCGCGTGTCCCCACTCACGCAGTTGTGTTTACAGTTACTCTGTGAAAGAGAGGATGTAGGCATGTGGCTTCAAAAGGAGACTTTGAAAGGTACAGAAAGACTGTCTCGTTTTTAATTAAAAAGATACTGTATCAGCGTCAAGTAATTAAAAACATTCTTCATTTGAATATGTTAAAGTTACTGTTTCCTTTATTGCATGTTCCTCTTCCTGTACTTACGTATTTTAAGATCTGTTAGTTGGTGTGGGTGTACATACCATGTTATATTTTTTACCTAAATACTTAAAATTTCACTGCTGTATATTTGATTTGTTTTTATATCATAAATCACATGGAGCTGGGCATTTGGTTGCTTGGCACTGATCGCTCTGCAGGAAGGCATTTTTTAAGTGTGAAGCTTTTCTTTGGTTGCATTTTATTCCTGATGAGGGACTTACTCTGGAGTGAGGTTTCTCCTCTAAAGAATATGACCATGCTTGGGAGTTTTGGTAGGTATTGCCGAGGCGCTTTTCACGAGGGTTGTACTAATTCAGATCTCTGTAGCACTGAATGAGTGGATCAGTGTTACCATAACTTGGCTCATTGTTGGGGGTGGAATTTCAGTTCTGCTTTTAATAGGTTTAAAATGCTCCTTTCTTTGACTGCTGTTGGGGGTTGAATTTTTTTCCTATTATATTTCTTGTATAATTTGCTTGTTTGTGTCACTTTCCTTCTTTGAATTGGGGTCTTTTTTTTTTTTTTCTGTATAAAACTTTAATAGCAGTTATTGTTTGTCATATTTAATACAAATGGTTTTCCTAATTTGTTTTCTCTTGTGACATTTTCTGGCATGGTTTGAAGTGGGTAGGTCCAGAGTTATCTGGGTTCAAATTTAAGTAGCCTTGGACCAACTGGATTAAATGTAAATACTTTTTTTATTTTTTGCTCAGCAGTCAAGTTGCTGCTAAAAACCATGCACATGGTGCTCTGTTTGGGGTAGCTTTTACGAGAGAACAGAAGTTAAGATGAAAACTAATTGCCTTTTTTTGATGTGCTCAGAACATTAACCAGGTGGTATTTGTTGGAAATTTCTTGAGAATTAATACGATCGCCATGCGGCTTTTGGCATATGCTTTGGATTATTGGTCCAAGGGGCAGTTGAAAGCACTTTTTTCGGAACACGAGGTAAGCGGACTTACTTCTTATGATAATGTTAACAAACGTAAAGGGCATGCAATTCCCACTGCGTTGGAACTTGACGTAAATGTTGAAGTGGACTGCAGTTCTTATTTTTTTGTGAAAATATGATATGGGGTTTAACTTTGATTGTAATGTTCAAGAGCTATTTCTTACCTGATTTAATGCAAGAGAAATTTTTGGTTAATTTAATTGTGAGCTTCAGCAATTTGAAAGAAATCTTGATGAACACCTGTATTTCTAAGGTTATGTTCTTTTCTGAACCATCCTTTATATTTTTCCCATTACACTTATTTTGTAAATGCATTTACTCTGGGTTCTGCTTTTTTCATTTTGATGTCAGTTTTTATATGTTGATACAGTTCATGTGCCACTTATTTAAGATGTATGTTCTAAAAACAAACAAAAATATATTCCAAGGTTAGAACCACACTGTTATAGGAACTAACACCTAGACAGGCTAGAAATGACAAAATGGAAGAGAATCACTGAATCGCTCTACCTGATACCCTGTATGGGAAAGTGCCTTACTGTTTTTCCAACTTGGGGAAGAAATAGAACCATAGCTGTGGAGGGGGACCTCTCTTCTGTCCCCTTGGTTGTGGGGTAGTTGAACTATTTCCAGTGTTGGATTTTAAATAGTATTATCATGAACATTTTTCAGAATTGTTTGTGCGCATTTACTGTGACAATAGTATTTACAGGACTTGACAGAACATGATCTGAAGCGCTGCACAGGCGGCTTCTTCCCTTCAAGTTGCTCTTTTTCCTTTTTAAGTGGCTTAAGTTCATAGTTAAAATTCAAAGTACACAAATTCCCCTTTTCAAAAAGCTTAAAGTTTAGTCATCTAATATTTTAACTTTACTTTATTTAAAAGTTCTTAATTGAATACACATGCCGAGTAACACCGTGTCCGTCTCAGGCTTGCGCTGTGCGCGCGGGGCTGTGGCTCCCGCCTGCGTACTGCTCCTTGTAGGTTTGGAGCCTTAAAGCTTTCTTTACTTTAAATCTTATTAATAAATCGGTACCCAGTTATCATTAAGTTTCTTCTTTATCTTACTTTTTGTGATCTTTGACCGGTTTTATTTTGCTTTACGTTAGAATGAAAAGAAACCCTCTCTCACGTCACATCGCAGTAGAACTTTCCTCCCGCTCCATTTCTGCCTCTGGAAAACCTTTTCCTGGTGGAACGCGGAGCCTCACTTCTTAGGTTGACTTTGGTTTAATCTTCACACCGTAACAGTTAGGATTTGAACACTTTCTGTGGAGTCTCGGATGGACATCTTGTCGTCCTCCCTGCCGGCGGCCTTCAGCTTCCGCCCGCCTCTCTGCGGGCCCTGCTTCCCCGCTTGCCGGGCCGCCCCGGCCTCCCGGGCCCTGGCCTCCAGCGGTGGCCGCTGCGCTCGCGCACTTGGCTGCCCTGGGTTCCTGCTTGCGGCCGCAGGCCGTGTGACGACTCGGCGGCGGACGGATGGCCGTCGGCCTTTCTCGGCCTTTCTCGGCCTTTCTCGGCCTTTCTCGGCCTGCGTTCCCGCTCTCGTCTTCGCGTCCGGTAGCTTGTAACAGCCGCCCTCTCCTGGGTGCCGGGTCCTCAGGGCAGCTCATGTAACGGTTAACTTCCTCTCTCCTTTTGCTGTTCGGGACGCCGCGGAAAACAGCGTGGTGCCAGCCGTGACGGTGGATGCCCGCGAGCCCGTCCTCCGGCCGTCCCCCCCTCCCGTTCAGCCGGCGGCCCGTGCGGTTGCCGGCCACCTCGCGTCGCACACATCGTGCGGCTGCCTGTTTTTAAGGCCAGGAAACAGCGAGAGGAGACGCTTCAGCTCCTGCCGTGTGTGGCCACTTTTCTTGGAGCGGTTTGCCTGGGGCACTGGGCTGGACCTTCCCGACTTATGATAGAGACTCTTAGCACCTTCTTCTCAGTCCGGGGGCAGGCCTTTCAGGTTCTTCCCACTTGCCTTTTTTCGGTCATGTCTCTCTTTACGAGAGCGCTTGATTCATTGTCCCTTGGAGATCTTGATGGGTTCTAGAGCGCTGGAGGTTTGCCCTCTGCTCTGATTCCTGCTGGCCCGCTCTTTTTACCCGCGCGGGTTTTGTCTCATTTTGTTACATTCAGTCCTCTTCTTTTGCTTTTCTTTTCTGTTTTTGGGTTTTAAGGTCTTGGTTCTTGGTTGTATTTAACTTTGACTTTACTTACTTCTGGAGATGGTCCAACATTGTCTTCCTTCAGCTGCTGCTTGTCTTTTCCATGCCTTTGCCCTCCCTGCGGGCTCTTCTGTCCTGTCCTTCCTTGCGATGGTGCTTTTCCATCTGTGCCACCCTCTTCATGTTGCATCGGGGCACTCTTGTCCACTCTGCTCCCCGCCTCTGCCCGTGCTGCCCTGGCCGCTGCCTTGTTCCGGATCCAGGGCATCCAGTTACTGCCTGGCTACGGCCACTTGGCTGCCGTGGGCGCCTCAGCCTCGCACAGTCTCTTGCTCATCTGTCCCCGTTCTCAGGGGCGCGGTCGCCAGATGCAAGGGAAAGACCTAAACCTCCCTGCTGCCCTCTTCCCCTTCTTCAGGCAGGTCTTGAATCCATTCCACCCCCTTCCCATTCTCCCTTCCATCCCCAGCCCGGTTAGGCCCTCACCCTCTGTGACCGGCCCCGAGCCCTTCCTGCTCCATTGCACTTCACGTCCCATCCTCCCTTCATTCCTTAGTTGTCTGGCGAGGCTCCGGGCCTCTGCTGCTTCTCCCCTCCTCCTTCTGCAGGAGACAGCCCCGCTATGGGCTCTTACAGAGGTCACCGGGCCGCCGTGGGCCCCTAGCTCCTGCAGCCCTTACCGCGGGCTTTGGTCTCACATGCTGACCTGCCGGGGTGTCTTGGACATCCAGCCCTCCTCCCCAGCCTGGGAGCCCTCAGAGCTTCTCTGCTCCCAGGCTGGCCTTGGGCTCAGCAAAATGGGTGCTCAAGGAATGGGTGTTAGGAATTAAGGGCCCTCACTGTTGGCTTTAATACTAGTAATCATATTTATGGTAATTTAAATAAGTCTAAGGAAAATTGCTCTCATTTTTGGTGTACTTTTTTTTCAGGGTTATTTTGGAGCTGTTGGAGCACTCCTTGAGCTGTTGAAGATTCCCTGATCGTTACCTGGGGAGGGGTTCCTGGAACATTCCACAATGGGATCTGTGAACTTTTGTTTTTTAAGAGACTTATTCAGTTTTATGATTGTGTACTACCTGAATCAAAGCAAGAAAGGACAAGTGTATTTTTCTAAGTCATCAAGATAAATCCTTAAAAATTCCGTCTAAACTAGTAACCAGTAAGGAGAGATACATATGTAAAAAAGTGGACCATGTCCATGGCAGTGAGGATCTTCTGCTGTGTTGAAGTTGCTCTTCAGTATAGCTTTGTTAACCTGCCATGTATTTTTAAAATTCAGTGTCACTCACTGGAGCCACTTCAGGGGAGCTGTTCTGTGTTCAGCTGACTGTGGTTTTGTGTCCTGTTGAACTTGCTAGATGTAAGGCAAGCACTGTATGTTGTAATCTAATCACAATGTTGTCAATATGGCCTTGGAGATCATCATCTGTGCATTAACTGTGGTGTGCATTTAGCCTTTTGTGTGAACATACTGAAAAATATGTTTTATTTCAAGGATCTGCAAACTTGATTGGGCAGAGTAATTCTGTATTTGTAACTTTGTCAATTAAGCAACTTTTGGAAGGGCAGTTCCAGGTTACTCTACACTGCAAGTCCTGGGAAGGTCTGTTTGGAAAGATGGGGCTTAGTTTACCCTGGGCAGAATTTCCTGGGGGGTGCGGATGGGGGCTGGGAGGTAATTTTGTCTTAAGTGAGTTAAGCTAGTAGAAAAAACACCACCTGGAAGACTAAAACCAGACAGAAGGGGCCTCTTGAATTGACATCTTTTCAGGGAATCGAGAATTTGGTTGTTTCGGGCTGGTAGAAAGTGAGGAATTGAAGTCCACTGATTAACTCATGGGGAGCAGGGCGGGGTACTTCTGCCTTCCCCTCCCACTTGGGGTCTTCACTTGCCAGAAATTGCCAGGCAGCCTGGCTCGGTAGGACTGCGTGAGAGCTGCACGTGCAGGCTTAAAAGGTAGCATGATTAGAGTCAGGTTTTAAGATGGAGTTTTGGTAGATTGACTTAGAACGTTTTTTTCTGCTGTGCAGAATAATTTAAAAAACTCTTCCCCTTGGAGATAGAGCAGCGTTTTATTTTGTGTATTTTTGTGTCTGCATCTCTGTTGAAGGCGATGAAGGGTCTGTATAAAATCAGCCTTTGAACCAGAAGGAAACCCCAGCCTCCTTGGCGCCTGGGCGCCTGGAGGGAAGGTTCCCAGGGTCGCCGAGGGAGGAGGGTCGGATCCCTCGGCACCTCTTGTGTTGGCCGCGTGGGGGCAGCAGAGGCGCGTAGCAGCCGAGCTCGGCGGCCTGCGGGGCCCGAGCGGCCGTTTCCCAGGGCACGTCCCGCCCCTTCACGCAGTTGGGCGCCTGTGGCTTGTGGGTGCTGCCAGCCTGGCGCAGGCAGAAGGGCTGGAGGGACGCTGCGGGGATGGGACTGGTGGCCCCTGGGTGGCGATCGGCTTCTCTGCTGCTGCCAGCCCTCGTGGCGCTCGGGGCCCTCAGACGCATTCCCCACGGCCTCCAGAGACAGCGTCACTACCCACTTGCTGCTGCACAGTCGTGCTTCTGGAGCCCCTCGTGGCCCAGGCCCTCTCCGCTTGCTCCGCTCCGGGACGGTAGCCTGGTGCGTCAGCCGCGAGTTCCTGAGTCGAACGGACATTGCCTGGCCTCGTCGTCAGTTCTGGCGCAGAGTTCTGGCGGCTCCTGCCCGGCGCGCTGCCGCTCCTCAGAGGACGCAGGTGCAGCCAGGCCCCTCCCAGCCCCTGCCGCCTTCCCCTGTCACCGCGGAGTGTCCCTAAGGCCATCCCTGCACATTCTCGTCCCGAGCCTGATCCCAGTTTACGGCCACTTCACTCCCTCCGGCTTGTGAGATGCGTGTAAGTAAACTCCCGTCTCCAGGCGCCCCTGTCCTGGCCGGCCCGTCGTGAGGGGGCACGAGGGGCTCCCCCCCCCCCCCGCCCAGGCAGTGTGTGTCGGGGGGAGGGGTGGCCCAAACCAAGATGGGCGAGGAAGGCGCCGAGGGCCGAGGCCTGGCGCGTGGTGGCTGGCGAGGGGGGCGGGAGTCCCGGTGAGGGGATCGAGGCTTGTTGGGGAGGCTTGCTTTGGGACTGTGTGATTGGTACCAGAAAGGCAGCTGGCTATTTTAATGGGAGATTTCAGGCCCGAGAGGGCTGTGTGTCTAGGTGGGAATTCCGTGAGTGTGAAGGCAGAGTGAGAATAACCGTCACAAGGTGGGCAGAGGAGAAGGCTGCCGAGAGAGTGGCCCAGTGAGGGCCGGCGGGGCTGCTGCCCAGGCCGCAGAGGGGGACGAGTTCTCCGGCACCTGCGTTCAGAGGAGGGTTAGGACGCGGTCCCGATGTGTGGCGGGGTCCGGATAGCCTTGAGGGAAGCACTTTTCCTCCAAGCTGTGGGGCCAGAGCTGAGCTGCAGGGGTCCCAGTGAGGGGTGGTGAGGAGAAATGGCAGTCGCCACAGGGTGACTTTGGACCAAGAGAGGTTTTTTTCTTCTAAGGGAATAATAGTTGGTATTTCCAAGCCTGAGGTGTAGCTAGAGGGGTGGGGTGGGGCTAGTTCTCCCACCTCAGCCCCCCCCCCCGACCAAGCACACCAGTGGTCCGCATGGGTGAGACCACCGGTGTGTCCAGCCTCACTGTGCCCTGGGGCTCCAGTCTTCACCCTTGACCCCGCGCCCCACCCCACGGGAGGGTGCAGGCTGAAAGCTCGCCTTCATCACAGTCCCATGTTGCTGGTGACCAGCTCACTTTGATCAGAGCCACTCACCTTGGCTTTCCAACTCTTGCTACACAGGCTGAAGTGGGGTGTAGGTGACCTCAGGCCCCTCTGAATGACAAGGGTGCATACTCAACATACAGTATTTTCAAAACCTGTTTTTTATTTACATTTGTTTACTTCAATTACATGCATGTTTTGTTTTTAAAACAGGAGTAATTAGCCCAAAATGCATTAAAATTTTAAAATAGCAATTAAATATACAAAAATATAGCTTACAAAAAACTGCGAATGTTTAAAAATATTCTGCTGCAGAATTCTTAGTGTACAAACACGTCTATGAAACCTGAGGCTCAGCATTTCATAAACCTTTTTTTTGAGGGAGTTATACAAGATCTAGTGAATAAAACCCAGGGGGCTAAATAAACTACAGGATTTAAACTACCCCATTCCTGGCAACGATGTCAAGAAACGCAGAGACGACAGTATCAGGGACACTCTCGGAAGACCAGGCCCTCGCCAGGAGAGACTTCCCTAATCTTGGCCCTGCCTGCTCTGGCAGGGCCTGCGAGGGAAGGGGCACATGGAAGGACAGTGCAGCTGGCCCTAGACGCAGGTCCCCCAGGCTTGTACTGGCACAGGGAGCGGAGAGGAGCTTCATCAAACTACAGACAGGTCCCTTGACACTGGTGGGGACCACATTCGAGGTCCGTGTCCCTGAAGCAGGGTGGGTGTTCTCCCTGACCCGAGAGCCACAGAAGTGAGCACTAGATTGGTAAGCCAAGGGTGCGATGCTTGGTCTAAAACTGGAACAAAACTATTTGCATCTTGCAACAAGTTGGGCTTGCAACAAGTAAGGGGAACAAACTGTATGAGCCCCATTTTTCTCCTGTTATTCTCACTCAAATGGAAGCACATTCCATGGCATATGGGATCTTTCATCTTATCTACTAAAGAACTATTTCCAGTTTTGAACTGCAGATTTCACCATAACTTAGACATTGTGAATTGAGACACGTTCATCTCTTTTACTTAAAATTCGTAATGGCCAATGCGGAAGACATTCTAACCCAGAACGAGATACTCAAGTAACAGAAAGTGGCTTTTCACATACAATTCCTTTCAAGTTTCAGGTTAGGGGCCCAAGCTGCACTTTTAATCCAAGGGAAGGCAGGACGCCAGGGAAGTTGGCAAGGACCGAGGCAGGAGTCCACGCCCCTCCCCGCAGAGCTGCCTGGAGGAAGCAACCGTATCTCCTGCAGGGGCAAAAATGGACTTAAGACTTTTTTTTTCTTTAAAGAAAAGATGACTGGTGGAGTAATTTCTATTGTCAAATGGAGAAGATTCTGTGGGAAGCATTTTCTTTTTAATGTGTGCATAAAGTGGGGTGGGAAAGGGAGCAGAGCGCAGACACTGAAGTGTGTGTATCTATGGTTAATTTGGAGGAGACCGCCCATCTACCTGCTTAGCATCATCTGAGACATCGCCCCCACCCCCGCCAAGGCTGCCTCAGGCTTCAGTTGCTGCTGCTTCTCAAACTCCTGCCTCAAAAAACACAGGAGCTCGCCTAAGAAATCATGGCAGTTGTAGCCAGACATCACCCCGTCAGATGGGGTTTGGTGGGGGCAGGGGCAGCTTGTCCAGGCCCTGCAAAGGCTGCTGGACCTGGACCAGAGGCCTGCATTGCTGCTGTCAGCAACAGAGCAGAACCTGCTCTTCGGTGTCCGTCACAGACCAGAAAGACAGTCTGGAAACTGGTTGTGCTTGCATATTATCTGAGCATCTGTGTGGTAAGGACCACGGAGGGATTGCTGTTTCTGCTTTGTATGGAAAACTAGAATTCCAGTATGCTGCAATCAATAAAAAAATAATGCCTTATTCAAAAAGGAATGTGATTGCAAAGACATCCCCCAATTATGGGCTCACCTTTTACAGATACTCTGCCTTCTGGGATGGCTCTTCCCCCATGAATAGGAATGCTCCTTGGATATACTTGTCTGGTATCACATAAGTTAAAAAAAAAAATTATGTAGACACACAAGCACACGTGTATACATACACGTGCGTATTTATCTGTATATGCATAAATGGTCTCTGGAAGGATCTACCTGGAACAAAGAGTGGGAGTTCAAGGGCTGATAAAGTTGGGCTTGCCAGGTCAGGGATGCAAGGAAGACTTTATGATTTGTGAACTACACGAAGGGATTACCTACTCAAAAACTTGAATAGCACTCAGGGAGCACAATGGGCAAAGATACATGGAAGTGACTAGGGAAGATCATGAGAGGCGAAGGAAGGGACCCAGGCAAACCCAGACCCCAGGGGGAGCCCCGTCCCTCAGGAGGCTCCTGCTGAGGTTTTGTTCCTTACCTGAACTACACAGGAGCCCCACGTGACCTGCATAATGATGCTGCCTATAATCAGGAGCTTCCATGACCCCAGGCCTACTGCCCACCAGGCTTTGGACGTGGCTGGTCCGCACAAGAACCAGCAAAGATGTTACTACAGTTCTTAGGTGGTAGATAAGGGAACCAGCTTTGAGAGGCTAAGTTGCATAAAGACACATGGCTGGTGAATGGCAAGGGGTGATTTCAAATCACTCTGAGCATTTTTTCTGTCCAGAGCTCTAGGGATGCCTCCCTGTGTTCATTTTGTAATTCTCAGCCTTTCAGAAAATTACTACAGTTCAGAATAGCTTAGCAGAGCAGGACCAGGCCATGGAGGTGACAGGCTTTGAAGTGGGGCTGCGGAAAGGGGCAAATCATTCTTCTGATGGGCCCAAGGGACTTGGCACTGGGGAAAAGGATCTGCATTTGTCAAGACGTCAAGAACAAGCTATCTGGCAATGATGGGATATTCCCTGTATTCTTCCCCCCCAAGACTTCCCGTGGGCCATCTGCTCCCATCTGGCCATTTTGGTCTTGTCCTCTCCCTGCCTCTGTGGGCACAGACTAGAAGGACCTTACCTGCTAGGGACAGGCCCAACCAAATCACACTTTGGCAAAGGAAAGCAGCAGAGGACAGTACCTTATGCCTACTCATTCAGGAATCAAGTCAGGCTGGTTTTGTTCCCTGTTCCCTGCTTCTAAAGCCAGCTGCAGTCAGCTGTAACCCTAGCAGTAACTAGATAATGATGCAGCCACCCATGGAGTTCAGTTGGGGCTGAGTTATGTTCTTTTAACCCACAGCATACAAATAACATCCAATCTTTGAGCTGCTTAAGACACATTAAGAGAAAGTAAAAAAACTGCCATGTCACCAGCCAGTGGCCCAAAAGCAGACAGACCAAAGACCCTGTGTGTCTACAGATTAACAAAAGGTCACCAACAACTCACCAACAAAAGACAGATGTGGCCAAAGTGGCCTCACTCTAAGGTATAAGCTTGTGCCAAGATTATTAGGGGATCCTTAACTCATTCTTTAAAAAAGGCTCCAGATGGAGATGTAACCTTGTCCACAGAAAGCTGTTTTAACCAGAGTTAAAGGAAGATGGGAGTGAAGCGCGGGCTGCGGGCAGGCACGGCAGCGCAGCAGAGAGTGCTGGCGGAGGACCTGGACGCGGGGAGCAAGTCCATTCAGGCTGTGTCGCTGAGAGTCGCAGGAACTACTGTGCGTGGCCCTGGCCAAGCTGCAGTGAGACAGGAGCCAAGAAATGAGAGGAGCTCGAGCAGAGGGAACACGTTCCCCGCCCCCTGCCCAGCCCCACCCTGGCAGAAGAGCTGCGTTTACCAAGCCCTCCGCACTCACGGGCGTCGAGGTCACGTCGGCGGTACCTCGTGCGGGTTGGAGCCCGGTGGAGAGCGCACAGCATTCTTGAGCTTTCCTCTAACAGCCGGAGTTACGCACCAACCCTGTCAACCTGCGCTTCCTGTAATACAGGAAACGAACTCCTCTACCTCCCTGCACATACAGGGACTTGTGGGGTTGGTCTCATACTGACGCACAGGGACAGAAAAACGCCGCAACTGATCGGTTAGAATCCTGCTTGAAGCTGTGAGCTGAAATCATTTGCGGTTTAGAGCACGAGAATTCCTCCTTTGAGGGGAAAAATTCTCTTTTCTGTTTGAACCCTGCAGTGACAAGGTGAGATTTGTCCCAAGGCCATTCCATGGGAAATGGTGGGTGTTGGCCACTAATGAGGCTAGTCCAGGCTTACTTCTGACACTGGTCACTGGAAACCTTTCACTGTAAACGGGGTGCTTTGCAGCATTCAGCTCCACTGTGCTACCAACACAGAACGCAGAAACGACGAGAGGAGGAATGCACGAAAAGTTCTTTTCAAGGATGCCCAACAGGCTAAGGCTTTCATATAAAAATACCCCACACTTCCTTGCCCTGTTTAAGCAGCAGCCAGTTGGCGTGCCATGAATAGGTCACACGGAGGAAACAGCCAATTCTGACCAACTGGATGTGTAATTTTCCAAGCTGGATTCTGCCCAGCACCTTCCTAGGCTAGTGGGAATTTTCCTCCTTCTCTGGCCTCAGCCACCTGAGCCAAGGACAGGTTCCCTCTCCCATTCTAAGATGGTAGAGGCTAGATTCTAGAAAAAAATCCCTGGAGACATGCTGTGAACAGAGTAGCAAAGCTTCCTCCATCCGCTCTCCATACCATGCGGACCACATTTCCAATGAGAAACTGTCCCCCTCACACCCGTGGAATGAGGCAGAGCTGTTGACAAGGAGTCCACCCTATGACAGAAGGAGGGCTGTGGAAAAGAACTTTCTATCTGACCCAAAGCCACTTCAGATAGCTAATTTGTACAGTATTCATGAACCCAAATGGATGGACTCATTTCTAGAAAAGTTGGACAGAAGAGCTAAAGAGCAGCATGCATTTCTCTCCTATAAAGACATTTTCAGTTACTTAAGTCTGAAGAGTGAGGCACACACCAGCGGGTGAAGAGCCCTGCAGTGGCTTCCTGACACTACTTACAATTTCAAGCAGATCCCCGGCTTCAGAATTACATTATTACATAAGGATCTTATTTGAGATGCTTTAAATTGTTAAAACGTCAACGACAGGCATTTTCTCTTAAGTAGAAACAGGGTCAGAGGGAAGAGAACAGGGAAGGAGGGGGGAGAGGAAGGGGTCAGCATCCTCTCATCTCAGCGGGGCCGGGAGGACTGGCCGTTCCCAGGAAGGAACCCCCCTTGGGAGCCATCTGAGGGGCTCACAGCAGCTCCTTACCAAGGCAGTGGGCTGAGACTAGCAGCTGTGCTGGAAGCACAGTGCACGTGGGGGTGCGGGCAGCACCCTGAGGCCCCCTGGGTCACACAGGAACAGCATGGGCTCAGAGGCCCGCCCCCGGCTCAGGCTCCTGATGGGCAGCTTGGCCGGGCCTCACTGGGGAGTCAGGGGGTAAATAAGAGGAAATGGCTTCTGACCAGGCCTTTCCAAGCGCATCTAATGTTTTTAGATGATATGATAAGCAAGTGTCGTGAACTTGAGGGAGAAGGGGTGGCAAGGGGCACTGCTGCTCTGTGGTAACCAAAGCCCTTGGGTTCCAAGATGACCTTATCAAAGGAACATGATGTGAAAAGCCTTGCTGGCACTGCCTCACCAATCACTGGCAACCAGTCGTGCTTCAGCTGAGGTAACGGCTGGTTTTACTTGGCTCGGGCTGCCGGGAGGGTCTGCTGCTGCAAAGGCATGCACGCTCTGCACAGAAGCTCATCTGTCCACAGGGTGGGGGGCGGGGGTGGCTTTAAAGACCTGCCCTCAGTTCCCTTCTCTAACAGTTCTGTTTATCTTCCCTTCTGCTTGATAAAGATTCACCTTGATATGGAGATAAGTATCTGGGAGACAGAGTAATGGCATCAGCAAGAGACCCTCATGAAATTTCTTGAACATAACCGGAAGGCTCATCTGTCATCCACTCCTCTTCTCTTGGCATGGGGTAGTGGCAGCGTGCTTTGGTTGTCACAAGACCCAGAAGTCTGGGTTTCCAGCTTAGCTGGCCCGAGTTCTTCATGAGGCAAAGGAAGTGGCAGCTGGTGCCCCAGGTAGAGCAGCCAACACAGAGACCGCTTGTGTTCCTCCTGGCTCCACATGGACGTCGGATCCCGCAGCAGTTTGATCCTTGGGGGAGCTATACAATGTTCTCTGCCCCGGGCAGGGGCCCCTGTGGGGGTCCACGGTCCTGCTTACTGTGCAGCTGCGCCAGCTGCAGAACTGGCATGTTGCACAGCGGACACACCTTCCGAACCTCCAGCCACTTAATAAGGCACCTGCAAAGCAAGACAACACAGGAGGAAGAAGTCAGTCCCAGGCTTGTGGCGCCTCCTTGAACACTTCTGTCCCTCATAGCCAGGGGCCTGTGTGAACACTCTGGTCCCAAACAGCTCCACCAGCAGGCGGACCAGAGCTTCTAGTCTTCCAAAAGGTGATACTAAGAAACCACAGTCAGCATGCTATATCCTCAAATTATCCATGACGTGTTAATGAAGTACACTGAGGATGGTGGTGGGAAGTAGAAGAAATAAAAGTTTTTAATAGAAATAAAAACACAAAATTGTCAGAGAAGAGGGAATACTAATATGTCTGCATGGCAGATGGCCTCACTCTACCATTTACATTCATACTTTATTTTGATTTAAAATAATGATGGTTTTGATTAAAGTAAGTTTTTAGGAATAGAAGCTCTCATTGAGTGGCTCAGTCGTTAAGCGTCTGCCTTCGGCTCAGGTCGTGATCCCAGGGTCCTGGGATCGAGCCCCACATCGGGCTCCCTGCTCCGCGGGAAGCCTGCTTATCCCTCTCCCACTCCCCCTGCTTGTGTTCCCTCTCTCGCTGTGTCTCCCTCTGTCAAATAAACTAAAAAAAAAAAAAAAAAAAAAATAGAAGCTCTCATTGGAAAGTTTCAGTTAAGTAGCTGTTTATAGCCTGGGCTCTAAGCAGGTGTGGGCTTATCTGGTCGTCTGCCCGAAGTCCTGCCTGGTGGTCATGTTCCACCACCCTGATCCCTCCTAAATGTCACATGTGTACACACACACACACCCCTCACCCTTAGGGTACGTTCCGCTTTCTGCATTATAGACCAATCATAAAGCTGTCAAGCTTGTCTGGCACTGCCCCAAGCCCACGAGTTGCTTGATATGCCTCAAACTCAGGTCCCTTTAAATAATTCCACACCAATACTCACTTTCTGTGGAAGGCATGCTTACATGGACAAATGCCCAACTCATCTCGAGGCTTGAAGTCTTCTAGACACACTGCACAGAGCTGAAAGACAAATTCACAGATGAGGCAAAGTGTCTGCTAAGTACTCTCTCATAGGCCCCAAAGTCAAGTGCAGACCCCTGAGGCCAGCCATTTGAAGGGACTTACAAGGTCCCATGACTCCTTAAGTGAAAGAAACAGGCTGGAATGGACCAGGTCTTCCGAAGAGGAGTCTCCTGCTCTTCCTGTCACATGTCTTCAAGATGGCGGGCAGACAGGAATAGACCGCAAAAGGCAGCTTCCTTTACTTCAGTGCATCAGAAGAGTCTCACTTAGGTTTATTCTCAGTAGACAGGCTGAATATAATGCAGTTTTCCTGCGGTGGGTGAGGGGCTGACTTTCCCAGGGAATGCCTGTTAAGCAGCACAGCCCCTAAGGGGGATGCCTCATGCTCTGGGGCAGGCCCTGGTGGTCTTTGGTTTTTCATAATGTAGAAACTATAAACCATGGCACAGCCTGCAGTAACATGCTTTTTTTTTAGTTCCTGGGGCCCCTCGCTTTGGCACTGTCCTGTCAGCGTCTGTCATATATAGAGTTATTCAAGAGTCACTGAAGTTAAACTTATGAAAATACACAGATGGGGCTAGGATCACTCTTTGACCGGTGGCTAGGCTCCACGGCCTGGAAGGAGGCCTTCTTCACAGCCAGATGCTGGGTTCCAACCACTACTTGGGCACATACTAGTGCCCAGGGACATCAAGTATCATTGCATATACCCACTTTACAGATGGGAAAACAAGAGGCTCAGAGCCATAACCACCTTGGTGAGTAGCCGGGCCTGGCTGGGGACCCAGGTCCATTGCACTGATGTGCTGCTGTACTACTTATCTCCTGCCCAAAGGTTGAACTTCTCCCTGCTTGCTTCCCTGTCCATCTCCAGGGATCCTGGTTCAACCATCACCATTTCTTGTCCATCCCATTGACATGACCTCCCTGTTGCCTGTATCTTAACCTGTAATATGTAACCCAGTCTTCTTAGGTTATGTGACAGGACACGTGGCTCTTGGTGCCCCGTGGCCAGTGCTGTGAATGTTGGTTTTCCAGCACCCTTCTCTGGGAAGCTCTCGGGCTTGTGTATACAACAGACAGGATCCTCACAGGAGGAGGAGGAAAATGGGTCATTGTCTTAGGTTCAGCATTACTGTGGAGACGGCAGGGGAGAAGGCAGGACAGTTAGCCTTGGCTCAGACACCCACTAGCTGTGGGACCTCTGCCATCATGATGCCTCTCAAGTTCTGTTTCTTCATCTGTAAAGTGGGGACACTACCTGCCCCACTGTCATCAGTTCAGACGAGGGGCAGGGCTGAGGAGGCAGTAAGGCAGTCTACTAATACTAGTTGTTTTTATTTATGTTTACATTTCATGAACACTTTTTTTTTTTTTTAAATTTTATTATGTTAGTCACCATACAATACATCATTAGTTTTCGATGTAGTGATCCACAATCCATTGTTTTCGTATAACACCCAGTGCTCCATGCAGTACGTGCCCTCCTTAATACCCATCACCGGGCTAACCGATCCCCCCTCCCCCCTCCCCTCTAAAACCCTGTTTGCTTCTCAGGTCCATAGTCTCTCATGGTTCATCTCTCCCTCCAATTCCCCGCCCCCCCCATTTTTCCCTTCCTTCTCCTAGTGTCCTCCATGTTATTCCTTATGTTCCACAAATAAGTGAAACCATATGATAATTGACAGAAATTCTCTGCTTGACTTATTTCACTTAGCATAATTTCCTCCAGTCCCATCCATGTTGATGTAAAAGTTGGGTATTCATCTTTTCTGATGGCTGAGTAATATTCCATTGTATATATGGACCACATCTTCTTTATCCATTCATCTGTTGAAGGGCATCTCGGCTCTTTCCACAGTTTGGCTATTGCGGACATTGCTGCTACGAACATTGGGGTGCATATGGCCCTTCTTTTCACTACATCCGTGTCTTTGGGGTAAATACCCAGTAGTGCAATTGCTGGGTCATAGGGTAGCTCTATTTTTAAATTTTTGAGGAACCTCCACACTGTTTTCCAAAGTGGCTGTACCAACTTGCATTCCCATCAACAGTGTAAGAGGGCTCCCCTTTCTCCACAACCTCTCCAACATTTGTTGTTTCTCTCCCTGTCCATTTTTGCCATTCTAACTGGTGTAAGGTGGTATCTCAGTGTGGTTTTGATTTGGATTTCCCTGATGGCTAATGATGATGAACATTTTTTCATGTGTCTGTTAGCCATTTGTATGTCTTCTTCAGAGAAGTGTCTTTTCATATCTTCTGCCCACTTTTTGACTTGATTGTTTTTTTGGGTGTTGAGTTTGAGAAGTTCTTTATAGATTTTGGATACCAGCCCTTTACCTATAGTGTCATTTGCAAATATCATCTCCCATTCTGTGGGTTGCCTCTTTGTTTTGTTGACTGTTTCCTTTGCTGTGCAGAAGCTTTTTATCTTGATGAAGTCCCAAAAGTTCATTTTTGCTTTTGTTTCACTAGCTTTTGGAGATGTATCTTGAAAGAAGTTGCTGTGGCCGATGTCAAAGAGATTATTGCCTATGTTCTCCTCTAGGATTTTGATGGATTCTTGTCTCACATTGAGGTCTTTCATCCACTTTGAGTTTATCTTTGTGAATGGTGTTAGAGAATGGTCGAGTTTCATCCTTCTGCATGTGGCTGTCCAATTTTCCCAGCACCATTTATTGAAAAGACTTTTTTCCATTGCATGTTTTTTCCTGCTTTGTCAAAGATTATTTGGCCATAGAGTTGAGGGTCCATATCTGGGTTCTCTATTCTGTTCCATTGGTCTATATGTCTGTTTTTGTGCCAGTACCATGCTGTCTTGGTGATCACAGCTTTGTAATATAGCTTGAAATCGGGCAACGTGATGCCCCCAGCTTTGTTTTTCTTTTTCAACATTTCCTTGGCGATTCGGGGTCTTTTCTGATTCCATACAAATTTGAGGATTGTTTGTTCCAGCACTTTGAAAAATGTCATTGGAATTTTGATCGGGATGGCATTGAAGGTATAGATTGCTCTGGGTAGCACAGACATTTTAACAATGTTTATTCTTCTGATCCATGAGCATGGAATATTTTTCCATCTTTTTGTGTCTTCTTCAATTTCTTTCATGAGTGCTTTGTAGTTCCTAGAGTATAGATCCTTTTCCTCTTTGGTTAGGTTTATTCCGAGGTATCTTATGGTTTTTGGTGCTATTGTAAATGGAATCGTTTCTCTAATTTCTCTTTCTACAGTTGCATTGTTAGTGTATAAGAAAGCAACTGATTTCTGTGCATTGATTTTGTATCCTGCCACATTACTGAATTGCTGGATGAGTCTAGTAATTTGGGGGTGGAGTCTTTTGGGTTTTCCACATAAAGTATCATGTCGTCTGCAAAAAGAGAGAGTTTGACGACTTCTTTGCCAATTTGAATACCTTTTATTTCTTTTTGTTGTCTGATTGCTGTTGCTAGGACTTCTAGTACTATGTTGAACAACAGTGGTGAGAGTGGGCACCCTTGAGTGTTCTTGATCTTAAGAGAAAGGCTCTCAGCTTTTCCCCATTGAGGATGATATCCGCTGTGGGTTTTTTATAGATGGATTTTATGAACTTGAGGAATGTTCCCTCTATCCCTATACTCTGGAAAGTTTTAAACAAGAAAGGATGTTGTATTTTGTCAAATGCTTTTTCTGCATCAATTGAGAGGACCATATGGTTCTTCTCCCTCCTCTTATTAATGTGTTCTATCACATTGATTGATTTGAGAATGTTGAACCACACTTGCATCCCGGGGATAAATCCCACTTGGTCGTGGTGGATGATCCTTTTAATGTATTGTTGGATCCTATTAGCTAGGATTTTGTTGAGGATTTTGGAATCCATATTCATCAGGGATATCGGTCTGAAATTCTCCTTTTTGATGGGGTCTTTGCCTGGTTTGGGGATTAAGGTAATGCTGGCCTCATGGAATGAGTTTGGAAGTTTTCCTTCTGTTTCTGTTTTTTGAAACACCTTCAGGAGAATAGGTATTATTTCTTCTTTGAATGTTTGGTAGAATTCCCCCAGGGAATCCATCAGGCCCTGGACTCTTGTTTTTTGGGAGGTTTTTGATCACTGCTTCAATCTCGTTACTGGTTATTGGCCTATTCAGGTTGCCAATTTCTTCCTGTTTCAGTCTTGGCAGCTTATAGGTTTCCAGGAAGGCCTCCATTTCATCCAGATTGCTCAGTTTATTGGCATATAGTTGTTGGTAACAATTTCTAATAATTGTTTCTATTTCCTTGGTATTAGTCGTGATCTCTCCCCTTTCATTCATAATTTTATTAATTTGGGTCCTTTCTCGTTTCTTTTGGATAAGTCTGGCCAGTGGCCTATTAATTCTTTCAAAGAACCAACTTCTAGTTTCATTGATCTGATCTACTGTGTTTCTGGTTTCTAATTCATTGATTTCTGCTCTAATTTTAATTATTTCTCTTCTAATGCGTGGCTTAGGCGTCGTTTGTTGCTTTTTCTCTAGTTCTTTAAGGTGTAGAGTTAGTTGGTGAATTCGGGATTTTTCTATTTTTTTGAGTGAGGCTTGGATGGCTATGTATTTCCCCCTTAGGACCGCCTTTGCAGTATCTCATAGATTGTGGACCGATGTGTTTTTGTTCTCATTGATTTCCACGAATTAAGTTCTTTGATTTCTTGGTTGACCCAAACATTCTTGAGCAGAGTGGTCTTTAGCTTCCAAGTGTTTGAATTTCTGCCAAATTTTTTGTGATTGAGTTCCAGTTTTAGAGCACTGTGGTCTGAGAATATGCAGGGAATAATCTCAATCTTTTGGTATCGGTTGAAACCTGATTTGTGACCCAGTATATGGTCTATTCTGGAGAAAGTTCCATGTGCGCTCGAGAAGAATGAGTATTCTGTTGTTTTAGGGTGGAATGTTCTGTAAATATCTATGAGGTCCATCTGGTCCAATGTATCATTCAAAGCTCTTGTTTCCTTGTTGATTTTCTGCTTAGATGATCTGTC
Organism: Halichoerus grypus; assembly: GCF_964656455.1. NCBI lineage: Eukaryota > Metazoa > Chordata > Mammalia > Carnivora > Phocidae > Halichoerus > Halichoerus grypus. Next base: position 109,420,021 of record NC_135721.1, on the reverse strand, counting down.
CATTGTTGAGAGTGGAGTATTGAGGTCTCCTACAATTAACGTATTGTTATCAATATGACTCTTTATTTTGGTTAACGGTTGGCTTATATAGATGGCTGCTCCCATGTTGGGGGCATAGATATTTACAATTGTTAGATCTTCTTGTTGGATAGACCCTTTAAGAATGATATAGTGTCCTTCTGTGTCTCTTATTACAGACTTTAGTTTAAAATCTAATTTGTCTGATATAAAAATTGCTACCCCAGCTTTCTTTTGAGGTCCGCTGGCATGGAAGCTAGATCTCCATTCCTTCACTTTCAGTCTGGATGTATCTTTAGGTTCAAAATGAGTCTCTTGTAGACAGCATATGGATGGGTCCTGTGTTTTTATCCAATTTGCAACCCTATGCCGTTTTATGGGAGCGTTTAGGCCATTCACATTGAGAGTGATTATTGAAAGATATGAATTAATTGTCATCATTGTTGCCTGTGAAGATGTTGTTTTTATAGATTGTCCCTGTAAATTTCTGTTGTATATCACTCTTGGGGTCTTTCTCCTTTTATAGAACCCCCCTTAATATTTCTTGCAGGGCCGGCTTAGTGGTCACATATTCTTTCAGCTTCTGCCGGTCGTGGAAGCTCTGCATCTCTCCATCCATTCTAAATGAAAGCCTTGCCGGATAAAGTATTCTTGGCTGCATGTTCTTCTCATTTAGTACCCTGAATATGTCTTGCCAGGCCTTTCTGGCTTGCCAGGTCTGTGTGGATAGGTCTGACGTTATTCTGATGTTCCTCCCTCTGTACGTAAGGAATCTCTTGCCCCTAACTGCCCTTGAGATGGTTTCCTTGGTTCTAAGATTTGCAAGTTTTACTATTACATGCCGGGGTGTTGGCCTGTTTTCCTTGATCTTAGGAGGGGTCTTCTCTGCCTCTAGGACTCAAATGTTTGTTTCATTCCCCAGATTAGGGAAGTTCTCAGCTACGATTTGCTCAAATACATCTTCTAGTCCTCTCTCTCTCTCCACTCCCTCCGGGATTCCAATTCTGACATTGGAACGCTTCATGGTGTCACTTATTTCTCTGATTCTATTTTCATGGATTCTGAGTTGTTTTTCCCTGGCCTCCTCTTTTCCCTTTTTATCTATTATATTGTCTTCCAGGTCGCTTATTCTCTCTTCTGCCTCAGTTACCCTAGCTGTTAGATTATCTATATTGGATTGGATCTCATTGATAGCATTTTTAAGTTCTGCCAATTCTTTTATTTCTGCCCTTAGAGACTCTATGTTGCCATTAATTGATTTCTCCATTCTAGCCATTGTCTTCACAATTGCTAGCCTGAATTCCATCTCCGACATCTTGGTTATATCTGCATCCATTTGTAAATCTGCAGCATAAGTCATAATCTCTGAGTCTTTCCTGTTTTGGGGGCTCCTCCTCCAAGTCATTCTGTTGATGGGTGTTTGAGGGAATGTATAGAGTCCAAATTATTGACCAGAACCCAAGCAAGATGCACCTGTTTTCTTGGGACCTTAGGGTTGCTGGCCTCTTGTTTTCCCAGCCTGTCTTCTGTGGGAGGGGCCTGCCACGCTGTTACTCAGGCAACCCTGTTTGGGCGGAGTTGCCCTGCGCCCCTGGGCGGGGGATGGGCTCAGTGGCAATCAGTTTTTGGGGCTTTTGTTCTCTGGCGCCTTTCCCTGGCAGCTTTCCACGTCTCTTCCGCGAGTCAGAGCAGAAGAGACTGTTTCCAACCCTCTGCCTCAGAGCAGAGAGATAGCAGTCCGTTCTTCAGTGAGCTCTCCAGGCCACACTGTCTCCGTTTCTGTCTGTGCTGCTATAAATTGCAGCGTCCTGGGTTGTGTGCCCCTTCCCAGCGCTCCCAGTCCTGCCTCTAGGTCCGGGCACGTCTCTGCCCTTTGTGCTTCTAAAACCGCCAGGTGTTCCCAGTTCGTGTGCGCGTGCGCGCGACTCCGTCGCTCCGGGTTTCCATCCCGGGGGCCGCAGTTCGCAGGCGCGACTCTGACGCTCCAGGTTTCTGTCCTGGGGGCTGCAGTTTGCTCGCACGACCCCGCCGCTCCGGGTTTCCGTCCCGGGGGCTGGAGTTCGCAGGCGCGACCCTGCCGCTCCAGGTTTCCACCCCGGGGGCTGCCCTGAAGTCCTTTCCCCGCCGCTACCGGTCTGTGAGTCTGTGCCCGTCCCCAGCACGTGAGGCTGTCACTCACCAGCGGTGTAGGATCCCCACAGCCAGGCACCCTCCTACTGCCGTTTATCCTCTGATATCTGCCGGCAGAATCACGGCTCTCCGCTTCGTACCTCAAAACCAACCGCCTGCGATATTCTGTTTGTAGAGATCCAGATCTTACATCTCAGGCTGGTTTCATGGGTGCTCAGAGTGGTCTGGTAGATATCCAGCTCAATTCTGGGGACCAGTTGAAATAGGGTCCCCTACTCCTCCGCCATCTTTCCCCCCTCCTGGGAACACTATTTTTAAGCCCATTTTTGACTTCTGGAGGAAGGCTGAGAACAAGCTGTGGGGAAAGATGGAAAACTAGCAGTTCCAGCCATGTGGGTGGTCTTTTTGGGCCTTAGCTTCCCATCTGTAAAGGGGGATGATGTTCCTACCTCGTAGACTATATGAACAGGCCCTTCTGGCCTTAAACACCAAGCTTCCCTCCCAGCACAGGGAGGTAATGAGGGTCAGGACTGCTGGCTCTGCTTCTGGAGATTCAGTGTTGATCCTACCAAAGGGCAAGAAGTTGGTCAAGCCACTCACTTTAATTTGCTTATTTTTCTAGGATCCAAGATTAGATTTGTAGACTTTTCAAAAGGGAGTTATGATTAATGGTTATAATGTGCTATTATGTTCTTAAACAAATTCTGAAACCCATGGTCACCTGAAAAAAAAGAAAGATAAATTCTGACATGTTAAGTGCCAAAGGTGACCAGAAGCCAAGGGCAGTCACAAAGAGAAAAGCCTCAGATCTGACTTCTTAGAAGTTCCACGAAGGGCCAAACTAATTTTACAACTTTACAGATATTTTACAAATCAGCTTTACTTCCCAGTATTTCAACAAGATTGCTTCTCCAGTGTAACTTGCCCATACCTTTTTTACCTTTTTAAAAATGGAGATGTAATTCACGTAATATTCACTGCTTTAAAGTATATAATTCAGCAGTTTTTAGTATATTCACAGAATTGTGCAACCATCACCACTATCTAATTCCAGAACATTTCATTCCCTGCCCCCAAAGCCCACACCCATAAGCAGTCACTCCTCATTCCCCCTTCTTCCCAGGCCCTGGGAACCACTAATCAACTTTCTGTCTTGATGGATTTGTCTGTTCTGGTCATTTCCAGAATGAAATGGAATCATGAAATGGCATCTTACAATATGTGGTCTTTTTGTCTGCCTTCTTTTACTTAGCACGATGCCTTCAAAGTTCATCCATGTTTATTCATTTTATGGCTATATTTGTTTATTCATTCATATGTTGGTGGCTACTTAGATTGTTTTTACCTTTTGGCTATTGTGAATAATGTTGCTCTAAACAAGTAATTGAGGGGCACTTGGGTGGCTCAGTCTGTTAAGCGTCTGCCTTCGGCTCAGGTCATGATCCCAGGGTCCCGGGATGGAGTGCCACATCAGGCTCCCTGCTCAGCGGGGAGTCTGTTTCTCCCTCTGCCTGCCGCTCCCCCTGCTTGTGCTCGCTCATGCTCTCTGACAAATAAAATCTTTAAAAAAAAAAACAACCCACAACAACAACAGCAACAACAACAAACCAAACAAGTAATTGAGTTTTCAATTCTCTGGGTATATATCTAGGAGTAATTGTTAGGTCATATGGTAACTGTATAACTTCTTTTTTTTTTAAGATTTTATTTATTTGAGAGACGGGGTGGGGGGAGAGAGAGAGAGAGATAGCAAGAGAGAGCACGAGCAGGGGGGAGAGGGAGAAGCAGGCGCCCCGCTGAACAAGGAGCCTGACATGGGGCTCAATCCCAGCACCCTGGGATCACAACCAGAGCCAAAGGCAGACAGACGCTTAACCGACTGAGCCACCCAGGTGCCCCAGTATTTAAACTTTTGTTTTCCAGAGTGGCTACATAATTTCATATTCCCACCAGCTGTGTATGAGGGTCCAATTTCTCCATATCATCAGGTTATTATTATTGTCTTTGATTATAGCCATCCTAGATGGTATGAAGTGGTATCTCATTGTGGTTTTGATTTGCATTTTTCGACTAATGATGTTATGCTTATTGGTCTGTTGTATATCTTCTTTGGAGAAATGTCTGTTCTCTTTGCCTCCATTTTTTTAGTTGGGTTATTTTTATTATTGAGATGTAAGATTTCTTTATAAATGTTCTAGACAGAAATCCCTTATCAGATAGCCAACTGATTTTGACAAAGGTGCAAAAGCATTTCAGTGGCAGAAGGACAACTTTTTCAACAAATGGTGTTGGAGTACTTTGACATCCATAGGCATCAAAAGCATTATATCACCCCTAAGGCATAAACAACCAAAGGAAAAAAAAATCGATAAATTGGACTTCATCAAACTAAAAAACTTTCATTCTAGAAAAAACCTTGTTATGATGAAAGGACTGATATAAAATATTTACAGATCTTTTTATTTTGTAGGCTTTTTATTACTGAGTTGTAACAGTTCATTATATATTGTGGATACCAGACTCTTATCAGATATAAGATCTGCAATATTTTCTCCCTGTGGGTGTCTTTTTACTTTCTTGATAATATTATTTGAAGTACAAGGGTTTTTAAATTTTTTTTTTTTTTTGCTTTAAATATTTTTTTGGGGGAAAGGACACCACACTTCTACTCAATTGAGAGAAACATTTTTACAGTCTTGAGTTCTTTTATTTTCTTTACATTTATCATGCCATGAATTCATAGGGAATGGATTCCAGCAGTTTGGGCTCCTTTCCATTAGTTCTCACAAAGTGTGCTTCTCTGGGTGGGGCAGGCTGGCGCTTCAGTTGAACCCAAGTACCTTTCTCTTTGGCTTCCTTCTTTTTCTGATCATTTTCCTTCACACGCTTCAGGAAGTTGTCTCGGCTCTTTGAGTGTTTAATATGCTCAATGCGTACATTAATTCTCTTGGCAAGAATCTTGTCCTTAACGTGTTTGTTTACAACAATGCCAACAGCATGCTGAGTAACATTGTAGACTCTTCCAGTTTTGCCATGGTAACATTTGTGGGGCATTCCTTTTTGAACAGTGCCCATTCCCTTGATGTCCACAGTATTACCTTTTTTATAGATTCGCATGTATCTGGCCAAAGGAACAACTCCATGTTTTCTAAAAGGTCTAGAGAACACATAGTGGGTACCTCTCCTCGTTCCCTTTGTGTTGGTCATTTTGGCGAATTACTGGAAGATGGCGGTTCCGGCCTAAAGGAACGGTTTTTAAATTTTGATGAAGTTAAAATTATGTTTTTTTCCTTTGGTTGCTTGTGCTTTAGGTGTCATATCTAAGAAACTGTTTGGGTTGTTTAACCCAAAGTCACAAAAATTTATTTATTATTATTTTTTAAGATTTTATTTATTTGAGAGACAGAGAATGAACGAGAGAGTGCATGAAAGGGGGAAGGGTCAGAGGGAGAAGCACTCCTGAGCAGGGAGCCTGATGTGGGACTTGATCCTGGGGCTCCAGGTTCAGGACCTGAGCTGAAGGCAGTCACTTAACCAACTGAGCCACCCAGGCGCCCTCCCCCCCCCCCAAATTTATATCTATGCTTATTTCTAAGAGTTGTGTAATTTTAGTTGTTACATTTAGGTCTTTGGTCCATTTTTTAGTTAATTTTTGTATATGGTGTGAAGCAGGGTTCTAACTTCATTCTTTTGCATATTTTGGTTATCTAGTTATCACAGCACCATTTACTGATTCAACTATTCTTATCCTATTGAATTGTCTTGGCACACTTATTGAAAATCAATTGACCATAAATGTATAGGTTTGTTTCTGAACTCTCAATTCTGTTCCATTGATCTGCATGTCTTTCCAACTGCTAGTATCACACTGTCTTAAATATTGAAGCTTTAAGTTCTAAAACTAGAAGGTGTGAATCCTCCAACTCTGTTCTTTTTCAAGATTGTTTTTGGATATTCTGGATCCCTTGCATTTCCATGTGAATTTTAGAATCTGCTTGTCAATTTCTACCAAAAAAAAAAAAAAAAAGACAGCTGTAATTTTGATAGGGATAGCATTGATTCTGTAAATATTATGGGGGATACTGCCATCCTATTAATAGTAGGTCTTTGAAACCATGAGCACGGTAGGTCTTTCCACTTACATAGGTCTTCCTTAATATCCTCCAAGGATTTTTTGGGGGAAGATTTTATTTATTTGACAGAGAGAGAGAGAGAGAGAGCACAAGCAGGGGGAATAGCAGGCAGAGGGAGATGTGGGACTCGATCCCAGGACCCCAGGATCATGACCTAAGCCAAAGGCAGACGTGTTACTGCGCCACCCAGGCGCCCCAGATATCCTTCAAGGATATTTTGTAGTTTTCAGTGTAGAAGTCTGAGCTTCTTTGTTAAATTTATTCCTAGTTACCTTATTCTTTTTGATGCTGTTGTAAATGGAATAGTTTTCTTAAATTCATTTTTGAATTATTCATTGCCAATGCATAGAAATACAGCTGGCTTCTGTATGTTGATTTTGTATCCTGGACATCTGTTGAACTCATTTATTAGCGCTCATGATTTTTGGTGGATTCTTTAGAGTTTTCAGTTTTTAAAAATTCATGTCATCTGCAAATAGAGTTTTACTTCTTCCTTTCTAATCTGGATGCCTTTTATTACTTTTTCTTGCCTAACAGCTCTGGCTAGACCCTGCAGTAAAATGTTGAATAGAAGCGGTAAGAGCAGGCATCCTTGTCTTATTCTGATCTTAGGGGAAAAAGCTTTCAGTCTTTCACCATTATGATGTTAGCTCTGTGTTTTTCATAGATGCCCTTTATCAAGTTGAGGAAATTCCCTTCTATTCCTAGTATGTCAAGTGTTTTTATCATGAAAGAATGTTGAATTTTGTCAAGTGCTTTTTCTGCATCTATTGAAGTGATCCTGTTTGTTTGTTTTTTCCCCCTCCCTTTATCTGTTAATAGGGTGTAACATTGACTGACTTTCCTTTGTTGAACCAACCTTGTATTCCTGGAATAAATTCCATTTGGTTATGGCATATAATCCTTTTTATATGCTGGTAGACTTGGTTTGCTAGTATTTTGTTGAGGACTTTTTCACCTATATTTGTAAGGGATATTGGTTTGGAGTTCTCTTTGTGATGTCTTTGTCTGGTCTTGACATTAGGACCTGACAGAATGAGACAGGAAGAGTTCCTCATCACTTTTCATTTTTTGAAATCAAGGAATGCATCCTATGATAATGTCAACCCTGCCAGAAGCTGGGATAGGAATATATATTTACTGACTGGTCAGTCTATAGATACTTGAGTTTGCCTGTTTTACATGTTAAAAGTCAGAAAAGTTCTTAACTGATGGTATCTGCAGAAAGCAGAAGGAAGCTGGGTGAGGTACCTCCAAAGTAATTTTTTGCAGCTTGGGGAACAGCAGAAATTTCAAGTCTGTGGGGGCAGTAAGAGCATCAAGATGTGATGGCTCCAGACTCAAACAGATAGGGTCACACTCTTTTTGTTTTGTATCCAAAATATGTTTACTGGGATGGTTTCCCAGTCATTTTGATTCAGGGTGCTTTTAATGCTGTTTCTGTCTGAAGGAACATTCTTCTGTACACCTTGCTTTTCCTCCTGTAGGCTGGCAGAGGACAGTGGAGCAGCCAACACACAAAACTACCATTTGTTCACAGTTAAAGTTGGTGGTGATTTTATAGCAACCTGGGCATTTCACATCCATGGAGTAGGAAGTGGGGCTCTGCACTAGGTGCTTCTTGTGTTTCCTCTTCTCTTCTGGAGAGGGATGGGGGAGATTCTTTGTGAGGGGTATGTTCTTGTGGGGAGGTTCACCATGGGAAAGGCTAGGGTCACATTCTTTCTCCATGCTCAGAAGCTGGATAACATGCCCATGCCCATTCTACTCAACTTTTTAATTTAATTTAATTTTGAGAGAGAGAGGGAGAGAGCGAGAGAGAGCACACATGAGGAGGGGGGAGGGGCAGAGGAAGCGGGAGAAACAGACTCCTTGCCCAACAGGGAGCCCAACGAGGGGCTCGATCCCAGGACCCTGGGATCACTGAGCTGAAGGCAAATGCTTAACTGACTGAGTCACCCAGGTGCTCCTCTACTCAACTTCCTTAAATCTGAATTTCTACAAATGCAAAATAAGGAATAACTTATCTAAATTTTTTAAAATGTGAGTACCCTTGGTCTTAAGATAATTATATGAAGTAACGACATCTTAGTAATCTTGCCACCTTGCATACTGGTTCCATTTACATTACACTGAGATTATATCCATAAATAAGACATGTTTGAGGGAACAGTGGCTTTATGGGAACTACAGATGTATATTGGACTAGCATTCAACTAGTGCACGATCTCTAAAATGCCCAAGAAGGCAGGCTTTGATAATTTCCAGGTGGCTGATACAGTCCATAAATTTACCTCAAATGCAAACTGGGGGAGGAGAATTATGTGGGGAACACAATGTCACACAATGAAAATGACCCACAGCTCAGGTGATGCAGCCAAAATGGTTTTCTTCTAAATAGATTCTATGATGGGCACTCATTATCATTATACCTTTCCTTGAATGGTCATGAAGCTATCACATCTTCTGCAGAGGCAGCATTTCTAGTTCAGAGGTGTCATTTAAAGTTGGAATCTTTGAGAGCTATGAAAGCAACCTAAAGATGGTTGTGCTACTCAGGAATGAGCCAACTTTCCTGTTCCAAACTGAACTACAGTGGGCAGTCCTTTCCATGGCCTTCATGTGTTTGTGTCCTTGGTCCATTACTGTACATGCCTCATTGACTTATGACCTTCTCTCTTCTCTCCCATGGGATCAGTGTTCCTTGATCGAAGGGAGGGACTATATTCTACCCACTCAATCTTTAGGGTCCTGTATACTGTTCCTTATACATGCTTTGGACTTTTGTTGTTGTTGTTTTACTATTTTTACAATTCAAACAAACCTGGCACAAACCTCAATTGGGCTCCAAATATTTTTATACTAATTTAAAAGTAAAATTCAGGAATGTGATTTATAAGAAAACTGATCAGTAGTTCTAGAAAGACTGAAAAGGTTTAAATCTCCTCCTACATAAGACAAGGACGTGGCAGAGTTTGCACTGCCAGAGCCACCACCTCACTGGAGCAGAGGGAAGGGGATGAGTCTATGGGGAGGTGAGGAGAAGAAGGAAAAGATGTTCTTTACACAAGGGGCAACTCCAATGGGTCCAACCTTTTTGTAGTCTCTTCTTGTGGAAAGCAGGGCAGAGCAGGGCCACAGCATGTCTGCTATACTACTCCTCACCCACTCCCTACCTGACTTGGGAAAACTGACCTAAAGATGGCCCTTCCTAGTCCTTGTGCAGTGAGGATCCCAGCTGCTGCTGAGATGCAGAGGGGAGCAGGGTCTCCTACCCTTCTGATGATACAGGCAATATGTGATGGAAGAGGGGATGGACCGAATTCAAATTTGGAAGCTACGCGGATGGCTCTACCACTGTATTGTGGATGTGGACCCAGGGTTCTACAAGGCTATCCATATTCTGATTGGCCCATACAGCCACAGTAGGTAGAGGAGGCCTTCTCTGGTGTGGTGGCAGGACAGAAAGAGTGCAATGCGGAAACAAAATCTGGATGATGGCTGAAAATTTCCCAAGCTTGGTGAAAGACAAACCTACATATTTATGAAGGTTGAGTAAACCACAAACAGGATAAATCCAAAGAAATCCATGCTCAGATATATCATAATTAATTGCTGAAAACTAGACAAAGAAAAAAATCTTGAAAGCAGCTGGAGAAAAAGGACACATTACTGATAGAGGATCAAGGATTTGAATGACTATGAATTTCTCATTGGAAACCGTGGAGGCCAGAAGGAAGCAGCACATTTTAAATGTGCTGAAAGAGGGCACCTGGGTGGCTCAGTCAGTTAAGCATCTGCCTTTGGCTCAGGTCGTGATCCCGGGGTCCTGGGATCGAGCCCTGCACTGGGTTCCCTGCTCAGTGGGGAGTCTGCTTCTCCCTCTCTCCCCCCTCCCTGCTTGTGCTTTCTTGCTCTCTAATTAATAAATAAAATCTTAAAAAAAAAAAAGGGCTGAAAGAAAATGTCAACCCAGAGTTCTATACCAAATAAAAATATCCTCCTTAGGAATGAAGGTGAAATAAAGACATTCTCAGATGAAGGCAAACTAGTAGAATTCACAGCCAGCAGATCTGCTCTAAAAGAAATGCTAAAAGAAGATCATCAGATAGAAGGAAAATGGAATTAAGAAGGAAATTGGAATATTAGGAATGAAGAGCAACAGAAATGACAAATATCTGGATAAATATTTATGACTATTCTTCCTCTCTGAATTCTTTAGAATATCCTTGACAGTTATAAGTAAAAAATATAACATTATCTGATGGGATTTTCAATGTATATAGATGTAATATGATAGCTATTGCATAAAGGGAAATTGGTAAAGGGATCTATATGGTGAGAGGTTTCTACATTCCAACTGAAGTGCTAAAAAATTGATTCTAAGTATTTATTTTATAATCCACTAAAATATTATACAAAAAGATAAAGTCAAAATCATAATAGATACTAAAAATGGATTACTAGGGGTGCTTGGGTGGCTCAGTCGGTTGAGCATCTGCCTTCGGCTCAGGTCATGGTTCCGGGATCCTGGGATTGAGCCCCGCATCGGGCTCCCTGCTTGGTGGGGAGTCTGCTTCTCCCTCTCCCTCTGCCCCTCCCCCCCACTCATGCTCTCTCTTGTGCTCTCTTAAATGAATAAATGAAAAAATCTTTAAAAAAATAAAAATGAATTACTAAAACAGATTACTAAAAATGTTCAAATAACCCAAAGAAGGCAGGACTAGGGAAAAAGAATGACAGAGTAGGAAAAGCAGAAGACAAATAATACAATGGTATACCTAATTCCAAACATCAATAATTGCCTCGAATGTAAATGGTCTAAACACACCAATTAAAACAAAGATTGGCAGAGTGGGTTAAAGAAAAAAAAAACATAACCAAACTTTATGCTATTATAAGAAAACTCACTTCAAATATTATATAGGTAGACTGAAATTAAAAAGATGGAAAAAGGCATGCCATGCAAACATTAATCAAAAGAAAGCTAGAGGTGCTATGTATTTTTTTAAAAAGGAGTTAATTCTTTTTATTTATTTTAGAGAGAGAGAGAGCTCGTGAGCATGAGCAGGGGGAGGGGCAGAGGGAGAGAATCTTTAAGCAGACTCCCAGTTGAGTGGGGAGCCTGATGCAGGCCTTGATCTCACCACCCATGAGATCATGACCTGAGCTAAAACCAAGAGTCAGATGTTTTTTGTTTTTTTTTTTTAAGAGTCAGATGTTTAACTTACTGAGCTACCCAGGTGCCCCAGCTAGAGGTGCTATATTAATATCGGGCAAAGATTTCAAAGCAAAGAAAATTGCCAGAGATGAAGAGGGATATTATAATTTCAATAAAAGGGTCAATTCACCAAGAAGACATAATCCTAAAAATCCTAAATGTGTATTCAGCTAACAGAGCCTTATACAAATAAGTAAATAAATGAAAAGACATAATGTGTTTATAGATTAGAAGACTCAACATGGTAAAGATGTCAATTTTCCCCTGATTTATAGATTTAATGAAATACTAATCAAAATCCCACAGTGGGATTTCTTCTTTTTTGTAGATATAGACCAGCTGATGCTACAATTTATATGGAAGAGCAAGGAATTAGACTAGCTAAAACAGTTTTGGAGAAGAATAAAGTTGGAGAATCACACTGCCTGATTTTAAGACTTACAGAGCTACAGTAAGCTTTATTAGTAAAGCTACATTAAGACTGTGGTGTTGGTGAAAGGATGAGTGTATAAATCAATGGAACAGATTAGAGAATCCAGAAATAGAGTCACAAAATATGGCCATTTGATTTCTGACAAAGGAAATTTAATGGAGAAAGTTACCACTCACCAAAACTAGAGTTGGGGACACTGTGGTGAACAAATCAAAGACTAAATGCAAACAGGGAGCAGATCATAAACTAATGCCAAGACTCTCGAGCTTCTCTTGAAGAAACCCAGATCTGGCAGCAACTGGCCTATAGTCCCCCATGGCAACAATCAGCTAGAGCTGAGTGCTGGCAACTCCTTTAACAGGACCTGCATGCTCCAGTGTGACGCAGCTTCCATAGGACCCTTCTGTTTTTGACACCAAGACTTCATTAGATGCCATTTATTAACCCACTTGTATGATTGTTCTGTTGTTTCTCTTAGAGATCTCCTTCTCTATATCTGTGTCTCTATGAAAAGATGGAGAAATAAACAAAAACAGGGAAGACTATGGGTATTGAAAGAACATTTTTCTTCATAGAAGGACAATATATTCTTGTGTTTTGATTATGTATATAGTATCTCCTTAGCTTCACTTAGTTTAAGTGTTGTTTGAGTCCTATACTGGTAGAAAAAATTAAGCAAAAATGATACAGTCAGCTATAGAGCCAACTGTCTAAGAAGCTGGGGTGGGGGGGTGGTGTCTGGGCATCTGAGCCTGCAAGGTCCCAGGAGATCTCCCTTAGGGGAGCAAAAGCCAAGAAGCCGTGTGTGCAATACCAGAATCCTCAAGAACTTCTCAGCATATATCCCAGATAACACACAGCACCCTTCTCCACACTGCAGTTTGACTTTCTCATTTATAGTCCCCTCTACCAGACTGCTAACTGCTTAAGAGTAGAAATTAGTATTTTATGCTTCTTTGTGTCTCGCAGTTTAGTTTAGTACAGTGTCTGACATGTTTTATGTATGCAATGACTCTAAAATTATTATTATTATTATTTTAGAGAGGGAGAAGAGAGGGACAGAGGGAGAGAGAGAATCTCAAGGATGCTCCACACCCAGGGTGGAGCCTGAAGCGGGGCTCAATCTCACAATCTTAATATCATGACCTGAGACGAAATCAAGAGTTGGACACCTAACCAATTGAGCCACCCAGGTGTCCCAACTCTAAAATTATTTTAAAAGTAATATATTAACTTGTTTTCCTTCTTTAAGAACCCATTACATATAAAACTAACATCTCTTTTGACCAACTTCCCCTAATCTTTCTCTTCTCTTTCTCCATGTAACTATGTGTCCTTCTCAAACACAATAAAACACCTTATAGTATGCATATAAATCCATGAACAATATGGTGTTTAGTTTAGTTTACATATGTCATATAAACATATCACTTTGTGACTTGCTTTTTTTGGATCCCACTAGAGATCTATCCCAATTGAGACATTTACAGATAGAGCTCAATCCTTAATTTTGCCAACTTTATAGTACCTCATTGTACTATATCAGGTTTCCTTCCTTCCCTCCCTCTTGGTGGATAATCTTCCACTTGCATGAGTGTTCTGTTGTTGGTGAAAGGATGAGTGTATAAATCAATGTATATCATGTTTAATTTATTCACTCACCACTGATGGACATTTAGCTTATCTTTGATTTTTCACTATTGTAATTATTCACTAATAACAGTATCCACATTGAAATTCCACATGCTTACACAGGACCAAGCTATGTTACTACTGTATAATTAGGCTATAGAAATGCACACATACACACAAAAGTCTGACAAAATAGTTTCATCACCAAGAAATGCAACTGGAAAAGACCAAATGAATTGCAAAAAATACCTGATTGCCTCTAGAAACAAGCAATAGAGCAAGGTTAGGTTATCCTAGCTACTAGTTTCTTTCTTTCTTTCTTTCTAGCTACTAGTTTCAAATAAGGGGGAGAGGGGATCAGTAGCTGGTCAGATTCAGCAAAACTGGAATGGGTAAGTGCAAATGGGATATAACTCTGATACATAATGATGCAACACAATGTACTCATTCAAGATAAAGACCCATTCTAAACTAGTGGGTCAGACCAATGAGGAAGATTTCTGCTCCCGAGGAATCTGGTTGTTTAATATTGGTTAACATGTGTCAGAATATAATCTTTACATTTATGGTCCTCAAAGAGACCCCAAATAGAAAAGAGATCATCCTCTATTATTTCATGTTAATTTTGGGAAAATTTAAAAATCAAACAGTAAAAAAAAACAAAACAGTAATTGATGCTTTGGATTTAAAAGGTTAGTTCTAAAATGCTGTAATATAGCAACTCTTTGATAAAAAAAATCTGCAAAAAAAGCAAAGGAGCAGTAGACATTTTCAAAGCGTTTGATAATAATATAAATCATTATCTTTTTTTTCCCAAAATTTTATTTACTTATTTGATAGAGAGAGAGAGAGCACAAGCAGGGAGAGTGGGAGGCAGAGGGAGAGGAAGCAGCATCCTCTCAGGGTCCTCCCAGGACCCTGAGATCATGACCTGAGCCAAAGGCAGATACTTAACTGACTGAGCCACCCAGGCACCCCTAAATCATTATTTTATTATTATTCAAATAATTTCACAAATTAACTCTCTTTGAAGAGACTAGCAATGAAGCTGCCCCACAATTATGTAAGACAGATATTATAATGTGCAGCTTTCCAAGTCCTTGTTTTACAAACCGATTCAAAAACTTGGAAAGCAAGGAAGAGAAAAGGACCCTAAAATTAAAAATTCTGAACAACTGTAGTCAGAGACGACAAAAGGAGTAAAAGGAAAAAGAATTCTTATAGGCAATGTGTCTGAAGATGTACAGCAGGACACACACACACTTTTGTATTCACGTTACAAAGCATGGTAACATAATGAATACCTGGGAACCAACCATGCAACTTCATCACTAGACAATCCCAAGGAGTCAAAGTCAAACTGCATTCTTCTCTATTGTATTCTCTTGCCTCACCTCCCCAAGCCCCACCCCATGAAGTAATCACTGCCTCTTTTGTGCCATATTTATATGATGGGATTCTAGGAACATTTTCAAGAATGAAATTAGTACAAATTCACTTGAGTAGAAAAACTAATTTATATCTATTTACTAATATCAGGGACAGCACACAGTATCCCTACTGCTATGAAATCTTACATCACCACCATCTCTATTAAAAATCTTCTCATAATTAAGTCATCTCATAATTGATTTTCTCAATCATCATCTCAAATATTCTATTAAGCAGATCAAAATAAGCCTAACTTTTTTTAACTTCTTAGAATAAAGATGGTTAAGCATACCACAGCATACTACTTCTATTAGATAATAGCTCAAGAAAAGATTAAAATACTTATAGGCAACTTACTTCATGTAAATTCAGTTCTTTAACTTTCTCTTTTAATATAACCTGTAAGACAAAAAAGTATGTTATGCCCATTTAAATTTATAATTAAAAAATTTCTCATTATACTAAAACATATTTTTCTTTTGTATATGTAGCTCACTTCTCCTCCTGTTCAATATTGGAAAAAAATCTCTTTTATATTGAGACAGAACATTTTAGCCATATTTTTTTTAGCAACTTTTTTTTTAACTTGAGCAGTGATGCAATGTTCTCCAGAAAAACAATTTTAAAATCCCTTTGAGTACAGATTAAATTTCAGGAAAAGACATAAATACATGCTCATCTGGACCAAGTGCTAACTTAGGAGGAAAATAAATGAGGTTGACTCTCATGATTCACTAAAACACAGTATTAGCTGATGAGAACTATTAATGTATAAAAGATTAAAAAAATAAGGTCAAACTTAATTTTGCAAGTTTTGGTTATTTTTATTCATCATTATCATCAGAAAATTTTAGCTCTACCCAAAGTCATGTAAATGAACTTAAAATTCACCCAGGTGCCATCCCCAACCTGTGGTAACTGGATACCAGTTAAAAAAATGACAAGTGATAAGAGGGCAGCAGATTATTATTTAAAAAGAAAATTTCCAGGGGCGCCTGACTGGCTGTTGGTAGAGCATGTGACTCTTGATCTCGGGGTTGTGAATTCAAGCCCCATGTTGGGGGTAGTGATTACTTAAAAAAATAATATTCTTAAAAAATAAAAAAAAAAAAGAAAATTTTGGAGAATAAACAGCTTATTAGAATTATATGCCATCTTAAAGTCAAAAAATAGGTAAGTGAAATTTGGGGGAAAATCTCCCAGTTTCGAGTATCTTACATTCTTGAACCAAAAATGGTTTTCAGGGCAAATCATATTTTCAGAAAGCTATCATCCAGCTATGCAGGGATGTACTAAATTTCCAATTCAGTATATTTTAAAAACCACTTTACTGTCTATCTTGTTACTCTATGAACTCTATCAGTCAATTTTACTTGTTAAATGACCATCAAGGCCAATTTTACTTTCTAGTTAGCTTACATCTTACATACAAATATCTTATAGGTTGTCAAATTTATGATAATATTGAGACAAAAGGATTCATTAATTTAGAAAACTAAAACATTCAACTCTATGAATCTCACATGAGACCTATCGGGAAGACCATGGGGTTACCTATGAACATCAGTGTGGACATCTAAGGAACTTGACAATGAGCTTAGATTTCAAAGAGACATAAACAAAAGATGGACAAAGAGATACGTAATCCTAAAATGGTGACATGGTCCTGCAGCATCAGTGTCAGCAAGGTTAAAGACCCAAATAAACTAAAGCTTACCCCACGACTCCATAAAAACAAACAAAAAACAAAGAAAAACAAAACAAAACCAAAACCCAAATCCCAAAACCAGAAAGCAAAAAAAACTAAGGATAATAAAAATAATTTCATACTTTGGGCCAAAAGAAAATTAAGGAACACCTAGGCCCACTGTTCGGTGTCCGTGGTAAAATGTCATCAGATGACACATGGAAGAAAAAACAAATTTTACTTGGCCATCAAGAAAAGCTAAATTTATTCCCTTAAAGAACAAATCGGTAAAGGAATGACAGTACAAAGGGTAGGGATTAACAGCAATGACCCAAGTATTTAGACTTCCGATGGTGTGACGTGAGAGAGGAGGAGATGAGATCACTATAATGCAACTGTTCACCTCTGAGGAACTGATACGTCTTCTAACGGAAGAAGTAACAAATTCATTTAATGGGATCTCTTAACTCTACTAGATTAACAGTAATTTTAAGGATTATTAACCATAGCATTTTCCTTTAGCAGTGTTGGCTAAAGTTCCCTGTTATATTATTATATCATCTGAACTTCAAATAATGAGGAATACTTAAAGTGAAGTTGATTTATTTTGTACTGCAAACTGGAAGTGAAATGCTAAAATGAACACAAGTAAATCCAGTCCCAGTTTAAAATATGAATGGAAATCTAAGTTCTCATTTTTTGGTTAAAAAAAAAAATCAAGGCCAATCTGAAGTAAATTTCTTACCTGTTTGTAGGCATAAAATTCTTTGTGTGCTTGATGTCTTAGCCTAAAAGACAAATGAGCAATGCGATATTGAGGTTTCCAATATAACAATTTGATAAAAAGATCTTAGATTTTTGATATTAATTTATATCATTTATGGTTTAAAATCCAAAATCTTTATCCTGAAAAACACCCAAATGACATATCTGTTACCATGTTATGAGAAAGTAGCCAAAGAACCATAAAATGTTATGTTATCCAAATGTTAAGTTCAAGTGAAATCTCATTAAAACAAAATCTTAATACAACAAATATTTAAATGAAGAAGCTTCAATTCTATTTATATTGGTGACAGTCCACTTGTTTTAGTATTTAATATATCATATTTTTTCTTAATTTAAAAAATTTAAGTGTAACATCCATCTAATAATGTAAAGAAACCTTAAGAATACAGCTAAATGTGGGGCACCTGGGTGGCTCTGTTGGTTAAGCATCTGCTTTCGGCTCAGGTCATGATCCCAGAATGCTGGGATGGAGCCCCGCATCTGTCTCCCTGCTCAGCGGGGAGTCTGCTTCTCCCTCTGCCCCTCCCCCCTGCTCCCTGTTCGTGCTTGCTCTCACTGGCTCTCTCTCTCTCGCTCTCACTTTCTCTAAGAAATAAATTTTAAAAATCTAAAAAAAAAAAATTAAAAAAATACAGCTAAATGTTAAAAAAAAAATATATATGTACATACACACACACACACACACACACAAGTGTAACATCACACAGATCAAGATATAGAACATTTCCAGGACCCCTGAAATGACTCCTATCAATATCTACCCCTAAGAGGTACCCACTATCCTGATTCCTATCATTATAGATTAACTGTGCTTGTTTTGAACTTCACTTAAATGTATCATTTGGTATATGCTTTTTGTGTTGGCTTCTTTCAGCTAACAATTACTTGTGAAATTCATCCACATGGTTGCAGTAATTCTTTTTGACTGATATATAGTGTTCCACTGTATGAATATAAGACTATCCATTACACTGTTGATGAATATTTAGGTTACTTCCAGTTTGGGGCTATTATAAAGAAAGCTGCTACATAAATTCTACGTCTTTTAGTGGTCATATAGACTTAATTCTGTTGAGTATATACCTAGGAGTAGAACTGCTAGTCAAAATGCTTGTACTGATTTCTGTTCCTAGATGTAATGCACTAGAGCTCTTGCTGTTTCACATCTTTGCCACTACTTGGTAGGATCAGTTAAAAAAAATTTAGCCAATCTGGTAAGTATTCAGTGGTATCTCATTTCAGCTTTAATTTGCATTTCACATTTGATGTTCAGCACCCTTTTGTAAGCTTATTGTCCATTTGGATAACTTCCTTTATAAAATGCCTGTTTGATGGGGCACCTGGGTGGCTCAGTCAGTTAAGCGTCTGCCTTTGCCTTGGGTCATGATCGCAGGGTCCTGGGATCAAGCCCCACATTGGGCTCCCTGCTCAGTGGGAGGCCTGCTTCTCCCTCTCCCACTCCCCCTGCTTGTGTTCCCTCTCTCGATGTGTCTCTGTCAAATAAATAAAATCTTTAAAAAAAATAAGAAAAAATGCCTGAGTCTTTAAAAAATGAGTTACCTTTTTCTTATTGATTTGTAGGAGTTCTTTATATATTTCAGACGCAAGTCCTCTCTTGGGTCTATGTACTGCAATTATCTCCCACTCTATGGCTTGTGTTTTCATTCTCTTGATGGTATCTTTTGATGAACAGAAGCTTTTAATTTAAATTAAGTCCAATTTATAAACTCTTCCCAATAATGTCAAGTTCTTTTTGCATCCAGTTAAAGAAATCTTTGCCTACCCCCCAATCAGGAAGATATTCTCTTGTGTGTATTGTGAAAACGATTTGTTATTTTACCTGTTACATTTAGGTATCCATCCAAAATTACTTATGATCCATCTGAAATTAGTCTTTATATATGATGTGAGGAAGGGGTCAAGATTCTTTCTATCCACATGCAGATTTTCATTTGATTCATTTATTCAAAAGACCCTATTTTCCCTATTGCATAGCAGTGGCACATCTGTCGTAAGTCAGATCCAATATGTGGGTCTGTTTCTAGAATTCTGTTCTATTCCATTGGTCTATTTGCATATTCCTCTATACTCGGTTGAATAGTCTAAAAAATTTTTGTCTGCTGGAACCTCAGAATGCAACCCTATTTGGAAATAGAGACTTTGTAGATTATTTAGTTAAAATGAGGTCATATTAAATCCAATATGACTGGTGTAGAAGAAGGCCAGGTGAAGACAGAAACAGACTGAAATCATGCAGGTACAAGCCAAAGAACATCAAAGATTTCTGGTAACTACCAGGAACTAGGGAAGAGGCAAGGATTCTCCCCTAGAACCTTCAGAGGGAGCATGGACCTGCTGACACCTTGATTTCAAACTTCTAACCTCCAGAACTGTGAGATTAGAGTTCTGTTATTTTTAAGCCACTTGGTTTGTGGTACTTTGTTATAGCAGCCCTGGGAAATGAATGCACCTGATGTCATTACCACATTTTTTTTTTTTAAGATTTTATTTATTTATGAGAGAGAGAGCACAAGGAGGGGGAGTGGCAGGCAGAGAGAGAGAAGCAGGCTCTCCGCTGAGCAAGGAGTCCAATGCAGGACTTGATCCCAGGACCCTGGGATCACGACCTGAGATGAAGGCAGACGCGTTATGACTGAGCCACCCAAGCAGCCCCACATTAGTTTTTCTCTTAACTTTTATTCTGAAATAATTTCTCAGAATAGCTGCAAAAAGAAAAGCTGAAAAAAGTAGAGTTCACATAAATTTCCTCTCAGATTTACCAATGTTCACATCTTACAAAACCATTGTACAATGATCAAACCCAGGAAATTAACACTGATATTATTAATATTGTCATAATATTAAACAACATTGTTTGAATTTCACTCTTTTTTTCATTCTTGTCCTTTTCCTGTTCTATTATCCAATCCAAGATCCTACCTTGCATCTATTTATGTCTCCTTAGCCTCCTCCAATCTCTGACAATTCTTTAGTTTTCCCTTAACTTTCAATTTGACACATTAACCAATGATCATTTGGTTATGGAGGTGTCTACCAGGTCTCTCCACTGTAAAAGGTACTATTTCCCTCTTTGTGACTGATCAATATCTTGGGGGAGAGATGTTGAAACTATGCAAATACCTATTTTTTTCTCAAACTTTTGCCCACTGATTTTAGCACCCATCTTGCTTGCAACAATTACTGTAGTGGCTACATGGTGGTGGTTTTGTAGTTTTCTAATTCCTTGTACATTAATTGGAATTCTGTACGGAAGAGTTGTCCCTTCTTATTTATTTATATCAGTATTAATTTGTGGATATTTTACTCTATGGGTTATAATTCAGTATGATCATTATTTGTTTTGTTGCTCAAACTGATTTAGGGTTGGCCTTCAGAAGCTCCATCACGTTGACGCCTGTGTCCTTTCAATATGCCCTCATCCTTTTCCATGCACATCCTTGCTTACTGGCACCAAAAGGTGTTCCAGGCTCATCTTGTATTTCCTATGCCCCAGTTGTGGAATTAACCACTTCTTCAAAAGAATCTTGGTTCCTTTTATTGGAGAAGAGTATTTAGAAACCAAATTCTGGGTGCTAGGTGAATAGCACTTTAAGTACTGGGGCTTTGTAACAAGTATGGGTCTGGCAGTATTAAGTCCTCAAGCTCTGCTCTTAACTACTGTCTTGGCTATTATTATTATTATTATTTTTTTTTTTTTAAAGATTTTATTTATTTGACAGAGAGAAAGACAGCCAGAGAGGGAACACAAGCAGGGGGAGTGGGAGAGGGAGAAGCAGGCTTCCCGCAGAGCAGGGAGCCCGATGCGGGGCTCGATCCCAGGACCCTGGGACCATGACCTGAGCCGAAGGCAGACGCTTAACGACTGAGCCACCCAGGTGCCCCATTATTATTTTTTTTTAAAGACACATTTATTCAGTGTCATGATCAGACTATTACATTTAGCAATCAAGAGCATGGGTGCAAAAAAAAAAAAAAAAAAATCTACATTAAAACCCTTTGTTGGAATGTTTTACACTTTCCACAGAACAGAAACAAAAATAACCTGTTATACAATTAGTCACAAATATAGTCCTCGAGTTTTTTGCCCATACACATGAGTATTGTCTAAAACATGTCTTCTTTGTAGCAGCTCAGCCCTGCCACCACTGTGCTTGGCTGAGTTCACAAATCTGTTGTAACCTGTAGCTTCACTTCTCTGGCTCTCCTCTCCTGCTAAGCTTTGTTTCCTGGCAGTGATTAAAACCTCCTGCCACTGCCATAGCTACTGCTGCTGCTGGAACCACCACAGCCACCTTGGTTTCGTGGTTTGGCAAAGTATTGGCCTCCACCACCACAGGGGCCAGAGCTTCTGCCTCCAAAATTTCCTCCTTTCATGGGTCCAAAATTTGAGGATTGATTGCTGTAATTGCCAAAATCATTGTAGCTTCTGCCACCCCCAAAGTTGCTTCCATCATTACCAAACCCGTTACAGCCATCCCCACTGCCACCATATCCACCACCACCTCAACTGCCACCAAAGCCACCTCGACCACTGAAGTTCCCTCCACGGCCAAAGTTGTCATTCCCACCAAAACCACCTCCACGACCACCACCAAAGTTTCCAGAACCACTTTGACCTCTTTGGCTGGATGAAGCACTAGCCATCTCTTGCTTAGATAGGGCTTTCCTTACTTCACAGTTGTGGCCATTCACACACAGTATGGTATTTCTGAATGACAATCTTGTCTACAGAGTCATGGTCATCAAATGTTACAAAAGCAAAACCTCTCTTTTTGCCACTGCCTCGGTCAGTCATGATTTCGATTACTTCAATTTTCCCATACTGTTCAAAATAATCTCTTAGATGATGTTCTTCAGTGTCTTCTTTAATGCCACCAACAAAAATCTTTCTGCAGCTGTTCAGGCTCTTTGGGAGACTCTGACTTAGACATGATGGCGGTGGGAGGGGAGACTTTAACAATGCTTACTCGGCAGCGTCCACGGGCAGAAAAGCTGTCTTGGCTATTCTTGATCCTCTGCACTTCCATATAAATTTTATGAGGTAGTCACTTTCCACAAAAAATCTGTTGGGATTTTAACTGAGGTTGTATATAGAATTTATAGATCAATTGTGAAAGAACTGACATCTTTGCAAGACAAAGTTTCCAACCTATGAACATAGTATATTCCTCTATTTATTAGATCTTCTTTCTTTCTACACATTTCTAGGTAGGACATGTAATTTTCTGTATTTTTGATTACAACATCTTAGTAGTTGTGAAGTGGTATCTCATAGTGGTTTTAATTTGCATTTCCTTTATGATCAATGATGTTGAACTTCTTTTCATGTACTTGCTGGCCATTCATATATCCTTTTTGGGGAAACGGCTATTTATTCAAGTCCTTTGTCTATTTTAAAATTCAGTTGTCTTTTTGTCATTGAATTGTAAGAATTTAAAAAAAATATATTCTGCTTATTAAATCCTTATCAGATATATGAATTAGAGGGGCGCCTGGGTGGCTTAATTGGTTAAGTGTCTGACTTCGGCTCAGGTCATGATCTCAGGGTCCTGGGATTGAGCCCCGCATTGGGCTTCCTGCTCAGCGGGAAGCCTGCTTCTCCTCCTCCCACTCCCCCTGCTTGTGTTCCCTCTCTCGCTGTGTCTCTGTCAAATAAATAAATAAAATCTTAAAAAAAATAAAAAAAAAGCTTTTCCTAAAAGCTGTAATTAGCTAAAGTGTTTATTACTCTGAGAAAGACCTAAAAATCATACCCAGCCAGCATATCTATGAGAGATAAGAAGTGATTACATTTTGTGAGAGCTTCAGAAAAGATTCCCTTTCTATGAAGAACGTAAATTCACTTGTCAGAATATTGGAAATACACACTAAATTCGTTTGAATTTGACCATCAGTGAGTGGTCACTGGAGGAAACAATTAATTATTGCTGAAAGATATCTGATGATGGTATTTATCTTAACCATAATCACATACTATGCAAATACTAAAAATTGTTAGAAGTATAGTTGTTTAATAAAACCCAGCTTTCTACCCTTTTACTCATAAAACTCTTTGAACAATATAGTATACGAATTTTTGTAGTCTGAGTTTTGGCTTTGAATATTAGATCCTACTTAAAAACTTAAAAGAGGAAGATGCTTGCTTAAACAATTGTAAGTAAGTCAACTGTGAATCTTTACTGGCCAAATCCATTACTCCTTCAAGTAAGGTGTCACTTGTCTGTACATGTGCTGTAGAGCTTGTGGAATAGTTTTTTTTTTTTTTAAGTTTTTATTTATTTGAGAGAGAGAGGGAGAGGCATGAGTGGTAGGGAGGGGCAGAAGGAGAGGGAGAAGCAGACTCCCCGCTGAGCAGGGAGCCCAATGCAGGACTCGATCCCAGGACCCTGGGATCATGACCCAAGCCAAAGGCAGACACCCGACTGAGCCACCCAGGTGCCCTGAATATTTAGAGTTTTATGTAGATAATCAGTAACCTGAACACCTGACCAAAGGAGCTTAAAATCTTAAGAGACCACAAGAACCTGTTTAAAGGCTCAGATCTTGTCGCAGCTCTTGATCAACAGCTCATGAGTTTGAGCCCCACACTGGGTGTAGAGATTGCTTGAATAATAAATAAACAAACTTGAAAAAAAAAAGAAAATTTGCTAATTATCGTACTTACACAATTTTTTAACATAAGGGCAGAAAGCTGATTTATAATTGATTGTTTAACATATTCTGAAGTAACATAGAATGAAAATTGATTACCTAATCAAGTAGCAACAGAAGAGTAAACTAAGGATGAAGACAAATATAGCAGTGCCAAAAACCACAATATATATGTTGAGAGGCAGATTCTGGAATCCAATATTAGGCATCCTGAAGTTGTAATGTGGGAAATCCGAGCTCATGGATGAACTGTGGGGGAAGAAAAGAATGGAAAAAAATTAGGTTATAAAGACTAAGAACCAAGACAGCATTATCTTTGTATGTATACAAGGCAACAATTTTATTAAGACTTGACCCCATTTGAAACAAATACGATAAAGAGTTAATATTCTTGCCATTCATTCATTTATCATGCCACAAATATTTACTGAGTACTTGCTATGTACCTGGTACTATTCTAGAAGCTTGAGATCCTACCTAAAAAACTTTTACAAATTACATTCATTTATAAAAAGGCATTTCACTGGGACACCTGGGTGGCTCAGTTGGTTAAGTGTCTGCTTTTGGCTCAGGTCATGATCTCAGGGTCCTGGGACTGAGTCCCGCACTGGGCTATTTGCTCAGCGGGGAGCCTGCTTCTCCCTCTGCCTGCCACTCCCCCCTTCTTGTGCTCTCTCTGACAAATAAAATCTTAAAAAAAAAAAAAAAGGGCGCCTGGGTGGCTCAGTTTGTTAAGCAACTGCCTTCGGCTCAGGTCATGATCCCGGAGTCCTGGGACTGAGTCCCGCATCGGGCTCCCGGCTCGGCGGGGAGCCTGCTTCTCCCTCTGACCCTATCCGCTCTCATGCTGTTTCTCTCTCTCTCTCAAATAAATAAATAAATAAAATCTTTAAAAAAAAAAAAAGGTAT
This sequence comes from Halichoerus grypus, assembly GCF_964656455.1. NCBI lineage: Eukaryota > Metazoa > Chordata > Mammalia > Carnivora > Phocidae > Halichoerus > Halichoerus grypus. The sequence goes on along the minus strand of NC_135721.1, from coordinate 109,394,966 downwards.
TTTGCTGAAATAATGCCAGGAATCAATAAACATATGAAAAAGTTCAACCTCAAACTGCTCAGGCTCTCTGCTCAGCTGGGAGTCTGCTTTTCCCCTCTCACTCTTCCTCTGTGCATTCTCTCTCAAATAAATAAATAAAATCTTAAAAAAAAAAAAAAGTAGCAGCATTAATAATGGTAAAATACTGGAAATAACACTTCTCACAAGGAGGTAATGATTAAATAATTATGTTGAATCATGTTACAGTATTATGAGGTCATGAAAATCTGTTTCAGTAAATTTTAATATCAAGGGCAAGATAAAGGTATGTGGGAGGGGGACCCGGGTGGCTCAGTGGGTTAAGTGCCTGGCTTTTGATTTCGGCTCAGATCGTAATCTCTGGGTCATGGGATTGAGCCCTGCGTCGGGCTCCACACTTGGGGGTATGTCTGCTGGAGATTCTCTCCCTCTCCCTCTCTCTCAAATAAATAAATCTTTCTTAAAAAAGATTTTATTTATTTATTTGTCAGAGAGAGAGCGCGCACAAGCAGGGGGAGCAGTAGGCAGAGGGGGAAGCAGGCTCCCCGCTGAGCAAGGAGCCCAATGTGGGACTTGATCCCAGGACCCTGGGATCATGACCTGAGCTGAAGGCAGATGTTTAACCAACTGAGCCACCCAGGCGCACCTAAATAAACAAATCTTAAAAAAAAAAAAAAAAAAAGAATATATGTGAAAAAAATTAAGCAGGCTATAGATTGTATATAAAATATCCCAATTTTGGAAAAGGTTGAAAAACGTGTACATACTGGTGTATGTGTGTGTATGGCAGAAAAAAGCCTGAGAGCCAACATGTCAAAATGTTAACAGTGGCTTGTGGTTCACTAGTCATTTTGATTTTCTTTTTTTTTTTTTAACTCCCTTTACTAAGTTAGGCCCTGTTCTAAGCATTTTACTGGCTTTATTTTATCTTCACATAATACCTCTATAGGTAGGTACCCTAATATCTCCCATTTTATAGATAAGGACACCAAAGCTTAGAGACTTTTGGTCACATAGTCATGACTGACCAAGTATGTATGGGAGCCAAGCCTTCTCCAACTCCAAAGCCAGTGCACCCATAGCCTATATGCTCTATGGTTTTTCTCTTGTGTTGTTTTTATAATCAGAAAACAGCAAATACCGTTTAAACATTAAAAAGGGGGCTATTTCTGTCAATTTGTTTGGTAATACTTATCGATCACCACACAGTTCAAATTCCATGAATGGAGGTTGCCCTCTCCATTAGATAAGCTTTAGTGATAAAGTGGCTCATCACACCTTTTCACTAGAACTTTTCTTGTCATTGTGATTCATTACAAAAGAAAGAGCAACTGCCAGGCCTGATTATCAAGACCACATATTGATAAGTGAATTATAACAATGACTACTGCCAAAATCAAGACAAAACAAAATAAAAACCTACCAAACACTTCTACCTTTATTTATATAATGTAAATTTAAAAAGTGTTTACAGATTTTTGTCTTTGTTGGTTCCCAGAAGAGTATATTTATAGACACTACTGAGATGCTTACTGGCTGTATCTGAAATCTAATGAGTTATTACTTTAAAAAAAATTTATTTGAGAGAGTACACACACACACAAATGTGGGGAGGGGCAGAAGGAGAGGGAGCAGACTCTTCACTGAGCATGGAGCTCAACAGAAGGCTCGATCCCATGACCCTGAGATCATGACCTGAGCTGAGCTGAAATCAAGAGTTAGCACTTAACCGATTGAGCCACCCAGGTGCCCTATGACTTATTTTTTTAATTTATTATTTTTTTTAAAGATTTTATTAATTTATTTGACAGAGAGAGCAAGAGAGCACAAGCAGGGGGAACAGTGGAGGGAGAGGGAGAAGCAGACTCCCCGCCGAGCAAGGAGCCGGATGTGGGGCTCGATCCCAGGACCCTGCGATTATGACCTGAGCTGAAAGCAGATGCTTAACCATCTGAGCCACCCAGGTGCTCTGACTTTTTTTTTTAATTATTTTTATTAACATATAATGTATTATTTGTTTCAGGGGTACAGGTCTGTGATTCATCAGTCTTACACAATTCACAGCACTCACCATAGCACATACCCTCCCCAATGTCCATCACCCAGCCACACCATCCCTCCCACTCCCCTCCTCCACTCCAGCAACGCTCAGTTTGTTTCCTGAGATTAAGAGTCTCTTATGGTTTGTCTCCCTCTCTGGTTTCGTCTTGTTTCATTTTTTCCTCTCTTCCCCTATGATCCTCTGTCTTGTTTCTCAAATTCCACATATCAGTGAGATCATATGATAATTGTCTTTCTCTGATTGACTTATTTCGCTTAGCATAATACCCTCTAGTTCCATACACGTCGTTGCAAACGGCAAGATTTCATTTTTTGATGGCTGCATAATATTCCATTGTATATATATACATCTTCTTTATCCATTCATCTGTCGATGGACATCTAAGCTCTTTCCGTAGTTTGGCTATTGTGGACATTGCTGCTATAAACATTGGGGTGCACGCACGATTTGTATCTTTGCCCCAAGACTTATTACTTTTACTTATTACTTATTAATTTCCAGCTTCTAATAACTTATACCAGGAAGTCAACAGCTGCAAAGGACAACTTCATCCCATGGAAACTCTTCTCTGAGAACTTCCAAACATAAATAATGGGTAATATTTAGTTTTGAACCTTTAGCCATTTTCTGCAAGTATTTTTTTACTCAGATACATAATTTCCTTTTTCCTACACTCAGATCATCTTGGAAGGGAAGGAAGGAGTTAAGGAATACTTCATTGAATATATCTAGCATGTACATTAGAGAACTGTAAAAAAAATTATAGCTGCACTAAACTTAACTCAATCTCCACATCGCTGAGAGGGCCTCCCTTGATGACCCTTGCTACAGTCAAGACTTAGATGGCTGTCCTTCAATCCCTTAGAAATATCCTTCACCAGACAAACTAGGCTTGGTAAAAGAACTCTCACCTTAGGAAATAAGAGATTAAACATCCATCCTGTAAGGGCTAATAGAGAGGAAATAGGCAAACAGAAAGTGGTGTCGTAGAGAAAGGGACAGGTTTGCAGTCAGCAACTCTGGGTATTGTTCCCAGGGTATCACCAGCTATACATCAGTAATTGGTCCATCTATACCTTAATTTTCTCATCTTTCAAGTGGAACAATGCCTATTCTATGGACTTCAATGGATTCCTGGAAGGATAAAATAAGACCACAGATACTGAAGTGTCTGAAAACTCTAAGAGGACAAAATACTAAGGTTTTAGTGCATTTGTGTGTGTGTGAGCACATTTTGGCAGGGACAAGGAGGAGGGGTGACATTAAGTAAAAGAACATAAAAGAAGCCCTGACAAAGATCAAGTCTCTGGAAAGGATTTCACCAACCAAGTGCTCCTTTCTCAGGGAGCTCCTCTGCACACGCTGCTAAGCTTTGTGTCAAGTGGCCTGCCAACCTGGTCCCAGAGGCAGAAACGGGAAACTTATTTTGGCTAAAAGCAGCCATCAATATAGGCCAGGGGGGGTGTGTCAGTGGTGTGAGAATGTTGCCCTGCAGGAGTCCTTGCACTGGGTGGCACCACCAACAAACCTGAGGAATTCTGAACAGGTACACAGACATGTAGAGTATTAAAGGTAGCACTGTCATTAGAGGGAAGAGACATCTACCTCAGTGCTCCTGAGACCTGGCTGCTGAGATTTTTCTATGAGTTCTCCCTTCTAGGCAGGGCCTTACAACCTATTACCAGAGGGGTGGGGTTGGCAGAGGATAGCTGATGCAGAATACATTTTAGGAATTTTCTCCTATTCTTTTGATAATTTAATTGCTTAGCTACAATTGAAACGTTGGCCCAATAGTCTAAACAGATGGTGTACTATTCCAAGATGTTAATACTAGTCTAGTGACACTTTAGTTTTATAATATTTTCATCATAGTATCTTTTCAGCATGAGTATTAATCTTTTAAAATAAGGTCATTTTTAAAAAGAGAGCCACTGGGGCACCTGGGTGGCTCAGATGGTTAAACATCTGCCTTTGGCTCAGGTCATGGTCCCGGGGTCCTGGGATCGAGCCCCACATCGGGCTCCTGGCTCAGCAGGGAGCCTGCTTCTGCCTCTCCCCCCTGTTCATGCTCTCTGTCTCAAATGAATAAATAAAATCTTTAAAAAAAGATAAAAAGAGAGCCATGATTGGGGTGCCTGGGTGACTCAGTCGGTTAAGCAGCTGACTCTTAATTTTGGCTCAGGTCATGATCTCAGGGTTGGGTATATCAGGCCCCATGTCAGGCTCTGTGCGCAGCAGGGAGTCTGCTTAAGATTCTCTCCCTCTGCCCCCCACCCACGTGCTCTCTAAAGTAAAGGAATAAATCTTAAAAAAAAAATAAAAAGAGATCCACTATTATCATCCTAGTAATAAGCATACTTTGTTATTTAGATATTACAAATGTAAAAATTATTTAGGAACAGCTCCTTGTGGGAGTGAAGAGGAGAAATAGAACACACAGTGTACTGCTGGATCTTGGCATTTCTGATTTCATTTGCATGAAAACCTTTTCCCTCTTTATGAAATTCATAGCTCCTGATATCTCTAGTCTCAGTCTAAATTTCAAATCATCTAATCAGGTTATTTAAAAAAGAAAAGAGGGGTGCCTGGGTGGTTCAGTTGGTTAAGCATCTGCCTTCGGCTCAGTTCATGACCCCAGGTTCCTGGGATTGAGCCCTGCCCCGCTGTCCCGCTCCCCTGCCAGTGCGTGTGCTCTCTGTTGAATAAATAAAATCTTTAAAAAAAAAAAATAAAATTAAAAATTAAAAAAGAAAAGAAAGAGGTGGGAAGATCTGAGTATTTTATGGGCAGTGGGATTTTCCACCAATATAGAAAAGGGACAGAGTATGAGATTTGGCTGCAGAGAGGTCGTGAGTTTAACACAATGCACCACAGCCAGAAAGGCTACAGCAGTGTTTCTTTAAGTGTGTTTGGTAGCCACATTCTTCCTAGGCCAGTTCCTGTTCCCTGGACAATACCACACCATCTTCCCAGTAATTAGCATTCTACTTTTGCTTTAAAAATGCTCAGAAAAAACGGTATGGAGGTTCCTCAAGAAGTTAAAAATAGAGCTACCCTATGACCCAGCAATTGCACTACTAGGTAGTTACTCCAAAGATTCAAAGGTAGTGATCTGAAGGGGCACCTGCACCCCAATGTTCATAGCAGCAATGTCCACAATAGCCAAACTGTGGAAAGAGCTGAGATGTCCACTGACAGATGAATGGATAAAAAAGATATGGTATGTATATATAACGGAATATAACTCAGCTATCAGAAAGGATGAATACTTACCATTTATACTGATGTGGATGGAACTGAAGGGTATTATGCTGAGCGAAATAAGTCAATCAGAGAAAGACAATTATCACATGGTTTCACTCATATGTGGAATATGAGAAACAGCGCAGAGGATCATAGGGGGAAGGGAGGGAAAACTGAATGGGAAGTCATCAGAGAGGAAGAAGAACCATGAGAGATTCTTAACTACAGGAAACAAACTGAGGGTTGCTGGAGGGGAGGTGGGTGGGGGGGATGGGGTAATTGGGTGATGGGCATAAAGGAGGGCACGTGATGTGATGAGCACTGGGTGTTATACGCAACTGATGAGTTATTGAACGCTACATCTGAAACTAATGATGTACTATACGTTGCCTAATTGAATTTAAATTAAAAAATGCTCAGAAAAAGAGACACCAATAATTAGATTGCTGTATTTTACAATTTATGGTTCACAAACCATTAAAAAAACCCCACATACTTGTGTCTTATAATACAGATGTCCAAGAAAAACTTAAGAAAAATTATTTTAGGCTTTTAAAATCTTTTTTTTTTTTTTTGAAAAATGAGACATACTTAAAAAAATGCACCCACATTGTGTGTACAGGTCAAAGAATTTGGACAAATGAATACACCCATGTTACCACAACCCTAATCAAGACACAGAACATTTCCATTTACCCAGAAAGTTCCCTTGCGCCCCTGTGCAGTTAATCGCCACTCCCAACCACTGATCTGATTTCTATCATTACAGATTAATTTTCCTTAATCTAGAATTTCATAGTTAAATGGAATCACACTGTATGTACTCCTTTATGTTCAGCTTCTAGTCACTCAGTAGGTCCTTGAAAGACTCTTTTTTAAAAAAATATTTATTTATTTTAGAGAATGAGCATGAGTGGGGGGAGGGGCAGAGGGAGAGGGAGAGAGAGAAGCTCTAGCAGACTCTGTGTTGAGCATGGAGCCTGACACGGGGCCCGATCTCACGACCCTGAGATCACGACTTGAGCTGAAACCAAAAGTCAGATGCTCAACTGACTGAGCCACCCAGGTGCCCCTAAAAGACTCGTAACAAATAGTTACAGAAAATACTTCACATTATATTCCCAGTTTGCTCTAATTATATTATCTACAATTATAGTCTCTTAAAGATTAACTCCATCTTTGAATATATCAATTTTATGGTTAATCCCTTGATATTTCTTTCTATACAGAATTCCTGGTTATCCTTTTAAGTTGTTTAATTGATTTCATGGAAGAAATTTTTATCATGTCCTTTATATAGGTGTTCCTTTCCATTTTTTAAGTCTTCAGTTGAGCACTTTCTTTCTACCTATTATTTTTTAAGTCTTCAGCAGAAGAAACATAAAGCTTGATTCACTCACCATGTTTTGTCCTGTTCAAATTCTAAGAGAAAATAAGAACTTTGAGGTGCTCAGGAGTGAAACAGTGAAGCTCCTTTTATGGTGAGGCATCTGCTGACATGGGCAAGTCTCCAGGGGCTAGGAGAACAGAAGTCCTAGCTCAGAACCTAGCCCAGGTGGGCTCCTTCATCAAGCCAGGGGGAATACAAAGGAAGTGGATATGCACAGAATTTTTTCTTTCATTGCTGTTCTTTGATTATTTTCAACTTTTATTTCCATAGAATCATGAAAAAAAAAAAACAAAACCCTGTGCATCTATGGTCCTATACATCTGTTGGTGGGAAACAGTATGACTAATGCACACATAACACAATCAACACCTGGGACTGCTTAAACATTTTTGTTCATTTATTTTGCTGCTTTTATTTCATTCCCTATTTCAAAAGTATCTTTTCCCCTCAAGTACATTCTGAGAATTCTCATCAACTCATCCTCTGTTTTTGTATCTTTGGAGTTATTTCCCTCTTTCTTAGAACTTTATGCTTTACTTTGTTAATACTTGGTACAATTTCTCTATTCTTTGGATCTCTAAATACATGACTTCTGCTCTTGATACATTATTTTCACAATGCTGCTTGCATATGTTTGCAGCCTGTATACTACTATTTCTTTTTTCATTGTAATCCTCTACATCTTTTAAGTTGATGTATTTACTCTGGGAGGGAGTCCACATAGAACACAACAAGCAAGAGGCCTGACCAGACAAGCTTCATCTCCTTCCCTGGTTAGTAGCATTTACTAGTAGAGGTTGTTGGTCACATTATGTCAAACACAGGAGTTAAGATGGTGGAGTTACAGTAGGGGGACCCTGAGCTTGCCTGGTCCCTCAAACATAGGTAGATCAAAATCAAATCATTTTGAACAACTACAAAATCAATCTAAGGATTAAGAAAACAATCTGCATGATTGGAGGGAGAGAGCATGGCAGATGTGAGGTTCAGAGCTGTGAACTGGGGGAGAGAAAAGCCGCAGTGCCATGAAGGGGAGGGAGCCCTTTTCACAGAGCAAAGTTGGGGAGAAAAGAGAGAGCAGGAGAGAGAGCAGTGCACAGGGTTCGCACAATACACTGTGGTGAGGGGATCCCCTGGGTCACACTGGGAGAGATTGCTCCCCTTCCTGGAGTACATTTGGAAGAGGGTACTTTGCCTCTCCAAGGACAAAAGGACTGCCGGGAGCCATTGAGTGACCGTTCAACAGCACAAGACAGAGGTGCAGGCAGAGGGCAGATAACCTGGTTGCAGTTTTTCCGCTGCATGTCACAATAGACTCCAGCCACCAAGTGCAGCCCTGCGATTGCTTTTCTGGGACAGAACAGTGCCCGGTGCACAGTGAGGCCCTCCTCAGGAGGAAGGGATCAGGTCCATGCTTTGCTGTGCCCTTTAGGATTTGGAGTTTTTCTTTCTTCTTCTTCTTTTTAATGTAGGCTCCACACCCAGCACGGAGCCCAAGGTGGGGCTTGAACTCATGACCCTGAAATCAAGATCTGAGCCAAGATTAAGAGTCAGATGCTTAAACGATTGAGCCTCCCAGGTGCCCCAGATTTGGAGTTTTGAATCCCAGCCAGTCACCAGAGGTAAAACAGAACTGTGGTGCTGGGCATGCCAGTGGCCGGGCACAGACAGATTAAGGGCAGGGATCTGACAAAAGCCTGGGACACAGGAGAGGAGACTGCTTTTCTGTGAGGGCCTCCTGAACAGTGGGGGGGGGGGGGGGGCAGCAAATTCCCCTTCACTCCCCGGGAGGAGAGGGCTGGGGTGATGATGTCATCTTCCACCACTCCCCACATCCCAGCACAGTTAGACTTTAGAGAGAAACACAGCACCTCCAATGGAGGCTGGAGTTGATTACACCAAACCTTGTCCCCCTGCACCCCACAGGGGCATCTTTACAAGGGCAGGTCTGATTGTGAGCCAGCAGAGCAGACCTCTCCCTCAGACCAACACAGGCCCCTTGCATGTAGCAATTCTGCCCATCACAGAGTGCTCAAAAAGCGTCAGCCTCAGTTCTGGTGGAAATAGGACCAGGCTTTTTTTTTTTTTCAATTTTATTTTTTATATTTTTATTTTGTTTTTTTCTTCTTTTTCTTCCTTTTTTGTTTAGCATCAGGCTTATAGGTTTTTGTTTGTTTGTTGGATTGTTTGTTTCCTTTTCTTGGATCAGACTTTTTTTTTTCTATTTCTTTTTTCCTTATTATTCTTTGGAATCAGGCTTATAGTTTTTTGTTTGTCTGTTTGTTTGCTTTCTTGTTCCTTTTCCTTTTCTCCAGTTAGGGCTTTTTTACTTTTTCAGGTTTATATTAATAAACAAATCAAAGTACATCTAGTTAAAGGTCCAAACACCCCCCACCCCATCACCCCACCCCCCGCCAAGCAAGGAGGAACTCTGCAGAAGACTGATCTGTGGGAAAGAGCAGCCAAAACAGAACAGCAGAGTGCACTGGAAACACTTCCTGAAGTGCCAGGCCCTGAACAGTACATGACCTCTTCTTAATATGGTATTACTCTGAGGAGCAGGAAACATATCAAGCTTTCATAATACACAAAAGACAGAAACCTAGACATATGACAAGACTAGGGAATTCTCCCCAAAAGAAAGATCAGGAAGAAATCACAGCCAGGGATTTGCTCAAAACAGATATAAACAATGTATTTGAACAAGAATTTAGAACAATAGTCACGGGGCGCCTGGGTGGCTCAGTCGGTTGGGCGTCTGCCTTTGGCTCAGGTCATGATCCCAGAGTTCTGGGATCGAGTCCCACATCGGGCTCCCTGCTCAGTGGGGAGTCTGCTTCTCCCTCTCTCTCTGCCTGCTGCTCTGCCTACTTGTGCTATCTCTCGGTCAAATAAATAAATAAAAAATCTTAAAAAAAAAAAAAGAACAATAGTCATAAGAATACTAGCTGGGCTTGAAGAAGAAGGAAGACACCAGAGAAACCCTGGGTGCACAGATAAAAGACCTAAAAAGTAGTCAGGCCGAAATGAAAAATGTTATAACTGATATGCAAAACCGAATGAATTATCACAATGAGGATGGAAGAAGCAGAGGACTGACAGGTGATATAGAAGATAAAATTATGGAAAATAACGAAGCTGAAAAGAAGAGGGAAAGAAAATTATTAGATCACAAATGTAGACTTAGTTAACTCAGTAATTCTGCAAAGCGCAATAATATCTGTATCACAGGAGTCCCAGAAGAAGAGAGGGGGAAAAAGGGGCAGGTTTATTTGAAAAAATATTAGCTGAGTACTTCCTTAATCTGGGGAAGGACACAGGCATTCAAGGCCAAGAGGCATAGAGAACTCCTCTCAAAATCAACAGAAACAGGTCAACACCAAGACATATCATAGCAAAACTTGCAAAATACAAAGTTGAAGAGAATTCTGAAAGCAGCTAGAGCAAATATCCTTAACCTACGAAGGTAGACACATAAGGTTAGCAGCAGACATGTCCACAAAAACTTGGCAGGCCAGAAAGGGGTGACATGATATATTCAACGTGCTAAATGGGAAAAATATGCAGTCAAGAATACTTTATCCAGCAAGGCTGTCATTCAGAATACAAGGAGAGATAAAGAGTTTCCAAGATAAGCAAAAACTGAAGGAGTTCGTGACCACTAAACCAGCCCTGCAAGAAATAGTAAGGGGGAATCTCTGAGTGGGGGAAAAAAAAAAAAAGACCAAAAGCAACAAAGACTAGAAAGGAACAGAGAACATCACCAGAAACATTAACTTTACACAAAACACAATGGCACTAAAATCCTATCTTTCAATAATCACTCTGAATGTAAATGGAGTCAGTGCTCCAATCAAAAGACACAGTGTATCAGAATGGATTAAAAAACAAGACCCATCAATATGCTGTTTACAAGAGACTCAATTTAGATCCAAAGACATCTGCACATTGAAAGTGAGGGGGTGGAGAACCATCTATCATGCTAATGGATGACAAAAGAAAGCCAGAGTACCATACTTATATCAGACAAACTAGATTTTTATTTTTATTTTTTTATTTTATTTTTTATTTTTTTTTAAAGATTTTATTTATTTATTTGAGAGAGAGAGAGAGCGAGAGCAGGAACACAAGCAGGGGGAGTGGGAGAGGGAGAAGCAGGCTTCCCGCCGAGCAGGGAGCCCGATGCGGGGCTCGATCCCAGGACCCTGGGATCATGACCTGAGCCGAAGGCAGACGCTTAATGACTGAGCCACCCAGGCGCCCCCAAACTAGATTTTTAAAACAAAGACTGTAACAAGAGATGAAGAAGGGCACTGTATTATAATCAAGGGGTTTATCCAACAAGAAGATCTAACAAATATATATATTTGGGTGCTCCTATGTTGGGGGCATAAATATTTACATCAATTAGTAACAAACATAAACTCATTGATAATAATACAATAATAGTAGGGGACTTTAACACTCCACTTACAGCAGTGGACAGATCATCTAAGCAGAAAATCAACAAGAAACAATGGCTTTGAATGACACACTTGACCAGATAGATTTTTTTTTTTTTTAAAGATTTTATTTATTTATTTGACAGAGAGAGACACAACGAGAGAGGGAACACAAGCAAGGGGAGTGGGAGAGGGAGAGCAGGCTCCCCACTGAGCAGGGAGCCCGATGTGGGGCTCGATCCCAGGACCCTGGGATCATGACCTGAGCTGAAGGCAGCTGCTTAACGACTGAGCCACCCAGGCGCCCCTTGACCAGATAGATTTAACAGATATATTCAGAACACTTCATCTAAAGCAGCAGAATGAACATTCTTTTCGAGTGCACATGGAACATTCTCCAGAACAGGTCACATACTGGGTCACAAATCAGCCCTCAACAGAACAGAAAGATCGAGATCATACCAAGCATATTTTCAGACCACAACACTATCAAACCTGAAGTCAACCACAAGAAAAAATTTAGAAAGACCACAAACACATAGATGTTAAAGAACATCCTACTAAAGAATTAATGGGTTAACCAGAAAATTAAAAAGGAAATAAAAAAATACATGGAAGCAAATGAAAATACAACAGTCCAAGACCTTTGGGATGCAGCAAAGGCGGTCATAAGAGGAAAGTATATAGCAATACAGGCCTTCATCAAGAAGCAAGGAAAGTGTCAAATACACAACCTAACCATATACCTAAAGTAGCTAGAAAAGGAACAGCAAATAAAACATGGCCAGCAGACGAAGGGAAATAATAAAGATTAGAGCAGAAATAAACGATATAGAAACAAACAAAAAACCAGTAGAACAGATCAGTGAAACCAGGAGCTGGTTCTTTGAAAGAATTATACGCAAACAGGGCGCCTGGGTGGCTCAGTTGGTTAAGCGACTGCCTTCGGCTCAGGTCATGATCCTGGAGTCCTGGGATCGAGTCCCGCATCAGGCTCCCTGCTCAGCAGGAAGTCTGCTTCTCCCTCTGACCCTCCCCCCTCTCATGCTCTCTCTATCTCATTCTCTCTCTCAAATAAATAAATAAAATCTTAAAAAAAAAAAAGAATTATACGCAAACAATGAATCATGGAACACTACATCAAAAACTAATGATGTACTGTATGATGACTAACATAACAATAATAAAAAAAGGAAAAATAATTTAAAAAAAGAATAAAATTGATAACCCCCCAGCCAGACTTATCAAAAAGGAAAGAAAAAGGTCCTAAATAAATAAAATCACGAATGAAAGAGGAGAGATCACAACCAACACCACATAAATACAAATAATCATAAGAGAATATTATGAGCAATTATATGCCAACAAATTGGGCAATCTGGAAGAAATGGACAAATTCCTAGAAACATACAAACTATGAAAACTGAAACAGGAAGAAATAGAAAATTTGAACAGACCTGTAATCACTAAAGAAATTGAGTCAGTAATCAAAAATCTCCCAACAAACAAAAGTCCAGGGTCGGGTGGCTTCCCAGGAGAATTCTACCAGCCATTTAAAGAAGAGTTAATACCTATCCTTCTCAAATTATTCAAAAAAATAGAAATGGAAGGAAAACTTCCAAACTCATTCTATGAGGCCAGCATTACCTTGATTCCAAAACCAGACAAAGACACCATCAAAAAGGAGAATTACTGGCCAATATCCCTGATGAACATGGATGCAAAAATTCTCAACAAGATACTAGCAAATCGAATCCAACAGTACATTAAAAGAATTATTCACCATGATCCAGTAGGATTTATCCCTGGGCTGCAGGGGTGGCTCAATATTCACAAATCAATCAATGTGATACACCACATTAATAAAAGAAAGGATAAGAACCATATGATTTTCTCAATAGATGCAGAAAAAGCATTTGACAAATATAGCATCCATTCTTGATAAAAACCCTCAGGAAAGTAGGGATAGATGGAATATACTTAACATCATAAAGGCCATATATGAAAGACCCACAGCTAATATCATCCTCAATTGAGAAAAATTGAGAGCTTTTCCTCTATGGTCAGGAACAAGACAAGGATGTCCACTCTCACCATTATTATTTAACACAGTAACCAAAAGTCTTAGCCTCAGCAATCAGACAACAAAAAGAAAGAAAAGGCATCCAAATTGGCAAGGAAGAAGTCAAAGTTTCACTATTTGCAGATGACATGATACTCTATATAGAAAACCTGAAAGGGGTGCCTGGGTTGCTCAGTCGGTTAAACGTCTGCCTTTGGCTCAGGTCACGATCCAGGGTCCTGGGATCAAGCCCCACGTTGGGCTCCTTGCTCAGCGGCGAGTCTGCCACTCCCTCTCCATCTGCCTCTCCCCCAGCTCATGCTCTCTCAAATAAATAAAATCTTAAAAAAAAAAAAAAAGAAAAAGAAAACCCAAAAGACTCCACCAAAAATTTGCTAGAACTGATACATGAATTCAGCAAAGGCACAGGATATAAAATCAACATACAGACATCTGTTGCATGTCTATACACCAATCATGAAGTAGCAGAAAAAGAAATCAAGGAATTAATCCCATTTACAATTGCTCCAAAACCCATAAGATACTTAGGAATAAACCCAACCAAAGAGATAAAAGATCTGTACTCCGAAAACTATAGAACACTTATGAAAGAAATCAAAGAGGAGAAAAAGCAATGGAAATACATGCCATGCTCATGGATTGGAAAGACAAATACTGTTAAAATGTCTATACTACCCAAAGCAATCTACACATTCAATGCAATGCCTATCAAAATACCACCAGCATTTTTCACAGAGCTAGAACAAACAATCCTAAAATTTGTTTGGAACCACCAAAGACTGAATAGCCAAAGCAATCCTGAAAAAGAAAATCAAAGCTGGAGGCATCACGATTCTCGATTTCAAGCTGTATTACAAAGCTGTAGTCATCAAGATGGTTTGGTACTGGCACAAAAACTGACACATAGATCAATGGAACAGAACAGAGAACCCAGAAATGGACCCACAATTATATGTTCAACTAATCTTCAACAAAGCAGGAAAACATAGCTAATGGAAAAAAGTCTCTTCAACAAACGGTGTTGGGAAAACTGGGCAGTGACATGCAGAAGAATGAAACTGGACCACTTTCTTACACCAGACAAAAAAATAAATTCAAAATGGATTTTGAATGTAAGACAGGAAACCATCAAAATCCTAGAGGAGAAAACAGGGAGCAACCTCTTTGACCTTGGTCCCAGCAACTTCTTACTAGACACATCTCCCAAGGCAAGGGAAACAAATGCAAACATGAACTATTGAGACTTCAAGATAAAAAGCTTCTGCATAGTGAAGGAAACAATCAACAGAACTAAAAGGCAGGCTACAGAATGGGAGAAGATATTTGCAAATGACATATCTGATAAAGGGTTAGTATCCAAAACCTATAAAGAACTCATCAAACGGAACACCCAAAAAACAAGTAATCCAGTTAAGAAATGGGCAGAAGACATGAATAGACAATTTTCTTTTTTTTTTTTTGAATAGACACTTTTCCAAAGAAGACATCCAGATGGCTAATAGACACATGAAAAGATGCTCAACATCACCTATCATCAGGGAAATACAAATCAAAACCATGATGAGATACCACCTCACACTTGTTAGAATGGCTAAAATAAACATCACAGGAAACAACAGATGTTGGTGAGGATGCAGAGAAAGGGGAACCCGCTTACATTGTTGGTAGGAATGCAAACTGGGGCAGCCACTCTGGAAAACCGTATGGAGCTTCCTCGAAAAGGTAAAAATAGAACTACCCTATGACCCAGCAATTGCACTACTAGGTAATTACCCAAGGGATACAAAAATACAGATTGAAGAGGTACATGCACCCCAATGTTTATAACAGCATTATCAACAATAACCAAATTATGGAAAGAGCCCAAATGTCCATGAACTGATGAATGGATAAAGAAGAGTGGTATATATACACAGTGGAATATTACTCGGCAATCAAAAAGAATAAAATCTTGTCATTTGCAATGACGTGGATGGAACTGAGTGTATTATACTAAGTGAAATCAGTCAGAGAAAGACAAATATATGATTTCACTCATATGTAGAATTTAAGAAACAAAATAGATGAACGTGAGGAAAGGAAGGAAACAAGAATAAAAACAGGGAGGCAAACCAGAAGACTTTTAAAAAATGATTTATTTATATTAAAGAAAGGAGGGGCAGCAGGGGAGAGGGAAAGAAAGAATCTTCAGCAGACTCCCCACTCAGCATGGAGCCTGACACTGGGCTCAATCTCATGACCCTGAGACCATGACCTGAGATCAAGTGTCAGACACTCAACCAACTGAACCACCCAGACACCCCAAGAGACTCAAGTACAGAGAACAGACTGAGGGTTGCTGGAGGGGAGGTTGGTGAGAGGATGGGCTAAATGCATGATGGGCATTAAGGAGGGCACTTGTTGGGATGAGCACTGGGTGTGTATGTGATGAGTCACTAAATTCTTCTCCTGAAACCAGTACCACACTATGTTAACTAACTGGAATTTAAATTAAAAAAAGAAAAAAAACCACACCAAACTTTAGCCTAATTCAACAAGGAACTGTGTGCCAGGTCTGTGGTAAAGAAAGGAATAAGAAAAACGTGTTCAAAGAGATCTGACATGACAATGTTGTTCACCTCAGAATTCTGCCTAGGTTTGGAATTTTCCCAGAAAAGAGGAGAAAATTATTTTCTTCCATTTCCACTTCTATCTTCTGCATGGCCCTTTTTAAAGGTCTAGCTATGGAATAAAAGTAGGCTCTTGGGCCTGCTCTATATTAGGTCCAGGAACTCAACTACCATTTTAAAATTATGTGTATAGAGAGGGATACACTTTGGGTTTCCAAAAACAAACTTGGGAAACACAGTTGGAACTGGGGCACGTTAACAAATTTGGAGACTTTCTAACGTCCAACTTGTTTTAAAAAGTTTTACCCTTAATTAGTTCTATTAAGAAGACAATATGATTTATCAAATCAAAACCTTTATTACCAAAGGTTGTAATTAAACAGTTAATCACGATTTTATTATTTTTTTAAGATTTATTTATTTATTTATTTTGACAGACATACAGCAAGAGAGGGAACACAAGCAAGGGGAGTGGGAGAGGGAGAAGCAGGCTCCCCGCGGAGCAGGGAGCCCAATGTGGGGCTCGATCCCAGGACCCTGGAATCATGACCTGAGCTGAAGGCAGACGCTTAATGACTGAGCCACCCAGGCACCCCTTATTAATGTTTTTCATCACAACTATACTGGAAACTCCCAGGTAACAGAATCTGGTGTTTTGAACATTATGGTATCCCCAGCATCTAGGATGTGCCCAGGATATATTTATTAAACAAAGGATTAAATAATGGTATAAATAAATAAATAATGATATATGTACATGTTCAAAAGAAAACTTCTCTCAAAAACACATTTCAATGTGTTTTTTCTGTCTATGATGATGGCCTGCATCAGCTCTCAATGTTTTGTTTTAATATAGCTTTAGCATACCAACAATTCATACGTGATAGGGCAATATTTCCATTATTACTTTTTAAAAATCTTTTCAAGGCTATTTTTATGCCATCTTTTTTCAGATAAGCAATTTAAAAAATATCCTGTTGGGAGATGAACCATAAGAGACTCTTAACTATATGAAACAAACAAGAGTTGCTGGAGGGGAGAGGGGTAGGGGAATGGGGAACTGGGTGATGGGCATTAAGGAGGGCAAATCAGCACTGGGTATTATATGCAACTGATGAATCACTAAATTCTACCTCTGAAACTAATAATATACTATATGTTAACTAAACCAAATTTAAATAAAAAAAATATATATCCTGTTAGGAAGCTGACTGAAATTATATTTATAGCTTACTTTACGGAGCTTTTCATTTATTCTAGTTTTATTTTATGCCTCTCAGTAGATTTGTATAGCTTTATTCATACAAGCTTTATACTTTAGTTTATTCCCAGTTATTATATGTATTTTTGCTGTTATTATGAATGGGATCTTTTCTTCCATTATATTTTCTAAGCTAGTTATTCCTGGCAGAAAGAAAAGCTACTGCTTTTTGTATATTTATTTTGGAGCCTAACATGGAAACATTTTTTTAGGGTAGGTGTGACCAACTGCCTGCATAAAAATAAATCTTAATGAAGCACTCACTGCTCTGAGCAGTGAGCACTCCAAGAACAACTAGTTGCAAAATATACACTAAGGCAAATGAATACAGTGACTTTCAAATGGGTTTTTTACTTATATATTACCTAAAATAATTATTAAAAATAAGTATCACCAAATATAACTTTGTTTTGGACTAGCTGATCTCTAGCTCATCTTTCTGACAACAAAATAGCAAACTCACAAGTTGGCTCTCAAGACCCTGCCCAAATGGGACAGCACCCAGTCTGTGCTTTAGAAGATGCAATCTTTTTGTTTTCTAACATAACGAAAGGTGGTCTCAGGAACGAATTATCAATACAAGAAAACCAAGAAACATCCCTGTCTTATTTAGCTAGAGCATAGGAAACAACTGCAGAAGAGATCATTCTCTCAGACCTGTGACTGAATTCAGCTGATGAGCCACACTAAGCAACCAGGACCTGGCCCTACTGCAATAACCTGAGCCTGAGAGAATTAGATGGCAGGTTCTATGTCTTTATTAATCATCAGGGGCAGATGTGGAGCCTCTGCAGCTCAGTCCATAGCTCTACCATGTCAGAAGCCAACAAAACCACAACACATCCATTACAAGTTGGATTTGGTGTATTTCACTACTAAAGAATATAGGAATTTGCTTGAATATGCCTATCTTTGGAAGGATGTCTAAGAAATTGACAATATGAGCTGTTTTTGGTGAGGGGATGAGGAATCTGGGGAAGCCAGAGTCTTTTCATTACATATAGAATCCTTTTGCATCTTTTGAATTTAAAGTAAAAAAATCAGTGATGTATTTGACCAATATTTGTCTATACATAAAAGCTGGTAAAGCCAATGGTAGTAAAGGATTTAAAGGGAGAAAGTGTCAGTGGAAGTCCATCTGTATAGAAGCACAGATTATATGTATAGAATGAAGCATACATTTCCTGCCGTATCCAGAGTTCATCAGTGAATGTCCCACATTTAGATCCCCCAGAAAGCTCCCTATACCAGGGAAGAATACTTCAAGTTTAGCAGAAAAACATTCTTAAAACCAGTTACATTCTTTTATTCCAAATCTATTCTAATTCACCAAAGTTATACAGTTGTTTTGTTTTCCCCATGTGACTTACTTAAAAAGTACAAAAATTTTACTCATTCCTAACATTCAAGTTCACCTGAAAATTCTATTCCTCATGATAAATCTGTAAATTAGCAGTCTTCTGCACTTTGGTCAGCAAGATTTTCCTAGGCTCTGCTTATCCTTGAGTATAGGTAAGGTTACATTTCCATATGTATAGAGGCCCAGACCCCAGAATGCAAAACCTCAGGTGGAGATCCTGCACTGAGATGCTTTGTGCCTGAGTATCTAAGCTGCCCCTCCTGGATGGTACCACCACCTCACTTCCTTCAAAGTGCTCAGTCTCCACCACTTTCAGAAGTTTCCTCTGCATTCCCAGTCTTTTATAATCTTCTCTGGTACTTGGCTATTAGAAATTCTAAGATATCAGGGCTCAAAAATCCTTTATCTTCAAAAGGCAGACAACTAGGCAAGATAATTGGTTGGTATTCTGTAAATATTTCTCTAAATGCATCTTATGTTATTTGAGTACAAAGTCTAAGGTCATTCTTACCTTTTATTCTCCAGAGGACAGTTCTTTTCAGTGTTAAGAAACTGGTAAGTAGGTGAGTATACTGCTTTTAAGTGTCAAATCTGGAAAATAAGTACACGCCAAACTCTCAATCTGTAGACAAAGGTCTGTTTTTCTCCATAATAACTTCAATTTTTCCTTTACTGCAGTTTCTTCCTATTTGCAATACCCCCAACTCCTGCTATTATTTAGAGGAGAGTTGCAGGAACAAAAAACTAGGTATATAGGATTTATTACAACCTATTTGTCTATTCCATCTGTATTTTAATCTGGATCTTTCCATTTAGCCTCAATTTTATTGACCACCCCACTATTCTAATGACATTTTTTCCCTTAAGGGATGTAAATTGTTTTATACTTTTATCACCGTGCTTCCAGGCGTTTTTTTTTTTTTTTTTAATTCTAACTAGTTCTTTTTAATAAATCTGTGTCTTTTATCCTTTTCAGCCCTATGATTGACAATTCCATTCCTTCTGCATTTTAGTGGGTTTTTTTCTATTTTTCTATTACCATTGTTTCCTCTGGGTTTGTACAGTTTTTCTCTTTGTAGGTATTGCCCAAGTTCTAAAATCAAGGCTGTGGTGCTATCTTTGCTTACCACAACTGAAATCTGTCTTCTTAAACATTTTATATTTCAGATGTTTGTTATTTTGGTGGGTCTCTTTTTACTCTGCCATATTCCCAGTACTTATTCTGTGTTGGCTCCATGAAGACATTTTCTCCATTTTTGTGTAATGATAAAGTCTCTATTTTCAGTTTAAATCATTCCATCAGATTTTAAAAAATGATTTTTATTTATTTGAGAGAGAGAGAGCACGTGTGTGCAAGTGGGGGCAAGGGCAGAGGAAGAGAGAGAGGGAGAAGCAGACTCCCCGCTGAGTAGGGAGCCCACCACGGGACCTGATCCCAGGACTCTGATATCATGACCTGAGCCAAAGGCAGACACTTAACCAACTGAGACACCCAGGCACCCCATTCCATAAGATTTTTATGAGACTTCGCTTTGATGATGGTGAGGTATTCAAATTTGATGTATTCCTCTCTGACCTCTATCCCAAGCACAACCATACATACATTATAATTTCACAAATAATCTGCTTATCAGCACTTAATGACCAACTTCTATTTAATTCACAGTCTTGTCATTAAGGATGGAACTCTTAAGAGTATGGATTGTAGGAAAAAGAGCAGAGTAATGCTGAGATAGAAGGAGTATGAAATGAGAAACAAGTTATAAGGAAGGAAAATACTCTCAGGTTGAACTTCACATCCTAATTACAAGGCAGTGAAAAGAAATAAGATGCAATGAGAAGTTCTCATTCTCAACATAAAACAAATCCTAAGTGTAATACAATACCTGTTTACTTTTAGAAATAAACTGATTTTTTCTTCCCCAAGAAAACAATATGTTTTTCCTCACAACAAAATAATTCAAAATGCAATAGGAAAGCAATGCCTATGTCACTCAAAACCACACTCTAATTACCTGGGGATATTTAATTTTCAACATCTCTCAAGTATGATGAAAGGGCCAGTGAGCCTCTTTCTTTAGAGTCAGATCTTATTCTACATTAATGGCTCATCATCTCCTGGGTTCCTGTATAGGTGGGCATAATAGACATCTGCAAAACACAAAACAAATATAATTCTTCAGTATTTGATAAGTGTTTCCAGTTGCCAGAGTAAATATATTATTGTTGGGGTAATGGTAATCTACTTATTTACTAGAGTTAATACAAAGATGGATCTTGAAAAGAAAAATCTTCTGTATGAACTTTTTTGAAAAAAATTTTGATTTTGTAATGGATATGTTATTTGAGAAATGGTTATATCTTTTCCTTCAAGAAAACCAGCCTACTTATAAAGAAGGAATTAAAATGATTATTATTTGCAGGTGATAGTAAAATAAAAAAAGAACACTAATAAATATCTCTATTAAGAAAATATGAGAGATACAAAAGAAGGTGTAAATAATTGAAAATATAGATATGCTTCTTGGTTGTGGAAACTCAGTATAGTAAGATGTCAATTTTCTTTAAATCTATAAATTTAATGCAGACAAAATAAAAAATATTGACAGAATTTGGCTTTTTCTGGAGGGCAGAGGGTGGTTAAAGAAGCTAATTCTAGCTTAGTAGGAAAAATGAAGATGAGGGAACAGCCAGACATATTCCAAAAAAGAAAAACTTGTGTTTCTACCACACGAAGTGACAGATTAACAGGACAGAACAGAGATATGGTAGTTAGTCAGAGCTGCTGTTTGCCAAATATCTTCAGCTTTCCATCTTTTGGGCACATGTATGACCTACTGATGGTGTGAGACTCTCCAGGGCCCTCTTTCCTTTAGCCAGGACAACTAGCAATGTTCAAGATGACAGCAACCCTGTTAGCCTAAGTTTTTGAGTGAAAGTCATGGCAGAGAGCCTCCAGCAACCCTTGATGGCCACGTACCAAGAGGAAAAGTTCTTGTTCTAAACCACTAAGATTTTGGGGCGCCTGGGTGGCTCAGCCATTTAGCGTCTGCCTTCGGCTCAGGTCATGATCCCAGGGTCCTGGGATCGAGCCCCACATCGGGCTCCTTGCTCAGCAGGGAAGCCTGCTTCTCCCTCTCCTACTCCCCCTGCTTCTGTTCCCTCTCTTGCTGTCTCTCTGTCAAAAAAATAAACAAAAATATAAAAAAACAACCCAAAAAAACCCCCACTAAGATTTTGAGGTTATTTGTTATTATGGTATAACCTAGCCTACCCTGGTAGATACAAGAAAGCTGAGGAGCAGTCCAAATTCATATAGGAATCTAATATATCATAAAGTTGATATTATCCAGTAGTTGATATTACCCATTAGCAAGCACTCTCACACATTAGTGAAATTGTGAATTAGTAAAACTGTCAGCCTCCATGAAAACAACTTAGTAAAAGTATACATGGACTTACCCATTGACCCAGCAATTCCACATTTAGTAATTTAACTTTCTTTTTTTATAAAGATTTTATTTATTTGAGAAAGAGAGAGAGCACACATGCCCACACACACGAGCAGGGGGAGGGGCAGAGGGAGAGGGACAAGCAGACTCTCCGCTTAGTGGGGAGCCCAACACAGGGCTCCCTCCCAGGACCCCAAGATCATGACCTGAGCCGGTCAGACACTTAATGACTGAGCCACCCAGGCACCCTAGTAATTTAACTTTCAAATGTGCTTACATATATTCAAACACATATATATGTACCAGGCTCTTCTTTGTAGCCCTGCTTGTAATAGCAAAAGGCAGGAAGCAACCTAAATATGTAATTGGTTATAGTTTATCACCATAGGCTAATTTTGCAGTTGTTAAAAAAAAATGGTGTAAATAAGATATCTAGGAATAAACCTAACTGAAGAGGTGAAAGACCTGTACTCTGAAAACTATAAAACACTGATCAAAATAATTGAAGATGACATAAAGAAGTGAAAAGACATTCCATGCTCATGGATTGGGAGAAAAAATATTGTTAAAATGTCTATACTACATTGACCCAGCAATTCCACATTTATACCACATTTCCAAATTTATCCACATTTCCAAAGCAATCTACACATTTATTGCAATCCCTATCAATATACCAACAGCATTTTTCATAGAACTAGAACAAACAATCCTAAAATTTGTATGGAACCATGAAAGACCCTGAATAGCCAAAGCAACCTTGAAAAAGAAAAGCAAAGCTAGAGACATCAAAATTCCAGACTTCAAGTTATAGTACAAAACTATAGTAATAAAAATAGTATATTACAAAGCTAGAGTAATCAAAACTGGCACAAAAATAGACATATAGATCAATGTAACAGAACGAAACCCAGAAATAAAGCCACAATTATATGGTCAATTAATCTTTGGTGGGGAAGAGTCCAAGATGGCAGAGGAGTAGGAGACCTTAGTTTTGTCTAGACCCAGGAATTTAGCTAGATAGCTACCAAATCATTCTGAACACCTGCGAACTCAACTGAAGATCTAAGAAAAGAATAGCTGCAACTCTACAAATAGAAAAGCGACCACTTTCTGCAAGGTAGGAGGTACGGAGAAGTGAATCCGAGGTGATATATGGGAAGATAGACGCCATGGGGACGGAGCCTCCTAAAGCCGGCTACCAGAAAGTAATACAGCAGCAGAGGGCAAAATCAGAACTTTTAGAAGTCTGCTCTGGTGAGGGACGTTAGGACTGAAAGGCGCTGAGGTGGCTAAGCGGAAGCCAGCTGCAATCAGAGAGCCCAGGAGTGGGCTCTCATCTCAGGGATGCCATAAATCCTGAACCTGGCATAGTCGGGTGACCGGTCCCCGAGCAGGGGCCCAGCAAGTGGCAGAACCAGCAAGACCCCCCTTTCCTCCCCAGGGAGGAGCAGCACAGGAGCGAGCCGCAGGAGTCTGCAGGGTTTGGGGACTCAAATGGGGTCATGGGCCTGAGATAGAAACGCTTAGTCACAGGCTGGGTGAACACAGAGTGCAGGTGGAAACCAGGGAGATAGGAGTGATTGACTGTTTTTCTCTGAGGGTGCACCGAGGAGTGGGGTCCCAAGTTTTGGCTCTGGGGCCAAACATTGGGATGCCATTTTCATTCTCATCCTCTAAAACTGTGCGGAAAGCCTTCAGGGAACAAAAGCCAGATAGAGCAAACCAGAGCAGATTACTTAGCCTGGCTCCCTGGCAAGGGTGGTACAATTCTACCTGGGGCAAAGACACTTGAGAATCAATGCAACAGGCCCCTCCCCCAGAAGATCAGGCTGGGTGATGGACATTGGGGAGGGTATGTGTTGTGGTGAGCACTGTGTATTGTGTAAGACTGATGAATCACAGACCTATACCCCTGAAACAAATAATATATGTTAATAATAAAAAAACCCACAAAGAACAAATTTAATCTAAAGGAAAAAAAAAAAGATCAGCAAGAACATCCAGCCAAGACCAAGTTTACTGATCAATAAGAACTGCAAAATTCCAGCACTAGGGGAATACAGCACATAGAATTCATGGCTTTTTTCCCATGATTCTTTAGTCTTTCACTTTTAATTTTTAAAATTTTTTCTCTTTCCTTTTCCTTTTCCTTTTTTTTTTTAAAGATTTTATTTATTTTTGACAGAGAGAGAGAGAGCACAAGCAGGGGAAGCAGCAGGCAGAGGGAGAGGGAGAAGCAGGCTCCCTGCTCAGCAGGGAGCCCAATGTGGGGCTCGATCCCAGGACCCTGGGATCATGACCTGAGCCGAAGGCAGACACTTAACCGTCTGAGCCACCCAGGCGCCCCTCTCTTTCCTTTTTCAACCAATTTCTTATTCTGTCAACTCTTCTTTTAAATCTTTTCTAATTTTCATTTTTACAGTTACATTCTATCCCTTCATTGTATTTCATTTTGTATATATGTAAGTTTTTCTTTCTTTACAATTTTGGGATGCAATTTCTTCTAACAGACCAAAATACACCCAAAATCTAGTGTATGGCTCTGTTCTAGTCACCTGTTTAATCATATTCTCTTTTTCTTCTTCCCTTTTTTGTTTTGTTAAAGTCTTTTTTAATTTTCATCTTTACAGTTACATTCTATCCTTTCAATGCATTTAGTTTTATTTTTGTATACACATAACTTTTTCCTTCTTTACAATTTTGAGATGTAATTTCTTCTAACAAACCGGCCAAAATGTACTTAGGATATAGTGTATTGCTCTGTTCTGTTCACCTGTTTATATCCCTTCCTTTTTTGTTGTTGTTTTCTTTGCCCTTTTGTTTTTTCTTTTTTCTTTTTTTTTTAAGATTTTATTTATTTATTTGACAGAGAGAGACACAGCGAGAGAGGGAACACAAGCAGGGGGAGTGGGAGAGGGAGAAGCAGGCTTCCCGCTAAGCAGGGAGCCCGATGCGGGGCTCGATCCCGGGACCCTGGGATCATGACCTGAGCCGAAGGCAGATGCTTAACGACTGAGCCACCCAGGCGCCCTGTTTTTTCTTGTCTTTTAATTCTCATTTTTACAGTTACATTCTATCCTTTCATTGTATTTAATTTTATTTTTGTACATATGTAAGTTTTTCTTTCTTTACAATTTTGGGATCTAGTTTTCAAACAAACAGACCAACACACACACACATGATCCAGTGTATGGCTCTATTTGTTCACCTAATTATATTCTCTTTTCTTTTTCTTTTTTTTTTAATTTAAATTTTATTTTATTTTTTTTGGTTTCAGGTTTCTTCTAGCTTGTTTAGTGTATATTTCTCTGGGGTCATTGTTGCCATTTTAGTATTTTGTTCTCTTGTTCATCTATTCTTCTCTGGACAGAATGACAAGATGGAAAAACTCACCTCAAAAAAGAGAACAAGAGGCAGTACTGACTGCCAGGGACCTAATCAGTATGGACATAAGTAAGATGTCAGAACTAGAGTTCAGAATAAAGATTATAAAGATACTAGCTGGGCTTGAAAAAAGCACAGAAGACACTAAAGAATCCCTTTCTGGAGAAATAAAGGAACTAAAATCTAACCAAGTCGAAACCAAAAAGGCTATTAATGAGATGCAATAAAAAATGGAGGGCCTAACTGCTAGGATAAATGAGGCAGAAGAATTAGTGATATAGAAGACAAAATGATGGGGAATAAAGAAGCTGAGGAAAGAGAGAGAAACAACTACTGGACCATGAGGGGAGAATTCAAGAGATAAGTGATACCGTAAAGCGAAACAATATTAGAACTGGGATCCCAGAAGAAGAGGAAAGAGAAGGGCAGAAGGTATACTGGAGCAAATTATAGCAGAGAACTTCTCTAACTGGGGAAGGAAACAGGCATCCAAGTCCAGGAGGCACAGGGAATTCCCCTCAAAATCAATAAAAAATAGGCCAACACCCAAAATATAATAGTGAAACCTCCAAATCTCAGAGACAAAGAGAAAATCCTGAAAGTAACTCGGGACAAGAGGTCCGTAACCTACAAGGGTTAGAAACATTAGACTGCAGCAGACCTACCCACAGAGACCTTGGCAGGCCAGAGAGGATTGGCATGATATATTCAACATGCTAATGGGAAAAATAAGCAGCCAAGAATACTTTATCCAGCAAGGCTGTCATTCAAAATAGGAGTGAAAAAAGCTTCCATGACAAACAGAAACTAAAAGAATTTGTGATCACCAAACCAGCCCTACAAGAAATATTAAAAGGGATCATTTAAGCAAAGAGAGAGCCCAAAAGTAACACAGACCAGAAAGGAACACAGACAATATACAGAAACAGTGACTTTACAGGTAATACAATGACACTAAATTCATATCTTTCAATAATTACCCTAAATGTAAATGGGCTAAATGCCCTATCAAAAGACACAGGGTATCAGAGTGGATAAAAAAGCAAGACCCATTGATATGCTGTCTGCAAGAGACTCATTTTAGATCCAAAGACACCTCCAGATTTAAAGTGAAGGGATGGAAAACCATTTATCATGCTAATGGACATCAAATGAAAGCTGGGGTGGCAATCTTTATTTCAGACAAATTAGATTTTAAACCAAAGACTGTAATAAGAGATGAAGAAGGACACTATCATAATTAGAGGGTCTATCCAACAAGAAGATCTAACAATTGTAAATATTTATGCCCCTAACATGGGAACAGCCAATTATATAAGCTGATTCATAACAAAATTAAAGAAACCCATTGATAGGAGCGCCTGGGTGGCTCAGTTGTTAAGTGTCTGCCTTTGGCTCAGCTCATGATCCCAGGGTCCTGGGATCGAGCCCTGCATCGGGCTCTCTGCTCGGCGGGAAGCCTGCCTCTCTCTCTCCCACTTACCCTGCTTGTGTTCTCTCTCTGGCTGTCTCTCTCTGTCAAATAAATAAAATCTTAAAAAAAAAAAAGAAAGAAACCCATTGATAGTAGTACAATAATATTAGGGGACTTTAACACCCCACTCACTGCAATGGACAGATCATCTAAGCAGAAGATCAAGAAGGAAACAAGGGCTTTGAATGACACACTGGACCAGATGGACTTCACAGAAATAATCAGAACATTCCATCCTAAAGCAACAGAACACACATTCTTCTCAAGTGCACACGGAACATTCTCCAGAATAGATCATATACTGGGTCACAAATCAGGTCTTAACCAGTACCAAAAGACTGGGATCTTTCCCTGCATATTTTCGGACCACAATGCTTTGAAACTGGAACTCAATCACAAGAGGAAAGAACTCAAATACATGGAGGCTAAAGAGCATCCTATCAAAGAATGAATGCATCAACCAGGAAATTAAAGAAGAATTTAAATAATTCATGGAAACAAATGAAAATGAAAACACAATTGTTCAAAACCTTTGGGATGCAGCAAAGGTTGTCCTAAGAGGGAATGATAAAGCAATAGAAGCCCTTCTCAAGAAACAAAAAAGGTCTCAAATACACAACCTAACCTTAACTCCTAAAGGAGCTGGAGAAAGAATAGCAAATAAGCCTAAACCCAGCAGAAGATGAGAAATAATAAAGATTAGAGCAGAAATCAATGAAATAGAAACCAAAAGAAGAGAACAGATCAACAAAATTAGACGTGATTCTTTGAAAGAATTAATAAGATTGATAAACCCCTGGCCAGACTTATCAAAAAGAGAAAGGACACAAATAAATAAAATCATGAATGAAAGAGGAGAGATCACAACAAACACTGAAGAAATACAAAGAATTATAAGAACATATTATAAGCAACTATATGCCAACAAATTAGGCAATCTAGAAGAAATGGATGCACTCCTAGAGATGCATAAACTACTAAAACTGAAACAGGAAGAAATAGAAAACCTGAACAGACCCATAACAGGCAAGGAAATTGAAGCAGTAATCAAAAATCTCCCAACAAACAAGAGCCCAGGGCTGGATGGCTTCCCAGGGAAATTCTACCAAACATTTAAAGAAGAATTAATATCTATTCTTCTGAAGTGGTTTCAAAAGGTAGAAATGGAAGGAAAACTTCCAAGTTCTTTCTATGAGGCCAGCATTACCTTGATCCCAAAACCAGGCAAAGACCCCACCAAAAAGGAGAATTACAGGCCAATATCCCTGATGAACATGGATGCAAAAATTCTCACCAAAATACTAGCCAGTAGGATCCAACAGTACGTTAAAAGGATTATTCACCATGACCAAGTGGGATTTATTCCTGGGCTGCAAGGGTGGTTCAACATCTGCAAATCAATCAATGTGATACACTACATAAATAAAAGAAAGGACGAGAACCATATGATCCTCTCAATAGATGCAGAAAAAGCATGTGGCAAAGTACAGCATCCTTTCTTGATCAAAACTCTTCACAGTGTAGGGATACAGGGAACATACCTCAATATCATGAGGCCATATAAGAAAAGCCCACAGTGAATATCATTCTCAATGAGGAAAAATTGAGAGCATTTCCCCTAAGGTCAGGAACACGGCAGGGATATCCACTATCACCACTGCTGTTCAACATAGTACTAGAAGTCCTAGCCTCAGCAATCAGACAACAAAAAGAAATAAAAGGCATCTGAATCAGCAAAGAAATCAAACTCTCACTCTTTGCAGATGACATGATACTCTATGTGGAAAACCCAAAAGACTCCACCCCAAAACAGCTAGAACTCATACAGGAATTCAGCAAAGTGGCGGGATATAAAAATCAATGCAAAGAAATCAGTTGTATTTCTATACATTAACAATGAGACAGAAGAAAGAGAAATTAAGGAGTCGATCCCATTTACAATTGCCCCCCAAACCGTAAGATACCTAAGAATAAACCTAACTAAAGAGGCAAAGGATCTGTACTCAGAAAACTATCGAACACTCATGAAAGAAACTGAGGAAGACACAAAGAATAGAAAAACGTCCCATGCTCACGGATTAGAAGAACAAATAGTGTTAAAAGGTCTATGCTACCTAGAGGAATCTACACATTCAGTGCAATCTCTATCAAAATACCATCAACTTTTTTTCACAGAGCAGGAACAAATAATCCTAAAATTTGTTGGAACAAGAAGAGACCCCGAACAGCCAAAGGAAAGTTGAAAAAGAAAACCAAAGCTGGTGGCATCACAATTCTGGATGTCAAGTTCTATTACAAAGCTGTAATCATCAAGACAGTATAGTACTAGCACAAAAGACACAAAGATCAATGGAACAGAATAGAGAGCCCAGAAATGGACCCTCAACTCTATGGTCAACTAATCTTCGACAAAGCAGGAAAGAATGTCCAATGGAAAAAAAGACAGTCTCTTCAACAAATGGTGTTGGGAAAATTGGACAGCCACATGCAGAAGAATGAAACTGGACCATTTCCTAACACCACACACAAAAATAGACTCAAAATGGATGAAAGACCTAATGTGAGATAGGAACCCATCAAAATCCTAGAGGAGAACACAGGCAGCAGCCTCTTCGACCTCAACTGCAGCAACTTCTTGCTTGACATGTCTCCAAAGGCAAGGGAAACAAAGGCAAAAATG
Organism: Halichoerus grypus; assembly: GCF_964656455.1. NCBI lineage: Eukaryota > Metazoa > Chordata > Mammalia > Carnivora > Phocidae > Halichoerus > Halichoerus grypus. The sequence continues at coordinate 109,365,505 of NC_135721.1, read as the reverse complement.
AACTATTAGGGCTTCATCAAGATAAAAAGATTTTGCACAGCAAAGGAAACAGTCAACAAATCCAAAAGACAACCGACAGAATGGGAGAAGATATTTGCAAATGACATCAGATAAAGGGCTAGTATCCAAAATCTATAAAGAACTTATCAAACTCAATACCCAAAGAACAAATAATCCAATCAAGAAATGGGCAGAAGACATGAACAGACATTTCTGCAAGGAAGACATCCAAATGGCCAACAGACACATGAAAAAGGGCTCAACATCACTCGGCATCAGGGAAATACAAATCAAAACCACAATGAGATACCACCTCACACCAGTCAGAATGGCTAAAATTCACAAGTCAGGAAACGACAGATGTTGGTGAGGATGTGGAGAAAGGGGAACCCTCTTACACTGTTGGCGGAAATGTAAGCTGGTGTAGCCACTCTAGAAAACAGTATGGAGGTTCCTCAAAAAGTTGAAAATAGAGCTACCCTACGACCCAGCAATTGCACTACTGGGTATTTACCCCAAAGATACAAATGTAGTGATCCGAAGGGCACGTGCACCCCAATATTTATAGCAGCAATGTACACAACAGCCAAAGTAGGGAAAGAGCCCAGATGTCCATCGACAGATGAATGGATAAAGAAGAGGTGGTATATATATAATAAATATAAATATTTATTACATATATAATAAAATGGAATATTATGCAGCCATCAAAAAATTGAAATCTTGCCATTTACAACAACATGGATGGAACCAGAGGATATTATGCTAAGTGAAATAAGTCAATCAGAGAAAGACAATTATCATATGATCTAACTGTTATGTGGAATTTAAGAAACAAAACAGAGGATCATAGAGGAAGAGAGGAAAAAAATAAAACAAGATGAAACCAGAGAGGGAGACAAACCATAAGAGACTCTTAATCATAGGCAGCAAACTGAGGGTTGCTAGAGGGGAGGGAAAAGGGGGATGGGGTAACTGGGTGACAGACATTAAGGAAGGCACATGATGTAATGAGCACTAGGTATTATATAAGACTAATGAATCACTGACCTCTACCTCTGAAACCAATACATTATATATTACTGAATTTAAATTAAGAAAATTTAAAAATAAAGAAATTAATTTGTCATTATTTACAGGCACCGTTATTGTGTATGTAGAAAATCCAAAAGATTCTACAAAAAACTATTAAAACCAATAAGTGAATTTAAAAAAATTAATCTTTGGCAAAGCAGGAAAGAATATCCAGTGGGAAAAAGTCTCTTCAACAAATGGTGTTGGGAAAACTAGACAGCAACTATTAAAAAAAAAAAAAAAAAAACTGGACCAATTTCTTATACTATACACAAAAATAAATTCAAAATGGATTAAAGACCTAAAATGTGAGACCTGAAACCATAAAAATCCTAGAAGTGAACATAAGCAGTAACTTCTCTGACATCAGCCATAGCAACTTTTTTCTAGATATGTCTCCTGAGGCAAGGAAAACAAAAGCAAAAATAAACTACTGGGACTACATCAAAATAAAAAGCTTCTGCACAGTGAAGGAAACAATCAACAAAGCTAAAAGGCAACCTATGGAACGGGAGAAGGTATTTGCAAATGACATATCCAATAAAGGGTTAGTATCCAAAAATATAAAGAACTTATAAACTCAACACCCAAAAAACAAATAATCCAATTAAAAAATAGCAGAAGACATGAACAGATATTTCTCTGAAGAAGACATACAGATGGCCAATAGACATATGAGAAGATGCTCACCATCACTTATTATTAGGGAAATACAAATCAAAACTACAATGAGATATACCTCACACCTGTCAGAATGGCTAACAACAACAACACAGGAAACAACAGGTTGGGGAGGATGTGGAGAAAAAGGAACCCTATTACACTGCTGGTGGGAATGCAAACTGGGGCAGCCACTCTGGAAAGCCATATGGAGGTTCCTCAAAAAGTTAAAAATAGAACTACCCTACAATCCAGCAATCACACTACTGGGTATTTACCCAAAGAATACAAAAACACTAATTCAAAGGGAGACATGCACCCCTATGTATATTGCAGCATTATTTACAATAGCCAAAGTATGGAAGCAGTCCAAGTGTCCATTGATTGATGAATGGATAAGAAGATATATAAATATACAATGGAATATTAGCCATAAAAAGAATGAAATCTTGCCATTTACAACAACATGGATGGAGCTAAGAATATAATGCTAAGCAAAGTAAGTTAGAAAAAGACAAATACCATATGATTTCATTCATATGTGGAATTTAAGAAACAAATGAACAAAGGGGAAAAAAAGAGACAAACCAAGAAACAGACTCTGAACTATAGAGAAAAAACTGATGAGTACCAGAGGAGAGGTGGGTGGGGGCATGGGTGAAATAAGTAATGTGGATTAAAGAGTGAACTTGTCATGATGACACCGGGTGATTAAAAAAATTTTAAGAATGTTGTAGGTTGTGCTGATCTGGCATAGTTTCATGATAATATTACTAAGTAAACAAAATAAAAACAAGGTACAAAAATGTGTACATGGCACATTACCATAAATGTAAAAAGATTAAGAGAGAAGCTAGCTTTGTATGTGCCAAACACGTCTCTGGAAGGATATTCCTAAAACAAAACAAAACAAAACAAAACAAAAAACTGGTACCAATGACTGTCTATGACAGGGCTGGAAGAAGACTGACTTTTCACTGAATACTTGTTTAAAATACCTTTTGTCTTTTATAGTATGTGCACATATTACTTATTAAAGAGAATAGAAATTTAATTGTAAATGGAGATAGATAAAGGTTCCCTGTGTTGTTTGTAAAGATTTGTAAGTATTTTTCAAATTTGATTATCATTTAAAAGACTTGGTTGAAAACCTTGGCCTTTTCTGGATAGATGTGGTGAGGGAAATTTTCCACAAGGTTTATTAGATATTTCATAAATACCCTATAGCTATCCACCTTAAATCAACATTTGCTTAATTATGTAATGATGATCTTAACTCCTCCTTTACAATTATATAGAAGTTATTTCTTCTCTGAGTTGTCTAATACTTCTAGAACAATGTTAAAAATACAATGGATATTGTCTTACTCATAATCTTATGCGATAGCTGTTTCATCAGTAAATAGGATGTGCAGGCGCGCCTCAGTGGCTCAATCATTAAGCGTCTGCCTTTGGCTCAGGTCATAATCCCAGGGTCCTGGGATCGAGCCTCACATCGGGCTCCCTGCTAAGTGGGGAGCCTCCTTCTCCCTCTCCCACTCCCCCTGCTTGTGTTCCCTCTCTCACTGTGTCTCTGTCAAATAAATAAAGTCTTAAGAAAAAAAAAAGTAATAGGATGTGCATTGCATGAGACACACACACACACACATATACACACCATATATTAAGGAGGTCTCCATCTATTCCTAATAAATTACTTTTTATTGAAATGGAAAAAGCATTCCTTGAGGATTTTACTACTTCATTTTACCAACTCAGTAACAATTAATCTTTTTAATATTTCTGTTATTCAAAGGTAAGCACTTGAGGACTACTGATGAGCGGCTCTGACTTCACTAGGAGATCTTCTATTTCTTTGATCCTTTGGTCTTGGCTTTAGATTGGGATTTTTTGAAAAAGAACCTGATTGATCTATGTGAGGCTGCTTTAGTGAAGCAGCTAAATCAGTTGACAGACACAGCAAGAAGAAGAATTAACATATGATTGAAGCCACACAGCAGCTCTTCACCAGGCACTGAATCACAGCATTTAACCGTCTGAAATATGGACTTTGAATCAACCTCACATCCCTCAGATGTAAAATTTAAAAAAATAAAATTTCACCACAGACAGTTGGCAGCATTACTTAAATATTTTGACTGAGCTCCTTTTTTTCAATTTGTTATAGAATAACTTTTGGAAACAAACTACACAAACTACACGATTATAAATATCATATAATTGGTAGGGTCTTGAAAACAGCTCCAAAGATTCCATTGATGGCTTTTGCTGTAAATTTCAGGAAAACAAATTTGGAGCTTTCTTTTTTTTTTTTTTTTTTTAAGATTTATTTATTTATTTATTTGAGAGAGAGAATGAGAGAGAGAGAGAGAGCATGAGAGGGGGAGGGTCAGAGGGAGAAGCAGACTCCCTGCTGAGCAGGGAGCCCGATGCGGGACTCGATCCTGGGACTCCAGGATCATGACCTGAGCCGAAGGCAGTCGCTTAACCAACTGAGCCACCCAGGCGCCCAATTTGGAGCTTTCGTATTTGAAATTCTTTTCTGTTATGACTTCTAAAGCAAAAGGGCTAGACATTGGCTTAAATATGTAAAAATAATGTGCATGTAAAATCTCTACGTTAAATAGACTATATATATAACATTTAGCTTACTGCTTTGTGTTTCTTGGTCATACTGGTTCAAGTTCAAACTGATTGTTAATGATAAAAGATTCAAAATATTCTAAGCACAATTATAAATATATCACCTATGGATTTTGATTGCACTCAATGCTGCAATACAATTAATCTAGGAAAAAAATCACCTCAAAATCGCTGAAACAGGAGAATCTTTTTTCTTCAAACAATTCTTTAGGATATGAACCAAAATTAGAGTTTATGACTAGCATTCACATGCATAAATTTCATTTAATCCTTAAAATCACTGTGGGGTGCCTATCATACTCTGTATTCAGATGATGGATTTGAGAAAGCTGCCCAACCGAAACCACTGAGTGGTGGAAGAGGGACTGAAACCCACATCTGAATCTCAATCTTTTACTCTTCCCATGAGATCCTGCTGTCTTCCATGGACCTTACTAAGCTTGTATCCGACTGTTAGTGTCTGAATGGATACACAAATGAAATGATTTCTATGACTAGTTCTGTGGGCAGTGAGTATGCTGATGAATCCTGGGTTGTTGTCATTGCCTTAGAGAGACTCAAGAAAGGCAAACACCAATACCCAACAATTTGAAACTATTAAAATATACATTTAAACTTCTAATTTTAAAACTATTTTAGATTTACAGAAAAGTTGCACAAGTTACCATAAACCCTTCACTTAGCTTCCCCTAATTTTAAAATCTTACACAACCATGGTATAAGGACAGGAAATCAACACTGGTAGAATACTATTAACTAAACTGCAGACTTCATTCAAATTTCACTAGTTTTTCTACTACTGTTCTTTTTCTTTTCTAGGATCCAATCCAAGATCTCGCATCACATTTGGTTATGTCTCTTTAGTCCTCGCCACTCTGTGACAAAGAACTGTGACTTTTAAATTAAAATTAATCAAAGTTTATTTTATTCTGAAAATGTCATGGCATTTCTGGAAACAGCACTGAATATTGAAAACCTACCTTGGAAATTGCTGGGTGTATGCAATAACCAAGAAAACATCCTGAAATAAAGAGCCAGAGTGGCCCTAAAGACAGAAAAAGAGCCATTCTTTAAATAAAGGGGAATGTTGGTTGTCACAATCTGGAGAAGTCACTTGTATTTAAGACATCTGTCCACAGAAAATATATCAACAATCAGTTATAACTCCCTGGAAAAACACAGAGTACCAGACAGAAATCAATACCACTCTGTTTAATGGAGCAGTCATGAAAGATTAATTTGTTTTAAAATTAAAGGAGTTTGTTCAGTCTATAGGTAAGGTAACTTAATAATTACATTCAAGTATACAAAAGGTTATTAAAAGGCACTACACTTCCTTTATATATGGACCCCCTTTTGTAAATTGTAGCATAAAAGTAGCTGACCTGTGGTTGACTCTAATTCAAAACCTGAACCATAAGGAAAGTGCACAGTCTCTAGACCCTATCTAGTTACTTTGGGAGAAGTGGCAAGAAGGTCCTTTATAAACCTTTATAGGTTACCTCCTATTCTTGAGAGTTCTGGGTTGAGCACATTAATTCCAGATATTTATTGGTGAATTCTCAACTACCAGAAAAGGTAATGGTTTTTCAGAATTCTTACATGAGCTAAGAATCCCTGAAGAAGAAAGATTATGAGGCATAAATTATATGTACTAAAACCTAAACAAGGAAGTTAAATAAGCCACAAGTACTTCTAGAGTGGTAAAACAAGAACTAGCTAACAAAACAAAAAGATTCTTTTGATTGAAGATTCTGTTATTGTACAGCCTTAAAAATGAGAGAAAACAATATATTTGTGGTTTAGAAATTCATCAGTCAGGAAATGAGGGTAAATCAGAGGGCTCCACCACAGTAAGTGAGCTCTATGGAAGATGCCACAGCAGAGGCTTTAAGTGCAGACTCAACCTTAGCCACTCCCCTCACTAGGACTGCAGGCAAGTCTCAATTTCCTCATGTGGTAAGTTACATCTGTCTCCAGAGGGTGTATCTGGTATACATTGGGTATTCATCAACATTATCAAGGTCTTTTGTGGTACCTTGGTGCGAGGTTAGCATTGAGTTGGTGTCTGAATTTTCTTGAGTCAGGGATAATTTGAACCTAGGCCTCATTTTCCTGGGCCACTCTGTTCCAATCCAAATCTTCGAGCCTGGGCCATGAGTGGACTGCTTTTTGAAGTGACTTGGAATAGGGAATTCTGGGAAACAGGAATTAGTTTAGCTATATTTCTTCAACAACAGATGGCTAATCTGTGTAAATCAAAAGCTTATCAGTTTTTAGATCTTAATTTTGTAGGAGAATTCTACAGCCATAAAACAGCATCTAAGATGCTCACAACTAACTCAGCAAACCTCAAATAGTTATGAAACCAGCAAAGTATTCAGACTGCTTGGTACTTTGACACTGGTGATAATTACCTTAAGTTTCTAGATAGTGTAGTCCTATGCATGGCCTCAAAGTCTCTCCTTTGTTTGCTGGGATCACTTTGTTCTTTTAAGAAAGATATGGGAAGACTTCATCCTTAAGATGATTTCAGGCAGACTATGGAACAGCTGAGATAATGACACAGATGAAAGATGTTATTTCAATATTCTGGGGGTGAGTCTGTTTCTGCTGATTTTGTATTTTCAAAAATTCTGAAAAGGTCACAATCATTACAGAACAGTGAATAATTCTCTCTAAATGGGTTTTTAAGAGTCAAGACTTGCAGTATCATTAGCCCTGGAAGTTCTTTCCTATATAAAAACATTTTATAAGACCATTACTAATCTTCATCATGTGAACACTATTATTTTGATTTTGTAGATGGATATAGTAAAGACTATTTACAAGTGTGTAATTTTTCCCCCCTTCAAGATCAGGAATAAGAGATGGGTGGCTCAGGTCAGATGAAGCCTTACAGGGCATATGTTCCCAGTAAAGTCACTGTACGTCTAGGGTTGGGCCTATTCTCTGTTTGATCAGTTTTCTCGGGGGCTACTGGGCTCAGTGAGAAAAATTCTACTAACTAAACTCCTAAGAGGCTAGCTCATAAATCATAATATCAACTCATGAATTCAAACCAGGAAATATATCTAGCAGCTCTCTGTTGGAAGATCCAGTGCATTAACCCAGTTACAGAAAAGATAATCACATATTCTTGAGATGTTCCCATTGCATTGTCAGCTCTTCACCTGTAAAATGGTATTTCCATTTTAAGAACCAGTATCACCTAGAGAAATATAAAATGCTCCTTCTTTGGTGGAAAAGATATAGTGACAAATGCTCCTTAGTTTTCCCTTTTATCATTAACCAGATTGTAGTAGATTCCCCACTTCCTAATATCTTTCCTCCCTTTCTTCCACTGTAGGTAGAATTTTTAGTGGGGTGCTTGGCTGTATTTCCCAGCTTTCCTTGTAGCTACACATGGCCACATGTCTCATGGATTCACATGGGAATATCTGGAAATCATGCTTAACAGGGCACTGAAGATACCTTCTACTTTCTGCTTCATCCCTTTCTCCATCCTGCCTCCTATAATGTGGATAATCTTGCTCAATAAGAATATGGTTTACACCCAAGAGGGAGGGTAGAGTGCCAAAAAGGAAAAAGGGACAATTGGTAAGAGGTCCCCGATGCCATGAAGTTCCATACCAGACTTATGCCAACTTGGACATGAGGGAGAAATAAAACTTAATGTTGTTTTAAGCCACTTGTTGTTTTGGGTTTTCTGCCACTCATAGCCGAACCCATTTATCTAATATAAAGGTGTTCTAGGTAAGTATTATTTTCAATTATTTTGCATTAACAGACCATTTGGAATAACAGACCATGGCTTCTAATTCTAGTAGAGAAAAATATAATTTTTGCTAAGACATATCATTAGCCTTCTGTCATGACAACACATTAGGTAACTAATTAGAACACAGGAAATCTGACATTACAATGCTAACTTCTTGATGTAATGTAGGAAGTAGTCTAGGACCATCAGTAATATATTTACCAATTACCTTCACAGAACCACAGAGTTAAAGACCATCAGCATTAATTATCATAGTCCAATTGCTCCACTCTATAGAGGAAGAACCTGAGACACAGAGAAGTTGGGTTTTTCAAAGTCAAAAGGCTGCCCCCCAACCCCGCCTTTTTAACTACATCACAAATTTGGGGGGAATATGCTTTGAAGATTTTATTTCTGTGCATCCTGTTTCCAACATTTATACTAATATATATAATCATTGGTTATCCCCAAATAAAATACCTAAGCTTTAGCTCATCAAGCTCACATAAAAATAAAAAAAGGAGTATGTAACCACAAACATTAGCCTGTAACATATAGCATGTCACCACAGACATATCATAACGTCTGAGTTATGCAGAATATTCAGCAGGAAAGTTAGAAGAGGAAAATAACAAATAAAAAGGACAGTGGTGAAATAGTTTTAGTTACATTAGTCCCATACAGTTACATTTTATTATCCATACTGAATGATGTACCAATAATTATGACATTGTCCATATACACAAATGGAGCTAAAAAGAATGCTGAGACATGCATCTTCTCCACATTCAGTGTTAGAATACTATTCTTTGGTTTGAAGCTACAGTAACTATTTATAGGGCTTTTCTCATCATTTGTGACTGACAACCAGTCCTGGGATACCAGTTAACTTTATTAAAAAAAAAAAATCATTTCATCTCTTCTTCCCACAGGATAGGTCAGTGTGCCTCTAGGAACCTTAATATCTCTTTTTGTTATAAAAGAGAACATTGACCTTGAAAATGTCATCCTAGGTAAAAGGAAGCCAATCACAAAGGACCACATATTGTCTGATTCTTTTTATATGAAAGCCCAGAATAGGCAAATCTAGAGAGACAGAGTAGATTAGTGATTGCTTAGGGTGGAGAATGGGGGCGGGGGGGCAGTGGCAGGATTGAGGAGTGATGGCTAGGATCCAGGGTTTCTTTTTGGGATAATAATAATGAAAATATTCTAAAAGTGATAATGTGGTAATGGATGCCTAACTTTGAATATACCAAAAGCCACTGCATTACACATTGAATATATGGGCTATAAATGTCTCAAAAAAGCTGTTTAAAAAAGGGGTCGGGGGTGGAAAGCGGACTTAAGACAACCATCAGAAATGATGTATCCAGAATCTCCTAAGAAGTTAAGAAAGTATGTAGAGCAGTTAACTAGTAACAATTTTTTTAATATATTGTCCGGCCACCACTGGAATGGAACCTCTAACTAGCCACAGCTCAGTAGCCAGGCTACAATGCAGCATAACTGGTTCAATCCATATGAAAAGGAGAGAACTGAGATGTAGCAAAGATTGTTCTTGTGTTCACTCTTTCCATGTCCCATCCCTTGACTAACAACAAAAATCATTAGGAGAGCACTTTATTAAAGAAGATACACTATACTCACAATATCTCTGAAGTAATTCAATTATAAATTCAATAACTCTGAAGCATTCCATTATAATTACCTCCATCTGAGGCTAAGAGAGGTAGTGATTCACCAAAGCCACAGAGTTAAATAGTAGGGCCAGAACTTAAATCCCACATGCCTTTTTTGCCTTTATGAAAATAAACTTGTAACTGTGCAAAAAATATACGCTTAGGTTCTTAAGAGTTGGAAAGTTAGTCTGAATAAAATCTAAATGCAGGTTCCACTGATTTTACTGCATTTGTGGTTAGTTATCTTAGCCTACAGAAAGTACTGAAATTCCTTATGAGGAGCCAGTTTTCATTCGCTTTATAGGAACTTTTAAGTCAGATCAAATTTTTTTTTTTTTTAAAGATTTTATTTATTTGACAGAGAGAGACACAGAGAGAGAGGGAACACAAGCAGGGGGAGTGGGAGAGGGAGAAGCAGGCTTCTCGCTGAGCAGGGAGCCCAATGCGGGGCTCGATCCCAGGACCCTGGGATTGTGACCTGAGCCAAAGGCAGACGCTTAACGACTGAGCCACCCAGGCGCCCCTAAGTCAGATCAAATTTAAAATGTCAGAAAAAGAATATTAGAATTACAAACTCAGATCTAATAAATTCAGAACTGAACTATACCTTAACTTCACTAAATGTACTGGAGTTATTCAACAAGAGTTTCTTACCACAAGATGTGAGATTTCTATAAATTCAGACTGAACAATACCTGGTACTTAAAAGATACTCAATAAGCATTTATTGACCTGAATAAAGGTAAGATGGTAAATCCAAGCAGCATACTGGATGAAATAATTGAAATATTCCTAAAAAGACAAAAGCCATCCTTGTGTCTGGCAGAAGATAGAAAGGCGAATGTATAAGCTTTGTGGCCTCCAAAGAACAGAGTTTCAACCCCACTAATCCCAGTGCTCCACCACTTTCCAGCCTACATAGCACTTAACAAACAAGGGAATAGGACAAAGGCTGCATGGTGGGGTCCAGGCCCAGGGGCTTCTGGTTGCATTAAATGAGGGTGAGGAGGCAATCATTGTAACACAATTTCCTAGAGGGCTCTTAAAAAAAAAAGTACTATCTTAATCCAAATAGTGAAATCAACTGTACTACTTAGCAAGTACAACAACTTAAAGAGAGTTGGTGTTCCACAAGCATCTATCTGTTCTACAGGTAGGAAAATGTAATGGATTTTTCTTGTTTTTGTTTTTTTGGGGTTTTTTTGGTGCTGAAACCTGGGGAAAATGTAATTTTCAATACTAAAACTATTTTAGAGACGTGATGAAGAGTAATTAGCTTTGATGATTAGCTCAACTAAAAATAAGTATACTGATCTTATCTATGGTCTTTTGAGGTATTCCTTTATAATAGCATTCTCTATCTTTCAGAAAAGACTCACAGTATTATCATTTAAAAATAAATCACATAATCATAGCAAGAATTTGCCTATGAGAAATCATACTAGCACATACTTTTAATGGCCTTCTCAAATAACATTAGAGGCTCTCTAGAGATGATCACTAAGCTAAGAACACTGGCCTATTTTCATTTTTTAAAAAGATTTTATTTATTTATTTGAGAGATCGAGCGAGAGCGCATAAAAGGGATTCAGAATTCTGAAAGTGTGTGGGGGGGAGCTGCAGAGGAAGAGGGAAAAGCAGACTCCCTGCTGACCCCGGAGCCCTAAGCAGGGTTCCACGTGGGGCTCGATGGCCAGGCTGGATCCCAGGACCCTGAGATCATCACCTGAGCTGAAGTCAGACACTTAACCAATTGAGCCACCCAGGCATCCCTTTAATTTTTATTCGATATCAAGGTTACTTTCCCCACAAATTCAGAAGCTGAATGAAAACAATCTGGTTTAAGGTAAAATGCAGCAGGACAAACAAGTAAGGCTTTTTTCAGCATGACTTTATTCAGTAGTTTTACTATAAAGAACATGAAGACATGAAGTTAAACAAGAGTATTATGAGAAATGGTGATCAAATGACTCCCATAAAGTACAATTTAAATAAAAAGAATGATATTCAATGAAGAATTCCCCCTATCTTTAAAGATATTTAAACATTAATTCTATGATATACAACTTTGATTTCTTTAGTCTACACCCAGTTTCATGAAAACACTGACAATATTTCAGGGACACATACACAAAATGCTCAGCCTAAGAAGAATGAATGGATCAGACATTCAGGGGCTGGCCAAATTGACTCTAGAAATCCCCTGATTTTTTAATCCTAATCTAATACTCCTTCCTCTCCACTGCTTGATTCTAGTCTATAACAGGCGTTCACACACACTTTTAACTTTCAGAGCAACTGGAGTCCACATTATCAATTATAAAAGAAAAGCACTCATTCACATTTTGCTATAGTACTCTGAATTTCATTGTAAAATTAAAACAAAAGATTAACTCAGGGCGCCTGGGTGGCTCAGTCGTTAAGCATCTGCCTTCGGCTCAGGTCATGATCCCAGGGTCCTGGGATGGAGTCCCACATCGGGCTCCCTGCTCGGCGGAAAGCCTGTTTCTCCCTCTCCCACTCCCCCTGCTTGTGTTCCTGCTCTCGCTGTCTCTCTCTCTCTGTCAAATAAATAAATAAAATCTTTAAAAACAAAAAACAAAAAAACAAAAGATTAACTCAATTATTATTTTTTTTTTAAGATTTTATTTATTTATTTAACACAGAGAGAGACACAGCGAGAGAGGGAACGCAAGCAGGGGGAGTGGGAGAGGGAGAAGCAGGCTTCCCACTGAGCAGAGAGCCCGATGTAGCGCTTGATCCCAGGACCCTGGGATCATGACCCGAGCCGAAGGCAGACGCTTAACTGACTGAGCCACCCAGGCGCCCCTAACAATTCTTTTTATTCTGATTCAAACTCATTATCTTTTATCAAGAACACCATATTATAAAAGTACTTGACAGTCTCTCATACAAAGCATATTTCAGGGTAAACCCAGATAGCCCTACTTGATGAGGTAGTCTTCTTTACAGAATTCCTGTTAACAAATGTGGAAGAGAGAACAGAATAAGAAAATCACCATTCTACCACAATGGATGAAATATCTAATACTGACATGACCATCAGTGGGGTCTTTCAGCATTACTACAAGTGGGGTTGCCAAATACAGCAGGCCTCTGGTGATGTAATATTAGTGACCTCCTAAACATTCTTGCCAAAACACTGAGGTCTGATTTTAGTCAAGCCTCTAGAGGTCACTTCCGTTTGTAGGAAATACAGGGAAGAGATCAACAAACTGACACCATGATAAAACAGACAAATCCCAAATGTGAGAAATTCCACAGGACAAATGACCCAGTTCCTACAACTAGTCCATGACACACCAAAAAAGGTGAGGAGAGAGGGTGGGAAGAGGAACTGCCCTAGATCAAATTAGACATGAGAGACAAAATGATCAAATATGGTCCAGGGACTTTGAATCCTGGTGTGAACAAGATATCGCTAAAAAAGATATTCTTGAGACAATCAGGCAAACCTGAATTGGGTCTATCTATTAGATGACACCAGGGAGTAAATGTTAATTTTATGTGTGAGAATGGCATTTTGGTTCTATAATACAACATCTTTACTTTTTTTAGAGATGCATTTAGAAATATGTCAGGATACATATACTGAAATGCTGGAGATTTGCTTTAAAAAACTTCAGCAAATGAAAGTGAAAGAAAAAAGGATAAATGAAACAGATGTGGCAAAACCCTGATAATAGTTGAACATCTGAGTGATGGGCATATGGAGGTATATTGTACTATTTGTCTACTTTTGAGTGTATATACAATTTTGTATAATAAAAAAAATGAAAAAGAATAACCTCACTAGCAGAGAAGCCTGAACAACAGTACAGGTACACCTATTAAGTAATACTAATCTCAGGGAGAAAATAAATGGATCAATAAAAAAAAAAATCAATGGCAGTTGATTATTTAGAAATTGAGTTATATGGAAAAGCACTGATTTTCTCCTTATAGCATATGGTCAGTGCTATAAGACTGAATGTTTGTATCTCCCAACCCCCAATTCATATATTGAAACCTAATCCCCAATGTAATGGTATCTGGAGGTGATTACATTATGAGGATGAAGCCCTCATGAATGGGATTAGTGCCCTTATAAAAGAAGCCCAGATAGCTCCCCTGTCCTTATCCACCACATGATGACACAGCAAAAAGACACAATGAAAAGTACAATTTATGCGCTAGGACGTGGGTTCTCACTAGACACCGAATTTGCTGGTGCCTTGATCTTGAACTTTCCAGTATTCAAGATACTGTGAGAAATTTCTGTTGTTATTATAAGACACTGAGGCTAGGGTATTTTGTTATAGCAGACTGAATGGACAAAGACATTCAAACAGCTATGTAATATACTGTTTTATTCCTGAAGTAGGTTATTCCACTGAAAACCCACAGCAGAAAACAAGCAGTTTTACAGAATACATTAAAAAAAAAAACAAAACTTTTAAGAACGCAGCTGTTGGTTTCCTCTCCTCAGAACTGTGTCATGCTTTTATATAATTCTGGAGTTCTAAATGGTAGTGAATTGAAATAGAGAACATTGAGACACAGAAAACAAGTCACAGCTGCATTTTTGAACTGAATATTATGAATTTTTCTTTTTGTGTAATCATTTGATCAATTTCCTAAAAACCCTGGACCTACTTTACATCCCTCCTGAAATAGTATTTTAACTTTTAGTATGCAAAATTCATAACGTATTCCACAGAAGAGTGCTTACTAAGGCTCTTTGGAGTTCCATTTTCTTACCTTCCAAGTAGTTCAAAGTAAACCAAATGGAAAATCAATAATCTTCCAGAAACATCTTCAAAGCATAAAACATTTCATTTCTAATAGAGCAGTGGTTCTTAACCTTATTATGATTATGAATTCCTCTGAAAATCTTTTTACAGAAAGAAAAATGTATTTTTTTCCAAAGGTTTTATCATAGCTCAGAAGGCCCGTTAGAAACCTTTGTAATACAGTGTTCTCATGGATAAGCAACTCTAAACAAAGTACAAATTCATCAACTCAACACTAAACGCCTCCCATGAATTGGCTCCCCATTTGCCACTATTTCTCTAAGCACCACACTTTCCTCAAATGCATTAGTTATGGTTCTCTGAATATGACTTGCTATCTTTGTTCTGAGTATTTCCATTATCTGCACATTCCAGGCTATCCCAACCATCTAACTAGTCTTCGTGATCTGTCATAAGCAATACAACCCCCATGAAATCTTCCTTGATTCCCTAAACCTTCCTTTGAACTTGTCTTCTATCCTATACTTCCAATACCTTTCCCCATTTTGTATCATGGTCTATACCAAATGCTTGTCTAATCTGGGATTCTGAGTGATATAGCAGTGGAAATGAAAATTATTACCAAAGAAGTTCTTACTCCCTATAGTGGGCTAAATGGTGGCCCCCCCCAAAGATATGTCCACATTTTTACCTGAGGAACCTGTAAATATGATCGTATTTGGAAAAGGGGTCTTTGCAGATGTAATCAATAATCTGGAGATGAGATCATTTTGGATTATCCGGGTGGACCCAAACTCCAATGACAGTGTCCTTACGAGAGAAAGAAGAGAAGGCCATGTGAAGAGAGAAGCAGAGATTAGAATTATGTAACCACAAACCAAAGAATATGTGGAACCACCAAAAGCTGGAAGAAGCAAGGAAGGATTCTCTCCTAGAGTCTTTGGAGGGAATGCAGTAGCCTTGCTGACACTTTGATTTCAGACTTCTGGTCTCCAGAATTATGAGAGAATAAATTTCTATTGTCATAGGCCATCAGTTTTGTTGTAATTTGTTATGACAAAACTAGCAAACTATATAGCCCTTTCTAGTCATTTTTACTTACTTCATTTTTTGTTTATTGCAGTTCTGCAATGGTTAATTCTTTCTTTTTTTTTTTTTTTAAGATTTTATTTATTTATTTGACAGAGAGAGAGACTGCAAGAGAGGGAACACAAGCAGGGGGAGTGGGAGAGGGAGAAGCAGGCTTCCTGCTGAGCAGGGAGCCTGATGAGGGGCTTGATCCCAGGACCCTGGGATCATGACCTGAGCCGAAAGCAGACACTTAACAACTGAGCCACCCATGCGCCCCTGCAATGGTTAATTATTTCAAGAGCATCAGAAGAGATTAAAAAAATGTAGAGGCTCCCCAAATCCCTCCTTATTCTTCTGCTATTTTCTGCAACAGTCTCTTAATTTCCTTTATCAATAGTCTTCTGAAAGTGCCAGTGCAGGAAAGCATTTGAATAGGAAAGAACTATATTCCTGTGAAAGCTGACATCACCAACCATGACATGTGGTGAGTTGGAGGATGAAAGTCTGGGTTCTAAAACCGGCTCCTGACCTTGTGAATCTGAACAGGTTACTTCTTTGACCTTTTATCATCCATAAACAATTCTTTGAGGGTTGCTGTAAGAAGTAAATAGGCAATGAATGTAAAGCTACTGGCATAAAAGGTATTTAGTAAAGGTTAGTTAACGTGAAGGATGATTTTCTGGGTATAATACTGTCCCTGGCTTTTGATATACTGTTCTAGGATTTAAAAAAATCATTCTCACTCCCACAAAAATTCATTCTGGCCTGTTTTCAGGAAAAATAAGTTTAAGTAAAAACTTTAAGTATAGCCAAGCAGGAGATTTCTAGCATATTTCCGAAGAAGTTTTGCAATTTCTTTTGCGCTAAAGGAAAAGAATGAAAGCCTACACCTTTGATTTCCCTTCCCACCCATTTCCTATAAACTACATTAGCTCATACTTTGGTGTTTCATTATCTGCCAAACTTTTTCTTTCAGTTCAGGATGAAGAGCCTATTTGGATAGGACACCTAAATTCTATTTGAAATTTATACCACTGAACATAATTTTTCATGCTCAGAGTTGGGAGAGAACAATAAAGAGATACAAGAAGTTCATAATTTTTTGGTTTGCCTAGATGAACCTAACAAACATAGATAATGTAGCACCTTTCAATCTCCAAATTCAAAAAAAAATTTTTGAAGGTAACATAAAGCATACTGATAGACTGTGGCAAATTAATTTTTAGAATTCTTAAATAAGCACTGTCATCAAATGAATTGAATGCTCACACTTGTAGTGCCATATTTGCACTTCTTTTGTTCTCAGTTAAATTATTCTGACATTAAGTTCACTAATGGAAGAACTGTATCTGATATAAACACCTGTCTAGTGGGGAAACAAATAACAAGCAAAATGAGACACAGATTTTAAGGCAACACACACAATTAACCTTCCACAGAAGCCTATGGTTTATATAGAAGCTTTATGACAAGATGAAAATTTACTAATCTGAATGACCAAAACTTTAGAAGATGACAATGAAAAGAGGCAAACCTCACTTTAAGAAAAGTCAACAAAAAAAGGAACTTGGAAAGCAGGTAAAATGGAAGTTATTTACAATATAAAAACATTCACTACAGTTACTTTGGTAGTAAGCAACTCTAGTATACCTAACAGCACTGAATGCATAAAAATTCAACTTGCATTTCACTTTTTCAGAGCAAATTTACAACTTAAGGTGAGGTTCACTTGTAATGGTATCTAAAAAGTGGCTTTCCTTCCTTGCCACTCAGGCTTGCTCCAACTCTCTGGAGTACCATGGAGGCACAGAGCAACTCTCTGGTGTCAGACTGTTCTCAGGGCAGATGGAGGGCCGAGGCTGGTTTTCCCAGGAATGGCCAGCCCAAAGTAAGGCCACTGGCCAGCAACTCCCGGGCCAGCTGGCATGGAACAAAGTGTCTGGTTCCTACCTCCAGAGCAGAGGAAACTCAGCCAGCTGGCTTTCGATGGGCTGCACTAGTTGGAGTGCTCACAATTCCTTTCAAACCATCTGGCATTCTTTTTGAACCCTCAATTTACCCAGCACTATACTCTGATGTCTGAAATGCTCAGATAATTGGAGGAATCCCCACTGCCTACCTAGATAAGAAAGAGGCAGAATAATGCTAAGTCAATTACTTCAAGAAATAATTTCTAAAGTTAAGAGTTGCTCTCATTTTACCTTGTGTATTATCTACCTTAAAATCTAAACTGTTCCCATGATTATTAAGAAAACTTTCAAAATAAATATCAGGTCAAATAAGAAGAAAATAGGCTAAACAGACAATTTAACATGTAGAAAAGTTGTAAGGCTTGTAAGACATGACCCTCACTACTCTGAACTTCTACAGAGCCTGTCTGTATCCTTCATGTGGCCCTAAAAGTAGACTTTGTATTGCTATATATACTTATCCTCCCAGCTAACTAGTAAGTGAAGAGTGTCTTCCAGCTGCTTTTTTTTCCTTACAGCTAATTTTTTTTTTTTTTTTTAAGATTTTATTTATTTATTTGACAGAGAGAGACACAGTGAGAGAGGGAATACAAGCAGGGGGAGTGGGAGAGGGAGAAGCAGGCGTCCTGCCGAGCAGGTAGCCTGATGCAGGGCTCGATCCCAGGACCCTGGGATCATGACCTGAGCTGAAGGCAGACGCTTAACGACTGAGCCACCCAGGTGCCCCACCTTACAGCTAATTTTACAAAAAGATCTGTTAATGATGTATTGAGTGTTTTAAAAGTTCCATTTCTAGAAATAAGAAAACTTAATCTGGAATAACATGAAGAAAGGACCTCTCCTCCAGGCAAGCCAAATAAAGAACAGGACTTGGCTTGACATAAAAATATTTTATTAAGTGGTCAAAATGACTTATCAAGTGACCAAACTGTTGCAAAGTGCTATAGGGTTGCTCATCTGTCAGGACTCCTGGGTAGCTCAGTTGGTTAAGCGTCGGACTCTTGATTTTGGCTCAGGTCATCTCGGGGTTGTGAGATAGAGCCCTGTGTTGGGCATGGAGCCTGCTTGGGATTCTTTCTTCCTCTCCCTCCCTCTCCTAAAAAAAAAAAAAGGGGGAGTTCATCTGACAATTGTAGATCATTTTACTAATCTATCACTAATCTGTCAATTGTAGATCATTTTACTAATCTATGACTAATCTATTACTAATATGGGAATAGAGAGGCCAGCAATCAGAAAAAAAAAAAACCAGCTGAGTTGCATTTATAGCCAGTATACCTTATGAGATAGAAGTGCTCTGAGCAAAAATATTAGATCAAACATTAGAAACTGGAGAAGGCTATACAAATAATAACTGTAATTACAGTTTTCATTGTGTTTATCCCCATGCCAAGTACTGACTTTAGCATTTTACATATTATTTCATTTGATATATACAACAAACATATGAGGTGGGTACTATTATTTCCATCTTGCAGATGAAGAAACAGAGTCATCAGGAAACCTGTCCAAAGTCACATGGCTAAATTGCAAGAGCTGGAATTCAACTCCAAGCAGTCTTACTCCAAGAATCTGGGTGCACAACTGCCAGTGTTAAGTTATACTCATGAAAGAATGAAATGTAGGGAAAAATTCAATCATTAAAATAGTCTTTGTAATTCTTTCAACTCTAAGTGTAGCAAAAGGTGGTAATTAGGGGCACCTGGGTGGCTCAGTCAGTTAAGGGCCCGACTCTTGATTTTTGGCTCAAGTCATGAGCTCAGGGGCCTGGGATTGAGCACCTCGGGTTCCATGCTCAGCAGGGAATCTGCTTGAGATTCTTTCCTGTTGCCCCTCCCTCCATTCATGCTTGCTCATGCTCTCTCTCTAAAATAAAGAAATAAATCTTTTTTAAAAAGTGGTAATTAAAAAAATTAACAAACACTGATTTTCTTGTCAGAAATTTTTAAAAAGCAAGAGCTATTCTACCAGGTTAAAAATGTCAGTTTTGCCTTTTTTTTGCCAGTTGCTATTCTAAGGGACAGAGTGGTAAACAGGGCAGATGGAAATCTTTGCCTTCCTGGAGCTAAGGTTCTAGTCGGGGTAAGAGACAAAAAAATCAGTTAACAGAATTTCAGAGTTATACATTTTACAGAGGAGGTAGGAAGGAAATGTGTATTTCTCTTTTGAGACATTTAACTATGAAGGTAAATGAAAGGGATGGATGGGAGGTCAGGGGGAAGTTGTTTTTAGTTTTGTTGTAATTTTAAAATTATTTTTAAAGATGGGCAACATCAGAGCATGTTTGTATGTTGACATGGATGGTGCCTTGGAGGGTTGCTGATGATGCAAAAGAGAGACAAATTCAGGAGTAAGTCCTTGAGTAGATATTAGAGGGAATATGGAAGGGAGGGAAGCTGGCCTCTCATAGGAAGAAAACATAAAACATGGGCCCTAAGAAAGGTGGATTTCTAGATTTGGTGAGTGGAAGTTGAGTGGTATCTGTCTTATAACTTCTAAACCTCAATGAAATATGTAGCCTGCTTATCTGCATGGGGAAGGGTGGGCTGCTCATGAGTTTAAAGAGTGGGAAGAAATTATTAAATAGTTATAGGCAAAAATATTAGGAATCTGATCGCTTTCCTGGGCAGTGCTGAGAGTCCACTTCAGATTTCTGGTCATGAATCTAAGTTCTCTAATATTCAACCACTTATGTGCACTCACGGAAAAACCAGATGAGAGATAAAACAGCTATAAATAGAAAAAAAAATTCCTGGCTAAAAAATAAAATAAAAAAATATGTATCCAAGAGCATATGTATCCATGTCACAGTTACTAACAATGTCCAATCAAGCTGTGGTCTACATAGCTCCATTTGTCTCCACCTTCTCACAACAGAAATTCTTGTAAATAATATATTTGTCATATTTAGTCACGACATATTTAATCATAAAGCTTAAAGATTATTTCTTTTTGGTCATGAATGCTTCTGCTACTTCCTAAGGTAGTTTTTTTTTTTTTAAGATTTTATTTATTTGACAGAGAGAGCGAGAGAGCACAAGCAGAGGGTGTAGCAGAGGGAGAGGGAGAAGCAGGCTCCCCGCTGAGCAGGGAGCCCGATGCGGGCTTGAGCCCCAGGATGCTGGGATCATGACCTGAGAGGAAGGCAGATGCTTAACCATCTGAGCCACCCAGGCGCCCCCTAAGGTAGATTTTTTAAAATGCACCTGATAGTCTTGTACGTTTCAGAGGTGATTGCATTTCATTGCTTGAAGAAACTTTCTCTGTGGTAACTGAGATCCTAAAACAGAAGATCCTAAAATCTTCCAGAGTGGGAGAAAAATAGGAATGGGGATTAGACTTGGATTGGACTTCTTAATAGCAACATCAGAAGCTAATAGAACAATGCCTTCAAAAGAGGGACACTAATTTTCAATCTAGAATATTCAGCTAAACCACTATTCGATTCACGTGTGGGGGTTAAACGAAGACATTTCCAGATATGCAACTTCTGAATTCAGGAAGAATGTCAGTTTGTATGTGCCCTGTCTCTGGAAGGTACAATAGAATAAGGAAGACATAGGATCCAAGAAATAAAGGATCCAACACAGGAGGAAGGCAAAAAGAATTCCCAAGATATGGCAAAGGGAAGTCCTAGATGACAGGAAGGAAAAAGAAATGAAACAGATTACCTGAAAATATTGAAAGATTATCAGTTGTCAGATATTGAGGATGAGTCAGTGACTGGTACAAAGAAAACAAAGCAAATGAAAAACAAACAAAAGAGGCAATTATTTAATTTAGAGAAACAAAAGCACAAGATAGAAAATGTAATACTAGTAGGCTACATGGCTCATCTGTGAATAACAGGTACATTGTCACAGTCATATAAATACTGAATACTGACTTGACTGGGAACTGTACTTATGTAGGACAACCAAGTCCTCAACATCCAAAATAGAAGTCCACAGATGATGTCCAAAGATGGAAAATCAAGAAATAAGTTTAAACATTAAGAATGAAGTAAATATAAAGGTAAATACCAGAAAGAACTGCTAAGAGTTGAAAGCATTTCAACATTCTGAAACTGCTGATTTTTTACTAATCTAAAAAATGGCAATTTCATATAAGTTAATACATTATAACATTACTTTATCACTGATTTTATTTTATTTTGTAAAAATTTTTTATTTATTTTTGCGAGCATGCAGGGCTGGGGGGGTGGGGAAGAGTGAGCACGCAAGCGCACGCACGACGCGCAGAGGGAGAAGCAGACTCCCCACTGAGCAGGGAGCCCAATGCTGGACTCCGTCCCAGGACCCTGGGATCATGACCTGAGCCAAAGGCAAATGCTCAAATGACTGAGGCACCCAGGCGCCCTATTACTGAGTTTAGAATAAGCTGCCATTTGAAACAAAACAATTATTGATAGAAAGTGCTCAATAGAAAAAAAGCTCTACTTTTTGTTATCAGACATTTTTGGGGGAATAAAATACCGCAGTTTGAGGTAACAAAGTGTTACTATACATGCTATCACCATCACTGACATAACAGTATTACTATTGCTAATAGAAAGAATATCTTTACTACTAAAACGGCATTTAACATAATTTAATCTATTTTCATGATACAGAAATTACTTCAGAATTTTTCTTCAAACATCATACTACAGAAATGCTAAACGATGGGTTGGTAAAGAATTTGATTAACAGAATGCCGAATAAAAAGGCCAGGATGTTTTTAAGTTCCTTTCTTGATACAAACAATAGCTAAGTCACTCTTGCAAAATAAAGTTCCACAATACTGTGTGGTACTATGCAAGCCTGTTTCAGTGATAATTCCGGTTATACTACTCTGTTTATCTAAGACTTCCCCTTATGGTTTGTTTTAAGGGAATTCCTAAAAAAAAAATCTCATGCAGGCAGTTATAAATTATTGGGGTTGCTTCAATATTAGTGACACTAGTTTATGAAGTTAATGAAGGCCTTGTTTTTAAGTTAACTTATTTTGAGTTAAGTTCATTGATACTAAAATTTTATTTAAATTCTTCATCATAAAAACAAAAGTTCTCCAAAGTCAACCTTTACTAATTTTACTTTTACAAAAAAAGAATTTGACCATGCTAACATAAGTTAAGACTTTTACCAAGAATAATATATTCCTATCCAACCAATGGAAAATTTCCCCTTCAAATTAAAAGCAAATGTTTTCAATAGAGGGAATATTCATAAACAGATGCTGTGGAAGACTGCTTAGTTTGGATTTCATTTTGCACTAAAAACTACCAGGAATTAAAATACAGATGATTAAAAAATAATCTTAAAGAGAATCTTAAAACTGAACCAATTCAATTATTCATATCACCCAATAAGATCTTAATTTTTTTACCACTATTTTCAATCAAAAGAGCACAGGAAAAATCTATTTTGAAAATGTGTTTCTTATATACAAGTTTAGCTAATTTCCTCTCTCTCTGCAAAATTATAAGGGTAAAAAAGAAACTGAAAATGCAACCAACAATATTCTAAAACTTATAAAATCTGGTATAAAAAGAGAAAAAGGTCCAAACTATTACAAATGCCTCCTTTTAATTGGTCTGCATCAACTGTAACTCTTCATAACTACCAAGACAACAAAGTCAGGCAGTCCAACCCATGGAACCAAAGTCTGTGGGAACCTGCAGAGCTTCCTTCTTTCTCTGGGGACGAGGACAAGGATAAAAGGTGTTCTGTTTTCCAGTAGTCCTGTAAGAGGAGCCATTGAGCTGGGCCACACAACCAGACAACAGAGCACAGGAAAATTCAGATCAAAGCAAGGACGCATGCCAGGGTAATATGCAATAAAACCCTTTGCCAAAGCACTCAGAGAAAAAAGCAAGGAGGTGGAGAGAACCTGCTGGACCACCTTCTTAACACAGGGAGACAGGGAGAAACAAAATCTGCTTCTACTGAGGAGCTGAGAAGACAGTGTCCTAGATATGTTGGAGTATTTCTGTAGACGTATGTATGAGTAAAGAGACATATTACCAATGAACTAAACCCAGAACGCAGTGTCCTATATGTTCTGGAGTATTCCCATACACATAATATAGGAGTATATTACCATTACCTAAACCCAAAAAGCAAAGTGTTCTAAGTATACAGATATATGAGAATATTAATTTTCAATGAACATATAAAAATATTCATTTTCAATTAACAAAACGCACTGGTTTTACAGTAAGAAACATAAAATATTGTTTGAAAGAATATCAGAGACAGAATTGGGTGAAGTTCTAATGAATTAATATCTCTTTTTCTTCATACCCTTTTTAATCTCTGATTCTCTCATTTCATAGGGGACACGGAGGACGGACGGACGGACGGACGGACACACACACACACACACACACACACACAAAATTAGGTCTCCGGAAACAAAGGAGGGTCCTTAATTATCCGGCCTGTGGAAGCACACACGCCCCCCACCCACAGATAGGGGCCACCACCTGACTTTAATTAATGAGTAAGATGAGGCGAGAGATCTCACCCCAGCCCACAGCCATGCACACAGTGACAAACGGGCACGAGACAAACGCCACAAAGAAAGGGGAGGGGCAGGTGGGGACCAGGAAAAACACTGCCACGCCGCACCCCCCCAGGCGCGTTCCCATGGCCAGCGCGGAGGCAGCCGTCCTCGCCATCCTCGTCCTCGCCTCCCGGCTCATCCAAGCCGCCTCCCCAGCCCGGGGACCGACGCCGGGCACGGGCTAGCGGGGCGTGCGGGGCGCCGCGAACCTTCCCTCTGTGACCTCCCCGTGACAGACAGCCTCGCGCCGCCCTTTGTGCGGGACTCAGCCTCCGGCCCCGGTGGACCCCCCCCCCCCCGCGTCCCTCCCGGCCTGGGCCGCTGTCCCACCCTTCCCCGTCCCCGCCGAAACGCCCGGGAGTGTGAATGGGGGAGGCTGGCGCGGGCCCGCGGTCTCCTCAGCATCCCGAACCCCGAGCCGCCCGGTCCCCTAAGCCCCGGCCCCGGGGCGACGGCCCCCGGTGCCCTGCCCTCGCTCCCTCACTTACTCGGGCGCGCCGGCTGCGGCGGCGGGTATGCGGGACCGTCAGCGCGAGGCGGCAGGAGGGAGGCTGCAGGCGACGAGCGTCCGTCGGCACCGAGCGCGGCTGAGGTGGCGGCGGCAGACTGCGCGCGGCGGCCCCCGACGAGGGGCGGGCCCGGCGGGGGAGGGGCGGGCGCCGCGCCTCTCATTCATGCCGCGGGGGCGGGGTGAGGGACCCGGATGCCCGGGCAGCTCCCGCCCACCTCGCTGAGGGCGCCTTGGCTTCAGAGTATGCAGTGCGCAGGCGCGGCGCTCGGTGTCCTGTCCTGGTTCCGCCCCGCCCCCTGAGGGGGGCATTTCCACGGGCGGGGCTGCAGCAGATAGACCGATTCCCTCATCTGTTTAGTATTTTTGCGTGTTCTATAAACATTTTTTAAGGTGAAAGTTTGGAACGCCACCTCCTTCCTAGCATCCAGCCTCCCAATCTCCGAGGGCACGGGAATGCCCATTAGTTAGATGGAAAGACAGTACACACCGCCCCCTTCCTCCATTTGTCTCTCCTGCAGCAGGTCCTCTCCGCTGAATGCTGGGACCATAGTGGTAGATGAGACCCAGAATCTGCCCAGGTAGTGGAGAGAAGCGTGTGCAAGAAAGAGTGCATTACATTGTTTATTTGCATTGACCTGGTCCCCTCAGCCCCCAGCCCTCATTCCACAGGGCAGGCAAGAAACTGACCATGGTTTTGAAGAGGGCCCAGACCTTTCTGTAAAATCAAGGCCTGGGGTGTTGCAGCTCCAAGGATCTGTGAAGGCCTCTCGTCTTTGGTAGACGGTGTACTCTGTGGAGACACCCTCCTTTCTTAGCCCCTTGGCACTGCCACTCCTGGGCCACAGAAATCTTTGGGGATGCTGGGAGCCTGTAGGAGGCCTCACAGCCTTCCCCTTTGAGGTTCCTCAGCTGAGTGTGAGGGTACAGCTCAGTCCTGATGTTCCCTTCTGAGGTTCTCCTTCCTTTTCCTATCTTCCAGCCTTCCCTCACATAAACCATAAGCAACTCAGTGGCTTAACTTTGGGAAGCAAATTCATCATGGCAAGTGCCTATAGACAAATTCCCTCTGCTTTGCAAGCCATAAGCTTCCAAGGCAAGGGGGAAGTAAAGACAAAAACATCAGTGAACATCTCAAGAAGTTACCCAGCAGTTACAGTCCCCCAAGGTGAGAGATGGTTGGAGGCATGTGCTCTGTAGAGTGTGACAAAAGGAAGGATGGGGGAGGCCCATTCTTCCTTTAAAGCTGCCTATCAACACCTACCCCTTGCCCTTCAAGCCAAGAACCTCAGGGGCCCTTTCATTCTCTCACTTCCCTTCTAGCTCTCAAAGGGAGTTGTCACCAGAAGGACCT
The DNA here is from genome assembly GCF_964656455.1 of Halichoerus grypus. Taxonomy (NCBI): domain Eukaryota; kingdom Metazoa; phylum Chordata; class Mammalia; order Carnivora; family Phocidae; genus Halichoerus; species Halichoerus grypus. The sequence goes on along the minus strand of NC_135721.1, from coordinate 109,339,483 downwards.
TCCCAACTCTGGTTTGCTGATACCTGTCACTCTGTCTAAACCAGGCCTCCTCGTCTCTCTCCTGGCCTATTGATTCCCATGCAAATCAATTCCCAGGATATGCAGATCTGCCCATGTCACTGTCTTTTTCTAAAGTGACCCACTTGATCTTTACTTTCCGGTCATTTCCAGAGCAACACCACAATGTTTCACCCTCAGTGCCTGTGTTCTTGATGTTTTCTTTACTAGGAAAGCAAAACTTATCTAGGAACACTCAAGAGTCACTTTTTAATGAAGTCTTCCTTCCTTTCTCCACCTTGTTGACAGACTTTCTTTTGGAATCCTCCTGGGTCCTGTACCCAAGTCCCTGTGAGCCCCAGGCATACTTAGGATTCATACCCATTTGTTGGTATTTTACTCCCCCGCCAGAATGTGAGCCCTTCAACAATGGGAACAATGTCTCCTCAAGACCTAGCAGGTGATTGGCAAAACAATTAGGAAGCAATGGTTGTTGGGAGAGGTGATATTCCCTGGGAGGCCAGGGAGGTTCCACAGGGGTGAGAAGAGCTGAACTCTCTTTTCTTTCTCCTCCCTTCTTGTGGCTTCCTTTACCCTCAACGTGTTAGGAAACCTGTTTTATTTGTTTGTTTAAAAAGCTTGGCTAGAAATTCTCTAGTCCAAGCTGGTTGTAGGGTAGAGGGTGGAGTGGCTTTAGCTTCATGTCCTTTGTCCTTATGGACAAACTCAGGAGAGAGAGAGAGAGAGAGAGAGAGTAGATTGTTCCTTGTTCCTCTTGGGAGAGAAGTCAGATTTTTTGGTCTCCTGGTGTCTCCAGCTAGAGTTCACAAGCTGATCCATGATCCTATCTGTCTAGTGATACAGAAGGTTCTACTTCCCTCTTAGTATACCCAACCGCCCCCACCTAGGCAAAATGCATGTGCGGGTGGAGTGTGGGTACATTTAGAGAGATCTGGGCAGTTTAGGTGAGCACCCCCCAAACAGCAGACGTCCAGGACTTGAAGTAGTGGCTTTCTCAGCTAACATGGGCTCTTGTTCCTTGTGATGGAGGAGTGGGAAAGCCTTCACTGTTTAGGGCCTCAGAGGATCTCTCTCTCTCTATTTCCTCTCCGCTCAGACCTCTCTCATCCTCTTCCTACATTATACTTCTTTTAAAGCATTTGCCTCACTCTAACCCATTACTCAGAAAACCACCCTTACCTGCATGGCAGAAGTCTTTCAAGACCCCTCTACCCTCTGGAAAATAAATGACATCTAATTTTAAATCAAATGGTAGTGACCAATTTTGGAACAGCAACTTTCTGGATGGTAACTGTAGTGGGAGCAAGGGCTGCTTTTAGTCATCTTGGATCTGGTGCTCAATAAGAGTTTGTTGAATGACTGTATGGCCAATGAAGGCAAAATCAGTGTTTCTAAGAGAAGCTAGAAATCAAAGGTTGTCCTCAGCCCAACCCCTCTGCCCATCCTCTCCTCCTGGTGAGAACTATCCATCTGTTAAGTGGTGGGCACTATCCCAGAAAAACATTCCTCATATTGGCCAAAGATTTGGCTGCTTAGTTATCTAGACCTCTGGATGACCCTTTCAAGGGTCGACCAGTCAATGCTTTGACCCTTTGGACTGGGTCAGCAGAGGAATCTCACTATTTCTGTGAGAACCTGAGGTGTGTTCCTGTGTTCTCTGAACCCCTTCATTTGAGAATTCCAGTCTTCTCCTGGGCCTCCTCCTCCAAGAACCCTCCCAATAGCCCATGTGGACCTCTAGATGGGGTGTGACCCTGCCCATAGAGGCCTGAATTGCTCCTTGGTGCAGTATGTGTGTATACAATTGTGAAACAGTGCAAATGTGGGAGGAAGTGTAGGTTCCTATGTGCATGGTGGCTTTGGGTAAGACTGTGTCCACCCTCAGAAACAGAAGGCAGGGATTCTGCCCTCAGCCACCAGCAATCCATACTGCCTTTCTGGCACCCACAGGCCCAATCACCCAAACAGAACTCAGAGCCCTGAAAATATAAATGTGCTCAGGAGCCCATGTGAGAGTTAGCTGAGGCCAGCTGCAGATGGAGAGAATGGGAGCACAACTTCCCAGGGGTGGTGCGGCCTGCTCAGACTAACCATCACATTGGAGTCCACCTGTCTTAGTGTGGATTCTCCCAAAAAGAGGCCCAAGACAAGGGCTGGAATGCAGGTAATAGTGGAAACAGGAGTGAAGAAATGGGAAAGCAAGATAGAGAAGGGAGAAAAGCTAATCCAAAGGGGTGTTGATGAGCCAGTTACTGCCATGGGCACCTCAGAGAAACCTGGTGGAACAGTCTCAACACTGTCCTCCCAAATGATGAGGAGGCTGGGGTATCTACCTTATGATTTCCATCTCCCTGTTGCTTCTAAATGACCATCAGGGAACTTTCAAGTTATGGCTGTGCAGCAAGGCAAGCTACCTAGCTCAGGTCCTCCTCCCTCTACCACTACAACCACCATTAGAAACCCCCCACCCTCCCCACCACAATTCCTGCCCCTCTTGAGTTCTCTCACCCAATTGTGTCATTACCTTTTCTCTTTGTTCTTAGGTCTGAGCTTGTAAGAGGAAGTGAAGTGGGGTGATATCTTTGCCCGCAAACCGTTCTAAGAAAAAGGAACTATAGTGGTTCTTCCCCCATTTGAATCTATCCAATCTACCCAAATAGCTCTCCGCCATCATCACCTCGTCCCAAAGCAAGGCACAGGAAAGAGAGAGAGAGAGAGCAAGAAAGCAGGCAGGCTTTCTGGAATGACTTCTGGCATCCCAGAGTCATAGAAGCAGAGCTAGAAGAATGAACCCTCTCCTTAGAAAGATGAGCCCCCTGTTTTGTTTCTCCTTTTGCTTCTCCTGCTATTGCAGCACCTCCTCTAAGCAGGCTTCCGTGGTTTGTCTTGGCTTTCCGCCCTTCTAACCCACATGATTGTAATCGGGACTCAGTCCTTCATGCCCTCTGAAGGCTCTGAGGCAGGCAAAGACCATGACTGGGGGAAGAGCCTTGAACTCTGTAGTGGAGTGTGTCCTCCACCCTGAGACACGGCTTCCGTCACAGGCCTCTGGCTCCCTTACCTAGAGTTCTCACTCGCCTGTCTGTCATCCAAAGGAGCATACCGGGAGAACAATGCTGGGAGGCAATGTGTTTCTAATACCACCAGAGGCTTCTTTCTTCCCTCCCCCTCCCCAGTTAAAATGGTGAAACGAACCCACACATCTACTTTTGCTCCTTCCTGAAAGCCACTAAAACTATTCTAAAGGGATTGTTTTTTATTCTTTATTTATTTTTAAAGATTTTATTTATCTTTTTGACAGAGAGAGACACAGCAAGAGAGGGAGCACAAGCAGGGGGAGTGGGAGAGGGAGAAGCAGGCCCCCCACGGAGCAGGGAGCCTGATGCAGGGCTCGATCCCAGGACCCTGGGATCATGACCCGAGCTGAAGGCAGAAGCTTAATGACTGAGCCACCCAGGCGCCCCAAGGGATTGTTTTTTTTAAAAAGACACAAATTCACAAGGACAGAGAGGATAGAAAGGGAGACAATGGCAAAAAGAATTTTGTAAGCTGGAAAACGGATGAGTGGCGATTGACTTAGCAGACAAGAAAGCGAAAAACCCAGGAAAAGCTAAGAACAGCCTTATTTTCATGGCAAAATCCTAAAAACAAAACAAAACAAAAACTCCAAAAAACAAACAAATAAAAGGAATTGGCAGTCCTAGATAACCTCTGGAACTGAGCAAGCCACAATCAGGACAACTGGGTGAAACGTGATTGGGAAGCAATTAAAGTCTCCCTTCTATCACCCTCCATGCTGCAGAGCCCCATCTCCCAACAGGCACATGGCTGGAGATGTAGCTTCTAGAAGAGGGTAAAACAGAAGGTCTCTCGATTGAGTGTACCAGGGATGGCTGTGAGCAAAGGTTTCATGTGAAGAACAGGGGCATTAAGTGAATATTTACTCACTGCACATAGATCCTCAGCTTTCTTCTCTGCTCACTTACCAAATCCCTGACAGCCATACTCCACCCCTCGTCTCTGGAATTCTGACCAGCCCCAAAGGAAAGAACTAAGGATCCTGACATTAGAAATCCCAATAAATGACAACCCGTGTCACCCTACAGTGAATCTCTTGAGTTGACAAGTCTGAATCCCACACTTTCAATAAGCTTTTCAGGCCTTTAGTCTTTTTTTTTTTTTAAGATTTTATTTATTTATTTGACAGAGAGAGAGACAGCGAGAGAGAGGGAACACAAGCAGGGGGAGTAGGAGGGGGAGAAGCAGGCTTCCCGCTGAGCAGCGAGCCCGATGCGATGCGGGGCTCCACCCCAGGACTCTGGGATCATGACCTGAGCGGAAGGCAGATGCTTAACGACTCAGCCACCCAGGTGCCCCCAGGCCTTTAGTCTTAATCAAGAACAGACAGCCAAAGATCATGCCTTAGGTTCCCTGGAAACAGATGCTGAAATGAAGACTCAGGTGCACATGATTTATTGAGGGTGGGCTCTCGGGAGAAGCCTTCCCCATGCCTCATGTCTCACCTCCTCCAGAAGTAGCCAGGGAAGGAGCTGAGCAAGGGTGTGGTCTTGGCTGGAGTCTAGCCTCAGTCTGATTCCACAGGGAACCCTGGAGTGTGAATTGCACCACAGGATTGATTTCACCTGGAAGCAAGAGGGCTGTTTTGTGCCCACACATTAATCAATCATTGATTATGGGCTACCAGAGTGGAGGCCGTAATCTCCCAGGCAAGGCAGCTCCTGACTGTGGTCAATTCTCTAGAGAAAGGGGCAGCTCTGATCCATTAATAACCAACACTTGCAGCAGCTGGGGTATGGGTAAGATCCCAATAACTTCTGCTACAGGTTACCAGATATCTGAGGAAAACTGCTAACAGCAAGAGAAGGAAGAAATAATAACAAAAACAAATAAACAAGCAAACTAATAACCAAAATAAACATAAAAATAAGCCACTTGGAAGAAACCTGAACTTATTCTCAAGGATAAGAGATGATATTGCACCCATGAAACAAGAATAAGATGCTATTTTAGAAGACAGGGAACAAAAATAAGCTTTTAAAACAAACAAACAAACAAACATATAGCAGAAATGAAAAACTCAGTATTTCCCAGAAATAGATCCAAAAGACAAAACAATGAAAAATAGGAAAGAAAAGAGGACTGCAGGAGGAATAGTCCAGAAGCTGTAACATCTGAATAACAGTCATTCCAGAAAGAGAGGGGAGGAAATCATCAATGAGATAATTCAAGAAAAATTTCGCAAACTGTAAAAACAAATTTCCAGGTTGAAAGGGCCCATCATGTGCGTAGGTCAATGGGTAAAAGTGGCCCAACCAGTACACATACTTGTGAAATTTCAGAACCCTGGGGACAAAGGAGATTCCACAAGCTTGAATAAAGAAAAAAGAGTCATATACCAAGTCTCAAGAATCAGAATGGCTTCAGACTTCTCTTCACTGGAACTGTTCCAGGAACACTGAAAAGTAGAATAAAAAAGAGTAATATCCTTATAATTCTAAAGGAAATCTGTTTCCAATCTATAATTCTATAACCAGCCAACCCATCAATCAAAAACTAAGTAGAATAAAGACTTTCAGATATGCACAATCTCATGCATCCTTTACTTGGAAGTAACTAAAGGATGTGTTCTACCAAAATGAGGGAGTAAACCAAAGAGAATGACACAATACAGGAAGAAGGAGATCCAACACAGTGGAGGAGGTATGGGAATCCCTGTAAGGCTGAATATAGTGTGAACCTAGGAGGATTGGAGCTGAGAGACTCAAGACACAGATATGTTAAGGATCGTCATTACCAAGATGACCACTGACATTGTACCAATTTATAACCAGTTTTTCTTCGAGGTACAAACTTTTGAGGTAAATTGGCTAGATTACAGAGACCCCACTTATTGATGGAAAAAGCTCTCATCTAATACTGTTGAGACTTGGTATTCAGCTCTGGTTTTGTCTTGAAGTAGCTGTGCTGGGAAAGTCTCTTTCCCTTCCTGGACTTCTAGATCATCCTCTGTCAATGTCAAGAATGGGCATGTGTCTTGAATGGACAAGAATGCCATGTGTCTTTAAGGCTATCTGTGCCTCTGTGAAATGTATTCTTCATGATATACAGTTCTGTGAGTTTTGAAAAATGCATAGTTATGTAACCACCTCTGCAGTCATCACCCTTAAAAAAATGTTCTCATGCTAACTCCTTTGTAGTCAACCCATCTTTCCTCCCCTTAACTCCTGGAAACCACCAATCTATTCTCCATCCTTACCTTTCCTATAATATGGACATGGAATCATACAGTATAAAGCCTTTTGAGTCTGTTTTTTTCATTGAACACAATGCATTTCATTTGACACACTAGCCAGCAATTACCACTAATGTTGTTTCCAGTTCTCCCCCAAAGCAGCTTCTGAGGCAAGAATTCAAATGCAAATAGTTGATGTGGGAGGTGATCCCAGGAAGTGCTAGTTAAGGGAATGAAGAAGTGAGACAGGGAAGAGAAGGAAGCCAATATAGGGTGTGTTTTTTTCAAGTAGGATATCACTGTGGGCAAAAAGCTCCACCCTTTGGGGACTCTGGGGTCCACTGCAGAACCCCTACCTCAGAGCTGTCCAGCCTAATGGTTGAAGAAGCTGGGATATTTATCCACCAACTTCCTGTTCACCATTGGTTGAGGGTTGCCTCTGGGGGCCTTAAGTCTCTAGCACTCCTGGCTTGCCTGGTATGTGGACCAAACATGTTCCTGCCACCAGGAAAAAAAAAAAAGCCCTCAGGCAGAAAGTTACAGGTATTCACAGTAAGCAGCTTTTGGTGTGCAGTGGTGAGTGCCAAGAGAGACGTGTGAGGCATTGACAGGTTTGGCTACACCCTGCCCCTCCAAGTGAGAGGATGAAACCCTCGTACACCACAAAACAGCTGCAGAGAGGAGCCTTGAGGGAGTCTGTGGTTAGGGCCTGAGAAGACAGCCAGGACAATGAACCCGGGGTCCCACTGGAAGAATTCTAAGGACGGGGACTTTTTACCTTGAGAGTAGGAGGGGACCTCTGAGAGAGGTAAGACTACCCTACCTGAGGACTGATGGGGGCCACTCCAAAACAAGTCTACATCCCCACTGCTGAATCCCACCCTTGTACCACCTTCCCCTTCCTCAATTAGAATCAATCCCCTGATGTGAACAGTAGAGCTTTTTCTCTACATAGTTGGTAAAACAGGCTTGTATTACTTACTTAGAACCCTCGGTTCTCTTAGCATATTATTGGTTTAATGGATGGGCCTCTCAGCAGAAAAATGCAGATGTGCAAGAAATACCTTTCAATTTTCACAACCTAAACTGAACTCAGTTTCTTTCTTTCTTTTTTTTTTTTTTTTAAGATTTTTATTTATTTGCCAGAGAGGGAGAGAGAGCACAAGCAGGGGGAGCAGCAGAGAGAGGGAGAAGCAGGCTCCTGCTGAGCAGAGAGCCCGATGAGGGACTTGATCCCAGGACCCTGGGATCGTGACCTGAGCCGAAGGCAGATGCTTCACTGACTGAGCCACCCAGGCGTCCCCTGAACTCAGTTTCTACTGTGAGCTTCATTCTGTGTTGGTGTCACCTTAATCTCAGTCAGTTGTTGCCTGTTTCCAGGGGACTTTCAGGAATCCAGAGCTTTGGCAGGTGGCATCTGGTCTGCATCATCACTGTCCACATCAGCATCACACGAGATGCGCTCTTTTGACTTTGTCTTTGGTGGTCAGTTCAAGCAAGTCCTTGCTGGCCCCACCTTCATCCTTGACTGCTTGATTCCTTGGGGGCTGCTGTCTCTCAGCCAATTCCTGTGCCCTTCGTGATCTGTGGGGTATTCTAAAGTTCTGTGATGGGTCAAGGGGACTTGGTGGATTATCCAGGACTCTCCAGATTTTCTAGGCTATTCACAGATGTACACAACTCATTCTGTTATTTCTACACTTTCCTGACTCTTGGGAGCCCTGGCTATATCTAATGTAATGCATGCACACAGTCATCTCTTTGGGGAGGTCTTACTGATGCCCTGAGCTCTACCCCAGGTTCTCTTTGCATTTGGATTTTCCAAACCGATATGGGTTTCATTGAGGAAAAAAAGGCAAGATGTAGAGCTTCCTTTCTCAGATATCCACCATCATGTAATTCTCCTTACCATCCAGTTTGGGGATTTATTCTAATGTAGGTGTGGATATGTACTTTCTTTCAAATCAAATGCATTTTCTCAAACATGTTATACAGTTAGCATATACATTCCTCTAGGTTTCTAGTGGGCCGTCTTTTAAATTAACTTTTTATTTTTAGACAATTGTAGATTCACATGAAATTGTGAGTAATAATACAGAAATATCCTTGTACCCCTCATTCAGTCTCCTCCAATGGTAACATCTTATATAACTATAGCACAATAGCAGAGCCAGGAAATTGACATTGATACAATATACCAATCTTACTCAGTTTTCTCCAGTTCTGCAGACAGGTGTGTGTATCTATTTCATTTTATGAAACTTATCACAAATGTAGATCCATGTAATCACCACCATAGTTGAGATACAGAACAGTTTAACCACCACAAGTATCCCTTGTGCTGCCCTTTTAAATCACACCCATTATTCTTGCCACCCCACTCCACCCCATGCTGTCCCTAAATCCTGGCAATTACTAATAAATTCTCCATCTACATAATTTTGTTATCTCAAGAATGTTTTATAAATGAAATTATACAGTGTGTAGGCTTTGGGGATTGGTTTTATTTACACATCATAATTCCCTGGAGATTCATCCAAATTGTATCAGTAGTTCATTCCTTTTTATTGCTGAGCAGTATTCCACAGTTTATTTAACCATTCACCCATTGAAAGATATCTTGATCGTTTCTAATTTGGGCTATTACAAATAGTCAAGACAATACAATAGTGATGAACATTCATGTATAGGTTTTTGTATGAACATAATTTCTCTGGGATAAATGCCCAGGAGTGCCATTGCTGAGTCATATGGAACTGTGTGTTTAATTTTATAAGAAACTACCACATTGTTTTCTAGAGTGGCTGTACCATTTGATAGTCCCACCAGCAATGTGTAAGTGATCTAAATCCTCTGCATTCTCACCAGCATTTTCTGGGTCACAACTTTTTATTCTAGCTATTCTGGTAGGTGTATAATAATATTTCATTGTGACTAATGAGATGTTGAACACATTTCCCCAGTGGCTAATGATGTCAAACGTTTTTTTTTTTCATGTGCTTATTAACCATCTGTAGAACATCTTTGGTAAAATGCTTGGCCAATCTTTTGCTCATTTTCTAAAATTCATGTTTCTGAATTTTTTTTTCATTTCCCCAGTGGCTAATGATGTTGAACACATTTTCCCAGTGGCTAATGATGTAAAACATTTTTTTTTTTCATGTGCTTATTAACCATCTGTAGAACCTCTTTGGTAAAATGCTTGGTCAATCTTTTGCTCATTTTCTAACTGGGATTTGTGGGGTTTTTTTATTATTATTATGTTATGTTAATCACCATACATTACATCATTAGTTTTTGATATTTTGTGGGGTTTTTGTTTGGTTTTTTACTGTTGACTTTTCAGAGTTCTTTATATATTCTAAGTACTAGTCTTTTATTGGATATGTGATTTTAAAATATTTTCTCCCAGTCTGTGGCTTTTATTTTCATCCTCTTAAAGGTCCTTCACAGAGCAAAAGTTTTTAATTCTGATGAAGTCCCGTTTATCAAATATTCCTTTTTTGGATTGTGCTTTTCATGTTGTTATGAACTCTTCTAAAAATTTTTTTAAATTTTTTAAAAAAAGATTGTATTTATTTATTTGAGAGAGAGAAAGAGAGTGCTTGAGAAGGGGGGAGGGGCAGAGGGAGAAACAGACTCCCTGCTGAGCAGGGAGCCTGATGCAGGACTGGATTCCAGGACCCTGGGATCATGACCTGAACTGAAGACAGATGCTTAACCACCTGAGCCACCCAGGCGCCCCAGTTTATGAACTCTTTACCTGGCCTTAGATCCTAAAGATTTTCTCCTGAGTTTTTTTCTAAAATTTTACATTTTACATTTAAGTCCTTGATTCATTTTGAGTTAGTTTTTGTATAAGTTGTGACATTTACATTGAAGGGTTTTGTTGTTGTTATTGTTTGCCTTGGATGTCGAATTGTTCCAGCACCATTTGTTGAAAAGACTATCCTTCCTCTGTTAAATTGCTCTTGTACCGTCGTAAAAAATCAGCTGGGTGTATTTGTGTGGATCTATTTATGGGTTCTCTATTCTGTTCCATTGATTTATATGTCTATCCTTATGCCAATACCACAAGATCTTGATTACTGTAGCTATATAATAACTCTCTAAATTGGGTAGACTGATTCCTCTTTATTTTTCTTCCTTTACGTACTTGTTTTTATCAATTCTAAGGCCTATGCCTTTACATATAAATTTTATTTTATATTTGCCTAGGTTCACTGAGATATAATTGACCTATAACATTGTGTAAGTTAAGGTATAAACATAGTGATTTCACATATGTATGTATTGCAAAATGATTACCACAGGAAGATTAGTTAACACATCTGTAACCTCACATAGTTATAATACTTTCTGTAAAGATTTTTAAAATTTATTTTAGAGAGAGAGAGTGCATGCAGGGGCAGGGGCTGGGCGGGGGGTGGGGGTTGGCAGGGAGAGGGATAGGGAGAGAGAATCTTGAGCAGATTCCGTGCTGATCTCAAGCCTGACACAGGGCTCAATCTCACGACCCTGAGGTCATGACCTGAGCAGAAACCAAGAGTTGGGAGCTTGACTGACTGAGCCACTCAGGTACCCCTATAATATTTTGTATGTGGAGTGAGAACTTTTAAAATCCACTGCCTTCGGAGCTTCTGAATATACAATACAGTGTTGTTAACTATAGTCACCATGCTGTACATTAGGTCCCCAGAATTTACTCATCCCATAACTCTCACTTTCTCCTCCTTCTCCTCCTCACCCTCTCCTTCTTTTTCTTTTTCCAGTCTTTGTCTGGTTTTGGTATCAGAATAACATTGGCCTCATAAAACAAGTTGGAAAATGTTCCCACTTCTGTTTTCTGGAAGAGATTGTATAAATTGGTGTTAATTCTTCTTTAAATGTTTGTTAGAATTCCCGTATGGACCTGGAGATTTCTTTTGCAGGAATTTTTAGATTATAGATTCAATTTATTTAATGGTAATAGGATTACTCAGACTATCTACTTCATCTTGGTTGAAATTTGGTAGTTAGGTAGGTTGAAATTGGTCTATTTCTTTTAAATTGTTGAATTCGTGAGCATAAATCTTTTACTAGCATTCCCCTCATCCTCTTAATGGATTTAGGAATGAAGTGATATCCTGTTTTGTTCCTGATATTGGTTTTACTTGTCTTCTCTCTTTTTATCTTCATCAGTTTTGCTTAAGTTTATAAACTTTATTAAATTTTTCAAAGAACTAGCTTCTTGTTTCAATAATTTTCTCTATTGTTTTCTTGTTTTCAGTTTCATCGATTTTTGCTCTTTTCTATTTCATTTATTCAGCCTGATTTCAGTTTATTGCGCTATCCTTTTTTTCTAATTTCTCAAGGTAGGTGCTTAGATGATTGATTTGAAGCTTTTTCTCTTTTCTAATATAAGCCTTTAGTGCTTTAAACGTCCCATTCAGCACTGCTTTAGTTGCATCCCACAAATTTTGATACATTGTATTTTCATTTTAATTTAGTTCCACTTTTAAAACAATGTCTCTTGAGACTCTTTGACCCATGAATTATTTAGATGTGTGTTTAGCTTCTAAATTTTGGAGGTTTTCATGTTGTCATTCCATTATTGGTTTTTTTAAACTTTGATCCCATTATGGTCAGAGATCCTACTTTGTACGTATGTTTTCAATTATTTTAAATTAGTTGAGGTTTGTTTTATGGTCCGGATATGGTTTATCTTGGTGAATATCCTATGAATTCTTGAAAAGATGTGTGTTCTGCTATTGCTGGGTGCGGGATTCCTAAGATGCCAGTGATATCCTGCTAGTTAGTAGTGTTGAGTTTTTCTCTATCTTTAGTGATTTTCTAATAGTTTTATCACTTGCTGAGAATGGATTGAAGTCTCCCCTTGGCATTGTGGATTTGTCTATTTCTTCCTGCAAAACTATCAGTTTTTGCATTGTATATTTTGAGGCTCTTTTTAGCATGTACACATTTAGGATCCTTGTGCTTTCCTAGTGGATAGATCTTTTTATTTTTATGTAATGTTGTTCTTTGTCTCTAGCAGGAAAAAGTATTATCCCTATTTACAGATGAGAAAACTGAGGTGCAGAAGAATTTAAAACTAGGTCTAAAAATGCAGGAAATAAAAAATCCCCACAAGGCAAACTCTATAGTAATAACAGTTGCAGGCAAGATCCACTGATGGTTGTGAAAATTAGTAGGTGAAAATTTGATAAGAAACAAAATCTTGAAGTATTTCCTCAGCATACCTATTAATTATAAAGGGAAAAGGTTGAAGTGGAGAAACCCTGCAGACACCACTATAACCAGGGGATCAAGGTTAAGATCTCTAGTAATAGCCATATTGACATTACATACCCTTGACATGATGAGCTAGGAAGGGCACACAGTATTGCTTCTTGCTTCAATCTAATTGTGACAAACCCAAAGTGAAAGACAGTCTACAGCATCCCACGCAGGTGCCTGGATTAGAAACCAGAGCTCCTACTCTTTCCACTTTAGTCAAGAGAGATGTGGAAACCAAGGATATGGGCGTGCCTCCTTTCTGAGGGTGGATGCGCTGCTGGCTGGATGGTTACCCACCTCACTGCTTGGGACTCAGTAGTTTAGTGTGTTCTGTGGCTAAAATCCACATCTCTTTGCTGGAGCACTTTCTTCAAAGCATGAACATGGTTCCGTGTGTGCCACCCAGAGATTAAAACACTCCCCCACCACCCCGTATAGCCCTCAACCAGCGACTGATGGGAGCAAATGCATAAACACTTTAGCTCCCTTTCCCTTCTGGGGTTGGGGGGAGGTAACACTGGGGCATGTTCTCCATTGGCTCCCAGAATTCCTCCATGGCATTGAACTCTAGTTGTCTGTACTGGTAACTTGTTGATAAGGTACCTTTACTGGCTGCCTTCCCCTCCCTATCTCACTTCCCCACTCCCCTACCAATGTTTCCTAGCATCACCTCTCAAACTACTTGCATCCGATTCTTGCTTCTGGAGGAACCTAAATGAAGGCATCTGCTGATGGATGCCATTATACCTCAGTCACATACAGACGGTAGCCAGCGAAGGCATCATGCAGGGACAGCACCGAGCAAGGCTACTGTGAACAGCTACTCAGGCAGTGCACTATACAACTACCCCGAGTTGTACAAATTGGTGCCTGTTTTAGTTTCCTATTGCTGTGTAACAAAGTAGTTTAAAATGATGCAAATTTGTTATCTTGCAGTGCGGGAGGTCGGAAGACCAAAATGGGTTTCGCTGAACTAAGATCAAGATTTGGGCAGCTCTGTGTTCCCTCTGGAGATTCCATCTAGGAACGGATCTGTTTCCTTGCCTTTTTCAACTTCTTGAGGCTTCCTGCATTCTTGACTTGTGGCCCCGTCCTCCGTCTTCAAAGTCGGCAGTGTAATAGCTTAAACTTTCTTTTTCTTTCTCTCCTCTGTTTCTTCTTTTTTTTTAAAAGATTTTATTTATTTATTTATTTGAGAGAGAGAATGAGAGAGAGAGAGAGCATGAGAGGGAGGAGGGTCAGAAGGAAAGGCGGACTCCCTGCCGAACAGGGAGCCCGATGTGGCACTCGATCCTGGGACTCCAGGATCATGACCTGAGCCGAAGGCAGTCGCTTAACCAACTGAGCCACCCAGGCGCCCCTCTTTTTTCTTTTTAAAAGATTATTTATTTTGAGGGAGAGAGAGCGAGCAAGCATGGGTGTGGGGGCAGAGAGGGAGAGGGAGGGTGAGAATCTCAAGCAGACTCTGTGCTGAGGGTGGAGCCTGATGCGGGCTGGATCTCATGACCCTGAGATCGTGACCTGTCGGATGCTCAACCGACTGAGCCACCCAGGCACCCCTCTCCTCTCTTTCTATAATCATATCTCTGACTCTCCTGTCTCCCTCTTTCCTTTATAAGGACCCTTGTGATTACACTGGACCAAGCTGGATAATCCAGGATAATCTCCCCATCTCAAGATCCTTAATTTAATCACACCACAAAGACTCTTAGGCCATAGAAGGTAACACATTCACAGGTTCTGAGGATTAGGACAAGAATATCTTTGAGGGCCATTATTCTGCTTACCATAGCATCCATGGTCAAGGGTCTAGAATAAAGGGGCTGTGAGTTGGCAATACCTCCCCAGAGGAAGTCAGCACTCTGAGGGAGGGGAAGGTGGCAAAGGAGGCTATTACATAAAATGAAGAGATACAAAGAAGATATTTCAGTGGCTTTATATACAGTATATACTTACAGCGTGTGTGCACATGGGGCCTGGAAGGAATAAGAGGAATGGTAAGGACGAGACAGGTAGGGTGGGTCTACTTCTGAGGAAGTGGCCTTGTCTTAGGCGGGGCTGCAGAGAGCCAGGGTGAGGGTGGAGCCCGTGGATTTTACAGAGAGAAGTTTTAAAGGCTGCCAAGAATGTGCACATGAGTGAAAAGAGAGGAAGGGAGTGTGGTCTGGAGCGCCAGGCTGAGCAGAGGGTGGGCGGAACCTTCTCATTGCAGAGAGCAAGGAAGCAGGGCTCTGGGACCAGGGAGGGGAAAAAGAAAGAGAAACTAGAGTTGTTATGGGAAATAAGACTGTGGTTTCGTATTTGGAGGTGCCTGTGTGTGACGAGTGTAAGTGTAGAATTTGGTGACTGGTTGGGGGAGAATGATAGATTTGCAACTTCTATAAAGCATTTTGTCCCCTATTAAAAGTCCTCTGTGCATATCAAATGAAATTCATCTGTGAATTCATGTAATAAACACTGAACCGCTGCCAGGCACCCGGCAATGGGGCATCCAGGGAATCAGGGTGAAAGAAAGAGAGAGACAAGGGTATGGAGGAGGGACTGGGGAGCAGGTGAGAGAGGCCAAATAGGGGATGAGGTGCGGTTTTCAGGATCCTTGTCACCTGTGGAGGGAGGCTTGTCCGGCTCCCACCCTCCATCCCTCCTGATGTGGGAAGCAGCTTTGAGGCATATGTCCCCCACTTTCTTCTTCCTTGGAGCCTTTCCCTTTTTTCTTCCTCCTCTTCTTCTCTTCTTGTCTTCCTTTGTCCTAGAGCTTGGGAGGGACAGTGGCCGTGGCTTCCTTCTCTTGCTTTCATTTTTAATTCCTACACTTTGGACCCAATTCAAAAAACAAAAAATGAATAGAGGCTTACTTTGGGCCTGGAATATACAAGATGGGAGACTCCCATGGCCAAGGGCAATGCTCCAGCGAGGAGGCATCTGGGAGTCATTAGCAGCAACATGCACGGCAGCTGGGCCAGGGGTGTACCAGCCAGCAAAGGGGATTTGTGTGAGGCACCAACAGCATCCAGAAAAATGAGGACGTGGAGTAGCAGATGATCTCACACCGTGCTCAAGGGAGTGCACATTGGTATAGCACTTTGGAGAGCCGTTTGGTAATGTAGAGAAGACTCACATGCCCTGTGACCCAGCAATTCCACTCTCAGCCATATACCCTAGAGAAATGTTTGCATATGTAGGAGAAAATGAATACAAGAATGTTTGTTGCTGCATAGTCTGAAATAGAAAAATTGGAAATAAATAAAATGTTCATCTCATATGAAATTGGATACATTCACACAATGGAATGCAGCAGGTAAAATGAACAAGAGTTACAAGTATCATCTGAGTGAACAAAGCATGCTACATAACGATTTGCATAACGTTGCAATTTATAGTTCAAAAACATGCAAAATAATATAGGGTAATATTTGTGTGTGTGTATCTGTGTAAATGTTCTCAGGAATCCTAATACTCAATGTGAGAGTCAATATAGAGTAGCAGGACTTTGCAGCCTGATCGCTTAGATTTGCATTCTAGTTCCATCTCTTACTAGTTATGTAACTCGGAAAGGTTAATTAATCTCTGCGGGCTTTACTTTCCTTATACGTAAGATGGGAAATGACAACTATGTTAGTCTGCAATTGCCACACTGATGTTGTATAACAAACAACCCCAAACAAAGCTCAGTGGCTTACGACCATAAGCATTTGTTTTTTATTCATGTCTATGAGTTGTCTGTGGTTCTTTTTTTTTTTTTTAAAGATTTTATTTATTTATTTGACAGAGAGAGACAGCTAGAAAGGGAACATAAGCAGGGGGAGTGGGAGAGGGAGAAGCAGGCTTCCCGCTGAGCAGGAAGCCCGATGCGGGGCTCGATCCTGGGACCCTGGGATCATGACCTGAGCTGAAGGCAGACGCTTAACGACTGAGCCACCCAGGCACCCTGAGTTTTCTGTGGTTCTGCTGGGCTTGTCTCCAGACTATGGGTTGGGTTAAGATCTGTTCCACGTGTCTATATCAGCAACTATCCAGGGTGTGTTCTCTTCACGGCAAAGGTCACAAGTGTAAGAGAGGGAAGCGGAAACACATGATGCCTTCCTAAATCTTTGGCTCAGAACAGCATGTTGCTTCCATCCACATTCCATTGGCCAAAGCAAGACACCAGGATGAAATTAGTGGAGTAGAGGAAGCATGCCCCACTCACAGAGAACCAGAGCAAGGACAGGGGGACAAGTAACTATGACCAAATAATAGCACAATAGTGCCTACTTCCTGGGGGTTGTTTGGAAAGTTAAACAAGTTAATGTATGTACAGGGCTTAGGGCAGGGCCTGGCGTATAGTAGGTGCTATATTCTTATTAATCAGGAGAATGATGAACTCTGGGAGAAAAGGGTCTTTAACTCTGTTGAATTCCACCCCCCCCTTTTTTTGAGATCATAAACAAAAAGAGAATGAGGAAAAATATTTGTTTTCAGGAGATGGCTTTTGAGCTGGGTGGGAATCGACTAGTCCCAGAGGGCAGACATTCCCACTGATGGGCATGTGACATCTGGGGAGGCGATGAAGTTGTAGTGAGAGGAAGGGGGTGGGGGGAGGAGAGCTGCCTGGGAACACTGGGGTCTGGACAAAAGGAGGAGGAAGGGGAGGATGGGAGACTTGGTTATAGACTCCGAGAAGCAGGGGCTGTGTGGTCTTGCTCATCTCAGAGTCCCGGCATCGTGCCTGGCACGTGCTAAACACTCCAAGGTGCATGGAGAGGGAAGGAAGAAGCCGTGAAGGAGACAGAGGTCAGAGAGAATCTGAGAAAAATGAGGAGCCCTGTCCCTGAACTCTGGAGGAGGAGATGATTGAGGGGGATGGGCGGCTCACATTGGCCACTGTCCGGCCCTGGACCTGGCCTTGCTGCCTGGGTCTGGTGTTCCTGGACAGAGAAGACAGAATTCTGTTTCATTTGGTAGGCTTTGTCTCAGCCCTAGCTTCTGAGCAGCAGGAGCTGAAAGGCCCCATTCACTTCTGTCTGTCTGTCCACCTCTTTATTCTGCCACCCCCTTCTCTCCCTTTTCCCTTCTGCTTCCCTCAACCACCCCCAGCATGTCTTCTCTTCAGCCTCCTGCCCCCTTGTGGGCCCCACGGCAAAGAGGTCCAGACTGGAAGGAGGCCTGGGGCAGTTGAGGCTCTCTGGGACTGGGAGCAGAGCGGAAGGTGGAATGGAGCCCCTTTTTGTTGTTCCTTTTAGCCTGAAAAACTCCACTAAGCCTTCATAAAGGGCAGGCAGCCAAAGGCCTCAGGAGAAGGTAGTCTCATTTCCTTATAAATGATGTGGTTATGAGGGCGGGAGTTTCACATGTGGCTTTTTGCATAATCAAGTTATCAGGTAGTTAGCCCATTAGAGGGCTCATAAAGTCTCCAGCCGCTCTGACTCATGGCACGAAACATCTATGAGATGAGCCAGCAGGGATGAAGCTCCGACGATGAGCCTGCCTAGATGGTGTCAGGTGGGGATACTCTCTGGGGCTCATGTCACAAAAACCCTAGGCTTCAGAATCAGTCTGAATTCAAGTTCTTAGCCTCACCTCTTGCCAGCTGTGTGACCTTGGGTGAGTAACTAACCCTCCCTGAGCCTTTATTTCCACATTAGGGCAATGGTGGTTTTGAGGTCGAAAATTGGCCTGGGCAAGTGCAGCTGGTTGCTCTGACAGCTCCCTAAGGAGGGCAGTACCCGGGTGTGGCCACCAATTTCTGGAATCTAATCCTCAGATTTCCCTCAGAAATTTAGAGGTTGGCACTTTGGCAACTAGACTCACTGTATCAGGGTCCTAGGGCCGCCATAACAAAGTGCCACAAATTGGGCAGCTTGAAACAACAGAAATTTATTGTCTCACAGTGCTGGAAGCTGGAAGTCCGAAATCAAGATGCCAGCAAGGTCATGCTCCAAGGCTCTAGGTGGTCCTCCTATTGGGGGGGGGGAGGGTCGCCATTGCTCCCTTGTCCAAGGTGCTAACTTTTCTGTGGAGGCCAGGGGCAGGGCACCATGATGCATTTGTCAGTCCTGATGATATATGGAAGGGTCGGGAGCCCTCACTGCAGGAAGAAAGGAAGGAACACTATAGAGCCTAAGTTAATTAAGGAGGATATTTGGACATCCTCACATTCCCTCTTGTCCCCTTGAGATGGCCTGAGTCCTCAGCATCCTGGTGAGAACACCAGCAGTGAGTGGGAGCAGTGTACTCTGGCAAATGCTGCCCCTTCTGGATCTCTTTCTCCCTCTTCTGGGGATTCACCCCTCTGCTCATGTCTCTACCACCTTAGGCTAGGGAAGGACAGGGTGCAGAGAATCTGGAGGCAGGGCTGGTGGGGACTGGTGGGAGGTGCCTCAGGACCAGAGTGCCTACCTGAAGGGGCTGCTTGGGGAGCTGGCTCAGTGGATGCCAGGCAAGTTGGGAGAGTGGGGCTCTGTCTTGATTCCCAAGAGTTAAGCCTCAGAACAAGTGGGGATTTGGAGTGGTCATAAGCTACCTACGAACATGGTTAGATGGTATATAGGGTCATGTCTTTGGGCAATGCTGTTGAGCCCTGAGCTGCCCACTTCCTATTCTCCTTTCTATGTGTAGTAGTCCAGGTTCTCCAGAGAAATAGACCAACTGAATATGCATAGAGAGAGGGAATGGAACAGGGGGAGTGGAAGGGGAAGGGATTGGTTCATGTGATTATGGAGGCTGATAAGGCCAAAATCTGAAGGGTGGGCCACTAGGCTGGAGACCCAGGGAAGAGATGATGTTACAGTGCCAGTCCAAAGGCCATCTGCTGGCAGAATTTCCTCTTGTTCAGGGAAGGTCAGACCTTTTCTCTATTCAGGCCTCCAACTGATTGGATGAGGCCCACCCACATTATGGAAGGCAATCTGCTTTACTCAAAGCCCACTGATTTGAATGTTCATATCATCTAAAAGCACCCTCACAGAAATATCCAGAATAATGTTTGGCCAAATATCTGGATGCCCCATGTTAAGCCAAGTTGACACATAAAATTAACCTCCTTACTAAAATAACTTCACCAAGCAATAGGAATGGTAGCTTTTAGTCACTGAGGACTTATCTTGTATCGGGGGCCTAGCGCTTACTTCCCAACACTTACTGTCAATTGAATCCTGCCCAGTGTTACAGCTAATGTTGATGACCCACTTGGATCTCCACCCCCCCCCCCCCCACCGCTCTGCCAATGACCCCTCCCGCAGCTGCTGCCAGGGGCGTGGCTAAAAGCTTACATCTAAGAATCTGAGACCCTCTCTGGAGGATGGCCTGTGGCTGATGGGATTGCTTTTTTCAAGAACTTTCTGGAAACTTACACCCTCCTCTCCCATTGCCACTGCCCCCATCCTCTAGGGATGGACAATGACTGATTGCCACAGGGGTATAAAAGCTGACCTGCTTACCTCAAGGGGAGACAGCGCTGGACCATTTACTCTCCAGAGCTCCCTATGGAATCAGGCAGAGGTTAGACACCAGTTGAGACCCCATTCTGGTTGAGTATCTTCTCCTTCTCCTACCTTGTCCTGCTTCCCGCCCTCCCTCCCTTTCTCTTGAGATCATTTCCTCGGTAAATCATGTGCCCAAGAATCCCCATCTCAGGTTCTGATTCTAGAGAGTGGGATCTAAGACACCTGTTAATGAGAAATTTACAGCCAGGTGTAGTTGACTTCAAAGTTGGTCCACTGAACCCCTGCATTGTCCATAGCTAGGGGTGGTAAGCTGGCAGGTGTGAATGCATCCTTGAGGGACCCTGGTCTCAGCTGAGAAGAGGAGAAGAGTCCTAGCCTTTAGGAAGGTCGTGGTAACTTTGTCACACTCCCTTCCTTGCTTTCTTGTCCCTTGCTGCTGTCTTATTCCACGAAGCACGGCACCAGCAACAAGCTGCCCAGTTAGGTACCTCCACAAGGGCAAGGAGGGGAAAGTTGAAGGCTAGGCTTGTGAGCGAAGAGACCATGGGTCCATGAGTCTCATGCCTAAGGCTTCTCAGAGCAGGGAGTCACAGCTTTCAAAAGCGGGAGACCAGATGTGCAGTAATAGGAATGTACTGGAAGTCCCGAGTTGCAACTTGGGAGAGGGTGTGAGCCAGACCCGGGTGGGCAGGCTGCCTGGTCAGCAGGCTCCGGGCCTAGGCTGTGGTCCGAGGCCCCGTTCACAGCCCCCTGCCTGTGGGAGTGCTGAGTCACCACCCTGGGAAGGTCTCGGCTGGATTTTTCCATAACTTAGAGGTTTGGAAGTGTTCCAGTCATGCCTGCTCTAGTTAGAATGTTGCCTTCAGATTTCCCAGGAGGCTTCCAGCCCTCTCTGAGAGTCAGCTGCTCAAGGATAGCATATAAGTGAGAACAAGCCGTCCCAGGTGGAGATGAGAGAGTCTGGACCCAAGAAGGTGGAGCCCAAGCCTGGCAGAGAAATTACTGAGGGTGGCTGTACAGTGGGGAAGGGCTCCTCACTGGCCCCCAAAGAGCCTTCTACTCCACCTGGCTGGAGAAGACAACAAAGGATGGGGCGCCCATTGTCTGAAGGCTTCTCTATCTCTCTCTCTTTTTTTTTTAGAGAGAGAGAGAGAGAGCATGCATGCTCACGGAGAGTGGGGGAGGGACAGACGGAGAGGGAGAGAAAGAATCCCAAGCAGACTCCTCACTGATCGCACAGCCCAATTCGGGGCTTGATCTCACCACCCTGAGATCATAACCTGAGGCGAAATCAAGAGTTGGACGCTTCACTGCTTAACTGACTGAGCCACCCAGACGCCCCTGGACGGAAGGGTTCTCTTAATGAAAAGAGACATTGTTGGTCTGTTCTCTTTGGTTAAAGACCTTTATTACTGTCTCCTCTATGAAAGAATATAGTGTGGGGGTTTTGGTGGTCAGGTAGATCTGAATTAAAAGCTCTGTTCTATCCTTATAAATTCTGTGATGCTGGGAGGGTCCCTTAATGTTGCAGAGCCTCAGTTTCCTCATCCAGTAAATGGGCGGCCATGGTCAGCAGACAGGCTTGCTGTCTGGGATGGGGCAAGTCAGAGGAAGGAAGTAGACCATCAAGAGGCAGAGATAGCCTCGGTGGACTAAGAATGCAAGGGAAAAATTTATCCAGCTTTACCGTGAAGGAGATAATTTGCTTCCAGAGCCAGGGTGGTAGACATAAGGCTACCGCTCACCCAATCCAGTGCTCAAGGCAGACATCACTAGGTATATCTGTGAACTGTAACCCTGGAGAGAGCCTCCAGGTAGCTTCTCTTGTTTGATCAGAGGTGGCACTTGAGATAGAACCTATGTGTCATCCTCGCCCTAGGGTAGATAGCTTGATAGCCGTCACGTAGGAGTGCCTATGTGAGTATGTAAGAAGGAATTTAAAGGAGAGAAAATTTGTCTTTAAGGTATCTTCTAGCTGGAATGCCTGGGGATGGAGGTGGTTCTGACTGAGTAACCCAAAGGGTCTATTATTTTCAGGCAGCTTGAATTATGGGGTAGAGGTCAGGCTTGGTGTGGACCTCTCAGATGATCACTAGCTTGGCAGGACTGGTCTCATCAAAGACGGACTTTTAGGCTGTGCCACCCTCAGCAGCAGACCCTGAGACAGGATCGTACAAATAGTACAAGAATGCCTGTAGCTTATTTGCAAAATGATCCCAGGACGACCCACGGGAGATCAGGAAGTGAGATGGTGGGGCGGGGGCGGGGGCGGGGGGTGGGTGAAGGAAGCCAGTGCAAGGTGGATTTTGAAGTAGGTTGTCATTGTAGGTGACTAGAGCTGAATCCTGCTGAGGGAAGGCTGGGAGACAGTGCAGAGCACACATCTGTGTTCTGGCATCTGAGGGGCGAGGGAGCTGGGGTATTTATATATGCCAACTCCCACCAGTCATTAGTTGAAGGCTACTGGGGTAGGATGTTAACTCCCTGGTTACAGTTGGACAGGATGGGGTCAAGCAATCAGAGAAAGCTCTCAGGCAAAGAAACAAAACAAAACAAAACAAAAAAACAACAACACAGGTATTGGCAGCCAGAAGTGGTAAGAGTGAAAAGCAGTTATCTGCTATTCATGTGGTCCTCAGATCCCGAGGAGCTTGAGTGAGGCTGTGCACTGAAAATCAGATCAGCCTAACCTTTTCCAGCATGTAGTTCTCTTTAAAATGCCAGCCTCACCCTGCCCCACTCTGCTCCACCCCTAGGGGCATAGAATGCATTGTCCTTGGACTGAATGACCAGAACCCTAATGATTAAAATAGTAAATATTTATTTTACATTTACCATGGACCAGGTGCTCTGGTAATTGCTTTATAAGAATGCTCTCATTTAATTTTCATGACAACCCTGTGAAACAGGTGCTATCACTTTTTTATTTTATTTTATTTTATGTTTTAGAGAGGGAGTGGGGAGGGGCAAAAGGAGAGGAAGAGAGAAAATCCCAAGCAGGCTCCACACCCAGTCAGTGCAGAGCCCAATGTGGAGCCCAGTGCGGGGCTCGATTTCACAACCCTGAGATCGTGACCTGAGCCAAAATCAAGAGTTGGACGCTTAACCGCCTGAGCCACCCAGCCGCCCCCAACAGAAGTTCAGAGAGGTTAAGTAGCTTGCCCAAGGTCACACAGACAGTGTTATAGACTGAATGGTTGTGTTCCTCCAAAATTCATATGTTGAAATGCTACCCCCCTATTCGTATCTCACCTAAGTGGCACTACCCCATGACAGCCCATGCTGTCCTCTCTGCCTGCCCAAACTCCGACCCACCCACCCAGGCTGCGCTCCCCCCCACCATTTCCCAAAGCCTCGTCCAATTCCTGAGCCTGCACTAGACTCGCATAGGCGGTGAGACTGGGGGCTTGGGCCAAAGTGAGCTAGATCTCGGGTGGGGAGCAGAGGGAGCCCAAACAATGTTCTTAGTAGTCTCTTCCAGAATCCAACACCCAAATAATGAGCTCAAGGGAGAAGATGCCAGACTTGATTCTCATTTTCGTGTACCCTATGCCCATAGCACCCTAGGCCCTTCTGTGTCTCCTATTTGGTGCCTATGACAAGGCCGATGCTGTGGGGCACTGGGGACACGTGCAAACTAACAAAGCCCTACCCTCGTGGAGCTGACATGCTGAAGACAGACGGACAGACAACAAACATGTCAATCAGTAAACAGACTGTGTCAGACGGTGGTAAGTGCTCTAGAGAAAAACAGAGCTGGTAAAGCTGATAAGGCTGAAGGAAAGTAAAGCAGGGTGTCATGTGGACACTAGAGGAAGAGCTTTGCACTCAGGGGAACAGCCAGGGCAAAAGTCCAGAGGCAGGAGCATCCTTAGCGTATTAAAGGACCATGCACGTTGTGACTGAAGAGGAGAAAGGGAAGGGGGAGTGAGAGGAGAGAAGTAGCAGAGGGAGATCACGTAGGGCTTTGCAGACATTATAAGGACTGTGGCTTTTGTTTAGAGTGGGGTGGGGGCCATGGGAGGGTTTCAAGCAAAGGCAGAACATGGTCTTGCTTAGCCTCTGCAGGGTTACTCTGCGGTGAGAATCACCCAGGGGTGGGGGGTCCGGGTGCGAGAGAGAAACAAGGAGGAAGCAGAGGAGAGGGTTTCTGCAGAGAGCCAGGTGACAGGTGATGGTGGTCCAGACTGGCTGGTAACCTTGGAGGAGATAAGTAGTCAGGTGTTTTGAAGGCACATATGATGGGATTGCTGATGGCTTGGTTGAAGGATGTATGATTCTCTTTTTTCTTTTAAGGTTTATTTATTTACTTATATGGGAGAGAGAGAGAGCAAACTCAAGTGAGCGGGAGGAGGGGCAGAGGGAAAGAGAGGGGGAATTCTCAAGCAGACTCCCCACTGAGCAGGGAGCTTGACTCGGGGCTCCATGCCAGGACCCTGAGATCATGACCTGAGCCAAAATCAAGAGTCAGATGCTTAACCGACTGAGCCACCTAGGCTCCCCTGTATGATTCTTTTTATATGAAGTTCAAGAACAGGTTAAACTAAGCTAAAATCACAACAATCATTTCCCCTGGAGAGGATGTTGGGATTGGCCAGGAGAGGCACAGGACCTTTCTGGGGTGATGGAAATGTTCTATATTTTGATCTGGGTGGTAGTTTCACAATATATAAACAGGTTTTTAAAATTTATTAAGTGGAATCCTTAAGGTGTATGCATTTTCCTGTGTGTAAATTAAACTTCAATTTAAAAAAAATGGCACAATGAAAAGCAAATGACCTTTGAAGTAGGGGTCTATTTGGAATACCCAGCTTCTTATAAAGGATCCTAAAAGGATGGAGTGGTGTGGGGGTACTTATCACCTTCTTTCGTTTGCACAATATCGAATCCCTCCCCCTTACACTTGGGGCACCCAACACTGTGGACTTGATTTCTCCAGCAAAGAAGAGTGCAGGTCCAGAACCACGCTCAGCCTCTCTGGAAGGCTTCCCAGAGCGCTGAGTCTGAGATGAGGCCACAGAAAGCAGAGAGTGCCTAGAACACGGCCACGGTCAGAGGTGCCAGGAGCAGCAGGCCCGGCCGCATTCCTCCAGTGGTCAGTCCTTCTGATCAATCCCATAAGTCACCCTGTAATCTTCTAATAAATCCCTCTTCTGCTTAGGCCACTCAAAGCCATTTTTGTGGTTTGAGACCAAGCGCCCCGCCTGGTAAATGCTGTGTGGAAAGAGCCCAGGGCTGAGTCAGAGAGACCTGGACGGTGTCCTAAGTCGCTCTGGTTCATCAAGTCCTGCCACACTGGTGGTCAGACAGCCAGAGGGAGCTTATCCCATGACCAGCCCAATGCATGAGGGAAAGCCAGAGGGCAGGGAGAGCCCCCTGCAAGGGTGGGGAGGGCTGCTGAGGGCAGCTGCAGGGCAAGTCGGCCCAGCCAGGGAGTCCAGGTTCAGCTCTGTAGGTACAGACGTAGGTCCTGGGCTTAGGGGCCTGACCCAACCCACCCTTACTATCTAGACTGAACACTAGGCTGGAGCAGCTTTCAAGGAAGGAGGGCGGAATGTCTGCCTGCGGAATGTCTCCTGGGGCGAAACAGAGCCTGGGCCTCAGCGAGAGAAGGAGACCGAACCCAAGATGTGAAATGTGCCTTGGAGCTGACAGGAGCACGTGTGTGTGCGCGCGCACACCAGCCTCCTCACACACCAGCCTCCTCACAGAGGAGTCTCCCTGCTTAGTTCCTCAAAGTGGAGCGCAGGAGAAATGCAGGCCCACTGCTCTGCTTACAGCCACGGCTGACATTGCTAATTCAGCACCAAATTCAGCATAACCATTCGCGGAGCTGGGATGTCGGCAGGTGGTCGCTGGAGAAAGACCTGTGTGGCTTGGAGCCCGCACGGGAAGGCGCTGGAGGCCTGGGAGATGGCAGTGTGCACGTGCATTCGAGCCCCGTGGTCCCTGCTACCTCCAGGCCGGGAGACCTTGTCAAGTCCTCTGACATTTCTGGGGCTTGGTGCCCCAAACTGAGGCCCAGTATGTGGAAGCATTTTGTAAACTCTTCTGGGCTGTTCACTTCTGAGTGGTTTTATGGCTTGGTTTTGTTTTTTCATTTGAGGGACATTAGCCACTTGGGGATGGTGGCCATGAGGGACCTAGGGAGGACCTAGGAAGGGACATGAAGGGAGAAGATGAGGACTTGGGGTTCTGTTTGAAGGGAAGGGCTGCCTAGGATGTAGGAGGAGTAGAAGGATCCAGAAAGAGAGAGGGCTTGGCCTTCTAGAGCCCCCCCAGCTTGGGGAGGGGAAGGCTTGGGACAGCCATGGTGCAGGGCATTCATTCACTCACGGCAGCTCCGCGTTCCCTCAGATGTTGGGCTCAGAGAGTTGGAGTCAGCGGGGGCGAGTGGGGTGGGAGAGGTTAGTCTCCCTGCCTAGCCTTCCAATGGCTGACTCCTGGGTGGTCTGGACCTACGTCAACACAGCTCCCCACTCTCTCTTCGTCCTCCTCCCTGCTGCTCTGAAAAGTCCAGTGGCGTCACTGCTTCCAGATGTGGCCTCCAGATGTGGCTTGGAGCGGGTCAGGCGGATCCGGGATGCAGAGGCAGCCACCGCGCTCCTGCCTTTTCCTCCTCCCTCCTTCTCCACTGGGGCCTGCCCAGTGTGCTCCCTCCCCTGCCTTCCTTTTACCACTGGGTCAGGGTACCAGGGACCTAGAGGCACGGGTGGATGGATAAATAAATACCAGTTGTGAATAAACCTGAGCCAGACAGATGCATCTTTATTCATGTTGGAAAGAGCTTATAACTGGGGGGAGTGCAGAACTCTCAGATATTTCTGTTCTGAGCAGTCTCAGTGGCTCCAGGAGGAGGAAGTGAGCTGTCTCCTTGGCTGGGGACCTGCCAGGGCACTGGGCTCCGGGCCAGCCAAGGCCTGAGAGAAGCTGCTGAAAACCTCCCCAGTAATGGGAACAGCCTGGCCCCTTGTGTCTCACTGGGATGGAGCCCCAGTTAGGGGGGAAAGGCAGCTGTTTTATTAATGGCAGGCCATGTAAACCAGGTGGTGCTGCTGGGAGCGAGTTCTCTGGTTGCCTGGACCAACGTGTATCCAAGTGTGCCGTGCGTGAATTTCCCAGGGCTCGCGTTCAAATGCAGATTCTGACTCAGTCCATCTGGGATGGGGCCTGGGATCTCTTATTTCTAACTCGCTCTCAGGTGATTCTGATGCTTGCTGGTCTGTGGGCCACATTTTGAGTAGCAAGGCACTGGACCGGACATCTAAAACATGTCAATACTTTTTGACACTTCTCTATTTTTTCCTGCAGGCTTCTTTCCTCGATTTTTCTTTCTTTCTTTCTTTCTTTCTTTCTTTCTTTCTTTCTTTCTTTCTTTCTTTCTTTCTTTCTCTTTCTTTCTTTCTTTCTTTCCTCTTTCTATTTTCTTTTCTTTCTTTTAATTAAAAAATATCAAAGAGTGAAAAATCTCCTATCCCTGCCCCCCCGCACTGCCATGATCCCTTCCCATGGCCAACCAGTGCTGTTGGCTTTCGTGTATATCCCTTCCAAGATATTTTATGAATATACAAATAACTCTGTATATTCTCCTCTCCCTCCCTGCCCTGTCCTGGGTATTACCTGATATGGTACTGTTTTGTATTTTGCTTTTTTTCACTTAACAACATGCCTTAGACGTGACTCCAGTTCTTTCTTTCTCTTCTGAAGTTGTGCACTTTCATTAGATACCATAACTACTGAGCACATCTCTTGTCGATGGACACTCAGTTGTGTCCAGTCTTTTGCCCTTTCGGACAGCAGTGCAATGGACACCTTGGAATCCTGTCACTTCCTGCAGGTGCTAGTCTATCAGGAAGACAGAGGCCTGCAAGTGGAAACGCAGGGTCAGAGTCTACATGTTTTTGTAATTTTGATGAATATTGTCAAATTGACCTCCCCACAGAGGCTGTGCTAACAAGGGGTGAGAGGGCCTGTTGCCCTTCGTCTCCCAATGCCAGGTGTGAATAAATTCCTCACCTTTGCCAAGTGGAGATGGAAAACATGGTAACTGTTCTTTTTGAAACTCTCTCCTTCTGGGGTCACCTGGCTGGTTCTGTCAGTGGAGCATTCGACTCTTGATCTCAGGGTCGTGAGTTTGAGCCCCATGTTGGGTGTAGAGATTACTTAAAAAAATAAAATCTTTAAAAAAAAAAAAAGAAAGGAACTCTCTCCTCCTTTAGCCTCCATGGCTCTCTTCAACTATTTATTTATCAGTGAGTCACTGCATCGATCGTTTCTGGGCAAGCCACCTAATCAGGTGCTAGGGACCCACAGAAAACTCCAGACTAATCTCTGTTCTCCTCTGGTAGAGGAAGACGAACCAGTAGATGGTCAATAATTCCTGATGAGCACGAAGAGTGCTGGGAGAAGGGGGTGAATTCTCCAGACAGCATTTCTCAAACTTCAATAGTGTTTGTTGCATCAACCTGAGGATCTTATTTAAAGGCAAATTCTCATTCAGTGGGTCTAGGGTGGAGGCCAGGATTCTGGAGTTCTAACAAGCTCCTAGGCGAAGCTGGGCTGTTGGGCCCCAGGTGACGTTTTAAGTAGCAAGGACCGACCTGAAACAAGGTTGGCAAATTTTTCTGTAAAGGACGAGATAGTAAATCTTTTCAGCCTTGTGGGCCACATGGTGTCTGTTGCAGTTCTTCAACTTTGCCTTTGAAAACAGCCTTGGACAACACGTAAATGAGTGGGTGTAGCTGTGTCCCAGTAAAAATTTATTTACAAAATAGGCAGTGGGCCGGGTTTGGGCAGCAGGCCAGGGTTTGCTGCCCCTTGCCCTAGAACATCAGAGGCATCTAAGGCCTGCTTGTTGCAGTGATGAGTAAAGGGTGCTATTTGAGCAGTAGCCGGGGACTATGCTTGTCTAGGGGTCAGCGGTGCCTGGAGGAATGGCATCTTAGTCAGAGTCCTACCAGGAAAACAGAAACCAGGGTTTAATAGAGGTAATTAAATGCAGGGAATTGGTTACATAGGTAATGGAAGAGCTGAGAAGTCATCCAGGGGCAGCCCAGAGATTAGCAACAGCAGGAAGCTGCTACCACCCTGGGGAAGAGGAGGAAGAAGGAGGTGGTGTTCCTGGGACTCAAATTACCCAGTGGCAGTGGGAACCGTGGTGGGTATCCCCACTGGGAGCAGGAACCATAGACGAGGTCCCGCTGTGGTTGGAGACCCTGGAATATCCCGGCTTCTTCCTTTTTCTTGCCCTCCCGTCTCCCACCCACTGGCCAAACCAGCTGTGATGCGCCCTCTACAGGAACCTGTATAGGCCAGGCCCATCCTGCAGAGCTGAGCAGGGGAAGCTGAGGCCAACAGGTCGATGCCTGGTCATAGGGACACTTAGAATGAGACCTGACGTGTAGGTAGTTGACCCTGCACAGGAGGGAGGAAGGATGGATATTTCAGGCACAGAGAGCAGGCCTAGGGTGTGTAGGGGTGAGTGTGTGGGAGGAGGTCAGCAGGGAGGCCACTCCCTTAAGCCGGCTGAGATTTTATGATTTAGAACAGGGTTTGGCAAACATCTTTGTCACATAGTTTTCTTTGTTTTGTTTCAAAACAAAATGTAAAAACGTAAAAACCATTCTTAGCTCACAGGCCACAGACAGCGTTTGGCCCATGGTGGTTCGCTGGCCTGTTTTAGAAAGATCTACTTTAGAAGGATGGATGGGGGTGGATAGGAAGCTGAGAGCAGACTGAGAGGTGGGAAAGGGGGTGGCTGAAGATGCCAGGCAGGAAATGGTAGCCGCCCACCTGGGGGCCATCATGGTGGAGAGAAGGGATGAGGTAGAGATTGGGAAAGGACAGGACGTAGAATGAAGTTCTGGGCCAGGCCTGGAGGGGTTTGCAAACTGACACATTGCTTAGCTTGGAACTCCTGGCTCCCTTGCTTCAGGGAGCTAGAAGGACACCTGTCATCCCAGCAGTGCACTTCCCTACCCCACCCCCCAGCTCCTCCCCGGTCCTCTGTTTAAGAGGAGTGAGTCGTGCTGCCTCTGAGTAAGCTGGGAGTCAGGGCTACCCAGCTGATGGTGACTCACTGACTGCTCTTTCTAGAGCATTGGTACTGAGCATCTGCTGTCTGCAGTTTCAGGACTTGGTGGCCATTCCAGGATGACCATGGGTGAGACATCTCTGCAGCCTTTGGGTCCAGAGTAGAGCTGGGAAAGCCCTTGCCCAGTTGTGGGTCCAGACACCTGCTGGTAGTCCCTGCCTTGATCTTGGTCACAGGCTAATTGTGGCACAGACAGGGCTGGAAGGATGTCTTAGTTTGGGGTCCCCAGAAGGGAGAGACAAAGATTCGAGTGCAGGTAGTTCAATGCCCCGTGGGGGAGTGGGGAGGTGAGATGGGGTGGCGTGGGGTGGGAAGCAATCCATACAGGGCATATGATGGAGGCAGTTCCACTGTGGGCAGCTGGCACTTAGTCCTGTTGGAGAACTCTGGACTCAGAGTAGAACACGTGCCCCACAGTTATCCTGTCTGAGGGGTGAGGCAGCTGGCGGTATTTATCCATCAATTCCTGTGAGTGACAGATGGAGGGCTCTCCAAGGCATGCAAATTTCCTGGCACTTGGAGTCTGCTCCCTGGCTTTCTGCAGCTCAGGAAAGAAAGTTCTCAGGTGTAGACATGCAGTACAAAGACCTGGAGCTTTCTGATGTGGTAAGGCCCCAAGGAGATGAGCAGGGTGCCTATAGAAATACACTACAGATAATTATCCTCTGTTTTTGATGGTTGGGGGAACTGAGAAGCAAAGTGACAGCCCAAATCACACAGCAGCCTTGTGACAGTTGGGGGGCCAGAGCTCAGAGCATGTGGGTCCAGCACCTGCCATCATGGGTCTCCTGGGCATGAAAGGCCCTGCCCTTAGTGTCTTATAGGCTAACTCCAGTTGCCCCACCTGCCTGCCTGCTATATTCTCTCCCCTGAATATTCCCCACTTCCTTAGTCTACCCAGAGCCCAGAGCCATATCTGGGGAAAAAGAGGGAGTTGTAGGACATGTACATGTGGCAAGACCTTGGCTTCCTTACCAAGTGCCTATATGGGGCTTCCAGAGCTGGGAAGAAGGTAAGCAGAAGACAGAATGGGGCCAGGAGTTGGGAGGTGGCCAACTGGTCAAGCTGTGGGGGCAGGGTGTGCTGAGCAGAGGCAGAGACAGAATGGGATGGAATCAGTGTGGAGGGCTCTCAAGGGGGCTATGAAGTAGGCTGGGCAGGTCTGAGCCCCCTACCCCTTGTCCTGGTTATTTGGGACCTGGGACCCTTTGCATAGCAGGGAGTAGACGTCCCAGGCCTCAGCACTGAAGTCTGTGTGTGTTCAGAATTGAGCATGAGCCAACCACTTGGTCATCTGTTCATTTGAGGATCACGTATGGAGGCTCAGTATATCCTAGTCATTGTGCCAACCACTTGGGGGAAACGTGGAGAAATCAGGCTACTGGCTATTCTCAGAACATGTTGTATCCTGTAGGGGGAGTAGATCAGCTTTCTTTCACCTGAATTCTCCATTCTACACTGAGTCCTGAGTTGGATGGTGAAAGACAGCACAGCCCTCAGGGATCCCTTAGCCTGAGGGGGGAGAGAAACTTTCAAATCCAGATGTGGAGTCACTCCTTGCTCAGGGAGGCTTAGAAATAGTTTTTTTCCTGAAGTCTTTGATACCCAACAAGGGGTAGGGATTACTGGAAGCTCCACCTGAGTGGCCCAGCAGAACCCCCAAGAAATCCCATGCTATTCCTAAACCTAGCCTGTGACCAGTGATTGTCAAGATGGCTGTACCCTTTCCCTCCTTATGCCCTCACCCTTTGCAATGTGGCCTTGCAGCTTCTCCCATCAGGAATCTCTTCTTCATCCCTTGAATTTGGGCTGGAGTATTAGGGTTCTCTAGAGAAACAGAACCAACAGCATCTATCGATCAATTGATCTATTGATCTATCGATTAGTTGATCTAGATCTAGATAGAATCATCTAAAATTAGATAATTAATCTAAAGTTAGCCATCAGGGTTGGCCTGTCCCTTGCTTTGGGCCCTAGAATGTGGTGAAAGTGATGGTATGTGAGTCCTGAGCCTAGGCCTTAAGAGGCCTTGCTCAATTCCACTCACTTTCTTGGAATTCTGCCCAGTCACCATGTGAACAATTGGGCTGACCACTGGAGGATGAGAGACCATGTGGAACAGAGATGATTATGTCAACTGATGCCAGGTCCCACTCAACCTGGCAGCTGACTGCATATATTCAAGGGAGCCCAGCCAAGATAAAGTTGCCCAGCAGAGCCCAGACCAAACTGCTGACCCACAGAACTGTGAGATACATAAAGAGTTGTTGTTTTGCCACTTCGTTTTTGGAGTGGTTGTTACACAGCAAAAAACTAACCAATACACAGTCCAACATCTGCGGTACCCTATCAGCCTGCCATCTTGACTGATGGAGAAGACACAGGCAAACAGAGGGCCTGTTTCAGGTTATAATAAGGCACTGTGGGTGTCTCTATCCATTGGGGGCATGCATGTAGACATTCTTCCACCCTGATATTTAAATATAGCTCTGCCCAAGCACACTCCCGCTGGGCAGGCTCCCACAATAATATGCCAGGGCAGAGGGAGGGGTGGTTACTGGCAGCTGGCAGCCAAGAAAGTCACGCTGGGGGTTGAGGGAGACCCAGGGCTGGTCTCTGCCCTGAAGCTCCTCCCAGCCTACATGTCCTCCTGACGCATCATAGGATCAAGCACAGGAAAAGGCTTGGAACCAAACCTGGGCCAAGTTCTGCTTCTGTTGCTCGGCAAGTGTGTGTCCTGGGGCAAGCTGCCTTACCATTCAGAGCCTCAGGTTCTCCAAGGGCAGAGGGAGGTTTTGAGGGGCCCAAAGCTCACAGCAGTTGGGAGCTTGTTTTAAGCAGAAGGATACAAGACTATGATGATAAAATTGCAGGAAGGGGCCCAGGCAAGCGAGCTTAAACTTCACGAGCTTTGCAGTAAATCGCTTCTGGCTTCCTCACTAGTAAAATAAGAAAGTTAATACTAGCCGTTGAACAGGATTGTTTTGAAGGTCAAACGAATACACTATATATTCATATTATAGTGGGTGTCCTAGTGGGTGGGATCCAGCAGGAAGGCAGCTTTGCACAGGGGAAATGGCTCATGTGGCAGCTGGTGGGTGGGCTAGCAGGAGGAGAGATGCGTGGGGAGGAGGAGTGGAGTGAGAGGGATGTGGTATCTCTACTCCCATGTGCCCCACGAACTTCCCCGAGGCTTGCAGAGAGGGAATACAGCAGATGCAGGAGCTCATTTCATGAGGGTCTTGGGGAGATCCTGGGCCCTAAGTAAGGTTATAGCAGATTTCTGGACACAAAGTTTTCTTCTCTGGCATAAGAGGCTGAAATGGGGATTCTTGAGCAAGTGATTTATTGAGGGCATGCGCTCAGAGAAGCATAAAAAAGAGACAGGGCAGCAGGCCAGGACAGGGGAAGATGCTCAGCAAGGATGGGGTCTCAGCTGGCATCTAGCCTCCCCCTGATCCCACAGGGAGCTCTGGGGTGTGAAAGGACCAGAGAGTTGTCCCGCCTCGAAGTAAGCAGGGCAGGCTTTTGTCAATCCGTTGTTGGAAGGAGGGTGGGGAGTATAGTTTTCTGAGGTTACCCATTAGCCAAGGGCAATTCTCAGGAGAAGGGGGCAGCCTTGTAGCAGCTAGTGGATGAGTACAGTGGCCTGGGAAAGGGGATCTGCTCAGGGCACCAACAGAATGTACTACAGGGATCCTCCCCACATTTCGGCACTTCTCATGGCATGGGATTGGCAACTTGGGGATTGCAAGGGGATGAATGGATGGAATTTAAGAGGGACCAGAGTGCTGATCTTTAGGCCACTCCGCCCAGGGCAATGGTGAAGTGTTGCCCCTCAGTGGCTTCTAAGGACTTAGCTTTCTAGGAGGGGTCACTGTGCTAAGTTCATCTGAAATGGCCAGGACTTTCAGAAATAACTGGGCAAGTTGAGGAGCCCTGAAACCCCCGTGGTCTGCAGATGGGGGTGAAAGCCCACAGATGTATATTTTTCCTGTTGATGCAACCTCATTTGTGTCCTGTGTTGATCAGGCCTGTAGGAACTCTGGGCACATACGGGAAAGGGCTTTGGCAACTCTGAAGTACAGGATGATCTCCAAGGCCATGCATATGATCAGATGGTAGGTGGTTTCCAACCCTGTGGAAGGACAGGAGATTCACTCCAATTTTGGCAGTGGTGCGTTGGTTGGTTCCTAAACAAGAGGAGCTGGGGAGGTAGGTATGGTGGTTTGGTGCAACTGGGGTCCTGCACCTGGCCATATCCTGTAATCAAAGGCAATGTTATTTGTCTTTGGTGAGATGGGTCTTAGAGAAGAGCAACTGGATTGGCACGTGGTGTAGGCTGGAGTATAAAATAGGACAGCCACTTTGGAAAACTGGCAGCTTTTTATGAAGTTAAACATACATCGTAGGACCTAGCAATTCTAGTTGTATTTACCCTGGAGCAATGAAAACATACCCTATTAGGTATTTGCTGCTCTGTATTAAATTATGCCCCAGCTTAGCAGTTTAAAAGAACAAAAAACACTTATTATCTTCCCAGTGTCTGTGGATCAGGAATCCAGGAGCAGCTTAGCTGGGTGGTTCTGGCTGGAGGTCTTTCATAAAGTTATAGCCAATTCGGTGGCCAGCCAACAGGAAGGTTTGCTGGAGCTGGAAGATCTGTTCCTAAGATACGGTTCACTTGTACACCTGGCAGGTTAGTGTTGTTAGTGAGAGGCTTCAGTTCTTCGCCACATGGGCCTCCCTGTAGGGCTGCTTGAGTGTCCTTAGGACACTTCCCCCAGAACAAGTGATCCAAGTGAGCCCAAGCTGCAATGCCTTTGATGACCTAGCTTTGGAATACACATACTGACACTTCTGGATATCCTGCCAACTACTTGTCCACTCTGTTCAGTGTTGCAGGGTTCTGCATGAGGTCATGATCAGTAGGAAGGGAGGGGCATTTTGGAGGCTGGTGACCTTGGGGGTTAATGCAGTCACGCCTCCTCTGTTCTACACAGAGCAACACATGCACAGCTTTGGCATCTTGAGATTAATGCAGTGAGTCTTGAGTATCCCTGGGGGGATCTGTGTGGGGGCTTCATGCCCAGTGGAGCTGTAACAGCAGTAACAGAAGAGGAAGAAGAAGAAGAAAAGAAGAAGAAGAAGAAGAAGAAGAAGAAGGAGAAGAAGGAGAAGAAGGAGAAGAAGGAGAAGAAGGAGAAGAAGGAGAAGAAGGAGAAGAAGGAGAAGAAGAAGGAGAAGAAGAAGGAGAAGAAGAAGGAGAAGAAGAAGGAGAAGAAGAAGAAGAAGAAGAAGAAGAAGGAGGAGGAGGAGGAGGAGGAGGAGGAGGAGGAGGAGAAGTAGAAAGAGGAGAAGGAGACGGAACAGACTACAGTGCTCTGCAAGAGGCTGTGCAGAGGGCCCATGGCCTGGCCGGAGTGTATGGGTTCTTGAGTGAACACAGCCTTGACCCAGGAGCCAGCCGCGGTGTGTGGTGTGGCTTGGTGTGGGTTAATTGGGCCCAATGGGAGGGACTGGAGGAGTCACGTGGTCTCTACTTTTATATACCCTGAAACAAGGGTCCAGGACCCCCAAGGCAGCCTCTCAGCTGGTGTGTCAAGTTCAAGCAAAGTGGATATAGAAGCCCTTTGATGAAGAGGGGTTTTCAAGCCCAAGGGCTTATCTTTTTCTCATCCTGGAGTCTCCTTGGCAGGACAGGGAGTTCGTGAGGGGTCTGCTCTGTGCCATGAAGCCAAGGCAGCGACAGTCTCCAGCCTATGGTCCCATGACACCTCTCCTACTTTCCAGGACAGGAAGCAGGACTTACCCTCCACCTGTTAAAGACCTTTCTCATCTGGCCTTGTGCTTTATGAATAGGTCACTTCAACTGAGTTGCCGGGAGTTCTGATTGGTGGGCTCCTCCCCAGGAGCCGAGTCCTCAACTGAGTATATAGGTCCTTAGACCCCAATCCTTCTCCACCTACCCCACCAGCTCAGTTTCCCGTCCAGGAGCCTGGGGGTGGGGTGTGGTTGTGCCCCCTCCCTATCACATGGGTTGTGTTAGAGGTTGGAGGTAGGAGAACAAGACATAGCCTCCAGTTCTTGAGGGCAGCCTGTGTTCTCATAATGGATTTTGGAGCCTCAATAATGGATTTCGAATGAATACAGAAACTTAGGGACCCCGCAAACAAGTGACTTCTTTTTCATCACCAAAGCCCACATGACCTAGGGTTATGCATGAAGGGATGAGAATGGAATGGGAAAGAGAGGCACTAGCCCTTTAAAGGGAATCCAGGGTTTGTAGAGCAGTGTAAATTAACATGCAAATGGTCTGCAAAAGCAGACTTGGGACCTGGGGCAGTGGACTTGGATGAACCAAAGCGTTCTCATGCCAGTTTGCCCAGCCCTGAATGGTGGTTCCCTGCTGGATGTGAGAAGAAGCACTACAGCTCCAGAATTTCTATAAAGGAGGCCCTGGGGTGGGGGGTGCAATCTGGCTGGGGAAGTTGGGAGGCTCTAGAGAGTCACTGAACTGACCTGGGAGCCACATACTTTTTTTTACTGATTGTACATTTATTAGAGGGTGGCTTTGATTCTCAGTTTCTGTCTCTAATCTGTTAATGTGACAGCAGGAATCAATGCCACTTTATTTATTTTTATTTTATTTTTTTAGATTTTATTTATTTATTTGACAGAGAGAGACACAGCGAGAGAGGAAACCCGAGCAGGGGGAGGGGGAGAGCGAGAAGCAGGCTTCCCGCAGGCAGCCTGATGCGGGGCTCGATCCCAGGACCTGGGACCATGACCTGAGCCGAAGGCAGACGCTTAACGACTGAGCCACCCAGGTGCCCCTCAATGCCATTTTAATAACTCCCGTACCCAGTTCTTGGGCTACCTCTTTCCAACTTGATGGTCTATATTGGAATTTTGTAAACCACTCCTCCCTCCATGTTCCTTTACCACCTGGATTCAGCCATTCTTCTCATGACTGGTGGAATTCGACATTCTTTTCATGTACTTGCCTGGTGCTAAGGTTATTCCAGTGACCTATGCAGACCCCTTCCTGGAGCTCTGGACTCAAGTAGCACAGTGTTTCCTAAACAACTCTCCCTGGATGTCTGTCTCCCAGGGACCTCAAGCTGCGCACATTTGAGATAGGACTCAGAGTCCTCCAAAATCCAGTTCTTGGGAGTATTCCACACCCCACTCCATGTCCTGGTAAAATGGCAGCCCCATCCAACTAGTGTACAAGCCAGAAGGCTGAGGTCAGCCTGGACACCTCTCTTACTGTCATGCCTTCCTCCTTTCCCACCCCTCCCCCATGCAATCTCTTAAGTCCTGAGTCTGCTTGTCTGATACCTTTACCATTTCAATGGCTCTTAGCTGGTCTCCCCCACACCCTCTCTTACTACCCTCCTACCTTACTGCCAAACTCCTTCAATCTTCACTCAGATGTCTGAATTATTCATGTCCCCACTCTGATGCAATAATCTATCTGAGTGATACTTGGAAAGTTGCCGCCCTTCTCTGAGCCTTAGCTCTCCACTGGTCAAAGAAGGCTTGCCAAGGACCAGAACAGATCAGTTTCTGGGGTGTCATGGCTCTGAGAGGCTGGCTGCCTTCTGGACAGAGAGTAACCCCATGGTGAGGTGAAGGGCCCCCTAGGGTCCAGGAAATGCTTTGTAAGCAGTCCTTGGAGGCTTCACTTTCCAGGTCTTTACAGCCTGCCTGCCACTTTCTGCCACCAAGAGGGAAGAAGTGTAAGCCATAGCTGAAACTCTTATGTCTGTTCTCTTCCTCTCCCCCTCTCCCAGATCCCAAAAATATGGGCTTGCTTCTCTCCCATTCCAGAACTTCAAAGCTAACACAGTCTAACCCAGGCTGTCATCACTGCAAACTATCATATATTGATTTAAAAAAAAAACCCTTTTTATTTTGAAATTATTATAGATTCACAGAGAGTTACAAAGGTTGTAGAGAAAGGTCTCATGTGCCCTGTACCCCTCATCCTGCTCCCCCCAATGGTTACATCTGACCTAACTATAGTACGGTATCAAAACTGGAAAATGGACATCGATACGATGTATGTATAGTTCTGTATTATTTTGTTACTTGTATAGATTCGCATAAGCACCACCCAGGTCAAGATACAGAACTATGGTATCACCACAGAGATCTCCCTTCTGCTACTCCTTTGTAGTCACATTTGCTCCTCTCCCTACCATCCCTCATCCCTGGCAACCACTGATGTGTCCTCTATCTCTATATTTTTGTCATTTTGAGAATGTTATGTGAGTGGAAGTATATAGTATGTGATCTTTTGCATTCTCCACCCCCATGTCCCAGAGATCCATCCAGGTTGTTGAATCGTTTCATTTTCTGAGTAGTGAATGTACCAGTTGGTGTGAACGCACCAGTTTGTTTAACCATTCACTTGTAGGATGTTTTGGTTGTTTCCAGTTTTTGCTACTATAATTAAAACTGCAATGAACAACTTTTGACAGGCTTTTGTGTGGATATAACTCTTTATTTTTCAGGGACAAATGTCCAGGAGTACTGTTGCTGGGTTGTACGGTAAGTGTATCCTTCATTTTTTAAAGAAATTGTCAAGCTATTTTCTGGAGTGGCTTTATAATTTTCCATTCCCACCAGCAATGTGTGAGAGATCCTGATTCTCTGCGTCCTCTCAAGTGTTTGGTATTGTCACTATTTTTTTTTTTTTAATTTTAGCTGTTCTTTTTTTTTTAAGATTTTATTTATTTATTTGACAGAGAGAGACACAGCGAGAGAGCAAACACAAGCAGGGGGAGTGGGAGAGGGAGAAGCAGGCTTCCCATGGAGCAGGGAGCCCGATGCGGAGCTTGATCCTCAGGACCCTGCCTGAGCTGAAGGCAGACGCTTAACGACTGAGCCACCCAGGCGCCCCTAATTTTAGCTGTTCTGATAGGTGTGTGGTGATATCTCATACGGTCTTAATTTGTACTTCCCTAAGGGCTAATGATGTTAAGCATATTTCCATGGGCTTATTTACCATAAAGTATCTCTTCTTTGGTGAAACATCTCTTCATGTCTTTTGCTCATTAAAAAAAAAAAAAGATTTTATTTATTTATTTGAGAGAGAGCGAGCACACATGAGTGGGGGGAGGAACAGAGGCGGAGGGAGTGGGAGAGAGAATCTCGAGCAGACTCTGTATTGAGTGTGGAGCCCGATGGGGGCTGGATCTCATGACCCTGAGATCATGACCTGAGCCAAAACCAAAAGTCGGTCATTTAACCAACTGAGCCACTCAGGCGCCCCTTTTGCCCATTTTCTAATTGGACTGTTTTATTTTCTTAACTGTTAAGTTTTGAGAGTTCCTTACATATTCTGATATGCATTCTCTGGTCAGGGGAGGGGCAGAGGGAGAAGGAGAGCAAGAGAATCCTCAAGCAAACTCCCCACTCAGTGTGGAGCCAGACGCAGGGCTCGATCCCAGGAGCCTGAGATCATGACTTGAGCTGACATCAAGAGTCAGACACTTAACGGACGGAGCCACGCAGGTGCCCTTATACCACATTTTCTTTATCCATTCTTCTGTAGATAGACAGGTTGTTTCCATATCTTGGCTATTGTAAGCAATGCTGCAATGAGCACAGGAGTGCACGTATCTCTTTGAGATACTGATTTCACTTCCTTTGGATACATACCCAGAAGTGAGATTTCCAGGTCATACAGTGGTTTTATATTTAACTTTTTGAGGAACCGCCATTCTATTTTCCATGGTGGCTGTACTAATTTACATTTCTACCAACAATGCACAATGGTTCCCTTTTCTCCACACCCTGGTCCATGCTTGTTATTTCAGGTCTTTTGATAATAGCCACCCAGGACCCTGAGATCATGACCTGAGCCAAAGGCAGCTGCGTCACCAACTGAGCCACCCAGGTGCCCCTGTTTTATTGCTTTTATCTATCATTTTCTCATTTTCAGTTTTATTGATATCTGCTCTTATCTTTATTATTTCCTTCTTTCTGCTGGACTTGTTTGGTTTTTTTTTTTTTTTTTTTTTTGCTCTTCTTTTTCTTGTTTCTCTTTTCTAATGTAAGCATTCAGTACTACCAATTCCCTCTCAGCAGCATTGCTGGTCAAAGAACACACCTGGTGTGATTTTATTTTTATTTATCTTTTTATGGTGAAAACAATTTATATGTAGATTTAGGCAGCTGGACTCAGTTTAGATGATCCCAATTTTGTTGGCAAGATCCAAAGCACTGTAGTCAGGAGCCAGCTGGATATATGCCATCTTTTCCCCTTCGGGCCTGATCAGGGTGTTGACCTTGGCCACATCAATGTCATGGAACTTCTTCACAGCCTGTTTGATCTGGTGCTTGTTGGCCTTGACGTCCACAATGAACACAAACGTGTTGTCTTCTACTTTCTTCATGGCTGACTCAGTGATCAGGGGTAACTTGATGATGGCATAGTGGTAAAGCTTGTTTCTCCTGGGGATGCTCTTTCTAGGATATTTGGGCTGACTTCAGAAACTGTCTTAGGCTGTCAGAAGGTAGGTGACATGTGGATTTTCTTTTCTGTTGTGGCTGTGGACGCCCTTCAGGGCTGCTTTCTTGGCCTTCAAAGCCTTTGCTTTGGCTTTGGTTTTGGGAGGGGCTCTTTTGGCACCATCTTCGCGAAGGGCTAGTGAATAAACGAAGGACTGCATTAGGTTTGTGTGGGGCAGTCTGAGGCCAGGGTTGGAGGTCCCACCAAGGCCAGGTTATTACAGCACTGGCTCCCATTTTTGGTGCTGACACCTGGTTGGGTTAGTTAGGGGTCTGCCTGTTGGGGCGAAGGTTTCTTGGAGGGCATCTCACCCCTCCCCACCTGAGGACCCCTCATGGGGTCAGTGGAGCAGCCTCTTGCTGGGATTTTTAAAGCAAGGTCTCAGCGGGCCAAGGCCTGGCTTTCTTTCCCTGAGGGGGAGCTGTGCAGGTCGGCAAGGCTGTGGGGCTCACAGCTGCCCCCTGGTGGCCAGCCTCAGCCCCCTCCAGCTCTCTGACATGGTGTCCTCCCAGGGCGGCAACCGCACATCCCAAGGATGGGTCCCTCCAGTTCCCAGATGTGAGGGAACAGGAATGAGGGCTCACCAGCATTCCTACTTTGCCCTCCTTTCTGCCACATCTTCATCAGGGAAGACCTCAGGGGAGGACTTGGGCCATGTCTCCCTTCAGCATCCATGAAGATACTGCCAGAGTCCCAGCCCTCGCTGCTCTCCAAGGCCACTTTTGTATGATCAGGACAGATTCCAAGAGAATCAAGTCGTGGAATGACCTCCCTCAGCCGCCCCCCCACCGCTTCGTCTGGCCTGACCCTCCCTCTCTTGCCTCCTCCTCTTGGCATGTTCTTTGCCAAACTATAGATTCTATCAATAAGGGAGCCCCAGAAGTCCCCTGCTTCTGCAAGTGCCCGGAACTGCAAGCCCAAGCCCTTATGAGAGTCAGATGGACACATGCTTTGAACAGGCAGGGGCTGGTGAGAGCCCCCATTGCTGCCCCTCCCTCCCCAAGGCTCTGTGCCCCTCAACAAGGCTTCCCCAGAACAGCCCTTCAGAATCCTCTCCCTGTGTCTGTAGTTAGTGCCAGCCAGCCCGTACCTGCCGGCAGCTAGAGTAGGCAGAGAGGTCATGAGCCCCGATATTCTGGACCAATGATGGATTTATCCAGCCCCCAACATGCTCTGACCTTGTTTGACAGAAAGCCCAGGATGAGCTGCCTCTGCAGTGGGGGCACCTGAGGTAGGTGGGGTGGGTGTGGGAGGGAAGATAGCTCTTTTTATGCCGGAAAGGACAGGCATCCCAGGTAACTAGGCTGAAGTGGGGGGTCTTCATGCATTCAGGCTCATCGGCTTTTTCTATAGCCTCTCCCTAACCCACTGGAAGGAAGACCTGGAGCACGTGCCCCCTAGGTCTTGGGGAGAGTCTTTACCTCCTCTTCTCCTCCCTCCCATTAGAATAGTTCATAAAAGAAAGAGGAAATTATGTCTCCACCAGGCCTAGATGCTTCTGCCAAGCAAAGTAAAACGAAGATGTGAAAATTATGTCAGTTGTTGGAGTTTTTGCTGGATAAGTCATACATTGCACTGTGTTCTGGGGTATCTTTATTCACAGGAGGCAAAACAGAGGTCTCAGGTCAGTTCCCAGCTCCCCACGTCAACCAGCTGCCTAGGAGTGTTTGAGTTGGTGGGATGAAGTTGTTTCTGGGGACCCACACAGGTTGAACCTTACACACAGCCTGGCACTCCCCAGGTGCCCAGTATTGAGTATTGAGTGGAGAAGAGCAGAGGGCAGCCTGTCAGAGAGGTAGTGGGAGGATCAGTGAATCACAGATGTTCCAGAAGGGCACAGGTGAGGCCATGAGAGTGGGCACAAAGGAGCATGGGATCCCCCAGCTGCTCTGTGCTGGGCCTAGTGTTTCCTGAATAGGGCTCTAGGGGTTCGGACCACTTCTGAGACTGAGAACCCAGGCTCAGAGAGCACTGTGGGAGCCTCAATTAGTCATAGGACTCAAGCAAAGCAAATCTCGAAGGCCAGCAATAGGTACTGATACTGGGTGAAGGGACTCTGGGATAAAGCAGACTTCTGGGGCATAGGAAGCCCAGGGGCTGGCCTGAGGGGCAGCTGGGATGCCCAAGAAAGAGCATGAAAAAAATCAGAGCAAGCTCAAGTGTACTGAAGACAGACTTGGAACAGGGAAGTCCAAACTTGTAGGTAGAGGAGATCACCAGCAAGTCCAGGTAACCACAGGTACTTGAAACACCACAGGGTGGTGGGCTTAGCCAGGATGGATCTATCTCTATCTCTCTCTATCTCTATCATCTCTCTCTCTATCTCTCTCTCTATATATGACTTAGCTCTTGTTGTGTAACAAACCATCCCAAAACTTAGTGGCTTAAAGCATTAACTATTTATTATTTCTCATGGGTCTATAGGTTCGCTGGGCTCAGCTAATCTTGGCTGGGCACACTCATGCTTTTGTGATCCGTTCCTGCCTTGGCTGGGAACTGGCTGGTGTAGAATGGCTTTCCAGCAGACCAGTCCAGGCTTGTGCACATAGTGATTGCAGGGGTCCAGGAAAGCAAGTGAAAATATGCAAGGTCTCATGGAGTCA
Source organism: Halichoerus grypus (assembly GCF_964656455.1). Lineage (NCBI taxonomy): Eukaryota > Metazoa > Chordata > Mammalia > Carnivora > Phocidae > Halichoerus > Halichoerus grypus. Next base: position 109,296,291 of record NC_135721.1, on the reverse strand, counting down.
TGACTTGGAACTGAGAAACTGTCACTTCCACCACACTCTTTTGGACAAACAAGTCTCAAGGCTAAGCCTTGCTTAAAGGGGTTTGGAAATAGACTCTGCCCCTTCATGGGAGGAGCTACAAAGTCACATTGATGGGAGGGGGGAGAAATGGGACCATTTTTGCCATTAATCTACCACACCATCCATTTACAAAAGACAGAAACCTGGGTGTCATCGTGACGCCTCCTTTTTACTTCTCCAACACGCACTACATCACCAAGGCAATTCGATTTCACCTCTAAAGCTCCATTCAACTTCTCCCACAGCCGCCACCCCAACCTGAGGAGCCCTAACTGGGCTGTCGGTCTAACTGGTTTACTCACATTTTGTCCTCACTGTGCTTGGATTTCTTCAAAGTGCAAGTCAGATCAAATCAAGATCCTATCACCTTTCCTTGCCCCAACCCTCCAAAGACCCTGCATCGGTCAGGTCAGAGCTGCAAGCAGCAGACACAGGCTGTGACTAGAGCAGGAAAGAAGCCTAATCAAAGGGTATTGATTAGCTCACAGGACCCCTGGACAACTAGACCCAGAGATCACACAGGCACAAGGGGTGGGGGCTGGGTAGCCAGCACCACCATCAAAACCACACTGCTGGAGCATCTGGTGGCGGGGGGTCGCATCATTTGCTACAGACTCAAAGACCTGGGTGGAAACACCTTATTGGCTAAAGCCCCCAGTTTTGGAAATGAGAGTGAAAAAAATCTCATGTAATTTCTGTGCTGACCCAGTCAGTGGGGATTTCCTCAGTCACAGGCAGGAGATTGAGATGCTGGACATTCGTTTTCTCAAACTTTATGGTGCTTAGCAGGCTCCCGAAGCCACCAGGGGCTGGCTGGGTGGGTATCTTAGCTGGTATGCGGTATTCCTGCTGTAATAAGCATTTTTTTAGTTAAGAGTCAGAAACCCCCTTTGGTTTAACTGATAAAGTGGTGAGGATGGGACTTTTTTTTTTTCCCCCCAAAGGCATAAAGAGGAAAAAGTTAGCCTGGTCCTCTGGAGAAAAAGAAATAGGTCAAAAGCTAAAAGTATGACCTAATCCCTCTGTAGTCAGGCAGGAAATAGGAGACGGGCAAATGTTGTGCAAGAGAGATTCCCCTGGGCTTGGCAAGAGGATCCATTGCGGGAGGCCGGGCCTCAGGACCCATTAGACTCTCACACTTTGTCCAGCTGCTATGAAAACTCTCTCCCAGTGTCTGGGTCCGCAGGAGGATAGGCTCCCCTGTTCCTACCCTGGAAAGGGCGAGAGAGGCTGGAAGGGGACAGGAGTAAACTGGAGAGGGGACTTAAGTGGCCGCTTGTTGGTACCTCCCCCAGATCCCTTTACAGGCTGGTGCACCCCCCGCAGCTGCTGGGTCACCGCGGCCTTCTTCCCTAGAGAATTAGCGCAAACGGAGCTCAGCGCTTGGTAGGCTGTGTCCCCACCCCCAGCAGCCCGCAGCCAATGGCTGACTGAGACGTACAAGCCCCGCCCCTTCCCCAGGTGAGTCTTACCGCCGAGGCTAGACGCCCTCCAGCTCAAACCGCGCTCTGCTTAGCAGTGGGGGTGGCAGAGGTCCTTCCCACCGTGGATAGGAGGGCAAGGGGAGCAGTTGACCGACTCCTGGGGCCTCCCCTTCCCTTGGCCCCTGCCTACCCAGCCCAGCCCAAAGTTGGGCCTCCTCGCCTCTCTGTATTCCTCTTCTTCCCCGGGCTGGGAGCCAGAGAAAGGATGGCAGCCCGGCCGTTGGCTCTCTTTTGCCCCCTCGTGGATCTGGTGAGAACTTTGGTGACTCCCAAATCGTGTCCCGTGTCCACCGCCCCCCCCCCCCCCCCCCCCCGGCGCCTACTTGTTTTTCTAAAAGTGGAACATTGGGACCGAGGAGAGCTCGGATTGGGGTTGGGTAAACACTTGTAGCTGGCAAAGTTGAGGGTAGTTTTCCCAGCAAAAGACTTGGTAGGTTTTTTGGGGGAATGCATAGTAATTTGGCTCAGAAAACCTTGGGGTTCATGAGGGCCAGACATGGAAGCCGGGGGGGTGGGTAAGGAGCTGATTGATTCTGTGAGTGATTTCTGTGGCCTTGAGCCAGGGATCACCTCTTTGGGTCACAGATTCTTCTTCTTCTTCTTTTTTTTTTTTAAGATTTTATTTATTTATTTGACAGAGACACAGGAGAGAGGGAACACAAGCAGGGGGAGTGGGAAAGGGAGAAGCAGGCTCCCCGCTGAGCAGGGAGCCCGACTGCTCGATCCCAGGACCCTGGGATCATGACCCGAGCGGAAGGCAGACGCTTAACGACTGAGCCACCCAGGCGCCCTGGGTCACACATTCTTCTTATGACAAGTGGAGAGAATCAGACCAGCTCCTGTATGTGAGGTCGTTGGTGGATTTAGTGTACTTACAGATTTTTTTTTTTAAAGATTGATTTATTTTAGAGAGAGCGCATGTGCATGAATGGGGGGAGAGGCAGAAGGAGAGAATCTGCAAGCACACTCCCCGCTGAGTGTGGAGCCCCTCCGGGCTGGATCTCACCACCCCGAGATCCTGACCTGAGCCGAAATCAAGAGTCTGAGCTTAACTGACTGAGCCACCCAGGCATCCCAGTGTAATGACAGATTTGAGAGAGCTTTGGTGTCTCAAGCCACACCGATCTTGTTGCCTATGAATTTCCATCATATGTCCCGTCTTAGCTATGTAACTTTCTATGGGATTATCTATTTTATTTCTTCCATGTACTGCAACCTCTTCCTACTGGTCTTCCAGCTTCCACATTGCACATTGCAACTAGAATTCTCTTAACATCATGTGGGTATGACACAAAAGCCTTCAAGACTTTCCCATTGCACCTAAAGTCCCAATTATGTTCTGTGGCCCCCTCAAACCCTTCAGGATCTGGAGTTTGCCTCTTTCTCCAGCCTCACCCTTATACTCTCTTCATTGCTTCCTCTGGTCCCATGCCTTCCTTCAGTTCCTTCACCAGCTCTTTTCCATCTCAGAGTGTTTTCACCTGCTAGTCCCTCTGCCTGGAAAATCCTTTGCTCACGTGTGTGTGTGTGTGTGTGTGGCCAGCTCCTTTTCAGTTCTTTATAGCTTAGTTTAACTATCATATCACAAAGGAGCTATACCCAGTTTCCCTCTATTTGTTTATTTCCTTCATAGTAATTACCACATTATCTTGGTTTTACATTAATGTAAGACATGGATAGTCTTACATTATCTTGTTTACATGTTGACCCTTTCCCCCCTCTCTCCTTTAAAATGAGTCTTCTCGGGCTGCCTGCATGGCTCAATCAGTTAAGCGTCTACCTTGGGCTCAGGTCATGATCTCAGGGTTCTGGGATCGTGCTCTGTATCAGGCTCCCTGCTCAGCAGGGAGTCTGCTTCTCCCTCTGCTCGTACTCTCTCTAGCGCGCTCTCTCTCTCTCTCAAAGAAATAAAATCTTTAAAAATAAATAAATAAAATGAGTTTTCCCACCCCAAGGGCATTATTTACTGTTGTAATCCCTAATGCCTAAAATAGTGCCTACTATTCTTCCAACACTAGTTAGGAATATGTTTGGCTGCAAGTAAGAACAACAAAATATGACAGTGAACTTAATAAATATGGGCTTATTTTAACCACCTAAGAAGAAATCCAAAGGCAAGCCGATTGCTGGTATTGTTTTAGTGACCCAAAATACCATTGGGCACCCAGGCTCTTTCCATACTTCTGCTTCATTATCCTTAGCACGTTGATGTTTCTCCCCTCATTTGTTACAAGATGACTACTCCAGATGTAGGCATCACATCTACATGTAAGCTGGGGAGACACAAAGAAGGTGCTAATCATGTCTCCTTCTAGGGGAGCGAAAGTTTTCCTAGGACTCCCTAAGCAGATTTCCCTTCACATCTCATCACCCATAACTGGGTCACTGGTTCTAGCTTCGAGGGAGGCTGGAAAATGGATCATCTGATGCTTAACTTTATATGTCAACTTGACTGGGCCATGGGGTGCCCAGATATTTTGGTCAAATATTATTCTAGGTGCTTCTGTGAGGGTTTTTTTTTTTGGATGAGATTAACATTTAAATTGGTTGAAATAGAAAAAAAATAGAAAAAGAGAAAAAAAAATTTCGTTGACTCAGTGGAACACATTGCCCTCCCTAATGTAGGTTTCACTCTGTTGAAGATCTGAATAGAACAGAAAGGCTAACTCTCTCCCAAGTAAGAGAGAGTTCTTCCTAGCCGACTGCTTTCCAACTGGGACATTGACCTTTTCCTGCTTTCAGGTTTGAACCGAGACATCAGCTCTTCTTGGGTCTGGAGCCTGCCAGCCTTTGGATGGGAACCACACAGGCACAATCCTGGTTATCAGGCCTTTGGACTTGGACTAGAACAAAACCACCGGCTCTCTTGGATCTCCAGCTTGCTGACTCACCCTGTAGTGCTTGGGACTTGCTTTCTTCCATAATCACATGAGCCAATTCCTTACAATCAATCAATCAGTCAATCCTATTGGTTCTATTTCCATGGAGAACCCTAATACAGAATAATATTGTTATAATTGGTTCAAAGTGCTCTACTGCAGAAGTATAATAATATGAGTCATTTATATAATTCTAAGTCTTCTAGTAGCCACGTTACAAACATAAAGAGATGAAATAACTTGTGATAATATATTCTATTTAACCCAAGCTATTCAAAACATTATTACTGTGACATGAAATCAGTATACAAATTAATGAGATATTTTACAATTTGGGGGCACTAAATCTTCAAAATCTGCTGTACATTTTATACTTATAACAAATCTCAATTCAGACCAGCCACATTTCAAGTGCCCAATAGCTGCCTAGGGCTGGGCTCTACCATATTGGCCAGTGTAGGTGTAGATTATCAAGATACCTTACTTGTATTCAGAATATATAAAGAACTCTTAAAAGTCAATAATAAGAAAACCAACAACTCAACAAACTATGGGAAAAGATTTGAACTGACCGTCAAAGAAGGGATACAGATAGCAAATAAATGCACAAAAAGATGTTCGACATTCAACCTAGTTAGTCATCAGGGAAATGTAAATTAAACCATGGTGAAATCTTACTACACACCTACTAGAATAAATGAAATAAAGAGAAAGACCACAACAAGTGCCGCTGAGGGTGAAGGTCAACTGGAACTCTCACTCAGTACTGTTGGGAATGAAAGTGGTATAGCCATTTTGAAAAAGAGTTTGGCATTCCTTAAAAAGTAAACATATACCTATCATATGACCAAGCCATTTCATTTACCCGAGAGAAAGAAAATGTTCATACAAAGACTGTACGTGAAGGTTCATAGCAACTTTGTTTGTAATAGTCAAAAATTGTAAACAACCCAAATATTCATCAACAGATGAATGGGTAAACAAATTAAGGTAGGAAACACTGCCTAGGAATAAAAGTAAATCATTGATACCTGCAACAACATAGATGAGTCTCAGAATAATTATGCTGGGTGAAAGAAGTCATTAAGAAGGGCATTGTGGGGGCACCTGGGTGGCTCAGTCGGTTGAGCATCTACCTTTGGCTCACGTCATGATCCCAGGGTGCTGGAATTGAGCCCCATATCGGGCTCCCTGCTCAGCGGGGAGCCTGCTTCTCCCTCTCCTTCTGCCCCTCCCCCTGCTTTTGTTCTCTCTCTTTCTCAAATAAATAAAATCTTAAAAAAAAAAAAAAAAGGGCATTGTAGGTGAGTTCCAAGGTGGCAGGGCTATTTTAGGTGAAGAAGGAGGTAAAGCATGTGTTTTGAAGGAACAGCCTTGGGTCTGTACCATGGGGGGGGGGGGCATGGTGTCTTCTCCCTTTAAGGCTCATAGGGTTCAGCGGAGCCATCGCTTTTTAGAAGTGTGAATCTCAGCAGGCCCCACGATGACTGCTTCCTGCCACGTGGGGGCATCAGTCACACACCCGATGGTCACAGAGTAAGAGTCGTTCCTCTGAGCCTGGCATCAGTCATGGCTTATGCTGAAATTGAAACATGATGCATCCATGCCACGTTAAGGAGGGCTCCTATATAACACTCCTGTTCCTAAATGCCAACTATTGAAAATTCCAACGTTAGCTGGAAAAGTCTATTATTGATGCTCAGTAGGATTCAGCAAATGCAGGACAAAGCAGCACATCTCAAAACACAAGCAGGGAGCCGAACCAGTTAATAAGCCAAAGCAAGAGAAAAGAGAGACCTCCAGTGGTTGTGGTCATCCCCTAAACACCCACTTGACGTGCCAGTTGTTGGGGCCCATCCTGCCTCTCAGGGGAGACAACAGGTGTTGAAGTATTGCGGGGTGGTATGTCATGATGGCTGCAACTGGCTTTGAAAAGCTGCTTCCCAAAGGCATGGGGAGCCATCAAGGGCTTTAGACAGAGCATGGACAATATTGATTTGGGCCAGAGAAAAATCCCTGCGGTGAAGGGGGCTGGTATGCTGCAGTGGGGAAGAAGGGATGGAAGTGGGAGGAGCGTGGCAAGGAGATGGGTTTTAGGTGACAATCTTAATAGTCCAATGAGAGTTGCAAAAATGTCCACTCTGTAGTTGGGGGGGGGATGAGGGCAAGGGAGCATAGTGCCTCGTGGCTTGGAAAGAAAAGAACATGGCTGGGAGCCAGACTACTTGGGCTCAGGTAGCTGTTGGCACATTAATTAACCTTGGTGTGCCTCAGTTTCCTTATCTGTACAATGAAAGTGCATTAGTCTGCAAGGGCTGCCATAACAAAGTATCACAAGCTGGTTGGCTTAGACAACAGAAATTTATTTTCTCGCAGTTCTGGGTCTGAGATCAAGGTTTTGGCAGGCTTGGCTTCTTCCCAGGCCTCTGCTTGGCTTGTAGATGGTCCTCCCTCCATCTGTGACCGTATTCTAATTTCCTCCTCTTATAAGGATACCAGTTATACTGGCTTCGGGCCCACTCAAATGACCTCATTCTAACTTAGTTACGTCTTTAAAGACATATCTCCAAATGCAGCCACACTGTGAGGTTTTAGCAGTTAGGACATCAAATATGAATTTTGGGGGGCTACAACTCAACCCATACAGGAGACTAATGAGAGAATTTACTTCACAGATTTGTGAGGATTAATTGAACTAGGACATGTAAAGTGCTTAGAACAGAGATAAAAAATGTTTTTCTATTATTAAAGAGGACATAGGAAAATGAGGCAGCCATTTCATGGATTTCCTGAAGCTCCTGCCTCCTCCAGGAGTGGGATCCTTTGAGTCCTAGCTGTTCTCTGAGCCCAGCACTCTCAGAAGCCCTCTTCACCAGCTTCTGGTGTCTCCCATCTCAGGTCACAGGTCTTTTTTTTTTTTTTTTTTTAAGATTTTATTTATTTATTTGAGACACACACAGAGCACAAGCGTGGAGGAGGGGCAGAGGGAGAGGGAGAAGCACATTCCCCGCTGAGCAGGGAGCCCAATGTGGCTCGATCCCAGGACCCTGAGATCATGACCTGAGCCGAAGGCAGACATTTAACCGATTGAGCCACCCAGGCGTCCCTAAGGTCACAGTTCTTAAAGGTCAGGATCCTCTTTAATCCCCTTCTCCCCGCAGGACAGCTTGACCAGAGGGCGCCTTGAAAACAGCTAAGCCTGTGGTTCTCAAAGTGTGGTCTCCAGACCATCAGCATCACTTGGGAACTTGCTAGGAAGGCAAAGGAAGCAGTTCTGCTGGGCTACCACCTTGGGGCAGCACAGGACCACTGGTAGGCATGGGCTATGCCAAGCACCCACAAATGCAAAAGCCTTTCGTGGCCCTTTCTGCCTCCAGTCTGGCCCCAAACCCCTCTGCTTGCCCCACAGCGCTTGAGGGACCTCTTGAGACCCCAAACCTGATTGTGTTACTGGTTCAGAAATCTTCAGCCGCTCCCTACGGCAAGAAAGGCCGTCTCCAGCACCATCTCCTGCCTCCTGCATCTTGCATGTCCCCACGTGCTCTTTCTACCTTCCCTGGAGTCAGACTGACCTGGATTTGAATTTCAGCTCTGCCATTTGCCCTCTGGGCGTGACTTGGGCAAAAAACCCATCATTCTGAGCCTCGGGTTCCTCATCCCTGAAATGGGGGCAATTAGTAGGAGTTTTTCTCATGGGTTATGAGGAGAGAGAGCTTGTTGACAAGGGGCTTTTAGCCCAGGGTCTCGCATACAGTAGGGACTCAGCATGCGGCAAGCCCGCTTCCCTTCCGCACTGCCCAGCACGACGCACAGTCGGGGTGCGCATGCCACACCCTCGCCGGGCCGGTGGATGCTGTTGAGCTCCGCCCATCTCCTCAACGGCACCTCCATCTCTTGGCCTGGGGCTTCCTCTGGTTGCTACGGCCCCGTTTGTATAGAACTCTGTGCGATGGGGATAATAAAAGTGCCTATCTCTAGTGCCCCACAGAGAGGGGATCCTCAGACTTCTGCCGTCGGGGTGTAGACCTAGCGCTCGCCCTTCTCTTGCCCATCTCTGTGACTCCCCCTACCCACCGGAGTGGCTGTGTCAGAATATCCGGCAGAGGATGAGGGATGGAGGAGACCTGAAGGGGCCTGGCGCCCTGGTGGCTTCCTGCCCCACCACTCCTGACCTCTTGCCCTTGGGCCACATGGGCTGGCTCCGGCTCCCCCCCCGCCCTCTCAGACATCTAAGATGCCCCAGTTGAGTCATAGGGTGTAAGAGGACACCAGGCGCCCGGGACTGCCGGATGACCCTGGCACCTTGGCAGGGTAGCTGCTGCTGTGTGGGGCTCTCAGAACCGGGACCGTCTCGGGCTGGGGACCTGGAGGTGACACAGCCCCTCAGCCTGCAGCCTGCCGGAGCCGGAGGCACAGGCCTTGTCCGATAGTTAGTGTCACTGGGACCCCGCTGTCCTTTGTGGCTGCCTCCTGGGGCTGGTTTGCCCTTGGTCTCTGTGTGGTCTTCGGTGTGGGGCTGGTCCTGCCCCGGGAAGCGGTAGGCTTTCATCTACAGGACTGGATGTCAGGGACTCCAAAGGCACGCTCCCCACCCCGCAGCTGAAGTCTTGCCCCTCCCCAGGCTGTCTCTGCAGGAGGTCTGGGGCGGAGCATCGCCCTCGTCCAGGTAGGCTTGGCAAAAGTTACCAAACTGTAGTCAGGACCAGCGACGCGATCTGTGGAGCTCTGTGCAACATGAAAAATGCAGGTTATGAAGGTTAGGAAATGCAGGTTATGAAATTATGCAGAATTGCCAGACAGTGACCACGGAGCAGTAAGCCAAGTGTGGGGCCCGTCGTGGTAGCACAGGTGGCACTGGCCTAAAGCCCGGCTCCGACTGTGATCCTTATCTGTCAGCATGATCCAGTTTGTCAGAACTCCCCGTGCACCAAGGAGTGGCCCTGGAGCTGCTCAGAGATGATACAAGGACACAGAGTCAAAATGTACCCCTTCCCCAGCTTAGGATATCTGTTGTCTCAGAGATACTTGGAACCAGTGTTCCAAGCTGGAGCGTGGCCAATGGGAGCAGGAGCAGGAAATTGGAGGGAGGGAGGAATGAGAGGGGTGGGCATTTATTCCACTAGCTCTCTCCCAGAACCTCCTATCCTGGCTGGGTCCCTGTCCCAGGTCACAGCTCCTGTTCAGGCATAGAGCCAGCCCTGCCTCTAGGGTCTGACTCTCCTAGCTGATAGCTCCCTCGCCTTGGCTCGCCAGACCCTGGGCTGGTCACGGAGTCCAGTTGTCACTACTGCCCCCCCGCCCTGGCCCTGGCTGAGATGTCCTAATACCCTGCCCAAGCCTCTCTGTAAATAGTGCCTTTATCAAACTCTCCCAGGATTTTCCTGATTTGAATTTGCATCTATTTCCTTCTGGGACCCTGACTGGTACAAGGATCTTTGTTCTCTGTCGTACTCCCAGATCTATCTTTGTAGCTCCCAGTCCCTTGGGACAGCCAGGTCAGGGGCTGAGTATCCAGGAACTCTGGTCAGGGCCTACTCCCTGGCTTCTTGCAGAAGTGGGGACCCTCCCTCATGTTTTCCCAAAGATGTCCACCGGAGCTTCCATCTTTAGCTAATTGGGAACCAGGGACCTAGAAGTCATGTCGTTCCTTCTTCAGCTTCAGGGCCTGATGGAGGCAAGTGGGTTTCCTCAATCAGCGCCTCAGCCCCAGAGAGATCCTCTTTGATCAGGTGACCAGGTAATCAGACAAGCAGAGGATCAGATAACTAGGCAACCAGGTGACCAGATAGCCAGGCAGGCAGACGTGTAAACAGCCCTTGCTGAAGGGCTCTCCCTTTTCTGGTATTCCTCTTCTCCCTTCAATTTCTCTTCTCTTCCTGTCACTCCCCTAGCTTACCTTTGACCTAAACCAGTCAGCCAGTCAGGCTTAATCAAAGCTGATCACAGGACCTTCATCGCAAGGAAGAGATTCTTTCTTGCCTGGACCTGCTGAGAGGTAGTGAGGTCTGGAGGTCCTGACCTTAAATCCAGGACAGGGGCCAAACAGGAAGAAGGCAGGGCTGAGAGGCAGATGTGCATTGAGCCCTGATTAAGCCATTCCTGAAGCTGGCTCCCCTGGAACCTTTCAGTTACATGAGCCAATGAATTCCCTTTTTGCTTAAAGCCAGTTTATGTGGAGTGTAATAATAAGAAATACATGTATTTGGTCTTTGTCTCCATTCTTGGCACAGAGCATCTCAAAACCCTTGGAATTTCTTAGGTGATAGGAGTGTCTTTTGTTATTCATAATGAGTCCTACTGATCACACTTGAATTTATGCTAATGAGGTGATTTAGGGTCAGGTCCCTATGTAGCTTCTGGATGGGGTGGGGGAACCCTTCCCAAACTCCTATGAATCTCTTCATCTGGTTGCTAATCTGTATCCTTTCTATTAACCTGGTAATGTAAGTATAAGTAAATATTTCCCTGAGTCTGTGAGGCATCCTAGCAAATTACAGGAGCTGAGGAGGGGGTTGTGGGAAGCCCTGATTTACAGCTGGTCACTCTATGGGTGTCCTGGACTTGCGATTGGCACTTGAGGTGAGGAGCAGTTTATTTGTCCCTAGCTTTATTGGGATGTAATTGACATACAACATCGTTTGAGTTTAAGTGGTATACAATGTGTTGATTTGATACACTCATATATAGCAAAAATGATTACCACCCTAGCTTTGGTTTCCACTTCCATCTTACTACAGAATTATCATTTCTTTTTTTGTGATCAGGACATTTAAGGTTTACTTTTTTTTTTTTTTTAAAGATTTTATTTATTGGACAGAGAGAGACACGGCGAAAGAGGGAACACAAGCAGGGGGAGTGGGAGAGGGAGAAGCAGGCTTCCCGTGGAGCAGGGAGCCCAATGCAGGGCTCAATCCCAGGACCCTGGGATCATGACCTGAGCCAAAGGCAGACGCTGAACGACTGAGCCACCCAGGCACCCCTAAGGTTTACTTTCTTAGCAACATAAGTGAGATCAACAGTATTTGCTTTTGTATGGCTTATTTCACTTAGCATAATGCCCTCAAGTTTTATCCAAGTTGTTGCAAATGGCAGGATTTCCTTCTTTCTCCTGCCTGAGCAATATTCCATTTTACAGACACACACACCCCACGGATCTTCTTTATCCATTCACCTGTTGACAGACACTCCCGTTGTTTCCATGTCTTGGCTCTTGTGAATAATGCTGTAGTGAAATCAGGGGTGCAGAGAATCTCTTGGAGATCCTATTTTCATTTCCTTTGGATACTTCTCCAGAAGTGGGATTGCTGGATCAGCTGATAGTCCCCTTTTAAATTTTTTGAGGAATCTCCATCCTGTTTTCCACAGTGGCCGCATCAATTTACATTCCGAAGTGGGGGGTAGTTTTTACCTGTGGGGTCTGATGCTACCTCCAGGAATCAGAATGGAGTTAAATCGTAGGACAACCCAGTTGGTGGCCACAGGAGAAATGAACTGCTTTGTCGTGGGGAAAACCCCACGCCTTTGGCGTCTGAAGTGTTTGGGGTGAGAATGTAGAGACAGCTCCCCAGACCCTGCAAAGGCAAGAGCCCTGGCTGGATTGGGAGCCACGGATGCTTTGCTCCTCTGGCCTGCCGTTGAGTGTGAGAGGGATCAGGACAGAACCGCACGCCCAAGAGGCCTCTCTTTGCTTGGGAGAGTCACTCGGGAGGCCTGGGATCAAACGTGGATTTGCTTCTAGCGAGCTGGATCAATGGACATGTCCCTTCTGCTCTCGGGCCTCGCTTCTCCTGCGTAGCTGTGGGGAGATCTCCTTGCCCTGCTTTGCCACAAGGGGTGAGCATCATTCCCTGGGAGCCGTTGGGGGTGTGTGAAGGCCGCGAGCAGAGCCGACTCAGCTGGCTCTCAGAACCCAAGTCCTTGTGGCCTCCAGGAGAGGAGCCAGGGCCCTCCTGCCCCCATTCTTCATTTAGAAAGCTCAGGCTCCCAGCCAGGGTGAGAGCCTCATGCTGTGGCAACTAAGCCTTCTCCTCTCTGGGCCTCTCCCTCCTTCTCTTTGTGCTTCCCTCAAATTGGTGTTGCGCAGGGAGCTGAGCACATGATGTTAATGACCATTTTATCAGGAAAGCCCATCTGCTCTCATAACTCAGCCTTTAATCGCTTGGAATTTCTTGTCCCGAATGCTTAGAGCTGTGCTTCTCAAAGAATGGATTTCAGACCAGCAGTGTGAGCATCACCAGGGGACTTGTTAGAAATGCACATTCTCAGGCCCCGCGCCAGACCTGGGCTGGGGCCCAGCAATGTGTGTTTGAAGGAGTCCCCCCAGGGGATGCTTGCTCAAGTGTGAGAACCCCGTGGAGCTGCTGTGAGAACAGCATGCAGCTGTTGCTGGTACACAGGGGCAGGAGGGGATGATCTGGTACCTGCCTAATCTCCTGGAGCGGCAGGTACCCCATTCCGCGCCCCTCTCGGCTCCTGGGAGTGAGTGTTGGCTGCTGACAGCCTCCAGCTGACCCTTCGCTTGAGCACTGCCCTGTGCTGAATCTCAGAATCTGCAATCCCAGAAATGCCTGCGAGATTATGTACAAACCCGCGCCCCCTGCCCACCAGTGGGCCACAACCAATCACGGATGGTTGGGGTGTCTCAGCCTGGCCCCTTGTCTCAAGGTGGGACGTCCTGGTGTGAATTACTCTCCAGATCCCCTCTGTGAATTAGGTCGAGGCTTTCATTGTTAGACTTTAATTGCTCCAAGTTGCTGCTTATCCCAAATGCCTAGAGCTGTGGTTGGTGCAACAGGTAGGAATTACCGTATGACACCCTGGTGTAAAAAGAAAATGTCATTTGACTTGCTTTGGAAAAATAAAAATAAGCCTGGCTCCGAGGCCCTGCCTACCAAGATGACTATGCTGGGTTCCTGTCCTCTGCAAGCTGGTTCCAATCAGTCAGGAGGGCCTTCTGCAGTCCTGGAAGCTGGGGAGGCCCCTGCATCTCAGGTGCTGGTGAGCACCGCAGGGATGGGGTCATTTTCCTCTTGCTCTCAAAGAATCAGCTTGTCTGCTCTCGGTCAAGACATCACAGGGACGTGTTTCACGGGGAAATAAAAAAAAAATGTGATTATTCTCCTCCCCAACTGCCCTTCCTGAGAGGGGAGAGAGGAAAATGTTTACTTTCTGTCTTCAATGAGGGGAAAAAAAAACAAAACCAAAGGCAGGGCATGATTTAGTTTCTGGCAGGTATCAGAGCAGATGATGTGTGTGTGTGTGTGCGCGTGTGTGTAGAGATGTGTGTGTGTGTAGAGATGTGTGTGTGTGTAGAGATGCGTGCGCGCAGAGGTGTGTTTGCACGTGTGTACTTAGAGGTGTATTTACATGTGTGAGCCTGGGGCTTGGGTTCCATTACAGAGAGATAGTAACCAAGGCCAGAGGCCCCATCACCGCCCATCCCTGGCCCCCCTCCCCAGGGTGTCAGTCGCGCCCTCCGTGTCAGTTTTCCACCCGGGGCCTCACGACTGCCACAGCTCTCACCTTCTACCCTGTGGGAGGCCACTGGGAGCATGGCAGGTGTTGCTGGACGGGACAGTGCCATGGCCTGTCTGAGCTCCAGCACCTCTTTGCTTTGGTGCTCCAGGGGTCTAAAATCCTGAGTTGGGAGCAAAAACAGCAAAACCCGGGTACTCTTGGCCCTAAACATCCAGAGGCCTGGGGGGTGAGGGAGAAGGGGAATCTAGGTAAATAAAAATACAAAAAGACCAGACAGAAATATAGGAAAACATTTACAACCCCCTTACCCCCCCCGGGATCTGTGCTTCTGGGTGCTCTCTATTCATGGCTTTGCTTTTATTTGCATTTTCGAGACTTTCTAAAACCAGGACGAATTATATGTACAGCAATTAAAAATGAAACCACAGAATAATGATAAACACCCCCACCTCTCTTCCTTGAGTGCCAGCTTCCTTTCCTACCCCTGTTATCAGAGGAAAGCTTTTATTTCCTCAACTTGGTCTTAGGAAAACCTCTCCGCACACAGAAAGAAATGCAAAGAACAGTACAGTTACAATATACAGAAGGGTACAATATACCCTTCCACCTAGGTTCAAAAGTGGGAATATTTTTTCCTCTTTGCTTTATTTATATATAGATACTTTTTCCTGAAAGGTTTGAAAGTAAATTGTGATGTGTTTCACTTCTAAACACGCCTGAATACATCATCTATGTATCAAGATTCCAAAGACTCCAGGCGCCAGTTTCGTGTGGAATGTCCCACAATCTGGTTGAGTGACCGTCAGCCCTCCCTCCCCAGGCCATTTGCCTCCACAGGATGTTTCTCTGGACTGCTTCCCCTGTCCAGATTGGCAGAAGATTCAGGGTCTATTGCAAGCCCCACCTCCTCCATGAAGCCTTCCCTGGCGTTATCAAATATACCCTGTTTGGTTATTCAACTCTTCGTTCAACAGTTCACGAGTAGAACAACTCAGCCCGAGACCCAGACCTGCTCTCTGGGAGCCTGTGGTCCGAATGTCGGGCAGGAAACAGGCAATTAGGCAGAGGGCTGTGGGTGCTGTGGGAGGCACTAGGACTTGGTGCTGGTGGAGGAGGTCCGAGAGAGGAGCCTCCCTGAGGCTGGGAGTGGTCAGAGAGGGTATTTCAGAGAGGCTGAGGGCATCTGAGCTGAGTCGTGAAAGATCCACGGGAGGATGGGGAGCCAGGGACGGGTCAGAATTGGGGGAAGGCGTCTTGGTTAGATGCTCGTGTTAGAAAAATTTCTCTGCCCACCTAGTCAAAAATACTGTTTGGATGAACGAGCTACAGAAGAGAGAATGGATTAGAGAAGGACAGAACTGGAGGCACAGGGTCTATCTGGGAGTATTACAGTCATCCAGGGGATAATCACAGTGTTGACCCGAGTAGATGGATTCGAGGGTGTTGGAGAGGTCCCCATGGCAGGGTTTGGCTGTGACTAGATGCGGGAGGGTGAGCAGAGACATAAGTCAGACTGGATCAAGCATCCACACTTCTGGCTTGAGCAGCTGGACTGATATGGTGCCTTTGATGAGTCAGGTAATTTAAAAAAAGAAATAGGATTTTATGGGTGGGTGGGTGGGGAAATGAGCTTCCTTTCGCGTGTGTTTTGTTTGAAGTTCCTGAGGCTCATCCAAGCGGAGACATCTGATAGTGGGGAGTTTATATGAAAGGTCAGGGGACTCATCTAGACTGCGGGTACAGATTGGTGGGGCTTTAGCAAACGCATGGCTAGTGAAGCACGCCTAGGAAGAGAGTGTGTCTGGAGAGAGGCGGGCTGAGCCCCACACTCAGAGGAACTGCCACATTTAAGAGTCAGAAGGAGGGGACTGAAAAGGAGTGGCTAGAAAGGTAAAGAGGAAAGCCAGGCCCTGGTGCCAAAGAAACCAAGAATGCTGCCAAGGAAGGAGGAAGTGGCTAGTGAGTCGGATGATCCCAAGAGGGTAAGTCAGACGAGGATGTACAAAGGTCCTCTGAGGATGTTATCATTGAGGAACAGTTTCCATGGAGCAATAAGAGCAGAAGTAAGAGCTCCAGGGGCTGGAGTGATAAGGACAACTAAGGCAGGCAGATGCCAATAAGGTTTGCTCCTTGAGTGATAGGGAGGAGCTGAGAGTGGGGGCTGGATGGATGGAGGAAGGGAGAGCCCTTTGAAAAGGGTCTCTCATTCTCCACTGTCCCTCAGTAATTGGCTGGGGAGGAGGGGAAGCTCTAATGGGACATGGGGGTGGAGGAAGAATGTGGCAACTACCAAATAAACACACCATCCAGGGAAGCCGGCCAAGGCTGGGCCCAGAATATCTGGAACGGAACCCATCTTCCTTCTGAAGCAGGAAGTGGTGCTGGGAGCTGAGTTGACCGTGGAATTTCCGAGCTGTGAGGATATTCCCGGTGAATGCCTTTTATTTATTTATTTTTTCATTCATGAAAAAGAGTTGGAATTAAGTGACACCCACCCCCCAACATTCCCTCCCACAGAGGAAGCGCTTAATTTAGCTTAATGTTCCCAGTTGAAAAATATCCTTGAGGTCTGGAGACGTTTGCTGGCTTGTTTGTCACCCTTAAATATGGCAGGATGTTAATGCATATGGCAGGATCGGGCTCTTTGTGTCTTGATTTCAGCAGAGAGAATAGGTGGCACCATCCTAACATCAGTACCAAGGGGAAGTCCTGTGAGACCACCTACACAGGATGTGGGAAGAGGTGTCGAACACCAGCTTTGGGAACCTTAGATGACCCTCCCCACGCTGGCCCATCAAAGAGGTTGGTGAGGCAGAGAGAGAGAGAAAGTGTAGAAAATTAGAATTTCTTTGCAGGCACTTGTGCTAGGGGTCTATCTCCCTTGTGATGAGGGAGAGTGGTGCTTCCCCCTTATCTAGGGTCAAATGAGAGGAGCCTCAATGATACCACTCAGAAAGCTTAATATATGCCCCTGGAACTTGTTAGGGTGCAGTAGATTGGCCTTGGAACCACCCAAGAAATTTGATTTGTGAAAGGACTGTGCCTAAAGCTGACTACCTGGGATCTAAATGGAAATGTGATTGTGTTTGGGAAGTAGCTATAGCCCCAGAGGTGGTGGGTCAAAGGGGCTAATCTTCTTGTACCAGATGTGGACACACATAAGAAGCAAAGAGGATTGTTTAGATCCTTCCCCAAAGGGTCACCTGGCATGAGGGGTGACCCCAGCATGAGGATCCTGGAGGTGGACCATCCCAGATACTTATAAAAGGTGTTTATAAGAGGTCTATCTATGAGGAGTTTTTAAAAGACATCCTAAGCAAGAGATAGGCCAGGATCCCAAGGCTTTCTCAAGCATTTATGGGAAGGGTTCTTGGCTGTACAATGGGCATCTGTCCAACAGCAAAGATCAGAATACAGCTGTTGCTTTCATATCTGTGATCTTGTAATTTATCTTAAGAAATATATATTTAGCTTTTGTCCCTGGTTTCTGGCACGAAGCTCCTAAAATCCTTGGGATTTCTTAAGTGATAAGAGCAATAAAGGTATCTTGATATTCGTAACAAACCCTTTTCAATCTCACCTGAGTTTATGTTAATGAAGTGACATTTGGAAAGGCCCAAGGATGGAAACTGGTTGCCAGGGAACCAACCATGAGATTGGAGGGTTGGAACGTTCAGTTCCTGCTCCCTGTACTTCCAGGGAGGGGAGAGGGGTTGGAGATTGAGTTCAATCACCAATGGCCAATGATTTATTCAATCAGGTCTATGTAACAAAGCCTCTATAAAACCCCAAAAGGACAGGGCTGGGAGAACTTCTGGGTTGGTGAACACACAGAGGTGCTGGGAGAATTCATGCTCAAAGAAGGCTTGGAAGCTCCATGCTCTTTCCTCCATACCTTGTCCTATGCATGCATCTCTTCCATCTGGTTGTTCCTGAGTTACATCCTTTTATAATAAACTGGTAATCTAGTAAGTAAAATGTTTCTCTGAATTCTGTGAGCCACTCTAGCTGACTAATCAAACCCAAGGAGGGGGTCATGGAACCTCCAATCTATAGCTGTGGGTCCAAAGCACAGATGGGGCACCTGGGTGGCTCAGTCAGTTAAGTGTCTGACTCTTGATTTCGGCTCAGGTCATGATCTTAGGGTCGTGAGATAGAGCCTCTCGTTGGGCTCTGTGCTGAGCGTAGAGAGATTCTCTCTCTCTCCTTCCTCTCTGCCCCTCCCCCTGACCGTGCTCTCCCTCTGTCTAAAAAAAAAAAAAGAAGAAGCACGGAGGACAACCTGGCAGAGAGAGCACAAGCAGGGGGAGCAGCAGAGGGAGAGGGAGAAGCAGGCTCCCTGCTGAGCAGCAAGCCTGACATGGGGCTCGATCCCAGGACCCTGGGATCATGACCTGAGTCGAAGGTAGATCTTGACTTTTGAACTGGAGTCATTTATTGGGTCGGATTTGGGGGTCATCTCCCTTGGGGAGGGGCAAGAGATTTTCTATGTGTGGGTACAAGGGTTTGCATGGCAAAAGTGGTGGACTGTTAGAAAGATTACTAAATGTACCCCATCTTCTCTATTTTCTTTTTATTCTATAGCAGTGAAAGTTTTTGCTAGGCACTTGGTTACCAGCCTGGGCCCCATTTCCCAGATTCCTCTGCAGCTGGATGTAGCTATGTATCCAGGCCTATGAAATACGAATGGAAGTGAGGTATACAATTCCCTGGTTTTACCCTTAAAAGGACTGTTCACTTTAGCTTCGTCTCCATTTCTGAAATGATTTATTATTTTACTCAAAATTCTCTAAGTGCAGCACCTTATTTCTAATTTTTTCTATTCTGATTTATGTTGCTATTTCATATCTTATAGAATCTCATTATCTTTTAGCTCATTTCGGTATAGAAAATTACATTTTAAAATCTGTTTTGTGGGCACATCTTTCTAACTCATGTTCCTTGTCTGTAGGGATGCTATTTTGCTCCTTATCTCATTCTTTCTGATAATAACATTATATGGGATTTGGCCTTGATAATTTTCTATTGCTTATTTCTATGTCAAGTTAGTTTTCCTGAACTTTTAGAAGAAGGTTAACCAGGACTCCAGTACAAATAGAAGCAAACGACAGTGGGTCTCCTTGTCTTATTATAGAATTTTAAGTGTAAAAATGTAACATTTCTCTTTAAGTATGTTTTTTTCTTTTTTTTAATTTAAATTCAATTAGCCAACATATATTACGTCATTAGTTTTTGATGTAGTGTTCAATGATTCATTAGTTGCATATAAGTATGTTTTTTATTTAAAAGGATGTTGGTGGACATCATTTACTAGGTTTAGGAAGTTCCATTCTGTTTCCAGATACTTACGAATTTTAATTTTTAATGGACATGATTTAAAAAATATATTTTTCCATTTGAGGTAATCTTGTGTGTTTTTGAAATTTAATAGTGAGGTGAATAATGTATTTTAATGTTGAACTATTTCTGAATTCTGGAGGTAAATCTAATGAGGGTATAATGCGTTGTTGCTTTAAATACATTATTGTACATAGTTTGTAGAATTTTGTTGAATTTTTATTTTTTATTATTTATTTATTTATTTATTTATTTAAAGATTTTATTTATTTATTTATTAGAGAGTGAGAGAGAGAGAAACAGTGTGAGAGGGGAGGGGGTCAGAGGGAGAAGCAGGCTCCCCGCTGAGCCGGGAGCCCGATGTGGGACTTGATCCCAGGACCCCGGGATCATGACCTGAGCTGAAGGCAGTCGCTTAACCAACTGAGCCACCCAGGCGCCGTGTTTTGAATTTTTATATCTATGCTTATAAATGATATTGGCCTGTGATATTTCTTTCTCATTTTGTTTAGTTTGGGTATCAAACCCAGAAAGGTTTTTCTAACCTCATAAAATGATTTGGGACATGTTCTTTTTTATTTTCTGAAACAGTTTGCATGAGATTGGAATGTTCTATTCCTTGAACGCTTTGAAGAAACTGCTTATAAAACCATCAGAACTCCTTTTTAAAGGGGTAGGTTTTCAAACATTTGATTAAATTTTTCAAATGGTTATGGAATAATTTATCTTTTCTATTTCTCCTTGAGTCAGTTTTGAATAGACATATTTTCTATGAAGTTATGCATTTCATCTAAGTTTTTAAGTTTAGTAGCAAAAAACTTCATAGTGTATAGTTGTTTATAGTTTAAATTTCTGTATTTTCTATTATCATGCATCTTTTTTCTTTTTTTTTTAGATTTTATTTATTTATTTGAGAGAGAGAATGAGAGATAGAGAGCATGAGAGGGAGGAGGGTGAGAGGGAGAAGCAGACTCCCTGCTGAGCAGGGAGCCTGATGTGGGACTCGATCCCAGGACTCCAGGATCATGACCTGAGCTGAAGGCAGTCGTTTAACCAACTGAGCCACCCAGGCGCCCTCTTTTTTCATTTTTAATATTGTTAGGTTGTACCTTCTTATATATTATATATATTCTTTTTATGGTATATATAATATATTCTTATAATATATATGATATATACATATCTTATATATATTATATATGTACTTAATGCCCAAATTCTATTATTTCATTCCTTCTGTCTTTCCAGATTTATTCTATTATTTTCCCCTCATGTTTAATGTTGACTGATGAGCTCAATAATTTTCAGCCTTTCTTCTTTTCTAATATTATCATTTATAGTTATATGCCAATCACATGTCGTGTTTCCTAGAAGTAGAGCCTAAGGTGGGGATTCTTGTATATAGGATTTATTGAGAGAGGGCTCTCAGAATAAGGGAGCTGAGAGAAGCTGAAGGGAAGCTGGAGGAAGGAGCTAAGCAAGGATGTGGTCTCAGCTGGAACCCATCCAGGCCTGATCCATGGGGAGCTCGGGAACATGAGTGGACACTCTGAGGCCAACTGGGCTGAACTTTTGTATTCCTACCCAATCAATAATTGACTACAGACTGCTGTTGGGAGTGGGAGGGACGGCAACTCTTCCAGGTGAGATGGCTCTCATCAACTGAGGGCAATCCTCTTAGAAGGGGCAGCCAGGAATTGCTGGCAGGCACATTTACCATTACGTGTGAAAAAGCATTATGTCTAAAAATTTACATATCTTTTTTTAAAAAGATTTTATTTATTTATTTGACAGAGAGAGAGGGAGAGAGAGCAAGCAGGGGGAGCAGCAGCAGAGGTAGAGGGAGAAGCAGGTTCCCCGCTGAGCAGGGAACCCCATGTGGGGCTCTATCCCAGTACCCTGGGATCATGACCTGAGCCAGAGTCAGACTCTTAACCGACTGAGCCACCCAGGCGCCCCATATGTATCTTAATTAAAAAACACTTTATTGCTAAAAAATGCTAACCCTCATCTGAGCTTTCAGTGAGTCATAATCTTTGCTGGTGGAGGGTCTTGCCCTGATGTTAATGGCTGCTGACTGGTCAGGATGGTGGTTGCTGAAGTTTGGGGTAGGTGTGGCAATTTCTTGCTGTTTTTATTGAAGTATAGTTGACATACAACATTGTATTTGTTTCAGGTGTACAACAGAGTGATTTGACATTTTATACATTACTCTATGCTCACCATGATAAGTGTAGGCAGTTTCTTAAAATAAGACAACATTGAAGTTTGCTACATTGATTGACTCTTCCTTTCATTAACATCATGTGATGCTGTTTGATACATTTTGCACACCCTAGAACTTCTTTCAAATTTGGAGTCAATCCTCTCAAACCCTGCTGCTGCTTTATCAACTAAGTTTATGTCATATTCTAAATCCTTTCCGTCATTTCAACAGTCTTCACAGCATCTTCCCCAGGAGTAGATACCATCTCAAGAAACCACTTTCTTTGCTCATCCAGAAGAAGCAACTCTCTATCCATTAAAGTTTGGTCATGAGATGGCAGCAATTCAGTCACATCTCCAGGTTCCACTTCTAATTCTAGTTCTCCAGCTAGTTTCACCACCTCTGCAGTTACTTCCTCCACTGAAGTCTTGAATCCCTCAAAGTCGTCCATAAGGTTTGGAATCAACTTCTTCCTAACTTCCATTAATGTTGATATTTTGACCTCTTCCTATGAATCATGAATGTTCTTACTGGTATCTCGAATGGTAAATCCTTTGCAGAATGTTTTCAATTTACTTTGTCCAGATCCATCAGAGGAATCACTATCTATGGTGGTTATAGTCTTACAAAATGTATATCTTTTTCTTTTCTTTCCTTTCTTTTTCTTTCTTTCTTTCTTTCTTTCTTTCTTTCTTTCTTTCTTTCTTTCTTTCTTTCTTTCTTTCTTTCTTCTTTCTTTCTTTCTATCTAGAGGAAGAGCGAGAGAGAGAGAAAGAGCAAGTGGGGGGGCAGAGGGAGAGTGAGAGAATCTTAAGACTCCACGCTGAATGCAGAGACCAATGTGGGGCTCGATCTCACGACCCGGAGGTCATGACCTGAGCCAAAATCAAGAGTCAGACACTTAACCAACTGAGCCCCTCAGGCACTCCCAAAATGTATTTCTTAAATAATAAGACTTAAAAGTCAAAATTACTCCCTGATCTATGGGCTGCAGAAGGATGCTGTGTTAGCAGGCATGAAAACAACATTAATCTTGTGTATCTCTATCAGAGTTCTTGGGTGACCAGGTGCATTGTCAATGAGTAGTAATATTTTGAAAGGAATCTTTTTTTTCTGAGCAGTGATTCTCAACAGTGGGCTTAAAATATTCAGTAAACCATGTCGTAAACGAACTTGCTATTATCTAGGCTTTGATGTTTCATTTATAGAGCATAGGCAGAGTAGATTTAGCATAATTCTTAAGGGCCCTAGGATTTTTGGAATGATAATGACTATTGGTTTCAACTTCAAGCCACCAGTTGCGTTAGCCCCTACCAGGAGAGTCAGCCTGTCCTTTGAAACTTGAAGTCAGGCATTACCTTCTCTTCTTCAGCTGTGAAAGTCCTAGATGGCATCTTCTTCCAATATAAGGCTGTTTCATCTACACTGAAAGTCTGGTGTTTAGTGTAGGCACCTTCATTCTTAGCTAGGTCTTCTGGATAACTTGCTGCAGCTTCTACATCTGCACTTGCCACATCACCTTGCACTTTTATGTTGTGGAGATGCTTCTTCCCTTAAACCTCATGAACCAACCTCTGCTAGCTTCATTCTTCTCTTCTGCAGCTTCCTTACCTCTCTCAGCCTTCACAGAAGAGAGTTAGGGCCTTGCTCTGGAGTAGGCTTTGGCTTCAGGGAATGTTGTGGCTGTTTTGATCTTCTATACAGACCCCTCAAACATTCTTCATATCAGCACCAAGGCTGTTTCACCTTCTTATCATTTGTGTGTCCGCTGGAGTAGTACTTTTAATTTCCTTCAGGAACTTTTCTCTTATACTCACAACTAGGCTAACTCTTCGGCACATGTGACCTAGCTTTCAGCCTGTCTTGGCTCTTGACATGCCTTCCTCACTAAGCTTAATCATTTCTGGTTTTTTATTTAAAGTGAGAGATAAGCTATTTTTCCTTTCACTTGAGCACTTCAAGGTCATTTTAGAGTTAGTAATTGGCCTAATTTCAATATTGTTGTGTTTCAGGGAATAGGGAGGCCTGAGGAGAGGAAGAGAGATGCGGGGACAGCTGGTTGGTGGAGCAGTCTGAACACACAACATTCATTAAGCTTGTTGTCTTCTATGGGCACCGTTTGTGGTGTTCCTAAACAGTTACAATAGTTAACATCAAAGATCACTGATCATATCATATCTTATTATATTACATTATATGTATAGTAATAAAGAAGTTTGAAATATTGTAGGAATTACCAAAATGTGACATAGAGACATGAAGTGAGCAAATGCTGTTGGAAAAATGGCGCTGATAGACTTGCCTGATGCAGGGTTGTCACAAACCTTCAATTTGTAAAAGACGCAATATCTGTGAAGTGCAATCAAACAAAGTATGCCTGTACATGATGTTGGAGGCAGTTTTGTAATTCTATTTTTTTCTCACCAGACAACAACCAGGGATTTTATGAAATAAAACAAAGATACCCATAAGTAGATAAAGCCATGTTGTGGCCAACAAGCTTGCCTGTCACTCACCATGCAATGCAACTCAAAGCAGGAGAAATTCCCAAAGCCCTCAAACTGCACAAAAGACATTTCAAAAACAATGAGAGGCTGGTGTGACTGATGTATCATGTGGGAACTACTGCCGAAACTCTGAAAATCAGTTTCCCAGAAGCTTTTTGCTGACTTTGAACAGGAGCAGCTTAATTTCTAGAGATGCGATTCAATCAGGGAAAAATGAAACTGTGATTTTCGTCAAGTAGGGAATGATGACAATATTACACATTCTTTAAAAACCTCAAAATTGTACTGTCAATTCTAAAAGCACTAAAGAAATTAATATCATAAGCACAGGTTTCCAAAATAAGCAAATCACTGTGATGCTATATGTAGCTGCCACTAACCCAAAGAGGACATAATATTTACTGTGAATATGGTGTTCATATAGTTTAATTTTCAAAACAGAATACTTATGAGAGTAAAAGAGGGAGTGTGGGTACTTATGTAAGGATAGCAGGGACTGTCCCAAGTAAATTGGATCACCCTGATTTTAAATTATAGAGCAATTTCTGAGAGTGGTATTTTCCCCAAAGATGTTATTGTGGCTGCATACAATAATGGATGGATGCTGGCTGAGCCAATGGAGGATTACCTAAGAGGCATTTAGGATAGATGTACAGGAGTCATTGGCAACCAGTCTACCCAGTACATTACTCCTGATGTATGTTGTGGGCATTTATTTGAACAGTGAGATAATGAGCTCAAGAGACGAAAATAAGGAAAATATAAACAGAGGGCCAGAGACGGAGAGTTCTAATACTTATTAGAAAGCGAGAAATTCTAATACTTATTTAATCAAAGTTCCAGAATTTAAAGAACAAGAGAGACAAGGACAGAGGCAATATTTGAAGAGATAATAGCTAAAAAATATCTGAAACAATTGAAAGATACCAACCCACAGATTCAAGAAGCTCAATTCTAGACTCGACATAAAAAGAAATCTACACCTAGCTACAGAGGACCAAAGACACAGAGAAAAATCTTAAGAGCAGCCAGAGGGGGCAGAAAAAAGACATAACTTTTATTTAGCTGGCAATGGAAGTGAGAAGAAAGTGGAATGATATTTTCACTGTATTGGGGGAAAAAAAAAATCCATATAATTCTATACCCAGCTAAAACATCTTTTAAGAAAGGCGAAATAAAGGCATTTCCATTAAATGTAAAGCCTAAATTCTGAGTTTATCCCCAGCCAAACTTTACTAACGATTGTTCAATAAGTGCTTTAATTAGAAGGAAAATGAGCTCAGATAAAAGGGCTGAGAAGCAAAAAATATGTGAAGAGCAAAAGAAAAATAAAACGAAAGAAAGAAAGGTAGAAATAAAGAAAGAAAGAAAGAGAGAGAGAAAAGTAAACGTGTTTATGTATTTTTCCATTGTATTCACTTCCCAGCACAAGACACATTCTCTTTTTATGGCTCTGCCACTTGCCCAATTCTCAGGAGCTTCTGAGTGGAAAATAAAGCACTGCTACCAAATGCTTTAGGAGGTTGAGAAAAAGTAGTTTCAAGGCCAGAGTATTTGCTGCCATTAGAAAGGCTATGACTACCTTTATTTTGAAATCTGTGATGGAAACCACAGAGAAAAAAATATGGTTTAAAGGAAACACATGATGGGATCATTTCAAGTTCATTTGTCTTGTTCAAAAAGTGGAATATAAAAATAAGTCTCAATTCAATGATAAAACAAACAACCCAGGGGCGCCTGGGTGGCTTAGTCATTAAGCATCTGCCTTAAGCTCAGGTCGATCCCAGGGTCCTGGGATCGAGCCCCGCATCAGGCTCCCTGCTCGGTGGGAAGCCTGCTTCTCCTTCTCCCATTCCCCCTGCTTGTGTTCCTTCTCTCACTGTGTCTCTCTCTGTCAAATAAATAAATAAATAAAATCTTAAAAAAAAAAAAAACCAAACAATCCAATAAAAAACGGGCAAGGATTTGAGCAGACACTTCACAAAAGAAGATATACAGATGACAAAAAAGCACATGACAAGATGCTCAACATCATTAGCCATTATGGAAAAGTAGATTAAAACTACTATTGAGATGTCATGACACTCCTACCATATGACCCAGTGATCCAACTTCTAAGTATTTATCCAAGTGAAATAAAACTTACGTCCACACATAAATCTGTATGCAAATGTTTATAGCAGTTTTATTCATAGTCTCCCAATAAGAAATAACCCACATGTCCTTCAACTAGTGAACAATAAAATCTGGTATATCCATATAATGGAATACTACTCAGCAATCTAAAGGAATGAACTACTAATATACATGACATAGATGAATTTCAAATGCATTAGGCTAAGTGAAAGAAGCCAGACTCAAAAGGCTACATACTGTATGATTCCATGTATTCCAGAAGCAAAATTGTGGGGACAGAAAACAGATCAATGGTTTCCAGAGGCTGGAGAAGGGGGAGGGATTAACTATCAAGGGGCACGAGGGAATATTTTGGGGTGATAGAACTGTTTTATACATCAATTGTGTTGGTGATAACACAACTTACATGTTTCTCAAAACTTGCAGAACTGTATACTAACAAGGGTAAACATTCCTGGATGTAC
Source organism: Halichoerus grypus (assembly GCF_964656455.1). Taxonomy (NCBI): domain Eukaryota; kingdom Metazoa; phylum Chordata; class Mammalia; order Carnivora; family Phocidae; genus Halichoerus; species Halichoerus grypus. The sequence goes on along the minus strand of NC_135721.1, from coordinate 109,269,741 downwards.
TTTATACCTTAAAAAAAAAAAAAAAAGAAAAAATCAAGGCATCCTCAGAGTATTTTACAATCTCACTTTCTTTGACATGGAAGTAAATGTGTTCATTACACACTTGTGTGCGATTCCCCACCCCCAACACAGGCCAAAAACTTTGGTTGTTGTCATGTCAAATTTCCAGAACCATTTCTCCCAGCCTTCTCTCTCCTTTTGGCAGATGACTTTCCCACCTACTTCACCAAGAAGGACTGGATTAGGTGAATACATCTGACCTTTCTCTCCTCCTCCTCAAATGTTCTCTCCTTATTTGTATGAGGATTCAAACAACCTCTAAACACCTCAGGGCATTTGCATTCTAGTATGGAAAGTAATTTTCAAATTATTAAAAAGTGCAGGGGCACCTAGGTGGCTCAGTCGGTTAAACATAGGACTCTTGATCTCAGTGTCATGAGTTCAAGCCCTGCATTGGGCTCCATGTTGGGCGTGGAGCCTGCTTAAAAAAAAAAAAAAAAGAAGAAAGAAAGAAAAGTAGAATAAACTCACCAAAAAGTATAGTGATTTGGTGGTATGACCGGACACTGACACCCCTTGATGTTTTGAGACAGTTTGAGGACCAATTAACCATTTAGGTTAAGTGAAAGAAGCCAAACTGAAAAGCTACATACTGTACGATTCCAACTATATGACGTTCCAGAAAAGGCAAAACTCTAGAGACAGTAAAAAGATCAGTGGTTTCCAGGGGATTGGTGGGGAGAGAGAGGGGAAAGTTGAGCACAGGGATTTTTGAGGACAGTGAGACTATTCTGTATGATACCATAATGGTGGATACGTGTCATCTATACATTTGTCAAACCACAAAATGTACAACACCAAGAGAGAACCTTAATGTAAACTATTGGATTTAGTTAATAGTAATGCATCAATATTGGCTCATCAATGAAAACAAATGTACCGCCATAATACAAGATGTTCAAAATAGGGAAAATTGGGAGAGAGGGTGAAGGGCTATATGAAAACTCTGTATGTTTTGCTCAATTTTTCCTTTAAACCTACAACTGTTAAAAAGTCCACTAATTTTTTAAAAAGTGATTCAGAAGAGTGGAACTTTAGATGTGAAATTTTAGGAATACTTAACCAATTTTATGTTCTTGAAAGGATGCGCAAGAGTGATAAGCCATAATTCATCAATCCTAAGGTAGTTTTAAAAAGTCTCTGAATCAGGTTGCATCTTAAAATTGATGGTATTTTAGGTTCGAGGAAATATGGTATGATAAAATATATGTCTAAAGAGGTCTAAAGTAGGTCTTTTTTTTTTTTAAATTTATTTATCTATTTGACAGAGAGACACATAGAGCAGGAACACAAGCAGGGGGAGTGGGAGAGGAGAAGCAGGCTTCCTGCCGAGCAGGGAGCCCGACGCGGGGCTCGATCCAGGACCCTGGGATCATGACCTGAGCCGAAGGCAGACGCTTTCGTGAGCCACCCAAGCGCCCCTAAAGGAGGTCTTTTAATAAGTATTAAATAAAAATCTAATGCTCAACATCGCTCATCATTAGGGAAATACAAATCAAAACCTGATAGGATACCACCTCATACCTCTCAGAATGATTAAAATTAACACAGGAAACAACAGATGTTGGTGAGGATGTGGAGAAAGGGGAACCCTCTTACACCATTAGTGGGAATGTAAACTGGTGAAACCACTCTGGAGAACAGTGTGGAGGTTCCTCAAAAAGTTAAAAATAGAGCTACCCTACAATCTAGCAATTGCACTACTGGGTATTTACCCAAAGGATACAAAAATACAGCTTGGAAGGGGTACATGCACCCTGAAGTTTATAGCAGCATTTATCAACATGAGCCAAATTATGGAAAGAGCCCAAATGTCCATTTACTGATGAATGGACAAAAAAGATGTGATATACATATATATATATATGATATCATACACACACACACACACACACACACACACACACAATGGAATATTACTCAGCCATCCAAAAGAATGAAATCTTGCCATTCACAATGATATGGATGGAGCTGGAGTGTATGATGCTAAGCGAAATAAGTCAGTCAGAGAAAGACAAATACCATATGATTCCATTCATATGTGGAATTTAGGAAACAAAACAGATGAACATAGGGGAAGGGAAGAAAAAGAGAGAGGGAAACAAGCCATCAGAGACTCTTTTTTTTTTTTTTTTGAGAGAGAGAGGGAGAGAGAGCAAGTATGGGGGGAGGGGCAGAGGGAGAGGGAGAGAGAGAATCTTAAGCAGACTCCACGCTCAGCTGGGAGTCTGACATGGGGCTGAATCCCATGACCCTGAGATCACGACTGAGCTGAAATCAAGAGTCTGATGCTTAATGGACTGAGCCACCCCGGTGCCCCCATAAGAGACTCTTAAGGATAGAGAACAAACTGAGGGTTGATGGAGGGAGATGGGTGGGGGATGGGCTATATGGGCGATGGGTATCAAGGTGGGTACTTGTTATGAGCAGCGGGTGTTATATATAAGTGATGAATAACTAAAAAAAAATAATAAAAACAATAGCTTAGGAAAAATAAAAATCTAAGATTAGAAAGTGTTGTGTCATAGTTTGTCAGTGTTTTTCTTTTTAAGTGGGGCTTAAAATAATAGTGCATCTTACAACTGATGGTGTCTCAGATTAGATGTGATATAGATTAAGTGTGCACTATAAAAATTGGCTAGATGATATATATTTATTTATTGTTGCCTCTGATGGGGGGAGTTAAAAGGAGATTACAATTTGAATTATAATGTTTTATTTCTTGTATTTGAAAAGGGCAAAGCAACTGACATAAAATGTCAACAAAGATAAATCTGAGAAGTAGGAGCATGGTGTTATGTCTTTTTTGACTATTTTATTTTATATATTTAAAAATTTTAAACAGCGAGACAAATACCTGAAAAAAAAAAATTGAAGAACACCTTGGAAACCTTCTCAGAGCCAGCCAACCTGCAATTTATTTGTTGGGGAGTTTTCTCGGGCGGCTGGGGGATGGCAGAACCTGAGGGAAGAAACAGTCATCTGGCAGACACAAAAAAGATAAATATTCCACTTACACGAGGTACTCACCATAGTCAAATTCATAGGGACAGAAAGCAGAATAGTGGTTACCAGGGGCTGAGGGTGGTGGGGGAGTAATCTGAAACAATATTATTTAATGGGTACAGAGTTTCAGTTTGGGATGATGGAAAAGTTCTAGAAATGAATATTGGTGATGGTTGCACGACGCTGTGAAGGTACTTAAAGCCACTGAACAGTACACTTAAAAATGGTAAATTTTCTGTTATATACCCACTTTGGGCAGGGGAAATCAAGAGTTTCGTCTGGGCATGTTGTATTTGAGATGCTCGAAAGTAGTTGGAGAAAATCCAAGCTCAGGGGAGTGATCATGGGTTGTAGATGCAGACTCAGCACACACCACGTTGAAGCCATGAGGCTAGAGAGAGAGAAGGGGAGGCAGTGAGCTCCAAGACCAGGGCCCTCCAACCCTGGGAGGAGTGGGGCCAAAGAAACCACGAGCAGAAAGCCTTCCCAGCGGGAGGCAGCAGTCAGTGGTCTCGAAGGTTTCTGAGAGACTGAGGCGAGGCCCCGGATTCGGCAACGTGGGAGTTGTTGGGGTTGCAGCAGAGCGCTAAGAAAGGGAGGCAGACTGAAGCGGGTTGGGAAGGAGGAAGTGGTGATGGGAAATATCCCCAATATTTTGAAGAAATTTTGCTGTGAATATTAGGTGAGGAAGAAGGGGGATAGCTAGAGGCAGATGAGGTGGTCTAGGGTAGCTCACCCCCTGTTTTCTAAAAAAAAAAAAAATTATTTATTTTAGAGAGAGAGAGAGTGAGATTAGGGGGAGGGGCAGAGGGAGAGGGAGAGGGAGAGAATCTCAAGCAGACTCTGCTAAGTATGGAGCCTGACGTGGGGCTCGATCTCATGAGACTGAGATCATGACCCAAGCCGAAACCAAGAGTCAGAGGCTCACACGACTGAGCCGCCCAAGGTGCTGCTCACCCGCCCCCTGCCCCCTTTTTTTTAGAAGATGAGAGATTCCGGAGAATGTTTGTAGGCTTATGGGAATGATCCACTCTTCCCACAAGAGAGGGGCGAGGAAAGGCAGAGGAGAGAAGAGAGAACCAAAGGAGGACGGCCACGTGCCATGGGAATGGCCTGAGGTGGGAGCAGACGCCTCCTCCATTTCTGAGGAGCATGGGAGAGAGAGTGGGCAGGTGGGGCTGAAGTTTGGTGGTGGGAAGGCAATGAGGTCTGCTTCCTGAACTGAGCTGGGCACACGAGGGGCTGTTGGGGGCTTGGGGGCAGAGGTGAGAAAGGCAACACCCTCCCTCAGGAAGTGCGATGGGTCCGCCAGGCAAGGCAGGGTGCCCTGTGGAGCCCTCCGGCCCTGACATAAGGGGGAGACCAGCAACGACCACGAGGTCGAGTGTGACGTTCCCTGGCAGAGAGCCCAGGCAGGTGGGCCTCACTCACTCGTGTTCTCAACGTGTGCTTCACGCACCAGCAGCATGAGCATCACCTGGGAACCTGTTAAAATGCAAACGACCGGGCACCACCCCACCCTACTGAATCAGAAACCCTGGGGTGGGGCCCACCCACCTGTGTTTTTCACAAGCTCTCCAGGTGATTCTGAGAGTTTGAGAAGCTCTGAACTAGCATGAAGGAGCCAAGGGGACCCGGGGTTGACCTGTAACTTGCAGGTGAGGACGGGCAGATGTTTCTAGTGCTGTGAGCTCCCTGACATCTGCAAGCAAGCCCTGGAGACTGGGCTTTCTAATGAATGATTATTTCGCAAGACAAACAACATCTTTCAAAGGTACTTTTTTTTTGAGTCTGAATTTGAATATTGAGTTTCCTGTCCACGGTGGTTTGAAAGGACCCCAGACTCTCTCTCCCCATGTCACGTCTTCTAGGACCTTCTTGGGGCCTGCTCCATCTTTCCACACGGCTTCATTGCAGTTTTCAATTCTGTGGGGGAGATGACGATGAACCGGCCATTCCCCTGTGTGTGAGGCCTTTTCCTTCCCTGACGAAATAGAGACAAGGATGAGTCAGCCTCTCCCAACCTCCAGGATCTCCCAGTTGTCTCAGTGACTCAGAGGATGGTCTGTTTCATGGGTAAGTGCTCCTCCCAGGAAGTTGGCAGCCCTAGCCACCCCCTACCTCAATCACCCCCCTTCCCCCCCGTGCTTCCTTCAAGACACATTGCTAGCAAGACCCGGCAGGGGGTGGGGCAGGCCAAGAAAGGTCAGCAATAAGTGGACCAGGAAAGAGGGTGGGAGTTGAAAGGCTAAGATGCAGGAGGCTAAATTTGTTCCTTATTTGGGGGTGACCTTGGGTGGACCCACAAAGGGCTCAGTGTTTCTATTTGAAAATGGGAAAAATCGTACATCCTACAATATGAGACTCGGTAGTGGCCCAAAAGGAGAGAAGATGAGCCTCTTAGAATATATCTGGCTGGAGACACACTTTGGAACTTCTCTGTGCAAAAGAGAGGGAGCCCTGGGGGTGGTTTATCCTTGAGGATTTCTAGGACAAGCTGCAGTCTGAGCAGGGCCTGCGGGAGGGTGCGGAGGCCTCCATGGGAGGGAGGGCGGGAAGTCAGATGTGGGAAGACTGGTCAAGGGCAGGGGAGCTTGGCAAGTAGGGGCACCTTAGGGGGCACAGAGCAGCTGGTAGAAACACAGAAACCCCCAAACCGTGGATTCAGTGCTGCCCGTGTTGCCGGGTCTGTGACTCTTCTCCTTCATTCCTGTGTCCATTGGTTTCTCTCTCTCTGTCTCCTCCCCCTTCTCTCCTCCATCACAGAGATTAGTGAAGTCTCCTCTCCCCACGGGTTCTGTGTTTACTTTCCTGTTTAGATGGTGACTGGCATCTATCTGTTTATGGAGTCAGCAATCAATCCATCCTGTTTACTTGTCGCTGACACAGTGCGTTGTGGTCAGTGAGGCTGTCCACTGGCCCCCAGGGTGGGGTGGGGACCAGGATGCTGACACACACACAGGCGTACACACTCAGCCATGACCAGATCAGTCTGCCTCACCAGTGCCAGGAGGTCCTGGGCTGTTCTGCTCTGATGTCTGGGATGCTGTGGGGCAGTCAGCTGGACCAAGGTCACCTCCTCCACTGCTGAGGTCCATGGCCCAGCACGCTTGGCACAAACTCAGGGCTCAGAAAAGATCTCCTGACTGAAGCTGAGTGCCCAGTGCACAGTTCCTCAGGGGTGGGGGTGGGGGTCTTAGAAGTGAGAAGGACAGTGCCCAGAAGAATAATGTCCGAAGGCAGCTTGCTCAGCGTACCCATTTCTACACGAGGGAGTTAGGAGCAGAGAAGGCAAAGGACTCGTAAATGGGTCACCATTTACCACATCCCCTCTGCTCCCCTCTCCCAACTGGGCCCTTCCTTCCCAATTCACGTGACTTGAGACACACACTTTAGTTTGTTTTTCTTGGTTTCCCCAAATCCTGTGCAGTGGCACTGGTCAGGGTTAGACTGGAGATCAACAAGGTTTCCTGGGGTTTGTGGTATGAGTGGGGAAAGGGGCAGGAATCAGGCCAGACCTGTGGGGAGACGGGCTGGGGGGCGGTGGTGATGGGCATTTAAATCGAGGTATGGAGGACCCAAGGCCAAGAAGTTGATGCTCTCTGTTTTCAAGGTGCTTGCCCAGGACCTGACTCCTAAACTCTGAGCATAGGGCCCAAGCACGCAAAGATTGTCAAACAAAAAAACCAAGGAACAAACAAAATCCACAGAAGCCAAGAGTCTAGGCGGATGCCCTTTGATGCTTCCAGAGGATTCTCGGAATTCCTGAGGTCATCTGGAGCTCACCGGGGTCTGCCTCATGGCCTAACTGTACACCTACTGTCATGGTGAAGAACCTGACAGACGTGGGCTTGGGGGGGAGGGGGGCTCAACTGTTCCACTCACTCTCACTGCGTGTGACTGGGGCCCACGCTTCTGTGAACAAATGATTCATTGTTTGTCTGAGATTCAGATTGCACTGAGTGCCCTGTATTTTTATTTGCTAAATCTGGCAACCCTTCTAAGCCCTCCAAAGTTTGGTCCCCACCCTCAACCCCCACCTAGAGGCCCTCAGTAGCAAACTCTGCATTATTCTGAAGTCTGGGATTTCACCTCAAAAATTCACATAAAGTTTAAGCCCACTTCCATGTTTCTACCCTTGTTTTGCTCTAAAACAGCTATTAAATTATCCTAGTTAAAAAGCAAACATTTCCCACGTACTCACTCTGGGTTGTGGATTAGTTAAGGCCCCGCTCAGCCTGTCGCCGACTTTCCAGTGGATGGAAGGAGCACGGTGGTGGGGGGTGGGGGGGCGGTCTGCCCTGGGCAACAGAGAATGAGGAAAAGAAGGGCAGGAGAGTGAGATTTTCAAAAGGTCACATTTGTTCAATTTAAAGGACTCCATTTTTGCCTTCCTTTTTTGCCTCTTTGAGATGTCTTTCTCAACATGGGAATCACTTTAGTTAAAAACATTTGATTCCCTTACCTGGCAGGATAAAGGGTGGGCAAACAGAGACCAGAGCCTCCAGAAAAGTGGAGAGGAGGCAAGCCAGGACATGTCCCCTGAAAACAGTGAAGGGTGCTTTTAGAAAGTGGCTACACGCTGGGAGGGCTAGGTGCCCAGGTGCTCCCCAGGGCCCCTACTTCAGAGCCTTTCAGGGGGGGACCCGGGCGTCAGTGCTTTCAAAAGCTTCCCAGGTTATTCCAGTGTGCGGTTGAGACTCATACCATCGCTTTGGGACTTTGCTACTCAAAGTCGGGCCTGAGGACCAAGGGCATCAGTCTCAGCTGAATCTCAGGCCCCACCCCAGACCTGATAAATCAGAACCTGCATTTTCACGAGGTCTCCAGGTCCTTGGCGTGCCGTCTGAGAAGACCTGCTTGAGCAGACCTGTTGGGAACTTCATCTTGATGGGGGTGGTCACAGCGGCAGCTGGCTTCCTTCAGTGGGGGGACCTGAGGGCCACGGGCGCTAGTCTGTCCATCAGAGCCCGCTGCACTGACTCCCACTCCTGGGTGTACAGAGTTGTAGGCTTACCCACAGTGATGGAACTTGTATTCTGTGCCTGGGTCTGTTAGTGTCTTTTCATTGATACATCCTTGTTCTATCGGGACCACCATACGGTAGCCAAATATGTTGGCTGAAGAGCAGGGACTCCTGTCCTGGTGGAGAAACCTAAGGACAGCAGTCAGGATTTGTGGAGAGGACAGGCAGAAGTATACAGTGTGGCCTTGACCTCAGACGCAATATTCACGTACTGTATGGCTATGCAGGTCTGGTTTTGAGCCATGTAGTCTCTTGTTTTCTAATTCTTTCTTTGGTCAGATGGAATTGCTGTAACTTATGAGAAGCCTGCGTAGGCAAGGTTGCTCTTTGTCTCTCTCTACCAGTTGGCTATGGCCGCAACAGTGCTGCGTAACAACCACGAGACCTCAGTGGCATACAACAATTAGTATTCCTTTCTCATGGGTATGTGTGTGTTGCCTGGGATGACGCTGCTGATCTCATGCATCTACAAGTTGGCTGGGCATTCGCTGATCTAGGCTTGGATCAGATAGGTGCTTCAAGATATGGTCCGGGTGAGTTTGGCTCTTGGCTCTGGGTTGAGCGCTGGTCTGCTGCTCGTGTGTTCATTCTGCCGTCCCAGGCTGAAGGGCAGTAGCTATCCAGGGGAACGTTTCTAATGGAGCTGGAGAAAGCACTGCAAGGAAGTGGAAACATGCAGGAATTCTTCGAGCTGAGGCTCCAAACAGACACACTACCACTTCTACTTTATTTCATTCAAGCCTGACGTCAGTGGGTGGGAAAATACACCCCACCTGAGTTGTGACAAGAATATGGATGCAAAATACTACACAGGGAAGTGAAGAATTGTGGCCAGTAAGTCAACCCACTATATCCTCCATCCCGGAATGATGCTTCCTTGGGGATACATGACCCATCCCTTCTAGAACTTTAGAAAGCTCCCTCATAGCAGAGATTGCTGGCCGTTCACCAAAAATCACTTTCCTACCCTTCCTGGATTCCCAGCTAGAGCGTAATTCCCAGCCTCCCTTGTAGTTAGGTGCGACCATGCGAATGGTTTTGGCCAATGGTGTGTGAGTAGAAGTAATGTCAGTTTTCAAGCTAAGGCTTTCTTCTGCTGCTGGCTTTGTGCAGATGACTGCAAGACCCTGATGGTCGCTGGAGGCACATACTGGAATGAGCCTTGATCCCTGAATCACAATGTGGAGGAAAGCCATTATGAAATGGGAATACCTCTTTATTGTGTAGGTAAGATATGAATTTCTATTATGTTTGAACCACTGTATTCTTGGGTCTCTTCCTTATAGAAGCCAGCATTACTTAATAATTAATACACTTCCTAAAGCCCTTCTTTGTTACTCTGACCTCTCCCTGTGGTGGTGGGTGTGGAAGTGCTTTGTAAACTCTAAATTGTGCCATACATGTGAAGTCTGACTGTGGTCAATGCTTTACTAATGTTTCAACACAAAGCAGAGTCTAAATCCGCTGTATGGATGTGGCAGACTGATGCTAATAACATCTGGAGGGGGGCTCTGATGACTTGGACATCAGTTTTTATATCCTTTGTTCTTTTTAATCCTCACCACAAACCTGAGTGACAGGCTCCTAACATTACCCTCATTTGAAGGACTGCAAAAGGGAGTTTGCCTAACTTGCTCAAGGTCTCACAGCTGGTCAGGTGCCTACGCCTGACCTCCTTCCCCTCGTTGTTCTGGGAGGAAACAATGAGGAACCTTCTTAGCTCCAATCCACTTTGCGCCAATCAGGCTCCAAAGACGCCCTTGGTTGGGGAGGGGTGGGGGGATAGGAAAATGGGTTGTACCCAAGGCTGCTGGTGATGGTGGAATGATTTGTAAGGAGCATTTAAAATTCCAGACCCTAATCGAAACCATGTACCCCAGAAATCCATTCTCAAAGGTAAGAGAGAGGTATTCCTTGGGGCTTCTGCTGTAATATGGCTACCAAGGAATCCTTCCATTCCTGTATGCTCATTTGCTACAGGTTGAATTATGTCTCCCCGATAGATATATTGGGTATGTTGGAGTTCTAATCCCCAGTACCTCAGAACATGAACTTATTTGGAGATCGTGTCTTTACAGAGGTAATCAAGTAAAAATGAAGCTATTAGGATGAGTCTTAATTCACTGGTGTCCTTGTAAGGAGGGGAAATTTGGACACAGAATAGGGACAGGCAACTAGGGGGAACTTGTGTGAAGATGAAGGGATGAGGACAGAGATTGGGGTGATGGATCTGTAAGCCAATGACCACCACAGATTGCCAGCAAAACACCAGAAACCAGGAGTCAGCAATGGAACAGATTCTGCTGGTTGAAGGAACCAAGCCTGCTGACACCTTGATCTTGAACTTCCAGCCTCCAGAACTGTGAGACGATGAATTTCTGTTGATTAAGCCATCTACTTTGTGGGACTTTGTCGCAGCAGTCCTAGCAAACTAATACAACACTGCACCTTTTTATCAAGAGGTGGAGTCCATTTATCCTCCCCTTGAATCGGGGCTGGCTTTGTGACTTTCTTTAGCCAACAGAATGACGTAGAAATAATGAAATGGCCCTTCTGGGCCTAGGTCATCAATTTTTATATCCTTTGTTCTTTTTAATCCTCACCACATGGTGATGCTGCTTCCAAATGGAAGCTGCTTCCATTTCACCCCAGAGAGAAGCCAGGCTGCCGTGTTGTAAGGAAGTCCAGGCCATTCTGCAGGAGAGGTCCCATGGAGAGAGAAACCATTTGGATTGTTCCAGACCCAGCCAAGCTTCCAGCTGATGTCCCTAATCAACAGCACATGCAGCGGAAGAACTGTCTAGCTGAGCCCGGTGAACCCAAGGAATTGAGAAATAAGGAACTGTTGTTTTAAGCCACTAAGTTATGAGGGTGGTTTGTCAGGCAGCAAGAGGCAACTGAAACGAACTTTGGCAAGTCTTCTAGCACCTCTGCCACAGTTGTCCCTACAGCTGGTTGCCTCCGGTGCCATCCTTGCTACCATCGTCCCCAACGGATTCTGGCTGCCGCCTGTTTTCTCACGTTGCTCACGTCCACAGAAAAATCTCCCGTGGTTCATCTGGTTGCAGGGCCTGGGTGAAGCTGGCACCCCGCTGCAGAGGAGACTGGGAAAGAGCATTTTTGGCTTTGGAGGAGGGGGTGCAGGATTCGTGACATGCAAAGTTCCCCAAACACAGAAGGATGTTCAAAAGGTACTGGGCACCCCTGAAATATGATGAAGGCTCTCAACAAAGGCCAAATATATATATATTTTTTGTGAACTCTCTGTGTGCTTGGCACACAGCTCTGGGCCCATTCACCTTCTAATTGTAAACAGTGCCCTGACATCACCCTTCTTCACTCCGCATCCCTGTGGTTTGGAGTGGACCGACTCCAGGGCTGGGCATGTGATTCAGGCCCAAACAATGATATGTGACCCAGGCAGAGCCAACTTGGTGTAACCTTGGCTTTTTGCTGGGACAGCTGAAAGAAATGAGGACTTGGGTCGTGAGGGTGGGACTTACAGCTGCCGGCAGCCATCTTGCCACAGCAAGGAACAGAGAAGAGAGACGAGGAGGGGAAGACTAAGTCTTGATGATATTTTTAAAGCCTCTTTGTACCCGGATCAGGCAGACCATTGGCGTCTTCTCTTATGTGAACGTATGCATGTCCTATTTGCTGACACCAAGCCAGTCTGAGTAGTTTTCCATCATTCGTCAAGTCCATATTAACATTCTTATTTAGTACAATGACTCTTTGGAATAGGTATTATTTATTAATCCCATTTTACAGATGAGGAAACTGAAGCACAGGGAGGCCACGTGGACGCAGAATTCAAACCCAGGAAATCTAATTCTGAGAGCCCATTAAGAAACCTTCTGCTTCTTCGGTGACAGGGAAGGATTCACAGAGGAAGGTGTGACCTTTAACCTTTAACTCCAAGAGGACATGGGGGTTGGTCAAGAGGGGGCAGAAAGGTTTTCTCGGTGAAGGGACTAGCCTGGGCAATGACAAGGACTTTTCTGCTGAGAAGAAACTTCACCTAAAATTCACCATGTCCCTGCCTTGAAGCCTATACTCACATGGGTTCCTCCTGCAGGGGAGCATCGAACCCCATTTCTGTAGGGACACCTCTGCTCTCCTGGCCTCCACCCATGTGGACCTATGCTCTGCAGTGGGGCCTGCTGGGTCCCCTGTAGGGTCTAGGTTAGGTGAGGCACCCTTCTCAGCCTGAAAGACAGTTCAGGGGAGAGGCCCGGCTTCCACCCAACGCTTCCGCCCCTTGGACTGGGTCTCTAATCAGCTCCAGGAGGCCTTGGAGATGCTCACAGAGTTAAACAATGAAATGGTACCAGACCAATTGACCTCACCCCTTAAAAGAGCACAAACGAAAAACTGTACAAGGGACCAGAGCAGTGCTTGCAGAATCTCAAACAGCGAATAAGCAAATAATTTCCAAATAACTATGATTTTTAAAAGAAAAGAAAAAGTGACCCTCACACCTACTTGCTCCGGTTTTTTATTAAATCGAGGATGAGGCAGTGGGCACTAGCGAAGGCTGTTTTCTTAAAGGCCACTTCCGCTCAGTGGGCGGCGAAGGGATGGGCTGTGGCTGTTTGAGAGCCCCCTGCCCCGACCCCCTACTGTCTAGGGTTGGAGAGTGAGGCGCGGAGGTCTCAGAGGCGCGGTGGCCGGGTGGTGGGGTGGTGGCGGGTGGTAGTGGAGGCCCCGGTGTTGAAGAGAAAATGAGATTGGTGGTGGCCCCTTGGGACGAGCCCTCTGATCCCAACTGAGATCCAGTGTAGGGTCTGCGCGAGTGAAGGCAGCTCCAGGAGGAGAGAGGGGCGCCCCTTCCCTCTAAAAGCAGGGTTCTGAGCTCCGCGGGTAAACTGAAGCCCGCGTCCTGGCTCCGCGGGTTGTCTCACAGGCAGCCTTGGCCCGAGTTACGCCCAGCACAGGGCGGGCAGGGCTGGGCTGGCTGCTTTTCTTTTGGGGCTGAGTAGGGACGTCTGGCGCCCAGCTAGAGGAGTGGGTGTCAGGCCCAGGTGCGGAGCGCTGGGCCTGGGGCTCTGGAGGCGGGGGCCCGGCGGTCCTCGGCTCCGGCTGCCCCAGCTTCCCCGCCCCCGGCGGGCCGGGCGGGGGAGGAGCTCGGCGCGTCCCCGCCCCGAGGCGGAGCTGGGGGCCGGGCCCGGGCGGACCCGGCGGGGTGGGCCGGGGACGCGAGGCGGAGCGGGGCCCCACACAGGCCGCGGCGGCTGGCTCGGGCCCCTACGGTCCCGGCGGCGGCTGGAGGAGGAAGCCAGGCGGCTGGAGGAGGAGGGGAGGCGGAGGAGGCCGAGGCTGGAGCGCTGCTCGCCGCAGACTCACTTCCCCGGCTCAGCAGGGAAAGGTACCGCGCGCCCGCTCCCGGCCCCCGGCCCCTGGCCCCCCGGCCCCCCGGCCCCCAGTTCTCGCTCGCGCCGGCAGGAGCTGCGGCCGGCACGGGAGGGTGAGGGGCCCCGAGCGGCCCCGAGCGGCCCCGAGGGCTCCGGCGGCCCCGGGCTGCGGCGGCCAGCGCGGCGCTCGGGCGGGAGGGCTGGGGTGCGCTGTGCCGGGGAGGCTCGCGGACCGCAGTGGGCGCCGCGCCCCCCTCGCTCGCGTCCGGGGAAGCGGTGGTCCGGCCGGGTGGGGTGATCCCGGGGCGGGGGCTGCGCCGGCCAGGCCAGCGCACGGGAGTGCAGGGCAGGCGGGACCCCCGGAGCTGCGTGCGGCAGGGGAGCGCCCGGGGCGCCCGGCGGGCGCGCTCGGTGGGCACAGACAAAGCCGGGCGCCGACGCCCCGCGGCGACTCGGGCGGTCCAGGGGGTGGGCGCTGGGGAGAGAAGAGAAGGCGCCGGGGCGACGGCCGGGACACCGGGAGAGGCTGGGCAGCCCGCCCTCCTCCGGCTCTCCGGGTGGTCTCGAGGAGGGGGGGGGCGGCGGGCAGGGTGGGGAGCAGCTCTCTCAGAAGGGCCAACTGGGGAGCCAGGCTGGGAAACGGGTAGGGTGTACTGAGTGCTCACTTTGGGGGGAGGGGCTGAGAAAGAGGCCACTGCCTTGGGGTTGGGGGCTGGGGCTCTGGTAGGGCAGGTGAGGGGTGCGTGGACCCCCTCAGAGCTAGCCCTAGGAAGAGGCAGAGCCCCCGTGAGGTAAGTGCAGTGGCTGGCACGAACGCTCACATGTACCCACAGGTTGTTTGCAGACCGGGCTGGTGGTGACACGTCCCGTGCCAGTCCGTGGGGGGCAACTTGGTGTTTGGAGCCAGCAGCAGGCAAGCAGGTGCCGCAGGGGTTGTTGGAGTGGGCATGAATAGAGGGTTGGTAGGTACGCATCTGAAAGTGTGTGCCGTGAATCTGGCGCTTCTGCCCCCCCCTTCCTTCTTGTGAGGGGGAGGAAGCATCTCAGTTCCTGCCACAGGCCCAGGCCGCCACTTGGGCTCCAAGGTGGTTCGCTCCCTGTCCCACACTCTTGGATTACTTCCCCTCTCTGCAGTGTCAGAAGTGGCTTCTTTTCTCCTGGATCATTCACAACAGGATAAGAACACACCTTGATGCCCTCCTTCCCTTACTCATAGCCCCCCTTTTTTGCCTTCATTCTTCATTTTCCCTCACCTACAGACCTACTTCTCCAGTTCTCTGCACAGCACAACTTCTCCAAAGAGCTGTCTGCACCTGCTTCTCTGGAGCGCATTCCTTCGCTTCAGTCCTAGCACTTCACTGAAACTGCCCCAGTCAAGGTCTCCAGTGATTTCCACGCTCCCACAAGCAGGTCTTCCTTGACCCCCTTGGTCTTATTGATCTTCTCTCCTTTAGAATCAATATCCTCTCTTGACTTCTGGTTTTCCTCCTCCTTCCCTGGCTAGCCCTTCCTTAGTCGTCTTTGGGGACAACTCCTTCACTCAACTCTAAATGTTGGAGGATCCCAGGGCTTTGTCCTCAGTCCCTCCTCTGTCCTGACTCCCGCTATTTACCTATCCTCCCAGCTCTCATTCTTATGATTTATAAAATCAAGCATTAATTTACAAACACACTGATCTTAAATGTACATTGTTTTCCTTCTCATGATCTTAAGTAGCAAATTTTGTCACCAGCCCCAGCTTCTCTATCTAGCCACCCATCTGATGGTTTAGGGTGTCCTGGATGTCTCGTAGATATGAAAACTTCATATGGATGACACAGAACCCTGACGGCACTCCCCAGATGTGACCCTCTGCGGGCCTTCCCATCTCTCTAAACAGCCCATAACCCACCCACCTGTAAAGACAGCTGGTGGCACCAACTCCTCCCTTTGCCTCCGTCCCCACATCTAGTCCAACAGCACGTCCATTTGGCTTTGTCTGCAAGATCTATCTCAGGCCTGTTTTTCATGCTCAGACTCACTGCTATGGCCCCAGGCTACTGACCCAGGCCAAGCCACCTTTTATGTCTTGCCCAAAAGCTGTAGTAGCTGCTCTCTGCTTTCTCCAAATTCCCATTTGCCCACCTCTAATCTATTGTAACAGAGCAGCAAGAATGATTTAGAAAAATAGTGATTAGATAATCACATTCCTCTAAAACCCTTGATAGCTCCCTGTTGCAGTTGGAATAAAATTTCAAAGCGTACTGATTAGACCCTCCATGATCTGGCCACCATTGACCTCCTCCAGCCTTATCCTGACCACTGTCCCCTTTGCATTCTTCCTGATAGCCATGTCTGAATCACTTCTGCCGCCTGAACACCAGAAGCTTGTTCCTGCCCTGGGCCTTTGCTTGTGCCATTTTCTCTGCCTGGAATGTTCTTCTAGGGTTTTCTACTGGGTTGGTTCTACTCCTTCTTATTTTTTAGGTCTCAACTTTAATGTGCCTTCCCAGTCTTGGTAGAGGCCCCCTCCCTACTCCCCTGTAATTCATCATAGCACCTGGTTTCCTTTTTTCATTATATTTATCGCAGTCCATAACCGTTTGTTGCAGTTGTCTGTTTACTTTGTCCAGCTTCTCAAGGGCTGGACCTTGACTGAATGGCCCAGTGCTGTGTCTGGGGCATCTAGCATAGTTCCTGGCATGTAGCTGACTCTTGGGAAGTCTTGAGCCAGGTGGGAAGGTCAGGGCTGGGTTAGGCAGAAAGACGTGGGTATTGCAGTCATTGCAAGAGCCCCCCTTTAAACCTTACGCGACCCTGAGGATTTTTATTTTCTGTCCACTAAAGAAGTTGTGCAAATTGCTGTAAAATCGGGATATGAAATGGAAGTGGGGAAGGTACAGGCAGCTCAAAAGCGGACCTGTATGCCTAGAGGGGGATCAGGTAGGTTTGAGGGATGTGGAGTTGGTGTGGGTTGTGGTGGGTTGGGCATCAATGATTTCCTTTGCTCTCTTTGGTGGAAATCCAGGCTGGATCAGCAGAGGGCTGTGTGTGTGTGTGTGTGTGTGTTATCTAACTGAGGAGATGGGGGCAGTCTGGGCAGCCAGAGATTTATTTCAGGCCTATACCTTGGGTGCCTGCTGGCTGCCCAGCCCTGGGGGCAGGGAGTTGAAGGGGAGGAAGAAGCTGGGGCTGGGGGTTTTTCTATAGACCCTTGTCTCTCCACCCACAGCTCTCCTCTTTGCACAAAGGAGCCAGCTGAGAATTAAATTGTGTGGCTGGTGCTCTCAGAGTTGAGAGCTGAGAGTCAGGGGACCTCAGCTCTGGGAGGGCCCTGGATAGAGGGACTGGTGATGGACCAAGGGGACACTGTGAGGGGAGTGCTGACATGCCTAGGAAAGGCTTGGAGCAAGGGGAGTATCCTGGGTGGGAGAAATCAAGCAGAGCACAAGAGGCTGGGCCAGGGCCCTGGTATACTCACTGGGTGCCATGCAGTCGTCTAAAGACTTTGAAAATATTAACCCCTTTCATCCTCTTAACAGCTCTATAAGGTAGGTCTTATTCCCATTTTACAGATGGGAAGACCGAGGCACAGTCATATAACTCAGTAGGGACAGAGTGAGGATTTGAACCCAGGGAACCTGGCTCCAGGAACTGTGCCTTAAACCACTCCACTCTGCCACTTCTCCCATGCCGCTCAGATCCGCACCAGCTGAAGCCTTCTTAACAAACAAGGGCTTTTTCCGGACTCCCAGAGGTGCCTGGCCTTGGGGGCTGGGGAGGTAGGAAAGAAGTCATACCTTCTAAGGTAGAAGGGGTCCTCACTCAGAGTGGGCAGCTGAGGTTCTCTGCTTCATGCCCCATTTTTTCCAGGAGGGGCTCCAGGCCCAGGCCAAGTAGTTGGGTGTCATGCAGACTGTGATTTTGGGGTGCTGGGGAGGTCAAGTGCAAAAACAGCTCCCTGCTTGGGATGCCATTAGAATGTCAACTCTCTGGGTTTAGCATTGCCCATTGCCCTCTTCATCTGCCTCTGGAGAGCTCAAGAGGTCAGGTAGGGGAATCTGCAGATAACCTGCTTCGAATTACTTTTAGAATGTTGTCAGGTGGAGCTTCAGACTTGGCCTTGGGGAGTGTGGATGGAGGTTTGAGCAGAGCTGGGGGCACAGAGAAATGAGACCTGAATAGAGCTTAATCCACATCACTACTGGTCCTGTCCTTACCTCTTTTTGTCTGTCTGTCTGTCTGTCTGTTAAATGGGACTGGAGAGACTTTTTCCTTGCCCCCCAGAGGTTGTGGAAGCTGGGAACTCCTAGAGGTTACATGCTTGAGTGCCTTCTTGCAGACCCAGCATGAAGGAGGGAGGATTTCCCACGAGGTGCCAGCCTCGAGGAACTGGGCCAGGAAGGAGGGAGGCGGGTGGAGGGTGTGGCAGCCCTGTCCTTCGAGGCTTTCCTGTTTGGTCATGAGGATGCCGCTGGGCAGGTGACTTGGCTTCCCCGGGGCCTGGCCGGCTAGCTGAACAAGGGTTGCTGCTTATATAGGGATGGAGTCTCTGCTTCAAATTCTGAGCCCCACAGACGAAGAGATCTGCTCCTCTATCTCGGCAGATCCTGCCAGTCTCCCCCGGAAAAGAGGGAGGAAGAGTTGGTGGCATTCTTTTCATTTTGGGAAACTGAGGCACAGCGTAAGCACATTGCCGCCAGAAGCTCACCAGGCCCATGGTTCTTGGGAGTGCCCCTTCTCTGGCAGGGAGACTTGTCCGTACCGAGTCCCTGCATGCTGAGTTGAGGTGAAGACGGTGGCAGAGCCTGAGGCTGGCAGGCTGGAGCCAAGGGTGGACTTGCCCCTCAGCTGGACCTTGTTACCTGTGGTCAGCACCTGTGCCCCAGTCTGGTGCTCAGAGCCACTGGGAAGACAAGATAAGATCTCCACTCTGCAGGAAATGAGTGAGCCATGCCAGATGTGATATAAGGGGGTATAGTTCCACCAGCTTCCTGGTGGAGGTGATGCTTTAGAGGGTCCTGAAATCCTGGGCAGCGTTAGCCAACAGAGGGGGAGATGGCATTCCCAAGGTGGAGGGGGAACCCAAGCTTGGAGAACTGGTCAGGGAAGGCCTTAAGTGCCAAGCTGCTGAGTCTAGACTTGATTCCCTAGGCCCTGGGGAGCCATCAAAAGTTATAGGCCTCGGGTGCAATGACTTGATTAGACCAGTGGTCTATAAAAGTGCTTCTCAAACTCTAACACATGGATCACATGGGCATCCTGTTAAAATGTAGGCTCTAATTCAGTGGGTCTAGGCCAGGGCCTGAACCTCTGCATCTCTCACACGCTCCCGGATGGTGGAAACCTGCTGGTCCGTGGCCATTTTTGTGTAGGGAGGGTTGAGACTGGGGACTCAGGGCCCAGGCAGGCAGGTACAGGGCCAGGTGCAGGTCAGGCGGGACCTAGAACAGGTAGAGGGGACCATCCTGGGTCCTGTGGGCTCTGTGGTAGGAGGCATAGGAGCTGCGTGTGTGGGGTCCTGGGGGAGGGGAGTATGTAGGGGTGTGGGATGCAGGGGCCACTGTGCTGGGAGGTGGGGCTGGGTGGAGGGCCTCTGGGAGTTTGGGTCTTAGACCGGTAACGTAGGCCTGATTTTTCCAGTACCTGACTGTGAGGAACTCTCAAGACCACGAGAGGGTGTCTTAGGCGATGGCTCCAAGGCAGGGTGACACTCGGCCAGCGTATAGGGCACCTTATCTTTGCCGACAGCTGAGCCCGGCCCTGTGGGTAGCCAATCAGGGGTGAGCACTCTTCCTCCAGCCAGGGTGGGGCCAAGAAGATTGGGGAAACAGCTGACTTCAGCCCCAGACATGCCATCCTCTTCTGAAAGTCCCCAGAGTCACCCCAGCCGCTGAGCTGTCACCCCCAGGGTGTGCAGCGTCCCTCACTCTGGCCTGTGTGAGTCCTTGCAGCTGGTACTGATGGTTACCTGAGCCGCCGTTGGGGTCTTATCCCACCTGGCCACCTCCCCGCGTATCTGGGTGCTTCTCTCTGCTCTGCCCCTGACTGGGCCGCGACAGGCAAGTGTCTGCTCCCCTCTGAGGCCCTAGTTTCCTGTAAATTGAAGGACCCCGTGCCCTCCCTGGGGAGTTGGGGTTGGAGGGGTGGCGGGTTACAGGGTTTCCTGGGTGGGGCCCGGCATCTCAGAATGGCAGCTTCATATGTTTAAATTTTGGTTTAATATTAAAATTCAAGGCTAATGATGGAGTAGACATAAGCAGTTTGCCCAAAAGCACTGTCCAGCTTGCTTTGGGGATTTCCCAGGCCCCTTACTGTCTGGGCCCTACATGGCCTGGTGGGGTGGGAAGAGGGTGGTATCTGAGGGCCCCAGTCAGATGAGATCCCTTCCAGATGCTGGCAGGAGGGGAAGCAGTCAGTTCACCCAGAGGAAGGTAGAAAGGACAGACCCTGAGGGCAGTGCCAAGAGGGGCTCTCAGGCTGAGTTCCCCAAATGTCCCCTATATGTCCTAAAAGGATATCCCCCTGTGATCCCTGCCTGTCTGCCCTGTGCTGTGCCAGGCTGTTCTGAAGAGGTGGGAAGGGGCAGCATTTCTCAGACTGTTCTGAGAAACCCCAGGGGTTCCAGGGCAGATAAGGGTAGAAACTGGCAAATTCATTCCACCAGCCTGTGGGAGATTCAGAATGCATTTAAGAGAATTAAAGGTTCTGATAAGTCCTGCAGAAAAAAAGAAAGCTTTTAGTGTTTCCTAAACTGATTTGACCATGAAAGTCTTTTTTGGGGAAGACTGCCTAATAATATGTCCCACTGACCAGGAAAACACCCGGTGGGAGGGGCTGTTGTGGAAAGATGCTCCTCTGCAAGAGACCACAAGCCCGGGTGATGGGTGGGCCTGGAAGCACCAGGTAGGGAAAGAAGGATAGACGGGTAGTTTCCTGGAGGAGGTAGGCTTGGTGGGGTGGGTACTATTTGGACCGTCAGTGGAAGAAAAGGGCACTGCAGAAAGAGGGTTGGTCTGAAAGGGATCTGGGCCCAGAGCCAGCCCTGGCTTCTTGTGGCAACAGCTCTGTTCCGCTGCACCGGGTGGTTGAGGAAGGGACCTGGGAGGAGCCTTGTGGTAGCCAGGCCTGGGTCTTTGTGATCCTGGGACGGCCTCCCCCGACCCCTCCCCCACCATCTCCTTGCTCTCCAAGGTCTCCCAGCGTTTCCTCTCCCGAGAGTGGGGTTGTGATCTCGGCAAGAAGTTAAACTGCTCTGTGCCTCAGTTTCTTCATTTGGACTGTGGGGATGATATGACCTCCCTTGTAGGGCCATTGTGACACTCAAATACTGGTTGGCTGCTCTTTGTGTGATTGACATGGCTGTAGGCAGTGTCTCTGGCGGGGGGGGCGGGGACCCAGGGAAGGGGACAGTTGTCAGGGACATGAAGAGGTACAAAGGCCAGCAGAGAGCATGGTGAGGCTTAAGGTGGGGTCCTGTCTGGGGATCTCATCTGACTGGGGCCCTCAGATACCACCCTCCTCCCACCCCTCCAGGCCGTGTAGGGCCCAGACAGCAAGGGGCCTGGGAAATCCCCAAAGCAAGCTGGACAGTGCTTTTGGGCAAACTGCTTATGTCTACTCCATCATTAGACCCGAGGAGTAATCTTCTGTAGAGGGGAAGAAAGAGGGACGGCGAGGGTAGCCCGGACCTGCTGCTTAGAGGAGTGGCCGGCGGGGGCGGGGGGGGAGATTTTGACAGAATGAGATGTCACAGGCTTAGTCTGGGTGTGGGAGTCAGAAGGTCCAGTGGGTGCACTTAGGAGACGGGGTGCCAAGGGCAGGGGGAAGGTGGCAGGGGCCTGCCTTGGGGAGCCATCAAAGGTCTTTGAGCAGGGTAGTGGTTTGATCAGAACGATGCTTTAGTGTGAAATGTGGCACGGGTGGGCAGAGACGGTGGGGTGGCGGTGCAGGACACCCCCCCTTAAAATACACACATTGGGCTTCCTCCAGAATAGCTGTGCCCTTTCCCGGCTCAAAGCACGGGGAGGGGGCAGGTTGCTTATATGACCCTTCTGCTCAGATTCTCAGAGCTCTGAGTCCATTTTCCCAAAAGGTTAAGAATCTCCCCCTGTCACCTTCCAGGAAGGGGTGTTGCCAGTGCGGGAGGGGGAGGGGGAGAGTCCCAGGGCCCTGCTCCCTGCCTCTCCGTTTCTGCTCCCCCGTGGCTAGGGGGAACCTTCAGGGAGGCTACCCTGCTTCGCCCCTTGCCACACCTCATTTCCTCTGAGGTGTGAGGGCTCTTTGTTTGGCAGCTCAGGTGGAGGAGACGGGGTGTGGCCGCTCCAGCAGTGACCCAGGAGAAGTTGCTGTCATGGCGCACGCAGTGACGAAGGCACTCAGGGTGGCCCCTGGCAGAGGATGCTCCCGAGCGTCCTCACCCAGCCCAGTGCCAGGCTCCTGTCCTCCTTTGCCCCGGCTCCTTCCTCCTTCTTGCTCTCTCTACATCAGAGGCTGAGAGGACGGAGGATGAAGAAAAGCATTTCGGTTCAGCCACAGCAGGGCAGCTTGGCTCTGGGGGAGGGGGGGAGTGGAGTACCCCTGCCCCCTCACTCCAGATTCCTTTATCCTCTAGTTGCTTCTTGGGGGAGGATGTTAAGGAAGGTGTGATTTAAGAAGCACTGGGAAATGATTTGTAATTTATTAGAAAACAGAAGAAAGAACCTAGCTACCCTCTGCCAACTTTGTGCCAGGCCCTGGCAGACCCATAGTTCCTGTCCTCTCCACACGGCCCCACCCGGCATGAGCTGTTACCCCATTTCACAGATGGAGAAACTGGTAGTGCCAGCAAATGGCATGACTGGGTCTCAAAGCCAGGTTCTCGGACATCTGGTCTGATGCCTTTTCTTTCCCTCACGGCCCCCACAGAGCCTGTCCCCAAACCTGCAACCATGCCTCCCTACCCACAACCAGACCTCCTGCCCAAGCCAGCCCAGCCCAGCCCCCCAAACTCCAGACCCCAGGGAGGAGGGGCTGATGGGTCCTTCTTTCAGACTGGCCAAAAACGAGACCTCGAGTCAGCTAGATTTTAAGATGACTCAAGCAGGAGACACTCAGGATCACCAATGTGCAGACATCCTTAGGAAAGATTTTTAAATGAGGCTTTTAAATGTTAAACACAGAGATCCCTTTTATTCCTTTTTTTATTTTAGAAATTTAAAAAATCATACACAATTAATGGTATGATTAACTTTTGAGTAAATCTGAAAAGGTAACTCTAGAAAAGACAATGAAACTGACTCATTCCTTGGTTTTACAAAAGAGTAGAACCTGAGCGTTAAGATCCTACTAAGTGAATTCTGGAGCGCATTATGCCAGATGGGGGGGTTGTGGAAGCTCTCTGAACCTCAGTTTTCCCCTTCTGTGGAATGGGGATATCGATGCGAGCATCAGCTGATATATTTCATGGGAAGTGCTCAGCACTGTGCTCTCTACCTCACATGTGCTCAGCAAAAGTAGTCACAACGATGATGACAGAATTTATAAGAACAGATGTTTCTTGATTTCAAAAGCTGGTGAGTTATTAAGCTGGTGAGTCTTTGAACTCAACAAAAGGACTTGAAGAATATGTTTATTGTCCAAGCTCAGCGTCTTAACTCTGTAGGTGTTTTATGGATTAAATCATGGGCTCAGGGCCCACATGTGCATTTTGAAATGAACACCATTGGCTTTCCAGACCGGGTTCCGGCACTGGTGGGGGCGGGGGTGGGGGGTTTCTGCTTCAGGGTTGGACTTTATGGAGAGCCCTTTATTGGGTGATCCTGTGTTAGGACTCGTTAGGAGAGCACAGTTAAACCGCTCTGAAGTTACCAGGAGGGGGAATGTCTTGGGCCGGTGAGAAAGGAGGAGGGGACTGTGTAGAGGGAAGTATGAGTGAGTTGCTCTTAGAAAAGCAATTAGACCCCCGTTTCTGTCCCTGTTTATGGAGGACAAAACCAAGGGCAAAGGGCTGTGGCCCGGCGCAGCGTCGTGCCTGGCAAGCCTTAAGCCAGCCCTCATGGGGTAGGGAGGCTAGGGTGGCATACAGCGCGCCCCACCAGCTCCTTGGCTGGGAGGCAGGTGGCCTCCCAGTGGCAGCCCTAGGTTTTGGCAGTGCAGCTGGGCTGAGCCGCCAGGCCCGGGGATGCCTCCTGCCAGCCCCGAGTGCCTGGCACAATGTGTTCAGTGTCAGTCTGTGGGGAGGGGAAGACAGGAGAAGTGCCAAGCTGAGGGCAGTCCTCAGGCCTGCTGCCTGGGGAGGCTGAGTGGGAGCCTGAGAACCCAGCGAGCATTGGGCAGAAAGAGATGAGCTCAGTGCTGTCAAGCCTTGCTCTGCTCCTCACTCTATCCGGGTGGCCTCCCTCCCATCTGTGAACCTTTCTGAGCCTGTTTTGTCATCTGTAAAATGGGCAGCAGGGTGTCGTATTAAAAAATTCAGTGAATGCCAAGTCCCCAGCATGGGCTCCCTAAATACAAGTTTGCTATGGAGTGTATCTGGTGGCTGGGTGTTTTGAGGATGTTTTCCTTTTTTTTTTTCATTTTGGGATCCTGCATGCCACCTTTGCCCTGTGATAAACTCTGGTGAGTGGGGGCCATAGGAGAGGGAGCTTTGCCGGAGGGGGGACAGAGTCGTGCCAAGCATTTCAGGTCCCCATACACACTGCCCGGACCCCGCCGGCCGCCGTGGGCAGCCCGGCTCTGCCGTCGGGGCTGCGGCACCTCTTTGTGGGCAGGGTGTCCCCGGCGAGGCAGAGCGGGGACCCCGTGGCTCCGGAGAGAGGATGGGCTTGCAGGAGACCTCCCTCCTCCCGGGGCTTGGAGCCCAAGCACAGACGGGCTTTGTGCAGTCACGAGGGGCTGGCTCAGGGTGGGGGGGGGAACGGTGCCCGGGCTGAGTTTGTCTCCCAGCCTCGGTTCTTGTCAGTGGTTTTGAAAGAGTCGATGGAAAGTGCTGACAGGGCTGTCCTCCTTCACCCCAGAACTGAGGCTGCTGTGGCTCCTGGCAGGGAGAGGGGAGAAGCCCCGCGGGGAAGCCACCTCCTCGTCTGCCGCCCCCCGTCCCAGGCTTTGAGGGCCCCATCCGCAGAATGGGTGGATCTCCGGGTGCGGGCGGCTCACCCCCATCAGGGGCTGTGGGGAGCTGGGATAGCCCCCTTCCCTGGGGAGGTGGGGGGGGCTGGGGTGGCCCTCCTGCCAAATTCTTTGGTCTCAGTTTCTCATCCTCCCTCCCCACAGGCTTGTCGTGAAGGGGAGAGGAGACAGCCAGTTCACACAGAACTTGTCAGGGTTGATGGCATCATGACTGGTCACCCAAGTCATCCTGACCCTGCCCTCGCCCTCACCCCCACATCCTGTCAGTCAGCCAGTCCCCAGGAGGTCACGGCAGCACTCTCATCCTCTGCGCCCCTCCTGCCGGTCACTTCCTCTGCGCCAGTGTCCCCTTATCAGCCAGACTTCCCTGACCTCCCCACACAGAGCGGCCGCCTCTCCCCTCACCCTGATTTCGTGTGGTGGCACTTGTCACTCCTGACCTGTTAGAGCCTCTGGGGGGTTGGTGATGGAGGCTTCCGGCTGTTGCCGTATCCCGAGTACCTGCCACAGAGTAGCACTCACGAATCATCTTTGTTGCTGTAGTTGTTCTTACTGTTTCTATTGTGGTAAAAGATACATAACATTAAATTTACCATCTTACCCATTTTTAAGTATACAGTTCAGTGGTATTAAGGATATGCATGTTGCTATGCTCCAGAACTTTTCTTCATCTTTCAAAACTGAGACTATCCCCGTTAAACACTAGCCCCCCATATCCCGCCCCCCAGCCCCTGGCACCCACCACCCTGCGTAATTACTGTGTCTTTGGATTTGACCACTCTTGGTCCCTCATATAAGTGAAATCATACAGTAATTGTCCTTTTGTGACTGGCTTATTTCACTTTGCATAATGTCCTCAAGGTGCATCCATGTTGTAGGCAGGTGCCAGAATGTCTTTCCTTTTTAAGGCTGAATAATATTCCATTGTATATGCCTAATGCGTTTTGTTTATCCATCTGTCGATGGACACTTAGCTGGCTTCCAACTTTTGGCTATTTTGGGATAATGCTTCTATGGACGTGGGTGTCCAACTATGTCTTTAAGGCCCTGCTTTCAATTCTTTCACATATATACACAGGAGTGGAATTGCTGGATCATATGGTAGCTTTATATTTAAATTTTACATTTATTTATTTATTTATTTATTTGGGAGGGGGAGGGGCAGAAGGAGAGGGAGAGAATCCCAAGCAAACTCTGGGCACTGAGCTTGGAGCCTGACGCCGGGCTCCGTCTCAGGACCAAAACCAAGAGTCAGCCACTTAACTGACTGGGCCACCCAGGCGCCCCTATGTTTAATTTTTAAAGGAACTGCCACACTGTCTTCCAAGGCAGCCCTACCATTTTACATTTCTATCAACAGTGCACAAGGGTTCCAATTTCTCCACATCCTCACCCACCCTTGTTATTTATTATTGACAGTAGCCATCCTAATGGGTGTTTGGATAAAACATTTTTTTTTAAAGATTTTTATTTATTTATTTATTTGACAGAGAGAGACACAGCGAGAGAGGGAACAGGGGGAGTGGGAGAGGGAGAAGCAGGCTCCCCGCCGAGCAGGCAGCCCAATGCGGGGCCCGACCCCAGGACCCTGGGATCATGACCCGAGCTGAACTGAAGGCAGACGCTTAATGACTGAGCCACCCAGGCGCCCCGAGGATGAAACATTTTTGAAGGAATGAATGAAAATCCGTCCTCTGCCTCCTCCTGCCCCCATTTTCTCCCCTCTCCCCTCAGGCCTCATTTTCTCTCCTACCTTGCTGGTGCTTACCTCCAGGGGCTTCCCCGCTGGCTACACCCTAGGCCTGGAACGTGCCGCCCCCCCAGGTCCTGTGCCCACCCAGACTTCTCACTGCTCTTCACCCTGCTCTACGCTGAGTCTGCAGTGCCTGTGCTGTTTGCCGAGGGACTGTGTGACCATCCTGCCCCTTTCTCTGGAGGGCTGGGGTGCTGCCCAAGGAGCCTGGTGCCCTCTGGGGAGCCAGGGCCATCCTGCCCCTTCTCCTGGGTGCCCCTGTGGGGACAAGCTTATGTGTGTGGCTGCGTCACCTGGGGAAGCCGAGGGGTGCCCTGCACGCCTGCCGAGTGGCTCAGGTGGTGGCTGCCTCGGCTGCGGAGGAAGGTCGGGTGAGTGTGGCCACGTGGCTCCCTGGCCTGGAGCTTGGAGGATGAGTCGTGGCGGGGGTGGGAAGGGTGGTGTTGAGAGCTGATCTCGAAGACAGTGCCTCTGGGCCTTTGCCCTTCCCCCGCGAGAGCTCATTTCTCAGGACTCTCCTGGAAATCTTCTCTGACTCCTCTCCCTGCCCCCATTAGGTGCCTGTCCCATCTTCTCCCCCAGTCCCCATCATGGCTGTTATCACATCCCTGTCGTACCTTCTCTCTTTATTTATTTATTTTTTTAAGATTTATTTGACAGAGACCCAGTGAGAGAGGGAACACAAGCAGGGGGAGTGGGAGAGGGAGAAGCAGGCTCCCCACCGAGCAGGGAGCCCGATGCGGGGCCCGATCCCAGGAGCCTGGGATCATGACCTGAGCCAGAAGGCAGACGCTTAACGACTGAGCCACCCAGGCGCCCCGTACCTTCTCTCTTTAATCCATTGCTGTGTCCTCCCCTGGGGCTAATGCAGTGCCAGGCGGGGCCGCGTCTTTCGGGGGAGGCAAAACATATAAATCTCTCTGAAGACGTCTGAGGGGGAGCCTAGGACCCATGAGAAAGCAGAGCAGATATGATGGCAATCACCATTTGATAGGTGAGAAAATAAAGTTTTCCGCAGGACCACTGCGAGCTCAACGCCGTCCTGCACGCTGGGTCCTCTCTAAGGGAGCAGTCCTCATGGGCAGAGTTGGACTCGTCTGGCCTGAGGTGCACTAGAGGCGTGGGGCTGGCATTGCAGGGAAGCAGGGGAGGGGAGGTAGAGGGAGACCCTCAGCCAAACCTGGGGGAGGGAGTGGATCTTAGGCACTGCTTGGCCTTG
Source organism: Halichoerus grypus (assembly GCF_964656455.1). Classification (NCBI taxonomy): domain Eukaryota; kingdom Metazoa; phylum Chordata; class Mammalia; order Carnivora; family Phocidae; genus Halichoerus; species Halichoerus grypus. Next base: position 109,242,235 of record NC_135721.1, on the reverse strand, counting down.
CTGTTCTTTCTGCCTCCTCGTCCTGCACAGGCAGACCCTGGATGTTCCGGGCTGGCCTGGAGTCTGCATTGGGAGCCTGCTCTAGAGTGGTAGTTCTCAGCCTTGGCTATATGTAGCATCATATAGGGCCCTTACAATGCTCAGTCCCATCCCAAAGAGTCTGATATAAATGACCCAGCATGGGGGCTGGGTATTGGTCATTTGTAAAAATCTCCAGGTGAGCCTAATGCACTGGTTGGGAAAAGAGTTCCTGTCTCCTGGGCTTGTAGGTTGTAGGGCCTGGGCCAGCCTCTCTTTCACTCCAACACAGCCCTGAATTTCAGAAAGAAAGGGAGCTGGGATCCTGAGTCAAATGGAGAGTCTGCCTAGGGGGGTCTTCACCTTGGGGGTCTCTGGGGAGACAGAATTGCTGACTGTGTTAGTTACCTATTGCTGCATAACAAACGACCCCAAACCATAGTAGCTTAAAGCAGCTACTTACTGTCCTCACAGTTTCTGTGGGTCAAGCATTTGGGAGCAGTCTAGGTGGGTGTTCCTGGCTTGAGGTCTCTCAGGAGGTTGAGACAAGATGTCAGCTGGGGCTGCACTCACTGGAAGGCTTGCCTGGGGCTGGAGGATCTGCTTCCTGGTGGTTCACTCACAGCTTGGCAAGATGGTTTGGCTGTTGGTAGGACTCAGTCTGTTGCCTCATGGGCCTCTTGATAGGATTTCTGGAGTGTCCTCACAAGGTGGTGACTGGCTTCTCCTCTGGGAAGCAGTCCAAGAGAGCAAGGTCAAAGCCACAGGGTGTTTTCTGACCCAGTTTCAGAAGTCATGCTCTGTCACCTCTATGATATCCTCTTGGTTACACAGGCCAGCGTGGGAGGAGACTACATTAGGGTACAAGTAGTAGGAGACAAGGGTCATTGAGGGCCATCTTGGAGGCTGGTGACCACATGGATTGTCTTTTTGTTGCGCTTTCAGCCTCACAGGCCTTGCCTGGGAGGTCCAAGCATCCCCCGTAAGTGGGGTGGCCCTTCTCTCCTAATGCTCTGTTCCTCTCCTGTCATCAGACTCTGGCAGTATCACTGTGGGGTGGGGCGGTCCTCTCTGGAGGTCTTGCTCTGAAGTCATCTTGCAGGAGGGTCTGTGACTTCTCTACTGGCTCAACTTCCCCCATCTCCACCACATTTGGTCTCCTGGCCCAGGCCACCCTCCCCGTCCCCTCCCCCCTGCCCCATGACCCTGACCAGCATGCACTTGGGCCTGTAGGAAAACAAACATAAGAACTATGGCTGCTACATGCCTGGCTCTGGGCTAGGTATTTTGCACTGTCACACTCAGCTCCGTGAGGCAGGCACGCTTTATCCCCATTCTACTGATGAAGGTACCGAGGCTTATAGGTCACTCATCTAATTAGTGGTAAAGATTCAAACCACTGGTATTAAAAAACAAGTGATCTGATCCCAGGGAGGGCCTGTATGAAAACCATGGTGCTGTAGCCTGTCCTCAAAGGAGGACTATTTATCAAGCTAGATCATCAAGTGAACCATAAGGAAGTATATTTTTGTGATTGTGTGTGTGTGTGTGAGAGAGAGAGTAGAGGAGGGAGGGTTCCTCTCTGAGGTTCCTCAAGGGCCACAGTGGCTTGGGTGCCTCAAAACAGTGCTGGTAACTTGGGCTTGAGGCTAATTTTCTCTCAAGTTCACCCTTTTAGGAGAGCTTCCTCCCAGAAGAGTGAGTCACTGTGAGCACCATCTCCTTTGAGCTCTCCTCTGCCCACATCTGGTCTGTGTCACCAAGCGCAGTCCCACAACAGTGTGGTCACTAGGACAGTGATCAGTTCTGTGGTCTCTTACACTTGGGTGGTTGGTGACTTCCTGGAGGGGGATTCAGAGTTTGGGCATGAGGTTCTCTGCTCAGAGGAGGAAATCCAGGCCATGGGATCTTATCCTAAGGGCTGCTGAAGGGAGCCACAGTGAGATCTGTGCCCTTAGGACTTTGCTGGGGGACACTGGAGGCTGGCTAATAGGGATTATTGCCATTTTATTATTCCCATTCTACAGATGGGGAAACTGAGGCTTCAGGGCTCATGGACTCTCCTAAGGCCACCCTGGTTGGGGCAGAGGCTGCTGTCTGGGGCAATTTCATCTTCTCTAGGAGCCTCCAGGAGTGGCAGTCATCATCTCAGCCCCCTGACCTCTCTTTGGGCTGGCGGGGGCGGGGTGGGGGGAGGTCATGGTGTTTGCTTGCATCTGGAAGCTCTGGGATCTGAGGGGAAGACCGTGGGCCCTGCTTGCAGAGAGGTGGCTGCCTACCTGGCCAGAGATGATGTGTGCACGCAGTCAGGCACAGAGATGGGACCCCAGGGCACGGGCTATGGGGAGCGGGGGTCGGAGATGGAAGCTGGGCTGGTGCGCTGGCCCAGATTTGGAAAGGCTCATCGCTGATTGTTTAGAAGCAGTCATGACCAGCCCCTGATCTGATCTATGGTCAGAGTGTGAACCACTCACTCACTTTTGCTCAGGGTGGGATATCTAGGGCGGGGTGTGGGGCAAAGCCATTTGAGTGTGGCTGTGGGAGCAGGAGTGTAGTCCTGGGCTCTGCCCTGGCCCATCTCTACCTCTGTTTCTCTCAGACTGCCAGCTGAGCTTTATGCCCATCAGAAGGACTCTACCCTTTCTCTGGCTTTTTCCAGGCTTGCTTCCCCTCCTCCACCCCCAGCTAGGCTTCTAGCCCGGGCTGGGTCATCTCCACGGTCTGTCTCTGTAGGCAGCTGTAAGCTGGGGTCCTGGAACAATCCTCCTGGATCTATCATGCCTTGCAGAGCCTCAAGGGAAGTAGAGGCCAGACCACAGTGCTTATGTCTCCAGGAGTGCCTCCCTCTCCTGCCCACCACTGCCTGTGTGGGCCGTGCCACTGGTGTTGTCCCCCTGGACACCCTGTCTAGGGCTGCCTCTCTCCATGCGGAGTGGGCTCCCAGCTTCTCCTGAAAAGGCTTACAAAGACTTTTAAAGCTGTGCTTTCAGGGACTTTACACATCTGGTCATGAGGAGGAAAGATGGCTAACAAAGACATTGTGTTGGGAGAGAAGTCCAAGTGCTAGTAAGGAAGATGGGGCCTCCAGAGCCCTTTCCCCACATTGGCCTTCGAGAGCCAGAGAACACTGCTGGTGGGTGCGCTCTGTGGAATGAGGCTCCCACGCCTTGTCCCTTTTATGAGCTTGGGGTTAGCTGGTGACCATTGTCTCTGATGCCCGACCCTCCAGAACTGGGTAGGATGTAGGCTGACTCAGAGTTGGAGGTCAGCGAAACATAGGCTGTGGTGTACTCTGATTGATGTCAGGGTCAAGGTCTCGTCTGATACTAGGGTTGGGGCCAAGGCTGAGGCCTGGGTCTGAGCTCAGACGCTGACTGGGGTTCTTCTAGAAGTGAGATGGGGCCCCCAGGTCTCCCATCTCTGTCCTGGTCTCTTCAGGGGTCTTCCTACCTCTCCGCTCTCTCAGAGATGGCCCTGGCAGGGGGCCTTTTGTCTGTGCTGTCTCATTGAATCCTCCCAGCTGTCCTACCACATAGCGGTACTGATGCCCATTTTACAAATGGGAAAGCTGGAAGACTAAATGAGGCAGTTAAGCATCAGATGGGGCTCAAACCAGTGTGTCCAGGAGGTGGGGTGCCGATGCTGCATCCTTGGGGTGAGTTCAGAGGTATTGGCCAGGTGGGACCCGGAGAAGGGAAGACACTAGTCTAGGGTCACCTGGTAAGTGAAAGACTGGGCTCCCAGGCTGCCCCTGCCCTGTCCGCATGCTTAGACCGTCTCACTGCCCACCCTTATGCCCCTGTGGCCGGCCAGGCCTGGCCCTCCCTCTTTCACTTCCTGGCTGCCTGGCCTGGGTGAGGAGGCCTGGGGAGGGTCTGTCTGGGAGGAGTTTGGGCCCAGCTCCTCCCTGGGGTTGAGGGCTGGGAGGGGCCTCATGTGCAGACACAGAGCCCCTTTGTCTGGGTCACTGTGCAAAGCAGCTGGTCTGGGATTTCTGGGCGTTTTTTACATTTGAAGAATAATTGCATTGTCTGGGGGGCCCAGGAGAATCCAAATCCCTCCCCAGACCTGCCAGGCAGTCCAAAGAGATTCCCCTGGACCAGCCCCCCAGCTTCCCTCCCCCTCCCTCCCTTCTGTTAGAAACCTGAAGCAGAGAGGAGTCTCTCCAGGGAAACTGAGGTAGGGCTGCAGCCCTTGAGCACTAGGAGTATCTGTTCGAAGGAGAGATACTCTCCAAGTCCCCAAGGTTGCTTAGGGGAGGGTCCAGGTGGCCCCCAGAGCCCTGCAGGAGCAAACATGGGGCTTATAGGAAGGGAGAAGGCAACTGATCGGAAGTGGTGGGCCCATTTTGGAGTGCTTCACCTGGTGGAGTCTGGACCGTTAAGGGTGAGGTGAGGTGAGCCGGGTGGGCTAACTGCCTTGGCCATATTGTTCTCCTCTCGGAAATGGGTCATTCACAATGAGGTGACCTTGGGAAAAGGACAGTGAGGCAGACACATTTGGGAGTAGCCTGTGTTCAGAGGGGAGCCAAGGATGGTAAGGGTTTTTTGTTTCTGGTGAGGGGGGACTTTGGAAGGGCGTGGGGCACCTGGGAAACTGGCCCTTGGTGGCAGTGGCCACTGTGGGGGGCGGGAAGTGACCTGCCGATTGCCGGGTGAGCTGAAGCGGACTCCAGTCCTGAGGAGGAAGTGGCGCCTTGTGCCGAGCTGGGCCACTGACCATCCTTGCGGTTCACCCCCACGGCCTGCGGAGGGGTCCCCCGTGTAGCCTGGGACCACACCCTACTCGGTGGTTGTGGGGCTGCAGCCTCATTACTGAATCGTAGCATAGGATTTCCTGGGGTGAGATGTCCCTGCTTTGGGAACAGAAGAGCGATGGCGGCGGGGGCTGGGTGGGTGTATGGGGGTGATCGCGGAGCCCAGCTAGTGCAAGGAACGCACATTTCCAGGGGGTCGGCTGCTTCGGGAAACATCAGTGGAGCAGGCCCTGCAGGTGGGTGCATGCCGGCGCGCAGCTGCCCAGCCCCAGCCCTGCACGAGGGTGTGCGTGTTAACAGAGGCCAGAGCCTGCTTCTCTGACGCGTGTGAGGGAGGGGTGTCTCCTCTAGGGCTTCGGGTGGGCAGCGCTGGGGATCCCAAGACTTCAGTGAAGTTGGGGTATGTGTGTATGTTTGGCGGCGTCTGAGCGAGACTCGAAGCCAGAAAGGTCAGCCGGGTCCCGAGGCTAAAGGGCTGACATGCCGAGGCCTTCCCCATGCCTGGTACATGGTTAGTGCTCAGTGAATTGCTGGGTTAGGTTCCTGGTCAGTGAGAGGCCTGGGTGACACTTGGGGCAGGCCCAGCAATTCTCTAGGGGTACAGTTCCGAGGGAGGAGGCAGGCGAGTGCACGGGGAAGTGGAGAGTGGAGGCCACAGTGATTCTGGCTGCGGGCTGGACATGACTTGACCTGATGGATAAGGGCGGTCTTCCCTTAAGGGTGCATTCAGCTTGGAGCCTTGGGCCAGGTCGGAGGTCCAGCGGTGTTAACCATGGTGGGGAAGCACACGGAGATATGAGCTGTCCCCAGCTCCGTTCTGGGCATTTCCAAGAGGGGCTCAGGAGGAGGCCAGCACTAAAGCATGTCTCTGGTATTTGGCGATTAGGAGGCACTTCTTGGAGGGTCAGTTTGAGGGGGATGCAATGAAACTGGTGAGCATGTTGAGAGAAGGTGCAGTGGGCCTGGCCTGCTAGTCTTCATCCTTCTTTCTTTGGTGACCCTGCCCCAGGGACAGGGCCTTTCTTCCCTCCGTTCCTCTCTTTTTCTTCTTCTTCTTCTTCTTCTTTTTTTTTTTTTGAGATTGTATTTGTTTATTTGACAGAGACACAGCGAGAGAGGGAACACAAGCAGGGGGAGTGGCAGAGGGAGAAGCAGGCTTCCCGCCAAGCAGGGAGCCCGATGCGGGGCTCGATCCCAGGACCCTGGGATCATGACCTGAGCTGAAGGCAGAAGCTTAACGACTGAGCCACCCAGGCACCCCTGTTCCTCTCTTCTTCCCCTGCTGCCGCCTGCTTTCCAGATTGGCTTCTTGGGCAGGTTCAATCAGGGCAGTGTTGGCTTTGGGCAGCAGGGGGAGGCGCTGGCTTGCAGGCCAGAGCAGAGGTCAGGCAGTGGGGCATTCTGAATGAGGGTGGGATGCTCATGCCATGGCCGGACCTGATTTCTCGAAGCTACCAGGCTTGGCCTGCCTGGGGATATGGGAGCTCCAGGCTCCCACCCTCATTTTGCCATGGAAGCAGGAGCAAGAAGACAAGTGGCTGTTGCCCTGCACCTCCCTCCTCCCCCACCCCTCCTCCTCCTCCTCCTCCCTGCCTGGCTGAACCAGCACTTTTTTCTTCTCTCCTTTATCTGCTCGAAAAGTACAGGGTGTTCTGTTTCTCCTGTGCATACAGATCAAGGAGAGGATGTTATTTATTTATTTATTTCCCAAAGGCGAGAGAAGGACAGGCAGGCATGGAGGAGCAGTAAGTGAGTCTTCTTCCTCAATAAGCCATTTTCTCATAAAATTAAAAAAAAAAATCTGAAAGGAAAAGATGCCACAAACCAACAGAAAACAAGCTGCTTCTCACCCCCTCTTCTCTACCCTGGCTGGAGATACCAGAGCACTGGAAGGTCCAGTTCAGGCCTTAGCTGAGGGCCTGGCACACAGTAGGGCTTCCTGCCTATGGTTTTCTCTGTCCCTTTCCGTTTGGACCCCAGGGGGTGTTGGCTCCCTGGGTTGATATGGGGGGCCATGGGGCGGACTCCTCATCTCTCTGCCTTCTGTGGGCTGTGTGTAGGGCTTCTCTGGCTCCTTGGGAGTCCCATCTGGGACAAGGCCTGTGGAGGGAACTGGACTGTGGGGTTCCTTGTGAAGATCAGAGATGTAGGTGACCCACATGGCCCTTGCTTACCTACTTCCACCCCTGTGCTGTCTGTTTGAATTTAAGGTCTCTGATACATTGGGAGCTCGGGGTTCTTTCTGTGTTCCTCTTATGGGCAACCTGCCCACCTGCCATTTCCCACCATGCATTTCTGAACCCTCACCCAGAGGCACTCTGCTTATAATTTAGTTACAGAACTTTACAGGTGATTTTCACACTTGAGGCTCTTACAAATATTGTCAATCTTGTGACATCCACATAGGGCCTTATTTGACTATCACAATGTAGTGAGGACAAGCTGGCCCCTTCTGAGGCTACCCAGGAAGTTCATGTCGCCGGCTGGGAAGGCGCTGCGCCCCAAGTATTCTTTCCCGCTATCAGCTTCCAGCTTAACTGGACCCCGGGTTTTCAGACGCGGTGGCCCACGGAGATTGGGGGTTCTGTGAAGAGACTTCAGAGGGGAGTGGGGACACCCCCCCACCCCCCCGCCATTTCATCCCAGTTACACCCGCCCCCCCCCCGGAACTTTTCCAAAAAGGGGTCGTCACCAGTCGGGTGTGAGACCCCTGAAGCAATCCCCTCCTTTATTGCATAAGCGAGGCGGTTTTGGAGGGTGGCCCTGGGCGGGCGCGGGAGGGGGGGATTGCGGATGGAGCCCGGAGACCAGGACTGAGGCAGCCCCCCCCCCCCCCCCCAGTGCTGGGGACTGAGGCACGCGGGCGGGGCGTGCGGCAGCTCCACGTCGCATCGCGGGGTGCGGGGCAGGTGGCGTCAGCGGCAGCTCTGAGCACCCCGTGTGTGTTTACCAACCTGACGCCAGCCCGCGTCGCCCCGCGGACCCTTCCTCCCGCCGGCCGCGCGGGCCCCGGGTGCAGGCAGCCACACCCTCCCCTCTAAATTTAGTCCACCGGAAGGAGAACCCGGGCCAGGGCAGGGTGCGAGGGGAGGACGCGGGCCGCTGGACCCCGTGCTCCCAGATGCGCACAGCACCTCGCTGGAGGGAGCGGGCAGGGATCGAAGGAGCCCCGAAGGAGGAAGGAAAGGCAGAGCCAGACCGGACTCTTCTGGAAGGGGGCGGGGAGCCCCGGCCTCCAACGGAGACTCGGCCTCGGAGGGGCCGCGGGCGCCACCTTCCGGCCCTCTAGGGAACCGCGGCGGCCGGCCTGGGGCTGGGGGGTTTGCAGGGAGTTTGCGGGCGGGAGTCTGGGGCCGTGGCCGTCCTAGCCCTGGTGCCCAGGTGTGGCGTCGGCAGGCGGAGCGGGTGGGGGAGGCGTGAGGAGCAGCTTCGCAGCCTCAGCGTATTCAGAAAAAGGCCCCTTTGCTAATCCTATGATAAAGAGATGTTGGAGGGCGCGGTTCAAGGTAGGACGGAAGCTTTAGTGGTCAGACCAGGAGACGCGAGAAGGAAGTCGGTGTGTAGCTTCGCTTCGCTTCTCTTCTCTTCTCTTCCCCTCTCTCTCTCAACCGCCCCCCCCCCCCCCCCCCCGCTTTCGGGCCAGGAATGGATATCTGAATAGTTACTGAGGTACACACACATAACAAATGGCACAAATCCTAAATGTCCAAGTCAGTGGATCTTTATATATACAATGTGTGGCCACCATTCAGATCAAGATACATATTCCTTCCACCCCAGAGAGTTCCGTCCTGACGCTTTTCAGTCATTCCCTTCCTCCCAATCTCTCTTCTCTCGTCACAGGTTCATTTTGCCACTTCATGAGCTTCATGTAAGTGGAGGCATACACTATGTACTTTTGGTCTCTGACTTCTTTTGTTCAATGTAACGTTTAAGGGTATCAGTAATTTAGTTCTGTTTATTGCTGAAGGATATTCCCTTGTACGAAAATGCTACACATGGCACAGTTTATTTATCCATTCTTCCATGGCTGGACCTTTGGGCTGCTTCTGTTTGTTGGCCTTTATAAATAAAGCTGCTATGAATATTCTTTAGCATGTCTCTTTGGTGGAACATGCCCTGCTTCTCTTGGGTTTATTCTTGGGGGTGCGACTGCTTCATCACTGGAAGGGTTATGCTGAGCTTTATTAGGTATGGGAGACAGTTTTTTATGTCCCCTGTCCACTCCACTGCCCACAGCCACCTTCCGCGCACCCTTCCTCCTGTGTTGTTAGGTCCTGGACACTATTAGAGTCTGGAGTTTCTGCCACTGAAACCTCAGTAAAGACAATTGGAATCAGAGTTGCATGGGTCAGGGAGGGAACAGGGACGGGATCAGAGCTGAGTGGCCCCTTGGGATGGCCCACAGACACCTTCAAACCCTCGTGGTCACTCTGGGAATAGAAGGGTAGCTTCTCCCAGAACTGGGGTGATTCAGGGACCCCCCCTTGGCCGCCCAGCCGTCAGCTCCCTAGCCTGGCGTCTCTGAACAAGCTGGCTTAGTGTAACTGTCAATTTGACGTCTGGCCTCTGGTGCCATGGGTCCTCACAGTCCACCGTTTCCTGGGCTCCTTGCTGCTTTGCGGTGACTGAGGGGCTGGGTGGCTGGGGAAAACAACCAGAGACCTACCCGGAATAGCAGAGGCTTGTCCGATACCAGCCTCGTGGCACTTTCTGGGGGGAGGGCGGGACTATGTCCTGCCCACCAAATTGCCACTTCGCTCAGGCTGTGAAAGACGAACAGAAAGCTAGAGGAGAAGAGAAGGGGTAAAGGAGAAAGAGTGCCAGGGAAGAACCACGCAAGGGAGGGAAAGTAGAGGCTCCAGCGCTGCGTGTGCAAGTGTCCTGAGGTCTGTGTGAGCGTCTTGGGGTCCGTGTGAGCATCCTGGGGTCCATGTGAGCATCCTAAGGTCTGTGTGAGCAGCCGGGGTTGGTGTGAGCTGGACCACAACAGCTGTGCTGGGGCAGGCTGGCTCAGGGTCAGCAGTGTCAGCTTCTCCTGACTTTGGCTTTTTTGCTCAACCCTTCCTGACTGGCTCTTGTCTCAGGCTCAGGGAAGAGGCAGTGCCGAGCAGGTTTGGGATGGGATTGATGGATTTCGGGGGCTTGGGGCAGGCTCCCAGTAGTCCTGCTTGCTTGTGGGGGCCCACGGTGCCTCTTCCCCACCTCTCTCCTTCCCTCTGTCTGTCCTTCTCCCTGGGTCCTCTTGTCCAGGTCTCAGGAGGAGCCCGAGGGCTCGAGGTTCCCCCCTTGAGGACAGAGCTCATGAGTGTCCCTTAGGGCATGTGGGCAGTGAAGGCAGAGCAGGTAAGCCGTGACACCCCTGCCCCTCGCAGGTTCCTAGGAGGCCAGTGCGGACGGTATGCAAAGTTGTGAATCCAGTGGCGACAGTGCGGATGACCCTCTCAGTCGTGGCCTACGGAGAAGGGGACAGCCTCGTGTGGTGGTGATCGGCGCTGGCTTGGCTGGCCTGGCTGCAGCCAAAGCACTTCTGGAGCAGGGCTTCACGGATGTCACTGTGCTTGAGGCTTCCAGCTGCATCGGAGGCCGCGTGCAGAGCGTGAAACTCGGTGAGTGTCCCCCCAGCTCCTAGGCCAAGGTCATCTTCTGTCCTTCAGTGCTCTGGCCCTGCCTGGAATCTCATTATTTTGGTTTTTCCCTGCGATAAATGTTCCATCATGCATGCTGCCTGGGCATTTGCCAGAAGCTTCCTTTGCCCTTTGAGCAACCCTCTGAGGTGGGCAGGATGGGGCTCTGGCCTTCGTTTTGGAACATGACCTAGAGTTCACAGTGTTTAGGAAGGAGAGGACACCCAGCCAAACCGTCTTGGCAGTGGGTGGACCGGTTTCTACTTCACAAGAAGAGGAATTCTGTAAGTTTGTATTAGTCATTAACTCTTGAGTGTGAATTAGTATATCATGACTGAGAGCTAGTCCTGGGGCAATAGGAGCTCAGGGCAGTAGAGGTGGATGGGATTTGTGGGTGATGGGCAGATCTTAGGATTGTCTGGGAAGAGGATCAGTCTAGGTTGCAGAGTAATGAAGACTCTTGAGAAAGGAGCCAGGAAAGAGACTTACCCCAGGGGTGGGCAGATTTTGCCAGGGGTTCTAATGGGTGGGGAACTTGCCTGAAATGCAGCTGGAGGTCAGCGCTTCCCAGCCAGGGGTCTGGCCAATGAGAGGCTGAGTGGGTAGGGACCACGCATGATGGCCTGAGGCACGTGCTACATTGACCCTCCAGAGGATTTTGTATCTGGGTCCGTTCCCACATGGGGCAGCAAGGCCATGCAGATATCATGTGCCCACATTTGATGGATATGGAACCTGGCTCAGAGACGTAGGTGGTCAGGCTTAGAACGAGCAGAGACTGAGGACACACATGGGGCCCTTTTCTCTTTCAGAAACTTTGACACATTGGGAGTCTTCTAGAGCGTTTCCTGGAAGGCGTCTATGAGTTGCGTCTGTCTTCTGCTGGCACGCATAGGAGTGTGCTGGCAGTGAGGATGAAGGTGCCATCCAAGGCACTCGTAAACCTGGGGACAGCCAGCGGGGAAGCCCTGGGACTCTTTGCTCAACATCTGATTGGCTGGCTGGGAGGCTTCGGGAAGGGGCAGCTCCAGTTGTGGTTCTTGAGTCTTGATAAGATATTCAGTGGGTGACACAGAAGCAGATGAGAGGACACATGGCCCAGTCTCAGTGGTCGCTGACCGCTGAGACACACCGTGCATGGTACAGGCAGTGAGGTGGAAGCTTGGGGCTGCAGGAAGCTGAGGGGATGCACCATCTATCCATCTATTGGTGGCGGAAGCCTTCCTGACCTGGGGGAGCTTGGTGATGGGCGGAGTTGGGTGGGCAGAAGAAGGAGGGGGCGATATGCGTGGAGCGATGGATGTGAAGAAGATCGAGGCAGACCCTGCCAGGAGTGGGGAGAGCACGTCCGGGGAAGGGCAAATTTGCATGTGTTGTGTGTGCAGACTCGAAGGGCTGAATGCCCGGGCTGCAGTTGGGCCTGCTTCAGTGTGACACGGTAGCTGTGAGTCTCAGGGGTGTTGGGCAGGTGTTGAAGGCCAGAGGCTCTGGGGACACTGTGGGGCAGATGAGGAGATGGTGCTGGTGCCCTTGGATGCAGGGGTGTCAAGGATCACAGCAGCCGAGGGGCAGGTAGGAGAGGGCAGGAGATATCTTTAGACTGGGCCTGCTCACCCCACCTCCTTGCAGAGCCTGGCGAATAGAGGTGGGATGCTGACCTTGTGGCCGACCCCAGGCTGCTCACCTCAAACCTGCTTTTGCCATGTGTTGAGCCAGGAAGGGTGCCCCGTGCTTGGATGTCGCTACCCAGTGGCTGTGGGATTTGGAGCTCCCTGGCATGCCCTGGGGAGGGCCCAGGCCCCTCCCCAAGGTGTTGGCTCCCTTCTTCTCTTGGGAGCTCAAACCAGGCAAGACACCTTGGGGAACCCCAAGCCTGGAGGCATGGCACTGGGTTTTTTAGCTTCTTGTGCCTTCCCATCCGCCCACTTTTCCTGGACAAAGGGACATACACATTCCTGCCTCCTCCAGAGATAGGAGTAAATTCTTTCTCACTGGCTGCCAGCAGGAGGTTGATTGCTTTTTCTCTTGCTCTGTGTTTGGTACATAGTATATACAGGGCTATTTTTAGTAACTGGTGGTTTAATTAGAAACAACCCAGGAGAGGGAAGGCACACAAAAAAAGAATGTCCAGTTTGTGGGGTGAGGGGTGATACTGTTGTCTATTATGGCGTATCAGATAGCTGTTGCTGCCTAACAAATCACCCCAAATGTAGCAGCTTAAAACAGCACGGTTTATTTGCTTAAATTGTGTGGGTCAGGAATTTGGGCCAGACTCAGCTCGGTGGTTCTTTTGCTGGTCTTGCCTGGGATCTCCCACTCAGCTGCAGTCATCTGGTGGCTTGACTGGGGCTGGTTTGTCTAAGACAGCCTTACCCATTTGTCTGGTGGTTGGCACTGGCTTTTTGGCTGGGCCACACATCTCCAGCAGGATAAGCCTGTCCACGGTGGTCACATTCTAAGAGGGTGAATGTGGAAGCCCTGAGATCTCTTGAGGCCTCGGCTCTGAAGCCAAAGACATCACTTTCACTGCGTTCTGTTAATCAAAGCAAGTCAAGAGGCCAGCCCTCATTCAAGGGGGTGGGGAAATAGACCCCACCTGTTGATGGGAGGACTGGCAAGGTCACGTTGCAAAGGGCCATGTGTACAAGGATAGGAGGAATTATTGTGATCATCTTGCCAAAAAATTTAACTGCACATGATATCTTGAATCAGTCCTCCCAAACAAAACAAAACACACAAAAAAGTTCCTCTCTCTTCTTTCATTGTTTCAACTTCCTTGGGAGCTAGGCAAGGAAGGAGACAATGTGCCACAGTCCCTGCAGCATCAGAAGAGGAAACTGAGGCCCAGGCACAGATGCCCCAGAGCATCTGGTGCCTTGGTTGTGGATGGGGTGGTCGAACCAGCCCCAGCCCTAGCCCTGTCTCAACCTGGGTCCAGGAGTTGCCCCCTTCCCTAGTCAGACTCCCAGGGTTCTGCCACCTTATGTTCTTCTGCCTTAGGATGAGAGAGCTTAGTTTTCTCTGGAAGTCTATTTTAGACTACCTTGGGGAGGAGCCTTCCAGACTGGAATGTTTGCTGTCTCTCCTCTGCCCCAGACTAAGTTGGGAGAGGGGCCACTTTCTGTCTGGGATAGGGGTTTAGACTCTGGGGCCACTGGAGATGTTGAGGAATTGGAGTAAGGTCAGATGAGGACCTTGAGCCAGAGGCCCTCCTCCTGGGTCTCCTTACTGGGTGTTTCAGATAACCTCACTCCCTTCGCTGGGACCGCTGTACCCTCAGGTGGCCACAGAGTGTCTCCTGAGGGAGAGTCACCAATGAGGAAGGAGGGTCCGGTGTCTGGTGTTATGTTAGACAAAGGTAGGATGGAAAAGGAGAGCCTTCTAACTAGTCCAGTGAAGTGACTCTGGAGCAGATCACAAAGTCATTCAGGGGTGGCAGTTATCTCAGCTGAATAGCGGAATCCATTTTGTGCCACATGTGGTTACCACTGGGAACTTTTCACTGAAGACTTTGATTAGTTGCCAGACTGGGACCTAACTCCCTTCTTGCCCTGTTGTGGGGATGGAAGGAGCCTCTTGGAAGAAGAAGGGTGAGGTGGTGTTCTGGCCCTCTCTGAAGAAGTCCCTGCCCCTCTAAGGGCTGTTGTTGTCACCATCAGGACACGCCACCTTTGAGTTGGGAGCCACCTGGATCCATGGCTCCCATGGGAATCCCATCTATCATCTAGCAGAAGCCAATGGCCTCCTTGAAGAGACAACTGATGGGGAGCGCAGCGTGGGCCGCATCAGCCTCTACTCCAAGAATGGCGTGGCCTGCTACCTCACCAACCGTGGCTGCAGGATCCCCAAGGACGTGGTTGAGGAATTCAGTGATTTATACAACGAGGTGAGGTGTTAGCAGGGCAACTGGGCACATGGGTGTGGGAGGCAGGGAGCACCCTGGCAGTGTGGGGAGAGTTGGGTGACCTGTGGGGTCTTCTGTGATTCTGGTCATGTTTTTGCATACTCTCTGGGCCCTGTATTTGGAAAATCAGGACAATCTGAGGATAGAATGAAGATGATGAGTGGGGAAGTACTAGGTAAGAGACCATTGATACAGATGATTAGATATTTCTTCAGAAAGACCTTAAATATCTTTTATTAGGGGGCACCTGGGTGGCTCATTTGGTTGAGTGTCTGACTCTTGATTTTGGCTCAGGTCATGATCTCAGAGTCCTGGAATCGGCCACATTGGGCTCTGCACTCAGCAGGGAGACTGCTAGAAGATTTCTCTCCCTCTCAGTCTGCCCCTCCCCCTGCTCTCTCTCTCTCTCTCTCAAATAAATAAATAAATCTTAAAAAAAAGTCTTTTATTAGATTTATTAGTAGGTGCTTGGGTGGTGATTGTTGTTATTGCTTTTGGGTACTCTTGCAAGTGGTAATTTTTTAAAACTTACCTTCTAATTTTTTCCAGTGTATAGAACTATAACTGATTATTATATATTGATTTTAGCTACCTTGATAAAGTATTATTTTAATGCTAATATTACAGCCATTAACATGTTAATTTATATTCTAATAATATTTTGGAATTTTATGTACATACTATACAAAAAAATGGCAATTTTGTTTCCTTCTTTCTAATCCTCAGACCTGCATTGTGCAGTAGAACTCTCTACAATAATGGAGATGTTTTAGACCTGCATTATCCAGTAGGGTAATCACTAGCTACATGTGGCTCTTGAGCTCTTGAAATGTAGCTAGTAACACTGAGGAACTAAATATTTAATTTAATTAATTTTAAATCGCCACAGGTGTTTAGTGGCTACTGTATTGGACAGCACAGTCTAAGACAACTTATTTCTTTTCTTGCCTTATTGCACTGGCTGGTGTCTCCAGTACAGTGTTGGATAGAAGTGGCAATGGCACACATCCTTATCTAATACAGGTTTTTAAAAAAAATGTTCATGTTTTTAGTATCTTTCAGTGGCCCTGTGAACTGCACTTAACAAGCAAGGTAGCACGTAGGTCTTGCCTTCTGATAGCTTGTCATGTGCAGTGTAATGACCCTTCACTCCAGGTCAGTAAGTTGACCAACCAGCACCTATTGCACATTTTCTCTCTTGGGCATGGGAAAGGAGAAATGACTCTTGGGGATAGTCCTTGCTCAATGGGGGGCAGGCACACTGTGACTTCTGTGTGTGCACCCACAAGGTATGCTGTGTGCAATCCCATGGTATTGTGTGTTCTCACTCACGTACAAAGAGACTGAATTGTTAACGAGCAGATAAGAACTAGTATTCTCCAAAGTAGACCTTTCTGGTCTCCTGGGAATTAGTCACATCCTTATTTCCAGGTTATTGTGAGTGCTTTAGGCATGGATGCTTCTTGAGAATGACTTTTTCAGGGTCTATGACTTGCTTGTACTCTTAAATGTGCTTAAAAGTAGATCACCATCGGCTTCTGCTTGTGGGTTTGAGTTTTGAAAGCTAAGAATGTGAGTTGTGGAGAGTAGGATGGATAAGGTGGGTTATCAGTTGGAGCAGTGATGCTTTGGGTCAGAAGGAAGAGGTGTTAACCCTGAGGAAAGAGAGGTTTCCTTGTGTGGCTTTTAACCAGAGCTGGAGGCCATTCTAAGAGGCACGCTCTAAGCCTATGAAGCGCTGCCTGAGGGTGGCTTCATAAGAAATATGCAGCCTTCCTCCAAAGGTGACGACTTTGAAGGGCTGCTCATTTGAATCCATTCTATTTGTTAACAAATAAATGAGTTCGTGCACTAGTATCATAGAATGTAGTCCCTGGAGCAAGACTACTTTGATTCAAATACTAGTTCTACCATTTATGAGCTGTATGATCTTGAGCGAGTTGTTGAGGCTCTCTGAGGACTCTTACTTTCCTCATCTATAAAATGGACACAGTTAAACCTACTTCAGAGCGTCGTGAGGATTAAATGAGATCCTGATGTAAAGTGCTTAATGAGAATCAGGGTGAGTATTATTAGCTGTTACAGGCCTGTGCCATTTCCCTTGGTCACATTGGGAAGATGTAATCTAATCCAGGGCAGGAGACTGTAGCCCTATGACAAACCCATGTTCAGTGAAGGCTGTCCCAGTTGGTGGTTGACACAAAGAATCATGTAGATGGACTAAATTTATCACTCCCAGCTGCACATTTCGGCCTTTAGTCAACATAAGCTAAGGACTGGCTACCATGTTGCTTATCACCAGAGGAAAAAAACTCAGGGAGGAGGAGGCAAGCCGAAAGCCTGACTCCTTGGCAGTGGTACTGGGTGAGGAATTTGCTGAGGACTCCAGTTAAGGCCAAATGCCCAGCATCTTGTGACTGCACGGAGGAAAAGCAAACAATTTAACTCATTTTCTTCTTTATATTGTATACTTCAGAGACATGTTTAATTCATATTTCTAGCTCATGGGGAGGTTTTTCTCTTGAGTGGGATGGTGGGGGATGGGCAGCGTCACCTTCCTTCCTCTACTGAGCAGCCCAGGGCCCTGTACCAGGGCTGGGTTACAGGGCAGACATCATTCCCATGAATGTGCGCTGACCAAATTCAAACTCACTTTAGGAGGGGAAACAAACCACTAATTGACACCAGCCACAGATGTTTGGCCAAGGAGCCCACATGTGCCAGTGTCCTGGGAGGGAGAGTGGGCGTGTGCTCATGCTCACAACCCTTCAGTGATGCTAGTGTCCAGAGTCCTTGACATGACTCTTAGTCCCTCATGCCCCGCCCCTGCCTGCCTTTTCAAAGTCATCTCTTGTAACTTTCTCTTTCCTTGCTGCCCATTTCGGCAAGCCCGAGCCACTTACATTCTCTCACCTCTCCCTCATCTTTTCCTCTCTCTCTCACTGCCAACTCGCCAAGGTCATCTGGGTTGATCTCACAACCTCTGGGTTCTTCCCGATCACAGCGCATCATGTAGAAACAGCTCAGTTATGATATCTCCCCAATCTGAGCGAGGGCAGGGGACTCTCTTTCTTGCTCATGATTATAATCTGTGTTGGGTACAGCCCAGTAACTGTTTGTTGAGTGAATGTTGGGGCTCGGACTTGGCCTTCCGGGGATGCCATGCCTGACCCAGGACTAGCTTCCTTTCCTCAGGGAGACTAGCCCAGTGTTTGGTGGGAGTTATGTGCCGGGCAGGCAGGGGACGCAATAGGACTGGGCTCCAAGGGACTGTTTGTTGCTTTCTGTTGATAAGGTATGGGTTGGAGTTCTTGTCAAAATATGCCTGTGAAATGTATTTTTGTTCCTCGGCATACTGGGGCCTCCCTCCCCACCACACATCCTGCCCCAACATGGCCATCTTGCTTAAACAAGTCTGGGTTCCACAGTAAAAGGGGCACTTTGTGTGGACCCGAGCAGGGCCAGGGCGGGTCTCCTGGAAGGTCAGATTTCAGGGCTCCTTCTGCTCCCTCTCCCCCACAAACACTGGCCGGGCCACAGTTCCAGACTCTCCCTCCTGGGAGAGGGTGAAGCAGATACACTTGGGCAGCAGTTGCAGGGAAAGGGTTTGCGCATTTGGTTCTGGGAAGAAGGAAATGTGTGCAGACCTGGGTTCCCCCATGGTTGGTCTGCTTGGCCACATAGCGCCCTGGGCGGGGGCGGTTCCTTTCCCACTGGGCACCAAACATTTTGCTTTGTTTTCAGCAAGGGCCCAGCACGAGAGCCTCCAGGGCTCCCTCCCTCTCCCTCACAGACCCAGGGGGTCTTAGAGGGCCATCTGGAAGCAAGGAGGCTGGCTGCCCCGGGGCAACTTGTCAGCCTGAACATTGGCCCTGTTGGTGCAGCCTGAGTGTGGCACCCAGTGCCACGTTGATTCACCAAGCAAGAGGAGCCGTGAGCTCAGTGTATCTGGGAACACTTGGAAGGTGGGGACTTTTGAGTTGGGGTTCTTTGGTCTGAAATGGAGGTGGGATGAGGGAGTGTGTTTTCAGTCTCCTGGGGTCTCTCTGGCAGGTCTATAACTTGACCCAGGAGTTCTTCCGGCATGGTAAACCAGTCAATGCTGAGAGTCAGAACAGTGTGGGGGTGTTCACCCGGGAGGAGGTGCGCAACCGCATCAGGGATGACCCTGAGGACCCAGAGGCCACCAAGCGCCTGAAGCTCGCCATGATCCAGCAGTACCTGAAGGTATCCTTGTCCACTCAGAGCAGGTGCTGGTGGGAGGAAGACCGATTCTGGGGAGTCTGGGTCCAAGCAGGATGGCACTACTTTGAGGTCCTGTTACGAGCCCTGCCCGGCCCTGGTGGTCACCTAGCTCCTCTCTGGCTCTTCCCACAGGTGGAGAGCTGTGAGAGTAGCTCCCACAGCATGGACGAGGTGTCCCTGAGCGCCTTCGGGGAGTGGACCGAGATCCCCGGGGCCCACCACATCATCCCTTCGGGCTTCATGCGGGTTGTGGAGCTGCTGGCCGAGGGCATCCCCACCCATGTCATCCAGCTGGGGAAACCCGTCCGTTGTGTGCACTGGGACCAGGCCTCGGCCCGCCCCCGGGGCCCTGAGATTGAGCCCCGCGGCGAAGGTGACCACAACCATGACGCCGGGGAGGGCGGCCAGGGGGGAGAGGAGCCCCGGGGGGATGGGCGGGATGAGGACAAGCAGTGGCCGGTGCTGGTGGAGTGTGAGGACTGCGAGGTGATCCCGGCGGACCACGTGATCGTGACCGTGTCGCTGGGCGTGCTCAAGAGGCAGTACACCAGCTTCTTCCGGCCAGGCCTGCCCGCCGAGAAGGTGGCTGCCATCCACCGCCTGGGCATCGGCACCACCGACAAGATCTTTCTGGAATTTGAGGAGCCCTTCTGGGGCCCCGAGTGCAACAGCCTACAGTTTGTGTGGGAGGACGAGGCGGAGAGCCGTACCCTCACCTACCCGCCCGAGCTCTGGTACCGCAAGATCTGTGGCTTCGATGTCCTCTACCCGCCCGAGCGCTACGGCCACGTGCTGAGCGGCTGGATCTGCGGGGAGGAGGCCCTCGTCATGGAGAAGTGCGACGACGAGGCGGTGGCCGAGATCTGCACAGAGATGCTGCGGCAGTTCACAGGTGTGTCCCCGCGCCTCCGGCCTCCGCCTGTGCCCCCCCCCCCGCCCGCTGCCCCACCCTCTGCCTCTCCTGCCCCAGCAGTAGCTCTCCGCAGCCCCTGATCCTGCCAGCCGAGGGGCGCGCCCACTGGGAGAGCCGCCGCACGGCGCCCGGGCTCCCAGATTGCGGCCTCCTCCCCGCAGCCCCCCTCTGGAACTTGAAACACTCAGAACCTTGGGCGCTGTGTTTCTTCTGAGGGCTGATGGTAAAAAACTCGGGTATCACCCCCAAACCTCAGATTGCCCATTTCCTACTCATACTGTCCTGTTAGGAGATGCATTAGCGTTTCACTCGCTGATTCTTTTAGTTGAACATTTTTTTCATCCACTACCCCAGAAGGGCCTCACGAGAACCCCTGAAGTGGGAAGGGGAGACTTGATGATCTGGAGTATTTTTTCATACGGGAAAATTAGGACCCCGGAGGGATGAGCTGTTTTGCCGGGGGTGTCCACAAGGAGGCGCTGCGGGGGTAAATAGCTGGAGCACCCAGCATCCGTCCTTCCTGCTGCGTCTTCCATGCCTGCCCGGCCGTGGGCTGGCAGTAGCCTGCTCAGGGGTGTCTTCTGTGTCTAGCCATTTCTTATCTTCCTTCCCCTTGGCTCTTCCAACTCCCCAACAGGGAACCCCAACATTCCAAAACCTCGGCGAATCCTGCGCTCGGCCTGGGGCAGCAACCCCTACTTCCGAGGCTCCTATTCGTACACGCAGGTGGGCTCTAGTGGGGCAGACGTGGAGAAGCTGGCCAAGCCCCTGCCGTACACCGAGAGCTCCAAGATGGCGGTGAGCGTGGGTGCAGGCTGAGGAGGGCCGGGGGGCCGGGGGCAGGTGTTTTGGGTGCGGGCTTGGTTGGCGGGCGGAGGGCGGGCGGTGCTCACCGAGGGGTGCGAAGCGGAGACGGTTGGAGTAGCTCCTGTGATGAAGGAGAAAACAAGGACATGTGCACTTAACATCTGGAAGAAAAGTTAGGATCAAAATTGACATGTTAAACGCTTTATTGAGCTGGTAGAAGCTGAGCCATTCCATGCTCTGCTGTCCGATATGGTAGCCATTAGCCACATTTCATTGAAATGAACTAATTCAAATTGAAATTAATGCGTTAAATATCTAGTTCCTTGGTTGCACTGGCCACGTTTCCCAAGTTTGATAGGCACGTGTGCCTAGTGTTGCTGTGTGGGGTTCTGTAGCAGCCATAAAGCATTTCTCTCACCGTGGAAAGTTCTCTTGGACAGCACTGATTCCACAGGAGTAAGTTTCCCCAACATGGTTTATTTACTTCTTTTGCCTGATATGTTTCAGAAAATAAAATTGAGAATACTGACCCTCCCCCAAATTATATCAACTATATAATAAATCATAGAGAAAAAGAATAAATCTGAGAGAAACAATTGTATATATTTCTGGTCTTACAAAGTGGATTTCGAGTTTCCCCCAGCAAGCGCACACGTACGATAAATGTTCAAACCCGAACAGAATTATATTTAGAACAATTCTTTGGTGTAAGTGGTGAAGATTTCCAGCGGGTGTTGTGCGTGGCCTGGCTGTGCCCAGCGGGAGGGGGAAGAGGCCCTTCCTGCTGCCACAGTCGCCCTCCTAAAAACCAAACCTTCTCTTGTCACCGGCATCAGTTAGGACTAGCGCCTACAGCACAAAGCGAAACAACATGAAAATAACTGGGGCTTAAAAACCACACAGAGTTTCCTTCTATCAGACAAGGGGAAATCCAGAGGTAGGTATCAGGACCCAACGTCACTGGCACCTGGCTCCATCTTCCAGGCCACCTTGTGGTTCTAGAGGGCTGCGAGGCTGTGACAGGCAGAGGAGGCAAAAGAGGGGAACACCCCCCGCCCCAAGACTTGCCTCTAAGCAACAGTGCCCTTGGAGCTGATTGGCCAGAACTAAGTCACATGCCTATAGCAGCTGCAAAAGAGGTTGGGAGGTATCTTTTTTTTTTTTTTTTCATTCTGGATGGCAATGAAGCCGGTTAAAAATCAGGGCTCTGTGACTGAGGAGAAAGAGGAGAATGGATGTGGGAGGAGGCAGCTTGCCTTCTGCCACAATAGGCCTCCCCCCGCCCTCCTCCAGCCCAACTACCTCTTCAGGCTGCTCCTTGTTGGTGGGTTAAAGCTTCCCTATGCCAAGTGCGTGGTCTGTGGACGAGCAGCGTCAGCCTCATGGGGGAGCGCCTTAGAAATGCAGGCTCGCAGCACCCCCTAGACCTGCTGAATGAGAAACAACATACTGCAGGGTCCCCAGTTGGTGCCTTTGTACGTTCAGGTTGAGATACAGTGGGATTAAGTCCCAGCTCAAGCTTGGGATGCAAGCATTTGTTCTTTGCCTGGACCCCACCTAGACAGCTTGCTTTCTCGAGGGTGAGCCCTGGCTGTACCAAAATATTTCACTGTCCCTTGCTCTGATGCATTTTTGCCCCCATTTTTTCCTTCCTCCTGAAACGTCCTTTGCCTGTTTGTTTACCTCGCATCTTCTGAGAAGGAGCCCAAAGATCCTGTCCTCTGGGAAGCTTTGTGTGATCCCCCTTACAGTGGGCCTCTTTTCTGGGCTCTCGGCACCTTGCCCAAACACCCATCATGTCACACATGACGCCGTTTAGTAATTGGGTTTCGTGTCTGGCTTCCCCACCAGCAAGGAAACTCCTCAAAGCAGCGGCCCGGTCACCTTTTATCTTCCAAGTGCTCAGAACAGTCCCTGGACCCTAATAGGGGCTCCATAAAGGTTTGTTAAATTACCGCCTAACTTTATTGAGTGCTTATGTTCTTCCAGGTTCTAAGTGCTTTAGATACATTATTTCAATTAATCCTTACAGCCACCCTCAGAAGCAGGTGGTACAAACCCATTTGGCAGGTGACAAAATCAAGGCTTAGGAGGTTAAACCACTAGCCCTGAGTTCACTGTAAGAGATACAATGAGCCTCTGAGACTGCAGAACCAACCAGGACTCCTAACAGCATCTGAGCAGAAAGAACTGAGGCCTGGATGTCTGGGGAAGAAGCAGGGGAAGGTGGCCAGGTGGGACGGGCAACTCCTCATCCCGCGGAAGCAGCAGTACCTGCTGTCTGACTTGTAGTGTGGATGGGGGGGCGGTTTCCGGGGGCAGACAGGTAGCCTCCCAGCCTTTCTCGCTCCTCCACCCTCACTTCCCCGTCCCCTGGCCCAGCCCATGCAGGTGCTGTTCTCGGGTGAGGCCACTCACCGCAAGTACTACTCCACCACCCATGGTGCTCTGCTCTCTGGCCAGCGCGAGGCCGCCCGTCTCATCGAGATGTACCGGGACCTCTTCCAGCAGGGGACCTGAGGGCCCTCTTCACTGCCGAGCGTGTTCCTTACAGAGCCACTAACTTGTGACTACCAGCCCTGCCCCTCGCTGCTGTGTGCTCCTCATTTTCTAATCCTCTGTAGACTGGATTTGTATCTTTGGTAGAGGTAGCCACCCGGACTGGCTTCAGATCTGGTCCTGTAGCTTTTCCTTTTCTCCATGCCGGGTGGTGACCAGGGTGGGGCCCGTTGATTTACCTCTGTGCTCTGACCCCCCCTCCCCTCCTGCCTTGTTATTGTAAGTGCCTTCAATACTTTGCATTTTGGGATAATAAAAGAGGCTTGCCCTTCCCATGCTCCTCAGCTTCTCTCTCTTCTTCCGTTTACCTCAGCCTCTTTACGTGTATGTGTGTCTCTAGTTGTTTTTTTTTTTTTTTTTAGCTCATCCTTTTTGAGTGAGGGGATGGTGGGAGGGCTGTGACCTGGCTGTGCCCCCCGGAGGTAAGGTATCAGCTCTTACTGGAAGGAGTAACCCCTCACCTCAGTCTGTTTGTGGTTGTTTGCCTTCCTGCCGGCGAGACCCCTCAGGGATCAGGGCTCCTCACTACTCAGCTCAGCTCCTCCGGGATGGGCCTGTGGCTGCCCACTGGCCCTTTGCTGGACCTCTCAGAGCCCTACTGGGTGGCATGGCCACATGGAGTGAAGGTGAGTTCCACGGGAGGGGACATCTGTTGTGGCTTCATGTCAAGCTCAGATGTACTAATTATTAGTGAGTGTCACCTGGCCATGGGGCCCTAGGTCTGGCCTTTGGGGTGGTGGCTGCTGTTGACTTCTGGGCAGGCGGATAGTCTGGCCATTCTGGGGGGATGTTCTTACGTGTCGCCACCTGCTGTGTTCCGGGGGCCTATCACTTATTGGGGGCGTTAGTCCTTTCTGCTTTTTTTTGCTGAGTGAAAGCACACACACACACACTCCCCTCCCTCACTTGCACACACGTGCCCACAGACACACTCACCTGTGCGCGCGCACACACGTACATGCATGCACATACACGTGTGAGCACACACACGCACCCACATACACTCACTCCCACACGATACACCACCCCGCACCCTTACACCAACATACAACCACACGGACACACACACACACAGAACCTTAAAGAACATTCAGTCATGTTCTTACTCCAGATTGCTAATGATAGAGTTCGAATTGCCTAGAATTAAGGGATTTGGGAGGTGGAGGAAGTTGTGCACATCCAGGTGGGCCCCCCGGTCGGACTGTGTGAACTCAGGCTGGGCCCCCTTCTCAGAAGCGCAGGGCCCGGCTCTGCTATGCCTACGTGCTCCCCCCTGTTGCCTGTGGTTATGATGGAGCTGCCCTCCACGTGGACGGGCCTACCCGCGGGCCTGCCTGCATCCGCTTACACGCACGCCCCTGCACGCCCACCCACCGCGCGCACGCTGCGCATGGGCATCCTTGCTCTGCCAAGGTGGGGCCGCCTGGTGCTTGTGTCAGGGACTCACATCACCTGACACATAACTTAAAAAATTGTAAGTATATAAACATTTTTTGAGAAGAGGTTCTATTGATGTGGTGCAAGCTCAAAGGTCATGAAAGGGCGCATGGGGCCATCTCCTCCCACACCTGTCCCCAGTAGCATGGCTGCTCCCCCCAGCCTATGTTCTTAGTGCCTTGGGCATCCATTTTCACTATGTCAATATAAATATGGGCCCTTCTCGCTCCTTTTTACACAAAAGTGACAAAGTATTCATCCCATCCCGCATTTCGCTTGTTTTAGTTAACGTAACGTATCTTGGAGATCTTTCATAACGGCGCTTATGCAGACAATGTAAATTTGGACTTTACTGTGGCCGGGGGGGTTGGGGGTGTCTCCTTCCTGGCCCACAGTTACTTTGCAGGAAGCACCGTCTGTTGACTTCACCTTGGGAGGCACTGACCCAGTGCGCTGAACCCTCCCCGTGTCCTAGATTTTCCCCACTGACTAAGGTGGGGAGGATAGAAGTGGCCTAAAACATAAGTATGGGGGAAGAAAGTAATAAACAGATGCTCAGGATCACTGGCAGAGGAATTTTAAGGGGCTCTGTGAGGGTGAAAGGGCCATAAATATTTATTCTGTGATTGCATGTTGGGCAGCTTCAGGTGTGGGCAAGGGGGAAGGAGGGAATATTCACTTAGAGCCAGCCACCTGCCAGGCACGGCGTCAGTTGTGAATGCTGGGCACACGGGTCTCTTAATTTGATATGGATGCCAACTCAGGCTGGGGAGGGCGATTTATCCCCATGGGGAGACAAATCCTGTAAGAGTTATGTAATGGCCCCCAAGGTCACTGAGGTCTGACTCCACATCGCAGGCTCTTTCTATTTATTGCACTGAAAAGAAGAGGCTGGTGCTGGGAAAAAAAAAAAAAAAATCTGAGGCCATTGCTGGAGAAAGTGGAAATGGCTGCACCGCCCTGGGAAACTGTGTGGCAGATTCTACTAAAGCTAGCATGGGCCCCCCAGCATTTCATTTCCACTCCTGGCTATACACCCAAGGGAAATGAATGCATAAGCCCACCAGACATATGTACCAGGACGTTCATGGCAACATAGTTCGCGATGGCTAAAAACTGGAGACAGCTCAGGCGTCCATCAGCAGTAGAACCAACTGTGCTACATCCATACAATGGAATACTGTGCACCAATAGAAAAAGCAAGCTGATATTTGCAACATCAGTTCATCTCAAAAATATTAGGTTGAGTGAAAGAAGCCAGACACAAGGCTATATACTGTATGATTTTTTTTTAAGATTTTATTTATTTATTTGACAGAGAGAGATGCAGCGAGAGCAGGAACACAAGCAGGGGGAGTGGGAGAGGGAGAAGCAGGCTTCCCGCCGAGCAGGGAGCCCGATGTGGGACTTGATCCCAGGGCCCTGGGATCATGACCTGAGCCGAAGGCAGATGCTTAATGACTGAGCCACCCGGGCGCCCCAGTATGATTTTTTTAAAATATGAGGTTCAAGAACCTACAAAACTATAGTGTTAGATATGAGGGGAGGGGTAGTGCTTGGGAAGAAGTATGGGGGTGCTTTCTGGGTTACAGAAATGTTCTGTATCTTGACCTGGATGGTGGTTGAATGGGTATAGACATTCGTAAAAATGCATTGGGTTATACACTGAAGATTTATGCACTTTTCTGTGTATATGATATAACTCAATTTAAGAAGTTGAAAAAAGAATCTGAGGACACCCATCCCAAAATATACGGTTGTGTTGACCCAGTGAATTTCCTCCTTGCAGCAGAGATGAAGCATCCTGAGAGCAAATAAAGGGAGGAAGGACCTACTTATGTCCCCCTGGCTGCCTGATGATAAGCTCTGGCCTGCATTAACTAGTATGTCACCTTTATTGGACCCCTTGCCTATGTCCCCCCATCTGGGCATTGGCAGCCATGTGAGGGAGGCGGGGACTGTTTCGCAGCGGAGGAGATCGAGGGTCCCAGAACAGCGTGGGACTGTTCAGGGCCACGCAGCTTGGAGACCATGCCATCTGAAAGGGAGAGAGAAGCCCTGGGAGGAAGGTGGGGACAGGTGCGGGAGGGGTGGCCCTGGAGAGTTGGCCACAGCCTTCCAGGGTGCCACCTCCACATCAAACAATCACATAACGTGGGGAGCATTTATGGTTTGCAGGTCCACAAACAGATGTGAAGCAGATAGAAGCAAGGGCCATTCAGAAGCAAGACAGACTAGATGTGCCAGGAACAGAGGATGAGTTCCTTGTTGTGACTAGGGCTCTGAGGCAGCCTTGGCATTGAGGGACACTCAGAGGACTCTACCAGGGGTGCCAAACGTGGCATGCACAGGCCACCACCCACGTCAACGCCTGCTAAACAGTTCCTATCCCCCATAGAAAGTCACTTGAGAGGAAATTTCTCCTCTGGCACGGGATTCTAGGAGGATGGTTGTATTGGTGTCTTGTGCTGTGGGCATCGGTGGATCCATGAGCAAGGTATTCAGCTGTGGTCTGGTGGAAGCCTCAGAAATGTTCCTTCCCAGGGTATGTGGCAAGTACTGTGTCTTCCCACCTTTGCCGGTATGGGACAGGTTAGCAGTTAGCTCCTACTTCGTGGGAGCCTCGTGGAATGTCTGCGCCGCCCACAAACCAATGTAGGAGAGAAGCATTTCTGGTTTGAGCCACCCTGCATTTACTTGGGCCTGTTGAGATGAGCACAAGGGTAACCCCAAGGTGCAGAGCGAGGTGGGCTGCTGGCTCAGTTCTAGAAACCGCCTATTTAATGAATGGTCTGCCAAACATAATGGTAGAGTTACATGCTTTCTCATAATGTTGAGGCTACTCCTGATTGGTGTAGGGTAATCAAATCTCAACAGATGGGAGGAATTGTGGCCCTACTAAGGTGGCATCCAGGACATCTAAGCGCATGGTAGGCATGTAATAGAAGAAGGGAAGGGGCTGGTCACAAGCCCAGCTTCATACTGTTTAACAGGAGATGTGGATACAAGAGCTGGTCTCGCCTCTCATGAATCTGGAAGTGGCTATTGAACACTGATTTTGCAGGCACTGATTTTTCAAAACCTGGCTCTCTGTTAGAAGATGCAAAATGCCAGCATATTTTATTACAGTGAGCTCAGTATTTGAGCAATTTTGAGAACCCCCCCTGCCCGGGTTTCCCCTGTCAGCTCTCCCCCTTCATCCTCTGAAGCCCCTGTCTCCTCACTGTCAACAGACAACAATGTCTCCTGTTTCACAGTCTCTGTAGAACCCACTGGAGGCCACTTCCCTGCCAAATCTACAAATAGCTAGTCTTCACACCCATCCTGATTGGGACTGCCCCCGTCCCCCCCCCCCAAAGGAAGTATGTGACTCTCCACTTGTGCATCTCATGCCCCAAACTCAGGGACCTTCCCTCATCCTTTCCTCTCCCCCTTCTCTCTACTCCATCCTTCCCATCCACATTTCAAGATGCCCTTGTCTTTCCCAGCGTCCCGTCCTCTTTCTACCGCCTTCCCTTGCCTTCCTTTCAGCCAAGTTTCACGCTAGCATTTTCTACACTTGCTCTCTCTGCATTCTCACTGTCCTTACCCTAGCGGTTGTTGGGGGGGATCCTTAAGTTGCAGAGAGAGAGAGACACAGGAAGGGCTAGGCCGGCTCCCCTTCTCACCAAGGCTAGGAGAGGTGGGGAGGATCCGGGGCTGACTCCAGGGTGTCTGGAAGCAGGGGGCAAACTTATGGTCTGAAGCAGTCCTCTGGCGCCATCTGCTGGCCATATGGGACTACAGCCTCCTTGCTGCAGGGAGAACGTGTGTGCTGGATTCTCTGTGGGCTTTTCTGAATTCAACAAGAACATCCAACAAATCACAGGAAGTATCTTTAATTTACATTGAATAAGTGAATAAAATAAGATCGTAACTTCTTCTATAGTATCACTTATTTTTCATTCTTAACAGTAAAAAGAGACCTTGTTGGCCCCAAGATAAAATTTTCTTTCTTTCCTCCCCCCTCCCTCCCTCCCTCCCTCCCTCTTTCCACCCCTCCACATTTCATTCCTTCCTCCCTCTCTCCCTCTCCCCACTCTTTCCCTTTCTCTATCAGACTTTTAGTGCTTTCCTTTTGTTATTTTTATTATTATTATTTATTTATTTGACAGAGAGAGAGAGCTCAAGCAGGGGAAGTGGGAGAGGGAGCTGAGCAGGGAGCCTGATGCGGGGCTCGATCCCAGGACCCTAAGATCATGACCTGAGCCGGAGGCAGACGCTTAAGGACTGAGCCACCCAGGCGCCCCTAGTGCTTTCTTTTTGTATGCCAGCCTTAAAAAAGATTTAATTATTCTTTAATAAATACATTCACTAAATAGATTAAAAATTGAACTTATTTGTTTCCCAAAGTTGGACTGTATGATTTAAATCCTTTTAAATTTGTTGAGTTTGTTTAATGGTCCAGGATATGGTCTGTCTTGGTACATGATCTATGGGGCTTGCGAAGGATGTGTATTCTGCTATTGCTGGGTGGAATGTTCTATAGATGTTGATTTGATCCTGTTGGTGGATGGTATTATTGGTTTCTTCTATGTCCTTGCAGATTTTCTGTCTATTTCCAGCAATTGTTGAGAGAATAGTGTTGAAGTATCTAACTATGATTATGTATTTATCCTTTCGGTTCTATCAGTTTTTTTCGTGGTGTCAATAGATTGTTTCAGAACAGTTTTAGACTTAAGAAAATGTAAATATATAGAGTCCCCTGCCTCCAACCATTTTCCGTATTATTAACATCTTACATTAATACCATATGTTTATTACAACTGATGAACCAATGATGGTGGGTTATCGTTCACAAAAGTCTATAGTTGACTCAGATTTCTTTAGTTTTTACCTAATGTCCTTCTTCTGTTCCAGAATGCCACCCAGGATACTACGTTACATTTAGTTGTCATGTTTCCTTAGGTTCCTCTTGGTTGCGACATTTTCTCTGACTCTGCTTGTTTTTGACAAGGTTATCAGTCTTGAGTGCAGTCAGGTATATTGTAGGATGCCCCTCTACTGGAATTTGTCTGATGTTTTTCTCATGACTAGACTGGGGTTATAGATTTGGGGGAGGAAAACCACAGAAGTCAAGTGCCATTCCATCTCATCATATCAAGGGCACACACCACCAACAGGATTTATGACTGTTGATATTGACCTTGCTCACTTGACAGAGGTGGTGTTGGTCGGGTTTCTGCACTGTAAAGTTATTCTTTCCCCCTTTCCATGTCCCAGTCTTTGGAAGGAAGTCACTATGGGCAGCCACAGATAAGAGTTATTTATGCTCCCCTCCTTTAGAGTATCTACCTTAATCTGTTAGAATTCTTCTGCATAGGAGAATTCTTTCCCCTCTCCCCCAGCCCTTTATTAATTTATTCAGTCATTTCTATGTATCAGAATGGACTCATGGATATTTACTTTACACTTTGGATTATCCAATACTACTTAGTTTTGTTATTAAATTTTTCCAGCTTTGACCATTGGGAACTCTTTCAGTTGGCTCCTATGTCCCTTTGACATTTGTGTGTGTTTGTGTGTGTGTTTCTTTTTTTGAACAGTTCTTTACTTTTTGGCACTACAAGATGTTCCAGGCTCAGCTTGTCTATGTCCTGCCCCAGTCATAGAAGCAGCCATTTCTTTTTTTTTTTTTTACTTTTATTTATTTATTTATTTTATTTATTTTTTTAAATTTTATTTTATTATGTTATGTTAGTCACCATACATTACGTCATTAGTTTTTGATGTAGTGTTCCATGATTCATTGTTTGTGTATAACACCCAGTGCTCCATGCAGTACGTGCCCTCCTTAATACCCATCACCGGGCTAACCCATCCCCCACTCCACTCCCCTCTAAACCCCTCAGTTTGTTTCTCAGAGTCCATAGTCTCTCATGGTTCGTCTCCCCCTCCGATTTCCTCCCCTTCATTTTTTCCCTTCCTACTATCTTCTTCTTCTTCTTTTTAAACATATAATGTCTTATTTGTTTCAGAGGTACAGGTCTGTGATTCATCAGTCTTACACAATTCACAGCGCTCACCATAGCACATACCCTCCCCAGTGTCCATCACCCAGCCACCCCATCCCTCCCACCCCACCCACCACTCCAGCAACCCTCAGTTTGTTTCCTGAGATTAAGAATTCCTCATATCAGTGAGATCATATGATACTTGTCTTTCTCTGATTGACTTATTTTGCTCAGCATAATACCCTCTAGTTCCATCCACGTCATTGCAAATGGCAAGATTTTGGGTTTTTTTTGATGGCTGCATAATATTCCATTGTATATATCTACACCACATCTTCTTTATCCATTCATCTGTTGATGGACGTCTGGGCTCTTTCCACAGTTTGGCTATTGTGGACATTGAGAAGCGGCCATTGCTTGATGCAACCCTAGCTCCTTTTGATAGGGGATGGTGTTAGAAACCAAGGTTTGGGTATTAGGTGTGCTTGTTGCTATGGGGGTGATGCTGCTTCTAGGCTCTCTCAGCTGACAGAGCTATGTGTATACCAACCATGTCTATATACATATCTGTGGGTATTTTAATATGTAACTATCTGTGTCTGTATTAAGTGAGAATTCTTAGGGATGTCTTCCTCACCACATGGTTCATTCTAGCCGCCTCCCATCCCCTTCATTCCTGAAGGGTATTTCCACTGGAGGTAAGATTCTGATGGGCAGCTCTTTTCTTTCAGCACTTAAATGCTGTGCTTTTCTTCTGGCTTCCATGATTCTGATGAGTAATCTGCTGTTTTTAGAATTGTGTTTCCCTAGAAGAAGGTGTCATTTCTCTCTTGGTTCTCTCAAGAGTTTCTCTCAAGCTGCCAAAGCTTTCAGACTCAGCATCCAGGTAATCCCCTTTAATGAGGTTTTCTGGTGAGGTTACTGTCTTATCTATAACTCCCTACCCCTTCTGGTCAATTTCTGTCTTCTGAATTCCCAAAGCACTGCAGTTTTCTTCTTTACTGTACTTCTTCACTGTACTTGTCTTGTTTGCTAATAATGTGACCATGTGTCTTAGGTGGTTCACAGAGATTGCACCTTTGTATCCCCATAGCACCCAAGTATTTAATAAGGGTGCAAAAAAAGTTTATTATGTGGATGAAGGTAATAATAGAACTGGTGTAAAATTCTCAGGTTTTTAAAAAGTAATTTTTAATGACATAACTAGTTGTGAAAATATTCTCCTGAAAATAAAGGAACTTTACAGACAAAGCTAGAGTTTCCTGTGATCATTTCCTTAATTCTGATCCCCCCCTTAAGGATTTGGTGTTTGTCCTACCAAAATATAAAAATCGATTTCTACATCCATAATAATGTGAATGTAAATTATATTGTGTTTTGTATGTTCATGTATTTTTAGATAAATGGAATTGCCCTGTACATATTCTCTTTCAATTTGCTTTTTGTTCACACAACAAAAGGAGAACGCTCTGCTTAAATTATGTATCTCATGTATTCCTTTTAGCTGATAGATAGCATTTCATTGTATGACCATACTTCATTTAAGTATCCACTTTACCAAGGATGGACGTTTTGTTGTTTCTAGTTATTCGTTATTATAAACGATGCTGCAATAACCATAGGCAATGCCCCTGTATGCACATGTGTAAAGGTCCCTGGATCATGGGGCAGAGTATTTTCAGTTTTGGAAGACACTGCCACATTATCCTGAAAAGAGGTTTACCAAATTTATACTCCCACAAATGGGGTATGAGAACACTTGTATTTATGCAATTTTGCCATCACTCAGTGTAATGAAAAATTTGTGTTGTTTTTTTTTTTTTGTCATCAGGTAGGTAAAACCAGGTGTCTTATTTTTGTTTTAATTGCATTTCCCAACTAGTGATATTTTTTCTTATGATTATTAGACATTTGGGTTTTTTTTTCCCCCTGTGGGTTGTCTGTCCTATCCCTTAGCCCACATTTCTGGTATCGTCTTTTTCTTAGTGATTTGTAGGAGCTTAAAAAAATATATTAAGGATAATAGTCTTTTTGTCCGTGATAGGAATTACAAATATTTTCTTCCAGTCAGCTGCATTGTTTATGGAGTCTTTTCACATATAAAAGCTTTACACTCAGAAATGAACAAACTTATCAACGTTTTCTTTTTTTGTTTTGTTTTGTTTTGTTTTTAGAGAGAGAGAGTGCAAGTAGGAGGGGGAAGGGCAGAGGGAGAAGAGAGACAGAATCTAAAACAGGCTCCATGCTCAGCACAGAGCCCAACTCGGGGCTTGATCCCATGACCACGAGATCATGACCTGAGCTGAAACCAAGAGTCGGACACGTAACTGACTGAGCCACCCAGGCATCCCATCAATTTTGTGCTTTTTATAACCTATTTAAGAATATGCATTTCTATCCCAAGTCACAAAGCTAGTATTCTATGTTTTTTAAATAATTCTTAAACTTTTATTTTATATCTTTAGATCTTCAGTGGACTTGTGGTATGAGGCAGGGATGTGGGTTTACGCTTATTTCTCATTGTCGGCTGGTCGTCCCAATATTACTTGTTGCATGACCCACCCTTTCCCCACTGATTTGAAATGTCATCAAATGATTATTGCCGGGGAATAAGAGGGCTATTTGTTTTTGAATATTGGTTTATACTTGGCTACATTGCAAACTCTTTTATTAGTTTCAATTATTTGTCAGTTATTTTTCTTCGGTTTTCCGGGTAGAAGATCATATTACTTGCAAAGTTAGGTAGCCTTGTTTCTTTACCGTCAATGTACCTGTTGTTTCTTTTTCTCTTTTCTTATTGCATTAGTATAGCTACCGGTACAATGTTGAGTAAAGCAGTGATAGGAGGATCATAGCCTTGTTTCTGACTTTAATGGGAATGCTTCTGAAGTTTCTAATAAGTACGCTATTTGTTTTTGGTTTCTGGTGGATACCTTTGATCAGGTTAAAGAAATTCCCTTCTATATCTAGTTCATAACTGTTTTATTATGAATGAATATTGAATTTTATCAAACGCTTTTTCTGTATCTATTGGAGATTATCATAGGGTTTTTCTCCTTTTATCTGTTAATATGTTAATTACATTAATATTTCTAATATTTTCCTTGTATCTTGGGGACAGTCTTTTTTTTAAAGATTTTATTAATTTATTTGACGGAGAGAGACACAGCGAGAGAAGGTACACAAGCAGGGGAAGTGGGAGAGGGAGAAGCAGGCTTCCCACTGAGCAGGGAACCCGATGCGAGACTCGATCCCAGGACCCCGGGATCATGACCTGAGCCGAAGGCAGACGCTTAACGACTGAGCCACCCAGGCGCCCCTCTTGGGGACAGTCTTTACCTTGTTGTATTAGTCAGCTTAAGCTAAATTCTGCTCTGGTATCAAACAATCCCGAAATCTTAGTGAATTACAACAGAAGTTTATTTATTGCTCATGTCATGTGAGCACCAAGGATTGATTTCATGTCTTCTTAATTCTAGGACCCACGTTGATGGAGCATCTCGTGGTAGATGGAAAAGAGAGATACTGAAACATCTTAACATTTCTACTCAGGAGTGGCATATGTTACTTCGATTCACATTTCATTGGTCAAAGCCAATCAGTGGCTAAGTTTGATGTCGGTGAATAGGCATAGAATCCTCCTGCAGAAAAGTGCCCAGCAAGTTGGGCAGCAGATGTTGTCATAATTATAATACAATCTATCACACTGGTCATGACATAGTATTACTTTAATATGTTGCTGGATTTCATGCACAAATATTTGTTTAGGCTTTTGTATCTATGTTCACAAGTGACCTAAGATTTTTTTTTTGTCTTGGGCTTTCCAGGGCTTTTTTTCTTCCCCTCTTGGGCTTTTAAAATAATTTGGGTAGCTTTGCATCTTTTTACTATATACATTGGAAAAGTATGAATAGAATGTTAATTATCTGTTTTCTGGAGTTTTAAAGAACTTACTTGCAAAACTGGTTGGACTTGGTTTTTTGGAAGTAGAACTTTGCAGTCAAAGTTTTAATTTCTTTTATGGTTAACTTTCTTTTATGGTTAATTTCTTTTATGGTTAACTTTCTGTGAACGTTTTCTACTTTTTGGGGGTTGATGCAATATTGGCGATTTATATTTTCTTAGAAAATTGGCCTTTTCGTGATGGTTTAAACATTTACTGCTTAAAAATTGTTCACAGTGTTCTCTGTGACTTTAGTCGTACGCCCCTTTTGCTTCAGATTTGTTCTTTTTCATTGTGTTTACGTTGACTGGGCTTTTTAAAAAGGTACTGTTTTAAAAGAAACATTCATTCATGCTTGGAAATATCTGCCTCTTGCCTTTATGCCTGAATGGTACCCTGTTTAGCTTCAAAAACCACAGTCTCTCTTTATCACTCTTTCTGTTCTTCAAAGCACATGTACAACAGGGCATCATTTGCTTCTCACAAAAAATGTGAGCTGGGCCCCAGTGACAGACCAGGAAACCTAGTGCTGGGGATGGTGGGGTCCTTGTTCTAGGCCAGAGGAGTGGGTGTTCCAGTCTGGACCAGTGTTTGTTCTAGCTCAGGGCAAGAACTAGATTGGTGTTGCTACTTGTGGTAGATGATGACAGTGACCTTGGGTTCTTCCCTTCTCCCCATGACCCCAGGCTTTGCCATGTGACCTTGCCCTCCTGCCCCAGAAGAGGTTACTATGGGCTGAATTGGGTCCCCCACAAATTCATATGTTCATGTCCTAACCCAGCTACTTGTGATGGATTGGAAGATTAATCAGCAAATATCCAATCACTCTCCTTTCCCTCTGGGAGCAGTTTAGTTTCCTGCCCCAGTCACGTTAGGCTTGGCCCTCTGGCTTGTTTCACCCAATGGAATGTGAACAAACATGATGTGATATGAGCAGAAGTTTTAAATATGCTTGCACAGCTGGGCTTCGCTTCTCATGTACTTGCCATTTGTCATGAGAAGAACGCGCCCCCGATAGCTGATGTTTCCAGGAGACTCTGGAGGAAAGGGGAACAGATCCGAACCCATGGAAGCCTGGAACAAGCCTAGGACCTGCAGACAGACACATAAGCAAGAAAAACAAAATGCTTGCTCTTGTAACCTGTGCATTTAGGGGTGGCTTTTTTGCAATATTATCGTGGCAATAGCTGACTGATATGCCTCTCTTTGGGGAGTTGCTCAGTCCAAGAGGGTTATTTCTAGGCACTGGTGATAGGACGAGCAATGGGCCCATAGATGAGGAAGCCACCCAGGGTATAAGAGTGGCTCAATCCTGCCAATGGGCCTGGCAGGAATTGGCCAAGAGATTCAGTTCCCTGGAGGATGCATTCCATGGCTTGACTCTGGCTCAGAGAGCTGGAGACAGAAGCCACTGGGCATTCTTTTAGTTCTGTTTGATCAGTCTGAGGAAAGATCTTCTACCCCCCAACTACCCAGTTCTCAGCTAATGAGGAAGAACTTTGTTCTAAAAATTCAGAGCTGCTGGCTACTCTTCTATCAAACGGAGCATCTGAGAACCTCTACCGTCCTATTCTGCTCTCAGGTCCCTTCTGAGCCCAGACCCATAAGCCTGGACGGTCCAGTGAGCATGAAGTCTTTGCTGAAGTTAGAAAGTTCCTGCAGGGAATCAGGAGGATGGGGGCATCATTACTGTGTCCTCAGCTACTCAGAAAGCAGTCCTTGGGCAGTGGAGCAGGGACTGGAAGTTAGATAATTGGGTGGGCTCTTCTTGGGGTTATGGCTGGGGAGTGGGGAGATATGCAGTGAAGAGGGTAGAGCTTTTCCATACCAACTCCCAGCCGGTGGTGCCTTTGTTATAGAGGGCAAAGCTCGGGCAAGGGCCCCTGAGTCTCTTTTCCTCAGCTGAACTTCCTCAGCTCTGGAGTCCCCACTGTTTCCAAATGGTTGGCTGATACCCTTACTTTTCAGACCTGTTTTGAATTTCTATCCTCTTTTTAGGTCTTTGTTGATGTTTTAAGGGGAAGGGGTCTTATAAAGGGCTTGACAGGATGGCATCTTAAGTCGGAAGTCTCTGTCCTTGATTTAAAAAAGGCTTTCCTACACCAACCGTGTGTATGAATTTCAGTAGTAAAGTCAGGAGAAAATTTGTATGTGGACAACCACAGAATTTGTAGTATGGAGATAGTGCTGGGGTTGGAAATGCGGATTTGGGACATGGGCATTCCTATGGATGGCGACACGGAAAGAAAGGAAACCCGAGAATAGAACTTTAGGACATACCTATATGTAGGGGGAGACAAAAGAGGCACAGGAAAAAGAAAAACATTCCTGAGTTGTTAGGGGCTCCTAACAAGGCAGGCAGGTCTAGATGGTAGCTTGAGAATGCTGAGTGTGGGGATGGCATGTGGAAATGCCATCTGCAAAATCTTCTAGACTCTACCTCTTTTCATCATTCATTTCCATCCCTGTGGCCAGTGGCCCAAACACCACCATCTCTTGCCTGGACCATTGCAGTCATCTCTCTCTCTAACTGGCCTCCTGCTTCTGCTCTGGTCCCTCTCTCTCTTTATTAGCCCAACACAACAGCTGGAGTGATCTGTTCCCCCCAAGTCCGTTCCTGTCTCTTCTTTGTTCAAGCCTGCCGAAGGCCCCATCTGACTCACCTTGCCCCACCTGGAAAGCCAGGGTCCTGCTGTGATTTACACAGCCCTGTGTACTTTGGCCCTCATCACCTCCTGCAGCTAGCCCCTTCAGCGCCTGCTCCCCTCTTTTGCCTGATAGGCTCTACTTACTCGGTCCTCCTCGCTAATCTTCAGACACACCAGGCCTCCTCCTAAGTTGGGACTTTTGCACCTGCTCCTCCCTCTGCCTGGAATGCTCTTTCCCAGAGATCAGCACGGCTCACTCCTTTACCCTCTTCAGGCCTTTCTCCTACATCACCTTCTCTCTGAGGACCTCTCTGGGTACTTGATCTCAAAGTGCAATCTCCCCCCTCCCCAACACTTCTATTGCCTTTCCCTGTTATGTTTCTTTTGCTTGTCACCATCTACTGTATATTTTGTTTATGTCGTTTAGTACCCATCACTCCTGTCTCTTCTGAAATGAGGACTCTGTGGAGGCAGAGATTTTTTTCTTTTGTCCCCTGATGCCTCCCCATCTCCTGGGCACATAAGTAGATGCTCAGTAAATATTATCAAATGCATGCACTGTTCAACGACCATCATGTGGCCATTTGTTATTGACTGGTGGAGACTAGCTGGTTGAAAGGCATCAGTGAGCACATGGGCCCCCACCTGTGCAGTTCACATCTGGGGTTGGAGGAACACAGCTGCCAAATCTGCAAGAGGACCAGGCATTTGACGCTTGTTGGCTTGCCCTAGATGTTCCCTGAGAGCTGAGACATAAAAGCTGTCCAGACTGGTTTCTGAGGGTTCCAGTCTGAAATGGGTCCATGATGGATGAAACCGGAGACAGGCAAAGTGAACTTAAAGGCACAGAGAGGGACAGAAGGCTGGGACTGAAGCCTGAGTCATTTGGATGGGTGGGCGTATCATGGGAACAGAGGCAGGATGCGCAAAGAGGTGAAGATGTGGACTAGGGATGGAGCCCTATGCCTGGTGCACTCAATCAACAACTCTTCCTATTAACGTCTCTGCTCAGCCTCTGAACTCACTAAGGGACTTTCAGATAGTTTGGCTTCCCATCAAGTTCGTTTGTCATCATGAAGATATTGGCTTGTGTATATAGTTAGGCTCCACTTCCCATTAAAAATTAGTACATTGGTCTTGGGCTTGTGCACTTCACGTCCTAGTGAGTTAGGCTGTCTGTGTCGGCTTATATGAGACTGGTAACTGTGGAATCCTGACCAGACCCATTTTCTAGACTTGTAATATCAAGGACCGCACCTTGGCTGGGGGCGAGTTCGTGGAGCAAATAATACCTCCTTGAGCCTTTTGAGACATAGCCAGTGCCAATATTTCCTGGATTCTCTTTCAAAATCCTATACGTCTGGTCAGTCTGGGAAGATGTCCTCAGGGCTGAGGGCTTCCAGAAAAAGCCCTTTGCATCAGGTTCCTAGTTAGAGGGGGGACTCTGTTTCTGCCGTTGCAGATTAGCTAACTGGATGCAGGCTTGAAATGTGTTGCCCGGCGTAGGCACTGAGAGCTGCCTGCTCCACAGCCATTCCTTCCTTCTTCCTACTGCCACATCCCGACTGTATTCAGGATAGCAGTGTGCCCAATGAGAGGCAGTGATCCTCGTTGCCCTAAAGCAAGGGTTGACAAACTTTTCCTGTAAAGGGCAAGATAGTAAAATTTAGGCTTTGTGAGGCAAGAGGAAACCTCCATATAATTCTCCCATTGTGACACAATCTTTTGACATCCTCCCCCCCATCCTGCCCCAACCATTTAAAAATGTAAAACTCATTCTTAGTTTGTGGGTTGTACAAAATCAGGTGGTGGGCTGACCGCAGACCTCGGCCCCCAAGCACCCAACCTTTGAGGTTAGCAGTCTCCCTTGCAGGTCATGGGATAAAAGCAGACCTTTCTCCTTCTCCCCCCCCGTTTTGAATAAGAATGTGGATTATGGAAACATTGATCATGATTAGGCAACAAACAGGATACAAGTCAACACACCAGAGATTAGAATGCAAAGACCTGCAAAGGACAATGCTAGCAGCCTCCCACCTTGTAACTTGTCAAGTGAGAAAAATACTGCCCCACGTTTAAGCAGCTGTCAATCAGCGTCCTTATTACTTGCAGTTGCATTCTTAACCTTTCCAGCATGCTGGAGATGCCCATGGCTGTCTGCCTCTGCCTGATCTGGGAGCATCACTCCAACCATGGACATTGGTCCCCGGACAGCTGTGTTTTGTAACACGTGATCTGACCCACCTCCATCTGCCTGCCCAGCTGATCAGGCACCAAATTAGCCAGTCCAGAGGCTGACCAGTGACCCATGTGGCTTGGCTCAAGAGATCAGTGGGACCAATCTGGGTCACTCATAGGAGTGGGAATGGGGACCCCTTCTTCGGATTTGGCAGGACGGAAAGAGGTAGACACACACGGTATGGTGGAGTTGAGTGAATGGTGAGGCCCTGGAGGGCCGGTCCACAGACCTCACAGGGGAGGGCCCTGCAACTAACTGCCTCCGATGCATCCCTCCCTTTGGCTCGGGAGCTCAGGCTGTCGTGGCCCCAGCTCCTGGATTTCTTCTTAATTCTAAATGCATCCTGCCATTCCTGCTTAGTTCTTCCCCAGACCAGAGCAGTTTGAGAATGTAGGCTGGGGTCCTGTTCAGCATGCCTTTTGTTTCCTTGCTCCTGCCAGGGTGTGGCTGGGGAAGGGAAGAAACCCAGCTCCGAATGGTGGGAGAGTCCGGGGCAGCCCCCCTGCCCGAAGGCCCCACCTCCAGCACCACCACAGAGAGCTGTTCTGAGCAGAGGCTGTGGACCTGTTTAGCCCTGACAAGCATCTGGTTTTGTGCTTCGCTGGAGCCACAAGAAGTAGAAGGAAAAAAAAAAAAGGAAATTCTTTCCAAGTGGCCGGTGAACATGTAACTCCCTGGGGGTGCAACAGGATGGAAATAGAAACAGGGTCAGGAGGGCACTGAGGAGTCGGGGCTCTGACAGGTCACTGAAAGGAGGGCGACTGAGGTCCCAAACCTTTTGCCAGGACCTGTCAGCGCCTGGAGCAGGAGGGATTAAGGGCTTGGGATGGGGCTCCAGGTGGAGGGGTGGGTGGGCTGCAAGACCCATAGAGCAGGTGTTCTGTAGAATTCCCAGGCACAGCTTGCTCTCTGGCTGGGGGAGGACTAGGCTCCAGCCTTGTGAGGGCTGGTGGAACCAGTGGGGGCGAGGGTCTTGCAAAGACAGTGATGTTGAGCATTAGGTGGGCAGTGGGGCAGTGTCCCAGGGAAGGGTCAGTGGGCCAACTCCATCAATCCAGGATTTAATGAACACTCACACCCAGCCCTGAGCAGCTCTGGGGACAGGGAGCCCTCTCCCCATACATAGGTATGGATTCTATCAGTGGGCTCTAGGCCAGGATGATCTTGGTATGAGCCACCAGTGAGGCCGAGGGACACTTGAGGCTTAGTTTTGAGCAGGGGATCTAGGAAGATCTTGGGAAGATGAAGGAGGGGAGAAGGTGGGTAGTCTCAGGACTTCCGGGAGCTTATGGCCTCAACACCAGTGGCCTCGTCATGCCCACATGGAGTCGAGGAGACGGCCTTGCGGGAGGCGAGTGGGCTTGTATTTGGGCTGCTTGGGAACCACCAAAGGGGAGGGTGAACACACATCTGGAGTTACGGACAAACCCTTGGGAGCCATTTATGTACAAGTGGTCATTGAGATGATTTGGAGTGGATGAGATCGCGTGGAGAGTTGAGAAAAGGGAGAGGAAAACCTTGGGGGACATATAAGGGCAGAGAGAGGCGCCCACCTGCACAGGAGGCAGAGAGAGAGAGAGTAGTCAGGGGACCAGAAGAGATCCCAGGGGCGTGGCTCGGGCAGGGAGAAGAACATTGCAGCCACCAGCGTGGACTGTGGCAGAGACAGAGGGGACTGAGGAAATGGGACGTCCCAGGTGACTTGCAAAAGCAGCTCGGGGGGCTGGGGACAGAGGTCCCTGAAAGAGTGTGGGAAGCAAGGTAAGATGGGTGGCAAGAGCCCAGCTCAAGAGGAGGGCAGGCAGACTGGACTGGGGCCTGGAGCGGGCAGCAGGAAGGAAGCCTTCTACGGTGGTGAGGGGCAAAGGGCTCAGGCAAATGCCAGTGTTCTTGGAGGCTCGTTCTGTCCCTGTCCCATCTCACAGGGCCATCCCCTTCCCACTCACAAACTCCCTCAAGGCCTCACCCCATTCCTTGAAGATCGTGTAAAGGAACACTTATTCCCATTTTGATGCGTGCTGAGAGAGTCTTCCCACTCTCCCGGTCACCCTGCCATGTCATAGGCCTTCCTGGAGATAAGGGCTTCATTTTCTGTATGTACCTCAGAGACAGCATCTCTAATCAGATGTGTGGACTGGGGTGCCTGAGGACTCAGGAAATGATGCAGTGAACGCACTTCTTCCAGATGTCCCAAAATCACTTGCAAGAGGCTCCCTCCTCTAGAAGGGCTCTTGCTAGTCCCTCCATCCCTCTGGGCCACTCTACGACACTTTGGCATGTCCTGACACCAGGTCAGCAACTCAGTGCTTTATTGATGATTAGAACTGGGTCCCTGGAGGGTCCCTGTGGCACAGCCTCTCTGGGGGCTCTGTAGCTCTCCCTGATCTCCCGAAGGCTTGGTATGGGGGCACAGGAAGAGACAGCTGTGTGCAGAGGGCCCTGTGCCTGGGAGATGGGGGCTGAGGCTTGAACAGCAGATACATTTTGCAGATTAATCATTGCACCTAGAGAAAGTACTGGGCAAGCTGCCAGCCCTACCTGCCTGCACACCTACTGGGTTATCCAGGGCAGGTAGGGCCCCTAAAATCCCCCTTATGAAGGTTCCCTCCCCAACCTGCT
Organism: Halichoerus grypus; assembly: GCF_964656455.1. Classification (NCBI taxonomy): domain Eukaryota; kingdom Metazoa; phylum Chordata; class Mammalia; order Carnivora; family Phocidae; genus Halichoerus; species Halichoerus grypus. Next base: position 109,200,527 of record NC_135721.1, on the reverse strand, counting down.
CCCTTGTCCGCACTGTTGACCTCCTGTGGGCTCAACTGCCCTGGCACATGGGAGCCCACGTTCACCTGCTCAGAGACCCTCCCCTGCTATTGGAACCCCTGCCCAGGAGCCCAATGTTCAATTCTCCAACAAGGGGGTCAGCCCCTTCGCTGACCCCTGATTTGAGGGATGGCCCCCACCTCTGTGAGAAGATAACAAGGACTGTCCCCAGCTTTAGGGTGGTCAATGTGCTGTAAAGTGGGCCCTCTCTGGGGTGTGCATTATGTTCCCAGCACCTGCCTTAAACTGCCCTTCCTGTGCCTGGGGGGGATGCCAGGCCTGAAAGTCTAGAATCTGCTGCAGACCCACAGTATGAAATGTCTACTCTTGGCTATCTTTTTACCTTATAAAATTGGGGTGAGAGGTCTAAAATTGGGGTGACCTTTCAAACAGATGACTTCCTCAGTACAGGATGGAATCTTCTGGTTCAAACTACTGGTCCATGTTGGCCCCAGCAACTGGCTCTTCCAGTTTTAGAACATTCCCACTCCAGACACCCTGGGGAATCGCCTAACCAGCTTTCCACTGGACCACAGTCACCACCCCCACTCTGGTTGTATGTATGTGGTTGATATTATCCAGCTGAAGACTGAACTACCTGCAATCTCTTGAGAATGGGACAAGTGTTGGACATTTCACTCAGAGCTAACAAGCATGGTTCCTAGGTAGGTGTTCTCTCACTCACCCACTTGTCTACTTGGGCTTGTATATTTTTTCATGTAATGTTTCACCCTTTTAACTGATGGCCACCTTCCTCACTGAGGCCCTCAGGGCATCACAGATTCATCTAGGGAGACTTACAAAGCGAAAATTTATGCTTATGATTACTGTTTGGTTCCCAAGACTAATCATGTAAATTTTAAAAGCCAACAAAACCCCTGAGTCCTTTGGTCATGCTAAAAGTCCCAGAGGGTAGCAGCCATCAGTTAAAGAGAGTTAAGTTGAAACTAGAAAGGTGAATGCAGACCCAATCTATCCTCTTGTGGGGCTTTAGAACTTGAAGGACTTTAGAAAAAAAAAAAAAAAAAGGTAGTTCTTTATGGGTTACAAGCTGAAGAGGGACAGTTTGCACAGTTTGGACAAAATAGAAGTACTCTCACCAATAAATATGTCTCAAAATGACAAATAAAGCTCTCCCCATTTGATGGCTCCAGATCCCGGCAAGAAGTGATGGGCACAGGCACTATGTACAGAGTGTAAACAGTAAGGCCCTTGGGACATAATGAGGGGCAGGGCCAGGTGATGTGGTATGCATGGAGGAGCCTCTGTAGGGGGAGCGAGTCCATGGGTAAATACAACAGGCTTGTAGGATGCTCATCCAATCTGCCACCAAAGCTTATTGGTGGTGGTGGCAGGTCCGCTGGGTTCCTCCAGTCGTCAGTAAGGAGAAATTGTGTCCATGGAAAAGCCCTGGTCCCACTGACTTTTTCCCTCGGGGAGGCACTGGGGACAGCCAGGCAGGGCCTCTGCGACCCTTCCTCCCCAAGAGGAGGGGCGGGCCTGCCTCGCCACACTTGAGGCTGTCTGTCCAGGGTTCAGGGCATGGATGGGGCAGTATTTCTCAAACAGGGATTGGGAGCAAATGGCGCCCCCGGAACCCGCAGCCCCTTTCTCCGAAAGGAGGAGCTCCAGGCACCTGTGTCCAGGAGGAGGCCACAACTTTTCACCTTTCCAGGGCCCTACCCCCGCCTCAGTTCCTCAGGGAGGCCACAGAGCAGCCGCCCTGATCCGTGTCCGGGTCCCTGATCCGGCCCCGGCCTCCCTCACCGCCCTCCCCCCTTCCCCCACCCGCAGCCCCTTTCCTCCTCCCCCAGCACACTCCCCGGCCTCGCTCGGGGTCCCTAAATATCAGTCTCCCGGAGGTTGCTGTAGTCGGCCAATTCGTAGGCCTGGCAGGTGGCGCCCTCGGCCACGTCGTGGGGGACTCCCAGGGACACGGCCTCCACCTCCGCCCGCAGGGTGCCGGCGGCCTCTGCGCGCTGCGCGCTCCCGGCGCGGATCTTGTGCGACAGGCTGGAGACCTTGGCGCGCAGCTGGGTGGTGGGTCTCCGGAGCGGCCCGAGCAGCCTCCACTCGCGGAAGGCGCAGGGCGGCTTTCGACGGCCGGCCACGGGAGCCTGCGCCTCGGGCGTGCCGGGGGAGCCGGGGGCCGAGGGCGCGGTGAGGGCCAGCGGGGCCCCGGGAGGCGCGGCGTCGTGGCCGGGAGCGAAGTCGGGGCGCGGGCCGCCGGTCGAGCCCCGCCAGTGGTGGCCGTAGACGCGCCAGAGCGGACGGCGGCGCCGGCGGCGCCGGCACTCACAGCGCAGCAGGCGGAGGAAGGCGCGCTTGAACTCGCGGCTGGAGCACGGGTAGATGAGCGGGTTCACGCAGCTGTTGAAGTAGCCGAGCCAGAAGATGACCTTGAAGACGCCCTCCGACGGCTTCAGCTGCGGGAACAGGGACCCTGCGGGGGGCAGAGAGCCACGCCTGTTAGACGGCCGCTCGGGGAGAGGGAGGCCCGGGCAGCCCCTGGGCGCAAAGACCTCAGCTAGGGGCCCAGTCGTCAACTCCGGGCTCTCAAGGTTCTCTCCCCCAAGGGGTCCCTGATATCATTCGAGGGGTCCATGAACTTGGATGAGGAAAAATCATCATCTTCCATTTTACTCACATCTACCTGATACTGCGCGTTTCCCCCAAGACGAGCGTCAGCAACAAACCCGAGTAGAAGGAGACAAAGCCATTTATGCAATCACCGTTCTTGTAGCTCAAAACTGGTGCCAGATTGGCAGTTTCCTACGATTCAACCTGATACGAGCAGGTCCTGCCAGATATTTTCCTGTCACATTCAGTTGTTGCAGATGCTTTGAAATACTGTCTATGCTGCTCACCATTTGGAAATGACAGACATCAGCACGCACCACTAGATCCTCTTATTTAATGCCTTAACCTAGAAGCACATCACTTACTAAGTCACAGATTTCGTTCACAAATATTTTGATGTTTTCAGCGAAATTGGTTTTATTTGCAATCCTCTGTATTTTAGTTTTAGCAGTTGAAAGCGTAACTCCAAGAAGGGCTCCCATAAGCTTTGCCAGATGCCCAAGAAGTCTGTAGCATAAAAAGGGTAAGCACCTTTGAATTAAATGTTGACCAAGGCTTGCCCCACGTCAGGCACTGTGCTGGGCTCACAGCAAACAGGGCCCCATTCCCTGAGTAGCTATGTGCATGAACTATCAAGGGAATGAAGACAGGGTGATGGTAGTGCTCAGCATGTGGGGCGGGGGGTTTCCAGGGTTCTCAGAGGATGGACAGGAGCCTGGCAGGATGAGGAGGGACAGAGGGTGTTAGGAGTGGAGGGGACAGGTGGGCAAGAGGAGTACAAGTTGGGGTTCTGGGAATGTCCTGTGCCATACGCCGAGAAAACATCATTTGGGACAGAAGGTGAAGGGCCTGAAATGCTGGGAATTTCCACATTTATTTGTGGGTAGTTGGGAGCCATGGATATTTTCAAGCAGGCGAGAGACAGAGCCTAGAATTAAGTCTCAATAAACACAATGCCCATGGCTGTTGGAGCGAAGGTCTGCGGGGCTGTCCCAGTGGAAGTGGTTGGGGGGGCTTCTGGGGGTGGCTTTGAGGGAGCAGAGTGCCAGGCAGGAGGGGGTGTGTGCACTAGGACCTGAGCTGTGTCAGAAAGACCCTCCTCCTCACACACTTCTCCCCTGGCATCCCCACCACCGACTTGGGGGGTCTTGTCCTCAAAAGGCACCTGACAAAATGCAAGGGCATGACCCAGAAAGCAAAAGCCACGCTTGTTTGTTCTCACATCCTCAGCAGCAGCTGGGGGTGGGGGGGGGAGGGAGGTGGCAGGAGCATCCCACCCCAGGCAAAAGTTGCAGGTGTCCGTGAGACTAAGCGGGCCAGGGGCAGGGGTCCTTGACAAATCATGGGCCCTGCTCTCTTCTCCCTTTGCCCCCCAAAAATGAGAGCAGGGTCCCCTACTGAGGGGGCAGAGGCACCAGGCCCCCCCTTTGACCTGGGAGCACTTGCCCATCCCCCACCTCCCACCATATAGAGAAATCTCGGTGCCAAGACACACGGTGGCAGTGGCAGAAGGAGTCACCCAGCGTCATGAGGCACAGGCCTTCGAAACTGCGGTCATGCAGCCCTGAGCAAGTTAGTGAGCCATCCAAGTCTCACGCTTTCTGCGAAATCCAAAATTTCTCCGGAAAGGATGTTGTGAAGATTCATGCATTTCAGAGTGCAGGACTTCGCGGGCTCTTAATAAACACTGGCGTCTCTTTATTTCCCCTCTCCCTCTTCGGTGGCTTTTGAGAGAGGACAACTCCACCCCGGGAAGAGACCCAGTTCCCAGCTCTGGAGAGTAGCCAGAAACAGAAGCCAAGACCTGGTGGGCTTGGGGGAGGCTGGGGCATCAGTCATCACACGCTGAGGAGGCAATTTCCCCTGGAAGAGGAGTTAGACAGTTGTCTTGGAATGTGGGGGCCACCAGGGTTGACTTCAGCCTCCAGGAAGGTGGCCCTCTGAATAGCATCCCTCAATGGTTGCAAAGTAAGACACGGTGCTGAAAATAACTCTGACTCAGGCCACAGTTCCTTTATATTTAGCCCAGGATGACAAATCAGTGGACTATTTCAGTTGCAAGCCTGAAGCTGGCCAAACAGCATCGTTATCAGCGTGGTTTTTACTCAGATTGGTGGGCGACACGGCATATTGTTAGTATGTCCTGGACCGTTTTATAAACACTCTTCTATTTTATGCTCAAGCAACCTGTGCAGAAGCTTGCTACAGGCTGGGAATTCCTTACACACAAGACCTGGGATCCATACTCAGCCTTTCTGCCCCAAGATTTTCCTACTGTGTCCTGCTGAGGTTCTTGTTTTACTTTAAGCTCTCCCAGAAGCAGACCCTGAGACAAGGATTCAAGTGCAAGTCGCTCATTGTGGGCAACTGGGGCACAATCCCACTGGGAGCTCTAGGATACCATGACGTTCAAGAACCTCAGAGCTGTCCCACCAGTGGGGTGAGGGAGGCGGGTATCTACACCCCCATTCCCATCAGTCACTGGATGGGCTACTCCCAGGGGTGTTAATTTCCCACGCTTCCTGCTGTGTGGGTGGATGATGAGGATTTTGGTGGGTGGAGAAAGGCCCTGGGCAAAGATGCGGGCAGGTGTTGGGATGGAAGTTGGCTGATGTGCCCTGAAGGTCCAAGGGGTTGCATGGAGGGGACACTGACAGCATCTGGCACTACTGTTTCATAAGCTCTCTGCCCACCGTGCACGGACATCTTGCCTGGAAAATACACACGCCTGTGCGTGGGCTCCAGCTTCCACAGGCAACAGCACCTCTGTCCCCCCCAAAAGTGGCAGTTCTGAGCCTCACAGCTACCTCTGCCCAGAAGGCCGCAGTCTGCCCCCCAAGCCCCCCTGCACCCAGTCTCACTCTCCCTGCTGTCCTGCCCCCTCCCCAACCCTGTCTCATCAGTTCGAACCTCTGGCCAAGATCTCTGGGGTCCCAGGGGGCTGTGAGTACGTCCCTGCCCTTTGCATGCATGGATGAAATGGGGAACTGCCCCGAGACCCCTGAGGATGGGCACTTGGCTCATGGGCATTGTCCCTGCAATGCCGCCCGGCTGTGGGGGCCTCGGTGGACAAGCCCCTTTCCGGCCACCCCAGCCTTCTGCTCCCCCAGCCACTCTGACTTGTGGCTACTCAGGCCAACCTCGGCTGTCTGCTTTCTCATCCCTCTGCAGCGGCCTGACACACACCTGTGCCAGCCCCTGAGCCCAGCTACAGGAAAGCCTGTGGGGGCTCTGAGACAAGGCCACTGTCTCTCAGTGCCTGGCAGCCCCCTTTTCTGCCCCGACCTGCCTCCCTCTCCCACAGCCTTCCTTGCAGGCAGAGAGCCCAGCCCTGCGGACTCAACTTGACACCTGTCACTGGAAACACAGGCCTGTGTGGGACCCCCTCCCTCAGCCTCCCACCGCTCCGTACTGGCGCCCAGCATCACACCCTTGCTCTCCTTTCTCTTATGGCTCCCGCTTCCCTCAACAGTCTTACTTCTGTCTTCCTGTGCATCAGCTGAATGGCCACGCTGACTTCTTGCTGCCCTCTGGCCGCAGCGGGCTCCCCAGGCTTGCCTGGGAGCTTTTGCTCCTGCTCATCCTGGATTGCCCTTCCTCTTTCCTCTCCCTGTTGGTCCCAGCTCCAGAGACACCTCCACCTGGAAGCCCTCCTCATACCACCCCTCCCAACCCCGCAGTTAGGGGTACCCTCCCTATAGCACATCTTCTCATTTCCAAGTGCCAAGAACATAGCAGGCGACTATCAATTTCCTGTCTATCTTCTCTTTTTAAAAAATATATTTATTTATTTAAGTAATCTGTATATCCAGCGTGGGGCTCGAACTCATGACTCTGAGATCAAGAGTCAAATGCTCCTCCCAGCTGAGCCAGCCAGGCACCCCATGTCTATCTCATCTTTAAAGGGTAAGCCCTCCACATGTACTTGGCACATCATTGGTGCTTCATACATTCCAGTGCTCGCTTCAGCAGCACATATACTAAAATTGGTGCTTCATACATTCCAACCGCTCTGTCGCACCCTGCATCCCATCCATCACCTACTCCTATTGGTCCTAGAATCCCCCCCACTTTGTGCCACCCCCTGGTCTCAGCTACTATCATCATCTACCCAAAGTGCCCTTCTAAGTGGACCCCTTGCACCTGTCCCTGTGCCCCTGCACCTTTTTCTCCACGCAGCAGCTGGGGGGAATCCTTTTAGTTATTATTATTTTTTTAAAAGATTTATTCATTTATCTTAGAGAGAGGAAGAGAGAGCACGAGTGAGTGCAGGGAGGGGCAGAAGGAGAGAATCTCCAAGCAGACTTCCTGCTGAGCTTGGAGCCGACATGGGGCAATCCCACCACCCATGAGACCACAACCCAAGCTGAAATCGAGAGTCAGATGCCCAACCAACTGAGCCACCCAGGCGTCCTGCGGGATCCTTTTATTTTTTAGATTTTATTTATTTATTTGACAGAGAGAGACACAGCGAGAGAGGGAACACAAGCAGGGGGAGTGGGAGAGGGAGAAGCGGGCTTCCCGCTAAGCAGGGAGCCCACCCCATGTGGGGCTCGATCCTGGGGGATCCTGTTAGAAGAAAACCTGAGCATTTCATTTCTTCACTTAAAACCCGTTTTCCACTGCTGACTGCAGCTTCTTGGCCTCTCTTTCTTATCTGTACTTTGACCTTCTGCCAGCCCCTTGGATTTCTCCTATCATCCCTGCTTAGCTGAGACTGCTACTAGTCACTCACACCTCCCATGTCCCCTCCTCAATCCTCCCATGTCCACATCCTTCTGGATTTGGGTTGTACCTATTCATCCAGACTAGAACTGCGGAGCGATTCACCCACTCCCTGAATACGTTAGGGTCCCCGCCCTCAGCTCTGTCTGGGGCTTCCAGGGACCTTGCTGCTCACCCTCAGCCCGCTCTCTCCAAGTCCTGCACCAGCTCCTTGAGCCTTTGTTCTGCCCCTTCGCCTCGCCTGGAGCAGCTGAACTCAATTCATGTTTCACAGAGAAAACAGAAGCCAAGGAAGTTGCGAACTTGCTCAAGCCTTCCTCACCTCTCCTCCTTGGTAAGAAGGAGCCTCTCCTGCCCAAGGTCAGCATGCCGACTTGTGTGGTGGTGCGCTCCATCCATCAGTCCCCTTCAAGCGTGCCCTTGTCCCAGCTGCAACCTCTCTCCTGCTTCTCGGGCTACAACCTCATTCTCTCTATCCTTTCTGTCTACACCTGCCTACTTCCCTTCCCCACCTGTTCCAGCCACACTGCCCTCCATGTTGCTTCTTGGATATGCCAGACACACTCCCAGGGCCTTTGCACTTGCTTTTCCTCCTCATCTTCTTCTCCCAGATAGCCACATGGCTCGTGCCCTCACCTGACTTCCCATGTAAAATCGCACTGTCCTCCCCCCCAGCACTCCCCATCCCCCTCAACTGGGGCTGTTGCTCTCTGTGGCACTTACCGCCTCCTCCCGTACTGTTTGAGTTAGTTTTCATTTTGTCCAGCATCTCTCTTGACTTGCAGCCAAGTCCCCAGGGCAGGACTCGTGCCTGTTTTGCTTGGCACTACACTCCCATGGCCCTGAAGCCCTCCTGGGCACAGTGAACACACAATTCAGTAGGTGCTGAACACTTGCCGAGGTTGCTCAGTGAGTCCCTCTTTTCTACCCTCCATGTCCAACTGGCCATCATGCCTGGTGCCTTCGATTTTCTCTCTAGCGGGGTCCCTCTCTTCACCTTGTTCCTGAAACCTTTGCTTAGTCTGGCATCTCATTTTGTTTGCATGGCTGTGACAGCCCCCAAGGGTCCTCTGGCTTCTCCACTCTGCACACAGCTGCTGGAGGCTTTTTCTAAAATTGGTTTCTCTCCTTAAACCTCTGAAAACTGCGAGTGGCTTCCAGCGGGTCTGAGGACTAAGCCCAAGCTTTCTTGTGTTGCATTCAAGGCTTTTTAGGACCTAATGCTGTCTGCAGCTTGCTCCCCTCCAAATTTGGCCACAAGCCGAAGGATGAAGGTGCCAGCAGGTCCTCCCACAGGGGCTGGGCTCCCTCTGCCTTTCTGCCTGGCCCCAACTGTTTCCTCTGTCCCAGCCCTCGAGCCTTGGGGCATGCGTCCTCCCCACCAAGCCTGGGTTACGGGCTCTCTTATGCAAGCCCGCATTTTAATAAAATTTGTTACTGCTCTATCTACCCTCCCAGACTACCGGTTTCTTGAAGGCAGCAATGAGATTGATGGATGTTTTCATCCCAGCCTCTAACACAAGTGCCTGCCCCAGAGCAGGGGCTGAAGGGCCGCATCTAGGCACCTGTGAGGAGAGGCAGTAAGAACACAGGTGGGAGATGAGCACAGACCCAACTCCTGCTTGCTTCTCTCTTCTCCTTGACCTTGCTCTCATGTGAGTCTCCCATCAGGCTTGCTCCCACCTGCCTTCCCCATTCCCTATATTGGGGTGCCTCTGTCAGGAGTCTAACCTAATGTCCAGGGGGGCTGGACATCCACTAGTCATAAAAGGCAAGGCCTCTCCTATGTCCACAGGTAAGCCCATTCTATGGCATGTTGGCTGGGCCAGCCTGGCCCACACATTGTTGGGGAAACTGAGGCAGCCTGTGAGGTTTGTGTTTGCAGCCTTGATGATCACAGGCCAGTCCCCACGCCGAAGGACCAGAGATGTCCAGGTCTAGGAGATGCTACCTAGATGCTGGCTAGGCTGAAGCTGACCAATCTGGCCAAGCCTTGTTGGGGATGATAGCTCAGAAGCCATGGGGCGGACTGTGTGATTAACAGCATCCTTCTGGCATCACCAGAAGGGAACTTGTTCTTGGCAGAATGTCAGAATTCACAGCCAGGATTGCTCATAACTTGCAGCCGACCAGTAGGCTGCACCCCAGCCTGCCCCCTTTCCCACCCCCTCCATCACTAGGGAATTTTCTATCCACAGGCAGCCATTCTCTCTGGCCAGAGAGATAGAGTGGGGTTAAAAATACCACATTCTCCTAGATAGCCAGGTGTCTTCTCGCCAGTAGGGTTAGGAGAGAAGGAATTCCCCGCTTATGCTCCCTTTCTCTCTCCCACTTCTCACAACTGCTCGCTTAGTGGCTCTGACTCTGGAGCTCAATAGCTCCTCTGTCAAGAGAGCCTGGGACCTCTGCTGCCCGCAGACCTCTTTGCTATACTGTAAAGGGTCAAATAAACCTCTCTAATAAAGCACACTTGAGCTGAGACCTAAAGACCCCGAGGGGGACTGAGCCATGCATCTATCTGAGGAAAGAGAATGCCAGACAGTGGAAAGGGCATGTGCAAAGGCCCTGAGGCAACAGGGAACCTGAGAAGTTGGAGGACAACCAAGAAGTTGGGATCACTGGAACAGAGAAGGGGAAGGGGAAAGTGGTAGGAGATAAGGCCATTTTGAAGTGGGCACAATCACGGAAGGCTGTCAAGAAGAGGTGACCCGGATAGGGGTCTGGTCTCAGATGGATTGTGAGAACGTGAAGGGGTGATTTGAGGGCACCGTGGGGCCAGCTGTGCCAATTCTCTTGAATTCCTTGCACTGCCAGTTTTCCATGGTGAGAGGTAAGTGGCAGGTCCTCTGGCTCGAGATGGACCAGGGATAGATCAGAAGTCCTGTGCCCCCATGTTTGCCTCAGGACCCATGAACTCTGTGGGGCTGGCAGAGAACTATTTGTCTGGCCCTGGATGCCCTTCCATAGCTGCGGGCATGTAGGCGGAGGTACATCCCGTCAGTGGTGTATTTTTCTTTTACGAAAAAATAAAATGTACTTCCTAGCTCTGTCTGCTGAATCAGGGGCCAACTCAGTATCACTGAACAGCTGAGAGCTCAGACTGTGATCTTTAAGTGATCACTGGCCACTAAAGAGACCAAGGCGCTTTAGAAAAAAGGGCTGCTTCCAGGTTCTGGGGGAAGAAAAGTATGAGCTGAGCCTGAGACATCTTATCAGGCACCTGAGCCCCTGACCACTTGTAACAGCACAAAAGAGAAGAATTCTTGGCCAAAACACCGAACCTGACTCTGATCAAGGCAGTTTACAGGACGTACGGGGAACAGAGAGACACACTGAATGGCCCTGTGGGGACGCAGACTCCAGACGGTGGGCAACTCTTCAGGACAAATGATCTAGTTTCTTCACCAAATAAATTGCAAGGAAAAGGGGCGCCTGGGTGGCTCAGTCGTTAAGCGTCTGCCTTCGGCTCAGGTCATGATCCCAGGGTCCTGGGATCGAGCCCCGCATCCGGCTCCCTGCTCCGCGGCAAGCCTGCTTCTCCCTCTCCCACTCCCCTTGCTTGTGTTCCCTCTCTCACTGTGTCTCTCTCTGTCAAACAAATAAATAAAATCTTAAAAAAAAATTTTTTTTAAATGTCCATCAATAGGGAACTGGTGAAATAAATTATGGTTAGTTCATGAAGACTCAACTTTAAAAAAAAAACAAGGCAGCTTTATATGTACCCTCAGGGAACAAGCTCTTAGGATATATGAAGTGGTAAAAAGCAATGGGACAGAACAGTGCAGGCAGAATGGTACTATGCATAGGAAAAAGAGGGAAAATGATGTATGTTTGCTTGTATGCACTCAAAAAATATTTCTGGAAGGATATACAAGAAACTAACAACACTGGTTGCCCATGGGCAGAAGAGATAGGAAGCTTATGGGTGTGATGGAGAATTTCCATTGTATACCTTTTAGTACCTTGTGAATTTTGTTTTATGTGCATGTATTTCCTTTTCAAAAAATTATATTTAAGGGGCACCTGGGTGGCTCAGTCATTAAGCGTCTGCCTTCGGCTCAGGTCATGATCTCAGGGTCCTGGGATCGAGCCCCACATCGGGCTCCCTGCTCAGCGGGAAGGCTGCTTCTCCCTCTCCCACTCCCCCTGCTTGTGTTCCCTCTCTCGCTGTGTCTCTCTCTGTCAAATAAATAAATAAAATCTTTAAAAAAAATTGCAAGGAAAAGGTGGGAGGAGGGGAATCTTACCTATTAAAGAGACCTAGCAGGCAAATCAACCACACGCAACATAGGCACCTTTCTCAGATCCTGATTCAAACAAACTACAGATTTATGAGGCAACTGGTAGCATCTGAACACTAAGTAGACCATATGTGATATTAAACAATTATTTTTATGTATTATAATGGATTGTGGTTATTTTTCAAAAAAAAGTTCTTGTGTTCTAGAAATGTCTATTGAAGAATTTACAGATGAACTGATACGGCGTGTGGATGTTCTTCAAAATAATCCTGGAAAACAAAACGAAACAAAATAATCCTCAGCGCTGGGAGAGTGGGTGGGGGTTGGGATGCACCAAGGCTGGCCTTGGATTGGCATTGTTGAAGCTGGGTCATGGGAATCAAAGAGTGCAATGGTGGCGGGGCAGGTAGTGAGCTGCTCATCAGTAGGCATAAATAAAGTTTCACTCAAGATGAATACATTCTAGAGATCTACTGTGCAACGCTGTGTCTACAGTTAACAATAGTGTATTGTACACTTCAAAACTTGTTAAGAGGGTCGATCTCATGTTAAGTGTTCTTATCCTAATAAAAGAAAACAAAAAAAAGGGGGGGTGCTGTACTTTACCACTCAGACCCTGGGCAGGGGGGGGATGCAAAGAGGCCATGGGGTCCACCACTTCCTCCCTCTACACACACTTACTGAGCACCTACTATGTGCCAGGTGCCGCAAAGGCACAATTAGGAGATGTCATGCCAGTCCTTTCTTCGGGCTTTCAGGCCAGGGACGGTGATGTCACCGCTGAGGACCTGCCACAAACATCCCCTCCCACTCCCCCTGCGACTGTAGGCCCCTGCACGACCTCAGGGAATGTGTGGAGATGAGTCCTTTGGCATTTGGTCAACACTCAGATGCACATGAGGAATCTACCCTCTACAGCTGGCTGCCCACGTGTGCTTTCCAGTCTGGACACCGACTCCTCAGCATGGCTCAAGCCTCTCTTCTGCCTCCTCCCACCTTCTCTCTTTCTAATTAAGGCATCCGATAATGACAGTCAAGTTATAAAGCACATGCATTTTAAGAGTATAGCTTGATGACTTTACATATGCAACACGCCAATGTAGTCACTGCCCAGACCAAGATCTAGAACATTCTCAGCCCTTCGGAAGGTTTCTTTGCTCTCTCTTCCAGTCAACACGCATACCCACTATCCTGACTTTTATCATCGACTAGTTTTGCCTGTTTTTGAACTTTGTACACACAGAATCATATAGTATGTGTGCTTTTAATTTCAGATCTGGCTTACTTTGCCCAGCATAGTGTCCATGAAATTCATCCACGTTGCTGTGGGCAACACATTTGTTATTTTTCCTAGCTGTATAGTAGTTCAGCCAATGAAAACAGCACCATTTATTTACCCCTTCTCCTGTTGATGGCATCCTGTCTCATCTGGTGACTCCTCGTCTCATGCACTCTCCAATTCATGTCTCCCAAGCCACAGGGCCCCCCACAAATACCTCTGTTCTTCTATGTCTGCGTATGTATAGTTTCCTCTGTCCTCACATTGTGTGGTATGTGTAACAATACTAGCAATTACAATGTACTGTGATCAAAGCATGTGCAGAGTATTTGGGGAGCATGAAGGAGTACCTAACTGAATCCAGGGGGGCCAGGCGGGGCAGCGATATCACAGGGCCAAGCCTGACAGTCCAGGAGGGAGGCCTGGGCATGGCTCACAGACGGCGGGAGGAGGGGGCCTGGGACAGTGGCTGGACTGTCCTGGGACTTCTCATAGCTGAGCCTGCAGACAGCTTGTGCACCTTGACGCGTATTTGGGAGGGCACTGTGGGCTCTGAGCCTCTGAGGCTGCTTTGCACGACCGAGCACATTCAGAGGCCAACTCAGAGGCCAGAGAGGCTCAGTGACCTGCCCAACAGAAGGGAGCCTGGAGTGCAGCACAGGGGCCTGTCTGTGGTGGCTGGGAATAATAGGGGGTGGGGCTGCCGCACGCGTGCGTGCGTGTGTGTGTGTGCATGTGCGTGTGTGCGTGCGTGTGTGTGTGTGTGTGTGTGTGTGTGTGTGTGTGTGTAGGTCCCAGGGGACAGGTCCACCTCTGGGGATGGCTAAGGGGGCCCCTGCCAGGCAGACCAAAGCCAGATGCCGTGAAGCGCCACTACCATAAGAACAGCAAGGGAACGTCTGGGGGCTCCTGGGAGAGGAAGGGAGCTCTTGTGCAGACAGGTGCTTGCTGGGGCCAGGTCTCCCCAGTTCCTCTGTTCCCCTCTTGCTCACAGGGATTTCTACCCCAAAAGGCGGGCCCAGACCTCTGGGGATGAGAGGCCTCCTGCACAAAGTGCCCTGGGGTGGAGGCTTTCATCAGGGGCACTTCCCGCCCACCCCACCCCTACCCTGCCCCCCCCCCCCCCCCGGAAAGTCTGCAGGCGCGAACTGCTCTCCACATGCATTCTGTAAGTTTGGGTTCCTTTAGCGTCAGGAGGGACCTTTACACAATGTCCTGTGATTTTCTAAGGCACCCAGTTCCACGCCAGCTTGCGGAGGTGAGAGCAGGGGGCGCCTATCTGTCAAGGGCAGGGCTGCCCCAAGAGCCCCTCCTCCAAAGGCCCCAAGGATTGGTGACCCTATATTCTGTCCTTCAGCCTGGAACACCTTTGAGAGTGAAAGGGGAGCACTGCTAGTAATCACGCTGGTCGACGGGCATAACCGGGGCTGTCCTGGGCAAACCAGGCTGGTGGGCACTCTGTGGAGTGGACGGCACGGCATCAGCAGGGAAGGCGCAAGCAGGTGGGGACCCCCTCATGAGGGCCAGTGACGCGTCATGTGTCCATACACAGCTTCCCGGGTGCCCCGGAAGGAGCCGGTACCTCCCTTCCTGGCCTTGCTGCCTGGCATCTTGGGGTCAGACAGGGACAGACAGACTGTGGCTGTGGCTCGTGCTTCTACTGTTTTGAGTGCGGATGAGTGGGTGAGGGGCATCCTGGGTCTGTTCGACAACCCCTGGGCTGTGGCCCTGCTAGGTGCTTTCATTTCCACGGGCTGTGGCCCTGGCTGGCACACGATGCTCTTGCTCAATCCCTCCACCTCTGGTGCTCATCACACCTGGCCTGGGGACCAGGGCCTGGGAGGAGGGAGATGCCACATCCCCTGGCGGCCCCCTTCTCTGCCTCCTTCTGGTTCCTTCAAAGTGGGTACTCCCCGAAGCTCTATCCCCAGCCCCGCTCTTCTCTTTGTCCCTCCATCCTCTTTCTGGGAGGCTGTACCCCATGCTCCTTCTTGGTCCCCTTTACCTAAGTCCCCAACATCCTCCCCCGCCGACCATATGCTGGCACTTCCATACCAAGATATGCCAGCCCCTTGGATTCCACATTCCTCCCCAAAGTTGCTGCTCAGAATTGTCCCTGGTCCTTCAAAGGAACCTCCCTCTCACAGGCCTGGGCCCAGTGCTGGGTGGTGTCAGGACCGCCTGGCCCCTTCTCCCTTCTGCACAGCCCTTAAGCCACTCCTGCCCCCACTGAAGGCCCTGCCCTCCAAGCCGTACCATGGCAGAGGCAGATCAGAATATTCTGTTTCCCTGCTTGGCCTCCGTCCTGCTTGCTCACTATTGCCAGATTCCACTCAACTCGGCTCCACCAGCGGCCCTGGGCTCTACTCTGGGGCTCAGGAGGCTGGGCACAGCCCAGACTGGTAGGAAGGAGGAGACAAGGACACACCGGGGGCCCCACGCCAAGTGTGAGAAGCAGCAGAGATGGAGGGATTGAAAAAGAGCCAAAGGCCGTGGAAATTTAGGGATGACTTCCTGGAAGAGGAGCACGTGGTTCTAAACCTCAACAAAACAAAAAAACAAAAACTGAAAACAGTAGCCCTTTGCAGTGTTGACTGTTAACAGTGAAAAATATGAAAAATCAAATGTTCAGCACAAGACCTCATCAACACAAAGTGGAATACTCTCAAATGGAATACCATACTGCTGCTACGATGAACTAGCACGGGTGAATCTCAGCGACGTAACACTGCATGGAAAAGACAAACTGAAGAATGATGTGCATGCAAAATGCCTTTTATATAAATCCTAAAGGCACACAAGACAATACTCTATATTACTATGGATACAGATGTTTATGGTAAGCGTATAAACATATGAATGGTAAGATTGACGGACTCCAGATTTAGCTCTGGGGAGGGAGGGAGAAAAGGAGGAAGGGACAGCAGGAGGGAACTTACTTTTGGCTGTGTTCTATTTCTTTGAAGAGAGAAACAGAGAAAGGGATCTGAGGGGAATATGGCAAAATGTTAACCTCTGTTCGGTATGGGTGATTATTGGTACAGGACACTCAGTGTATCATTCTCTCCTTATCTGTGCATTGTTCTGTAACTTGAAATTTTAAAAGAAGTTAAAAGAACATAATGGGAGGTGGCATTCTGTACACAGTTTGATCATTCCCCATGGGGGGGGGTGGGCAGTGTGAAGCGAGGGGCCGGGGGGAATGAGGGCACCCGGGATGGGGTACGTCTGGGCAGGGACAGGGCAGGGGTTGGTTGGTGGGAGAGAGCAGCCTGGGTGGGGAGCTTGGTGGGGAAGGTACTAAATCTGGGGCAGGTCTCTAAAGGGGGGGCCACACTGACTTTCTCCTGCCTGCCTACTTGCCCCCCCAAGTATGTTGCTTGGTGTCCATGCCTCCCTGTACCCCCACAATACCTCTGGCTGGCTGATTTTCAAGTCAGTGATTTACTCAGGGAGCAGCTACTACAAAAGCAAAAGCTCACAGGGCGCGCGTGACAAGCAGTGGTTCGATCTACCCATAAGAGCTCACTGAACTCTCACGACGGCCCTGCAGATGGGCGCTGCTACCATCACCACCGCCCCGATTTTCTAGATGAGGACACAGAGGCACAGCGCCGTTCAGGGACTTGCCTGAAGTTCCAGAGCCCATCAGGGGCGGAGCTGGGATTTGACCCCAGGCTGTCTGGTGCTAGAGCCTGTGGTCCTTGTTGCTGTGCCACATTGTTGTCTGCACGCCGGGCACTGCGCTGGGCGCTGTGCATTTGGTAACGACACGGCCCTGCCCTTGAAGAGCTTCGGGCCAGTGCGGGGAAGTCAACACCAACCAAGCAGCATGCAGATGTCATTACAGCTAAGGAGACAGGAAAGGAAGAGAACCTTGTTCCCCAAGGGAGAGAGTACAGAGAAGGACACACTGAGGCTGAGGCATCTGGGAAGACCTCTCTGAAGAGGGGACATTTAAATGGAGACCTAAAGTTAGCCAGGAGGGGGTGGGGAGGGCAGGTGAGAGAGAGGGAAGAGCAAGTGCAAGGGCAGGAGCTCAGCCTGGGCAAGGAACTGGAAGAGGGTCAGAGGAGCCAAAGGATGCAGTGAGCAAGGGGCAGGGCAGCCAAGCCGTGAGGCCATCACTCAGGGCCCTCCTTCCAGGATGGGGACCACATGTCCGGGTTTGCCCCCTCTGCCCCCACTGTCCCGCTTTGTGCCTGTGATCCCAGCATAAATATTCATAACGTCTCATTTCGGCTTGGACAATAATAAATTTGAAGGTCACCCTTTCACAGGCCACGGTGGAGAGTCTGGATTTTGTTCCCAGGGCAGCTGGAAAGCATGGAGTGGTTTTAGCAGAGAGTGACACCCTAATTTATAATATATAAAGTTCACCGTGGCCTCTGTGTGGCGAGGGACTGCAGGGGAGCCGGAGGGAAGCCGTTGTCCCCTTCCTGACCCCGCGGCAGAGTGTGGCAGGAGCGAGGCCTGGGAAAGGCAGGGGAGGCCCGCCTTGGGCCGGCTGAAGTTGCAGCCATGGGCAAAATGACTCAGGGCAAATGCGTCCCCAGAGATGATGCTCCCCTTCTCCTCCCTGTGCTGACCCGGCCCCAAGGCTTCCAGGAGGGGCCTTCAGGGGGTGGGACTAAGCCCCTGAGAACAGGACTGCAGGGAGGCTGCTGAAAGAAACAGGAAAGTTCTCTAAAGAACTAAAGGACTCAGTCAATGTCAGAAATAATGATGAACGATATTAACCTTCCCTTTGATAATTTGTTCCTATCCCCTTCCTTCTCATCCCACACAGGCCGCCCCCCTCCCCCAACCTCCAAGAGGAGATTTCAGAAGCGAGAGCCCAGCGCATTCACAGATACCAGGTGGGGAGGGTCTCCTAGCCATCTGAAACTGAATGAGTTCCTGGAGAAAGCAGGTGGCTTCTAGTCCTTGCTCATGTACATGCTGCACGTGTGCATGAATGGAGGCCCACCCACTGTGCACCCACCTCTGGGAGCTGAAATTTGTATCTGTGTGTGTGTGTGTGTGTGTGTGTTGTGGTGCGGTATTTAGAGGAACATATACACTGCTGACCACATACTATGGGGCAGACGCCCGCACAGATGCCACAGATCTCTTATACTTAGGGGTTCGGGAGTGTTAAAACAAGCCCGGGACTTGTCATGGCCATTCAGAGGGGGTAAGGACAGAAGTCAGAAGCCTGCAAAATGAATCCTGCAAGCACGAGGGGCCTCTCATTTGTCGACCACAAAGTGCACCTGCCTAAGAGACCAGGGAACTTACTAAGTCAACCTTCTATGCCCAGGTGGAGAGTCACCTTCTGCCTGGGAAGGCCATCCAAGTCTGGGTGCCCGGAAGGCACAGCCACAGGCTCAAGGAGGAAAGGAAGGGGCTGGTGGGAGATGGGTCACTCACCAAGCGGCAGGACGAAGAAGAAGGGGAACCAGCAGAGCACGAAGACGCCCACGACGATGGCCAGCGTCTTGGCCGCCTTCTTCTCGCGGGAGAACTTGAGCAGGCGCACGGACAGGGAGCTGCGGAAGGTGTGGCCCTTGGCGCTGCGCATCCCGGGCGCCCCGTCGGCGGCGCCCGTGCTGGCTCCGCGACAGTGGATGCGCAGCACCACCTCCGAGGCCTTGCCGCGCTCCCGCTTGACGCCCGCCTCGAGGCTGCGCGTGGTGCTTCGCGCTACCACGTATACGCGGCAGTACATGACCACGATGACGGCCATGGGCAGGTAGAAGGAGCACACCGAGGAGAAGACGGCGTAGCCTGCCTCCTCCGTGATGCCGCAGAAGCGCTCGTCAGGGGGCACGGGCTCCTTCCAGCCCAGCAGCGGCCCCACGGACACCACGAGGGCTACGGCCCAGAGCAGTGCCAGGATGGCGGCCGCCTTGCGCTCTGTCATGATCGCGGGGTATTTGAGCGAGTGGCGCACGCCCACGTAGCGGTCCACCGAGATGGTGCAGAGGCTGAGGATGGAGGCCGTGCAGCACAGCACGTCCACAGCGGCCCACACGTCGCAGAAGGCCCGGCCGAAGGCCCAGAAGCCCAGAACCTCCATGGTGGCCGAAAAGGGCAGCACCGTGGCGCTCAGCAGCAGGTCGGCCACGGCCAGGTTCACAATAAAATAGTTGGTGACCGTCTGCAAGTGGCGGTTGCAGGCCACGGAGAGGATCACCAGCAGGTTGCCCGCCACCGCGGTGAGGATGAAGGCGGCCAGGAAGACGCCCACGCCCACGCCCTGCGCGCTCACCACCAGCCCCCCGACGGCCGCCGTGCCGTTCACCTCGCCGCCCGCGCCCGCGCCCCCCGGCTCCCCGGCGGAGCTCCGGTTGTCCTCGCCGCCGCCCGCGCCCACCACGCCGCCGCCGCCGCCGCCCGCGGCTCCCGGCACGCCGCCCACTGCCGGGCCCTCCGAGGCGGCCGCGCCGCCCGCGCCGCCCCCACCGCCGCCCGCGCTAGAGCCCCCCGCGCTGCTGTCAGGGCGGGGTCCCTCGAAACTGACGCTCAGGAGGTCGCGGAAAGTCATCTCAACGCGCGGCCGTCGGGGGCCGGGCCCGGGCGCAGGACGGGCGACTGGCCAGGAGAGGGGCCCCGGGCATAGCCGCGGGGCTCCGGCTGCAGCGCGGCGCGCGGGTCCCGTCGGGGTCCTGCCCGAATTCCTGTAGCGCGGGGCGCGGCGGTCCGCGAGAGGAGCGGGGCCGGGGGGCGGCGGCCGGGGCTCCCGAGGCTGGCTGCGGAGTCGGCCGGAGAGCCGGGGCCGGCGACGCGCGCCGCTCTGAGCGTGCCCAGGCGAGCGGGCAGAGCGGCGGCTCAGGGGCCGGGCAGTGCAGGCAAAGCCACTGCGGCGCTCTCGACCCGGCGCGGGGGGCGGGACGGAGGAGGGGCAGCGCCGGGGAGGAGGAGGGGGCGGCCGGCGCCGAGGGAGGGGGCGCCCCACGCGCCCGGAGAAGGGGCAGCGCGAGCCGGGCGAGCGGCAATTCCGGGGTCCGGAGGGGTCGCGGCGCTGGCACCCGCTCCGACCCCGCGGCAGCCACCCCTGCCCCACCGCGGGCGCCCACGAACGCCCTCTCTTCTCGCCGTCAGCTCCTCGCCCCTTCCCGCGCCGCTCCCGGGCCCCTTGCCCTTTTCCCCTCCGCCGCGTCCCCCTTCCTCCCGCCCTTTTCCCCAGCCTCTCGGTCACTCGCTGGTGCCCTTGGGCGCGCGGAGCGGAGACGGCGCGATTCCCGGGTCCCGGGGCTCCCGGGCTCCCGGCTCCGGCCGCCAGAGAGCAGCAAGCACCCGGGATCCGCGGACTGCGGACCGGAGCGCGCAATACGGCGGCCGTCGCCTCCTGGGACTGCCTGGGGGATCTGCCGCACCTCCTCACTCCTCTCCAGCCACTGGCCAGGCGAGGGTCTCAAACACCTCTGTCCGGTGCGGTGGAGTGGGGAGAGCCCCGGGAGGGATCAGATGCCAGCGCTGGTCTGTGATGGAAAAGGAACAAGAGACTATTTGGTTATGGCTCTCGGACCCTGCCCACCACCCACCGGTTTGCATATACCAACTTCTGCATTGTTACTCGCCTCTATGTCAGATGTCGGAATAAAACTTCCTTGTTACACTAAATAAGTGGCCTTCTGGGGAGGGAGAGTTTAAGTGCCGGAGGGTGGGAAAGGGCACTTGGCCCGATGGTTAAAGAGTGGGGGGTTGGCAGACTGGCTGGCTCCACATCTGGCTGTGTACCATATGAGCTCTTTGACTTCTTTGTGTCTCAGTTCTTCATCTGTAAAAGGAGAGTAAGAGTAGTGTCTATTTAATGATGTGAGCATTAAATTAGTTAGTACGTTGTTACCTCCTGAGAGCAGTGCCTGGGTTTGTTGGCTGCGTGGGACTTGGCAGGGCAGGATTGGGACAGGGAGGACAGAGGGCAGGGTGTGTGTGGAGATGCTTTGAACCGGGGACGCAGGTGGAGGGTTGGATTTGAGGAGCCTCTTGCTAACTAGCAGGACTGGGTAGGGAGAGACAGAAAGACATAAAATTACTAACCAGTGCGTCATGCCGGACAAGTTAGGTGGCAGGGGAAGGGAATTGCAGGGAAGATAATAGCACCCTGTAGGGGCAAGATGAAGAAGGCTTGGGCTGTGCGGGGAGGGTGGGGAGGTGAGGGTCCATTTGGAGAGGTGTCTAGGAAGAGGTGGAGAACTCAGGGCCTTGGTGCCCACTGGCTGTGGATGACTGAGGGCAGGATGTTGGAGAGACCTAGATGAGAAGGTGCTTTGGAGAAAAAGCAGAAAATGGTGCAAATGTTGAGAGATGGGTTACCCGCCCCCCCCCCCCCAGGAAGCTAAAGCTCTTAGAGTCCTGGCTTAGAAACAGCTCTTCCAAGGCCCTCAGTTTCCCCATTACGTCTTCCATCTTTTACTTGGGTCTTTGAAAATTTACTATAGAAGAGTAGGCATGAAAGTCAGGGGGGCCATGGTGACCCTGCTGGTCTTTAGGGTCTTTGTGATCCAGTGGTGAGACCTGATTTAAGATGAATCCCTAGCAACTGTGTTTCTCTCCGCTCCTTTATGAGACCCCTTTAGAGCGAGCATAATGAAAAAGGAGAATTTCATTCCACAAGAGAGAGGTTAACCCCTAGGTTGATAAACCTGGACTTCAGCTCCCGTGAGAGGTCATGAGGGGTTTGAGGAGATCTGGACCTCCTCCCCTCTCGTGAAGATGGTGCAGGCGGTTGTCACTTAACGAGTCAAAATGCTGAATGGGACAGAATGCTGATGGAGAAGGCGTTCCTGATGGGTATCCTGTTGTTGGGGACCAGCGGCCCCCAGTTCCCTCCCACCCCACCAACCTTTATTTGTTCATTCAACACAAATAAAACACCAGCTATATGCCGGCAACTGTTCCGGGCACTGGGGATAGGATGTTGAATAAAGCAAAGTCCCTCCTGGGGCTCACGTTCAAATGGCAGAAAGGGTTGCTAAGCGTTAGGAGGAGAGCTGTCCCATTGCTATGGACTGAAGTTTTCTCTGGCTTTGATATCTGAGTCCTGGAGACTCTCTTCAATTAAAGCTTCAAAGAAAATCCAAATCCAGAGGAACTCTTTCCCATTACCTCCCCACCTCTGAATAGCAGTGGAATCTGAAAGAGTACAAAATCATGCATGTCATTGGAAGACACGGTTAAAGCTGCCACTTGCCAGATCAGTCCCCTATGAAGAACATGGACATCCATTCTATTCTTCAGCTGCAAATGGGTCTCTTGTCCTAGCCTGATCTTTAAGCTTACTATGGCTTGACCTTACCCCTGGCTACCACCAGACCCATAATCCCGACTGACCCACAACCTCAGCATTCCTGATGCCCCTAATTGTGTCATTCAGTCCAGTTACATCCTGTGGTCAGGGCTCGGGGCTACCTTCTCTCACCCTCAAGACAGCAGAGTTTGGTGCTTAGGACTGGTACCTCTCGGTGGTCCTGGGTCAGGGAGTATGTGGGGAAAGGATGTTGTTTGTAGGAAGGAGATACTTGTAATTTATCCTCCCAGCCCCATCCCTCTGTCAACTGAAGCTGCAGGGGACTTGAGGTCAGTTATGATTTGATTATTTATGCTAATTTTTGCTTAAAATTAACGGAGTTGGAGGTTAGTGAGTTAGTGATTATATCTCCCATCACAGTGGAGATGGAAGAGGTTGGGGATGGGCGCCAATAGAATGATATCCTACTCAGAGCCTGGCAAGCAGCCCACTGCTCTGTGGACCCTTGGAGTGGCTGTTTGCTTTGCAGCTGTGTTTGCTTCTGCTCCTAAGAGATATTCTTTTGTTTCTTTTTATGTTTTTTAGGAGAGGAAATAAGCTGGGAAACAGGATATTGGACAAAGTTGGAAGACGCACTAGGGTGGAAAACTCCCCGAGTGGGGCAGAGATTAGTTGCGGTAGGTTAAGAGCTGTACTAAACAACCCCCCAAATGTCAGTGGCTTAGCGCAATGAAACTTTAATTCTCATTTACTCAACATCCAGTGTGAATGTACCTGGTTGGCAGCTCTCATGGACAGGTCTCCAAGACGCAACTCAGGGATCCAGGCTCCTTCCAATGCGTGGCTCCACTTTTTCCCAGAGCCTGGGAATTCTCCAGGATCCTGGAGACCTCTTCTAAATTGTCAACATCCAGCTGCCCAAAGAACAGAGGGGGAGCGTGGAGGATTATGTGGACATTTTAGGAACCACACCCAGTACCTCTGTCTGAGCCCACGCTCCCACTTAGATGCAGGGGGGAGATGTGATTCAGCCAAGTGCCCAGAAAAGGGAACAGGATTTGATGACCAGCCAGCCTGTCTGTGTTGCAGGATAGCAAGAGTCCCGGGAAGACTTGATTTGGACATTAGTGAGGCAAAGCCTCATGGGTGGATTGTGAAAAGAGCAGGTAGATTGGCTGCTGTGAACCCCACCCAGCTAAGGGAATCTCTCACCTTCTTGCCTAGAAGTCTAGTCCTATAATCTGGGTCTCCTCACTCCAAGAACCAGTATTTCTCATTACATCACATTTTCTTTGTACCTCCTAGTACAAGTAACATACAAGTTTATTACCTCCTCCGGCCCCTGAGATCAGATTACCCATTGTGGGTAATGCGAGGAGCGGGAAGACGGTCCCTAGGGATATTCTGTGGGAATGAAAAGAAAGATGAGAAAGTTCCAGGGATAAACTTTGCTAACCTGACAATTTCTCTGACCCTCAAACAGAGAGGCGAATGCTAATGAGGGAGATTTCCTAACACAGAATTAAAATAGGCCAGTCAACTCGGAGGAAGTGGCCTATAATCAACTTGAGAGGCCAGGCAGGGTTGCATGACTCCAATCCCAATTAGGGAGGCTAAGACAACTGCTGCTGGGATGTCAACCTTCCAGCTCACAAATAAGATGGCCCAAAGCCATTTTCCATTTCCTTTCTCCTGGGCCAAGATTCTCTAGAGAAGACAGTGAAGAAAGGAGGATTTCCCTTGATAATGATTCCCTGGAGGAATGGAAGGTGGAGGAAACAAACAAACAAAAAATCCC
This sequence comes from Halichoerus grypus, assembly GCF_964656455.1. NCBI lineage: Eukaryota > Metazoa > Chordata > Mammalia > Carnivora > Phocidae > Halichoerus > Halichoerus grypus. The sequence goes on along the minus strand of NC_135721.1, from coordinate 109,176,627 downwards.
AAGTGTCCCAGGAAAAATATTAGGAAGTGAGACTGGCCGTCCCCACGTTTGTGTTCTCCGTGCCTTATCCCTCGGGCTCCTACCAATTCTCCCTTCCTCTCTCTTCTGTAGGTTAGTCACTGATTCTTGAATCCTTCACTTACCCATAAATGTAAAATGGTGATAATAACCGTCCCACGTGGGGATTAAGTGTCTGCAAAAATCCCACTACCCTCCTCCTTTGGGTCCCCCATTGGCTTTGATTTCTTCCTCGGCAATGCTTTGTAATTTCGTTGTTGACTTGTCGTACCTGGAGATGGGGCCTTCTTGGGATTTTCCGTGACTGTGACATATTTGTCCCTTTGTGCCCAGCAGCCGGTGCAGGCCTGGGCTCTCGAGTTTGCTCAGGGAGTTTGTTCAGTTGGTGGATGAACGTGGGAATCAACAGATGAAGACAGGAAGGACTGCATACTCCTGAGTGTCACTGAGGGTTCGAATGTATGGGTGCCAGCCTTTTGCAAGAGGCAACTAGGGGGGACTTCACACATTCCAGGGAGCCTGGTCTGTTTATGGCAGGAGAAGGCACCTTTCTCCCAGGAGGAGCGCTTCTGGGAGGCCCCAGCTGGAGCCGGATTACAGTGGCACATGCCCCTGCTCCCAAAAGGGAATAGAAAGGGCCCAGGGTTGGAATATGTCTGACATGTTCCCGTAGTTTTTGGATTGGACTCTTCTCTAGGGCCCCAGGACTTTGGGGGAAGGTGGTCACTGGACACTGCAAGACCCAGTGACTTCTCTGATCTGGGTAGAAGGCCGCTCTGGGTCTGTACATACATAGCAGAGGGACATCAATGACTCGTTCAGCTAATACCCATTTGAAATCATCTGGTCCCACCGACTGGCCACCAAGAGAGTACCAGAGATTATGTGGGGAAAGGTTACAAGCAGATTTTTTCCCCCCATTCTTCCTTTTGAAAATCAGAAGCTAAATGCTGGTGTTTTATAATGGCCTCTTTGAATCCCTCCAGAGATCTGTTCTTTGGTGATTTAGTTAGGATCATAACCTTGTGTCGTGGGTTGAATGGTGGTTCCCCAAAGGATGTGTCCACGTCCTAATCCCTGGAACCTGTGAATGTTACCGTCTTTAGACCAAGAGTCTGTGCAGATGTAATTAAGGTAAGGACTTTGAGACAAGGAGATCATCCAGGATTATCCAGGTGGACCCCACACCCAATGATAAGTAGCCAGCGGGAGATGAGATACACACACACAGAGGAGAAAGTGATGTGAAGATAGAGGCAGAGAACGGAGTGATGTGACCACAAGCCAAGGACGGCCAAAGATTGCCACCAGAAGCTGGAAGAGGCAAGGAATGGATTCCCCTGCCCCTGCCCCTCAGGGCCCTTGGCAGGAGTGTGGCCCTGCCAACATCTTCCCCACTCAGCTGTGGGAGTTAGCACCCAACGGGGCACCAGAGCCTCGCTTTTCTTCTTTTGCACGATTGAATTGTGACCCAATGGGTTTTTATTAGGAAAGTTTCAGGTATGGTTTTTAGGGGATCTTGCTCTACTTTGGGGGCCTGTTTTTGACCCTCAGGTTTACTGTGGTTAGAGAGAACCAGGTCAGTTTAATTAGCTTCTGTCATCCAGGATTCAGCACTGAGGTTCTGACCAATGTGTGTAAAATTAGTAACAGCTCAGGTAACCCAGGCTCACATGCATCCAAACGAATTCTCAATTCTTCTACGAATAGTTTCCTGGTCTTCTCTGGGTTTAGGGAAATCTTTAATTATAGTTACTAATTCAGTTCTGGTTAATTAATAACTGATTATTATTAAGTTCTGGTTAATTAATTAATTAATTCTACAATTATTTGCATACCTGGCTCATGCAGGCATGAATCTTTAGAGGTGACTGGCATTCAAGGATCTTAGGAGTGGTTGGGGAAAGCATAGGGGCATTGGACAGGGGAGGAGGAGGGAGGAGTCACTGGAGGCGTGGAGGGGGAGCAGTGGAAGGGTAAGGGGGAAGAGGCAGGGCTGCATCTAGGGAAGTAACTGGACAACAAGGAGGGGGAAGATGAAGGACAACGAGTCTAGTTTGCTGTTACTTAAGTTTTCAAATTGCTCATTAGCTTTGGTCAAAGAATCTTTCAGTGAAACAATTTTTAAATCAGAATTTCCTTTGGGGACCTCTGCATACTGATCAAAATATCTTCCTTCTTCCTTTTGTTTTCCAAAGTGTCTCTCAAATGAACAATTTTGTGCAAGTCACGTGTTCCCCGAAGTGGCCACTGAAAGTCTAAATGATCCTTGGTGAACTTAGGCCGTTTAGAAAGACAGGCACAAGAATTTGGATTCAAATGAGAATAATGTGTCAGAGGCAGGAGTTTTCCCTGGAGGAGGAGAGGACTTGGATGACCCATGAGAGCTGGCAATGGTCTGTAGAAAGGTGATGCTTTGACACCTTGTGTCTTTAGGACCTCAGCTGACAGGGGCTGTCTCCAAATGGAGACCTGACAATTTGTACTCCCTATGGAAGACCAGAGAGAAGACTCTCTCTGGACAACGTATTGAGATGGAAGAAGAACCTCATCCAGCTTCATTGGTGACCCACAGCAGGTTGTCTGAATGGATTCTAGTGTAGTGAGAATGACAAACTCACCGCTCTATGAGGCTGGCTTGATCTACAGCCTACAGGGGGCCTCTGCCTGTGTTCTGCCCTGTGATTCTCCGTCTGGTGACCAATAATTTTGACAGAACAGCACCAAATGGAAGCATAAATGAGAACAAAAGATGAAGAAGAATGGCCCAGTTCCACCAGGGATCCAAACAAAGGAGATCCAATCAAAAAAATCTGGGCACTCAACTGATAATAAGTAGCTAAGGACTCAATGCAAAGGGAGGGGAGTTTGGACTAAGTGCTGGCTTACCACACTGGTGTGGATTTGACAAGTCATGATTTGCAAGGCACAGAGGGCTCACATGTTGTCTGCACCTGGCGGAAGGCTGGGGTCTGCAGGATGGGCAGTGAAGACTGTGTCTTGTTGGGCCCTCCAGGAATACTGTGGACATAGGTGAAGACCTCCTAGATGAGAACAAACGGAGGCTGTTTACTCAGAGCCTGCTGCAACAGGGAGTTGCCACCATTACTTGCATTTGTCAGGGACTTAGAGGCAGGCAGGGAGTGGGAAGCTGTTCTAGCACAAAGAGAAAGGAAGGCTTCAGGTGTGCTGTGATTGGAGGTTGTTGGCATGGGGACGCTGGAGGGAGACTGACTACAAGAGGGAGCATCTTATGTGATTAGTGGGGGAGCATCTTTGCCTTTCTCTGGTGGGGCCTGGGTTGGAAGCAGGTACATGAAATCAAGAAGCTGGAAGTCATTGCACAATTCCTGACCATTCCAGGTCCATTGCAGTGAGCATTTGGTTTCCTGGGCTGGTTGCTACATATTGTGGGTAAGAGTTCTATTGTCATACATGGTCTGGCCATTGTCCATTTGTATATTCAGGTTCTCAGGAGATATTGGTGTCTTGCCCCAGTAGGTTCACAGTATGGGTAAGGAAATCAGATGTACATGAAAGGATAAGACTATATGTGCCTGGAATCAGTGGGTTCCTCTGAGGCCAGGTGGAGGTGTCGGGCTGTGGGCAGGTGGCTGGTCAGAGCAGGCTGGCAGGGTCGGCCAATGGCTTCCTTCTGAGAGTAGGTTTCCAGTGTAGGGCCGACCCAAGGGTACTGGCCTCATCTCTGACCAGCCCCGATTTAAGCTCTTCCTACTTTTTAAACATTTCCTTTGGCATTAAGAGATCTTCCCCAGCTGTACCTGGTACCTTTGGGGGGAGTACTTTTAGGTATATTCTAAGGTTGGGGAGGAAGTGGTATGGTTTTGATGATAGGGGGCCAAGGTGAAATTACAGCCTGCAGTCTCTCCCTGCTGTGTGGGAAAAGCATTGTCGCACCTGCACACAAAGATGCTTTGACAGTCACATCCTCTGACAAGCCGGAGCTGCCCCAGCGCCATTGTGTTAAGAATCAAGACGCTGTGATGCCACAGATTTCCCAGGTGGGGAGGGGTGAGGAGATGGTGGGGATTATAGGGGTTTTGTTCCTTTCTTGTGCTATTTAATGCATTTCCTTCCCCTTGAAGGTTGGCTCTAGGAGTAACTATAATTCCTAATCTCCAGTTATTGCGAATCTAAGGTGACTGAGTGGGGGCCACAAGATTCTGCCAACAAAACCTCACTTACTGGTTTGGCACAGTGCCTGAAAGGCCACGTCCTGGCTCCACTCTTGGGTTGATCATTGCCTCCCATTTCCCCATTCATTCATTCACAAATATTTATTACAAGTGTGCACTTTACATCAAGCACTTTGCTGGGCAGGGGGGTAAAATGTTGAGTAAGATACAGCCTTGACTTCCCTGGATACTGTAGTCAATCATGGGAGACGGGTGATAAGACACAAAAGTGCAATGAGTCTAGTGCAATGAGAAACACACACAGGGCACTGTGCAAGGACCGTGCAGGGCACCGGGCAATGTAGGCAGAGTGGTGAGGTCAAGTGCCTCCAAGAGGACGCCATTTCAACTGAGACTGGATTTTCAGAAACACCGAGTTCGTGAAGAATAGACAAATGCACCTCAGGCAGGAGAAAAGCATATAGAAAATTCTCAGGCAGGCCAGGACAATTTTGGCATTTCTGCCACCAATTTGGTGAGCTTAGAGTACAGAGAATGAGGATTGAGGGCATGAGTTGCAGCTACATAGGAAGCTGGGGGCCACAGAGATGCAGAAAGGTATCTACATTTAATTCCAATGGAATATTTGAGTCAATGGAATATTTTCCGGGAAACTTCTTATTAAAGCATAAGTATGGAGAGAGAACTGCATAAATCATGGGTAAATGGCTTGCTGAATTTTCATAAAGTAAACACACTTGTGTAACCATCACCCAGATGAAGAAATAGTATGTTACCCTTACTCCTGTCCCATGGGAGGCTGCCAGTGGGCATCTGGACCTTCCCAACTGCCTGGTCCTTGTGTGGCTCTTGGTCAGGAGCTCCTGCAGGATTGTCACTGTTCCTTAGGGTCCTCCCCTGGGCTGATGACATGGTTCATGTTTGCCTCTTTTACTAGACTTGAGGCTGTTTGAGGGCAGAGACATATCTGTTCTGTTAACCCTTGGGTCCCCACTCTGGGCTTGGGTCATTTGTCATGACTGACCCACTGACCATCCAAGGTAGAGGCCACTGTTTAGACTGTGAAAACCCCCCTACTCATAAGCAGTCACTCCCTATTCCCCCCCACTCACCCTCCCCCATCCTGGGCAATTGCTCATCTACTTTTTTATTTCTTAAGATTTATTTATTTATTTATTTGAGAGAGAGGGAGAGAGAGTGGGGAGAGGGGCAGAGGGGCAGAGGGGCAGAGGGAGAGAATCCTCAAGCAGACTTCCCACTGAGCACAGAGCCTTCTCCAGAGGGCTCCATCCCAGGACCCTGAGATCGTGACCTGAGCTGAAATCACGAGTTGGACATGTAACAGACTGAGCCACCCAGGTGCCCATCATCTACTTTTTATCTCTATAGATTTTGCCTATTCTGAACATGTCATTAAAATGGAATCATGGGATTGGCTTCTTTCATTTAACATAGTATTTTAAAGATCCATCTGTGTTTTGGTGTGTTTCAGTACTTCACTCCTTTTGTGGCCGAACATCATTTCACTCCATTTAAAGACACTGATTTAAAGTCTTTTCTGATAAGTTCATCATCTGGGGTTCCTCTGGGGCAGTCGCTATTGATTGCCTCTTTTCCTGTGTATGGGTCCAACTTTCTTGTTTTTTTGCATCTCTCATAGTTTTTTTGTTGAAAGCTGTACATTTAAAATAATACAATATGGCAGGTCTGGAAGTTGAATTCTAGCCCCATCCCCAGGGTTGGTTTTTATTGCTGTTTGTTGTAGATGCTGTTGTTTGCTTAATGACCTTTCTGAACTAGTTCGGGAAAGTCTGTATTCTTTGTCATGTGTGGCCATTGAAGTCTGTGTGGTTAGGTTAGTTGTCAGCTAATGACTGGACAGAGCGTTTTAAATGCCTGGAAACGAGTCTTGCAGTCTTTGCCAAGGGGCTCTAGGTACATATTGGGGCAGACTTTCAACAGTCAGACCATTGACACCCCTTCTTAGCCTCCACTTGTGTGTGTAGATCCTTAGAATCAGTCAGAGGTGAGAGCTTAGGGCCTTCTCAGGACTTTCCTGAGCCCTTGCCCAACCTTATACACCCAGGTGATCTTCCAGACCCCCAGGAATATGTCAGAGATTTTCTAAGTACCTATGGATATCTCATTCCCAGCTTTTCCTTTTAAGTTTTTTGGTTAGCCTAATATTGCTCCAACTGTTATTCACCACCCTAGGTAGTGGTAAGTTAAACATTTGCTTTTAATTGTTTTCAATGTGCCCCCAGGGGAAAAAATCTTTTCACTCTTTTTCACTGGGAAAGCACCGATTCAGGTCAAAGACAGCTAGCCTTGTAGGTGGGATCTTCCAAAATTAAACAGATAGGTCAAATAATGATAATTCTTTAGGACTATGGCTTTGAAAGGGCTCCAACCCTGTTCTGTTCCTTCTGGTGGCTGCCAGACTGCTACTTTTCACTGCAGTGTGGGCTGTTACTTTTTTTTTTTTTTTTTTAAGATTTTTATTTATTTGACAGAGAGAGACACAGCGAGAGAGGGAACACAAGCAGGGGGAGTGGGAGAGGGAGAAGCAGGTCTCCCGCGGAGCAGGGAGCCCGATGCCGGGCTCGATCCCAGGACCCTGGGATCATGACCTGAGCCGAAGGCAGACGCTCAATGACTGAGCCACCCAGGTGCCCCAGGCTGTTACTTTTTTTAAGACTATTTGGAGCCAGAGAGTGGGGGATGGGATGAGGGCAAGTTACCATGCCACACAGCTCCCTGTTCCTAATGAGATTCAGCTGGTTTTCTTTGAATACGTGCTCTGTTAATAATAAACTCAAGTTAATTTGCAGAGTTCTGAAAAAGTTGATTCTGATGATTTTTGCTTTTATAGAGGAGAGAATTTTCAGAGATCCTTACTCTGCCATTTTTGCTGGTGCCCCCTCCTCGTGATACTCTGTAATGTATTCAACTAGACATTTTTCGATGTTCTTTTTCTGTTTCTGTTTTCTGTGCTTTTTTTTTTCTTTAGCAAGTGTACATTATAGGTTGTGTTAGATAGTTCACAGGTTGTGTTGTATACTTCCTATTGCGTCACAGTAGGGATTGTGTAATAGCCAGTTGTCACACTCTTAGGATGTTAAGAATCAACTGTGGGTTCAGGAGTTGTCTGTTACAAAGTTTCCCCACAAGCTTCACTTGAAGATTTGTATAGTCATTTGCTGCCTAGATTCGTTATTTCTTCTGGGGTTGTGAAATTGTGATTTTTCGAAATCTGTCATTCCTTCTGTATTTATGAGCTGTGATTCCTCTATGAAGAAGAATTTTCATCAATTATTTGGTTATTCTGAAATACACTTTACAAGGAAAAAGGATAGAAACTTGATTCTTTTGCCTTTTTTTTTTAATTGTGATAATATTTACAGATAACATAAACCTTTTTTGAACCTGACATGAAATTTACCATCTTACCCATTTAAGTGTATGGTTCAGGAGTGATAAGTACGTTCATGTTGTTGTGAAACAGAGATCCAGAGCTGTTTTTTATCTTGCAAATCTGAAACTCTGTACCCATTTGACAACAAGTACCCATTCCCCCTTCCCTCAGGCCTTGGTAACCGCCATTCTACTTTTTATGAATTGACTACTTAAGGCATCTCATACAAGAGAAGTCATCCTGTATTTGTCTTTTTATGTCTGCCTCATTTCACTTAACATAATGTCCTCATTTCAGTTAACATGTCCTCAAGTTTCACCCATGTTCTAGCATATGACAGGATTTCCTTCTTTTAAAAAAATTGTTTTTAAAGATTTTATTTATTTATTTGAGAGAGAGCATGCAAGAGCACGAGTAGGGGAGAGGGGCAGAGGGAGAAGCAGACTCCCCACTGAGCAGGGAGCCCGATGTGGGACTTGATCCCAGGACCCTGAAATCATGACCTTAGCTGAAGGCAGACGCTTAACTGACTGAGCCACCCAGGTGCCCCTCTTTCTTAAAGCTGAAGACTACTCCATTGTATGGATACACCACATCGGGTTTATCCACTCATCTGTTGATAGATAACTGGGTTGCTTCTGTCTCTTAGCTATTATGAATAGTGCTGCTATAAACATGGGTGTGCAAATATCTCTTCAAGATCCAGCTTTCAATTCTTTTGGATATATGCCCAGAAACGGGATTGCTGGATCATATGGTAGTTCTATTTTTAATTCTTTGAGAAACTCTCATACCATTTTCCATAGCGGCTGCACCATCTTGCAATCCAACCAACAGTGTGCAAAGGCTCCCATCTTTCTACATCCTCACCAACACTTGTTATTTTCTTTCTTTTAAATAGTAGCCATCCTAATGGGTGTAATGTGATTATCTCATTGTGGTTTTGATTTGCATTTCTCTGATGTTGATGTGATCATTTTTTTCATATGCTTATTGGCCATAGAGGGTTTTTACTTAACTTTGAGTTTATATTTGTATCTCTTTTATCGTATGCTGAAAATCAGTTTGATTCCTTATAACCTTATCAAAAGTACTTATTTGTTTTATCTTAATATATATGTGTGTATATATGTAGATGTGTGTACATTTCAAAATAACAATACGGACTATGGTAGGCAGAATAATCCACCCCCCACTCCCCAAAGCTGTCTGTGTCCCAATCCCTAGAAACTGAATTTGTTATGTTTCATGGCATGGGGAAATTAAGTTTGCAGATAGAATTGTTTACTAATCAGGTAACCTTAAAACAAGGAGAGTATTTTGGGTTATCCAGGTGGACCCAAGGTAGTCCCAAGAGTCCTTAAATGGTGAGGAGGGAGGCAGAAGAATCCAAACCAGAGAGATACCTCATGAGAAAGATTAGACTGGCCATTGCTAGCATTGAAGACAGAAGTGGGCCATGAGTCAAGGAAAGGGGCAAGCATCTAGAAGCTGGAAAATGCAAAAGAATAGGTTTCCCCTAGAATCTCCAGAGGGAATGCAGCCCATGTCAGACCTCTAACCTCTGGAACTGTAAGCTAATAAATTTGCATTGTTTTAGGCCATGGTAATTTATTATAGCGGCACGAGGAAGATCATACAGATTTTGGTGCCTGGACTCATGCTGCTGCTGAAACAAATACCTAAAAACATGGACGTGGCTTTGCCACTGGGCAATGGCCAGCAGCTGGGAGAATTTTTAGAGCATGATAAGAAAAAAAAAAAAAACCCTAGATTTCCCTGAATAGATTGTTAATAGAAATACGGATGTGAATGACTCTGTTAGTGTTGACTCAGAAGGAAGTGAGAAGCAGGGTAATTGCCTCAGAGGGTACCTGAACCATCATGAGCAGACCATTGATAGAAACATGGCTATTAAAAGAGCTGTCAGCGAGGCTCAGATGGAAATGAGAAACACGTTCTTGGAAGCTGCTGGAAAGGGAATCAGCTGAAAGCGCACCGAATTGGGTTGTGCAGTTATGCAGAAAGCAAAACTCATAAATGATGAATTTAGATATTTAGCTGAGGTTTCCAAGCAGGGGGTTCAACATGTGGTGTGCTTTCTTCTTGCTTCTTATAGGGAGATGTAAGAGGAAAGAGCTTGATTGAGAAAGGAGTAAGCAAAAAGGAACCAGAGCTTGAGGACTTGGGCAATTTTCAGCTTATCCAGATTGCAAAAGAAGCTAAAATTAGGAGATTCACCATCAGGAAACACAGTCTGGGAAGAATTGAAGGGTGTGGATGGACAACGTTTTGTGAGTGCCTTGGAGGGATCGCACTGTTCAGACTATCCGGTCATATGGGGGGGGGGGCTTCATGAAGGTGTGTGACTCATGGACCCCTCAGCTGCCTCAGCAGAAGCCAGGAATAGAAATGAGATTATCCAGGAAATTTTGGTCAGGGAGCCTCTCGTCTAATGAAGCAAATCCCTGAGATAGACCCAGGAGATCCACAAGGCTCTTGCAAATTTATGCCAGCAGAAACAGTCAGTTTGGACTGAAAGGTACAGAGAGAGGACAAAATGAAAGAAGGCTGCTGGACCCTCTCCCCCCACCCCCCAAATTCTACAGGCGAGAAACAAGCTGATAAAACTACTGGACTACAAACATGTGCTACTTTTCATAAAAGAAAGAAAAGATGATTCCAAGGGGTGGGGCCGTGAACAAGAGAGGGTTATTCCCAGACCATGGAACCAAGTAGAGTTTTTCTGGCTGGATTTTGAACTTGCTAGGGACATGTGACTCTTTTTTTTCCCTTCCATTTTCTTCTTCTTTGAACCAAATGTCTATAATTATTATGCCTGTCCTTGCGTTATACTTGAGAAGCAGATAACTTGCTGCTTGAGTTTCATAGGTTCACAGATGGAGGAGAGAAATTGTATCCAGAGGTACAAGTACAAAATGAGAAATTTGTGTTGTTTTAGACCACTAACTTTGTGGTCATTTGTTACAGCAAGCAATAGGAAACAAATACTCCAACTTTATTGCCAAAAATGAGATTACTGTGCACAGTTTAAGATTTCTTTGTTGTTCATTTTGCCTTTAGAATATAGCCCACTAGGGACACATGGTCAAAATACTAGGTTTCTAAGTCATTTGAAATATTTATTTTCTGTATAATTTTTCTGCCAACCTTATATACAGCAAGGTCATTTGTTGAAGCTTCTTTGTTACTTTTCGAGATGCTTTTTTTCCTTTTTGAATTAACTTATTTTTTAAAGTTTTATTTATTTATTTGAGAGAAAGAGAGAGAGCAAGCAGGGGAAGGGGCAGTGGGAGAGAGAGAAACTCAAACAGACTCCCTGCTGACATGGTGCTCGATCCCATGACCCTGAGATCATGACCTGAGCTGAAATCAAGAGTTGGAGGCTTAACTGATTGAGCCACCCAGGCACCCCCCTTTTTAAAAAAATTATATGAAACATTTACATGATTCCAAAATTCCATTCCATCTCTCAAGTTCTCTCTTTCCCCTTCTTGCTAACCATTTTAAAAATTAGTTTTTGGCTTACCTTCTGTGATGGATGGAATATTTGGTTACTCCAAAATTCATAGGTTAACATGAATGCAATGGGATGGTATTTGAAGATGGGTCTTTGGGAGGTAATTAGGTCACGAGGTAGGGCTCTAATGATGAGATTAGTGCCCTTAAAGCAAGAGACAGGAGAGGTCTTGCTTCCTCCCTCTCTGCTCCACATGAGGACATATCAAGAAGGAAGCTGTCTACAAGCCAGGAAGTGGGCTCTCACTAGACGCTGGCTCTACCGCCATCTTGATTTTGGACTTCCCAGCTTCCAGAACTGTGAAGAATAAATGCCTGTTGCTTAAGCCACCCAGTGGATGATGTTTTTGTTAGAAGAGCCTGAACTAAGGTACCTTTTTTTTGGATAAAAATACACACACACACACACACACACACACACACACACACACACACTACTACTACCACTGACACTTTCTTTCCTTTCTTACACACACATAGCAAACGATACACAGTATCTTGTACTTTGCTTCTTTTTTTTTTTAAACATAAAATATTTCGGAGATCACTTTTTATTGGAGATGCAGATCTTCCTTGTTGCTTTTTACAGTGACATAGCACCCCACTGCATAGGTCAACTGTAGTTCGTTTAACCACGTCCCTATTGTTGGATATTTAGATTGTTTCCGGTCTTTCACTGTTACAAATAATGCTGCTCTGACTAGCTTTATTCCTACATCTTGTTATCTTTTTACTAGCTATATAACATCTTGTTATCTTTTTGCTAGCTATATAACATCTTGTTATAGTTTTGCTATATCGGGATAGATTCCTAGAAGTAAGATAGCTGTATCAAAAAGTAAACGCACATGTGAATTTTCCTGGGTATTGTCAGTGAAAGAGCTTTTAAAAAAATAGATAGCCATCAGAAATTACTTGTGTGATGCCCAAGTCCAGAGTGTGACCTTAGAAATAGTTGGTTGAAGAAGAGTAAGGGAGAGGAAGGGTCACAGTGAAGAGTAGGGTTTTGAGTGGGGATAGACACGTGGATGCTGAAATCACGAGAACTAGACATGCGAGCAATGCTGTCATTAGGTGCTATGATTATTAGCAAATGAGAGGAGTGACTAGGAGGTAGATGGATGGCAGCAATGAGGTGCAGGGAAGGGTGACAAAGCCATATGACCCAGAGTCTCCAAGGATCTGGAGTTTCAACTAGCTAGCGGGGAGAGCAGGGTCAAGAAGCAAGGAGGGCAGCTGTCTTCGTCAGTTTGGGCTACAGTAACAAGTCACCCTAGACTGGGTGGCTTAAACAACAAACACTGATTTATCACACTCACTTCTGGAGCCTGGGAAGCCTAAGATCAAGGTGCCACTAGATCTGGTGTCTGCAGAGAGACCCCTTCCTGGTCTGCAGATGGCCATCTTCTTGTTGTATCCTCCTACTAGAGAGCCGAGAGAGAGGGGAAGGAAGCTCTCTCTTGTTTTTTCTTTTAAGGGTGCTAATCCCATTCATGAAGGCTCTACCCTCATGACCTAATTACCACCTCCTGATACCATCCCATTGGGAATTAGGATTCTAACATAGGAATTTGAGGGTGGGCCACACACACGTTCAGTCCATAGCAATTACCCAAGCCTGAGATGCTGGGGGGTGTGAGAGATGAAGCCAGGAACCACTAGAGAGGGCCTCAGGGAAAGAGTATTCTAGGGGGCTGCTAGATTTGTTAAGCAGGAGGGGAGTGGAATGCCCTGAGAGGAGTTTCACAGCGCAGGATGCTTCTCGTGGAGTGGGAGGACACACTGGATGTGTTTGGAAGGGCAGGGAGAGGTGGTTGTTTGCATCACTGAAAACGAGGCCCAGGAAGTTGTTCAACTGGGGATTTGGGAGCTGGTGGAAGACTGACGGTAACTGAGATGATTAAGAATGTGTGGTGTAGAGACATAGTGGACTACTCACCCAACATCCATCCCTCACTGTACCTCCCCACCATTCCTCCTTCCTAATAGAGCTTTGTGGTGGTTTAGCTATCTATCTTCAAGCCTTCTGGGTGTCCCTTCCCTCAGTCTCAGGGAGAAGGTCCTAACTGGTTAAAGCCATTCTGGAAATCCTGTTTTTAGACCCAATGTTTGGTTTAGGCATTGGCAAGGGATGAAATTCTGTTAAATGGGAGCAAGAGGATGTCTTCTGGAATCTTCTGGGAATTATTTTCTAATTCTTCATAAAAGACACAAGGAAAAGATAACCACTCTTCTGCTTCCAGAAGTTATTTTTTTCTGGTACAATGTTTGGAAATCCTGCAGCCATCTTGGGACCATGAAGACTCAGATTAGCAAGGTGATACTCTGGGGCTGGCACAACAAAAAGATGGAAGGAATCTGGGTTCTTGATGACTGTGTGAGCTGTTGAATCAACCAGCCTGGATGCTGCCATGTTGTCATTGGAAACTATTAGTTTTATGCCTTAAACTTACTACTGCTACTTTGAGTTGGGCTATTTATCTTTTTATCTTCTTTTTTTTTTTTGCACCCATAAATGTCAAAATGTCACAACTGATAACATGAGGCTTGAAGAGGTTGGGAAATGGACTTATTTGTCAAGACATATTATTATTCCCAAAAGTATAGGGGTTTGTCACTAAAAACATACTAAGAGATAGATATGTAGATAGGTGTGTGTGTGTGTGTGTGTGTGTGTGTCTATAGATTATTTCTCAAAGGATTCTGTGAAACTGGTAGCAGTGCTTACCTTTGTGGAGAGAAATGCCTCAGGGGAAAGGTTTTCACGGTTTGCCTTTTCTGTTTTCAATTTTGCATCTTATGCATGCATTATTCGTTCAAGTAAGACAAGAACTCAGTAGCATAAAATATGCATTGAAAGAACCTAATGACATTGCAGAAAATAAAATTAGTGATGGATCAGGCAAACTAAAGAAAATATAGAACGCCATGCAACAGGTCAAGACATGAAATTGATGAGAGAGAAGATGATAACTCTGAGGAGAAAGCATAGAGCCCACCACAAAAATGGAACAGAAGCAAGAATTAGAGGCACAACAGGATGCTTTTCTGAGGTCAGAAATGATGAAGATCAAAAAACCGAATTGCACACCCTTAAATAATAATGTACAAATATGCAAGAGAAAATATTTTTCACGTAGTAGTAGAAAAAAAAGTGTGAGAATTTTGCTATCAGAGGTCATCTATCTCCTCATTTCTTTCACTATTATTAAGAATTGTGATTAGACAATATCACCAAGTCCAATAAAATATAACTACACTGAATACAGACATGTCTTTATTTATCCAACAGAGACACTTTCAAAAGTGTCAAATATTTGTAAATATTTTCATACAATAAAATATGTACCTTTCTGAGAATAAGAGATAAGGAAGCTGGAGAATCTTGGGGACCAGAGACCATGCATGGTATGGGATATAAAATCAAATATTCTAATTATTGAATAATTTTCTTAGAGATACATAGTTTTGGAAGACAATTTCCATAAAAATTTAAATAAAGTGAGAAAATTGCAGTGAAAAAGAAGAGCTGAATGTGTTTCAATAGAAGAATAATAATAAAGAACCTGGTATTTCAGTGCATCCTGGTGAAGATTTCATACTTTGGGTATGTTGAGAAAAGTAATTCAGTCTGGACTCAGATTTCTCCCTGCTAAAGAAAGTGGGGTAAATGATAGAGAATCATTTCATTTCATTTCTTTTTTTTTTTAGATTTATTTATTTATTTAAGAGAGTAAGAGGGAGCAGGAGGGGCAGAGGGAGAAGGAGAGAGAATCTCAAGCAGATGATGCAGGGCTCAATCTCTGACTCTGAGATCAGGACCTGAGCCAAAACCAAGAGATGGATGCTTAACTGGCAGTGCCACCCAGGTGCCTCTAGGGGATCGTTTCTTAAGCAGATGTTATGTCCACCATTGTTGTGGAAGATCGTGATGGGTATACTCTGAAAGATGCATGCTTAGGGAGTGCTATGGACTATACACTTTTTGAAATTTATAAAGCCCGTTAATTTAGCAAAAAAAAAAAAAGGTTTATCTTTGTTTATCTTTGTTTACCAGTATTTACCAATAACAAATGTATGCCTTGGGACGCCTGGGTGGCTCAGTCAGTTAAGCGTCTGCCTTCAACTCAGGTCATGATCCTGGAGTCCTGGGATCCAGCCTCACGTCGGGCTCCCTGCTCATCGGGGAGTCTGCTTCTCCCTCTCCCTCTGCCCCTCTCCCTGCTCCTGCTCTCTCTCTCTCTCGCTCACGTTCTCTCTCTCTCTCAAATAAACAAACAGGGTCTTTTACTTTGGGAATTATTTATCAGTAGGGTTCTAGGATTGTTACCCAAGAATTCTTGGCTCCACTAAGTTGTTGTTCATATGTAAAGATAACAGGAATATATTATTTACAGCCTAGATATGCAAAGTCCTAGAAAATGTATCGTTCCACACACCCCTCCTGTAAGGACACTGCCAACATGAACTCTAGGGCTACATTATTGTGCAGTTTATTTAGAGATGGGAACGACCGTGGGGGTGGGGTGTGATGGCGAGAGTACCAGCATATTGGATATTAAACGGAGCCCTAGCTGTGTCATTTACTCATTAACTCATTATATTCTCAGCCGGTTATCTTAACTTTTGAGATCTTAATCAATCATCTAAAAAATAATTCCATTTTCTTAGGCTGCTGGAGGATTAAATAGGATAAAAAATATGAAATTAAACTTGAAAGGGTGATAAAAATATATGTGTAATTTCAATCAGAGTTCCCCAAGAAGTAGACTCTGAGATAAGGATTCATGTACAAGTAATTTATCGGGGAGGTGATCCTGGAAAGCACTTGTTGAGGAAGGGGGAAGTGAGACAGCGAAGGGAAGGCAGCCCGTAAAGATGAGTTCTCAAGCCAGTTTCCACTGCCGGCACCTGGGGCTCAATCTGTCTGGGAGCTGTGAGACCCTGTGCAGAACAAGGACCTCAGAGTTATCCCATCTGTGGGGTGAGGGAGATGGGGTATCTACACACTCATTCCCATCAGTCGTTGGTGGGGCTGCGGGGGGGGGTGGGGGTTAATTTGCTGTCACTTGTAGCCTGCCCCCTACTCATGCTCCAGCAGCCCGTGGGAGCCCCCAGGAAGAGAGTCATAGGTGCTGGCAGCTGAAGTTATGGAAATGGATGGTTCCAGGGGGATGCGGGTGGCGCTCTGACAGTGTTTACCACATTAATTGTCTTTCAAGTTCCATTTCAAGCAGTATGCTAAAAATGATCGAAATACATATTTGGAAATATGTTTCCCCAAATCTCTTTCCCAAATATTATCTCAAGACCTACTTTGTGGGGCCAGCTCCAGCTTATACTTGCCTCTGGACTCCTACCACCCCACCATATAGCCCTTCTTTCTTGTGGGTCTCATCCTCCCTGACACCCTCCTCTCATTCCCCTCCCTCACCCTCCCCCTGGCCTCTAGCAAGGAAGTGGGAATGCACAGATGCTTGGGAAGGACTTCTTAACTGGTAGATTTAAATCCAGGATGCGACTTGGTTTTAAACTCACATATATTCCCCTTCCATCCAGAAGCTTCATTTTAGATACCTTCTGATGAGAATGGGGTGCTCGAAAGGCCTGCATAAATAAAACTCACGGAAGATAGCCAAGCCTCTTAAAAACTGGATTCCATCTTTTGTCCCAGCAAAATGCTTAGCGGAACTGCTCACACGGAGCAGAACAAACTGGCTTGAGTTACTTGCCCCTCTGAAGCCACCCTCTTGGGACAGTTCTGATTTAAAAACATCTTCTTATCTCCGAATCTTCTCTACACCCAGATGCCAACCCTCCTACTCTGGGTCTCTATCTCCTGGCTGCCAGTCCCTGTGCTCAGGGCCAGGGCTCCTTCCGGCCCTGCTGGTCTGGCTAACCATCTGGGTACCTCCTTCTTTCTCCCTAACCCACCTGGGGACCTTCCAAAGTCGCTTCTCCGCTGGAGAAGGAGACCTTGCCAATCAAAGACAATACACTGGCCTAAGACCTGCTGCGACCGAGGGGGTGACAAGAGTGACACCAGTCCTTCCCTGCGAGAATTTCTGTCTCCCCCCTCCTCTAAGCCTGGCATCTTAAAGCCATCCTCACTCCTGGGAAACCCCGCATCGGGCTTGATTTTTTTTTTTCATCTTTGTTTTTTTTTTTGGTTCACAGGAGGTGAAAACCTTAGAAAAACTCAAAAACAGTGCCTAGAACAACCCACTGCACGTTCCCAAAAACACCAATGATATGCCGGGGCCTTTATTTTTTGATAGGCCGCACCAGAGCCGCCTGCATTTTTTCCCACTCAATTGAGTGACTTTTTGATGGATTTGACTGGTTGTTTTGGCATCGTGGAGGCCCAAACTTGAGCTGGGGCTCCACAGAGGCGGCGAAATCAGACATGAATAATAATCATAATAAACCTTCACAACAGTTGAAAGTTTCCAAAGAGCTTTCCCGTGCCTTTACCTCGTTCCATCCTGAAGTGCCCTGTGACACAGGCAGGGTTGATATTACGGCTTCCATTTTCCTCACGGAGGACATGGAGGCCCAGATGTGGGTGCCAGCTTATCCCCCGACCTGACCAGACCCGGATTCCTTGTCTGGGGCTCTTTCTATGTCGGGGGGAATGAAAGAGAGGGAGAGAGGGAGAGAAGCGGCCTGGTGGGGTCCACATAACAAGAGCCTAGACAAGGCTTCTTCAGAACGTTCGCTTGGGTAGTAGGGCCAGTTAGGATTCAGGGAATCAGGTTCCGAAGAGGAAAACACACCTCAGGGCACCGGACACCAGCTTGAGGCAGGCCCTGATGAGGTTTGAGCTGGTTCCAGGACTTGCAGGGGACCCAAGACACCGGCCACATTAACAAGTCCGCAGGGCACTTTGCCTGATCATCCCCTAGGGCTGGTGCCAGGCACAGAGGTGAGGTGAGCGTACTTGGCCTTCAGGGTCGCTGCTGGGCTCCCAGCTCTACCACGCAAACCTTTCTAACAGCTCCCATTGGCCTCGGGGCACATTTCCCGCCCCCCCGCCCCCCCCTCACTTACCCTGGCTTCATTTTGCTGGCCTCAACCCCAAGGGAGTTCCCTGCCCCACTTCCCCCTTTCTAGGATCCAGCTGTTTGCTCGTCAATATAACAAACTGCTTACCAGAGAACACCTCTCTGGTCCTTTCTCTTCTCAGGTCAAATGCACTTGTTTTTACTGGAGCCTTCTTGGGACAGCGCTCCCTCTTCTTGCCTTGGCCAAAGCTGACCACCTTGGAGATGTTTGCTTCCCATTGATCTTCCCTTGGAGGTGCCAGCCCCTTTGCTGAGGGCATCTCCTTCTTTCTTCCTAACTCATGTGGGGACCTTCCAGTTGCTTCTCAGCTGGAGAAGGTGACCTTGCTAACAGAAGACAACCCACTGGCCTAAGACCTGCTGTGAGTGAGAGGGTCAAGAGTGACACCGGTTCACGACGGGAAGGCTTTCTTGGCTGCTCTGGTCCACCCTGATCCTGGGCGGCTGAGACCTGGGAAGCTGGGTTGATTGGCCGAGCTCCCAGCAGCGCCCCCCTTCTTCTTTGGAGCTCTCCTTCCTCCATCCCCCTTCCCGCCCTCCCTCTCCCCTTCCTCTGGTCCCTGTCATCACACACAGTATATTTCCTGTGTCTTCGTGATCAGTTCCTACTCTTCTCACTGAAATCTTCCGGGGGTGGCACGCCTGGGTGGCTCAGTCGTTAAGCGTCTGCCTTCGGCTCAGGTCATGAACCTGGGGTCCTGGGATCAAGCCCTGCAATCAGGCTCCCTGCTCCACGGAAAGCCTGCTTCTCCCTCTCCCACTCCCCCTGCTTGTGTTCCTTCTCTCGCTGTGTCTCTCTCTGTCAAAAAAAAAAACAAAAAACAGAAAAAACTTTAGGAAAAAAAAAAGAAAGAAATCTTCCAGGGAAGTGATATGCCCTTCTCCGAGGCTTTTCAGATCTCAAGTTGGCGAAAGGGAGCTCTAATGGAACTCCAGGCCTCTGTTGGGGCAGGTTTGGGTGAGGTGGTGAGTTTACCTGGGGGCTCCTGAAACTCACCAGAGGAAGTCGGCCCTGAGTTTGTGACTTGCATTGAAGTGACTCCTTTTTTTTTGTCATTTTGATGTATCTTAGGTCTAACACTTGTCTCGAAGTGGACAGGAGCCTCTCCCCCGTCTTGCTGGGTCTTCATGCTAATGTCTAATGGGATGGGGTCAAGTGTGGACATGGGAGAAGGGAGCAGGTGTGGGCGGAGGAGACCATGCACGCGGCCCAGGCCTCTGGGGCCTCACCTGTGTAGGGGCCGGCAGCTCCCTCGTGGCCTCCTCTGCTCGTGGGCCACATGCTCTCAGGCTGCAACCCCCACCCCTCCCATACCTTCGGGGCGCAGGCAGCCGGTGTGAGGTCAGCGCAGGGCGCCCTGCCGGGAAGTGCGGGCCGGCCGTGCGGGCCACTGTGGCCTGATGCAGGACACAGACTGTCCCTGGGGACGTGTCCTTGCCCCTGGGGACCATGGGGTGTTCTGGGCCCTCCCCACCTCACCCACCCCACCCCAAATTCCTTCTGAAGGGCCTGACAAAGACGAGGTCTCTCTCCCCCTGTCCCCCCATGCCAAATGTGAATCATATTTCATTTATGGCATTTTCTTTCAGTGAAAAACACATAGTTTGGCCAATTAAAGCCTCTGTTGGACTAAGCCCCTGACAGAATTGGGGAGGCAACTGAAAAGGACGTCCTGTTCCTATGGTTTTTCATCACTCTCTTGTTTTTTTTTTTTTTTCCTTTTGGTCACGGTTCAGATTTAGAGAGAAGCAATGATGGGAATCAACTCTGTCCGTTCTGGCCTCTCGGCGGCCGTCGGGATCCAGCTCCCAGCCATGCAGTCTGGGCCAGCAGCGAGGCCGGGCCCGAGAGGCAAGCGTGAACTCCAGGAGGCCCCAGCGGGCCCCTGGAATCTGGAGAGGAAGGAGGGGGGCTGCCCCTGCTGGGGAGGGCCGGGGGTGGTCAGGGAGCCTGGCAGTGGGTGTGAGAGGGAGCAGGGGAGGCAGGGTGGAGAGGGCAGTGTGGCCCTCTGAACCTGGTGGAGTGAAGGGCTGTGGGTATACACTAAGGAGCAGGGACCCCGCAGCCTGCATGGGGCCCCAGAGACTGGCTCTGTGGGTCCGGGAGGTGGGACTGGGGCAAAGGAAAACACACATGGCAGGTGTGATGCAGTAAAGGTAGCAGATCGGTTAATCTCCAAGATCCTCTGGGGCCTTTCGGAATCACGGAGCAGGCAAGGTGGGAGGGAGATGTCCTTCACGAGAAGGTGGGGCCAAGCATGTCCTCCCTGCCAAGGGGACCCCATTGGAGTGCGTGGGCTGGGAAGACCAGGGAAAACTGAGTGACAGGAGAGGGGAAGGAAGGAATGGAAACTACATTTGCTGGACAGCTACACACCTGGCATGGTTATCGGGTAATTCATACATGCCTCATTTCATTCCAGCAAAACCTGTTGATTCATTCACTTACTTATTTATTTCATCATTCAACAAACATTTATTGAGAGCTTTCTCTATGTTAGACACTTTTCTAGGCACCGGACATGGAAGTCAAATGAGACAGGGCCCCTCCCTCAAGACCTCACAATCCCTATGGGAGGGGCCTTCTGTCAGGCTGGGTAGTCATGGATGGCTTCCTGGAGGAGGTAACCTTTGAGTTGAGTTTGAAGGACTTAACTAAAAGGAAAATTAAAGAGTGGTAGTGGGAAATGGTGGCGGTGTTCCATGTGGAGGAAGAAATGTGTGTGCTGGCATGGAGATTTGAAGCATTGACATTTTCAAGGAAGTATAAATGGTTCCCTGTGACTGAGGCCAAGGCTCTGAGATGGGCTCAGAGGTGTGAAGCAGGGGTGGAGGGCCTTTTGGAGGTCCAGGGGCTGTAATGGGGTCTGAACACAACAGTGGGCTTTGCTATACTTATTTATTATTATTATTATTTATTGGTGGGCGACATGACAATGCCATTTTTACATATTCAATTCTGACAGTGTCCGAGGGGCCACGCTGGATGTAGGGAGTCCCTTTGAGGGTTGTGGCCATGACTAGGGGGAGAAGTGGAAAGGCCTAGATTAGGATGATGGCTTCGGAGATGGAGAGAAGTGGATGGTTTGGGGGCTGGTGGGGAAGATGGACAGATGGGACAGGATTGGAAGGGGAGGGTGAGGTGTTGGCCACATCTTTTGGCTCATGCAATCAGTGTGTGACCCCTGCTGTCAGGGCCTGCTGTCCATATGAGGAATTTAGCAGAGGAAGACACAGACTCTTTTCATGGGAATGCCAGTCTGGGGGGGCGGGGGGAGACAGTGAATAAGAAGTAAACAGAGTGGTTCATGCAAAAAGGGGCAAAGAAGGGGGTTTGGGCATCTGGCTATGCTCTTGGAAGGTTCTGACTAGTGCAGCATCTCTAGGGAGACCAAGGAAGCCAGACGGGAGAGGGGGGAGGTTTGAGACAGAGGGGGGAAAGCAGGACTTGGAACCATTCCTCCTTTCCCAGATGGCAGGGCCACTGAATGGGTACCACTGGCCACTTTACTGAGAACACTGGTGGAGAAGCAGAATTGCGGGTGTGGAATCACTGAATTTGGGTGCCTATGGGGCCTCCATAGGGTGATGTCTAGAGGGTGGTCCAATAAGGAAGTGCGGCATTCATCTGAGAGCTCAGGACTGAATAATTCAGGTTCGGGTCCATTCACATATATGTGGCAGTTGAAGCCATGGGATGGGGGTCATTCAATGAAAAGAAGGAAGAGAAAAGAAGGAGTCATGGAAATAATTGACTTTCCCTCTTCCCTCTCTCTCTCTCTCATTTGATAAAGCAATACAATTTTAATTAACTTTTTGGGAAGATTAAAATATGTACATGGTGAACATTCAAACAGTGCAAGAGGGTATACAGTGAATGGTGAGTTCCCCTCTTACTCTTGATCCTTAACAACCGAGATCCCACCTCTGGAGACACACTAGTTCCTTAATGTATTTTGGAAATGTTCTAAGCCTATAATGCAATTTTATATAAATGTTAGCACATTATATTTACTTTCAATCTTTCTTTTAAAACTTAAAACTTAAAAGTATCTTGGCAACTACTCCTTATCAGCACTACAAATCTATCTCATTCTTTTATACAGCTGCATACTATTCCATCATGTGCCTGTCCCATGAGTTAATTAACCAGCTCCTTTTAAGTGGGAATTCAGTATGTTTTCAGGCTGTTGTTGTATAAACAATACAGCAAAAATATCCTTGAACATACAAACATCATTTAGGGATTAATTTTGGCTGCATGTAAGAGTGAACTCAAACAACAGAGATTTAAGCAATATAATGACATATTTTTTCTCATGTCATGAGAAATCTGCGGTAGGCAAATGCTGGAATGATATCACAGTAAAGTCTCCATGTTCGTTTCCTGTGTTTACAAGGTGGCTGCTCTGGATCCAGCCACCAAATCCTCTCTCCAGGCAGGAGGTAGGAGGGAAGACAACAAAGGGGAGAAGGGTCAGCTAAGTCTGTTATCCTTTTAAGGGAATTTTCTAGAAGCCTTCCAAACACTTTTTTTCTTACATCTCATTGGCCAGACCTGTGTCAGGCAACCATACTTATCTCAAGGGAGTCTGGGAAATATCTTTTAGTTTGGCTCATTGCTCTGCCAACAAAATCAGGTTCTGTTGTAAAGAAGGGCATTGGGTAGATGTCTGGTAGATTTTATCTCTAGTACAAATTCTTATAAATGGAATTGCTGGATTAAATCCTCCTATGCATTTAAAATTTTGATTATGTCAAATTGCCCTCCAAAGGTTTCTTTTTTTTTTTTTTTTACCAATTGCACCTCTACAATGTGCAAGAGTGCCTGTTTCCCTATATCATTGCCCACAGACTGTTGCCAAACTCTTTATGTTTTGCTAATCTGATGGGCGAAAAGTGATCTCTCATTGTTTTAATTTACATTCCTTTTGCTGTGAGTGAGGTAGAGCATCATTGTATGTGCGTAAAAACATTGGCATTGAGAAGAGAAGAAAATCCCATAAGGGAGAATGAGAAGCATGGACTGGGGGAGAAGAAAAGCAGGAGAAGCTGGGCTCACAGAAGGGGAGAGAGGAGCTGCAAGGATGGGAGGAGGATGGAAGGGACACTATCGGATGTTGTAAAAAGGAAAAATAAGGACAAAAGAATGCCCATTGGGTTTGGCAACATAGGGACCACTTGGGACCCCAGAAGGGACCCCAGCAGGTTTAGCTGGAGTAGAAACCCAGTGAACCTCCTTTCCTGCAAAGTATTTCCTTAAAAAAAAATTTAGATGAGTAAATGAATTCAGAGAGGTTAAATAACTTGCTTAAGGCTTACAGAGCTTGTAAGGGGGGAGCTGGGATTTGAGTCCCCGTTGTTGGACCTCCAGGATCTGTGATAGCGAAACCCATAGAGGTTGTGGTGGAGGGAGAAGATTTGTTTAGAACTGCTGCCTTACAGACTGGGAAAGTGTCTTTGAGATTATGGGTCCACTTGCCCCCTTTAACTAGTAAGGAAATTGAATACCATTAAGGTGAAGAGACATGGCAGAAAATGGGAGCTTCTTACGAGAACCCAGATCCTGCTGGGATTCAGGGCATTTGGTGGGATCACTCTTTTCTCCAGCAGGGGTGCTAGTGAGTACCTTGGGTTAAGTAGACCTCACCAGTCTGTCAGCACCTTAGACAAAGCAACTTCCCTGGGTCCTGTGTGGAGTCCCCAGTCCCCCGAAAGAAGAGAGATGAATCCAATTTATGTTCTCAAAAACAATCAAGATATTGCTAAATTCTGGGTTCTGTCAGTAGCCCTTTGGGAGTGGTCTTGGAGCTTAAAGCAGCAGACCCTGTGCCCTTTAGAGAATTACTGTTCCATTCTCTGTCATGGCAGATGCTCTAAATCGCCCCCACCTTAGGTCACTAACATATGTATTACCATCTATCTTTGGCTCTCAATAAAGCCAACCAGATAGCCATATCTCTAGCTTGTTTGATGATTTAGTTACCCATTCATTTAAAACATGTTTATAACTAGGCTTAAGATAATTGTTGTTATTATAATAAAATATTGATTATTACCAAAATAATCCCTGCTAAGGAGTTAATTTAGGGTGGTAATGTGCCCAGCCTCTAAAGACAAATCATGGTCGGCTAAGGCAATCATGGTAACAGGTTCCTTTTCTGCTAGATACCCACTTTCCCAGAAACCCTTGCAACTGGATGGTGGAGGGGTCTCATGTGACACCGTTCTGGCCCATGAGTATAAGAGACATGCATGAGAAGAACCTTTAGTAGCATTAAATCTTCTGCCTCCTTCTTGCTTGAAATGTGGAGGGTACCTAGAGCAGAGACAGCCATCTTGCAAAAGCAAGTGACAATAACAGATCAGATAGCCAGAGAATGGAGGAGCAGAAAGATCGGTCTTTTATGACTTTGTTACCAAGCCTGGACTCCCAAACTTCAGATTTCTTATTATGTGAGATAATGAACGGTCTTTATTGTTTAAGCCACTGTTACTCATGTTTCTGAGTCTTTGTAGCTAAAAACATTCCTGTTATACTCTCGGGTTTTTTATTTATACAAAGGCTCACTCATTATTCAGTGAATTGCATTCTTCACTAAATATAGCTTGGTGATTTATTTGCATCTACACGCAGGTCTGCCTAATTCTTTTCTTTTTACAAGCATATAATATTCCATTACAGTAAATATACTACAATTTATTGCCCATTGGTTGAAGTTTAGATTGCTTCCAGTTTTTGCTTCTTCAGAACAGAGCTGCAATGAACATCTTGAACATATGTATTGGACCCTTTTGTCAGTATATCTGGAGGTTAAATTGTTGACAGTGGAATTGCTGGATCGAGTGCTATGTGAGCTGTAGAATTTGGTGGTGTTACTAAATCATCCTGCAGAAGGACTCCATCAATATACACACCCACTAACAGTGTACACGCATGCCTGTTTCCCCAAACTCTCACCAAATATCTGTTGTTCAATGTTTGCATTCCTGACAGTTACAATCAGTTTTGAAAAGGCATCTTACTGTCTCAATTTGCATTAACTTATTTATGATTCAGGTGGAGCATTTTTTCTTATGTGTATTGGACATCTGCATTCCTTCTTTTTGTGACCTCCTGTTTTTACCCATTCCTCCATTTTTTTTCCTGTGGGGTTGTGAGGTCCTTTCTAATTAATACAAATATTTTTTGGTGTGACTTCAGAAAAGGAGCCTTTGACAAATGTATTGCAAGTTTTACCCCCCAGTTCACTGTTTATCTTTTGACTTTCTTAATGGCATTTTTCATCCCTCAAACAATTTTAACTTTTATGTAGTTGTATGTATCAATCATTTCCTTAATAGCTTCTGGGTTTTTATCTTATTTAAATAGAAAAGACTTTGCACTCCAGGATTATAAGTAAATTTACTAATTTTTTTTCCTCCTAATACTTTTATGGTTTCTTTTCTACACTTAAATATTCGCTTCAACTGGATTTTATTTTGGACTGAGGAGTAAGATAAGGATTTGCTTTATGTTTTTCCAAACAAGCCCCTGTGCTGCTGCTAGTTCTGAAGAGCCAGACTTGCATGTGGGGACCTGGGTAAGTCACGGTTATCTTCCTGTTCCTTTCAGATCTAGATGGTCTTCAGAGGGTTTTTTTTTTTTAAATTCCAGTTAGTGAACATACAGTGTTATATTAGTTTTGGGTGTATAATATAGTGATTCAACACTTCCATACATCACCCCATGCTCATCAAAACAAGTGGCCTCCTTAGTCCCCATCACCTGTTTCCCCCATTCCCCCATCAGTCTGTTCTCTATAATTAAGAGTGTGTTTCTTGATTGTCTCTCTCTCTTTTTTCCCTTTGCTCATTTGTTTTGTTTCTTAATTCCACAGATGAGTGAAGTCATATGGTATTTGTCTTTCTCTGACTGGACAGTTTTCGGAGGTTTGAAGACACCAGGAAAGAGAATATGGTAATGCAGGGGAATGGCACTCTGTGGGAATTTCCAGCACTAAGGCAGGCAAGGTGGGGGAGGAAATGGGGGAGTGGAAGGTCTGTCCTGAATCCAAGACCTTCAGGGTGAAGACTATTTTGAAGGGTCTTCTTCGAGAAGCCTCCTAGTGGGGCCTGGATGGACTCTGAGAATTTCCTTTTCACAAAAAGCTGGCTGGAACTGTCTGTGAGGAAACAGATGATCTCGCAGGGGCTCTTCGAAGCTCTCTCTGAGATACAAACGTAGCCTTCATTCCCCAGGTGGCCAGAAACAACTCTTTTAACTGTATTTTGCTCTTCACTTTCTCTCATTCTTCTCTTCCCCTGGTCAGTTACTCACTGGCCTTACGGCTCCCCCAGCTCTTATGCTGTGCCAGCCCCAACTGGGGACACATCCCACTACAAACCTCAAGACTCCTGAGCAGGAGTGGAGTGGAGGCAGAAGACCAGAGTTCTTGGCCCAAAAGAAATTGGGGTTATCCATACATGTATATGGTAAATGCTCTCCACAATTCCCAGGAGCATAGATTTTGCAGATGAACTTGCTTTGAGACCATTTTTAAGATTCTTGGAGAAGGCTAAAATAAAAGGGTGTGATAATACAAGAGTTGGCAACGATGTAGAGCCTTTGTGCAACTACATTGGGAAACCATCTGGAGGCATCTACTGAAGCTGCTCATCCCCCTACCTTATGAAGCAGCAATTGGACACCTGGGTACGTGCGTACCAGAAATGAATACTTATGTTCACTAAAAGAGGCATAGTAGAGATGTTGATGGCCGCAATGTTTGTAATAGTCCCAACCTGGAAGTAATTCAAATGTGTACTGGTAAGAGAATGAATACCTAAGTTGTGGTAAAGTCACACAGTGGAATCCAATTCAGCAATAAAAAAAAAAACCCCAAACATTCAGTATTATATGTATTATGGGCTGACTTGTGTTCCTCTCCCCAAATTCACATGTTGAAGTCCTATACTCCAGTACCTCATGTGACTATATTTGGAGACAAGGTCTTTAAAGAAGCAGTTAAGTTACAATGAGGTTGTTAGGACAGCCCCTAATCCAATATGACTGGTGTCCTTATATGAAGAGGACATTAAGACACAGACATGCACAGAGGGAAGGCCATATGAAGACATGGGGAGAAGACGGGGTCTACCAGCCAAGGAGAGAAGCCTCAGATGAGACCAATCCTGCCAACACCTTGCTCTTGGACTTCTAGCCTTTGGAACTGTGAGAAAATACATTTCTGTTGTTTTAAGCCCCCCCGGTCTGTGGTGCGTCATTATGTCTGCCTTAGGAAAGTAATAAATATGCAACTGTATGAATGAATCTCATAGGTGTTATGGTGAATGAATGAAATGAGATGTCAAGCATACATACTGTATGATTCCACTTACGTGGGATTTAAGAAGAGGCAAAACTAATTGGCTCACTTCAGGGTGTGAGTATTGACTGGGAAGTGGCAGGAGGGAGCCTTCTGGGGTCCTGGAAATGTTTTAGATCTTGATGTGGGCGGGGTTATATGGTTATACACCTACGTAAAAATTCATCAAGCTGTATACATGAGATTCTTAAGATTTGTGCATTTTATTATTTGTAGGCTACATCTAATGAAAGAGTAAAACAAAAAAGACTCGTGAGAAGAGACATGAGTATTTTGGGGTCGGCATCACCTCCGTGTGGCTTGGTCCATCTGCCTTTACCAACAAAGTGATGGGAATGCAGGCCAAGTGAGCACTGTCCAAGTCAGTTCCTTCTGAATCTGAGACAAAAATAACCACGTCTCAAGTATGTTCTTTCCTTTTTTTCCAAATGGGAAAGGCACAGGCTTTTTTTTTTTTTTTTTTTTTTTCGCATTCCCAGCCAGAGGGAATCTTTCTCAAACTTTCCATAGAGATTCTCCTTTGGGCAGACACCAAACATGGACATTTTCCACCAGGGCAAAACATGCTGGGGAGTTACAGGCTTCTGAGAAAAGAGGGTTGGGAAGAAAACGATGGCAGAGCCCCCTCCCCAACCCAGCCTCAACCCCGTCCTCCGGGAGCCAAGCTGCAGTGGCTGTGCGTCGTCACCTTGAGGGTACCGATCAAAGGGTCTGTGACAATGCTTCTGGAGGACAGGGGAGGGAGTGTGGACTGGGTCAGATGGTGGCCAGGCTCCAGCTCACTCTGAGCACTGGGCCTTTCCTGCCTTGTGGGAAGGTTTGGAGTCTCCATCCCCCCCCTGCAAAGAAATGGAAGGAAGTCACAGATATTAAAAGAGTGTAATGCAACATCTAAAATGTGGAGATGGTGGATGGAGTGCTCCAGTTCTGTCTGGCTCTGTCTGTCCGTCAGATGTGGAGAAGAAGGAGCCTGGTTTCCTGGCTGCGCTGTCTCTCTCTCCTCCCCAGACTCCTCACTCCTACCATCCCCTCCCTGTCCAGCCAATTCATTTCCCTCCTCACCATCGTAAGTGCCCAGAGGTGTGGGGACAACTCTTCAGGAATCACCATGTAAGTTAGGCACTGTGATAGCTTTGCTTAGGAAGGTATTTTTCAGGTGAGGATGCCAAGTTTAGTGAAGGGAAGTGACTTGCATGAGATCACACATCTAAGAGACGTCAGAGCCAGGATTTGAATCCTGGCCGGTGGGATCCGGCGCTTGGGCTCTGGCCACAGGGTTCAGCTGCCTCAGGTCTCCTTTTCTTAAGAAGGACATTCCTGGGCTGTTACATTCGATCCTATCTCTCACGATAACATTTTAATGAACTATTTTAAAAAATGAAAATACCAAAATCCATGATGAATAACATAGTAAAATGTTAAATAAAGACAGGATCAGCATCACTGATTTTTCCTTTTGCTTCAGGCTCGAATATGGCACTGTTATGTCAACTTATTCCTGGGGTCCCTATCCCCATGACCTATCCCCAATACATGATGGTGCTTCCAAAGCCGAGTCTTGGTTGGGCCTGTTGCTCTCCTTTGCTCTTTGATCTCTCTTGTCCTTAGAACTCTCAAATGGATGATCTTGTATGCCCTCAATTTTCATCTCAATGTGGGGGACTCCAAATTCTTCATGCCCAGCCTCAGGCATACCACTTCCCTTAGGTGTGTGTCTTGTATTTCCATTGACTTACCAGAATCTCCCGCTGACCTCCTAAAGTCAACTTGTCCTCAACTGAATTCACCCTTCCCCCCATCCTGTCCTCAGCTTTCCTTTAGATTGTCCTGTCGGTCAGCAGCAGTAGCCTTCTTGATCACCTGGCTCCTCCCTCATCACCATTTTCTATACCCAGTCTGCTATCAAGCCTTGTTGGTCTTTATTCTCAAATACTTCCTATGGCTGCCCTTTCTTCTCCAGGAACCCACACAGTCCATACCTTGAACTGGCCACTTGCTGGGGGTGGGAAGATACAGAAGAGAGGACAGATGAGCCCAGTGGTTTGTCTAAGGCCCGCAGCTGTAGGGGGTTCACTCAATGAGCTGTGTAGATAGGGCAAGTGGAAGCTGGAAGCAGAACTATGCACCATGTTGTTGAAATGTCTTCTCAGTCTTTTATTGTGTACATGAATATTGTGAACCTACTGTATTCTAGGCACTTGCTGGATGTTAAGGAAAAAAAGATTGAAAATCAGCTCAGGGTTTGAAAAGCTCACAGCCTGATAGGAGAGAGACCCACAGATCAGCCCCACAGGAGTATGCCATTTTGGGGGCACTGAGGAAGGAACAACCAACTGTGCCTGAAAAGATGGCTGGGAAAGTTGTCCAGGGGAGGTGACACTGAGCTGAACTTCAATGTTAAGTGGAATGAGGGAGATAACTGATGTCATTGGTGATGATGTTGGTCATTATAAAGGGGAAGAAGATGGTGAAGCTCACCAAGGTGATAATGATGTACAAGGAGACTCCATCAAGATGCGTGGAGGTGATGAGGCTGTGGGAGACACCTGACCTTGGTGCCTCTGCTGATAATAGTTTGGGCACTGATATAGGCCATCCCAAACCAGTCCAGAGAGCTTCATTGCCTGATTTCATGTGCCCTCTCATAGTCATTACTTGTGATTCAAGGTATAGTTGATCTGTGCCTTTTTCTTCTTGGATGAAGAAGCATTCAGAACCCTGACATCCACTTGGCTTGCAAGCAGAACATGAAGATAATCATTTTTTTCTGGCTCTTCGCTTACAGGGACTTGCCTGCTCTGGGATCATAAAGAGATATTCTTGCAACTCGCCTAGACTTGATTTTAATCTGAATAAAGAGTCACTAAGAACTGAGGGAAGGGAATATTCGCACTAATTACTAGTCGATCAGCTGGCAATGATGTTGGACATCTGGTCCCCATCCCGCCTTTCCCTATTGCAGAACCCTCTGATTCAGCATCTATAGCTCCATGTGCCTGGGTGCCAAGGGAGCATCTGTGCTGTGTCCAGAGAGCTTGTGGAAGATTAAAAATGGAGCTGTATTTCCTACACTATTCCAGTTCTAGAACCCCTGGCCTTGGTGACTGATAATTCCGGAGGGGCTTCCTCACCTCAAAATATCTCTCCCATTAGCCTGTCACATGCTTGAAGTCTTGCCATTACCACATCATTTCCTTTGGCTTAGGTCTTGCATCTCCAGGCAAGGAGGAACGTATCAAGATGTTATCACTCTCAAACATCCCAGGAACTGAGTTTATAGGACACTGTCTCCTGGGCCACTGTATTTAATGGTGGGGAGTCTGGGCCATTTCTCAATGAACAGGACTGGATGAAGATGTGTGGCAGAGGGTTGACAGCTTTGGGACCTCTGAGGGCTGAGGGTGGGGTCTGCAGATGATAGGAGGTGGAGGAAATGCCCTAAAGTTGGCCTGGGACTTTGGGTTGAGCAAGGTTTAGAAGTGAATGAAAGCAGTGGGTCTCTGTTTGCTTGAAGGCATCAGTTGGGAGACCCTGCAGGGGGAAAGATCAGAGACCCTGTGAATGTACTGGGAGTCCCTGCCTTTCACCTGTGCCCTGCTGTCAATTTCTAGAGCTAGTTATTTGACATGTGGGGCCAAGTCCCATGACATGATTCAGGACAGAGATGGCCTGCTAGGGGCAGCCAGCATGGCAGGTTGAGCAAAGCCTCTCATCCCTGCTCCCTGTAGGGACTTCAAGCAGTCCTGGGTTTGCTCAAGCTCCTCTGCCTCCCTACCTCCTACCCTCAGCTTTTCTTCTTCCAGCATGCTATTAGTGTGGAGACACCAGGTTGCTTTGCATGCTAGGAGATTGTTGCTCCAAAAAAAAAAAAAACCCACAAAAAACCAAAAAAACACAAAACTTAGTGGAAACCCAGACATTTCTTTGGTTTTAACAATTTTTAGAAGAGCTTTAGCAAGGCCCACTTTTTTTGGTCACCATAAAGGTAGTCTAACTTGGTTTTTCTTCAATAATCAGCCACATTCACAGCTAGAGAATGTCCTGGTCCCCTTTGGCAAGAAACCAGGCCTTGAGACTTCGGGGAGCTGAAAATTCTGGGTCTGGCTGTTCCTGGGTGTGTACCACCTGGCTGGGCCAGCTGTTCTGTTGCAGAGGGTGGCGTTTATGTTGGAATCTCACAACCATAGGCAATCAGGTTCTAAATTCAGGAAATTCTGAGAACTCACTGGGTAACTTTGAGTTATCTTTTGAAATCATGAAATAGAAATTGGGAACAACATCTCAAGCATTGTGACTCTAAGACTGAGTCTCCTAAGTCATCAGGCATGCCTATCATTGGTTTGCTCACAGATTCATTTCTTGTCCTTCTCCCTTCTCTGCTCTAGATTGTAGAGAGCTGTATTTCCCAGGCTTCCTGGTGCTGGAGCCCACCTTGCAAGAGTAAGTTGGAAATTTACACCCTGGCGGCAGCTCTTAGCTAATGACTGACAGATGTGGGTGTATCAATACTCCAGCTCCCCTGTCCCTGATGTAACCTTCTGCAGTCCTGATCCAAAGTTACCCTCCTGGCATTTTGGTTGATCTCACACCCTTGCCTGGTCCTCTTCCTACTCCCATTTCCTCAGGCCCTGCCAGTACTCACCCCTTCCCTCACCATTCACAGGAATTCTCATCACAGGGGAAGACAAAACAATGTCTCTGACTCATTCTCCTTTTTCTCACTTCCCCCAGTCTGAACCAATTGGGCACCTGGCCCATACTGTCATTTGGGCCATGTCTGAGAACTTTGCTTTCCTGACTTTAGGATAAGGCCCTAGAGGGGATCTCACACTCCTTATCTCCCCTGAGATGTGCAGCAGGCACTAGGACATCCCTAGAATCACCCCTTGTTGGAAGTGGAAGGCTGTGGGGGGTCACTGAGACCAGATGAGGAAACAAAGCCCCAGAAAAGCTAAGAGGCATGTTGGCTAAATGATACTTTCTCTTTTTTCTCCTGACCGAGATGTGCAGGGAGACACTGTGTCCTCATGGTAGTCATTTCTTTGTTTGCTGAGTTATTATGATTATTCATAATGCTTTGTGGTATCCTGAGGGGCCCCAGGCCTTCGGCACAGGTGGTTGGGAACCTTCCTGAAGCCATTTGGAGGCTCTCCATGGGGAGACCCCATGTCTTATGTTTCAAGCTATGCTCTCAGCTTATAGAGCTGGGCAGGGAGGTGAATGTGGGCAGTAAAGTAAATAGAGAATCACAGCAGGGTTGGAGGCATGTGGGTGGAGTCCAGTGGGGCCCTGAGCTTTTAGCCCAGCCTTGCTGAGGAGGGGAATCAGAGAATGCTTCCATGATGAAATGAAGCCTGAGCTGAATGTTGAAGGTGAATAGGAGTTTCCAAGGCAGAAAAAGGTAATCCCCCTGCCAAATTCAATATACAACCAACATTGGATATAAAGATGATATTTTTTTTTTATTTGGAGAGAGTTTTGCATAGTGGTAGGAGAACAGAGTTTGGGGTCAAGTGGGGATTTAAATCCTGGCACCAT
The DNA here is from genome assembly GCF_964656455.1 of Halichoerus grypus. Lineage (NCBI taxonomy): Eukaryota > Metazoa > Chordata > Mammalia > Carnivora > Phocidae > Halichoerus > Halichoerus grypus. The sequence goes on along the minus strand of NC_135721.1, from coordinate 109,143,527 downwards.
CACTTCCTTTGTGACCTTGAGCAAGCTCCTTAAACTCTCTGAACCTCAACATCTTCAGCTGTGAATTAAGATAATATATCCCACCTCACAGGATGGTCATCCAGTTCAAATGAGATGAACAAATTCTTGACTTGTACAAAGCACTTGAGAAGCTATAGCGATGATGTTCCCAGAGCAAGCTTTTAACTTTTATCATCATCAAATGAATGTTGACGGTCCTCCTACTGTGTTCAAGTGTTGAATGAACCTCATCTTGCCCCGTGCACCTTCATTTGAGATGACAGAAGATATTATACCCTGGACTAGAGACTCAGAGAGAAGAGGTGACCTGCCCACTCTTACCTAAAGTGGGGTTCCCCAAGAAGCAGGCGTCAGGTGAGCGTGTGAGTGCAAGTACCTTACTTGGGAGGTGATCGTAGGAAACACTGGCTGGGAAGGCGTAAGTGAGACAGAAAAGGGAAGTCAGCCCATGCAGGAGGCATTTTCAGTCTAGTTACCACTGTGGGCAGTGGGGTTCAGTTCCACGGGAAACCCTTGGGAAGCAGCGTAAAGTGCATGCCTCAAGGTTATCCCACCATGGGTGCTGCATAGTTATCCACCAACTCCTATCGTGGCTGAGAGCCCATCCTCAGGCATTTGGCATGCCTAGCCTGTGTGGCAGGCAGCACAGCGGACTCTAGTGGCCAGAGAGCAGGTGGGTGCTAGCAGCTGGGTGTGGGATGTGGCAGTGGCCAAGGGGGGTGCCTTCAACAGGACACTATCAGTGTCTCTTTCCATGGTCTTGTGGCTAGGGAACTGAGTGACTGCACGAGTGGGGATGGGTGCCGGGGAGATAGGAAGGGAGTCTGAGGACAGAAAGAACTGGGACAGGTGCTGTATCTCCCTCTAGCATTTATGCTCTGCCTCAATGAGCAGTCTGGTTTGGTGCCCTAGACAATTTACGTGTTCTGTTTAAGATGCTCTTCCCTTAACTTAGTGATATATGGGTAACTTTGAGTTGATTTTACCACTGTTGCTTCATCAAAAAGAGAAAAGAAAATATTGGACTACCCCCCAGAGTTCTCTGCCTTCAACCCCGATTCACCTGCTCTTAAATTCCCCGCCAGTCCTCTCAGATCCAGAGAAAGATTATTAAACATTTCTCCTCGCAGGCGATTTTCATATGTGAGCGCCACATGCATGTTTTCTCTGTCTGGTGCCATGTGTTGTAACCCTGAGAACAATTTGGGTCCAAGGGAGTTATTTGGGGGATAGTCCCAGGAGTCACTCTGAGGAGTGGGGAGGTGAGACAGGGAAGGGAGGAAACGCCAGTGGAGGGCACATTAATGTGTTGGTGGGGGCCCTCAGGAAACTCTGTCCTGCTTGGGGCTTCTGCTTGAATGTCCCTCGAGGGGTGAGGGGTGAGGAGGCTGGAGCACCGCCCCCAACTCCCGCCCTCACCCAGGAGCTAATTCCTGGGCACTTCCTGCGAGCTCTGTGCACAGAGGAGCCCCTCCCCAGTCAGATAGTGAGCTCAGGTAGACCTGCAGGCCTGAGCTGAGGGAGACCAGATGTGGGAGCTCACTGGAGGATGGAAGGAGACCCTCTACCAGGAATCCACAGGCGCCGGAAGCCGCTTGATTTCCTCCTGGTGGGGGCATGGCCACAAGTGGGAATAATGCTTTCATCATGGCACTCCCCTGCTCAACCAGCTTCCATGGGTCTCTGTCACTTATTTCATCCGAGCTAACTTCCCGAATTCTTGCCATTCCAGCGCTGCCTGATAATTCTTTACCCTCCAATCCATAAATAATTATAACCATAACAGAATGCATAATTAATCAAACCGACATTCCCGTTATCCACAGCATGTGTGCAGTGGAAGCTAATGCACATTCGGCTGATGGATTAAATTGTTTTGGACCTGCCTCGCCAGCCCTACACACAGCTAGCTGTACCCTCATTCCCAGTCTTGCTCACCCCCACCCCACTCCTTCTGGGCCTGCCAGCCCACTCTTCTCCTTCTGCCTGCCCAGTTCCTGTGCATGACTCAAGGCCCGGTTATGGTTGCACCTCTGCTGGGTCTTCTTCCTCCCCTTGCTCCTTCACAGTGCATGTTCTTGAGGGTCACTCATCAGGCCAGGGGATATTGGCATCTGGCTGAGTGTTGGCTCTTGTTGCAGGTGTGAGCTTTGTCTGCCCAAGGCTGGGCCTGACTCTCTTCTCTGTCCCCATGGCACAGCCAAGCACAGGGCCGAGTCCTTGAGCAGTCTTCCATGAACACTGGTGTGATGGGTGCTGGTGACACGATTATGGGGACCATAGTGGATGCTGTTGGTGCCCTGCCCACATCCCTGCAGCATTCACTCTGCACAGTGAACACTGTGACTCTGCCCCAGGACTTCCTTTTCTGGCTGGGGATCGCGTATGGCCTGAGCATAGGGCAAGAAGAGGTGATGTATATATATACACACATGCACAATGAGCTACGGAGTGGGAAGGACACCTCGGCAATTGGCAGAAGTGTGTGCTGTGTGCTCCCCCAAGGTTGGACCTACACACAGCTAGCCTCATTCCCAGCCTCGCTCACAGGAGTAGCTCCAGAAGCCCATAGTGGTAACTTGCTGGATAATATACCCCCTTTTGGGGGCTGCCTTCTCTTCTTTTTTCAGATCTCAACTCTCCCATGACTGTTTCCTGCTGTCATTTCTCCCCAGATTAAACTTGCGCTTGATTCCTTATCTCAAAGTGTGCATTCAGGGTCACCCAAACCATGTGGGTGGCCTCAACATGAGAACCAGTGGGTGTAGGGTCCCGGAAGCATTCTGGGATTGTTGGGGTTCGCTGTGCCTATGATGAGGGCTGGGAGACAATGAGTGTTAGGGGCCAGGTGGAACTGAGGTGCTGCACTTGGAGGTAGGTCTGAGGTCAAGGGAAGGGTCAGGTGGGCCTGTGAAGCAGGGTTTCTCAGTGTAAGCTCTTTGCTAAAGAGGAGAAAGGTTGATGAACTTGGAGTGACCCTGAAGCTTGTTAGGCCCTCAGTATTGCCAAAAGACGTGCTTTGACTGGAAAGTTTACTACTAAGTAATTTGGATATTGGGAGAAAGTGCCACTTTGGCCAGCCAAAACCCACATCTTCTTTCTGAGTCTGAGTGGCTGCTCGGGTACCTTTTGCCAGGGCATCTGCATACCTTTGTCCTAACACTGTACTTGATCTGTTCCCCACTGAGGGAAACTTGAGCTGGTGGTTATGACCTACACTTTGGGGTCATGGATGGACCCTCTGACCCCATCTCAGACTCACCTCCAGTCCTGGCTTCAAAGAACACTTCACACTTGCCATAGACTGATTTTTCCCACCCCTGCCATTAGACTAACCTATGAGTCCAATTTCAAATATTGTTCCAGAAACAGATGCTATCACCTCAAGGAGACCAGCAAAGAGAGAGTAGGTCCTTGAGTGCAGCCCACCCATAGCTGGAGCTCTGAAGGCACAGATCGCCTATGGGGTAGACGGTCTCCTATGGCCTGAATTCTAGGAGATTCTATAACGTGACCTTGGCAATGAGGACCAAAGGCCTTCATGACTATGTGAATTTCATTTCTCATGCATCCATCTGTTCATCCTGAATCTGGAACACTTTTACCCATTGAAGGAATTAAACAGGAGTTGGAAAGAGCTCAGCAAGATCAGCCAAAGACTCAAAGAACATTTGGCTCAAGGAAATTCCAGAAGAGAAAGAGCTGGTGAAAAGGGAGGCTGGAATCCTGGCAGCTACCTCCCACCCAGAGCAGGGAGGGTAGTACAAGCTGCCAAAGGAAAGATCCAGGCCAGGCTGGGAAGCTGCCTTCATACATGGGTAAGGATGAGAGAGGCAAGGGGACTCCATTCTCCAATAAAGTATAACACAGAGCAATCAGCTTTGTTGGGTCTGGCTAAAGGGGACCCTGAAGGTGTGCTGAAGGAATTTGTTTGGTAGAAAACCTTCTGATTGGGAGAGGAAGGCTTTGGTTTTATTAATTCCAGTTCTTTCATTAACAGGATGGATAATTTTTTGTCTTTTACGAAATTAAAAAAAAATTGAACTCTCATTCATTCTGAAAAGTGAACAAAAGTGTACTGCTCCTTGATGAATTTTCATGAACTGAACTCACCCATGTAACTGGCACTTGGTTAGAGAACTGGAAGATGATTTGTACCTCCAAAACCCCCACCCTGTGCTCTCTTCCCAGCCACTACCTCCTCAAGGGTAGCCACTATCCTGACTTTTAATAGCATAGCTTAATTTTGCCAGTTCTTGAAAGTCAGATCAGTGGAAATATTTGGTGCATATACCTTTGCATCTGTCATTTTCCCTTCAACATTACGTATGTGAAATCTATCCACATTGTGTGTAACAACAGGCTATTCTTTTTCATTGCTGTACAGTATTTCATTTTATGACTATACCATGGTCTATTTGTTCATTCCGGTTTGGATGGATGTGTGAATTGTTTCCAGTTTTTAGCTATTATGAATAAAGCTGCTCTGGCATTCTTGTGCATGTCTTGATAGATAAATGTTTGCATTTCCATTGCACATGCCCCAAGGAGTAGGATCGCTGGGCTGTAGAGTAGGCATCCATTTAGCATTTGTAGATACTGTTTTCAGCAACCTCACTCTCACCAGCAATGTATGAGATTTCCAATTGCTCTGTATTCTTGCCAATACTTGATACCTTTTGTATTTTTCATCTTCACCATTCTGGTGGTTGTGTAATGATATTACATTATGGTTTTAATTTGCATTTTCCTTATGGCTAATCAGGTTGGGCACTTTATACTCATATGTTTATTGACCATTTGGATAATCTCTCTAGTGAAGTGCTTGTTCAAAACGAGCTTGTTCAAAACTTTTGCCCATTTTTCTGTTGGGTGGTCCATCATTCTCTTATTGATTGCCCACAGTGGCTGTGTGATTTTGAGCAAACCTCTAACCCTTTATAGACCTTTGATTCCTCACATTATTTATGTTGTTATTGTGGAGTTAACTCCAACCTCTAAGGCTCTGGGGTGAGCACACAATCCTGGACTTTCAAGTGAGCTTATTTCATCTCCATGGCCCCTCTGAGGCATAGGCATGACTCAGGCTGGTCCAGTGAGACGTTTGTTGAAGGCTTTGGGAAGGCAAAATTCTTTCTTCTGGGATTTCTGGATGTAAGGATGATGTCAGATGATATTAGGCTGAAGTTGCTCTTGTGGTCTTGTTGCCATTGACCCATGAAGACATGAAGAGCTGCTCAGAGTGAAGCCAACACCAAGGAGAGCAGAGAATGGAAAGAGAGAGAGAATGGGGGGGGGTGGAAATTGATGCAGCCATTCTTTTTAGTTTTTCTGTGAGCCAGCATTTTCTTTATCACTTAAAAGGAAGAAAATTAGTTTTGAGATTGCTATTGATGCCCTGCCTATGTTATCTCTTTGGTGCTCACTATTCCCTTTTCCACCTAAAGATTTCTGCTACAAGCACTTGAGACTGAGGATGTTTCCCAGTCTTTGGAGTCTCCTTGTATAGGGCAAGCTGGAATGCTGGGGCTTAGGAGTCCTGGGAGTAGCCCTGAACTAATGACAGACGGGAGTTGGTAGATAAACACTCTAGCTTCCTCTCCCTTATGTGGGACACCTTGGTGTATTCTATATACTCCCTAAAAATTCTCCAGCAGAAGTGAGCTCCCAGCTTTTCACTGTGGTGACCTGCTCATTGATCGTCCCTTCATGGGCTGCCTTCCCTGCCTTGTCTCACTTTCCCACTCCTCTCTTGCGGCTGCCTGAGATCACCTCCTAAATAAACAACTTGCATGGCAGTCCTTGTCTCAGAGTCTGCTTTTGGGAGATTCCAAACAAAGATAATGAAGGAACTGTACTCTAAGCCAAAATTTCCATGAGCATTATGGAATCCAAGTTAATCTAATGCAATCAGGTTCAGTTTGAGGGCTCTGTATGGAGCTTGAGTAAGTCCCTGAGGATCTAAATAAGTGTAAAGTCGTCTCTGCCTTCAAAAGACCTACCAATTTGGTGAGAAGATAAGACTCCCGGATAAAACACTTGAATAAATGTATCTCAGAACTCTGATGTTGGCAGGCAGGGGCCCTGCTCTGGGGGTATCTGGCTAAATTTGTCTAGAGTCCCCAATTTTATGGCCCCTGAGAGTCCAGAGACTTCCTACCAATTTCTTCAAATTCCCAACAACAGACTGGGCACAAAGCCCATAGCCAAAGAAATCTGATCACACACAGCATTTTGATAGTTTGGCAATTTTAGGGAAGGTTTGGAAACCTATGAAAGTAATCATGTCTCTCACCTCATAACCATCTCTCATGCTGCTGAGGCCTTATCTCCTTGAGCTCTATCTCTTTCCAGAAGACCCTTCTCATTGGGTGTTGCCCCCCAAGCCAATTGGCTCAAGCTCGGTCCTGATTGTTTCCTTCCTGGTGGAAAGCCTGCTGGGCTGGCCAACCTTCTCCAGGGCTCTTTGGAAATTGGAGTAAATATTTGCCCTTTAGAAAACTGAAGTCTAGTTTGATCTTGAAGTTATCTTTGACCCCCCTCTTTCTCTCATCCTTCAAATCCAATATGATGGAAAAAATTATTGGCTCAACTTTCATGAAACATCCCAAATCTGAGCACCTCTTACCTTCTCCACTGCCACCACCCTGGCTTGAGCCACTGTCTTCTCTTTTCTCGATGAGTGCATTAGCTTCCCCACAGGTCTCATGATTGCAAACCTCGTTTTCCTTACTAGAAGCAGATTTATCTTTCTAAAATTGTAGGTCACATCAGTATATAAACTCTTTGCTCAAAACCCACCAAAGGCTCCTCATCTCATTCAGAGTAAAATATGGAGCCTTTTCATGATACACAAGGGAGGGTGTTGGCCTTCATTGCTACTTTGGCCTGAGCTTCTACTGTTCTTCTCTTTGCTCACTCTGATCCAGCCACACTCCCCTCCTGCTGTTTTCTGAACCTGCCAGGGAAGGTCACACCTCAGGTCTTTTGCACTTGCTGTTCCCTCTGCCTGGAATGTTTTTCCTTAGATTTCAGCATGACTCATTCCTCACTTATTTGGAATCCTTACTCAGAGTGACCTTCCTTGACCATTCATATAAAATATCACCCCCTATTGGCACTCTCTAGTGCCTTATTCTGTTTTATTCATCCACTTGATATATTAATTATATATAAACTTAAAATAATTGGTTTATTGTTTGTCTCTATCAGTATATAAACTTCTTGAGATTGAGGAATTTGTTGTTGTTGAATACTGTAATCTTGGTGCCAAACACAGAATATTTGTTGAATGAATGAATGGATTTCAACATGAGAAAGTGTGGAGCTCCCAGGGTTGTTCCTGAGCTTTGATCTACAGAAATAACACAATAATATTATAATGGGGATGATGATGGTAAGACTCATTGCTTGGTCTGAGAACACAAGTGAGACCATGTCTCTTTAGTATTTAAATTAAGTCTTTGTCTTTACCTACCCAGATTAATGGTAATCTAGTATCTTTTTTGGGCTGAATTACACCTGAGCCCCAGAAATTTACATAGTCCAATGGAACCCCTTCTGCTTCTAGAATCCCTACAGATAGAATTGAGGAATCTGATTAATCACTGGCAGATTCCCTTTTCCTGATGCCCTCAACAATTCACTCTTCCTGCAGCAAGACTTTGTTAGAGAGAAACACGGATGACCAGGGAAGACAATGACTCTTACATCATGGAAGATGGTAATCACGTTTGGCTTTCCTTTCTTCTCCAGTGTGAAATGTGGGGCTCCAGCACATTAATTCCAAGAGAAGAAGAGTAGGTGATGTCTACTGCTGGGATGGGCGCTGCAGGGAGCCCAGATGCTGCGGTGTGTGTGGGGGGGTAGAAGTTAGTTGTGATGTGTAGGCTGGGAGAAGCGTAGGCTGGACCTCTTGTTTCATGCCTTCTTGATTAGGCAGCAGGTTGGTCAAAGCAATCAAGGCAGATGGCTGTTGAACTTATTTATAAATGTCTGTAGGAGAAGAAACTTCCTTGCAAGGACAATTTCTTCTCAGCCTGTGGGATGCTGTGTAAGTTCCAGGAACCTCTGGGCTCATCGTCTATGAGGACGTCACCCCCATGACTGCGATATCACTTCCTCCTTCTCCCATGACAGCGTTCCCTGTCACAATGGGAACACTTGCTTTCCCGGCCTGCAGTGACCTTCAGATCCTCATGACCTCTCCCGGGGTTCAGCTGCTCGACAGCGAGTGCAAGGTTTAAAGATGTGCATGTTTCATTCCAGTGCTCAATTGTAGAATCAGCTTCCTAGTCCAGAGTTTGACTAGGCTGGTTGCCAGTGTGGTGACCTCTGAAGGGACTTTTAACGGTATTTGCAAACACTGGGTATGATTTCACCTTACTTTAGAGACCAGCCTCTGCTTTAGATGTGACCCCACCATGTGCGTGGTGGATTTATAAAACACTCCCCAGCAACTCACTTATCAGGGAAAATGTGGTTTGTCTGTAATCACTCTGCTATTGTTGTATATGAACCCCTACCCACCCAGGAATGGTTGAAGGGGACTGATTCCCCCCCACCCCCATTTTAGAACTTACTATGATACAATATTTTAGCCAGTCCCTTTTAACTGGGATCTTCAGGATAAAATCACTTCTGCCCTTAGCCATCCCCACCTCTTCTCTCTTAGATGGATTGGGGTGCATGGGCAAGGGGCTCATGAGCCTTTGTAATCTTGGAGAAGATGAGGATTGTGGGTCTGTGTGAGGTCTTTCTATGGACCTCTGGCTCCTCTGTCCCCATTCTGGTTATCACTTCCCCTGCTAAGACTTGGGCTGAGGTTTGTTACAGGACAGCTCAGTCTTGCCTCTTTCATTCGGCTCTGTGTCCTTGGCTAAGGGACTGGACTCAGTGTTGGGGCACCCTCATCCCTGCCAAAGCTCACCTGTGTGGGCTGGGTCCCTGGGCCCCTCTCTGCCCCCCTGCTCCCCCAAAGAAGCCTAAAGGAGTTTGTGGCCCCTCCACCCACCCCAAGCTAGTAGAACTCAGAAGCAAGTTCTCACCATTTTTACTTGGACTTCAGATCTCTACAAATAGCCCCAATATCTATCGCCTCCCAGATTCTTGTATAGGAGTCAGTAATCTGGAGAAAGTATCTCCTATTGTTCCAACAGCAAGCTTTCTTAACCCACCCCCTTCCAGGAGTGCCCTCCTTCCCCGCTGTTTTGAGTCCCAGCCCTGGATAAGGAGCCAAGGGTACAACAGCTGAGAGTGGGAGCTTGGGAATCAGGCTGCAGCCCTAAGTCTGAATTCCAGCCCTATCACTGGGATTTCTATGGCCCTCTGGCATCTCTGTCCCTGTGCTGGTGACCACTTACCCTGCTGAGACTTGAGCAGAGCTTTGTTAAAACGTGTGGCCATGGGCAAGTCATCTTGCCTCGTTAGGCTTCAGTTTTCTCATCTGTAAAATGGGAATAATCATATCTGCCTCTCAGTATCATGAAGATTAAATGACACTGAGTGCTCAGCACATGATTGCTGAATGAATGAACTAATGGGCAAAATGAATGAGCTAGCTGATGGGTTGGACTTTGCCAGTTTACTTGTGAGCATTGTAATGTTAAGGCAAATTCTGTGGCCAGACTTCCTGGTCTCTCCTCTCTAACTACTTGTAAGTAAAAGCTCCTATTTGTCTATAATTGCTTTTCTCTTTGCTGTAGGTTGGTTTATCTTCATAGCAGATGGTGAACTCTCCAAGGGTGGAGACTAGATCTCCTGTCTCTCCCTCAGCTTGGCAGATGCTCAGTAAATGGTCACTAGCCTTTGTGTCCTATTTGGCCAAAAGGACTCCTGAATGCTGGCATGGAGAGGGCAGAAGCCCTTGGGAGTACCAGCTTCTGCCCTCCCCAGCCACCTGGAAAGCTCGCTCTTGTGTCCTTGGTATGGAAGCAACTCAGAGTAGCTGAGATATTAACTTACTTGTAGAGTGAAGACAAGAGTCCCCAGGGACTGGGCTTAAGAACCAAATGCACGGGGCCCGGAGAGAAACACCAGGGCAAAAGAAATAGATGGAAAGTTTATATCTGGTTGGTTTTAGTGCTCAAATGATGAATGGTTGTGGACAAGACTGTGATTTTGATTTACAGATAAACTGATGGTTACCAGAGGGGAGGGGGTTGGGGGCTGGGCAAAATGGGTGAAGGGCAGTGGGAGATGTGGCCTTCCAGTTATGGAATGAATAAGTCATGGGAATAAAAGACACAGCCCAAGGAATATAGTCAATGATATTGTAATAGCAATGTACTGAGACAGATGGTAGCTACCCTTGGTGGTGAGCATAGCACAATGTATAAACTTGTGAAATCACTATGTTGTACACCTGAAACTAATGTAACATTGTGTGTCAACTATACTCAGATACGAAAATAATACCAGTAGGCTAGTAGATTTACTGTGTTTCTGGAGTACTCAGCAACCCCTCCCTCTAGGGACAGCTCAGTCCCTACCAATCACACACAAAAGTGCTTTTGGGAGAGGTTTTGAATGTTTCGACAAATTCAATTCATCTTTGGGCACAGAGCTCAGATCTCAGACTATGACGGACCACAGTGCTATCTTTTTTAAAGTGTGAGAAGAGCATGTGTGACAACACTTAGGTATTCCACACCCACGGGCCCTTCTAAGGGAAATTATATCACCCTTGGTGATAAGGAAGGGACCCAAAGGTGGACAATACACAGACTGGCCATGAGAAAGCCTGGCATGAAAGTTCGGCTTAATAGAGTAAAGTGAATAATTAGGACAATCAGACAATCCCTTTTATGGAATTTTACCAGGAAGCTATGGAAAGAACTAGCCAATATGTATTAGGGGGGAAAAAGAAGAAGATAGGCCAGTGGCCAAGACGCACTGATGGTGAAGAACAAGAGTGATGAACCTCTTCGGGTTGAGAGGAGCACCACACAACTCAGTCCCTCTAGCTGCCTCGATGCTTCTTGGTTCCCTTGAATGGAGTTAACCTGGGTGGGTCTCTGTTTCTTTGCTGTGGTTAAAAGAACTTGCTTTGCAGATTGAATGTGATAACAAAATGGAAGCCAAATCAAGCAGGAAGGCCATGCTGAAACCAGTGCTTCTCAGACTTTCGCACGCCCATGGGTCACCCGGGGATCTTGTTAAAATGCACATCACCATTTATTAAGTTGGGGTGGCGCCCGAGATCCTAACTTTCTAGGAGCTGTCAGATGAGTTTGATGTTGCTGGTTGGGGGATCACCGTTTGAGGAGCAAGGGCTTAAGCAAACAACACACACACACACACACACACACACACACATGCACATGTGCATACACACACACCATCCATCACCAGTTACAAAATTTTACACAGAAGTTATTTGAGACCCCACAGGTGACCTCTAGTTTGTTGTCTAAACTTGTCACTTTTCACTTAGCTCCCCTATAAAGCTGAAGAAAAAACTGATGATTTAAAACAACCAACTACTTTTAATTTATTTTTGGCATGGGAATCCAAGACATGTTAAAAATTAATAATAAATGTTCTTTAACTTAGCTTAGGGTCTTTGTGTTTTCGAACAAGAAAATTCCGTTTTTTAAAAAAAGCTCTAAGAATTTATTTACAACCAACTACTTTTAATTTATTTTTGGCATGGGAATCCAAGATATGTTAAAAATTAATAATAAATGTTCTTTAACTTAGCTTAGGGTCTTTGTGTTTTATAACAAGAAAATTCCGTTTTTTAAAAAAAGCTCTAAGAATTTATTTAGCCTCCTGAAATTGTACCTTTAAATGTCTCCCTGGGGAGGACTCATAGAACAGTAGGGAAGAAATGGATTATTCAATAAATGGTGCTTTACAATAGCTTTACAACTTGGGGGAAAAAAAAATCAATTTAGAGTCTCATCTTACTGCACACCAAAATAAATTTCAATGGATTAAAGAACCAAATGTAATACAAAAAAGACTATAAAAGCACGAAGGAATCTCTAGATGGGGAATACTTCATAAGGTTAAAAAAGTTGGAAGAAGTCATAAAAGTTACAAATTTCATTATATAACATTAAAAATTTGTGCCTGTAGTGCCTCCTGCCCCCCCCCCACCATAATTGAACAAAAATCAAGATAGTAACAGAGGAGTGTACGCATCACCAATATCAAGAGAGAGGGCAGTTCAGTTAACTCTGTGCATTTCTTGAAACTCAGAACTGTACCCCCAACAGAGAAAACCTTCCTCTATGTAAATCAAAACACAAATTGCAAGGGAGATATAAAATAAAAATAAAAATAGCTGCTGAAAACATGCAAACATTAAAATATTGGCAATACACACATCAAACCAAAGATTGTTCTTTTTTTTTTTTTTAAGATTTTATTTATTTGACAGAGAGAGCGAGAGAGCACAAGAAGGGGGAGCAGCAGAGGGAGAGGGAGAAGCAGGCTCCCCACTGAGCAGGGATCCCAATGCGGGGCTCGATCCCAGGACCCTGGGATCATGACCTGAGCCGAAGGCAGATGCTTAACCAACTGAGCTACTCAGGTGCCCCTGATGTTCTTAATATGTAACAATAATTTTGAATTTGGTAAGCATAATCTTAATATCTCAACAGGCGCAGGAGTGAGCAGACAAGTCATAAGAGAGGGAATTTAAACGGCTAAAATAATAAAATGCAAATTCACTCATCATTGGTATTTTAATGTCCCACCTATCAAATTAGTCCAAAGTAAAGGAAAAACAGGAATACCTGATGAGGGTGAGAGCGTAGTGTGGTAGGCTGAGTAACGACCTCCAAAAGAGATCCATGTCCTAAGCCCTGGAACCTTTGAATGTTATCTTCTAGGGCAAAGGGGGTGTTGTAAATGTGATTAAACTAAGGATTTTGAGATTACCCTGGATTATCCAGGTTGGCCTTAAGTGTAATTACAGGTGTCCTTATAAGAGGGAAGGAGAGAGAGATTTGTCTGCAGAAGAGAAGCAGAAGATGTGCCAATGGAGGCAAGGGGCTGGAGTAATTCAAGGAAGGGGTCACACGCCAAGGAATGTAAATGACCTCCAAAAGCTAGAAAAGGCAAAGAAATGGATTTTCCCCTAGAGCTTCCAGCCTGGCTGGCATTAGGCTTTATCCCATTGATACTGATTTTGGACTTCTGGCCTCCAGAACTTTAAGGGGACACTTCTGGGTTGCTTTAAGCCCCTAAATGCATGCTAATTTGTTAGAGAAGCCGTGGGCAACCAATGCATGCAGTAAAATAGCTTTTTCGCGTAAGTTGTAAACAGGAATGTCAACAGTGAGACCTCTTTTGCAACATTTTCATGATATGTGGGAAAAACGGTAAAAGTTTTATATCTAATGATTTAGTCATTCCGTATCTGGGAATCTATTTCAAAGAGACAATTTGGTAAAAGCCTCTTGCATGAAAGGCTCATCATCTTTATAGCAGCAACAAACTGGAAACAAATTAAATGCTCAACAGATAGGGAAAGATTGAATGAACTGCAGGCTGTCTGAGGACAGATTACCATTAAGCCATAAAATCTTTATAAAGATTCTGTAAAAGTATGGGGAATGTTATATTGCATAAATATTATATAAAAGTCAAGACATAACTTTACATGTGCACCACAATTTCGACTGTGTACAAATACACAGAAATAAGACTGACTGAGAGGATGTAGACCAAAATATTTGCTGTGTGTGGATGATTATTTTTATTCATTTGACTGTTCTATCTTTTCCTATTTTCTATAATGAGTGGGTATTAGTTCCACAATGAAATAATTAAGATCAGTAAGTGGTCCCTTTAGAAATGGAGGGCAAGAGCCCTGGATCTTGAGGTTGATGTCATGGCCAAACCTTGAAAGAAATAGGAGATTATTTAGGGACAAGGCAGAAAGGAAGGGAAGAGGGGTGCAGGAGTCTCAAGGGCTTGGCTGGTGGAAGTGAGGGTAGCATGACAGTGAAGGGTGACTCCCTATTAAGGAGGGGAATTTGGCTTTGATCTGGGAGAGAGCTATGGCAACTGGTTAGCAAATTTGGGGATTTGGAATCACTAGATATAAAATCACGTAGATATAAAATTTTTATAGCTTTTCCTACATATTGTGGAAATGTTGCAAAAGAGTTCACACTATTGACATTCCTGTTTGCAGTTTATGCAAAAGGCTGTCTTACTGCAAAGTTAGGTCTTAACATGCTTCACAAAATACATCTTTTTCAGAAAAAGGAGTATAGTCACAGTTGGTTGTCTACCCAATATCCGCTCCCTCTTCCATTCCCTGGCAGAACCCCAACATTATGCTGGTGGCCTGCCCCTACTCCCAGTCCATGTCAGTCAAGAAAGCACATCTCAGCCCCAGCTGGAGATGGGAAGGAGGTGGGATGGTTCTGACTGGTCTAAGCCACTGATGGAAAGTCCATCCTACCTTTCTCAATATATATTTCCAGAAGCCAGATTTAAGCTCCCGCAGTCACAGAACTTAGAGTAATGCCCTACACTCAACAGATGTTCAATAAATGTTGATGAATGAAACAATCAGCACTTGGCATTCCCCTAGCAATTGTTCGTAGTCCAGGAATGGATACATGACCTAGCTCTGTCAAAGGAGGCTGAAGAGAAGGACTTTTAAGGTTATACGAAAGGTTTTCTGTGTTTCCTATGACTTTGAACAAAGAAGTGCATTGCCCCTGCTGCTTGCGGGCACCATTTTGCACCTTGAGAAGCTAGCCTGAGAACAAAGCCCCCACAGAGGAGGACAGAGCTGAGAGTATCTCTACGAAAAGGAACCAGAGCTTTACGTCTGTACTTCCAGTTATGTGAGTTCAAACTTTTTGTGTAGGACACTTCATGTTGGCATTTATAATGTGGGGTACAACAAGGGTCCGAGGATTTTTGGTGGAAAGCTTTAAAATATTTAGAATGTCTAGAATTCTAATTATTGAGGGCTTACCCTGGGTCAGGCACCCCACTAAAGTGATGCAGGTGGTTCATAACCAGGTATGGATTTGTATCCAGTGAAGGAGTTAGCTGTTCACTAGATTGACAGGATGGGACAGACAGTTGTCTTTTTGGTCTTAGAAAGGGAAAATGAGTGGCTGTGTTATTGGGGTAAATATATGGCAAGGAGAAATCTACTTGGGTCAGGATGGGGTACTTATGTTGCAATAGCAAACAACTCCAACAACAAAGGCTTATTGATTGCTATGCTACTTGTCAATCATGGTTTGGGGACGGGGAGGAGCACTGCTCCTTGTAGCTGTCAGGGACCCAGGTTGTTGGAGCAGCCACAATCTTAAATGTTGCTGGTCTTTTGGAGGAAAAGAAAGATCTCTGGAGTGTTTCACGTAGGTAATGAAATGCTCCAACTCACAAGTGGTATGTGAAGCCAGCTACATGGGTGTGTAAACTGTGTACAGGGCTCCAGGCTCAGAAGGGCTCCCTGCTTGTTTTATTTTTATTATTTATTTATTTATTTATTTAATTTGTTTATTCATTCATTCATTCATGCATTTATTTATTTATTTATTTATTTATTTATTTATTTATTTGGGGGGTAGAGAGAGAGAACAAGCACGCGAGAGGTGGTGGGAGGGGCAGAGGGAGATGGAGAGAATCTCAAGCAGACTCCACGCTGAGTGTGGAGCCTGATGTGGGGCTTGATCTCACGACCCTGAGATCACGACCAGAGCTGAAATCAAGAGTCAGACACTTAAGAGACTGAGCCACCCAGGCACCCTTCCATGCTTGTTTTAATGCTCTGCTGTTGCCATGTTGGAATTCTTAATAATTTAAAAACCGGGGCCCCACATTTTTATTTTGCACTGTGCCCTATAAATTATGTAGCCAGCCCTGGTGATATGTGTCACTTATATTTACACCTCATTGGCCAGAACTGATCACATGTCCCACCTGGACCACAAGAGGGCAGAGAAGTGCAATTCTATTTTGAGCCAGAAAGAGGGACGACCCAGAACATTTGATGAACAGCAGAGAAGAGGACTACAGAGTACCTGTCCTAAGTCTTTTGTTTTGCAGAACTGAGGGAAAGCTTCTGCTTGGTATGCAGAGCTCTAGGTTGGTAGAAGAACTTATTTGCATAAGGGTCTCAGCATCTTTCATGAGAAAAAGGACAAAGATTTCAATGTCTGTTCCTGGAGATTCAGAGTTACGGAAATCTGTTGGGGTGGACCAAGCCCAGGGACTGAGAAGAGCAGTGAGGTTCCAGAATTGAAATTCACTACGCTGAGGATGGGACTCAGTATGAAGACCAAGGGGTTGGTGAGGGATGACTTGTTCTGCCCAATATGTGTGGAGCTGGGAGCCCTCTGTCACAGTGATCAGTTCTGCAATCTGGTGACTGAGCATGGGCTGGAAATTAAGATGGCTCAGCCTTGGATCCCAAACTTGAGGCCTTCACTGCATCTGGGCCTGGGAAGTCCATCAGCTGTGGACAAGGATTCGAAGGCCCCGTCTTGGATACTGACAACAAATGAGAAGTTAAGTCCCAGAAATTGGTGGCACTCCAGTTGTCTCTGGTATTTGGAAGTAAGAATGAATCCTCTTCAAACAGATTCAGGCTCCAAGTTCCTTAGAAAATTTGCAAGGAGGAGCCTGCTTGAGACAGAGGATGTTGGATTTCTACTAATTGGACCTGAATGATTAAAGGCAGGGCTCTATATCATATGCTGAATTGGAGAAGTAGCTCACGTGGTTGCTTTGCAGCTTGCCAGAAGAACCATGTTCATATAAAACTATCTGAGAGAACTCTCTCAACTTGGGAGGAACATCTCTTTCAGTGCTTGGGGGCAGCCAAGCCAAATACCTGTGGAACCACAGAGCAACTTCAGTGGACTCTTCTGTGGAGCAGCTGCTGGGGCGGGGGGCGGGGGGGGGGGGCGTATAGGTTCCTGAGACCTCAGCCAGAGAGTGGAGGATGGGAGAGGTTGTGTTCCAGAAGACCTGCTTGGAGGATGTAGGACACCAGTGAAAGATTTTAAGCAGAAAAGAAATAGAGGCACAACAAGCCTGTTATCAGGATCCCTGTAAAGAGAAACCAGAATTCCAGAAATCCAAAAGACTGGACCAGGAGATTCCAGAGTTAGATAGACTAAGAGAAGAGGGACAAGAATGAGGAGTGGGCAGAACCACGGGGAACTGCTTTCACGGCCATGTGAACGAGGCCCGTGGGACCAGCTGTGCTCTTCACTTGTTCACCTCAAGGTTGGGGCTTTTTTGGCTTTTACAGGGAGTCTTCTGCAAGACAGAAGTCTGGTGAGGAGAAAAGGATCCTGTGCAGTGAGCTTGACAAAATGCGCATTTCACCTGCACTGGATGCTGTTGGTATCCTGCCCAGATTCCCTTCACCAGGAAGCTCCATTGCCATGGAGCTGTTGTGTTGGCTGCTAAGTGCTCACAGGGGGCTCCTTCTCCCAAGAATTGCCCTCCACTGAGTGGGAACTACCTCCTCTTGGAGGTTATATGTCTCCTGCTGGGGAAGAGCAGCTTTCAGCCAACACCTGACGTGGTCCTAAAGACTGGCGCTCTCATCTCAAGGTCCGTCTGCTCGGTGGTGCCATTCATGCCCAGAGCTCCCCGCTAGACTCCAGCTGAGATCACATCCTTGCCTGGCTCTGTCCTCTGCTGTGTTTGCTTCTCTCATTCTCATTCTCCTGAGATCCCTCCTCCACTAGATTATGTGCACCCAATCTCCATCTGAGATGCTGCTCCCAGGGAGCAGCCTCCTTGTGCGCTTGGAGAAGTGTTTGGTGAAGAAAGGATAAAGGCTCCCGGGCAGTGGGATGGGGGAGGTGGGGAAAGGAGGCACAGTTCTCTTTCTTCATGTATGGAAATAAGCTTCCCAAAGACTGGGGGATGAAAATCACTGAAAGGGTCTCTGTGCAGGTCCCAGGGGATTGCCGAAAACCATTCAGGATTTGAGGGGCCAAGGTCAGCTCTGGAAAAAGACACGTGGGCTGGGGTCTGAGCTGGGACTATGTCCCAGTACAAGTCAACGTGGTTTGGGAATACATCGAGTTGCAGGTTTTTGTTTTTATTCCCTTCTCTCTGTCCCCCTTCCCTTCTCTCTCTTCCCCAATTCACTCCTCACCTCTAGAACTTTCCATCCATTTTGGGTGAGGCAGGGGTTCCATGAAGGGACAAGTCACTGAGGGTATTCTTGCTTAGTGAAACTGCACTGGGCACTGACTTTGACCTGTGGCCTCTCACCCTGCCCCAGCTACATGAGGCGCTAAGTACAGCTGTGCTTGCAGAAAACCCCCCTTGGACCAGAGGAGTTCTGCATGGCCCCAGTTCCCGACGGTTCTGCCCACTCCTCATTCTTGTCCCTCTTCTCTTAGTCTGTCTAACTCTGGAATCTCCTGGTCCAGTCTTTTGGATTTCTGGAATTCTGGTTTCTCTTTACAGGGATCCTGATACCAGGCTTGTTGTGCCTCTATTTCTTTTCTGCTTAAAATCTTTCACTGGTGGAGCACCTGGGTGGCTCAGTTGGTTACGCATCTGCCTTTGGCTCAGGTCATGATCCTGGAGTACCTGGATCGAGCCCCGTATCGGGCTCCCTGCTCAGTGGGGAGTCTGCTTCTCCCTCTGCCTCTCCCCCTGCTCCTTCTCTCTCCCTCTCTCACTCATTCTCTCTCTCTCAAATAAACAAAATCTTAAAAAAAAAAGAAAAAAATCTTTCACTGTGTCCCATGTCCTCTAAGGTCTTCTCCATGGTTTGCAACACCTTGCTTGGTCTACATTTCCCCACCTCTGCAGCCAGTCCCCCCCGCCCCACCCCCTGCATCTCCTGCCTTGGCCCTGCATATCACACAGTTCTGTTTCTCAAATGACTACTCATCCATCCATGCCCTTGCTTCTGCTGCTCCCTCCCCTTAGATCGCCCCTCTCCCTAATTGACCTTCCGAGAGTGATACAAACTACTTTTCCTCTCTGAACTTTTTCTTGTCATCCTGGAGGCAACAAACCAGCCCCCAGCCTTGAGCCCTTTCCTGCCTATTTTCCCCACATCATTCAGTGCTGACTTTTAACTGGGAACAGCACCATCGTATTGCACTTCTAGGCTACAGAATTGGACCCTAAGCTTTTTGGGGGACAGGACTGTGTCCATTACCTCTTTGAATCTCAGGTGTGTTGCACAGGGCCTGGCACGAAGCACCTGGGAGGGATAGAGTGCACTGGACTCGCCGTCCTTGTCAACTTCCTTCTAGTGCCCTTTCTATACAGAGGGGCTGGAAAATCAAAGTCCACGTCTGCCAGACTCCCATGAAGCGAGGGTTCTGAACGAGACTGAAACAGAGGCCAACTTTCTGCTGCTTCCATTGGTTCTGGAATGGCCAGCAGGCTTTGGCCATTGAGACGCTGGGGTTTTCCACGGTGCATTCCAGTGGCTAGTCGCTAATTTCATGGGTGTTGAGAGGCAGGGCTCAGGGCGTCCATGTTTTGTTGGTGGAGGCCTAGAGAGCATACCCTTATTCTAGAACAAGCATTGCACAGGGCACTTGTGACCCCTGATTATCAGTGAGGTCTTTTGTCCCTGTGTGTGCGGCATGAGAAGCAGCTCCTCTGCTGAGCTAGTTCAGCCATGTTGTTTTGAGTGTCACGTTTCTTTCCACCCTCCCCAAAGTTTTCTAAGTACCTAGTTTCTTGCAATAAATCCACTTTTGCTTAATTCAGCTCAAGTAGTTTCCATTCTCTGCAACTGCCCCCTGATTAATATAGCATGTTTGCAGAATACTGAGAGATCAAATGGTTCTCATCAAATAAGTTCATTTCACTGATGAGGACAGCGAGGTGAGGAAAAAGAATCCAACAAGCCAATGGTGCAGCCAGGCCTGGAACCAGAGCTCTTGTCTCCTAGTCTAGTGATATTTCTCTGCACCAAAGTGACATTTCTACTTTCACTGCCTCACCCTTCCCTGCCTTGTGCTCTAGAATGAATCGCTTTCTTCAACAGGTGGGATCCCACCTTGCTCTAGAATCCTTGTCTTAGGGTTTGCATCTGAAGGGATTCAAATAAGAGGAATTCTTCCCTCAGTAAGATGGCAAGTCTCAGGAAAGGCTACAGGCCCTGGAGAGGGTAGTTTGGGGAACAGACTGGCAAGAGATTTAGAGACAGAAGGTCCTTGCCAGAGCCCACTATACTTGTCCCTGGAGGTGACCCACAGGTGGACCCCAGGTGCCTTGCAGGTGCCATCCTTCCATGCTTCTGCCCACTGAGATCCTTGCTTTCCACCCCAAGGTAGGCTCCAAAAAGTAGATTAGTTTTGGTAAAGTCTCTAGTGTCAAATAAGATGCTCTTGCTTACATCCCATGAAAGAGGATAAATATCTGGTCCTTTTGTCAAACTACAAATTTTTTAGAAAATGGAATAATTACCTTGAATCTACTGTTTTTAGTCTATCAACTTGTCAAACATAAGTTTTGCTTAAAAGAGTCCCACCTGCATTCAGCCAGTCCTAGAAACCTCCTGAAAACGAGGCCCAGTGCATATGATCTCTCTGGCTTCACAGAGCATTGATGTGTGGGGTGGGGGCCCCAGGGGACACACAGCGTGGACTTTCTTCAGCTCTCAGCCCCAGGCAGTAAAAAAAAAATCTCCAGAGAAATGATAAGGAGATTTAAAAATAAAAGCCAGCAGAGCAGCCTGCAGCCTCCCACTTGTTGGCACCTCGTCCTCCCCACCCCTGGCTCTCAGCACATGGCAGGACCCAAGGCTCAGTCTCCAGGGCCCTGCCTCCTCAGCCACCTTGGGCCCAAGGGCTCTGCCCCAAGGTCCAGCCTGGCCAAGAGTGGTCAGCAGAGCAGAGAGAATCAGAATGACCCACATACTCAGAGATAAGACCACAGTTTGTTGATTTAGGGGCTTGGTTATTCTCTAAATAAACTTTCCTTCTTCAAAAATGTCTCTTTCAACTGGAGTTGAGTGTTTCCTTGTTACTTTCCCAGGGGAGAAGCTTGTGTTTTGCTTTTTGTAAATTTTTCTAGAAACCATTCCCACACTCACACCCACCAGATACCAAGCCCCTCTGACCCTTCTTAGATCGGCCATGAAGGGTGGGTGCTTGGGCTGTGGTGGAAATCACACATTCTCTTGGAGTCCCCTGGGGTTCAGTGGGGGTGAGGGAGGGAGGGGTTTCTAGATTCATTCCCCTGTGACGAGCACACGAAACCTGGAAGGTTGAGGATGGGCAATAATCTGGGGCCATGTAAGAACAGGCAACACAACTCTAAGAGGGGCAGTTACCCTGTCTCCATTTTAGAGATGAGGAAACTGAGCCTCAGTGTGTGTGTGAGTGTGTGTGTGAGATGACTCATCCAAGACTGTGGTACAACCAAGAGAGAAATGTCTACCCATGGAGGGGGCAGGCCTTACAAAAAGAGTGAAACTCTTTGGAATGTTGGGGAATTACACAACATGGGTGGCCAGGGAGGATGTAGGTAATTTGGGGCAAGTAGGTGGTTGGGGTGGGTGGCATTCTGTAAGACCTCCCGTATTATCAGAAAGTTTTCTTTTTTTTTTTAAATTTTATTTTATTATGTTATGTTAGTCACCACACAATACATCATTGATTTTTGATGTGGTGATTCATTGTTTTTGTATAATACCCAGTGCTCCATGCAGTATGTGCCCGCCTTAATACCCACCACCGGGCTAACCAATCCCCCCACCCCTCTCCCCTCTAGAACCCTTAGTTTATTTCTCAGAGTCCATAGTCTCTCATGGTTCCTCTCTCCCTCTGATTTCCCCCCCTTTATTTTTCCCTTCCTTCTCCTAATGTCCTCCATGCTATTCCTTATGTTCCACAAATAAGTGAAACCATATGATAATGGACTTTCTCTGCTTGACTTATTTCACTTAGCATAATCTCCTCCAGTCCCATCCATGTTGATGTGAAAGTTGGGTATTCATCCTTTCTGATGGCTGAGTAATATTCCATTGTATGTACGGACCACATCTTCTTTATCCATTCATCTGTTGAAGGGCATCTCCGCTCTTTCCACAGTTTGGCTATTGTGGACATTGCTGTTATGAACATTGCGGTGCATATGGCCCTTCTTTTCACTACATCTGTGTTTATCAGAAAGTTTTCACTGTATTTCTTGGTATGCTAAAATCTGGGCGAGTACGAGGTCCTAAAACAGGGTCTTCAATCCAGAAGTGCGTAGAACCTTGAATTCTGAACTTCAGAGTTGGAAGGAAACTTAGAGCACAACCATGAGGCCCTACCCCTCTTATAGGGTGCTTTAGGCCAAGGGGGATGGGGTGGGAAAAGGATTGGTGAAGGTACTGGAAGAGTACGTTCGCCAATATTAGCAATATTGAACATTAACCCTATCGCACAGCCAATATTAGGATTCTCATCTTGTGACACCATGTGACTGACATATATTGAGTGCCACGTGTGTGTAGGCACTGCTGTGCTCATATCAAGCATCTCACAAATTCCTACAACAACTCTGCAGTGGGTATTACTGGGGCCCAGGCCATAGGACCCACCCCCAGTAGCGGCCGGCATTGGCTACTGAGACCTCACCCCTGGAATCTTCTCTGGGAGACTCATCTTGGCTGATGGGAGCTGCCCTGTGGAAGAAGCGTGGGAGAATATGACCACACCTGCGGGCATTCTTTGGTCCATGACTTACTGATCTGGGGGGTAGAATAGCTGGATCCTAGGTTCCTGCTAACCCTCCTGCCTCTCTGGGGGGCTCACAGGAGCAATGCCTCGGCGCCCCCCACCAGGTGGGAGTGTTCCCTGCAGAGTTGCTAGCAGGCCCTGTGACTTTAGGGATCCAGGAGGCTGGGTGGGGCGGAGGGCCACGGGAGATCAGGTTCCTAGGTAGAGGGCATATGGGTCGGGGTCTGGCCTCTTGATGTCTGTTCCCCCATCCAGCATCTATCCTGACATCTTGGGTGTGAGCACAGCAGGAGAAGCTGCTTCTGAGTCCATGGCTTCTTAAGACCTCATGATGCTGGGTGGGCTGAACGCTTCCTAGGCTTTATCCTATTTAATACTCAGACCATTTTGCAGATGAGGAACCAGGCTCCGAGAGGGAAGGTGCCTTGGCCAGGGTTGCCCAGCGGGCAAGTGGCTCTGCAGAGACTCACGTCCTGGGGCTCCTGTGTAGAGCTTAGATGCCTTCCGCAGCAGTTTCTGCAAACCCAACTGTGAGCCCTTTATTCCTGGCGCTCTTTTCTGGAAGGCCCTGCTGCTCTCACTGGCTGATTGGGGCAAACCTCTGAAGATGCCGTGGGGAGACTGGGCTGCCTGTTCCCCAGACGTGCTTCTGGGAAGTGCTGTCCTTAGACCTGGGCAGCTGGGGCCTCTGACCTTGTTCGGTGCTGCAGAGCAGAACTTTTCAAGTTATCTGTGTTGAAGGACCAGATTTTACATTTCCTAGTCTTCTGTGGACTGAAGCTTTTGTCAAATACAATAAAAACGAATTACTAGAGAGACGAAATGTAAAAGAAAAATGCACGAAACAAAGCACCAATTTTTGTTTAATTAGATTCGAAAGACAAAATTAGGTGGTCAGATGGCTACGAAGTTGCTAAATGCTTACTCAGTTTCTGTGCTAACCTCGTCACGGGCCCATAACCAGCAGCTTCGGGGCTGGTGCTGCTTGAGGACTACCTTTTGAGTGGTCTTGCTTTAGAGGACCTTCTCATTCTTCCCCTGCACTGTGCCAAGGACACCTGCCCACCAGGAGTTCGTGACACCCTGTCACCTCCTTTACTTTCGGGCCACACTCAGGGTAAGCAGGGTTTTGGAATTCTCTATTTACACGGCCTCCTCCTGCTGCTGTCCCCTGTGTGGGCATCTTCTCTGGGTCTGTCCTCCCAAGGTTAGCCCGGCCATGGGCAAGCTCCCCCAGGGAGGTGGGGTTATGGACAGAGCTTGGACTTAAAGGCTCAGTTGTCCACACACGAGCAGGCACAGCCCTGTGTGGTGCAGGGCTGGTGTGAGAAGGACGTGGGCCGCAGGTTGGGGGCCTCCCTTTGTCCTCTTGTCTGACCACCCCACAAATGTCAGGGGGCAGACCCGCCTCTGGGCTTGTGATGTTTCCTGCTAGGTTTTGACTGATGGGAAGCAGAGGGGGGGGTGGTGAGCACCTGGGCTCTTAGTGAGCAGCTCTCTGTCCTGTGGACGGCCAGCCATGTCCCCGCTTCTCCAGCCCTCATGTAGCTTGTTCCCTCTCTCATGGAGCACCTGGTTGGGACCCTTTGGTGCCCCTGATTGCTGTTCTGTTTGCTGTCTCAGGGGCTGACGCAGCAGTAGTCGGAGGCCCTGGAGGGCAGGACAGTCTCTCCCACGTCCCTCCAGCTCTGGGGCCACATGCACAGTCTTGCCCGTGGAAGATCTTTCATTGCCTTGACTCTGGTTCTGAACTAGAACAGTCCCCACAGCGTCCTAGGATCTGAGTACTTGGTGTGTGTCTGCTTGCCCCATGGAGCAGACACTCTCCAAGGGCAGGGACCACAGGGTTCCCTGGGACCTACGGGTCTTGCCAAGGGCTTGGCTTACTACTTTCTTTAGCAGTAATTCCAGCTGGGTTTTCAAGTCTCAGGTATGCTTGAAGTTGGCGTCATGGGGCGCGCGCGCGTGCGCACACACACACACACACACACCTACTACCTACTTATCCACACATACTTATACACATGCTTATGCTTATTCACACAAATACACACATTCGTGTGCATAGCTGCACACACACTCACACATACACACACACACACAACCACAGCTGTGTCGTGCTACCCCATTGTCTGTCCATTTGGCTCAGATGGGGCTTAGCGGATGGAGAACCCAGGGCTCCGAGATGCTGTCTTGCCGGCTGAGGGACTGAAGAGCTGCTGTAGCTTCCAGGGACCATGTGCCAGCTTTCTTGATGACAGGAGCTAAGTTCATTTCTCAAGGCTGTGAGCCAGACCAGACATCCTGACCTTTGGGGACACAACGGCTGAATGAGTGCCAGGGCACAGGTGGCTTCTCTGTCCTGAGGATGGGGCTGGCAGCCCGGGCTCTCTTTGGGGTTGGGGGCTGGGAACTGCAGGGGGCCTCCAAGGCCGCCGTCTCTGAGCCTCACCCTGATCTCGCACATGGCCATGGCCATGCCCGCATGAGCAAGTGCTGCGCGTTTGGGTGGGGGCCATCTGGAATACTCCATCTTCGGCTGCCTCAGGCAGCAGTAGAGACCAGAACAGAGACTTTTCTCACCTTCTTTGGGAAGGCTCGAATTGATACTGGATGCGAATGTGCTTTGCAAACTGTAAAGTGCTGTGCGTCATGAGAGGGGGTATTCATTTTTAAGACCACAGCTGAGGATTTGTTGTCTTCTCAGGGAGGGGTGGACCTTCTTTTATGGCCTTTCAAGGCCCAGGCCAGCTAGGGACAACTCCTGGACAGTCAGCAAGATGCTGGGCGCCCATCCCGAAGCTCGGCTGCTTGCGTGGTCTGCGAGGAAAGCGAGAGCCAAGGAAAGAGTAGGGGAAAGTCTCCCTGCAGAGTTGCAGGCAGGGCTGGAGATGCCAGTGGTCAGGTGGGGAAGAAATAGTCCCGTCCAGGGCCAGTGTGCCTCCCACAGACCCTTGGAGCAAAACGGCACTTAGAGAACCAGCAGTGATAGCTCTTTGACAGGAGTTACGGGTCACAATGATGGTCGTAATTGAAGTTGACAGTCAAATTCATGGGATGCAATCAATTGCCTTATGTTTACCATGATTACTTAGTACGATGGTCAAATTTTTGTGTCAACTTGGCTGGGCCACGGAGCTCGGATATTTGGTCAAACATTCTGAATCTTTCTGTGAAGGTGTTTTTTTGGATGAGATTAACATTTAAATCAGTGAAATCTGAGGAAAACACATTGCCCTCCACGTGGGTGGGCCTCATCCAATCACTTGAAGGCCTTAATAGGACAAAGACTGACCTCCGCTGAACAAGAAGGAATTCTGCTAGCAGGCTGTCTTTGGAGTTGAACTATAACTCTTCCTTGAGTCTCCAGCCTGTCAGCCTCCCCCATCAGATTTTGGACTCATCATTCCTCCACAATCACATGAGCCAATTCCTTCAAATAAATCTCTCTCTATTACGTATACACACATCCCATTGGTTCTGTTTCTCTGCACAACCCTGACCAATACACTTGTCTTCGTAGAAGGATAGAGGAATGGAGACACAGGCTACCCAAGATCCCCATACCAGGACAGCCAGCAGCTCCCCAACTTCACAGCTTCTTTGGTCTCCTTGATCACATGGGGTGTGTATGGCTGCCACAGTGGGAGCCAAGGTGCTCGCGGGTCACCTTGACACAGAACCCACAGCTTTTGCTCCCCACCAGCTTTTCATGCTGTGTGAGTCGGGTAGGCGCAAGGCCCGCAAGCCAACACGTAATGTTTCATATTTATTCCATAGTTCTAGGAAACAAGGCGGTGGGAAGAGGGAGGCCGAGGTCACTTCTAGGCAGGCCGAGATCTGATGTTAACCCTTTACATGCAAGGATGCAATCCTTGTTGCTGACAGTTTTTATGGTTCCTGAGCCTCTACTCGTTGTGATTCATGGGTGAAGGCAGAACCTAGAGGAAGACAAAGGAGTCAGCATTTAGCTTTTGGTACTCAGTAGGAGCTGTTGAGGAAGGCTCTTCATGACAAGAATTATGGAAGACATGGATTTGTGCTTTTGCCAGAGCTGAGTTTTGTTGAGACATGAAAGGGCTTTCTAAATTTCCCAATTTCTTTTCTTTTAGTACTGGGAAGGCTCAGCAGTGTCCCACTCGAAGCCATGGTGTGGGGTGTGTGGGTTACGTCACACGGTGGGGAAGGCAGGGGCAGAACCCTTTCTGGGCTCCGGGAAAGGAGCTATGGGTGGGAAAAGGGGCACTGAAGAGTTCAGAACTGCTCCCTGATTTCCCTCTTGGTCAAAATCCTGGAGGTCGGGGCTATATATACCTGATGGGACAGGTTTGGAAACTCCAGAGCAGATGGGAGTTCATTGCTGCCCCATGGGAGAGGAGGCAGAACCCTCCTTGGAGAGTGGCCTGCACCAGCAGGGAGAGGTCATGATAAAGTAGAAATAATGGTGAGGCTCAGCTGTGCTGAAAGGCCCTGAGATTTCCCTGCCCAGCCCAACTCCAGCCTCCCACAGGCCCTGTAGGGCTTGGAGGAGATCCAAGAACATGCTTGTGGCCCCTGGAGAGCAGCAGGGAGGGGACCGAGAGGCAACATGCCAGCCAGGGCATCACTGTGATGGCAGGCAAGGGGACTCCCTGACATCATCCCAGTCAAGAGCTGAGGAGTGGGCAGCGCGGTGTAAAGGGCCAGGTCGAGAGAATGGCTGAACCTCTTCCAAGGGTCTGCAGCCCCCATGACTGCTCAGATGGCCGCTCAGCCCCCCCAGTGGCAGGGCCCGGGAGGGACTGAGATTGGGCTTAGCGGTGGCGTCCCACTCACTGGTCTGGCATCTCTTATTTGCATGCAGATGACCTCTCCTCCCCACACTCATTTCCAGTAAGCCAGTGGGGTCAGCACCAGTTCCCAGTAATGGCTGATATGGAGAGCAGCCTGAGAGCCGGTCAGTTCTTCCCTCAGCACCAAGGCATTTTAATGGGCGAAACCTGGCCATCTGTTGCCCAAGGGCCAGCTGGAGAGTGGTCGGCTCCTGTGCTGTCATGGGAGGTCCCAGTATCGCTCTCTTTTTCCTCTCTGATCAAAGTAATAAGTTCTTTCTTCTCTGCCTTAGAGTTGGGAGTGGGGAGCACTGCTGAGGTGGTGGACAGGTGACCCGCAGAGTCCCCAAGACTCCAGTCTGCTGAAGAGAAACAAAGCGATCTCAGCATCATGACAAGTTAGTAAGAGAACCCTGCCGCCTGCTGCCAGTGGGAGCCCCTTGATGTCCACATTAATATTGTCTTCCCTGAAGCATGGTCAAGGGGGCTCCAGGCCCCCAGAGCCCTTTCCCAGCTTTGCATCCTTCCATGACCGTGGTTGTGGAGATGGGGCACGTGTCAAGGTATACCCCACCACGGTGGAGCCCCTGTGCCCGTTTCCTCCCCTGGCTGGGTTAACCAGACCAGGAAGACCACAGTAAAGGGCTGGCAGAGGGGAGAGGAGACCCCAAGGCTCAGTGTTGCACACCTTGAATGGACACCTAGAGACTTTGGTTACACACGAAGAGGGAAGCTTTCCTTGGGTTGGGCTCCCCTGGCAAGAGGCCAGAGTCAAGGATGAGGGTGTGAATAATTTATTTGGGAGGTGAAAGAAACTCTGGCAGGAAAAGGACGACAGCCAATGAAGGATGAGCCACTGAGTCAGTTCCCAAGTGAGCAACTGGGGCTTAGTCCTGCTGGAGAATTCCAGGAGACAGGACACTTTGGAGTCTTCCCACCTGAGTGATGAGGGAGCTGGGTTATTTGTCCACCACTCCTGTCCATTATGGATAGAGGGCTGCTGCTGGAGTAATTAACTTCCGGGCACTTCGGACCATTCCTCTGTGTGGGCTGAGTGGGCTCCCACAGTCAGAAAAGCCCACAGCCAATGAGTGGCAGGGGTTCCCGAGGCGCACCCTTCAATGTGGAGAGGTGACTGTGGAAGAGAGATGAGCAAGGACTGACAGATATCTGCTCCATTGCTCAAGTTAGTTCTTCAGCATGCTATCCCTTTCTGTGACTTTCTCCTCTATTCTCTCAGTCTTGCTCCCCTTAGAGACCTTTCTCCTCCCCCACTGCCAGTCACCAATCCCCTTCTCTGGGTTGCTCCTTCCTGGGTTTCACCCACCAACTCCCTAGGTCCCTCCTCTCCAGCTTTAATGGCAGAATCTAGACCCAGGAGGCCTGCACCTCATACTGTAGCCAGTCTTCTTTATGAACAAGCTCTTCCCTACCCAGATGGATTTAGATAGCTCATCCACCTTTCATGGCTCCCTGTTTTCTTCAGGACAAAACTTACTTCTCTTATTCTGGCACCTTCATCTTAACTCCAATTTCCCTCTTCAGATTTATGTTTCAGAGCTCTAGGTCCTATTTCAGTCAGTGTGTCCTGAACACTAAATTTGTAGTTAGCCATCTCTGTGTTCTGCCACATCCCACGAGGGACCCCTTACCTTCCTTCTCCACCTAAGCAATACTACATCCTTCAGAGGCCTACCAAGATGGAATCAGAAATCACGGGAGCCCACGCTAAGTCCTCACTTATTATGAGTCACAGGTGAAGGCAGGACCCAAAAGAAGGTGGGGTGGAGAGAAGGAGAGGGAGAGAGAACACATCAAAGACAAATGAGCACTTCACGGAGGTGCACAGATTTCCTGAGGGCCTGCCAGTCAGCCTTGTCCGCCTGGACACACCAACATGAGAGCAAGGAGCATAAGCCAGATTAGAAGACAAACTTTTCATTAGAGAGCACCATTCTGGTCATTGTCCTATAAGCAAAAATAAGGCTGGAAATTAGAGGCATGCGACAAAGCCAGCAATTCTTGGAAAATGGCCAACAATTCCAAATTGACTCCACATCGAAATAAAGTGTTAATGCCATGGAATCATACACTTAAAAATGGTAAATTTTATGTTAGGTATATTTTTACCACAATTAAGAGATTCAAAAAAAGAAAAGAAAAATAAAGAAAAGAAATGAAATATCTATGTATTAAAATCCCCACCCCCAACAATTTAGAATAATGTACTTGTTGAGGGTTTGAAGATGGATGGTTGAAGGGGAAAACTTCTGGGTAGGACGTTGTTAAATATTCTTTACAGTTTTTCAAGACCCAGTGTTCTGGCACAAGGCTGTAAACTGGATCAGACAGAAGGCAATTTCTGGAAGAGAGAAATAAGCATCTGGACAATTTTTATAAACACCCCCTTGGCACCAGGATGGTGTGCTTGATGTTGATGTGTTTTGGCCAGTATATGAGCAGTCTAGAGAGAAGCATGCTGGGTATGAAGGCCAGGCTTGTCCTGAGTCCCACTGAGTAGGGGAGGAAGGGAAAAGCTTTCTTCCTTCCTACCAAATCCTGCAGCAAGGGAATGATCAGTTTGGTTGAGTGAGAAAGACTGGAGGAGGGACAATGTTGCCGAGATGGTCCAGCTTTCTCCCCGAGAGAGGAAACAGTCTCGGGTCCTCCTAGCTGGAAGAAGGAATGCAATCCTCCCTAGCACAGCATCCTGTCCATAGCTGGAAGCCCTGGCCCCCCTTAGCCAAGGCTTTAGGAGTAAACATGGCACCTACTTTTAGGGAGCCTGGAGTCAGATGGGGAAGAGCTCTTGCTGTCCTCGGGGCCCTCTAGGAAGTAGAAATGTGTTTGGAAATACCACTCGGGGATAAGAGCTTCTGTGAGAAGACAGCAATTGCTTGCTTTTCCAAAACAGTTTCCAGGCAGCCTCTGTCAGTGGGGGGAACCTATTCTGTCTCCAGCAATCTAGGGGGAAGTAAGACATGGAACCCATTCCTCAGCTAAGGCCTTCCCACTTCTATAGATCAAAATAAACTGGACTCAACCCCTTAGTGTCATGGCCTCTGATGGCACAAAACATTCACTGGGTGATTCCTGTGGCCCTTAAAGGGCCACCTTTGTCATGGTCCTTCTGGTCCTAATTTCTGCATCCAAACATCAAATCTCTACTCTGTTCCCATGTTACAACCTGGGCACACTGAGACCTTTCACTGTTTTCCCCCAAATTACTGCCCTATCCATAGGTATATTACCCTTATGGGAGGTTTGAGGGATCACGTACCATCTTCCACTGATCTTGAAAGTTCTCCTCTCTGCCTGTGTCTCTCTCTCCCCCTTCCTTCTCTTTCATGCTCTCTCTCTCTGTCCTTCTTTTAGCAGAGTGCTCTTCTTCCTCCACTCAGGTTTTGGCACCTGCTGATGGTCCTGCCCATGGCTGTTCTGTTCTACCCCAATAGGCTTCTCCGGGCAAACCTTCCAAAGAAACATGATGCTCTTCCCAAGAAGATTTCTGATAAATTCAACTTTCTCCATCTCTTTAATTAGAAACAACTTAGCCAAACTGGGAAAGAGACATTTTATCATCAATTAGCCAAATTACTATCTCCTGTGGGATAGGGTGAATCGAGAAGAGCATATAGATGATTAACCTTGCAAATATTTGAGATGCAGAATTCTCAAATCTTCAGATCAAAGATTTTTTTTTTCAAAACACAAAGCGTTAAAATGGAAACCCCATCAATGTGTGTTTTAAATCAATGCTTCTCACGCTTCAGTAGGCACCCAGATCCCTTGGGGAGCTGGCTAAATGCATATTCCAGTTCAGCAAGTTTGCAGTGGGGCCTAGGGTTCTGTACTTTTTTTTTTTTTTTTTTTTTTTAAAGATTTTATTTATTTATTTGAGAGAGAGAGAATGAGAGACAGAGAGCATGAGAGGGAGGAGGGTCAGAGGGAGAAGCAGACTCCCTGCCGAGCAGGGAGCCCGATGCGGGACTCGATCCCAGGACTCCAGGATCATGACCTGAGCCGAAGGCAGTCGCTTAACCAACTGAGCCACCCAGGCACCCTCTGTACTTTTTTTTTTAAAGATTTTATTTATTTATTTGAGAGAGAGAGTGAGAGAGAGAGCACAAGAGGGGGGAGCGGGAGAGGGAGAAGCAGACTCCCTGCTGAGCAGGTAGCCCGATGCAGGACTCGATCCCGGGACTCCAGGATCATGACCTGAGCCGAAGGCAGTCGCCCAAACAACTGAGCTACCCAGGCGCCCTAGGGTTCTGTATTTTAATAAGCATCCCAGGTGATGCTGGTGCTGCAGGTCCATGGACCACATTTTGAATAGCAGTCATAGACCAGTATTTTTCAAAGTTACTGCTATTGGAATTACTTGGGGGAGCTTAAAAAAATATTAATGCCTGGACTCTACTCCAAGATTGTGATGTAACTGAGAGTGGCTGAACATTGGTATTAAAAAGAATTTCATCCTCAATAAACGGTATTGGGAAAACTGGACAGCTACACAAAAAAGAATGAAACTGGACCACTTTCTTACACTGTACACAAAAATAAACTCAAAATGAATTAAAGACTTACATGTGGGACCTGAAACCATAACAATCCTAGAAGAGAGCACAGGCAGTAACTTCTCTGACATCGGCCGTAACAACTTTTTTTCTAGAGAAGTTCCCTAAAGCAAGGGGAAAAAAAAGCAAAAATAAACTATCACAACAACATCAAAATAAAAACCTTCTGCCCAGCGAAGGAAACAATAAACAAAACTAAAAGTTAACTTACTGAAATGGGAGAAGATATTTGCAAGTAACATATCCAATAAAGGGTTAGTATCCAAAAATATATAAAGAACTTACACAACTCAACACCCAAAAAACAATCCAATTAAAAAATGGGCAAAGGCCATGAATAGACATTTCCCCAAAGAAGACATAATAGATGGCCGACAGACACATGAAAAGATGTACAACATCACTCATCATCAGGGAAATACAAATCAAAACCACAATGAGATACCACCTCAAACTTACCAGAATGGCTAAAATCAAAAACACAAAAAAAGAGTGTTGGTGAAGATGTGGAGGAAAAAGAATCTTCGTGCACTGTTGGTGGGAATGCAACCTGGTGCAATCACTGTGGTAAATGGTGTGGAGCTTCCTCAAAAAACTAGAAATTGAACTACCTTATGATCTAGTAATTGCACTACTGGGTATTTACCCAAAGAATACAAAAACACTAATTCAAAAGGATATAGGCACCCCTATGTTTACTGCAGCATTATTTACAATAGCCAAATTATGGAAGCCCAAGTGTCCATTGATAGATAATGGACAAAGAAGATGTGGTATATATACACAATGGAATATTTTTCAGCTATAAAAAATGAAATCTTGCCATTTGCAACAACATGTATGGATCTAGAGAGTATAATGTTAAGTGAAATAAGTCAGTTAGAAGAAGACAAATACCATGTGATTTCACTCATATGTGGAATTTAAGAAACAAAACAAGTGAACAAAGGGGAAAAAAGAAACAAACCAAGAAACAGACTCTTAACTGTAGAGAACAAACTGATGGTTACCAGAGGGGAGGTGGGTGGGGGGGATGGGTGAAATAAGTGAAGGGGATTAAGAGGACACTTACCTTGATGAACACTGAGTAATATATGGAATTGTTGAATCACTAGATTGTACACCTGAAAAATATAACACTGTATGTTAAGTACACTGGAATTAAAAAAAAAATTCACGTGGTTCTAATGTATAGCTAAGGTTGAGAACCAGGGCTCTAAAGTAGAGCATCAAGCACATGGATTAATATTTTATTTTTTCTTATTGCAATACTTGACATGGGTAAGCAGGAGGAAGACACAATCTTTTCCTAAAGGAGAGGGCAATTGTCACATTCCCAGCAGTCTTCAAGGGTCCTAAGGAAAATCGTGTAGGAACTCAGCTCTTTGATTGTGGTGGTGACAGAAAATGGCCTGTCATCTGAAGCCAATTTAAAAGGATATGATAATCAATAAAATGGCAAATTGAGCTAAAATAAAAAGAATAAAAGAACAAAATGGTAAAATGGTAAAAAAGAGGTATAAATTAATATGCAAAAAAGCAAATTTTATGACAAATTAGATACAATAAGAATAAATGTTTGTAATTAAAAATTAGGCTGAGATAATACTCAGGTTGAGTATATGAAATACCAATATTTGATCATGTGGAACTTACAACAATAACAAATTCATATGGCTCGAAAATAATGTGGTTAAAAACCAGAAGATTTAATGACAAAGCAAAACAAAATCAGAGGTTAAGAATCAGCCTCAGAGAGAAATCCGTCTGTGAAGGACAAGAGCAGTGCTTTGGGCTGGGTGCCCACTTGTCTATTCTAAGCTGGTCTCACTGAGTCCTGGGATCTGGAGTGACATGGACCCCAGGGAAGTAGGCTCTTGCCATTGGC
This sequence comes from Halichoerus grypus, assembly GCF_964656455.1. Taxonomy (NCBI): domain Eukaryota; kingdom Metazoa; phylum Chordata; class Mammalia; order Carnivora; family Phocidae; genus Halichoerus; species Halichoerus grypus. The sequence goes on along the minus strand of NC_135721.1, from coordinate 109,109,578 downwards.
CTTCTGGTGGTTGGCTGTGTGGCCCGAGAGACCTGCCAGGACTCCCTCAGAGAGCATCGCTAGATGGCTCTTTAGGTAGCAAGTTGTTTAGTCTGATCCATTGGCAAATAGCTTATTGACTGCCAAAATTCTTACTAGAGACTTGGAGGAGGGTACTCCTGGCAAGCTGGTCAAATTTGCAGATTAAATTCAATTTATTAAACATTTATTAAATTCCTTCTCTGTGCCAAGCCCTGTAGAGGGTACTGGGGATATGGCAGTAAATAGGAGATCAAAGTGGTATATTGAAGGTCTGGTGGAGTTAGGGCACTAGAATGGGGTGGAGGAGTGCTGCAGGTTGGGGTCCCCAGAAGCAGACTCTGAGATGAGATGTTAGCATTTGGATCTATTGGAGTTCTGGGGATCAAACTCTGTGAAAAGGAAGGAAGCAGGATCAGGTACTGGGAGAAGCTGAGCTGCAATGCAGTCTCAACAAAGGCCTCAGCTGACCTATGCAGAGCTCTGAAGCTGGAATGGCCCTTCACGGTTGTCTAATGTCACAAGGAGAGTTCTGAGCCTCTATGGCTTCCCAGTGACCAGTCATTGGTTGTGACTGTCCTCTTGGGTGAGGTAGCCATCTCCAGATAAGGGTAGTTTCCAGGGAGAGAAAACAGGTCAGGGCAATCAGCCAGAAGCGCTCTCAGCAGCTGGGACAATAAGTTCTGATGGGGAATCTGGTGTTACATCGTAATGTCCATTACAGGTAGTATCTTAGTTTGTTCAGGCTGCTCTAACAAATTATCACAGCCTGGGAAGCTTATAAACAACAGAAATTTGTTTCTCATGGTTCTGGAGGCTGGAAGTCCAAGATCAGGGTGCTAACATGGTAGGGTTCTGGTGAAGGCCCTCTTATGAGTTGTGACTGCTGATTTCCCATTGTGTCCTCACATGGTGGAAGGGAGTGAGAGATCTTTCTGGGGCCTCTTTTATAAGGGCATTAATCCTATTCATTTGGACTCCACTTTTAGAACCTAATCACCTTCCAAGGGCCCCAGCTCTAATAGCCATCACCTTGGGGTAAAGAATTGAACATATACAATTTGGGGAGGGGGCTACACAAACATTCAGACCATAGCAGGTAGTGATAAAAAAATATGGCTAGGTAGGGACATTCTGTACAAGATCCTGAAGGTGAAGTGAATCAATAAATGGTTAGTTGACTGGATCATCCCTACTGGTCATCAATGAAGCATCTATGAAACAAACTCATCTTTGACTGCCCAGACACACATGACATATCCACAGTGAAATGAGCAAAGTCTTGACTTGGGTGGCAAGTGGCAGATGCCTGATGGATCACTCTCCCATCTGGGCCCCATACACCAATAGTGGCCCGTAGAAGGGACAAGGATGAGGAAAAGTCTGGAGACCAAGCAGGTCTTTGCTATGGCTGAGGAGTCAATGGTTGCTTGGAATAGAGGAGAAAAGACTTTCTGGAGGGGTCATGGAAACTGTCTCATAGTGGACCTGGGGAAGAAGGCAGAACCAACCTTAATGGAAGGAAGACTTTGTATCAGTATCAGGCAATAGTTTCTAAAGTAAGATTTGCTAGACAAGGGGGTGGGGTGAACTTCACTTCCCTGCTGACAACTTAAGAGATGTAACACGATCAGGAAGAAAATTTAAAAATTAAATACAGAGATATTGCTAAGTTAAACTCACCTTGACCTCGCCTTGTAGTTGGGGACTAAAGATATGATAAAAGAATGATAAAGAAGAGATTTTTACAGATTTTTCTGGAAACTATAAGAAGAAACTCGAGTGGGGTTGGGAGAGTTTCTGCAGAGGACAGTCACAGGGATCAAAAGAGGAAGGGTTTGAAATACGGATAAAAGGGAATGAACTGAACCCGTACATTCAAGATATTTTGGGGCACAGCACCTGCTGTTGCATATAAGCACCTGGTGAACCCACGATGCATCTCCTGAGGGTCTAAAGACATCAGCTTTGGAAGGAAACCTTAGGGAGAAGTTCTTAATCTTATTTGTTCAGTGGTAGTCTGGTGAAGCTAATGGGTTTTTACATTCATGAAACAAAATACTTAGATTATAAACACAGTCATCAAAATACTAGAAAAACAAATTTGTGATACAATATGACACATTAAAGAACCATATCTAGCAGTGGATTTAATAACTCTTGCATTTTTGAAGTAGTGCTAAACATAAATATCTTTATTTAAAGATACCTACAAAAGATATGTACAAGCATCATGTGATAAGAAAAAAATGTGTGATTTGGTGACAAAGGCACAGGTATTGCTAATACTACTGTGGTTTGTGACCTACATTCATAACTGAAGGAAGTGCTAAATGTTATTATTGTATTAATTAAATATTAGTTTAGTTAAACATCAGTTAACTTTTTTCCCACCCAAGTTCAGGGATCCCCAAAATTCTGTCCACATTCAGTCTGAGGACCCCAGGTTAAGGATCCCTATGGTGACCACAGTCTAGAGTCAGCAGTCAACAAGGCTGGGGAACACTTGTTGGGTCAGACGTCAAAGGACCCATACTATAGATGGGAGTCTGGTGAGTCTCTGATATTTCCTACCTCCATAACTCTATAATCCTTCTTCCTGGCATTCAAGGTACTTTGTTTTTAATGGGACATGGAACCATCATCCCAATGAGGAAGAAGGTAGTAAATAATATTTCTTGATTTAACTTCTTCTGCCATTTACTACTATTATTGGCCTGAAGAACTCTTCCACTGGGAGGGTTTCCCAAGGGGAAGAGTTAAAAGCTTTGGACAAGGATGGAGTTAGGACTGAGATCTGAAACATGGTAAGCTTGGGAGAGGGTGTGAACCCAAAGTACATCTTCACCACCTTTACCCAGCATGTGTTGTTCATTCAGAAACAGAAGAATGTTTCCCAGCTTTAGGGACTCTTAAGTTCTGGGGATTTCACGCTCCACTGTCCCTTCTTGTGACAGTTTATAGTGTTTAACAGAGTTGTACTTGTATCAGAAATATCCAGATTTCATGTTTGATATTTATCAAACCTAGTGTGGTAGAGTGAATCATCGATCTCAATTCTTCACTTCCTGTTTTATGCATTCACCCCCTTGCTAGCACTTCAGGGTGGTCAGAGTTACTCCCTGACCACTGGATCACGTGACTTGTTTTGGCCAATGGGATGTTAGCAGATAGGGCACAAGCAGAGTGCCTGAGCAGTTGGCCTTGCCTTCTGTGCTCCATGCCTTTGGTCATGGGAAGAGCATTCCCTGGATATTCCCTGGATTCCCTGGACATGGAAAATATGGAGACACATAGAGCATATCTGGACCTGGCCTGTAGCTTGGAACCAAGCCCAGCTGAGCCTGCCTTACATCAGCCGACTTGCAGCTGTGGGGGAATGAGAATTCAGTGCTTTTTGCTGTATGCCACTGAATTTGGGAGATGGTTTTTATTGCAGCATGATTCTAGGTAGAGCTAGTACACCTAGAAATGTATTCTCAAGGCTTTATGGCTTACAATAAACTCACATTTTAATTTATCCATGGCTTTAAATACTATATACAAAATTTCCTCTAAAAAAGATGCCTATTAGTTTATTTAAGTTTGGTATTTATTTATTTTTCTAGACTCTGGCAGTTGGTCACTCAGGATATTTTTGTGCATTGAATACACATATGCTGATGTAACTCAGAGGCAAATAGTGGCGTGGTAGTGAGATAAATACAGTAGACTATTAGATATTAAATTCAGCAAATATTTATAGAATTCCTACTATATGCAAGGTACTTTTCTAGGTACTAGAGATACACAGATAAAAAGCCCTGCCTTCATGGAACTTTCCTTCTAGTGGATGCTTACTGGATAGAGGAGTTATTCCATTCCAATAGAACAGGGCTCTCAGTATCAAACCATGGATTATGGGAGGGAAATAGAAAGAATAAGGAAAGTTCACACCCGTTGAGACTTCAGTATGTGGAAGGAACCATACCATGAAGGGAAAAAGTAAGGAATGGATGAAAGCTTGGGAATTAAGTAGCAATGAGTTTCATTCAAAATGGGGGAAGAAGTCCATCTCCCAAGTGGGAAACCTAAGAATATAAAAATAAAGTCAAATCAGAGAGAGGAAGTGGCTTTTTTCTTGCCAGGAGTTTACCTCAGGGTCAAGAAGAGGAAGAGAAATGGACTCTAAGTTGTTATTAACAGTTATGGCCTCAACCTCCTAGGTAAGGAAATCAGAGACTCTGTTGCTAACCATACATACATTGTCACATTATCCTCTGCTTCTTCCAAGATCTTTTTGCTTGAAGAGTTGTCAAGCTCTCCTAGGCAACCTAAGTGATCTGTCTAAAATATCCACGGCATTGGGCAGTCCTGGTGCTGGTTCTGGCCTTCTTTGCCCCTTATTTCCAAGACATTTGCAGAAGTGAAAAAGATAATTTGGTGACATAGTCAAATATCTAAATATATGCAAGATTCTGGAAACAGCAATGGCTTGAAGAAGGTCTAAATTTATTTCTCACTCACATGAAAATGTGGGCAGGCTGTCCACAGTTGGTATGGTGCTCCATGCTCTCAGGGACTCTGGCTTCCTCTACTGTTGCTGCTCCACTTGGGATCTTGATGGCAGCATCTTGTCCAAGATGGCGGCATCTACATTCAGGTAGCAGGAGAAAGAACAGGCCAAAGAAGAAGAGAAAAGGGGATAGTACTGCTGCTTAAGGAAGAGACAATATGGCTGGTTGCATTCCATTGGCTGGATTTTAAACATATCGCTCCTCTCAGCCACTAGGGAGGTCGAGAAATATAGTCTTCGTTTTGGATAGCCACGTGTCCAGCTAAAAAAATTAGGGGATCTGACACAATAAAAGAAAGGATGGATACTGGGGATGGGTTAGTCAGAATAGGCTATGAGATGCCGTGGTTCAAATAAACCCTAATACCTCGATGGCTTGACATAACTAAGCTTTACTTCTCGCTCAAGAATCTAGGTTGACAGACACTCTACCATCACTCAGCTGATTCACCCAGAACCCAGGTCAACTGTAACAAGGGAAGAGAAGTCATGGAGGGGGGACACTGGCTCCTAAATGCCTCAGTTCACTAGTGACAGAACCCATTTCTGCTCTTAGTGCCTTTGCCAGAACTTGTCACCTGGCCTCCACATAACTAACAGGGAGGCTGGGAAATGAGGAGCAGATATTGGATTATTATCGGTGAACAATAAATATGTAGATATCTCTGCCATGGGTTAAAACTGTTGAATTCAGTTAAAAAATATATATATATGTATTTCTTCTTGGCCTTTTGGCTAAGATCAAGTGTATAAAAACATATATAAGTATATGCATACACAATGATTAATTGCTAGAGCAAATGGGAGTTTTGATTGAACACTTGGTCAGTATTTACAATTCCTTTCCTCCTCCCAGCTGGCTTGCATGTAGCTTGGAGCCTCAGTTTCCTCCTAGCCCTGCCTGTCAATTTGTACTTTATTTTGGTGTCCCCAGTCTTGAAGAGGAGCCATGGGAGCTGATGCTAGATTTCCCATCTGACACAGAGGAGGCCTCCTTTTAAACTATAATAAAAATAGCCTCCATTTATATTGCTGTTTTTTTTCCCGTTTGTCTCACCTATTGAAAGAGCCAATTAAACAAAGCGTGTGCTCTCGGCGCCTGTTCTGCGCTCATTTTGAGATTTAATCAACTTTCTGAACCTGCAAAGTAACTGCCTCATAATGTCAACTTAATATATTGAGATCGGCTCAAACCCACCGTTCCCAAGGGTGGTTTTGTTTAAAGGCGAGTTGTAATTGAATTTCTAAACAATTGCCAAGCTTTCAAGGTACCAAAATAAACATTATCCAAACAGAAACTTATCCTGGAGTCTTTCGTTAACTTACATATACTTTAAGAAAATAAAGGTTTTAACAATTTTTTTTTTATTTTAGAAAAAAGTGAGCTAAACTCTTTGTTGTCCCTTTAAAAATTAATCACCATCTCCTCCTATTTTTTCAAGGCGTCGTAGCTGAACAGTCAGATTTACAGATCAGGTAAATCAGCCGCTGATTATTCATTGAGACACAGTCGGCTTTATAGGAAGTGGCCTTTCAGCCCCCTTTAGCCCCCGAGCTCTTTCATTGCTCAACGAAATATCTTCAGGGCTGCTCACTGCTGGCGGAATAAAGTCCAAATTCTCTAGTCCGGAGTCCATCACTCTCTACGATCTGTCTCCAATGTAATTTTCAAGGCTCATCTTCAGCTATAGCATCCTTTCCCCTTTCAACTGGACAGGCACCCTACTCCTCAATCATATTCCCCAGTTCACCTCTTGCAAATGTGTTTGACACTTTTCTACTTGGGTATCTGTTGCTGCTCTTCCCTTAATCTCTAATGCTCTCCATCCCAAATCCATCTATTAGAATCTCACTCACCCCAATCAGTAGCCTCTTCTCATTCCTCTGTGTTAAATGTCACCTTTGTGCTCCACAGCACTTGGGGACACATTGATCATATACTTCCCTCATCCTGTCTTGCATCAAAATAATTTATGTCTAGCTTCCACGCGAGATCATAAGTTCCACAAAGCCAGGAAGTACACTTTCTGTGTTTTCTCCCTGCTTTGCGTCCATGGATGCTTACCGAGTCCCTGCTAAGTGCCGGCCCTGTGCTAGAAGCTCTGAGAATTGTAAGTCGAGCACAGATTAGACCCTTAAGGATCCTATGCAAAGACTGGTTGCAATATTGAAGGAAGAGAAGAGAGGAGGTAAAGAACAAGGTTAGAGATGGCGATGCAAGAGGTAAAGCACCTAGAGAGTTACAGGATCTGATAGACAGTTAACTGCAGCATGACTGGCGTGTGATAGAATGTGAGGACCTTTTAAAAGAAGGGGATGCTGCCACCAGCTTGGGAGGGGCTTCTTGGAGGAGTCTGACCGGGCATCTGGACATTCATAGACAAGGAGAAGTGGTGTGTAAGGTGCAGGGGAACAGCATGGGCAAAGGCAAGGAAGAGGGAGAAGTTTAGTGACTCTCAAAGGGGATAGCAGATGGTTTTTAATATAGAGTATTTGTGAAGGGAATCACCAGGGACAGATGAAGACAGTTTGGGGGAAAAAGCACCTAGAGAATCCTGAATTTCCAGAAGAAGGAGTTTGGGCTTGATTCACTAAGCACAGGGAGCCACTGGGAGCTGCTGAGCTTTGGAGTTCAGCAAAGATTCTTCCTGCGACTGTTAACCAGGCATTGGTGCCTGCTGGCGGGAGAAGCTAGAGGTCATCACTAATGCAGGAACAAAACTGAGGGCCTGAACTAAGGCAGCACCAGCTGGTATGGGGGGCGTCAGGGAATGGGTTAACATGGGCAGAAGTGAAATCACCCGGACTTACGAACGAGGGAGCTGCAGGAGTCAAAGGTGGTACTGAGGTTTTCAGTCTAGAAGCCTGCAGAAATGGCAATGCTCTCGTCAGTGAGGGGTGCCTAGGAGGAGGACCAGATTTGAGGGGAACTTGTGAGCACGAGGGTCCAAGAGGCAATCCAGGCGGGAGCTGCAGGCAGTTGGAAATGTGGACTGGAATTCAGGTAAGGTGCAGGGCTGGATATAATAAGTATTTGAAGAAATATTCTCAAATTCAGAGCATCACTGTATGTTAGCATTTTACAATTGGAATGTCTATGCATTTAATTATTGGAGCATCTTCATATGAATATTTAAAAACATCTTTAATGAGATATAAATACATGTACTACAGATATCACCCACTTAAAGTGTACAGTTCAGTGAATTTTAGTTTATTCACAGGGTTGTGTAACCACGAATACAATGTCAGTTTAGATCGTATTCAGCACCTCGGAAAGACACTCCATGCCCGTTAGCAGTCACTCCCCAATTCCCCACACCCTCCTCCCAGCCCAAGGCAACCACTAATTTATCTTCTGGTTCTATAGATTTTCCCATTCTGGGCATTTTAAATAAATAGAATCATGTAATAGGTGGTATTTTGTGACTGGCTTCTTTCACTTAGCATGTTTTCAAAGTTCATCCATTTTTGTAATATATATCATATTTAATTTCTTTTAATTGCTGAATAACGTTCCATTGTTTGGATATACTATATTTTGTTTTCCTATTCATTTGGTTTTTTTAAAATCTTTTATTTATTTATTTATTAATTTTTATTTATTTATTTGACAGAGAGAAAGACAGCGAGGGAGGGAACACAAGCAGGGGGAACGGGAGAGGGAGAAGCAGGTTTTCCGCCGAGCAGAGAGCCTGATGCGGGGCTCGATCCCAGGCGCCTGGGATCATGACCCGAGCTGAAGGCAGATGCTTAATGACTGAGCCACCCAGGCGCCCTGGGTTGTTTCCACTTTTTGACTATTCCGAATAATGCTGCTGTGAACATTCACGTACAAGTTTTTGTGTGGATGTATGTTTTCATTTCTCTTGATTATAAACCTGGAGTGGAATTACTGGGGGATATGGTAACTCTCTGTTCAACATTTTGAGGGACAAACTGTTTCCAAATTGACTGACCCATTTAAAATTCCCATCAACGAGGCACAAGAGTTCCAAATTCTCCACATCTTTGCGAACACTTGTTATTGCCTGCTTTTTTGATTGTAGCCACCTTGGTGGGTATGAAGTGGTGTCTCACTGTAGTTTTGATTTGCATTTCTCTAACGACTAATGAACATCTTTTCAAGTGCTTATTGGCCTTTTGTATATCTTCTTTGGAGACATAGATCTTCAAATCCTCCACCCATTTTTATTTTAATTTTATTTTTTATTTTTATTTTTTTTTAAAGATTTTATTTATTCATTTGCGAGAGAGACAGAGAGAGAACAAGCAGGGGGAGAGGCAGAGGGAGAGGGAGAAGCAGACTCCCTGCTGCGCAAGGAGCCCTATGCGGGGCTCGATCCCAGGAACCTGGGATCATGACCCGAGCCGAAGGCAGACGCTTAACCATCTGAGCCACCCAGGCGCCCCCTCCACCCATTTTTAAATTGGGTTGTCTTTTTGGTATTGAGTTGTTTTCTTATATATTCTTGATATATTTCTTTTGAGATATATGATTTGCTAATATTTTTCCCCATCCCATGGGTTATCTTTTCACTTATTTGGCAGCGGTATCTATTTGCAGCACAAAATTGATGTAGTCCAATTTAGGTATTGTTTTTTGTCATTACTTGTGTTTTTGGCATCATATCTACAAAATCATAACCTGAGATCATGAGGTTTACAACTATGATTTCTTCTAAGATTTTTACAACTTCAGCTCTTACATGTAGGGCTATGACCGCTTAGATTCAAGTTAATTTTTGTGTAATACATTTTTCTCCATGTGGATTCTAATGATCTCAGTACCATTTGTTAAAAGGACTTTTCTTTCCCCATGGTGAAAGTACCCTGACAAAGACAAATACTGTATGATCTCATTTATACGTAAAATCTCAAAAAAAAAAAAAAGGTTGACATCAGAAACAGAAAGTAGAAAGGTGGTTACCAGGGGCTAGGGGATGGGGGAGATGGGGAGATGCTGGCTAAAAGGAATAAGCTTTCTGTAATAAGAGGAATAAGCTCTGGGGATCTAATGTACAACATGATGACTATGGTTAATAACACTGTGTTGTGTGCTTGAAATTTGCTCAGAGAAGACCTTAAGGATTCTCACCAACATATACACAAAACAAAAACAAAAACAAAGCATAAGAATGTTTTAGTTGGTAATGGATGTGTTAATTAATAAGATTATGGTAATAATTTCATAAAGTATACATAATTCAAATTGTCATGTTGTGCATTTTAGATATATACCATTTTATTTGTCCATACCTCAATAAAGTGGGATAAGTAAATCAATAGCTAAGTACCACTCTCCCCCCAAGGAATGGAATATTATTTAGCTGTAAAATGGAGTGCAATTCTGATATTTGCTACAACATGGATGAACCTTGAAAATATTATGCTTAGTGAAATAAGCCAGACCAAAGGACAAATACTGTATGATTTCCCTTATATGAGGGACCTAGAGGAGTCAAATCCACAGAGACAGAAAGTAGAGTGGTGGTTGCCAGGGGTTGGGGAGAGGGAGGAATGGAGAGTTATTATTTAATAGGTTTAGAGTTTGTGTTTGAAATGATGAGAATATTTTGGAGATGGATGACTGCCCAATAATATAAATATATTTAATGCCACTGAATTGTACACCTCAAAGTCATTAAAATGATAACATTTTGGGGGCACCTGGGTGGCTCAGTCGTTAAGCGTCTGCCTTCGGCTCAGGTCATGATCCCAGGGTCCTGGGATCGAGCCCCGCATCGGGCTCCCCGCTCGGCGGCAAGCCTGCTTCTCCCTCTCCCCCACCCTCGCTTGTGTTCCTGCTCTCGCTAACTCTCTCTCTCTGTCAAATAAATAAATAAAATCTTTAAAAAAAAAAAAAGATAACATTTTGTTATGTGTATAAAATGTAAACAAAGGCAGTTAAAAAAATAAAGTGTGTCTCTTGGAGCCAGTACATAGTTGGATCTGGCTTTTTTCCACAATCTCTTCTTTTTGATTGGATAGTTTAATTCACTTATATTTGGTGTTCTTATTGACACGCTTATATTTACAACTGCAACTTAGCTTTTGTTTTCTATGCCTCATTCTCTTTTGTCCCCCTCTGTTCCTCCTTTACCGTCTTCTTCTGTATTAAGTGGATATTTTCTAGAAAAGTATTTTAATTCTTTTAATGACTGTTTAACTCTATTTTCTTTCTTTCTTTCTTTCTTTCTTTCTTTCTTTCTTTCTTTCTTTCTTTCTTTCAGAAAGGGAGTATGCAAGTGGGGGAATGGGGTGGGGGGGCAGGGAGGGACAGAAGGAGAGGGAGAGAGAGAATCTCAAGCATTCTCTATGCCCAGCGTGGAGCTTGACCATCACAGGGCTCAATCTCATGACCTGATCATGACCTGAGCCAAAATCAAGAGTCATATGCTTAACTGACTGAGTCACCCAGGCGCCCCATGTTCTATTTTTAAAGTTATTATCACAGTGATGACTCTAAGGCTTACAATATACAGCTTCCTTATCAGATTTACTTCAGATTTTACCAGCATAATTCCAATGAATTCCAAAACTTTTCTCCTGTATAACTCCATACCCTTCCCCCTTTTAGTCTATTATTGCTACAAATATTACATCTATATATGTTACAAACCCAAAACACATTGCTATAATTATTAATTTACATAACTGCATGTCTTTTATAGAAGCTAAGTTTATTAAATTAATCTTATTTTCCATTTCCAGTTTTCTTCATTCATTCCTATGGATGCCAGTTACCATCTGGTTTGATTAATTTCTTTACTTCAGTGTGTCTTTGCTCCCATCTGCCTTCTTTTTGCTGTTACTGTCAAATACATTACATTTCTGTTTTTTTTTTTAAAGATTTTTTGTTTATTTGAGAGAGAGAGAAAGAGAGAATGCAGGAGTGGGGTGGGGCAGAGGGAGAGGAGGGGGAGGGGGAAGCATGCTCCCTGCTGAGCAGGAAGCCTGATGCGGGGCTCCATCCCAGGACCCCGGGATCATGACCTGAGCTGAAGGCAGACGCTTAACAGACTGAGCCACCCAGGCGCCCCTCAAATACATTACATTCTATACTTCACAGGTCCAATAATATAATTGTATACATATTGTTTTATACAATCACTCTTTATATCAGCTAAAGACAGGAGAAGAAATATGTCATTATGCCATCTTTTATAGTTTATCTCCACAATTATCTTTACTGGTACTTTTTATTTTTCAGTATGGATTTGAATTACGATTTAGTGTCACTCGCTTCGGTACATTTTAGGTAATACATTGTAGCAACTCTGGCTACTGACTACCCCCCCCCCCCACTGCTCCTCTGGGGTTATTACTCTTGTTTGCTTGATGTTTGTTTGTTTAGTGACTTGGCTGAACTAATTCTGTGAAGTCTATTTCCCTGGCAGTGGGCAGCCTCGGATGTCCCTGCTCAGATTTGTTCTTCTGGCTACCTAGGGGTCATCCTCGAATCCACAGAAGCTACTCAGTGGTCAAAGGTTGGGCTCAGGCTTCCTTAGCCAGTTAGATTGTGTGTGTGTGTGTGTGTGTGTGTGTGCGCGCGCACGTAGCCATCCCAGCTCAGGGACTTTATGTTTTGGGCCCACCTTCAGCCAGGGGCTAACTTGGAAGTCCTCCTCCACCACTCCCGTGCCCTGCACGCATTTATCAAGACTTCCAGGGATGCGTATGGCTTTCTTTTTACTCCTGGCTTCCGGAGAGTTCCCCAGGGTTCAAGGAGCTCATTGTTTCCCCAGCGTTTCATCAGAGGCTGTGCTTGAACTCCTGTGCTGGGAGGCTTCGGCCCCTTGTTGATTAATCTGTGTGTGACGTGGGGCATGCTTGCACGTCTGACCCCATGCCCAGCTTCCAATACTCCCGGGTACATGCAGACTCCTGGGTCAGCTGTGACCCCAGGAGTGTTCTTCTTAGCTTTTACCCTGTTTCTTTTTGTTCAACTTTCAGTCCCTCTGCCACTTCACTGTTTGCTACCAGTATTATGGAGCTCCCCGCACACTCTCAATCTCCCTTCACCAAGATCTCCTGGTTTTCAACAACAGCTGTAAGCAAGGAATTCTCCACATTCTCTTCCAAATAAAGTCAGCCCCCTCCAGGCAGTACCCTGGAGCTCTTCCTCCTTCCGGCCTGTCTCTTCCCCAGGGAAGACAATGGCCCGCTTCCCCAGGAGTGACACTCTTGCTCTGCAAGCTGACCAGGGGAGGGGTGGTAGCTTCTCTCTTCTTACCTTTCCCCGATCAGCATGGAACCTCCCGGTGAACTAGCTGGGGCAGGGACGGTTGGGGCCTCCCGACGTTCAGCCTGCCCTACCTGGAACAGAGCTTCCACCACACAAACAGACTGGGTGGGGGGAAAGGGGGCCTCAGCTCCTTCATCTACACCCACCCAGATTAGAGGTTCTGCAACAGGGGGCTGGAGGAATACGGGAGCCTTGCCCTTCTCAGAGTGAAACTGTAGCCCGAGGCTGGGAACTGAGGGAAAAGGGAGACCCTGTCTGCTTGGCCATACTCACCTGTGGGACAGTTTCCATCACACAGAACTGGGGGAGGAAGAGGGAGCAGGTCATGGCTCAAATACCACAGACTCTTCCTGTCCTTCCTGAGATTTCATAGATATTCTTCAATGAATGTTTCTCCACTTGCTTTATGCCTTTAAGATGATTCTAAAGACTGGAAATATTTTTTTAAAAATATTTTTTGCCACTCAAATCACTGTTTTTCTGTGAAGAGAGTCGGCCAGGCTCCTCACTCTGCTATTTCTGATGTATCTTAATATTATCATCTAATCTCAGTGCAAGAATGACCATGGAGTTCTTGCTTCTTCTTTCACATACCCAGCCTGCCAAGAAATCCTACTGGTTCTACCTTGAAAATTTATCCAGGATTCAACCCCTTCTCCCCTCCTTGACTGCTATCATCCTGGTCCAAGCCATCATCTTCTCTCATCCTACAAGAGCCTCCTCTGTGGGGTCATTTCCCAATGATGTGACCCTGTATTATCTCTCTCATCTCCTCTTTCTTCTGGTCACTCCGCCCCAGCCAATCTGCTCCTCGCTGAACAGGCCAAACCTACTTGTACCCCAGGGCCTTTGCAACGACTGTCCCTCTGTACAGGATGCATTTCTCTAATTATCTACATTGTTAATTCCTCACGCCAAGTAATTGCTCAATGTAATCTTCCTGAGGAGACCCATGCTGGCTACCTTTAAAAATTTTTTAAATTTAATTTAATTTTAATTCCAGTATATACCCTATCTTTCATACTGTAGAATTCCCAGCTTTCCTGGTCCCCCTTCCCTGCTCTACTTTTTCTTTTTTCCATGATGCTTTCCACCATCAAACATGTAATAAAACTTATTTACATGCTGATTATTTCTTGTCTATACCCCTTGCCGGAACCTGAGCTGCATGACGACAGGCATGTTCCTCTTTGTTCACTGTTGCATCTTTAGCACTTAGAACACAGCCTAGAACAAAGTGCTCATTAAATATTTATTGGATGAATGAATTCACGAACTCTGATTAGTTATGTGGACAACATGACTGGATACAATTAGGGCAATAAATAGAATACAGGATGAATTTGGGGCCCTGTGTCCAGAATAAACTTAGAGTTTAATTAATGTAGTCTGCTGACACATTTCAGACCCTTGTGGGGGAAAATGGAAATTCCCTACTGGTGTTCACAAGAAAATACCAAGGCAAAGAAGTGGTTGTTATAGTCTCATGCGAAAAGAGGTTGGTACGGTCTCGTGAAGGTGGGTGTGGGGTTTCCCTATTAGACTACACACCTCCTCCTGACTAAACATTTAATAGTTAAGCCCAATATCTTAACAGAACAAAAGGGTCACAATCACTGGAGAGGGAGTGGTGGGGTTGTTTCACTTGAAATGGTTTCATTCCTTGTGATCGGCTTCCATCTTCCCTCTGCCCTTTATTTACCCTATCCCAGGGGAAGTGGAATGTGGCTGGTGGCTAAATTTGGGAAGAGTAAACTCCAGTGTTCTGCTAGGGAGGGAGCCTGTCTGCAGGTACCAGTTCTCTTCTGCTCCTTTGGGCCATAAGTCTTACCCCCATCCTTCCACCCAGATGGGGAGGTCGGTCCCAGTCCATGCGGGCTAGGTAAGTCTGCTTTTTTCTGCAATTCAGATATCAGGCCCATTTTACAGTAAACTGTGCTTCCCACAATAACAGCCTTTCTAAGTAATAAGGGTGATAGTTCAAGCCTTCACATGCCACTCCTTTGTCCTAATTCTCAAGTTATTGAGAACTCAGGACAGGGAGAAGGGTGTGATTCATGAGCCTCTTGAAAGACCTCCACATTTTTGCTCTCCTCATGTTGGTCAGAGCTGGTCCACATGGACACCCCGGCCGCAAGGGAAGATGAAAATGCTTATTTGGCTTTTCCAGCCCCTCTCTTGGAAGGCAACAAGGGAGAAGGGGCTTGGGATGGCAGCTGGTCAGCTGTACCTGTCACAGAAGTCATCAAGAGCCTTGCTCCTGAGACCAACTTCATCAGCCTCACCTGGGAGCTCGCAAGAAACGCAGACCCCCCCCCCCCCACCTCCTGAATCCGAGGCTGCATTTTAACAAGATGCCCAGGTGATTCATGTGAACATTAACAGCTAAGAAGATCAGGAGTCCACAAACTACAGCTTGGGGGCCAAGTCCAACCTGTCTTTATAAACAAAGTTTTATTGGGACACAGCCATGCCTCCATGTTGATGTTATCGTCCATGGCCGCCTGTGCGTGACAATGCCAGAGTTGGGTAGTTGTGACAGAGACCACATAGCTTGCAAAGCCTAAAATATTTACTCTTTGACCCTTGGCAGAATGAGCTTGCAGTCTCCCAGTCTGGACTGAGCTGAGGGCTGAGAGTATAGCTTGGTTGACAATGCTTGGACAGATGTGACAAAGAAACAGTAAAGACAGACATTTCTTTAGAATAAGAAAAACAGGAGGGCATGGAGGGAAGGAGAGGGAAGAGCCAGTACAGCTGGAGACCCTGACAGGAAGGAAGGTAAGTCAGCCTCCTGGGGGAGGGGCACGGTGGAGTCAAGGTTTCACGTGAGAGCTTGAGGAAAGGATGGAAGGACAGAGGTGGGGCAAGCATCCAGCTAATTGTTAAGGTGACAAGAGGGGCATCCACAGGCTCTTGGCTGGGTGGCCGTGGCATTTGGAATTTCCCACCATGCCGAGCATACAATGAGACATCAAGTGAGCATCTATCAATGGTTTTTGAAGGGAAAAAGGAACCTCAGGATACAAATTGAGGTTCCCGACAGAGCATTTTGCTTTCACTTCAAACGCCAGCCTCGTGTGCCTTCACACAAGCAAACCCTGTGGGACAGGGAGAGGACTGAGTCCTCCTAGTCCCCCTACACAGCTGGGAAATCGTGGCCAAGAGGGGGTCAGTGACAATCCCGAGGTCGCCAAGCCAGGAGGTCATCCGCAGCTGGGCCCGGAACCCACGCCCCTGGGCCCAAGACCTTCCTCACGCGGAGGCTGCTTGAGAACCACAGAGACTGGGGGCTGGGGCTTCCGCCTGGGACAGCTTGCTGTTCGTGTGTGTTGGCCGCTCAGGGACTCCAGTGATCTTTGTCAACAAATTGAAACACAATGGCAGGTTTTTGGAAGAGGTCTCTGATTTTGCGATACCTGGGCCCAAAAGCGAGGGTTGCATTTCTGCACCAGACTGAGCTTTTGCTGGAATGTGAGGTTGGGGGTGGGAGCCAGAGAGAGAGAGCAGGGTGCGATTTCTGCCAGGGCCTCAGGGAGACCAGAGTTGACAGGAGGGGAGAATGCCAAGGGCAGTCTCTGTGGCCCTTCTCCTTTTCTGGGCACCCCCCACCCCTGCCTTTTCCCCAAACATCCTCCAGCTCTGTTTCCCCAGCTGCCTGAGGCCTGTTCCCAGGGCTGAGGCTCGGTGCCGGCTCTGATCCTCTTCGTTCCCCTTCCCAGACCCCGTCCAGACTTCTCTGGGCTGTGTCCTACCTCCTCAGGAACAGTTCCTGAAACACTCACCCATGCTGATTCCGCCTGCCCTGCTTCCCTGAAGCAGAACCTGAATACGCTGGTGCAGGGGGCTTATTTTGGAGATGTTCCTCGGAAGCAGGACTTGGGGAGAAGGGTGGGGGAGGGGGGGTGTTAAGGAGGAAAAGTCCCACTGAGTTGTGTTATTAAGGTTGCTCTTTTGGTTAATGGCATAAAAATGCACCACAAGATAGAACTGGAGGGTATTATGCTGAGCGAAATAAGTCAAACAGAGAAAGACATGTATCATATGACCTCACTGATATGAGGAATTCTTAATCTCAGGAAACAAACTGAGGGTTGCTGGAGTGGGGGGTGGGGTGGGAGGGATGGGGTGGCTGGTGATAGACATTGGGGAGGGTATGTGCTATGGTGAACACTGTGAATTGTGCAAGACTGTTGAATTTCAGATCTGTACCTCTGAAACAAATAATGCAATATATGTTAAGAAAGAAAAAAAGAAGAAGAAGAATGTAGCAGGAGGGGAAGAATGAAGGGGGGGAAATCGGAGGGGGAGACGAACCATGAGAGACGATGGACTCTGAAAAACAAACTGAGGGTTCTAGAGGGGAGGGGGTGGGGGGATGGGTGAGCCTGGTGATGGGTATCGAGGAGGGCACGTTCTGCATGGAGCACTGGGTGTTATGCACAAACAATGAATCATGGAACACTACATCTAAAACTAATGATGTAATGTATGGGGATTAACATAACAATAAAAAAAATGAAAAAAAAATGCACCACAAGCACGCCCATTTTGAAGCTTTGGTGTAGAGGCATACAAATTTAGAATATTTTTCTCTTCTTGCATTAATACACCCTAAGCTTGTATATTTCCAGGAAGATTATCTGTGTTGCACTCGATTGTGTTTGGTATTAATAAAGCAACACTAACTTTCTTTAGTTGCTGTTTGCCTGGTATCTACTTCTATCCCTTTCCTTCCAGTCTTTCTGTGCCTCATACATTGAGTGTAAATAAAATGTAGTTGGAGCGGAAAAGAATCCAGCTTTGTTTTTTAATAAGAGATTTTTACTTTATATTCTTTTATTGTTATTCTTGGTATAACTGCGTTTTTCGACCATTTTATTTTGGACATTTTATTTATTCCACTTGTTCTGTTTTTTTTTGTTTTTGGTTTTTTGTTTGTTTTTTGTTTTTTCTCTTTCTCGTCAACTTTTGGGTTGGGAGAGGTTTTTACTTCTCCTTATTGAAATTTTTGCATCTTGGTTTTGAAGTTATATGCTTTATTCCATTATTTTATCTTTGTTACTGAAATTTTAACATGCACATTTAACTCAATGACTTCCCAATCAAGAATTTTACCCTCCTTCCGGGCCCTATGGTAATCTTTGAGCACTTTAATTTTGACACCTACCTCTCTACTTACTTGTAATTTATATCCAGAATTTTAGTTCTGCATTTAGTACTTTGGCACACAACTCAGGCATTAATATGATGATTGTTTTCTGAATCAGTTTCTGCTTAGATTTGCTCACATATTTTTCTTGCTATACTTGTGCTCCATTCCTTCTTGCATCTCAGACCTTCCTCCAGGGATCATGGTCTTTCTATTGGAAGCATGTCCTTGAGAACTTCCTTTAAGAAGGATCTGTACGTAGTACATGCTCTAAGCTTATTTTTACCTGAATATTTTAATTTTGCCTTCATTTTTTTTTTATTGTAGCAATATAATTAAAAATTATCTTAGGGGCACCTGGGTGTTGTAGTCAGTTAAGCATCCAACTCTCGGTTTCAGCTCAGGTTGTGAGATCGAGCCCTGCATCAGGCCCCGTGCTCAGCATGGAGTCGGCTTGAGATTCTCTCTCCCTCTCCCTCTGCCCCTCCTGCTTGTGTTCTCTCTCTCTCTCTCTCTAAAATAAATAAAATAAATCTTTAAAAAATTTTTTTCTTGAATATGTTTTGGGATATCTATGATTCCTTTTCCCTCCTCCTCAGTATATTCATTACTTTGGCATTTTGCATACAAGTTGTTTTTAATGGTTTTGGAATCGGCTTGTCAGGTCCTCTAAAAAGGAAATATACTGGGGCCATGGTTGGGAGTAAACCCAATGTAGTGATCAATCTGGGAAGGCATTGCCATCGATACTGAGTCTTTACACATCTATGAACCCCATGGAAAAAAGTAACCACTGCTTTTTTTTTTTCTTTCTTTTTGGTTACTGTCATACATGAGATTTTTTTTTACCATTATTCTTTCTAATTTTCTATTTGGTTTTTGTTCATATAGAAGAAAACTTTTGAATGTCATCTATTGATCTTGTGTCTGATTATTTACTGAACTCTGGTGTTAGTTCTAAAAGGTTTTGGTGGATTTATATTTGTTAGATGAACAGCTGTATTATTGTAAATAAGGACATATTTCTCACTTTTCTTCCAATAGTTATACGTCTAACTTTTTTTTCTTGTTTTATTCTTTGTCTAGGACCTATTATTGCAAAACATCCTTGAAGGCTAGCATCTCTGTATTGTTCCTGACTTTCATGTGATTATTTCTAATGTTTTACCATTCAGCTTGTTTCAAGTTTCCCGCAGAAAAAATTTTTAAAAATTTTCTTAAAGAAACTTTTTTCCTACTATTAGCTGAATGCAGTTTGCAAACAGTTGTGTGATTATGTGTGTGGGGGTGTGTTTTAGATCAGAGACCAGTGTTGAATTTTACTAACGGCCTTTCTGCATTGTATCAGTCCACGATTGCCACAATAACACTATGTAACAATCACCCCATACGCAGTGGATTAGTACAATAATTAGTACTTACACATTTGTGGGTTGACTAGGATTTGGCTGTTACAAACATCTCTCATCCTTCTTGGACTAGTGATCCACCAGGAAGGTTCTATGATGATGGCAGAAGTAGAAGAGGAGATGAGCAGAAACAAAGGACACCACAAAAGAGCCAGGCTTGAGACACACCCACTTCCACCCCATTCTCATTGGTGAAACCAAGTCACATGGCAAAGCCCAACAACAGTGTGAAGGTGGGGGAGGTATACTCTGCTTCTGGAGGAAGGAACTCAAAGTCACATGGCAGAAAGTGTGGATATAGGGAAGGATAGAAAACTGGGAAGAGGAACACAATTGATTACATGCATCTATTGAGATATTTATAGACTCTGTCTCCCACCCTTGGATGTTATGTAATTATGTTAGTAAATGTCAAATTGTTGAAACATCATTGCATGCTTGGAATAAACCATGCTTGTCTCCGTCCCTTATTATTGTTATAATTAGATGGCTGGTTTTTATTTTCTAAAATTCTTCCTGTGATTAATAGGCTTCCACTGGTGATTGTGTAAAAGGGAAGACAGGACTCACTCTTGGGTGGGTTCTGCTAAAAGATTGTTTCGTGGGCGGGGGGCTCCCCCATCTGTCTGAGGGGTAAGTAACCACCTGTGACTCTGTGCTTCCTCTGGCTGCTGGCTGTCCTGTGTCCTGATCTGGTGCAGGAATAGGTCCCTGGCTGTTGCTACTTTCCACAGACCGGGGGTGGGGGGGGAGGGGTGGGAGTTACTGAGTGGCCCTGATGACATTTCCCTGTTACGGGTTGAATTGTGTCCATCCAGAATTAATATGTTGGAGCTCAAACCTCCAGTACCTCAGGATGTGACCTTACTTGGAAATAGGGTCATTGCAGATGTAATTAGTTACAACAAGGTCATTAGGGTGGGCCCTAATCCAATAGGACTAGTGTCCTTATAAAAAGGGGAAGTTTGGATACACACTTGCACACAGGGAGAACGTAGGCAGAGATCAGGGTGATATTTCTGCAAGTCAATGGACAAGATTGCCAGTCAACTACCAGAAGCTGGGGCAGAGGCATGGAATAGATTCTACCTCACAGATCTCAGAAGGAACCAACCTTGCTGATACTTTGATCTTGAACTTCCAGCCTCCAGATCCGTGAGGCAAAAAAAATTTCTGTGGCTTATGTCATCTAATTTGTTGTACGTAACGGAAGCCCTAGGAAGCTAACACACCCTCTTCCCCAAATAATCACACTGGCAAACATTTGAGAACCTCAGCTCATTCTTTGGGCCGATTAATTTTTCGCTCGGAGCTCTCTAACACTTCCCTTTCCCTGGAGTTTATTCTCTGCCTGTGTTTTTATTTGATGTTGCTTACAATCTTCTTTCCTTCACAGATTCGCTACCATCAACTTTCTAGTCAATATTTTTAATCAAGTGACCTCAGGCTCATTTTCCAGGATGTGATAGACTCATTCCCACATTGTATATAAACTTCTGTCATTCTTGCAGTTTGGGGCCATCTATTTCCCTGAACCAATTTTGGCACAGCTTTTATGAACTCTATTTTATGTATGAAAACAATGGTGCCAATAGGGTCAATTACGCATTTCTAGTCCTATAACCATTAGATGAAAGTTGCAGCTAGAATACGGGCACCCTAGTTCCTAAGTCGACACGTGTCCCACTGCCAGGAATGGCAGGATGATTGTCCGTGTGATGTTCTAGCAGATTATTAGAGTCCTCCTACAGCAACGTGTGAAGCATTGTTCTGGGGCCTCATGTGAGTTCAGTGCTGTGATCGGTTAGAGATGTGTACCGTGTGTGTAGGAGGGAGAAGTGGAAGTAGAGTGTTAAACCTGTTCTGTCTGCACTAGTTTTGTGAATCTTCCAAATTTTGGCTCATGCTCTTGAGATTTTAATTTACAAAGAATGCAAAGGAACCCCCAAACGATTAATTTTATGTTGAAAAGATTAGCTAATCTGTCAAGTAGAGTAAAATATACTTTAAAAAAATCTCGTATGTCAATTAAAAGCTTTTTTTTTTTTAAATGGAGGTGGCAGTGGTGTAGACTAAAGAGTGAGCAGGGTCCAAGCTAAGTGGTTTTAAAATGGAGACATCTTTGCTTCTTACTCCATCCTCTTTCTCTTAGAGCATGTGCCTTTTGGATCAAAGAGAGTGTTTTGCATCTGTTTCATTCCCACATTCCTCCATCAGAGTGTTTTCACTTTTCTAGAAGACTTGCCTCTCTCCTGACCACTGAAGGGAATGAAAGAACTGGTAATAGTGGCTGCATGTGGTTCAATAATCACCTCTCTTCAGCTTCATTCAAGACTTGCATTTTATTTTATTTTTTATTTATTTATTTTTATTTTTATTTTTTTAAAGATTTTTATTTAACAGAGAGAGAGAGAGCACAAGCAGGCAGAGTGGCAGACAGAGGGAGAGGGAGAAGCAGGCTCTTCGCCGAGCAGGGAGCCCAATGCGGGGCTCGATCCCAGACCCTGGGATCATGACCTGAGCCGAAGGCAGCCACTTAACCGACTGAGCCACCCAGGCGCCCCCAAGATTTGCATTTTAAAGCAGGCTGACAAGAGCTGAGAGGACTTAGTCCGCTTCTCACCCGTCCTTACCCCTCCCCATTGTCTTCACTTCTCCCTTCTTTCAAGTCTTGCCAGCAGATGTTGAGGGGAACCTGTAGAAAGACAATACTCTGGGTAGGATTTGGGGCCATAAAACTTTCAATTGGCTAGAAGATGTCTTGAGGGATGGGAAGAGAGATCGGTTTTGAAACCAGACTCCCCAGCGTTCAAATCCTGATTCTGCCATTCACTCACTAGGTGAACTTACACAAGTAGTTTAATTATCTTTGATCTCAATTCTTCCTTCTAAATCATGGGGACAGGACACGGATAAGCATTCCTATTTGTGGACTTGATATGATGAGTCCACAATATAATGGATATAAAGAACATTAGGCAGAGTATTCATTCATTTAGGCACGCACGCATGTATGCATCCGCCATTCATTTAGAGCATGTTTATGGAGGGTCTGCTATGTATTAGGCTCCGGGGATTTAAAGATAAACATGACATGGTTTCTATTCACGATGTTCTCAAAGTCTGGTGGGGGAATCACACGTTCCACCAATTCCAAGGATCATGTGCCAAGGTCATGAGCCTACGGGCACCCAGGAGCTGTTCCACAGGAGGAAAGGGGTGGTGACGGGGAACATCCCCTAGAATAAATCTGGAAAGCTGAAGCTAAAGAGATGAAAGAGGTGCTTTTCGGGACGTGATAGAAGAGTGGCCACCAAAGCCAGAGGAGTTTTCCCTTCATTGAGGAGCAGTGCTGTCTCTATGGGAAATGCTCATTTTCGGCTCTGCCTCATTTCTGGGGACTTGGAATTTGAGTCATCCCTGAGGGATCTTGTGAGATGAAGCCCTTCTTCTGTGTTAAGGAATGATGTTATCTACAGGATGAGATAAAGGGACACCATGTTGGCGGTTGACAGTACCAGTCCTCCTTCGGCCCCAGGAGTCTGGGGGGTTGGTCCCGTGGGGGCTGTTTCTGGGGAGGGAGGAGGCAGGTGGCCTAGGGACACAGGCCCATCTAGGGAAGGTGGAGACATACAGCGTGGGCCTCCCTGAAGAGGCCTGCAGTTACCCGTTTATATTTAGCCAATAAAATGAAATGTGCCTGTGGAGGGTGGATGTAAGTTATTATTTATTGCTTTGCGGAAAACTCCCACACAGGGCTCTCTGGCAAGGGAAACTTTGCAAAGAATTTCTGGCAGCAGCAAGGTATGCCTTTTATTTCCAGTGGGCTAAATGCTTTGCTTACAATGTTTGTCAACGTGTCACCATTAAGAAGGAAAACAAAATCGAAGGATGCATTTCTGGCCAAACTTGTTCATTAGGTAACGTGTATATATTGAGCACCTCCTCTGTTCTAGATGCTGGGGGTAGAGTGGTAGCCAAGTCAGATGGCCCTGTTCTGAGGGAAGTGGTAAAGACAGATGATAACAGCTAATAACATATGGGGGTGTGGGCCCAAGAATCACCCCGTCTCCATTCTGGGTTCTGATGATAGAGGGTCATGAGACACATGAAAACCAAGACCTCATCAATGGCTGGGAAATCCCGGATAGTCCACCAAATTCAGAACTCTCTGGTATCAGACAGATTGGAGAAGCTGGATGAGATTTGAAGCCGAAGTAGGACCTTCCCACTCTTTTCTCCAAATCTAGACCTTGGGACCTGTGCCCAAAAAGTCCTTAGCTCTCTCACCCAGCCAGCCTCAGACCTGTTGCCAGAAAACTAGAGAAAGAACAACTGTGGGAGACGGGCCAGCGTAGCCTTCCATATCCCACACTCTAGAGCTAATTAGGCAGAAAATAATTGCTCTGTTGCTCCAAAACAGGCCAGTTTCTTTGGTCACAAAGGCTTATATATTCTTATTCTGTCTGTCTCCAGGTCCTCTCTTTGGGAAACTGCCCCTCCTCCATGCCAGGTGCTTCTGGAGAGCCTTGCCAGCCAAGGGGTGGGAACACATACTGAAGCTGGCCAATCAGAACACTGTTCATATAACCCAGCCAATCAGGGATCCTTGCTGGGGTTGATGTGGGTTGTGAGAGACAAAGGGTCTCCGCGAGCTCTGAGATGCACTGTGAGGAGGTGGAAAGATCACCTGGAGCTTTCTTTGCCAGCAGGAAGAAGGAATGTAGCTTTAGCATGAAGTGACTCCTACCAGGGGTGTGGCCCCTTGGGCATCACTCTAACTTCAGAATCCCAGAATAGGGCATGGAACATGTCCCTCAGGCTGGAGATAAATATAAATATAAATATAAATATATATATATTTATATATATACATATATATATATATATATATATACACACACACATATGAGAGGGAAGGAGATTGATTTTAAGGAATTGGCTTGCCCCATTATGGAAGCTGGCATGTCCAAAATCTGATGGGGTAGGCCAGCAGGTTGGAGGCTCAGGAAATTGTTGCAGTTCGAGTCTAAAGGTAATCTGCTGGCAGAATTCCTTCTTGCTTGGGGAAAGTCAGTCATTGTTCTAGTAAGCTTTCAACTGATTAGATGAGGCCCACCCACATTATGGAGGGCAATGTGCTTTACTCAAATTGGGAGTTCACCAATTTAAATGTTAATCTCATCCCTCTTCCGCCCCCCCCCAAAAAACCCCACCTTCACAGAAACATTCAGATTAATGTTTGACCCAATATCTGGGCATCATGGCCCAGCCAATTCGACACATAAAATTTACTACCACAGGGATTCAGTCTTCGAAGCCCCGCATTGGTCAGTCCATAGAAATGGCTGCCCCCAAGAAGGGATGTAACCTTTGGGGAGGTAGCCCCATCCCAGGGAGGAGAGAGAGTCAATACTCTTGGCAGCTGAGGGAGCAAGTGTCTCTGGACAACACGTCCCAACTCCGCTGCACCTCCTTATGGCTGACTCAGGCCCTGTGCATCTTGCAGTCACCCACTCTTCATTGGGCGGTCATTCTCTCTCCTTACTGACACCCACTCTCTGGGGCAGGACCTGAGTCTCCTCATAGCCCAGGCCTGGGACACTACAATTTGTTATTTGGTTGTTTGCAGGACTTTCCTAGAAGGATGTTTCCTCTTTTCTAGCTCTCTAGTCAATATGAAAACATGGTAACTTCTTAAAAACAAGACAACACCCTGCCTTTTCTCTGTCTTGCCAACAGTTCTGATTTTTTAAAAAAGAGGGCTTAAAATATTTTTGAACATGAAGAACCTAATCTTTCTGGAGGAAGTCATTGGTAGTAACAAGCTTCCCATAAAGAAATGACCCCTGACCTCAGTTGTTTTGTAGAGAGGCCTCAGCTGGCCATCTCCTCCCTGAAGTGAAAGCTGCTAATGAGTTGCAGCATTCCAGAATGGAATGTGGTGGTGTCTTCTCCCTCCCTGCCTTCCTGTCCCCCCCCTCCTCCTACCCTCCCTTCCTCTCTCTTCTCCAATTGCCTAGAGTCAAATATATGAGATTCTAGCCAGGGGAGGGCAGAAGAAGGAGGAAAGAGGGAGAACATGATAAGTCCGCTAAAGAGATGGCCCTCAGTTATTTAGTGGTAAGCAATGGCCCAAGTCCCCTATTCCGGGGCTCCTCAGAGGGCACTCCATGAACCAGCATCATCAGTGAACCCGGTAGAACTTCAAATCATAGATCCCTCCCCAGTCCTGCTGAATCACAGACTCTTGCAGGTGAAGACCAGGAATCTATGTTTTCACAAGCCCTCCTACTGATTTTTGTGCATGCTTATGTTTGAGAAAAACTGTAAAACCTCTTTCCTCCCAACCACACTTTGGAGCTAGCGTAAGCAGAGTGGGCAACTGGCGATCATTCAGAGAATTTAGGGAGCAGCTAAATATGCTCCCCTCCACTCTCCCCTCTATACAGAAATCATCTACTTCCCACAGCATCTACTACCCGTGCCTAAAATCCCTCCATTAGAGCCAAAGTGTGGGCTGCCAGTCGGTCTCTGTGAAAATGCACCTTTCTTACCCCTTTCAACACACCATCTACTTCTACCTTTTGTTTCCCCTTTTCCCTCCTCAAGGAAAAGCTTTGGAAGAGAATGTTCAGACATAATGCAAATGGCAGGGATTCTAGAAACTGGGGTGGTTGGTAACCGTGATGGTGGTGCAAGCTACTTTAAACTCAAGATGTTCAAATCTCAAGGTACTGGTCATAGGTGACAACTGACCTGAGCTTATTGGTCACACACCTAAGGACTGACCCACTGTCTGACACCTGGCCGTATCGTTATAGCATCTCTCTAGACCCCAAGGTCACTGGAGTCAATGACTCTGCGTTCCGTGTAAGTCTATTTTCTTAATAGTAAGAAAATTAGCTTTTAGAAGTTTGTTGTATCATCTGTGAAGTAAAAGGAAAGACACTAATTTATACTTAGGTTTCCCTAAGTGTTTTGAGAGCACGCAGAGTCTTGTGTACCTAATGGTTTTAACATAAAAAAGTGAGGGAGGTTGGGAACACATTCCCCATAGCCTCCTAGTGCCAAGCTCCTTGGACATGCTCTTTCCAGCAGAGTGGGGCCTGAGAGCAGGACTATGAGAACTGCTGTCCTTGCCTCGCCCACCAGCATCCACGTGTAACCATTGTCCAGAGGGCCTCAGTTAATACCCAGCATGGTACTGGCACTTAAAAATGGTAATTTCTGGAATTGTGATGATTTTTCCTCACATAGCACAAACTGAATAGGAAAATAACTGCCCACCAAGGGAGAATTGAGAAGCTTTGTGTTTCAAGGGCTCCTTCTGAAGAATGTTAGTTTTGTTTTTTTTTTTTTTAAACCAAGGGATGCAAAAGCCATTCGACAAAGTGTGAACTAAGCTTGTCCAAAATAATGCAGCCAGGTCAGGTGTTTCAAATTCAGAACTGTGAGCCAGGAATTAGGCCTTGAAGATTCTCTTCTTGCCACCCTACCCTCCGTGTCTCTGGGCAATGTCCCTGGTTTCCCCTGGACCAAAATGACAATTATCAGGCAGTCTGAGAGAGAATTTTGTAATGTTGCTATGAGACCACTTTAACTCTCTGTTTGAAAACTTAGTCTAAATGGTGCTATAGACTATTATGGGGCAAAAGGATTTGAGTTATTTGAGAAAACAGTTTCTAAACAAATAATATAGGAAGTAATCTGTAAAAGGCAGGTTGCTGGAGGTTTGCCAGAGGCTGTCTTAACTCAACCTAGGTGGGAAGAGGAAGTAGACAGAAGTGTATCTCCACTTATGGATGTGTATTTACATCAAGTCATGATGGAAGGAAGCTTATGTGCTTTTTTTTAAAAAAAAGATTTATTTATGTGAGAGAGCACGTGGTGCGCATGGGGGGGGGGGTAGAGGGGCAGAGAGAGGAGAAAGAGAATCCTAAGCAGGCTCCATGTGGAGCCCGACACAGGGCACTCTCTCACGACACCGAGATCATGACCTGAGCTGAAATCAAGAGTTAGGTGCTTGACCGACTGAGCCCCCCAGGGGCCCCAGAAGCTTATGTTCTTATCGCTGGTGATTTGGAGGCAGTCACTGAAACAGCCTTCACTCAATGGAGCAATGAGTTCCAAATATCCTGCTTGTTAGAGGCCTCCAGCTCCCTCTGGGAGATATTCCTGAGCACCCTGCATCATGCAGACAGGACCCCAGCCTCACAGACCTCATGGGCTGTTGGGGAGTAAGGGAGCCCTAAAAATCTTCCTGGTAGCCTCTTAAGTAGAATATCATCCTTGTCCCCTCATTCTCAGTTCCCAGGCCTGCTGGGGAAAGGCAGGAGGACCACAGGGTTATTGTGCCCTGTTTCTCTGGAGCACTTAGAATGTTCCAAATTGAGTGAGATGGCTTCAGATGGTATATTAGCCAGGGTTTTTCAGAGAAGCAGAACCAAGAGGATATCTATATATCTCTGTATATTTCAGACTGGAAGTTACACCATCAGCTCTCTTAGTTCTCTGACTGCAGATCTTGAAACTTCTCAGCCACTATAATCATATGATTCTTGATAATAAATCAAATGTATTCTTTATAATAAATATATACACATATAAATCATTATATATACATATAAATTATATACGTACACATTTACATGTTTATTTATAGGCATCAGATCAGACAATTATGGAGGCTAAGTCTCAAGACCCAGGAAGAGCTATGCAGAATATATAGGAGAAAAACTAGCAAAACTTAAGAGTAAAAAGCAAACAGTTCAATTAGAAAATGGACAGCAAACACAAAAAACAAATTCTCTAAAGAGGATGTATGGATGGAAAACAAGCACATGAAAAGATGTTCAACATCATTACCTGTCAGGGAAATGCAAGTTAAAACCACCACTGCTATCAGTACACATCTATCAGAGTGGCTAAAATAAAAAATAGTGCCAACACCAAATGCTGGTGAGGATGCAAAAAATTGGATTGCTCATGCATTGTTGGTGGGAATATAAAATGGTTTAGCCACTTCCAAAACCATGTGACAGTTCTTTATAGAATTAAACATACAATTACTATATAACTCAGCAATTGCACTCGGGAATGTATCCCTAAGAATGAAAATTTATATTCTCACAAAATCCCCTATACACATGTTTGTCACAGCTTTATTGGTGATAGCTAAAAACTGGAATCAGCTCAGTTAACAAATGGACTACTTGCACTCAATCCTTGTCTCAAGATCTGCTTTTAGAGATCGCTAAGACACATATGAAGAAAACTAACAGTATGAAAGCAGAAACCCAGGAAAGCAAACATAACAGGCTCCTGGGGAAACAAGTAATTCAGCAAATGAAACAATGTAAAACACCATGACCACCACAACGCTTAAATTTATATTAACAGAGTCATTTAACAAGATGTTGCAGCTATAAAATGAGAACAAGCTGCTATTTAAATGGAACAATTAGGGAACAACAACAAAAAAAGGATTTCTGGAAGTTAAATTTGTGATTGGTAAAATACAAACAAAAAAATGTAATAGTTGAAACTTGAAGATCATGTCTGGAAATTTCCCAGAACAGAGAGACAGAAGACATATTGCCTCACCCTCTGATAAAAAGAACAGTTAAGCACCATAGAGAATTAAACCAGGAGTTCCATTGCTCCTCCCCACAGATTTGCTTTCTTCCTCTGTCATTCACTCCTAAATATTGTATGATTGTCATGGTGCTTTTCTCTTAAGCAATGAGTCATTTAGAACTGTGCCTTCTAGATGATATAATACTTTATGTGGAAAACCCAAAAGACTCCACCCCAAAACTGCTAAAACTCATACAAGAATTCAGTAAAGTGGCAGGATATAAAATCAATGCACAGAAATCAGTTGCATTTCTATACACCAACAACAAGAGAGAAGAAAGAGAAATTAAGGAGTCGATCCCATTTACAATTGCACCCAAAACCATAAGATACCTAGGAATAAATCTAACCAAAGAGGCAAAGAATCTGTACTCAGAAAAATATAGAATACTCATGAAAGAAATTCAGGAAGACACAAAAAAATGGAAAAACGTTCCATGCTCATGGATTGGAAGAACAAATATTGTGAAGACGTCAATGCTACCTAGAGCAATCTACACATTTAAAGCAATCCCTATCAAAATACCATCAACTTTTTTCAAAGAAATGGAACAAATAATCCTAAAATTTGTATGGAACAAGAAAAGATCCCGAATAGCCAGAGGAATGTTGAAAAAGAAAAGCAAAGCTGGCGGCATCACAACTCCGGACTTCCAGCTCTATTACAAAGCTGTCATCATCAAGACAGTATGGTACTGGCACAAAAACAGACACATCGATCAATGGAACAGAATAGAGAGCCCAGAAATGGATCCTCAACTCTATGGTCAACTAATCTTCGACAAAGCAGGAATATCCAATGGAAAAAAGACAGTCTCTTCAACAAATGGTGTTGGGAAAATTGGACAGCCACATGCAGAAGAATGAAACTGGACCATTTCCATACACCATACACAAAAATAGACTAAAAATGGATGAAAGACCTAAATGTGAGACAGGAATCCATCAAAATCCTTGAGGGGAACACAGGCAGCAACCTCTTCGACCTCAGCAGCAGCAATTTCTTCCTAGAAACATCGCCAAAGGCAAGGGAAGCAAGGGCAAAAATGAACTATTGGGACTTCATCAAGATAAAAAGCTTTTGCACAGCAAAGGAAACAGTCAACAAAACCAAAAGACAACTGACAGAATGGGAGAAGATGCTTGCAAATGACATGTCAGATAAAGGGCTAGTATCCAAAATCTATAAAGAACTTATCAAACTCAATACCCAAAGAACAAATAATCCAATCAAGAAATGGGCAGAAGACATGAACAGACATTTTTCCAAAGAAGACATCCAAATGGCCAACAGACACATGAAAAAGTGCTCAACATCGCTCGGCATCAGGGAAATCCAAATCAAAACCTCAATGAGATACCACCTCACACCAGTCAGAATGGCTAAAATTAACAAGTCAGGAAACGACAGATGGTGGCGAAGATGCGGAGAAAGGGGAACCCTCCTACACTGTTGGTGGGAATGCAAGCTGGTGCAGCCACTCTGGAAAACAGTATGGAGGTTCCTCAAAAAGTTGAAAATAGAGCTACCTTTTGACCCAGTAATTGCACTACTGGGTATTTACCCCAAAGATACAAAAGTAGTGATCTGAAGGGGCACATGCATCCCAATATTTATAGCAACAATGTCCACAATAGCCAAACTATGGAAAGAGCCTAGATGCTCATCAACAGATGAGTGGATAAAGAATATGTGGTATATAGATATACAATGGAATACAGCCCAGCCATCAAAAAAATTAAATCTTGCCACTTGCAATGATGTGGATGGAACTAGAGGGTATTATGCTAAGCGAAATAAGTCAATCAGAGAAAGACAATTATCATATGATCTCACTGATATGAGGAATTTGAGAAACAAGACAGAAGATCATAGGGGAAGGGAGGGAAAAATGAAACAAAATGAAAACAGAGGGGAGACAAACCATAAGAGACCCTTAATCTCAGGAAACAAACTGAGGATTGCTGGAGTGGAGGCGGGTGGGAGGGATGGGGTGGCTGGGTGATGGACATTGGGGAGGGTATGTGTTGTGGTGAGTGCTGTGAATTGTGTAAGACTGATGAATCACAGACCTATACCCCTGAAACAAATAATACATTATGTGTTAATAAAAAAAAGAGAGGGAAGGGCGCCTGGGTGGCTCAGTTGGTTAAGCGACTGCCTTCGGCTCAGGTCATGATCCTGGAGTCCCTGGATCGAGTCCCACATCGGGCTCCCTGCTCGGCAGGGAGTCTACTTCTCCCTCTGACCCTCCCCCCTCTCATGTGCTCTCTCTCATTCTCTCTCAAATAAATAAATAAAAAATCTTTAAAAAAAAAAAAAAAAAAAAAAAAAAAAAAAAAAAAAAAAAGAGAGGGAAGAGTAGATAAAGGTGATTTAAACAGGTAAAAAAAAAAAAAAAGAACTGTGCCTTCTAGTGTCTAAATATAAAGAATTTCTTTTCTTTTTTTGAAGGGTGTTTTGGTTGCTGATTGCTATTTTCATTGTATTTTGATCAGATAAATTGATAATGTCTACTACCCACTCTTTAAAACTGGCTGAGATTCCTGGTCACGTGGGCAATGATTGCTTCTTAAGCACATGTTCCATGTGTGATTAAAAGGAAGGGAAAGCACTAAATTTGGATGCAGGGTTCTAAATACCCATCAAGTGTTTTCATTGTGTCGACTAATTATTCTAAATTTTTTTTGTCAAGCTCCATCTATCAGTTTTTGAGAACAAAGTGTTTATTAGTGGCATCTCTGAATGTGGATTTTTAGTTTTGTGAAATTCTGTCAACTTTTCTGTTTTTCAAGTCGATATCATTAGATATTTGCAGTTATTATACTTCTTTAAAGATTTTATGTATTTATTTATTTATTTATTTTTTTATTTGAGAGAGAGAGAAAGAGTGCATGCAGGGGAGGAGTATGCTCGTGGGAGAGGGACAAGCAGACCCCAAGCTCAGTGCAGAGCCTGACGCAGGGCTCGATCCCACGACCCTGGGATCATGACCTGAGCCGTAATAAAGAGTTGGATGCTTAACCTTCTGAGTCACCCAGGTGTCCCATTATTATTGTACTTTTTAGATGGAATTTCCCTTGTTATCATTATCTAACATTATCTGTATATATTAATGATTTCCACTATAAATTGTATTTTATTTGATATTGATTATTTTGGCTACTACTATACATTTCTAAATCTCTTTATGTTTAACCTTTAGGTGACTTTTTGTTTTGAGTAACTACTATACATTTCTAAATCTCTTTATGTTTAACCTTTAGGTGACTTTTTGTTTTGGGTATATCTTTTAGATAGCATGTAACAAGATTTTGCTTGCTAAAATTTAACCTAGAGACTTGTACTTCTGGGAAGATGGAATAGATATATTTTTCCCCATTCTCTACCCCTAAGTACAACTAAAATCCCTGAACATTATGTATAAAACAAACATAAGACTAAGAAGGCAGACCAAGTAGGGACTGGAGGACCCAGGGGATGACCTGGTGTTGAGTTCTCCATGTTTTCATTTTGCCTAAGTATATCCCAGACTGGATAATGGAGAAGCTGGTACCTGGAAACACCAATGGGGACCAATGAAGCTCCAAGAAAAGCTTGCTTTCTCTAGCCAAAGAGGCAGTCTAGGAAGACAGAAAACTTTTATTTTTTTTTTTTTTTAAAGATTTTATTTATTTTTTGATAGAGAGAGGGAGAGATAGCAAGAGAGGGAATACAAGCAGGGGGAGTGGGAGAGGGAGAAGCCATCATAAAATGCCATCATAAAAATGCTGCAGGGAGCCTGATGTGGGGCTCTGCAGGGAGCCTGATGTGGGACTCGATCCCAGGACCCCGGGATCATGACCTGAGCCGAAGGCAGACGCTTAACGACTGAGCCACCCAGGTGCCCGACAGAAAACTTTTAGACAATGACAACCTTACTCCTGCCAAACCCCACAGAAAAAACTATATCCCCATCTCCACCATTGCCAGAAAAGTCCCTACCCTTGTACCCTTGGAAGGTTGTTATGAGATGCTCTAGCTGTTTTGATTACCATGTAGTTTTGGAGAAGGTCAAATGGGGAACCTAGACTTTAGTTTAGCAACCCCTCCCCTTCACATTGCCAATCGATATCATGTGGGGACCCTCTGTACCTGGCAATATTGAGGCACCCATGTCCCTCACTAGTGAGGTGTCAAGGGAGATATAGTAGGAAGTCCAGACTTTCACCACTGCTCAGCAGTAATGAAGATCCCTCTCCCTCCACCAAAGTCTGCGGGGACCATTTGGACAGCCTAGATTACCACCCTCACCATGTATTAATGAGGCATGTCTTCCCACCTGGGTGTCATTGGAGGATGACTGGAGAGTCTGGATTTCTAAACCCAACTGAAAGTAAGGAGATGGCACCCCATTCACCCACCAGAGCTGTGTCATCAGCGACCTGCTAAAACATGAGATTTAAATAAGATCTAGTCTCAAAAAATAGTACCCAAAATGTCCAGGATCAATAAAAAATAATGTGTATCATATTAGGAACTGAGAATATCTCAAACTGAATGAGAAAAGTCAATCGACAGATCCCAACCCTGAAATGTTACAGATGCTTAGAATCATCTGGTATTTGCCATCATAAAAATGCTTCCCTGTATGGCCAGGAGCATGGGAATCAGGCTTATGCCCAAACTTGGCATAAATCCATGTTCTGGTCACTCACTAGTAACTATTTCTATTTCATCATATGGCTTGGGAATGATAAACAGGCAAGGATTTTCTGTCCTCATTCATGGAACAGATCATCATTTTCCTGGCTCTGTGTGATGCACAGGACCTCAGGCTCAAATCCCAAACCCATGTGATCAAAATCCCCATCTTATTCCCTATCCTCAATTCGATGGACAGTGTGGATCAAATTTCACTCATTGCTGTCACCATAGGTTCTCTCTTCATTTTTGATACCTGGACGTTTTCCCATTTTAACCTTTGAGATCAGTGATATGTGTTTAAACATCACACTTCGTCCATAGCATGTCTGTGTATTCAAGTAGGACAGGTGATTCTTGCTTGTAGTCTGACATCTTTACTAGAAGGTACATTGACTCTTTCTCCCAGTTCACTAATGTGCTCTTTGGCTATGACCTTCCTATTATCCAATTTATTGTTTTTGTAAAGGGTACCTTTATCATCTGTGGCTTGCTTCCAGTGGGAGCAGGGATGGATGTGTTACCAGTCATGATGAGCTATTCCCTGGGCTTGGTGGCTCCCGGCTCCTTTTGGGAATCACCAACTTTGCAGATCAAAGCACTGGGTACTCAGTGCCACAATACCATGGAGAGGGAGAGGGACAGGAAGAAGATGGAGGTGATCCCAATAGAATTTTCCTTTTGATGTGTCTTCGATCTGCTCATTTCATGTATTGACTCTTAGCTTGGCATATCTCTAGGGTACTCCTACCTTTTGGAGCAAGTTTCTCTGAACACACTTTGGACTGTGGCTTCCTCTTTCAATCCAATTCCATCTGTCTTTTATATCATTCAGGTATGCCTCATAATTTCTGGTCCACCTGGCACTTCTTGTTCCCTGGTATTTCCATGGATTTATTCTTTCAAAAATATCTTTTCTCTCATTTCTAAAGATTTTGCAAAGAAAGGTGAGGCTAGCACAAGTTCTCAAGCTGTTATCCCCTGAATATTTTCGCTATTATTGAAACCTTAAAAAACATGTACCATTTTTTTAAAGGGAAAAATACCGGTAAAATATTATTCTAAAAAAGTGTTAATGATAGCCACTATACAAGAACATCCATTTTTTTTTTTTTTTTAAAGTAGGCTTTTGCACAGGGTTTGACCTCACGACCCTGAGATGAAGACCTGAGCTGAGATCAGGAGTCAGACGCTTAACTGACTGAGCCGCCCAGGCGCCCTGAGAACATCCAATTTTTAAGAGTAAATTGATATAAAAAGACTTGCCCTGTCAGATATTAAAAGATATTTTAAAGCCAGGTTAATGATAAGAATGTGGTAGGACAAAATAGATAGATCAATGAAATAGATTAGGACATCCAGACACAGAATTTAGTATGTAATAAATGTTGGTATTTTAAATCATTAGACAAAATATTGTGTAGACACAAATGGCTGACTATTTAATAATCTTTGGGTAGGAAAGAGCTCTTCTAAGCAGACACCACATCCAGAAACCCAAAGTGGAAAACTGGTAAGATTTGATGAATTAAAAATAACATTTCCAGTACAGTGACAAAAATCATAGACTTAAAATATAATTAGTAAACTAGGAATGTTCCTGCAGGGGCACCTGGGTGGCTCAGTCAATTAAGCGTCTGACTCTTGATTTCGGCTCAGGTCATGATCTCACGAGCCCTGCATTGGGCTCCCCGCTCAGTGGAGAGTCTGCTTGGGATTCTCCCTCTCCTTCTTCCTCTGCCCCTCCCCCACAACTCGTGCGTGTGTGCATGGTGCTCTCTCTCAAAAAAAGAAATGTTCTTGCAGTGTGGGTAATAAACAAAGGGTTAATTAGCATCACTAATATTTAAATATCTAGATGAGTGCTTTATGAGAAAAATGGGTAAAAAC
This sequence comes from Halichoerus grypus, assembly GCF_964656455.1. Classification (NCBI taxonomy): domain Eukaryota; kingdom Metazoa; phylum Chordata; class Mammalia; order Carnivora; family Phocidae; genus Halichoerus; species Halichoerus grypus. Next base: position 109,073,983 of record NC_135721.1, on the reverse strand, counting down.
CATAAACAATTCAGCAAAGAAGACATGTAGATAACTAATAACACAAAAATGCTATGCTTTGTATGGAAAATAATATCTATAGACTATGATTAAACGTTTGGGTTGGCAAATACTGGCAAGAATAAAATACTCAAAGGTGGCATGGGCGTGGTGCCTATAGGCCTATAGGTGGGAGTATCTATTCAACCCACAGGGAGGGCTGATTGTGTCAGTATATTTCATCCAGATGACTGATTTCTAGGAACATAGTCTAAGAAAATAATCAGACAAATGGACAAAGATGTATATATACAAGGTAGGGTTAGCATTATGTTATTTGAGGTAGGGAAAATGTGTAACAACCTATGTATCCATCAGTAGGGAAATGGTTAAAGCGGTGATTGTCAAGCATGGATGTGTATGTGGTTTTTCCCACCAAGGGATGTTTGGCAATGTCTGGAGACATTTTTGATTGATACCCTGGGGGAGAAAGGAGTGCTATTGGCATTGTAGGGATAGAGGTCAGGGATGCTGCTGAACATTCCAGAATGCCAGGACTATAGACAACTCTCCACCCCAAGTATCAATAGTTTTGAGGCTGAGAAACCTTGACATAAATGATGGCACATTCATGGAATGAAAAACTTTTTATCTATTAAATATGAGGCTGTATATTTCTATTTATTGAAAGACAGCCAGAAAATATTGTGAAGAAAAAGTAACTGGTTATAAATCAGAGGCAGCAAAACAAAGTTAGACTATGCGGTGGTTGGGACAGTTAAGCTATCTGGTTGTATCCAAATATTTATTGTCTCCAGATTTGCTCTAGATAGTGTATCATCTTTTTCTAAGTAATTGGTAACTACCAAATATTTATATGTAGTTGTTTTAGTAAGGAGAACTTTCTTAATAGCTTCTATTTCTGGAGCACCCAGCTTTTGCTGGGTATTGTGCTAGATGGTTTATTTCACTTTTCTTTTCTTTTTAAAAATAGCCTTTTGTTAGTACCAAAGCAGTACAGGTAAATTGTACAAGATCAGAAAATACGGATAAGCAAGCATTTAAAAATTAAGACATTTTCACCACCAATAGTTCCATTGCAGCACACAGGTGCATACCCTTCCAGATCTTTCCTTGTGTATGTGTTACACATATATGTAATAAATGAAATCATGGTGTTTTGTTAATGTCCTTTTTTCAGGTTACAATCTGCACTTTCTATTCTAGTACATTTTTGTATCATCGATATCCAGACCATATTCAAACTTTCCCAAATGACCCAATCGTGTCATTGACAGCTGGTTTACCTTCAAAAAAAGAGAACAGGAAAAAAAAAATCCCGAATTCATCACCATTTGAAATAGCTGTTTTGAAAATTGGTAATTAACAGAGAAGAAGTCAGCAGTTATCCTGCCTTTCCATTAGGAGCTGAACTTGGGAGGTAACTGGAAAGCTCCAGTGAATGAAAGAAAGAATGACTTTACCTGGGTGCTCCTTGAGTCTTAATTCAGATCTGAATCTCTTGCACACAGTAGGGCTCGACGAATAGGAATTGATTAGTAATGAATGCTAACCACTCGGTAGCAAATAACCAGGAAAAACTCTCTTCTGACTGAGACTCTTGGAAAAAACAGACCTAGGAATCATGGCAAAGTCAGCCTCTGAAGAACCAAACTGTCCATTTCCTACAACTGAGAAACAATTCATGTTTTAAGGATCAGGTTTGTTCCATTCTCTGACTGTAGCATTTGAGAGAATCTGTGAGTCCGAATTATTGGCTAGAAGCAACAGAAACTGCTTCCCCTTAATTTATGCCTGAGTTGAGTTTATCAGAAGGGCTTTGGGCAGCTCACAGAAGACGTGGGAAGACAAAGAGCCAACAGGAAGAGTCTGCCCATGAGACCCCAGTTGCTGGACACTCGATCCCTGCCCCAGCGGGCACCCCCACCACAGCCCACATGTTACCATGTCTGGCATCCTCTCTCTTCCACCCAGTCACGTGGAAAAACCTCCAACAGACCCTACCCTTTTGTGTCACTCTCTTCAGATTCAAAATCCTGGGCTTGAAGACCTCATTGGTCATGTTTAGGCCTTGAACCCATATTTAGCTGTCAGGAGACACGGAAAAAGAAACATTTCCCCAATTTCCACAGCAGGAAGTAAGGCTGCCTCCCACCCTTCCTTTGGATGGACTCAGGGCAGGCAAAACGGCAGCCCTGCCACCACCTTTAGAGACAAATCCTTCAGAAGTAGTTCACAGATGATTAAATGTTCTCATCATGAAGATGGACCCATATTTTTCTCCTCTATTCCTGGCCTTGGTTCCATTGTCTTCATTGTATAGATGAGGAAGTTGAGCCTCAAAGGTGAGCAAAGTGCCCCAGATCCCTCAGCAGTTGGTGAGAGAGGCAAGATTTGAACCCAGATCTTCAGAGCCTTTCCCATTATATTGCAACCTGGTAATGCTTGTGGCAAGGAAAACAGAGGGAGGAGGGTTGGCTAGAGACCTCTTGTGGTGACCTCGAAAAGCCTGGGAAGCAGAACCCCCGCAGTGAGTTGCTGCACCACCCACCACCGTGGATTTGCTTTCCCATTCACAGCGCAGTTGGAAATCTTGAACCTTCTGCTTCCCGCACAGCAGGGAGGCTGGACAAGAGCTGACCGGGAAGGAGATACTTTGAAAACAAGAGTGTTTAAAGCCACTTCTCAGTGGTCACCACTAGCACCAGCCCCTTTGAAACTGCAGGGGTGTTATCATCTTGGAGCATTTTCCCTTTCTTTAGTATCCAGCTATTTCAGAAGTACATTCTTTTATGTTCTTAAAAAATGCAGAACTTGGGGGGCGCCTGGGTGGCTCAGTCGTTGGGCGTCTGCCTTCGGCTCGGGTCATGGTCCCGGGGTCCTGGGATCAAGCCCCGCATCGGGCTCCCTGCTCGGCGGGAGGCCTGCTTCTCCCTCTCCCACTCCCCCTGCTTGTGTTCCCTCTCTCGCTGTGTCTCTCTCTGTCAAATAAATAAAATCTTAAAAAAAAAAAAAAAGAAAATGCAGATCTTGGAAAGTAAATGTGGTAAGGAAAACACACAGTATTTTCAGATCCAATGTAATTTATTAGGGCGTCCTGGTAGCGTGGATACAGCCCCAGACCAGGAATTTTCCCTATATAAATTATCTGCAAAGCAATTCTTCGGAAACAACCACACCACTGGTTCACCGTGTGAAGGGTTATGCCCTCTCAAAGAAGTAGAGAGTAACATCATTTTGTGGTAAAATTGTTGCCAGTCCCAGATACCCCTAGAGGGAAACACAATCCTACCCACGTTAATGAGACCCTGTCGAAGGCATCGGGCCACCAGGTGCCTGGTTCTGACGGTGATGTCTCCTGGAGTTGCTGTTGGCTGCCACATCCTGGCAGGCTTGGGGTCCCAGAGCGTTTCAGGACTGGAGGGCAGGTGATGTGGGGCCCAGTCTCACCATTGTTACCAAGGAGTTGCGAGATCCTAGGTGAGTTCTTTACTTCCTGGGGATTCCATTTCCCCAGCTGTGAAATGGGGATATTTGAGCATTTCTCAAGGTGTAAAGTCCAGTGGAAGGGATCATCCCTACTACACAGTCAGGCCATCGAATTGCCCCTCGCATGCCTGAACTGAGAAGCCATCACACTTTGCAGTAGGATGCGGCAGAAGTCTCTTGGGGAACGAGAGGGAAATGTAAGGGAATGTTTATGAACTGCCTGGTAGGGACGGCTGAAACTTGGTAAGCTCTCCTTGAAGCGACTATGAATAATTCACTGCACACCCCGCCCTCAGCCCCCACTCACCTCTCCCCTGACACTCCCCAGGGGTCCCAGGGGGCCCCGGGGGGCCTCCACGGGCCCATGGGCGTCCGGAAGCCCTGCTTCTCCGGGCACAGCGGTACCCTCCGCAGGCTCAGATACAAGCCCTTTTCCATTTCTCTGCTCCCCCCCAACCCCGGTGCAGACTTGGGGGCGTCCATCCCCCTTGTTGGCTTAAAAGTGTATTTCAAGATGAAGATAAAAGTCAAACGATGGCAGGAAACGCTCCTTCAGGTAATTTTTATGGCTTCTCTTGAATTCTTTTAAGCAGAGACCTTTCTTGTAAAGGGTGTGAGGTCAGAGAGATGGCAGTTTGACTGAGCAGAAAGGGAGATTTGTTCTACAGACCGGGTTTGCATTCCAGTGGGGGACCTGGGCAACGGCCTGTCCTCCTGGGTCTCAGTTTTCTCATCTGTAAAATGAAGAGAAGCCTAGTACCATCCCCGTGGGCGGGTGGCGGGGCGCACGACCTGGCATTCACATACGACTGCTTCACAAAGACAAGTGAGACTAGATTTAACAGAGAGAGAGAGAGAGAGAGAGAGAGTTATTTAAAACCAAAACTGACTTTAGTAACTTCTGCCTTTTAAGGGATGGAGCGAGGGGAAGCAGCAAAGCCTGTGTCTATGGGCACATAAATCTCTATACTGCTCCCTTCTACTTATGGAGGGGACCAGGGGTGCGGGTGGGGACTGGAATTTCAGAGCCTCTGCCAGGCTTCTGAGCTGCCTGGGACCCACAGTAGATGTACTTTGTTTAGCAGACACTGAGTGTCTGTATGTAACATATCCCTGGGGCCAAGTAGAGGCCAAATAGCGAACTATATTACTGTCCATAATAAAGAGTTGTAGAAGCTAGCAAGAGAGGCGGGTATACCCAATGGCAAAGTTTCACCTGCAGAGCAAAGGACAGAGAGAACTTCCCGGTGGCCAGGTGACCCAAAGACTCAGGAGAACAGGAATGCCGGATATTCAGTTTTAGGTTGTATATGTCTGTGATGTAATCTTTCTCCCTGTGCAAACCTTCAGCAAAGTCTGCTCTGCACAAAGACGCTTTGTGTGAATAAATTCAAGAGAAATCAAGGAAAAGGGGGCTTTTAAATTTTTTTTTCATGTCAGAATGGACCAGGGAGGAGAAAAAAGCTACTGCAGGTGACAGACAAGTGGGGACAAGACTTGCTGGAGGTGGCCCTAGTGATGACCCCAGGAATTCATGGAATGCTTGGAGCACAACACTGGACTTCCCAAAGGAAAAGAGATGGGGATTCAGCCAGTTACATTTTTTAAAGATTTTATTTATTTATTTATTTGAGAATGAGAAAGAGAGAAAGAGAGAGAGAGTGAGCAAGCAGGGAGAGGGAGAGGGACAAGCAGTCTCCCTGTTGAGCATGGAGCCAGATGCCTTGCTCGACCCCACGACCCTGAGATCATGACCTGAGCCGAAATCAAGAGTTGGAGGCTTACCCGACTGAGCCACCCAGGCGCCCCCAGCCAGTTTAATTTAAATCTCAAAGACAGGTGACCCTAGTCAATATCTCGATTATAAACACATAATTGAGAAACTATATTATAGAAGAAGTAGACGAAGGGACAATAATGATGATTGTGGCTAGAAGAAGGATACGTTTAATATTTTAAAACATTAAAAGTATCCAGCTATATGGGAAGCATAGTAATCATCAGGGCTGTTTGCAAATGTTCTGTGTCTTTTTCCTTCCAGATACAGGGTAAAATTGCATTTCCCTGCCCGTTGAAATTAAATTGGTCATGGACATGCCTTGGCCCATGAAAAGTCAGTGGAAGCTTGTCCCTTCCAGGCACAGACTGTAAGAACCAGTGTGTGCCTTACCTGTCCTTTTTCCTCTGCCTCAGTGACTGCTCTGTCACCCTCAGTCCTCAGTGAGGACAACATGAATAAACCTCAATGCCCTGCTTGTTGTTGGGGACACGGAAGTTTAGACAGGAGCAGTGACTGCCTTGGAGCACCCAGAGGCCTTGCAGCAAATCTGCAGCTAGGACCCAGCTCTCCTGCCCCCTAGCAAGCAGCTACCCAGAGCCTGAATGTTGTACCTGATGGGAGCGAGGATGGATGATGCCCAGCCTTCTTTCAGGCACTGATCAGAACAAGCTCCAGACAGACAGCACGAGCTGCTCAAGGGAAAATTCCTCAGACTTCTGCTCCTGTCTCCTGCCTTGGAGGGTGCTCCACTGGTGCATGCCCTCTCCCCTGGCTTCTCCACCCCCAGTGCACCTGGTCTGAGCATGCACGTGGCTTCTCAATGACAGCACTTGTCAACCCTCTTTGACATCCTTCTGCCTTTGCCCTCTGTCCCCATTGTGCTTCTGGTGGCTCTGGGTAATGGCCTAAGCCAGAGCCACCAAATCACAAAACCTCAGTGACATTCCACAGGAAGTGCTCATGCATCTCCTCATCTTCTTCCTGGGAGCAGGGGTCCAGCCTGGGAATCTCATTCTCCTGGTGATGGCAAAGGTACCAGAGAACAAAAAGAAATAGGTAAGGCTGCTGGAGAACTAGACTCTACTCATTCATCTTTCTACTGGCCAAGGAAGGTCCCCTGGCCAAATACAAAATCTAGAGGGGGAAAATACACGAAGTCACATGGCAAATGATGTGGACACATTCCAATGTGGGGTAAGAATTGGGGCAAGTAATGCAATTTGCCACACTCCCCACTCTCTGGCCCCTGAGTTTTCCTCAGCCACGTGGACCCTCTCTCCCATGAGAGCCTTTGCCAAGGCGCCACAGTGGCCCTTGTCCCCACTAACCTCATGCCCGACTGTTCCCTGCTGTGCAGGATCACTGGTTGGACTCCCAGAGTCTCAGATGGTATAACCTGCTGCATTTAAAAAGCCAAAGACAAGCTGGGCGATTATGCTGGACAACAAGCCCTAAAAGATTTATTGGCTCCTGCAGAAACAGCCTTTAAATCACCTGAGACCTGTAATTACATTGGGCACGCCAAGTAAATGCATCTATTCCAACACCTGCGAGTCAAGTTCACCCTTTGCTTCCTCTCGCTGGCAGAGTATCCGCTCCCTCATTTACTGACCACCTAATAGGAGTCACTCACAATGCCAGGCCCTGGAGATCCAAGGAGAATACAGACAACCTTCTCCCCCTGAAGATCGATGAGGTATCGAGATGGACAGACATGCACAGTGCGGTTAGCAGTCAGAGCACTGAAGACGGAGCTTCTAGTGCTGCGGTGAGGGCGGGGGCATGAGCAGGGCTGGAGAATGAACCAAGCTTCAAAGAAACGGATGTGGTCGAGATGGAGTGAGCATTCAAAGGGAATTTCATGGTGCCATCCATTGGCACTTCAGCCCTGCTATAATGAAAATGCCAGAGACTGAGCGGCTTAACCAACGAACATTTACGTCTCCAGTTCTGGAAGCTGAGAAGTCCATGATCAAGGAGCTAACAGATCCAGTGTCAGGTGAGAGCCCACTTCCTGGCTTGCTGATAGCTGGCTTTTTGTTACATGAGAGAGAGAGAGAGAGAGAGAAAGAGAGAGAAAGATGAGACAGAGACAGAAATACAGAGAGACAGAGAGACAGAGACAGAGATATATATAGAGAGAGACAGAGACAGAGGGAGAAAGCTCTTTCCTTTCTTTTTCTCTAAGGGCACTATTCCCATCATGAGGGCTCCATCCTATCTGTAATCCTAACCCTAACCCGTCCCAAGAATGTACTGGTCTCTTCACAGGCTTGAGGACTGGTCCTGGTGTAAAGGCAGAAAAGCAGGGGGAGAATGGTGCTCTCTGACATACCCAAGTTTTGTCCACTGAGCCTGGGTCTAAACTTACGGTCTCCCCAGGGGTGTGGTCACTCCTCAGGGGAGGGGATGGGCAGTCTGTCAGGGCACACTTGATGCCACAGTCCTGTGGCCACTCCCCAGCACCAACCACTATTTTTTTCATCATCCTGAGACCAACAGTAATAGAGATTGTTTGTTTGTTTGTGTATGCTGTTCTGACCCAGTCTTGAAGCCCTGGCTGGAGACTGGTCTGTTCCCCTGTTTTGTTTTTTTTTGTTTTTTTTAAAGATTTTATTTATTTATTTGACAGAGAGAGAGAGAACAAGTAGGCAGAGAGGCAGGCAGAGGGAACGGGAGAAGCAGACTCCCCGCTGAGCAGGGAGCCCGATGCGGGGCTCGATCCCAGGACCCTGGGATCATGACCTGAGCCGAAGGCAGCGGCTTAACCGACTGAGCCACCCAGGTGCCCCTGTTCCCCTGTTTTGAGCAGCGGGTTAAGCCCACACTCCCAACCTCTTCCTTGAGCAGGCTTTCATACTCTAGGCCAGATGTACCAGCCCCAAGTGCCCTGGGGCCAGGTCCCAGACCAGGAGCGACAACAGTGCCTATAGGACATTATTCACATTCGCCAATCCACCAGAGCCCCAGTAACTGAGCTAACCCCGCACTGCTTGTGGGGCAAGCTGCCCCCTCCGCTCAAGTGGGTTGTTACCTCAGCTTGGGGGAAGCTTCTGTGTGTGTGGCTCTCCTTGGCAGCCTTCTTTCATTCAGAGCTGTAAGCGACAAAGAGTTCTGCCTTTCATCCCTCTGAGTGTCATTGTGTTGTGTCCTGACATCAAAAGAATCCTTAAATCTTCTAAAACACAAGGGTGGGCAATTTAGCTCTTTCCCTAAAGGCTCTGAAATGCGTCAGCACTGTACATTAACCAAATCAACTCTAAGACCTACATCCTCTGCTGACAGTCCGCTCCCTCTGTGTTCCCAGCTCAGGTGATGCTTATTGTACCAAGGCCTCAGCCAAGGTCAGGAAATGAGCTCAAATGATAGATTTTAAAAGCTCTGTTGTTATAATGGCCATGATAGAGAACTCTCCTAAACTTGAATAATAGCATTCAATTCAAACTTCCAGTACTCCAACACCTGCTTGTAAATAGAAACCTAAGATACTGGAAATAAAACTTGTTAAGAACTTCACAAAAATTTATATCCCAAATCACCCTTGTCAATGTCAACTCCGTGGCCTCAACTGGAAGGTCTCAGTCATGCGCCTGGATGGAGTCTAAGTCCCGCTCCTGCCATCTTTTGGGTGTCTTTCACTGAGATTCCTTCAGGACACCCAAGCTTGATTCATGCAACCTAAAGTCTAGTGTTCACATTTTATGGCAAAGAGACTGAAGAGGACGCACGGGACCATCACAGCATAGACGCACAGGCATAAGATTCAGAAACACGAAGGGGAAAAGCCCCAAATGCAGTTATCACAAGCAGAGCCCATTATTTCCATGAATCCAAATACACATGACCACCTGCTGAAACAGCATCAATTCAGCAGTGTCTGAGGGAGGGTAGAGGGAAAAAACTCTTTATCGTGATGCCAGCCTCCGGCTACATGTCGTCTGGTGTCGTGAGAATGACACTCTGCTGGGAGAAATTGTCTAACTTCTAGAGGCTGACTGGAGCACACTGTTTTCCAGATGTAATTGGTGCCCCTTCTGCATCCTCCTCACACTCACGGTGCCTGTCATGTGGCTGGCTTCCTCTTGCAAGGCCCTGCAACTCCATGGCCAAGGGCTGTCTCAGGTTGTGGGAGTGTGCTTGGACCATGTGTGAGGCTGTCCAGAAGTGCTAGTGAGCTGAACCCCCAGAAGTAGTGCCCTTAATGAAATGATGTGCAGGAGGGGTTGGTGGGTAAGTACTGCAGCTTCCTCACTGCCCGAGTGGACATGACCAGTCCCTCAGAGTGTTCCCAGTGGGACTGAGTCTCAGGTGCCCGTAGCAGTGCCCCTCTGTTGACTTTCCCACCCCACTTTTTCATCTCCCACTGGTGTTTCCTGGGACCATCTTCCAAATAAACTACCCTCACAAAAATCCTTGCCTCAGGCTCTGCTTCTGGGTCCCCCAACCTCAGATCGGTGGGGAAAAGTCCATTGTACAGACTCTCTTCTACGTCATGGGGAGGCTTTTCAGATGCTTTGATTTTTCAGCAAAAGTTTTAAATATATGGAATGGACATAGCCTGTCACCTGGTGTCATTTGAGGTATTCCTCTTTTTAACATTTTGTAGGTAGAGGCTGTCTTTGTTTCTACATCCCCTCTCAATTTTCTAATCCTGACATTTAAAGATGAACTCAGTAAGGACTCTGTTTAGAGACAGAGCCTCCACCACCTCTTGTGAGCAGCCATATTAAATGTCTCAAGCCCATGAAATCCATCTCAAGGGATGGATGCCCCCTTGTCCCCATGTGTGCCTCAGCTGGAGTAGCTCTCTCTGAGATTCCATACCTGGAGCTGCAGGAGGTACTTTGAGTCCTGAGCTACCAGGGACCTTGTAGGGACCAACGCTGTTGTCTGATTTTCCCCAGAGCCTTGAATGTGTGCCACGTGGGTGGCAGCTACAAATCTCTCTCCTGCCACATGGCTCTCCACCATGCTGCAACATTCACGTGACTCTCCAGGATTCGTCTCCCTCTGCCTTTTGTCAGACAGTCTTTGGTAAGTTTTTGCATTTTGACCTGTTTCTTAACTGGATCCCTGTCCTTCTACTCCATATATAGGGTGAGCAGTGTTTGGTGGACATGAGTGCCTTCTTCCTCAATTCTCCCACTGCTCCTGTCTTTTTCAGACTCAGGTTTACCTAATACTTGTGTTGATTCTGTCAGGCCGAGTCCCCCATAGTGGGAGAGGAGAGCAGAGTCAGTAATGAATGTCATAGTTATGGGATATATCTATCCCATATTTTTTACTATGTCTGCTAAAGTTTAAGGATTGTGAGACCTTGTCTTATGATGAGCCTGAGCTTCAATCACTTAAGCCCCAAATGCTTGACCCTGCACCCATTTCTCAATGGGTTAAGGATTTAAGGTAATAGGAAATCATAACCTTTCCACCATATATCCCTGAGTTTGATACCGATTGGGAGATGGCTGCAGGATTCAAACGAAGAGAAATCAAAATATCTGCTTAATTATTGCAGTTACACTTGAGGATGAAAATTTGACCCACTGGGCTTTCTAATACTTCATTCCCTTGATAGCAGAGCTGTAGGCCTCCCACTGCCTGGGGCGGAGCTGGCTCTTGTAAGTAAACCATGTGGAGGAGAGGAGTCCCAGAGACCCATCTCCTGGGTGGGGACCCCAAAGAGAAAACACTCAGGACCTGCAGGCCTCACACAGATGCTCTGTATGCTCACAACCCCACAAGCCACTCTTCCTGGGAATGGAAGGCAGAGCGAGGAGAAGCAGTCGTAAGTGCATTTCTCTCGTGGGGAGAAGAGTAGAAATTGCCTCTCTCTGTGGGAACTTGAGGAGTTGAGGAAGAAATGATTCCATCTATCCACGATCCTGTGTGGAAAACCTGGTCCCTGTCTTGTGTCGCTCCACTGTTGGTGGCCATGTAGATGGGCAGAATCATCAGGGAAGGAGTCTAGTAGTTAGGACCGAGGCTTAGTACACTCTGACCCAGCCATCTCACTCTTGGGGACGTATTACAAATAAATTATCCCATGGTCCTATGGGGACGTGCACAGAGATGTCCATTAGAGCAGCTGGAGGCAACCTCAAGTCCATCACTGGGAGAATGGAGGGCACAGTGCAGTGGACACTCACTGAGGAATACTACATACCTCCCAGAGCAATGAGCCAGTGCTGCAGAACCATGAGAAAGAACAGATCTTTTAAAAAAATGTGATGAGTGAAAGAAGAGAAAGAGAATGAGGCCAGTTGCATAACGCCATTTATGTAAATGAAAAGCACAAATACAAGTAGGGGAATATTTCATATTTTACAGATGCATACATACATATTCAAGCATGAATCAGACACATTAGCATGGGAGCCTGTGGGCGTCAGAGACTAAAGGGAAATGACAGGGACGGGCCTGGCACAAACTGAAGATGAAAGTGGGTCATGAACCGAGGGCTATGGTCAACTCAACCCTCAGCTCCTGAGGATGTTCATGCCCCTTCCTCAGCCTTGGTCTCCTGCCATCTTCTGCCTTTCCTCCCTTTGATAAACGGGTGTCTGTGCTCTGTGTCTCTGCTTCTTCACTCCCCTCCCCACAAGGCCCTCATGGGCCTCCTCTGGCTGCTTTCCAGGTCTGTTGTCCCCCCAAACAACTCTTCTGAAAGCCACCGCTGACTTCCACATGGCTAGATTCATAGGGTATTTTTTAACTAATATTTCCCTTCACCCAAAAAATTAAGGTTAAATTAATTCACACTTTGACATGTACAGCTCAGTTTGGACACATGTGTGGAGTCCTGTAACCATCACCGCAACAATCAAGATATAAAATGCGGATCCACCACCACCCCCCACAATTCCTTCATGGTACGCCTTTGTAATCATTCTTTTTCTCGGCCCCTGGTGACAACTGATCTGCTTTCTGCACCTGCAGTTTGTCTTTTTGAGGATGTCACATAAATGGAATCCTACAGCACACAGCCTTTGGATCCAGGCTATTGTGTGTATCCACAGCCCATTCCTCTTTAGGACTGAGTAGTGTTCCATTGTATGGATGGACCATGGTTTTTTCATTCACCCATTGCAAGACATTTGGGTTGTTTCCAGGTTTGGGTGATTAGAAAGAAATCACTGTAAACATTTGTAGACACGTGTCTCAATGAACATAGGTTTTCATTTCTCTGGGTAGAACGGGGTTGCTGGGTCGTATGGTTTATTGTATAAGAAACTGAAATGGGTTTTTTTGAGGCCGCATTTTACTAGACGTCTCACAGTGTGTACCACATCGACCTCTCCTTTCTGCGAGGCCATGTCATCCAGTTTCCTTATTGGTTTCCCTTCTTCCCCTCGCCCCTCCCCTCGGCCAGGGTGGGGAGTTTTCCAGGCTCAGTCTGGGCTCTCTGTCTTCCCTTCTTCTGGGTGATCACAGTGAACACTGAGAACACTGTCTCTGGGCCATGGCTCCCACATTTGTAACTCTACCCCCAACCTGGGCTAAACCCCGGGCTCATGAGTCCAGCTGTGAACCTGCTGTCCTCACAGAGCTTTCTCCTAGGTCTCGCAAATATTGCCATCCTTGGCGCTCTGCCCCACCTCACCTGCTTCTCTCAGATTTTCCTCACCAAGGTAAAGACCATTGCACCCACCAAGTGCTCAAGACAGAAACCTAGTTATTCTTTATATTCTCCTTTCTTATTGCTGCTTAACAAATTACCATAAATTTAGTCTTAACCCCATTTATCATCTCTCAGTTTCCATGGATCATAAACTAGGCACAGTAGAGCTCAGCTGATTCCTCTGCTCCAGGTCTCCCAAGGCTGAAGTCAAGGTGTTGGCAGTTCCCTTCTGGAGGCTCTGGGGGACCATATACTTCCAAGCCCACTTAGGTTGTTGCATGAGTCCAGTTTCTCGTGGTTGTAGGAACAAGGTACCCATTTCCTCTCTGATGTCAGCCAGGCACCATCCTCAGCTCCTGGAGGCCTCTCTTTGCTCCTTGCACGTGGCTCCCTACATCTCAGAACAAGCGATGGCGTGGGGAACCCTTCTCAAGCTTGGAATCTTTCTGTCTTCCCCTGGTGCTGCATCTCGCTGATTCTGGCACAAGAAAGTTCTCTGCCTATAAGGGTGCATGTGATTGTATTGGGATAATCCAGAACGATCTCCCTATTTTAAGATCAACTCACCAGTAACACTGTTGTGGGTTGAACTGTGTCTCCCCCAAAGATGTGTTAAAGCTCTAACCCTGGGTACCTGTGAATATGACCTTACTTGGAAGTAGGGTCTTGGCAGGTGTACTGAAGATGAGGTCAGATGAGGAGTAGGGTGGACCCTTAATCCAATATGACTGGTGTCCTAATAAAAAGAGACAGGGACCATGAAACCTAGAGAGGAGAATGCCGTGTGAACACAGAGGAAATACAGCCAGGTGATGACAGAGGCAGAGACAGGAGTGATGGAACTTCGAGCCAAGGGATGCCAAGGACTGCTGGTAACAACCGGAAGCTAAGAGAGAGAGTGCATGGCCCTGCCAACACCTTAATTTAGGTCTTTTCTGTTGTCTTATGTGACCCAATTTGTGGTACTTTGTTACATGGCCCTAGGAAGTGAATACAATTATAATGACATCTGCCAAATCCCTTTGGCCACGCACGTAGGGTAACGTAGTCGCTGGTGTGGGATCTCAGTATATTCACAGGCCCAGGGATTAGGGTATGGAATCTTCTCGGGCTCATCATTCCACCTACCATCCCTCCTCTCCCCAACATGCAGTAATTCTTCCTAAAAAAAAAAAAACTGTTTCTCAAAACTACCTATTAAATTTTATCTTTCTTTTCGTTAAATTTTTTTTTTGTATTTTACCAATTTCTTCCAACATATTGGCCATATGTTACATTTATAATCAGAAAACATCATAAAAGTTATTAAAAAGAAAGAGAGTACCACTTAATTGTGCTTCTCTCAGTGATGTAATGAGAAGATTCTAAAGAACATCAGAAATCAGAACAAAGCCTGGGCAGCTGGCCAGAACATTCTGGGTTGGAAATAGCTCCTCCTAGGCGCCTCTGTTCTCAGAGCTCCCCAGGGTCTGTTGTTCCCTGCCTGCGGAGGGTGTCTGACAAGCACAAGGGAGACCAGGGTCAAGAGGAAGAATCAGTCCCTTGGGGACTGGGTTGACTGGGAAGACACATAGCAGAGTGAGACCAGACTTAGGCGGGAAATCTAGGTCTGATGGTCCTGATGGGTTGACCAGGTGGACAGCTGGAGCAAAGCTGCAAGGTGCAATTGTACATGTTGGTGGTTTGCCTTTCTGGGAAGGAGACTGTCATCCTGAAGCAAATGGGCCACCTGATTGTTGCCTGCATTTCATAAGCCAAATGTTTCTGTGCTGCCCTCCTCGAATCCCAGAGTTCCATGAGGATGTCTCCTGGGGGGGCAAAGAAGGACAAAGGGAGAAGCTGGAAGGACATTCCAACCCCCTGACTTCAATTAAAGCAGGTCCACTATTATCTGTAAGAGTCCATTAGAAGCAAAGGGTTCCATTAGTTTACCATAAAAGGGGAAGATATCAAAATCATTGATGATAATGGGCAAGGGGAGCCTCTGCAGACTTTTGAGGAAGGGAATGACCTGTTCAAAACAAGGCTGCCAGTTCACCATGTCCAGTGGGCCAGGTTGCAAGGCCAAGAGCAGGGAAGCAAGACTAGAGGATGGGAGACTGTGGCAATAGGTGAATAATGTAATGTCTATACTACTACTACTAATAATACTTTTAATATTTAAAAATATTATTATTTCAATGATTTTAATTTTAAATAATATTTAAAAACAATCTTTAATTTTATTAACTTTTATTATTCCTTTTAATAATTTTAAACGATTTAATAATTTTTATTATAATTTTAATAATTTAATAATTATTATTATAAAATTGAGTTAGGCCCTGTTGAAAGTACTTTACCTGTATAAACTCATTTATCCCCACAACAGTCCTATGAGATAAATACCATTATTATCTCTATTTTACAGCTGAGGGAACTGAGGCACAGAGATCTTAAACAGCCCTCTCAAAGTCACACAGCAAGAAAGAGAAGGGAGAAGTCAGCATGTGAGCCTGGGCAGGCCAGCTTAGAGCCCAGGCCCTCCATCCTTGCCCAGTGGGGGGTTGAGGAAAAAGGTCCATCTGGTTGAAGAGATTGACATGACCTCCTTCGCAGTGCCCACTGTCATCTCGTCTCGTTTTATCCATATTGAGTGGATTCAGGTTATTAGTCAGACTAACAAGCTTCCAGGACATGAGGGCAGATGGGATGTGTCAGATGGTGTGGGGGAGGGGATCGAAGTCATACTGAAATGTAGAGTCTGAAACCCCAGGTGGCACCAGCTTCCATGGAGTCGGGTAAAGTGGGAGGAAGTGATGCTGAGTGCCGTGGGGGAAATGCTGGGCCCCGTTGGGATGGTGACTGTCCCCACGGGACACAGAGGTGAACTCAATGATTTGTAGTAGCATTGATCACTATTTTGGGGCAGTGCTTCTGGATCTTCCACGTGCATCAGAATCCCCTGGAAGGTATATTAAATCCTATATCCCTTGGCTTCTTCCTTAGAGTGTCTGATTCAGTGGGTCTGGGATGGGGCCTGAAAACCTGCATTTTTAACAAGCTCCCAGGTGATGCTGATGCTGCTGGTCCACAAACCACACTCTCTGTTGTACGGTTCTGAGAAATACACATAAAAACTCATTTCCTGTCATTTCTAGTTGATATCCTTTACTTTAGTCATCAAAACTTCTCCGTAGCTGTTGTACACCTGTGTCTTGATAAAAATTGTTCTTACCGTCTGCTATCCTTTCCCTTACCCTGCTTCCAAATTTATCTGGTTTCTTTACTTCCTTAAAAATTTCCATTCCTATGAAGCCTCCTCTGACCCCCCCCGGCCCCCTCCCGCTGTCAATTGATTACCCCTATTCTGTACTTTGATGGCATTTTCGACATTTCTCTGCTGAGCACAGAGCCTGGCATAGAGTAAATGCTCAATAAATATCTGATAAATAAATGAATGTAACAATCTTTCCTTCCTCAGAACTATTGTAACCTGTACCTCTTTTGTGCTATTCTTAATAGCATACTATAATCTCCAAAGATTTATTTATTTATTAGAGAGAGAGAGAGAGAGAGCAAGTGCGTGCAAGAATGGGGGGAGGGGCAGAGGGAAGGAATCTTCAAGCAGACTTCCAGCTGAGCATGGAGCCCGATGCAGGCTTGATCCCACTACCCATGAGGTCATGACCTGAGCCGAAACCAAGAGTCAGGTGCTCAACCGACTGAGCCACCCAGGTGCCCCAGCACACTATAATCTCTAGAACAGGGATGGAAAATGTGCTTCATCTTAGATTCTAGCTCCTATCAATTACTGTGCAGAAGGATTTTGAGGACACATCTGGGCTCAGAAGAAAAGAACAAGTGATTGATTAATAGTGTCTGTCACAGGCAAGGATGGGAGGGGGGTAAGAGTGCCATATATATGTCATTCCTACTCTAGAGTGAATTGATTCTCCTCCTTACCTGTCCACGCTAAGGGTGAAGAGTTGGGGTAAAGGTCTAAGGCCAAGACACAACTGGGCCTGGTACATTTTGCAGGGGTTTTGAGATGGGAATACTGTGGGCAGGGATAATCAGGGAGGGCTCTCTGGAGGGGGTGTCCTCAGCAAAGGGAGTTCTCAGTCTCTGGGCTAGCCACTCAGACACCCAAAACTATTCTCTTCAGATGGAAGTCAGGTTGGCTGAGCGACTATAATAGGATGTATGGTTCTAATGCAAGTGCCTAGTGTATAACCCAGCTTCTTTCCTGTTGTTCGGGTTTCTCAGGTACAGAGACCAGACTGGGTATCCTGGCCCCAGGAAGAGTTAAAAGATCATGGCACCTTTTTGGGCCAGGGGCAGTGTCCAAATAAAGACCTGAATATCCTGACTGGTTATCAATGGAATTAGAGAGTTTGGGTTCGACTTGCTCTCCTCAGAACTACTACATATAAGGAATGTTCTGGCACCAGAGGGATGGCCCAGGGGCCAGAGCAGGGCCAGGAGAGCAGATTGGTAGACAGTTACCAGCAAGGCTGCTGGGGTGGACATGTGTGGATTCAGGGAAATTCAACGTCCTCTGCAGGTGTTTCTAACCCAACAAGTTTGCTTTTGGTTCCTTCTAGGCTTCAGTTAACATTCTAAGTGGATCAATTGTTCTTGTCAGGTTAAGATTTTCTACCTCTTGCCCTAAATGGGGACCCAACAGCACTTTCTGCAAAATCCAATGGTGGGGACACTCAAGACCCAGGACAAGTTTAAGAAAGGGACCCTCCTTCTAGCTGCTAGACCACACGATATAGGAAATTTTCTCTCTGCTCAGCTTTGATGTCACTCTAACTTAGATGTCCCTCAACGGATGCCCACGCATCCCTCCAAACATACTACCCCATGGGACCTTTGGCAGGGGCTTCTCTCATCCTTCACATTCCAGTTTCTGTTCTAGCCTAGACTAGTTCTAGCCAGGATATAAGGCATAAGTCTAAGCACCTAGGACATCTTTGATATGCTTTTATTGTATGAGTTCAAATAAATGTTTGATGTTAGGGAATGTGGGCCTGTAAGACCATATCACCAAAATCCATACCATTTAAGGGTCATTGTGGGCCTTTGAGGTAGCACTAAGGAAAGTAATATTGTGACCTGTTCTTACAGGAAGTATTAATAAAGAGTATTTCATGAATAAGCAAGTGTTCAGCCTATGGAATTTATCAAAGGGGATGGCTATTTGTCATTAGGGGTATCTCTGGAAAGAGAATAATAAGAGTGATGACATTCTGTTAGATCAGCTTTATGGTCAAATAATAAATTATAACCACATGATGAATTGGAAAATTCTACATGCCATGTTCCTTCTCGGAAGCCACAGGTAGAGTTACCTATCAAAGTCTCTGAGATTTCCTCTAGGAAGGGACATGTCTCCATTTGAAAAGTTGGCTTGCTTTGCTTCTGTCCTAATTATTCAAGTAGACAAAACGTCCTTGAAGGCAAGAATTATGGTTTTGAGCCAAAGCACATCAGCATCCAGCCCACATTCAAAATCCTGAGAAGTTGGCCCCTGCTGTCCACAGCTTCCTTGCAGGATCCAAGACACTCTCCTCTCCCAAATAGGTCCCCGTGTGGGTGAAGTCTTAAGACATCCCTGCTTGTTCTATCCTGTGCTGGCCTCCTCCAGTGGACATCAGAATGAGTGGTCAGGCTCTGCTTTTTAGGCCTGGGAAGCTTGAAAGAAAAGCTATTTCAAGAAAGAGGCCAGTCAGGATGCTTGAAGAAGTTGGGTTGCCATGGTGACAAGATAAGACTTTGTCACTTTGAAAACTAATGGCATTTTTTTTCCTTATAGGAAAACCATTCAGTGGCTAGAGAAGGTGGCCGTGACTGAGGCTTTTGTCAGCTACGGTCCTTTATCCCTGTGGGTGTTGACCCACGTGTAGGATGATGCTGAGTGTATTTTGGACACAGTGCTATGAAGAATCAAGTAAACAGGCTGGGGGTTGAAAGACCCGGAATTGCTGTGGGCCCCATATAAGTCGTGACCTCATGTCAAGTCTCATGATTGCCTTTAGGTCTCAGTTTCACCATTAGTTAAACGCACAGCTTAAAATTTAGAGCAGGAGGGGTTTTTATTTTAATTGAAATATAATTGACACACAATGTTATGCGAGTTTCAGGCGTACAACATAGTGATTCGACGAGTCAGTCTGTTCTGCTGTGCTCACCCCAAGTGTAGCTGCCATCAGTCACCACACAAGGCTACTACAGTACCATTGACGATATTCCCTGTGCTTGACCTCTTATCCGCATGACTTACTCGTTCCAGAACTGGAAGCCTGTATCTCCCACTCCCCTTCACCCATTTTGTCCATCCCCCCACCCAATCCCCTCTGGCAACTATCAGTTTGTTCTCTGTATGTATGGGTCTGTTTCTGTTTTTTGTTTGTTTGTTTTGTTTTTTTAGATTCTACATATGAGTGAAATCATATGGTATTTGAAGCAGGAGTTTTGACATGCTCACAAAAATGCTGCATAATTTGGCTATAATTTCAGTAGGGTTTTTTTTTTCCCTTCCAGAAATTCACAAGCTGATTCTGAAATGTATATGGAGGTGCAAAGAACCTAGAATATTACAACAGTCTTGAAAGGGAAGAACAAAGTGGAGGACTTAACAGTATGTGACTTCAAGACTAACTATGAAGCTACAGTAATCAACCAGCATAAGAATCAATTGAGAGATCTATGAAAGAGAAGAAAGGGCTCAGAAATAGACCCTCACTTATATAGTCGTTTAATTTTCTTTCTTTTTTTTTTTTTAGGGGAAGAGAGTGAGTGTGAGTGGAGGAGGGGAGAGAGAGAATCTCAAGCAGGCTCCACACCTAGCAGAGAGTCCGACACAGGGCTTGACCTCATGACCCTGAGGTCATGACCTGAGCTGAAATCGAGAGTCAGACGCTTAACTGACTGAGCTAATCAGGTACCCCTATAGTCATTTAATTTTCAACAAAGACATGAAAACAATCCAATGGAAAATGGAAAGCCTTCAAGAAATAGTCCTGGAACGGTGGGATAGGTGTATGGAAAAAACCCCCACAAAACATTAACTCCTACCTCCACCATATATAACAGTTAATACAAGATGAATCATAGATCAAAAATGTAAAAGCTAAAGCTAAGAAGCTTCTTAAAGAAAATGACCCATCAATGTGGAAAACTTCTGTGCACGGTCACTGAAGACCTCCCTGACCCTTGTCCCTTTTCCTTGAGTCCGTCTCCTCCTGTCCTTGACTTGCTCTAGGGGTTCATGAGGGTATCTGTGGTGGTTTGTGAGAATGGGCAGATTTTTCTTAAGATGGGAGTTTGATGGTTCACTCTAAACCACATCAAAATGTCCGAGTGTGGAAGTGACCTTATCCAAATGTTCGTTACTCATAAAATGAAGGGGCAGATCCACAGTGTGATCTCCTGGGCTCTTTCTGGCTCTAAATATCAGTTGATAGAGGAAGTGATGACTCCCAGGCACATGCTCTAGAAGCAAATGAGCAAACTCTAGTCTGAGACTGTGTGGGCTTTGAGAGACCGTAGGTCTATTCAGATTACAAGGCTACTCAGGGTGGGGCAGTGACTCAAAGAAAGGGCTCAAAGGGAGAAGGTGCAGCTCAGCCCCTGAGCAGCCTTGGGGTCTAGCTCGGGTGACCCAGTGAGAACATCAAGGAAAATAAACCCTCCTGAGAAAGCCTGGGATTCTGTGAAGAGCACTAACATGGCAGTTCCTAGAGCCAAGTTCTGACGTGGGATCTGTCACTGTGTGACTTCAGGCCTCAGCATCCTCATCTATAAAATGAGATTCCTCATCTGTAAAATGAGAGACAAATTGATTAGTAGGGATTTTACCTTCCTTTTTAAAACCTGACATCTTGTTCCATTATTTACTTTCTATGAGCACACTCCCTTTTCTGTCCCCTCCTCAGGCCTTTGTCCACACCACCTATATCCTTTCTGTTGTGCTAGGTGTGTATGTTTTGAGTAAATGTATTCTTGCAGGATATGTACTGCTCCTACGTACCAAGAAGTTGAGGAAACCGGCTGCAAAGTTATTCACAAAGATGATACTCTTAAATGGAGTAGAACAAGTACCGCCTTGGGTATCACTTTGGGATGCGATGTGCAAGGTGAATTTCTCTCACGTGTGGGTGCACGAGCTGACATTCTCTTTTTCTGTTGGGATGAAACCAACAGTGTATACACAGAGCATAAATCTGCTCCTTGAAAAGCACATCACATCTGTATATGAGAGAGAATTTTATCTAAGAGATCGATAAAATTTTCATAGACAATAAATCTCTCCCATAAAGAAGCTGAAGATGAGTTAAATTAACAGGAATTCAAACATATGGATTATATTTCCCTTCAAAGCCTCATGGACTTTCTAAAACAAACAAGCCAGAGGCTGGGGCAAAATGCAAGCAGGGTTTTTTCCAAACTCATCATTTGAAAAAAAAGAAAAGAAAAGAAAAATTCTGTGCGGTCAGGGGTGAGTTTGACATGTTTTTGAGTTCAGTTAGTTTCACGTTCTTCTCAGACCACAATCACCTTCTCTTCTGGAACCCTCGCATCTGATTATGGGAAGAGATATAACTCCTAAGAGAATAAAATCTGTTGTGTTGGCGAGGAAATGATGTTGAGTCATCACTTAACCCAAGGGTCCTGGCTGTGGGCAGTGATGGTGGTCATCAGTGGAGGGGGGGTTATTCTTGGGGGACCAGGCCATCTCTCATGTGTAGACTAACCCTGCATGAAAGTTGGGGGACGCTTCTGCCTTCAGTCCTCATATGCTGTGTTTCTCCTGATCCAGTGAGAAATTTCCCTCAGAATCAGAAGTCCCAATGACCCTAGGGAGAAGAGAGGGTAGGTGTTTACCTCTTATCACTCTTTGCATTTCCTGCCCACTTATTTCAGGCTAGTTTCCAATTGGCAATAAGCTGGCTGAAATCCTACCCGTACCTAGCATAGGAGCTGGGGTGATGGAGCCTGGATGCCTCCAGGTAACCCTCACTGGTGACATGGGTCAGAGCTTACCGGGAAACAATGGGAGAGCTCAGAGACAGATATTGCCTTTACTCCTTAAAACCAAAAGAAGGTGGGTCCATCTCCCTGAGACCTGCTTTTGCTGATACTCAATCCTCATAAGGCCTCCAGGACTCAGACACTGACTACAAAATGCCAAACCATTTCAAAAAGCTAAAGTTTATGTAACCATCCGGAAATTTAAACCACCTTACACCAGTTAGAATGGCTAAAATTAACAAGACAGGAACCAACGAATGTTGGCGAGGATGCGGAGAAAGGGGAACCCTCCTACACTGTTGGTGGGAATGCAAGCTGGTACAGCCACTCTGGAAAACAGTATGGAGGCTCCTCAAGAAGTTAAAAATAGAGCTACCCTATGACCCAGCAATTGCACTACTGGGTATTTACCCTAAAGATACAGATGTAGTGATCCGAAGGGGCACCTGCACCCCAATGTTCATAGCAACAATGTTCACAATAGCCAAACTGTGGAAGGAGCCAAGATGCCCTTCAACAGATGAATAGATAAAGAAGATGTGGTTTATATGTATAATGGAATATTACTCAGCCAGCAAAAAGGATGAATACCTACGATTTACATCAACATGGATGGAACTGGAGGGTATTACGCTAAGTGAAATAAGTCAGTCAGAGAAAGACAATTATATGGCTTCACTCATACATGGGATATAAGAAATAGTGCAAAGGATTATAGGAGAAGGGAGGAGAAAACTGAGAGGGGACAAACCATGAGACTTAACTACAGGAAACAAACTGAGGGTTGCTGGAGGGGAGGTGGGCAGGGAGATGGGGTAACTGGGTGATGGACATTAAGGAGGGCATGTGATGTGATGAGCACTGGGTGTTATACGCAACTGGTGAATCATTGAACACTACATCTGAAACTAATGATGTACTTACTATATGTTGACTAATTGAATTTAAATAAAATAAAAAATAGATTAAAAAAATTTAAAAAATATTAAAATCAGTGGTATAACATGCAGCCTAGGCACTGTACGTGTCCCGCTGTTGTAGACGCTATTGTTGCTCTAATTGAATCCCCTCAGTGGATTGTGTTACAGGTTTGTGCACCATCCCCCAGGTCGCATATGCCTCATTCCCAATGGACTGAACTCACAACATCCTTCAGCCCCAGAACCACTTTGCCCAGAATTGGTGAGAGCCTAAAGTGCCTGTAGCCAAAGACTGCAGGGGCAGGAATCTGAAAGCCCTTTGCCTTGAGGTAGGACCAACTCAGGTATGATCTGCGGCCCAGATCAGGCCAAGGGCAAGAGCACATACTTGGCTTCTTCACCTTCCCTTTTCTGCTTCCCCCATTATCTTACTGGTCTCTCCAGGGACTGCTTCCTTAAGATGCTTGCTCACATATTGCCGTCTTAGGAAAACACTTCTGGAGAACTCAATCCCATACTAGGCTACCTGCTCCATGCTAGACACAATGGGAAGAAAAGAAAACCCCTTTCTTCGGTGCAACTATCCTTAGAGGGAGGACCCACACACAAGACCTTATTATGAAAAATATTTCTTAGACAGAAACAAGTGGTAAATATTGTGGCCCAGGTACACCCCATCTGTATTACTGAACACCTGTGATGGGGCCTGCACAGAGCACCATTAATGTAATGGGAAAGAAGAGTGAGCAGGGAGAGGGGAGGTAAGGAAAATCACTTCCTGAAGAGGTGGCTTCAGAGGCATGGGTGGAACTTGCAGTGTTTGGTGTAATGCTGGTAATAACATAGAACGTGGACGGCATTCATCTCTCTTTTGATCTAGAACTCTGCTCAGAAGCAGGTTCAGGAGCTGAGGGAGAGAAACTTCCCCAAGGATCTGCCTGCACTTTTCACTCCTGCCTTATTCAGGATGGGCACTGCCTGCCCGAGTTCTGCTTCTTGTGAATTATTTGCATCCAGACCAGGGTCCACCCACTTTGATCATCAGCTTTCTTCCCCAGCGTCTTGTGATTTAAATCCTCTTTGGAAGCCTAAGGACATGGCATGCCCAGGGAAGGGTGAAAAATGCCTCTAGTTTTCAGTTTATGAAGAAATAACCCACCTCACTTTCAATTCCCTGAATCCTGATTGACTTCCTTGTTCATTCATTCAGCAATCATTACTGAGCACCTACTATGTGTCTGTCAATGAACTAACTTCCAAGAGCTCACCATCTAATAAAGGAACAGCCACATAGAATTCTAATTTGGCGCAATGAGGGCAGTGATAGAGATATGCACAGGGCTCATGGGGGGTACAGACAAGAAACCCTAACTCAAGACTCAGTCAAGGCCAACCATCCAAGGACATTCTTTGTGTGGCCACACCCTTTCTTCCTGAACACTTGACTGCTTCTAGTCTATGTCGTGGCTTTCAAATAATCATTTACTATATGCAAAACCTCTTCTCCTATAGCCTGAGTTTTCTCGGGTTTATTCAGAGAATGCAATGTTACTTAAACCATCTCCCTCGTATATAGATGTCATGTGCCTTTCGAGAACATTCATGCTCTGTGTGTACACCGTCAGTTGGTTATGTCCCAACAGAACATGTCAGCCGGCACACACACAGATGAGAGGAACTCACCTTTCACATTATATCCCAAAGTGATGCTCAAAGTGACACTTGGTAAAACTTCATTCTACTCCCTTTCTGAGCATCGTCTTTGTGAATAACCTTGCAGCTGGTTTTATCAGCTTCTTGGTAATTGTGTGAACTTTTTTTGTATCAAGGATGCAATTTTGAATATTGTCTCTATCAGTGTGAACTTTTCTCTACATTTAGAAAGAAACCATATTAATTTCATCTTGAAAAGCATTATTTTGCACTCTTTCTGGTTGGGGATATGGGACTCATTTAGTTTACTAGAGAGATAACTGTGCTGTACTTGAAAATCCCATAAATGTTTAAGTGCCTTCATGCTACTGTTTAGTAGAAGGGATTTGAGGAAGTCAAATGGATAGACTGGGGTCAGAGACTAAATGTATAGAGTTGGGAATATTAAGGGGTCAGGGATGAGCCACAGGGGGGTGGAAATATCAGGGGAGGAGGTCTGGAGAATGATCCAGTGATGTGTGGGTGTGGGAAAAAAAGAAGCTGTCACTGAAGGGGACTGGGGAGGAACTGGGGTCCCCAGGAAGGGTTCCTGCAAGTGGTTTAGGACCTATGGGAGCCTGCTTACAATGGAAGGAAAGTTCCAGAGAGGCAGTATGGAGGGTTGGGATGGGGGGATTCAGGAGGATCAAGAAAGTTCAGAGAGAATGAAGGAGCCCAGACTGGGTCAGGGAGACAATTGCCTTTTAAGGACTCCAAGCTTTATGGAGATGAGAGACATGATTGGAAGACCCTCAAAAGCATTGACTGAGGCACAAGCCATTTCAGTTCTAGTTGTCCCTAAAGGCCCTGACAATGGGTGGTTTAGCCTCAGAAGGGGCAAGGGCCTCCCCACATGCTCAGAGCAGTGGTGGGGGTTCCCAGTGTGCAGAGAGATCATGGAGGCTCTGACTTTCTTCCTTTGTCATGGGTTCGAAATGTTCTCCCACGTGTTTCCTCTCACAGTGTTGTGATGTTCATAGTACCCTGGTGGCTCGAATCATTCAGGGATAATGACCACGAGGTGTAATTTCGATGCCTAGTTAATGCCCAAGATGAAGGAAAGAGAGGTCTGGAGCCTTGGAGACAAAGCTGGGTGTGCCCACAACTTTGCTGAGACTTCACCATGAGCTCACTCATCCTAGACATCCCAACACAGCACACGGAACAACCCCCCAGGTGGGGTCTGACTTGTCCTTAAACCTGGCTTCACCGTCTGGATCCATGGGCAAATTCTTGACACTTTCAGACTGACTTTTCTCATATATATAAAATGGGGCTGTTTTCCGAGATAACATAATGCATGTATAATTCCTAGCACATAGTAAGTCTTTTCCCTTGTGCCCTTTCCTTGCTAAACTTGCCCATGAGTCCCTGAGCAGCCACCTGAATGTTTCCCTGGCTTATTGCCAAAAGGTCTCAGTTCCCATGTCTGCCCACCCAGAAGGAAGGGAGGAAGAGTCTGCAGCCGATGCCTTCCAGCCAAACTATTTCTGCCCTTGGTGTGTCAGGCTCACTGGCCTCGCTCAGGCCTGGGGAGATCCATGTGGCTTTAATGAGCAATTGCACTTTACAGAATTGAGCTCACAGTATAAATAAAACCTGAATTTCCGTGGTGGGATTTATAGGCTGCAGGTGGTAGGCTGCAAAAGGATTGGCCTGAGCATGGGATTTGTCTAAAACCCTGAGTGAGTGAGCAGGTAAAAATAGCTGCAAAGCAACCTGTCTGGCCTAGGAAACACTCATCAGTTTGCAGGGGCCCAGCTCCGGCAATGCCCTGGGGCGAGGCAGGAGCTGATTCCAGTGGAGCCTTTTAGGATAGGAAGTAATCTGGTGCCAGGGGTTGGAATGGTATTTTCCAGCACTTGGTCTTCTTGTCCCTGGGCAGACAAAGGAGAAGTGAGGGGTTTTCCTTCCATGGAGGCTGTTGGCCCAACACAATGCCCAATGCTGAAAGCTCACTGAGATCCAATGAGGCTGAATGAAGAGTGAAATTTTAAGTCCATGATGTAAAATGGTAGAAAGTCTTATGAGAAGAAAAATAGAGCTCATTTATCAAGTCTCAGCAGTTTAGGGACAGGGCTCTGGTGCTGGAAGCAGACTCTGGGTGGCCAGATTCCAGGTCTTTCTCTCCGCAACATGGAGAAATAGTGGGGAGTTGTCACTCCCCCAGGGAGATCCTAGAAACAGGAGGTTTGGAGAAGGGCAATATGGGGTCCATGCCTACTCCATGGGTGTCCACAGCTTCCCAAACCACACCTTGGGCTGCTCTGGGAGTCAGGAGTGGGATAAGAAGAGATGATGGTTCAGAACTGAGAGCCCCCTTACTGCCTTATCTGTAGTAGACAAGACAGAAGAAGAGAATACTATCAGATCCTGGGAGATAAGATCTTAGACAAGCGCCCCCACCTCCGCCCCCCCCCCGAAATGGGCTGAAATAGGCCACCCAGCTGTTCCTCAGGAGGACTTTCAGATAGCCACAAGTAGATGGCTATCCCAGATACCTCTCCCACCCAGCCCAAACAGGGCTTTTTCACTTGGAGAAATTCTTCCCTTTGGAGTTAGGTGTGGCAGGACCAAAAGACCTTTTAGGGGAACTAACTCCACTCAGGACAACTTTGCATGAATAATTGGACAAGTAGTCTCCTTGAGGAGGAAATGGAACCCCAGATGGCATGAGTTTAAATAGCATGATGAGGTGAGGGCTCTTAGTGGATGTGGAAGTATCTGGAGCATAGTGCCCGATTTATCATTGACACTCCACGGATGTTGATTGAATATGCATTGCAATTTGTCTAATGAAGGGTTTTCTTTCTTCCTTTCTTTTTTTTCTCATCTTCTATTCTTGGTCTATTCACATGAAATATTTAACTTGGATCCCTGGTCTAAAATTAAAAGCTCAGGTTTGAACAAATTTGCAAAAATGAATCACACGCACTCATGTAGTTCTTGCTTAGAAAAGTTGACCACCGAAAGAAATGAGCACAATTCAAGGTCACAATTCATGATTTTTTGTTTGTTTGTTTCTATCCCAGTCATAATAGCTCCGTTTCTTGTTCCTACAGAAAACACTACGCTGGTATTTCCCACCGATTTTAGCTTTGTATTCCCACCCCGGTCCCTTATATTTTTGAACCCCAAATCCTAGGTGGCACCAAAGGGCCATCTTTCTCATTTCACACTGCACATGGTTTAATAACCTTATGATTTTTTCCTGGATCAAGTGTTTCCAAGAAGTCTTGGATGGAGAGAAGCGGGCTGAAGGGAGGAGAGAATGAGGCAGTGACTGGGGAGACCATGTCACACTCAATACATCATCTCTGTTTTCCTTGGTTGTTAGGAGTGGGGTCACTGGGAGGGTCTGTTGCAAACCACATTGGACAGCTGGGATAGTTTATTTTTAGTGGTGAGAGAGAGGAAGAACTTCCAAAGATAGAACTCGTGCCCATGCTCTCTGCAAGTTCAGACTTGGGGGCAGCTGACAAAATGGGCTGAGGGTTCTGCGCCAGAACAAACAAGTGCAAGGCCAACTCAGGTGGAGGGCTGGGGATGGCAGCTGGTCCCACCGAAATGCACTTGGGAGTGAGCTCCATGGGATTCTGGATTTGGTCCTCACATCTTTTCCAGGGGGACTTACAGCAGGGAAGACCGACTTCCTTTCTTATTTGTCTTTTTTCTCCCTTACTCCCGACCCCTTCTTTCCTCCAATGGCTTTGATAACTTTTCCCATCCCTCTCACTGCTAATGGCAACCCCTGGTCTCTCTTAAAATCACAAGAAAGGCTGTGCATTCCCCCAAACTTGGCCTTGTTCCGATTGGCGTGCTGCCTGCAATCCCCCCCCTAAGAATGAAGCATTTCCTCAGAAAGCCAGTGTAAACGTGCAGGTTGGAAATCTGGAGATTAGTGCTTTATCGGGGAGCAGTGGTGAGCCCAGACCTAGAGAACTGGTCTTGATGAGTCACAGGTTTACCGCACTGTGTCCTGTCTACTGAGGGTCTGAAACCCCTATCAGGGTGTTTTGTGTGTGTCTCTCTGCTCCCTGCTC
This sequence comes from Halichoerus grypus, assembly GCF_964656455.1. Classification (NCBI taxonomy): domain Eukaryota; kingdom Metazoa; phylum Chordata; class Mammalia; order Carnivora; family Phocidae; genus Halichoerus; species Halichoerus grypus. The sequence goes on along the minus strand of NC_135721.1, from coordinate 109,045,420 downwards.
TCAGAAGAGACTCTGACAAACTCCTTCACCCAAAGGGGTCTCTGCATCTCAGCAGACCTTCTGTGTGTAGGAGATACTATCACTTGCAGGGGTTTGGTGATCATCGAAGGGGCAGGGAAAGAATTTTGTGCTGTTGTCCGCAGGGATCCAGCCAGAGGGACCCAGACTTCTTTGCTTAGGTTTAAGGATTGCCTCTTGTGGGGTCTCAGGTAAGATGGCTTCTGGGAGGCAGACTTCAGCAGGACTCTGTCCAGTGGTTTTCTGTTTTGTTTTTAAAGAGGCTTGATTTTTTTAGAGCAGTTTTAGCTTCACAGCACAATCGAGTAGAAAGTACAGAGATTTCCCATATACCTCCTTCCCCCACAGACAGCCTCCACCCACCATGAAAATCCTGTACCAGAAACGTGCCTTCATATTACCTACATTGATGATGAACCTACATGGATACGTCATTGTCACTCAATGTCCTTAGTTTACATTAGAATTTACCCTTGGTATTGCACGTTCTATGAGTCTTGACAAATGTGTAATGACATGCATCTACCATCAGGGCAGCATAGAGTAGTTTCACTGCCTTAAAAATCCTCTGTGCTCTGCTATTCTTCCCTCTCCCCCACCCCCCACAATCCCTTGCAACCACTGATCCTTTTACTGTCTCCATAGTTTTGCTTTTCCCAGAAAATCATATAGTTGGAATTATATAGTATGTGGTCTTTTCAGATAGGCTTCTATCCCTCAGTAATATGTGTTGAAGTTTCCTCCATGTCTTTTCATGGCTTGATAGCTCATTGCTTTTCAGCGCTGAATAATATTCCATTGTTTGGATGTACCAGTTTATTTATCCATTTACCTACTGAAGGACATCTTGGTTGCTTCCAAGTTCGGGCAATTATGAATAAGGCTGTTATAAACATCTGTGTGCAGGTTTTTGTGTGGACTTACATTTTCTTTACCTTCTTTGGGTAAATACCAAAGAACACAATTGCTAGATCATATGGGAAGGATATTTAATTTTGTAAGAAACTGACAAACAGTCTTCCAAAGCGGCTGTACCATTTTGCATTCACACCAGCCGCATTCACACCAGCGTTCTTGTTGCTCCATATCCTCACCAGGAACTGGTGTTGTTTTTGGATTTGGGCCCCTCTGATAGGGCTGTAGTGGTGTCTCATTGTTTTCATTTGCATTTCCCTGATGACCCGTGATACGGAGCATCTTTTCATATGCTTACTTACCATCTGTATATCTTAGGTGAAGTGTCTGGTTTTGTTTTGTTTTTTTAAGACTTTAAAGTGATCTCTCCACCCAATGTGGGGCTCCAACTCACAACCCTGAGATCCAGAGCCGCATGCTCCCCCTGCTGAGCCAGCCAGGAGCCCCAAGGTGAAGTGTCTGTTAATGTCTTAAGCCCAGCCCATTTTTAAATCACGTTGCTTGTTTTCATATCGTTGAGTTTTAAAAGTTCTTTGTATATTTTGGGTAACAATCTTTTATCAGATCTTTGTTTGCAAATACTTTCTCCTAGCCTGTGGCTTATCTTCTCATTCTCTCAACCATGTCTTTTGCTGAACAGAAGTTTTTAATTTTAACACAACTTTAATTCAACACAATTCAGTTTATCAATGCTTTCTTTCATGGATCATGTCTTTGGGGTTGTATGTAAAAAGTCATCACCAGGGCGCCTGGGTGGCTCAGTTGGTTAAGTGTCAGCCTTTAGCTCAGGTCATGAACCCAGGGTCCTGGGATCGAGTCCCTCATCCAGCTCTCTGCTTGGCAGGGAGTCTCCTTCTCCCTCTGCCCCTCCTCCTGCTCGTGCTCTCTCTCTCCTTCTCTCTGGAAAATAAATAAATTTAAAAAATCTAAAAAAACAAGTCATCACCAAATCCAAGGTCATCCAGATTTTCTCCCATATTATTTTCTAGGAGTTGTATATTTTGCAGTTTCCATTTTGGTCTGTGATCTCCTTGGAGCTAATTTTTGTGACGGGTATAAGGTCTGTGCCTAGATTCCTTTTTTGTGTACGGATGTCCAGTCGTTCCAGCACCATTTGATGAAAAGACCATCTTTGCTCCAACGTGTAGCAAAGTCTAGACCTCCCTTTGAGCAAGGTTAAATTGTTTATTGCACAACAATAATCACAATGTCTTAAAGTCATAGTTTTTCCTCACCTGTAAAAAAGAGAGTACAAATTCCCACTGCTCAGGGACATCGTGGTCACTGAAGGGATACATTTGAAAAGCATTTGGCAACTGTCATCATTATTTTCCTTTACAAGTAAGGGGATAGGGCTCAGCTATTCACTGGCAGAATTGGCATCAAACTTAATTGTCATATTTTAAACCTCAATCTTCTGTTTCTGTCCTTCCTCCTCCCTCAGGGCCTCTATGTCCCTCGGTCTAGGCACTTGCTGGCAGCATCATGCCATGTATATTGTTCTTTTTTTTTTTTAAAGATTTTATTTATTTATTTGAGAGAGAGAGAGAGAGAGCAGGGGGAGGGGCAGAGAGAGAGGGAAAGAATCTCAAGCAGACTCCCCACTGAGCATGCAGCCCAACACAGGGCTCAATCCCAAGACCCTGAGATCATGACCTGAGCCAAAACCAAGAATCGGACACTTAACTGACTGAGCCACCCAGGCGCCCCCATGTCTGTTGTTCTGACAAAGGAAACACGCCTAGTGCTTGGAACTGTATGTGCCTCTCTGTTTTATTCCCCTGTGTTTGCATATTTTAAAATATGCTTTTAAATGAAATATTCTAAACAATTCATAGAGCAAAGAAAAAATCATAATGGCAATTAGAAGAGTTTTTTAAAAATTGAACTAAAACAAAAACAAATCACATACTAACACTTGTGGTTATACTTGTAGTTAAAGAGGTACACTTAATGAAAGTTAATATTTTAATGCTTATATTAGAAAAGGAGAAAGTTAGAACTCACTTACTTAGCGCGTAACTTAAGAAGCTATAAAAAGACCAGCAAAATAAATCCTAAGAAGTAGAAAGAAGGAAATAGATAAAAGCAGAAATTCATTATCTAGGAAATATACAATTGAGAGCATTAACAAAGCTAAACATTGGTTCTTTGAATATATTAGTAGTCACACCTCTGGTGAGATTAATCAATAAAAAAGGCAAAAAGCAAAATTAAATATTAGAGAAAAAGGGGCACCTAGGTGGCTCAGTCTGTTAACTGTCTGCCCTCGGATCAGGTCATGATCCTGGGGTCCTGGGATCGAGCCCCGCATTGGGCTCCCTGCTCAGCCGGGAGCCTCCTTCTCCCTCTCCCTCTGCCTTGCTGCTCCCCCTGCTTGTGCTCTCTCTCTCTCTGTCAAATAAATAAATAAAATCTTAAAAATAATAAATATGAGAAAAAAGAGGCAAAACTACAGATAGAGAAAAATTTAAAACATAGGAAGTGTTATTAGGAGTAATTTATTAAACAATAAATTAGAAACACATATGAAATGGATAAATTCCTTTAAAAATACCACTTAACAAAACTAGAGACTAGAGAGGAAATAAACACTGGTATTCTATAACTAACCTTTGAAGAAATTGAACTAGTAGTTTAAATTTTCCTTCAAGAATATACGAGACTCTGATGATTTTAAAGTTAAGTTTTATCAAGCATTCAAGTGATAGATAATTCCAATCTATGCAAACTCAGATAACAGAAAAAGAGAGAAGACTTTCCAGTTACTTTCATGATGCTAGTATAATTTTGATACCAAAACCAGGCAAAGACCGCTAAAGAAAGGAAAATGATTGACTAATCTCACCCATGAATTTATTCGTAAAATCTTAAACAAAAAATTATCAAGTCAAATTCAGAGAAATATCATCATAAGCAAGTTGGTTTTGTTCCAGAAATACAAGGAAGTTTAACATAGGAAAATCCCTTAACAAATTAAAGGATCAAGACCATGAGATCGCCTCAATAGATGCAGGAAAGGCAATTGGTAGAACTATAAATCTATTCAATGTTAAAAGCTCTAGGTAAATTAAGAATAGAAGGAACTACTATAAACTGATAAAAAGCATCTATAAAATGGAAAAGTGAGGATGTCTTGTCTCTCCCCTTCTGTTCAATACTATACTGGAAATCTTAGGCAGTGAAGTAACTCAAGAAAAAGAAATAAAATGCATAACAACTGGAATGGAAAAGCCCAAAATATTGTATTAAACATCGTCTATGATGAAAAAGTAAAAGAGTCTTCAGATAACAGATTATTAGAAATAGTGAGAGTATTTGGAAAGGTTCTGAATATGAAGTCAAAATACCGAAGAGGCCAATTTTGAAAGCAACACCAATTTGAAATAGATCTAACAAACAATGTGCAAAAGCATGGGGAAAGTATAAGACTTAATAGAAAGATATTAGGACATTAACCTAAATAAATGGAGAGTATGTCGTGTTTACAGATGAAAGGACTTAATGTCACGAAGACCAAAATTCTCCCCAAATTCTTCTATAGATTCGATGCAATTTTAATTCATGGAATTTGAAAAGATAATTCTAAAATTTATGTGCAAAAACAAAGGGCAAGAAATAGCCTATATTCTCCTGAAGAAGAAGACACTAGTGCGAGATGCCAGGCTAGGTATCAAGACTTATTAAAAAAAAAAAAAAAAAGATTTATTCCAGTGTGGTAGTAATAAAGGCAGGCTGATGTCAGCTTGGGGGTGGACAAGTTGATCAGAAGTTCAGAACAAAGAACTGAGATGCAGACCTGTGGTCCCATGGAGTCCCATTCACGCCACAGTGAGCACGGCAGAGATGTGGGGAAAGCTGGAATTCCTGAGTATTCCTTGGCCTTTCCATGTGGAAAATGTGAAATTGGATTTCCACTCCCACACCATGCACAAAGATCAGTCTCAAGTAGAATAAACCTTAAATGTGAGTGGTAAGCTATACAAGTTTTATAAGCAATATAGGAAAAAAAAACTATGATCTGGGAGTGGAAAAGAATTTCTTAAATAGAAATCACAGAAAGCAAACACTAAATAACATGAAAGATGAATTCATCTATATTAAAACTAAGAACTTCTTTCCCTTAAGAAGCACTATAGAGTGATAAAGCAGCCCCAAGCTGGGATAAGATGTTGTAACTCATTTGTAACAAAGGATTAGTATCTAGAATGTATACAGAATTCCTGCCATCAATAAGAATGTAACGTACAACTCAATAAGAAAAGCAGGGCTGGGCAAGAAGCAATAAAGGGCATTTCACAGAAGAGGAAACTAACGTGGCCCATAAACTAAAAGTAATATATCAAATATTGAGTGGATAAAAGAGCTAAGAGTATGAAGATGACAGTGTCAATTAATAAACATAGTTCAAAGTTAGTATATCAAGAATTTATTATTTTGATTTATAGAATTTAGCACCATGAAAATGGCAAACAAACTTCAAAGTTTTTGCTCCTTGGGAGTGGGACTGAAGGTGAGGTGAAACAACTAAGCTCTCCTACATTCCTCTAAAAATATGTGCATGTGTCACTTTAAAATCAAAGAAAATAGGGGCGCCCGGATGGCTCAGTCAGTTAAGCGTGTGCCTTGGCTCAGGTCATGATCCCAGGGTACTGGGATCAAGCCCCCGTGTTGGACTCCCTGCTCACTGGGGAGTCTGCTTCTCCCTCTGCCCCTCCCTCTGCTTGTGCTTGTTCTCCCTGTCGAATAAAAAAATAAGATCTTTTAAAAAAATCAAAGAAAATATAGTAAACACATTCCATTTTTAAAAGAAGCAAAATGCTAAATACTCCAGAGCAAATGCACCACAAATAGGCAGCATCAACACATAAATATATCTACAAAATTTTACCAAGGCATAAAAAAAAAAGAACTTAATAAAGGAAGGGATCTCTAAGTATAATATTCTGAAATGGGCAGATAATGTTGTAAGGATTCTCCCCCAAATTAACCTATAAATTTAACATTTCTCCAATCAACAAAATTTTCGTTAGATCTCAATAAAATTATCTAGAAGTCCTTTAAAAAGTACATTAGAAAAGAAGAGCCAAGGGGTGCCTGAGTGGCTCAGTGGGTTAAGCGACCGACTCTTGATTTTGGCTCAGGTCGTGATCTCAGGGTGGTGGGATAGAGCCGGGAGTCTGTCTCTGTGCTGGGCGTGGAACCTGCTTAAGATTCTCTCTCTCCCTCTGCCCTTCCCCCAGCTTGTGCGCTCTCTCTCTCTCTCTAAAAGGAAAAAGAATAGCCAAAACAATAAGACTTACGAGAATTTCATTTATCTTAAAAATTAAAATAACATAAAAATTTAGTAATTTAAATGCTTTGCTCCTGGTGGGATGATAGACAGTCAATGTAGCAAAACAAAATGATCAAATGAGCTCATCAAAGAGCATAAAAAGTGATTATCTACAGTTATGGGGAAAAATACATGGTTTGGGGACTGGATTTATTTGGAAACAATGCCAAAGTCTTACATTACACAATATGTTATTAAGTGCAAAGAAAGTTATGAAATAATTTGTCGGGCATAATCCCATTTTTGTAAGAATAGCTAAAGTTAAATTTGTACACACACACACAGAAATGCTAAAGATAAAAACAAATGGTAATACTGGCTATCTCTGGTCGTTGGCCATAGGTGGCTTTTATTTTCTCTTTTTTTTCCAGTATTTTTTATTTTTTTCTGAGAAGAAACCCTATTTTCAAAACTTCAGCTAGTTATTTTAGGAAGTATAAAGTAGACCTAAACTTTTTTGTCCATATTTATTGAAAGATTTTTTTAAAAACATTCCAAATCTCTGGAATTCTACTACCCATATTTCTTTTCAATTTTTTAAAAAGGATTTATTTATTTATTTATTTGAGGGGTAGGGGGAGTGCCGGGGGGAGGGGCAGAGGGAAAGAGAGAATCTCAAGCAGACTCCCCATGGAGCCCAACCTGGGGCTTGATCCCACAACCCTGAGATCATGACCTGTGTTGAGATCCTTAGTAGGACGCCTAACCGACTGAGCCACCCTGGTGCCCCTTTTTTCCTTTTGTATGACAAAGATCTTAAACGTGAATTGTGGTTCCACAATTTGTTTAACGATTCTTTTAAAAATATTGGCACTGCATTATTTTAAACAGTTAACAGTGAGAAGCACCAATGAATTTCCATGCAAAACAATAACAGGTTGTGCTTCAGTTATATAGAAATTTATTTATTCAAAACCATCTATTCTCAACCACTTTGGACCAACCAGCATTACTACCTCTGGCTAAACACATGTTTTCTTTCCATCACTTTTTCTAAATTGCTCCATGATTTTACAGAGTCATTTTTTTTAGCTGAAATTTTCCATGCTTGGTTCTCTACCAAAGGTGATTTCATTTGGGAAAGATTAAAAAAAATGTATAGTCCAAAGTGTTCAGTCATTTTCAAGGTTATAAAGGATGAATGAAAACATTCTATTTGAAAACCAATTTAGAAGCCTTCTTCTTACAAGACAGTAACTCTGAGTGGTTTGTTTTGGGAGGTTTAATATTTGCATCCCACCCATCCCCAAACAGTTCTTCTGTCTTTAGAAAGAACCTGTTGGGGGTGCCTGGGTGGATCAGTTGGTTAAGTGTCTGCCTTCAGCTCAGGTCATGATCCCAAGATCCTGGGATTGAGCCCCGCATTGGGCTCCCTGCTCAGCAGAGAGCCTACTTCTCCCTCTCCCTCTGCTGCTCCCCCCGCTTGTGCTCTCTCTCTCTCTGTCAAATAAATAAATAAATCTTAAAAAAATAAATAAAAGGTGCGCTTCAGTCTCTATATGATGCTGGCTTACCCTAAAAGTCTGTGTTGGCAGCATTTGCCTGGATTTTTGACAAACAACGGAGACAAACCAATAAAATGAACTTGGAAAAATAGCACAGTGAGAATTACATTAAGGGTTGCTCTTGATGGATGGTTCTTCAAATTTTTTGACCCAAGCTCATTTCCATTGAGTGACAGTCCCAGAGCAGTTGTGTATGGTCAGACAGGTTGAGGGCTATGACAATTCCAAGGGATGCCTTTCACAGACCTCTTGGACAATCTATCCCTCCCCATCCCACTTGCCAGTGGAGAAGAGAACTCTACCAAGCACTGGAAGGGAAAAAACCCTCAAATTTGCAAGTGAAGCTTAGATCAGATTTTATGTTATGAAACTATGCTCTAGGCACTTAAAAATAACCCAATGATTTTATTACACATACCTTGAGATATTATTGGAAGTTATTCAAATAATACAAGTTCAGGGGAAGCACATCTAATAAAGTGACACTGAGCAAGACAATTTAAGGGAAATTACAATCTATCTTTACAACATAGGCTATATATTATCAATACAATATCTTTACAATATATTCTTTTTTTTTTTAAGATTTTATTTATTTATTTGAGAGAGAGAAAGAGTGAGAGAGAGAGCACAAGAGGGGGTAGGGTTAGAGGGAGAAGCAGATTCCCTGCCGAGCAGGGAGCCCGATGTGGGACTCGATCCCGGGACTCCGGGATCATGACCTGAGCCGAAGGCAGTCGCTTAACCAACTGAGCCACCCAGGCGCCCTACAATATATTCTTTAGCAATAAGAAAATGGGTGGTTTTATACAAGCCTATATGTCTTAAGCTCTGATTATAGAAACAGTAAGCCAACAATTCTATTGATGAAAATATGCACCACTGTCAACCGTAGGGTTAACCAGGCAACCACAAAAACAAATAGATGATTCAATAAAACCAAGGAAAATGTGTAACTGCAAAGCATGAAGCCCTTAATATGAAACTATAATCAACTCAACACAGTAATAAGAAATGTTCATATAATGCCCACGGGGTGCCAGTATATTACATATTTATATATATATTTCACAATAAAACTCTGTGAAGTATGTTTTATTTTCTCCATTTTACAGACAAGACACAGAGAGGTTAAATAATAGTATTGATGGCTTTAATTAATGGCCACCCTGCTTTAATTGATGGCTTTAATTAATGGCCACCCTTTGCCCTGTGACTTTGTTTTCTCCACCCATTGTGGATACAGGGCTGGTCCTGTGAATTGCTTTGGCCAATAGGAGAGAGAGGAGGTGAGAAAAAGTCTGGGTTAACCAACTGGTGGGTGAAGGAGCGACAGGAGAGCTGCGGCCTCCCCAGCCAGCAGGCAGCCCAGCCAGCTGTGATGCAGAGCCACCTAGCTGAGTCACTTCCACCACCGATGATATGCAGACGACCAAGACGGCTTCTGATGCACACAGGGCAGAACTCTGCAATTACCGGTGTCTGAGCCATATTTCAGAGAACCTCAGAGAACATCACCTCCCCGTCCTCGGGACACTCTTGTCACATGCCAAAGTACTAGTAGGTTGATTATAGGCAATTATCCCTTATGAATACATTGAAATATTTGAAACTGTGCACCTTGGCTGCTTGTGATAACAGAAGACTTGTCTTTCAGGATATGGAACCTCACCAGCCAAAGACCACCAGGACTGTTCCTGTGGTCAAACAAAGTTGGGTTTATTTAGCTCACTGTAGCACGGGAGAGAGCACCTGGCGGGGCCCAAGGGACGGCTTGGTAAGAGGTCTTTTTGATAGGTTTTGGGCTTGTGCTGAGTGATTCTTAGGAGGGCTGAGGGAAGTTAGGAGTTGGGTTTGGATAGGGTATGTCAGGAAGTGGCGGCCGCGGGGTATGTCAGGAAGTGGCGGCCGCTCTGGGGGGCCACTTCTGTCAGAAAATTGCTAAGAGAGTAGATCTCAAATGTTCTCACCACAAAAACATGGTAATTCTATAGCGGAATGATGACGGCTACGGCTAATGCTAGGGCGGTAATCCTTTTGCAATACATGTGTATCAGCTCAACACCTTAACTGACACAATGTTATATGTCCATTATATCTCAATAAAGCTGGGGGTGGGGGTGGGTAGAAAGTGCCAGCAATCTGGTGACTGGGTGTATAATAATTTTGATCCAGTAGGTGGGAGGATTGAAGCAGTGCTAGCAAGTGGTCCCTGGTAAAGACGCCGTAGTCACTCCTATCAGCAAGTAAAGACAAGAAAAATGTTTATTTTTGTGGTTGTGGTATGGCCCTGTCTCTGCCTTGTTTCAGGCCCGGATTCAGAGTGGCCTTGCCTGATTAGTGTTTATGTTCTGTGAAAATTGTTTATGTTCATTTGGGAACACTTTGCTTCAGCCTAGCTGTTAGCTGCTAGCTACCAGCTGTCGGGGCCATTTTTTACTTTATGGAGAATCACTTGGAGACGATTGAGGGGGGCCCTCCTGACAAAATGAGGAGGTGCCTTGAGAACAGTGCATTCTGGGGCCTGTGGGCTGCTTGTAGGTATTGCCTTAGAGATCCAGAGACCAGAAGGTGGAAGCAGGAGGGTGAGCAGCTGTGGAGAGGGTGGCGAGAGGCTACTGGGGATGGGACTTTGACCAGGTGCCCCCATAGCACCCTTACGTCTGGCTGTGATTCTGAGAGGGGTCTTAGCCATCAAAGAAATGAGGAGGTAGACACATGCAGACTTGCCTGTGGAAGTGACGGAATCCAGCCAGCCGGGAAAGGGGGAAAGAGAGGACGTACGGAAAAAGTTGAGCAGAACTAAGCAAAGGGAGCAGCATATCCAGGGGATAAGCATGGCTCTGAAAATGATCACCGGCAGTATCCTGAAGAAAATTTCCAGAAACTGCATGGTATTCTCAGAAGCATGCATAAAGACAGGGCTTCCCAGTGTCAGGGGACAAGAATCATGAGGACATTACAGGTGATTATGCAAAGCCACCTGGATGAGAACAGCAGAAACGTACAAGATCAGGAAGGATTTAAATTCTTTAAAGGATTTAAGTAACTACAAATGCTGAACTTAAAATCACATTTGAAGGTAGTAAAGAGCTTACCCAATGATGCTGGAACAGAGTAAGTGACACACTGAGCAAATCTGAGAATACAGAAAAGACAGGGGGAAACAGCCAGAGGGAATACAATAGAAACGGGATGGAGAACAGAAAATCCAAACGTGAGAAATCCCAGGAAAGGCCAAAACCAGTAGAGCAAAATCAATCCTTTACATTTCCTCAGTTATACTCCCTCCCCATTTTGATCTTTCTGAAATTAAGATGTATCTTATATCTTATCATTTACCTGCCATTTCCACTCCCCCAAAGTCGTCAATAGTACCTTTTCAACTGATGTCATCTTAGAATCAAAAAAATGTGCTAATGAAAAAAGAATGTCCTTAGCTAAAGAAAGATCCAAGTAATGCAGATGGAAAAGGCTTACTTGAGTTCCAAGGAATATGAATGGAAAATACCCAAAATTAAAAACTTCTTGGCAAAAACTCTTAGAGAAAAAATCCTATAAGCTTCCAAGCCTAAATATCAGATTACCTACAAAAGAGCAAATGCCTGGCTGCTTTATTACTGCTCTTGAACAACAAAGATTGGAAGCTCACAGAGGTTGAAAGTTGTGGCCTAGGATTTTTTTATTCAGCCAAGTTGTCCATATTTAATAGCTATAAAAAGATATTGCTGGGATATTCAAGGTGTATCAGTCAGGGTTCTTTAGTGAAACAGAACTGATAGGACATAGAAAAAAAGAGAGAGATTTATTTTAAGAAATTGCCCCCATACAATTGGGGGGCTTGGCAGGCTGGCATGCTGGAAACTCACGTAAGATTTGTATGTTATAGTTTTAAGGCAGAATTCCTTCCTCTTGAAGAAACTTCAGTTTTTGCTCTTCAGGCCTTCAACTGATTAGATGAGGCCCACCCACATTATGGAGGATAATCTGCCTTGCTTAACATCAGCTGATTGCAAATATTAATCACATCTACAAAATACCTTCACAACAACATCTAGATTAGTATTTGACCAAACAACTGGGCATTATAGCCTAGTCAAGTTGACATGTAGATTAACCATCATACAAGGATTTGCAGAATATGTCAGCCTTCTTTAAAACAAATGTCTTGAAGGTATCTTCCAAATACAAAACATAAAGTTGAGAAAACCATGGTAAAAAGACACAGAAACCAGTTAAAGTAAAAGCCTGAAAACTGTACATCTGTTTCTAGAATTGAAGGGAAAAGCCAAAAATATGCTTGAAATGAAAGTGTTCTAATGTTAAAAATAGTATAGTAACTATAGTTTAGATATAAAATCCCAGATTACATTAACAAAGAAAAGAGAGAAAAAAGAAAATGAAGGTTTTATCTAAGGTTGAGAGAATAAAAAGTTGCCAATTGATATTCTTGACTCAGAGTTGTTGGGAAAATATAATTTAAACAATTATTCCAAAACACTAACAATTAGTAAAAATTTTTAAATGATGTCTTATCTTCCAAAACACTGGTGAAAGTTAAATTTTGCCCTAGTAGCTTGTGGATACCTGGCACTATAATGATCTTCGAGCCCTGTGTTTCTGCATCAGTAATTCACACCTGGTAACAACTAACCCATGGTTCTCAACCCCTGGCTGTGTATTAGAATCATCCTGAGAGCTTGTACACTTCCTAGTGGCACCCAAGACTTGTTACACCAGAATCTCTTGGGATGGGGCCCAGTTACCATTAGTTGTTAGAGCTTCCCAAATAATTCCAAATTTGTGTAGCCAAATTTGAGAACCCCTATCCTAGGCCTTTGCCCTTCTTATGTTTCTTTGGGAATGGCATTCTAATTTAGCATAAAATTGCACAGCGACTTGCCCCTCTACCTTTCCCCTGAGGCACCTTTTCAGTGATCCTTGGTTATTTGGTTACAATCCATAGCTCATTACCCCACCCGGTACAGTCCAAAGACCAAAGGCCTCAACATCTCTTGGGAGCTTGTTGGGAACATACCTCTTCCACGGCCTTGCCTTCCTAGGTGGCCTTCTTGAATCCTAATTTCCCTTCTTTAAACTTCCAACAGAAGGCTTTTTCCAAAACACAAATCTAATCATGTGGCAACCTCCTCCATAAACAATCAGAGACTCCACATGTCCTCTATACTAAAATCTAAGGTCCAGAAAAGGGAATTCAGGGTTTTCTGAGGATGGTCCTCTTTACCTTGTCCCAAACTTTTTTCTCAGCCCTTCCCACCCTCCCAGCTCCAGGTACATCAGGCCATTAGCCCATTCATCAAATGGGATAGACTCTTCCACGCTTCAGTTATTGGGCAAATGTTTTCTTCAGCTGTGAATGCCTCTTGACCCATTTTCCCACTAATTCTAGTCTGTTCTCAAGGCTCTGTTTAGATGCAACCTCTGCTGTGAAGCCTTCCCCAGATCTCCCAGTTAAAAGAAATTTCTTGTTGTTCTTTTCTTGTAGCACTGGTTTTGATCAGTCTTACTTGCTGACTCATCTGTTTTTCTTCCTAGCTTTCTAAGGCTTTAAGGGGAGGAACTATACCCTTTGGCCCCTGATCCTCCAGTGAGTGCTTCTAGAACAGAGGTCATGGGTCACATTCCAAATGCCTGTAGGTGAATTCTTTTAGCAGGGTCAAGCCACCCCACATTCCAAGGGCACTTCAGAGAGCAGGACCAGCCCACACTTTATTTCAACATGAGTATTTATTGCAAAAATATCTGACTTTGACTTATTAAGCAACTCCTTGATATTTCATGGAATTGTTGTGTTTTCTCATCATCTTCATCTCTTGTTCCACACTGGTAGAGTGCTTCCCCTGTTCTGACACTTTCTTCATTTCACTCATATTGATACTTCCTTTCTGGGGGCCCAGTTTGTCCAAGTCAGATTCAGGGAATGAATCAGCTTTCTAAGGATGATGACTCCATTTCTTTTAACTCTGGGGACAATATTGGAAGCTCAAACTAAATGTCTAAACAATCACCCAGGATTGTTTGCTTGGGGAAAGGGTGTGGAATTTTGGTGTCATCTGATGAGAGCATTCATGCCTTGTGGCAGTTTCCAAAGAGAATAAGGCTGTCTGCCTACCTGCAGGTGCACTCAGAGATAATTGAGGAATTTAACAGGAGAGCAAGGCTATCTCTACTCAGGAATCATCCTAATCAAGCAGTCATGGATTCTGCAAGAGCCTTTACAGCACAGCGATCTGACAAGCTAGCACACAAGCCAAGCAGTTCGACTGTGGCTACCAGATGGCTAGTGCTTGGACTAAACACACCAAAAGTTGACAGACAGAGGTGACTCTGGAGGTGACAAAGCCTTAGATGAAAGACATCTTCAAGGACAATATATTTTTCCAAATGTTTTTGCTTTTTTGTATAAACTGATCCAAATATTCTACTCATATTATACTCTCTCCCTCTTGTAGACAAATCTTTTATTATGTGGTAAAATGATATGATTTTATTTGTACAGAGCCCCCAGGCCAAGTTCCAAGTACTAGAACTCAGAGTTTATGCTTGCCTTCCTCTTCAAGCTCCCACCTTGTGCTCTAACAAATTGAAAGAATAAACCAAAACAGAGGAAGAGATGAGATCTGAGAAACAGAGAATCCAACCCAGGAGAAATACAAAGGGAATTTCAAAATGACAATAAAGAGAAGTCTCAATATCATCAGGCCTAATGTATTACTAACTCAGAGAGAAGGAGAATAGAGGTTCCCAGAGGGCATGTATCCAAGAAAAAAAATAGAAACTATAGATTGCTGGGATCGAGCCCCACATAAGCTCTCTGCTCAGTGGGGAGTCTGCTTCTCCCTCTCCCTCTGCCTACTGCTCTGCCTGCTTGTGCTTCCTCTCTCTCTCCATCAGATAAATAAAATCTTAAAAAAAAAAGAAAGAGTGTGTACATCTTCTTGACAAGTGCATGTGATCATTCATGATAACTGACCTCATATTAGCCCCCAAGAAAAGCTCAATAAATTCCCAAAAGCAGAAATAATACAGATAACATTCTCTGATCACATTACAATAAAACTAGAAAATAATAACGTCAGAAAAAACTAATCAGAAAATTTTAAAAAAGAACAATAACCTTATTTTGAATTCTTGCTACTTAAATCTGTAGACAGAAGCATCTGCATTCCTCTGGGCTTGTTAGAAATGCAGAATCCCAGACCTACTAAGTCAGCATCTGCATTTTACAAAATACCTAAGGGATCTGCAAGTACATTCATGTTTATCTATTGCTATGGACTGAATGTTTGTGTCCCCTCAAAATTCATGTTAAAATCTAATCCCTAGAGTGATGGTATTCGGATGTGGAGCCTTTGAGAGTTAATTAGTTCCTGAGGGTGGAACCCTCATGCATGGGATTAGTGCCCTAAGAAGAGGCCAGAGAGCTAACTCACCCTCTTTCTGCCATGTGAGGATACAAGAAGTCAGCCATCTGCAAACCGGAAGAGGGCTCTCACTAACCCCACTATGCTGGCACCATGATCTCAGACTTCTTCCCTCCAGAAATGTGAAAAATACATTTTTGTGGTGGACAAGCCACTCAATTTATATTTTGTTATAGCAACTGAGCTAAGGCATCCATTGTTTCCAGAAAACAATGATCATTAAAAGAAATGCCAGAACTATGGGTCAAAAACAGAGCAGAGCTCAGAGAAAGATTTTAGCCTTAAATATTTATATTGAGAAAAGTAAAACAAAGAAAATCAATGCATTACATATCCAACTCAAAAAGTTAGAGGGGAGGAGGCACTGGGTGGCTTAGTTGGTTGAGTGTAGGACTCTTGATTTCTACCCAGGTCATGATCTCAGGGTTGTGAAGCTGTGGGAGTTCTGGGCTCAGTGGGGAGTCTGCTTGAGATTCTTTTTCTCCCCATCTGCCCCTCCCCGGCTCACACAAACGAGTGCACTATCTCTCTCAAATAAATAAATAAATCTGTAAAAAAAAAAAAAAGAGAGAGAAAGAGAAAAGAAATAGAGAAAATTTTTAAAGAATAAGCCTCCATGGGGCGCCTGAGTGGCTCAGTCGTTAAGCGTCTGCCTTCGGCTGGGGTCATGATCCCAGGGTCCTGGGATCGAGCCCCGCATCGGGCTCCCTGCTCGGCGGGAAGCCTGCTTCTCCCTCTCCCACTCCCCCTGCTTGTGTTCCCTCTCTCACTGTCTCTCTCTCTGTCAAATAAAAAAAATCTTAAAAAAAAAAAAAAGAATAAGCCTCCATGGGGCACCTGGGTGGCTAAGTTGGTTAAGCCTCCCAACTCTTGGTTTTGGCTCAGGTCATGATCTCTGGGTGGTGGGATTGAGCTGCTGTTGGGCTCCAAGTTCAGCTTGGAGCCGCTTGAGATTCTCTTCCTTTCCTTCTGCCCCTCCCCACCTCTAAGATAAATAAATCTTTAAAAAAAAAAAAAAAGAATAAGCCTCCCATGAGCTCATAGAACATACATGCAGGCCCAGATAATTTCACATAAGAATTCTAGTGAGTCTCTAAAGAACTCTAGTTGAGTCTCTTTAAAAAAAAAAAAGTTATTTATTTGCCAGAGAGAGAGAGAGAGAGAGGGAACACAAGCAGGGGGAGTGGGAGAGGGAGAAGCAGGCTTCCCATGGAGCAGGGAGCCCGATATGGGGCTCGATCCCAGGACCCTGGGATCATGACCTGAGCTGAAGGCAGACGCTTAATGACTGAGCCACCCAGGTGCCCCAATAAATAAAATCTTTAAAAAAAAAAAATCAATAGATTTTAGGAGAACATTTTTTTAACATATTGATGCTGAAATGGCATTTGACCCATTCTTAAATTTAAAAGACTTTTACTCTATTAAAAAGACTTTCAAAAAGGAAATTAATAAACACTAAAATTAGGAATACAATTAGGATGCCCACTTCCTTTTAACATTGTGTAAGATCCTCTCCGACTGGATGGAAGAAAAGTACTTCAGGTGGAAACATTGGAAAAGAAAAGGTTAAATTATCACTCTTTGTAGATGGTATGACTTTTACCTGGAAAATCCAGGAGAATTAACTGAAAACTTCTTTGAACAAGAAAGAGAATACAGTAAATAAATAAGCTATGAAAATTAATATGTAGAAATCCACAGCTTTCATATATAACACCAATAAGTTAAACAATGTAATGACAGATGATTTTGCTTATGGTAGAAAGAGAAAATATAAATATCTCAATATAAATTTAACAAAAAATATGTAAAACTCCTACGAGGACAAGTTTAAAATCCTCCTTGAAACGCCCCAAATAGACATGGGTTCTCTATTCTAAGAAACTACTAGTTTGAATAATTGACTACCTGCTGTCTATGATGTCTAATCATGGTCAACGCACTCCCTTGCTGGCCATTTTTGGAATGGAGCGTGACCCAATGCTGGCCATTGAGACGTTAGACAATATCTGCTGGAATGGGCGAAAGTATCTGAAGCTTTAAAAAAAATCTAGGGAAGACGCAGTCTCTTCCTTTCTCTAGATTTTGTCATGTCTGGATAGGATGCTTGAAATTGCTGACGTTACTTTGCAACCATACCAGAGCCAGGCTAAGTGCAAAGCCAGGACAACCAGGATGCCTGGGTAAGATCTGGTAAGAACTGGCTCCTAGAGACGCCGGGGTGCCTCAGTTGATTAAGCCTCTGCCTTCAGCTCAGATCATGATCCCAGAGTCCTGGGATCAAGTCCCGAGTCGGGCTCCCTGCTCAGCGGAGAGACTGCTTCTCCCTCTGCCTCTGTCCCTTCCCAGTGCTCGTGCATGCTCTCTCTCTCTTCCTCTCTCTCAAATAAATAAATAAAATCTTAAAAAAAAAAAACAAAAAAACTGGCTCCTTGATGACATGAAGCACTGATTATGTTCTCTTTGAAGCTACCACTTGTGGACTTCTGGTTATAGGAGGCAATAAATTTCCTTAATATTTTGGTCCATTTGAAGCAGGTTTTCCCGTTATTTGCTGTCAAAGCTGACACAATGTCTATTCCTTCCCCAGGACCAGACTGTTTTATTTACTATTGCTTTGTAATGGTTTGATATATAGTTAGCTTGTCGGGTTCAGAGGATAATTCTTTTTTTTTTTTTTAAGATTTTATTTATTTATTTGACAGAGAGAGAGACAGCGAGAGAAGGAACACAAGCAGGGGGAGTGGGAGAGGGAGAAGCTGGCTTCCTGCGGAGCAGGGAGCCCGATGTGGGGCTCGATCCCAGGACCCTGGGTTCATGACCTGAGCCGAAGGCAGACGCTTAATGACTGAGCCACTCAGGTGCCCCTAGAGGATAATTCTTTAACAATTTTCTTCATGTCTTCCTTAAATGATTTAACCAGATGATTCCTACTGAGTTCATTAATTCTAGCCATCTTAATAAAAATTCCATTTCAATGACTTTGAAATTTTTTAGAATTTATTAGAAATCAAGTATGCATTTTGTTGCAAATTTATTAGAAATCAAGTATGCATTTTGTTATACCAAAAAGTTTTAAATTTCTATATAAATTTTATTCTTTTTTTCTTTTTTCATTTTGAATATAAGATTTTCTTTAAATTAGATTTTCCAGCATCTAGTCCATTTTACTGATTCTTTTCAAAGACATTTAATTGAGATTCATTATCTATTCATATCATCATTTTTCTCTCCTGGTTTATTTATTTATTTTTGCTTTTATGACTTTAATTTCTTTCTTTTTGCTTCCTTGGTTATTTTTATCTTTTCTTCATTTTTTGAAGTTGAAACAATGTGCTTTCTTGCTTTTGCTTTTAAAAATATATTTATTACTACAGATTGCTTGAGAACAACTTTACGCATATCCCATAATTTTTAATATGAATTATCCTGATTCTCATTATTCTTCAATTAGCTGTCTTCATTCCTTTGATTTCCTCCTTAATCCAATAACTATTTAAAAGAGCATGCATAAAACTTGTCTTACCTTTTATTATTTGTTTCTAGTTCTGCTCTACTTTTGAGAACATGGTTTGCATATATTCATCTTTCTAACTTATGCCTTTGTTAGTTTCTTGGGACTGGCTACTGTAGATTTTTAAATTAAAAAAAATTCTGAGGGCGTTTAGGAAGAAGGCACATTTTACAACGCCTATACAATATATTTTATAAAAGAAATGATAACTTTGTTGAAAATAGAGCTATCATATGATCCAGCAATTGCACTACTGGGTATTTACCCCAAAGATACAAAAGTAGGGATCCGAAAGGGTATGTGCACCCCGATGTTTATAGCAGCAATGTCCACAATAGCCAAACTGTGGAAAGAGCCAAGATGTCCATTGACAGATGAATGGATAAAGAAGATGTGGTATATATACACAATGGAATATTATGCAGCCATCAAAAGGAATGAGATCTTGCCATTTGCAACGACGTGGATGGAACTGGAGGGTATTATGCTGAGCGAAATAAGTCAAACAGAGAAAGACATGTATCATATGACCTCACTGATATGAGGAATTCTTAATCTCAGGAAACAAACTGAGGGTTGCTGGAGTGGGGGGTGGGGTGGGAGGGATGGGGTGACTGGGTGATAGACGCTGGGGAGGGTATGTGCTCTGGTAAGCGCTGTGAATTGTGCAAGACTGTTGAATCTCAGATCTGTACCTCTGAAACAAATAATGCAATATATGTTAAGAAAAAAAAAAGAAGAAGAAGAAGATAGCAGGAGGGGACGAATGAAGGGGGGGAAATCGGAGGGGTAGACGAACCATGAGAGACGATGGACTCTGAAAAACAAACTGAGGGTCCTAGAGGGGAGGGGGGTGGGAGGATGGGTTAGCCTGGTGATGGGTATTGAGGAGGGCACGTTCTGCATGGAGCACTGGGTGTTATGTACAAACAATGAATCATGGAACACTACATCTAAAACTAATGATGTAATGTATGGGGATTAACATAACAATAAAAAAATAAAATAAAAAAAAGAAATGATAACTTTGTAAGACAAAACTTGAAATGGTCATGAATTCTACCTTACTAATTATATTGTTCCAATCATTTGTGCTATAATGTCATATTTTATGGCGCATATATGACAGTTTGAAGAATTGCTTTTGGGAAATCCTGGGGTAAGGACCCACAGTAAGGCACACCAGTAGGGGGCTGAGTGCCTGTGGCCATGGATCTGCTGCAGTAGGGACCTGCGGGAGAGAGGAGGCCACTTGTGAATGGTGAAGGAACACAAAGCAGTGGAATGTGCTGGGTTTGACTGCCCTGTTGGGAGCTCTATTTAGTGCCTGGCATAGAGGAACTGCTCAAATTTGTTTCCTCCATGAAAGAATAGATTTTCCCCCCCAGACTGTTAGGTTGAAAATGGGCCATGTCAAAGGCAGTAAAGTTAGCTCAGGGGTGAGAGGCAGACTGGGTAAATAAGGATGGCCCCAGGGACCATCTCGAACTCCTCATGAGTTGCTGTGTAGTTCAGGGAGAGATGGTGTAGCTTGAGCTCTTCAAACATGGTCTTTATTCCTCAAGGATCTAAAAGGCTGGATGGGTTTTCATTTTTAAGAAACTATGCTGTGAGGACTGGTGTATGTTGGGCAAAGAGCATGAAGAACCAGGAGCAACACTGAGTGGGTCGCCATCCCTCGGGCTCCCCACCTCAGAGAACCCCAGCCCACTGTCGGCTGCCAGTACTCGAATCCTTCTATGTGAGGGCTTTCTCCCCTGGGGCTCCTCTGCCCCTTATTGGCTGCCTTCCCTTTCCTGTATCACTGCCCTGCTCCCCTGCTGGTGTTCTCCACACATTCCAAGTCTGCTACTTGCACTTGAAACCTTGTCTTTTTCTGGGAAGACCCAAATTAAGACAAACGGTAATTTTTATGATTCGTTTAGCCTCATCAATCTTTGTAAACAAGCATTGCTGGGGGAGGAAGGTGAGAAATGTGCAAGCTAAGAAGTCACACTTGTATGCCTCCAGAAGTATTTGAAGATGTCATACAAGTCGTTTATCACATTCTGCTTGATCAGGCCAGAAAACTGTGTTTCAGCAAATCTTTGGAGCATGGACGGGGATACTGCATAGTTCAAAAGCCCTGACTCTATCCTCAGCTGGACGTGCTGAAACCAATGAACAATCTTTCAGTCACTATTTGCCACATATAATATTGAATTATAACTCCTCCTGCAGGTATAACTTAGAGATCCTCCACCTGGGTTAACTGGTTGAGAAGACAGGCCCCCTCAGGGCAACTGGTCATGAGTCCCAGCCATGGGCACAAAGGTGTGTTTGTTACAATGACAATCAAGGTTTCTATCAGAGAGGCGGAGGCTAGATTTATAGGTAATAATAATAGTAACAATAACATCCAGAGATTATTGTGGTTCAGAAAAAGATCTCAAATTTCCTCCAAGAAACATTACCTGAGCGCCCCCCCCCTCCCCGCCCCTCGTCTGGGCTTTGTGCTCCTCTTCTGTGATCCCACACTGCCTTATATTTCCCACATCATGGTTCTTAATCCTTTAAATTATAATGAGTATTTTATTTATCTATCCCCAAGGACACTCTTTTATACTCCTTGAAAGCAGCGATTTTAACTTTCAGTGTTGTATCATTGGCATAGAGCTTGTCTCTTAAAAGGCATAAACAAATAAATAGAAAACTGTAACAGGTAAAATCAATGGGGAAAGACCTGCACCTAGACAAAAACTGGCAAATATTTGAACTATAATAAAGAAGAACTTCTTTAAGTCTCTTGATTAAAAATAAAGTCATATTATCAATAAGAGTTAAAGTTTATAAATGCCACATTTTCAGAAAAGTTGTCATTCATGTGGGAAAGCAAGAGAAAGCCAATTGTAGGGGCACCTGGGTGGCTCAGTTGGTTAAGTGTCTGCCTTCGGCTCAGGTCATTATCCCAGGGTCCTGGGATCGAGTCCCACATTAGGCTCCTTGCTCAGTGGGAAGTCTGCTTCTCCCTCTCCCTCTGCCTCTCCCCCCAGCTTGTGCTCTCTCTCTTGCTCACTCTCTCTCTCATATAAATAAATAAAATCTTAAAAAAAAAAGAGAGAGAGAAAGCTAATTGTAGACCTTGAGAGGTTCAGAAAACACACTGGTCAGAAATCCTTAAAAAATTACTTTCAATTGTACGTCAAATAACAGAAAGATGAAGCAAATGTAATCACAATAAAAGAATGTAATGTCATAGAAAGATGAGTAATAAAAATCTGAGAAACAGATGTCTAAATATTTTTGAAGACCTGGTTTATAAAACAGAACCCAGAAGGTGATAAATGGAGTTAAAGTGTTCTAAGGTCTCCGAATCATCCAGGGAGTGGTAAAATATTAATGTATATTAGATTCTAAGTAAAGAATAAATGCAGTGATTTTGAGGGTAACACTAAAAATGGAATATAGTATAACTAATGGAGAAAGAGAAATGGCTTAATAAAAATACTTGATTGGTCAAAAAGAAAGCAAGCGAGGGATAAAAAAGAAACAAATAGAGGTGGTGAGCTAAATAAAAAAATAAATTGTGGGATAACCAAGTTAAATTCAAATACAACATTAAATATAAATATATAGATAATCTTCCAACTAAAAGACAATGATTATGAAATTAGATTTTCAAAACAAAACTATTTATTGCTTACAAGAAACACACTTTTAAGTATAAAGATGCAGAAAGTTTGAAAGTAAAACGAGAATTAACTATAATGAGGCATAACTTAAATAGAAGACAGAGGATGTCTGTGTATGATTATTGCACAAAGTAGACTTTAAGACAAGAGCATTACCAGCAATAAAGAGGAATATTGCATAATGATTGCATATGCATCATCACGAATCTAAAACAACTTTAAACTTTTATGTACTCAATAACATAGCTTCAAAGTTTCTAAAGCAAAAAAACCAAAAACCAAAAAACAAAAACAAAACTAAAGCAAATACTGAGAGCGCTAAAAAGAAATAGACCAATTCATAATTACAGTGGAGATTTTAGCACAATACTGCTTTCAACAATGGCAGAATGCACCTTCTTTTCAAGTGCACACAGAACATTTATCAGAATTGACTATGTGTTGGGATGTAAAGCAATTTTCAACAAAATTCACAGTACCAATATCTTTAAAGAATGTTCTCTAAGCCTCTTAGCAGAGGAGAATTAAGCTGGAAAACATTCA
Organism: Halichoerus grypus; assembly: GCF_964656455.1. Lineage (NCBI taxonomy): Eukaryota > Metazoa > Chordata > Mammalia > Carnivora > Phocidae > Halichoerus > Halichoerus grypus. Next base: position 109,022,471 of record NC_135721.1, on the reverse strand, counting down.
GCCACTGGATTGGATTTGGAGTGGAAGGTGGAGAAAAGTAATCGGAGAAACTGGCTGCAGTGGGTTGCAAAAGAATCACTCCAGATTAAAGTGCAGCTTTCGACAGACAAGTATCCAAAGGCAGCATGCTGTAGCCTGGAATGCAGGGCATCTGGGAGGAAGGGATGGAGCAGAGGACAGAGCAGAAGTCCCTAAAGGCAAATTTCATCAACTTTATAGTTGTGTCTGGGGGGGCAATCGCTACTGAGAAATACTGGGTATGCTTCCATATTGCTGAAATTATCTAGCAGGTAAATTCTTTTTCCATCATGAAGCAAATCTTTGGTCTCTTCACTGTCTGTTTGCTGAATGGAAAACGTTGCAATATTTAATTCCTTTGCTGTCTAAGCCTCTCCCCGTTGAACATTCCCAATCGCCACCAGTATGCAGTCTTTGCGGGGGGGGTGGCACTTGATTTTTGGCTACTGAAGAAATTAATGCATCTTTCCAATGTGGTAATAGCTAAGAAGTATCTTAGGACCCAGGAGAAGCTGGGTTGGAGTGTAATGTGTTCCATCATGGCTGCTGAATTTCGGGAACAAGGGCTGCAGAGAATGTCATGGTAGGTTTCCACATGTTTTCATCTTTAGGTGTCAAATTCCGACTTCTCCTTGATTTGTCAGGCTAAAAAGAAACTTCCACAAATGGGAAGAGACCAACCCTGTATTCGGGCTCGCTCTGCCTTACATCCCCTACTACAGAGTTTTGCTGAAATTCTTTTCGCAGAATGCCACACTCTGGACAGAGCAAAGAGTTAATAGTTCCTGAATTGACTTAAAGAATGCAGAACATATTTGCTCATTTCATTAAAGCTTTGGAGGCATCTTACACCCAAACGAGCAGCCTCAGCTTAGCCACTTGAGCTTCTACCCTGGCTTGACAAAATATTTTTTGTTGTTTGAGTTTATGAGAAATTTCAAAATAGGTCTTCGAGTGTAATCAAGAGATAATCCCACTCATACGTGCATAGAGCTTTCCTTTTCAACTGTACCTGAAAGATCACCTATGACTCTTGGAATTTTTCCTACTTATATCAGAGGATCAAAGGATCTGGATAGTCAAATCACTGTTCATGGCTCCATTGGTTTGCCCTGACGCAAGGGGGCTGGTGTTAATAGAGACATCAGAGATGCAGGAGCCCCGGTCTGGTTGTCCACAAGGTTAATTAGTGTTAGTTATCCACAGGACAGTCTACACTATTCCCAATTACCTACCTTATTTAGCCCCTCCTTGATGCTATACTGGGGAGGCTTATAAGCAGCAGAAGGTGGTCAATTAGGTAAAGGTTGTTTGCCAATAATTACATGGAGAAGGGGGCTTTGTCACCTCCCTCAATCCAAGAACTTTGTAGAGTTGTGGACATTTCAGAGTTTGGACTTCCGAACAGTGGGGATTATTTCTCATCCTCCCTCTGGGAATGCCGGGCTATGCACACCGCCCTTAATCCAATTCCAGACCGGCTAAAGGTTTGCCTAGGGTCCCAGTTTGGTTCACTGCGGAGGGAGTAGGAAAGAGGAGAGGAAACAGAGATGCCAAGACCTTGCTCCTATGTACTAAATGCAGTAAAGTCAGCATTTTCACATAATAAGGTCAATGCAATAATCCGTTTCCACGCCACGAAGCACTGAATTTCTCCAGCAGAGCAGGCAAACAAAAAGGAAAAGACAAGAATATAAAAAATATCAGGAAAAGGAGATGATTAGTAACTATAATGTGCGGGGGTAAAAACTGGCTCTATCTGCCTAATAAAATCATTTTAAAAATTCACGTGTGGTTATGCTTGATTTATCTTTAGCCAACCCAATTAAAAGCCCAGTTCCAGTGCTTTCCTCCAGAGTGATTTAAGTGGTCAAATCTTCGCCTGGCAACCATAATAAATTCAGTAAGCAAGTGGCATAATTAAAACAAGATGCCAGTTAGGGGCCTCAGAGAGGCTTAAAATAAAATCCGACTCCTTGTCCAAAAAAAAAAAAAAAAAAAGGAAAGAAAAGAAAAGAAAAATGTACACAAAGGTGTAGCATGGCCCGAAGCAGGAAGGGGGATTTTGATCTCTGTCCCATTCTTTGTTATGCCTCTAACTTACTGGGGACTGCGCACCAGTCACTAAACTCTAGGCTGTACCCTGTTATCTCATCTCTGAAACAACGAGGAGCACCCCTCTTGCCCGCCTCTTACAATATTGTAAGGCTCGCAGGAGAAAGCATATCTGGGAGTGTATAGAAACAAAACTGCATTTTATGACAATGGTATTATGGTTATAATTACGAATGCTGGTTGTTAATGGTAATGAGGATGGTGACATTTGGAAAAGTGTTACTGGGAGACCACCGCGGGGCACACAGAAGCGGGCCAGGCTTGGTATCTATTAAATTCCGGGATAGCATGAAATGTCAATATATTATTGACAGAGCAAATAGTTTAAGGAACGTAGAGAGAGGAGCAGTCTAAAGCAGTGGGAAGGTTTGGTTTGATCCCTGTGAATGTAGCTTTGTGACCATAGCCATGCTGGTGAATCAAGGCGAAGATCAGGCATGGGGGCTTTTGAGATTGGAGAAGTGGGGAGAAAAGGAAGGAAGGGGTGTGCTGTGTGATCCTAGCCAGCGTGGAAGACAAGATCTGTAGCCCTCATAGGGAGGGCATGCGAGAAGCAGCTGGGTGGCCCATTTTATGTGGGGACAAGCATGCTATAATCAAAGATTGAACTGTTCATGTCCGGCCACTGTACCAAACCCATGCTCCTTAACTTTCTAGGATCAGGGACCCCTTTGAGAATCTTATTAAAGCTGAGAACTCTCACCTATGGGGGACATGTGCACATGGACAAGTCCATGAGATTCTGCAGCTGGAAGCCCAGGTGTAGAAAACTGGCTTAGAGACCTGGAAGTAGGCTTTCAACTCCGAGAGTGAGGCACCCATTCCTAGCTGTCTGTCTAGCATTTCTTGAGCCGGAGTTCTGAGCTGCTCGTGGAATGACTGAGTTGGGAGGAAGGAAACTATCTCAAACATAGTTCGGCTGACAGCACTAACTGCATTCACCAAGGTAAGCCTGGCTTTGGGGGTCATTCATAAAGAGGGCAAGGATGTTCGTGTGCTAGGGCTTTCCTGGGCTGCAGGCTTCTGAGCATAACCCTCCATAGCCTCAGGTTTGGCCCCGGTGACACCCCACCCCCTCCTGCAGATTCCTACATTGACTGAACCATTTCCAGACTCAGGCCCCAAAGAAGATCCACAAAGGGCGCTGCTGGGCTGTTCTCCCCCATCCTGGTCTTGACCAGGAACCAAGGTAAGAAAGTACCTGGAGGAACCAAATCTCACAGGTGTCCCCTGGCCATCACAGACCCATTTCTACCTCCAGGCCTTTGCAGAGGCTGTTCCTTCTGCCTAAAATGTCTGTTTCCCCTTCTGGGTATGAGTACAAATGGGAATGAATGGGCATCAATGTAAACAAAGTGTGTTGAGCATGTGATATATTATACTAAGTGGTAATTCAATATGAATAACACAAAATCATAAATCTTAGGGTTGGGCTACTCTTCAGAGATCATTCACTCCATCTGTCTAACACTAATACTTATACTTCAGGAATTAATAGCAATGTCAATTATATCTCAAGAAAAAAGACTTTTAAATAGTGATAATAACACTCTTAATATCACTGGTAATGCTAGTACTAACACAAGCAATCACATCTCCTTGAATACTGATCTGATCCATTTACTTTTTTATTTTATTTTCTTGTATGAGAATTACTTCCTATATACACACATTTTGCACATATTTAGACAAAGAAATGTAGTATAAGACTAAACTTATATACTTCACTTTGACTTAAAAAAAAAAAAGTCACTATTTGCTTATACTCCTAAATGACCTTGAGGAGTAGAAAGAGGGATTTTAGATGATTTAGAAACACACACACACACACACACACACACACACTGATACCTCATTTTGTTCTGGGAAGGTAGCCAAGACCTTTCAATTTTTGTGCTAATATGGCCCAAGAAGACAGAAGAGGGGTCTTAGTGAAAACATTGTTTTGTAATCAAAAGAATAAAATGAGATCTGCCTTTTACAATGACCTTGCATGTCACAAAAATCTCTTCTTATCCCTCAAATGTGGAGACTTAATCAAATGCTTGTCTGCCTGCCATTTAATGACGTGGATTTTCTTCCCAGAAACCACTCCACCACCACCAGACTTTTCTAACTCCTCTGGTATTTCCAGAGACAAGGGTTGCCTCCTTCTCTCAACCCAGAAGCCACCAGAAGACTTCCTTCCAGCTCTGCATCCCCTTGGACGCTTCGTGAGATCAAAGAGCACTGAGATGCACATGCTTCCCAGTATCCACTCTGAAAACATTTCCCCACAGGGTTGGTTTCCACCACCAGGCTCTTTATGAGGAGACATGGCCCAAAATGGGTGAAGGGCAGTGGGAGGTCCAGGCTTCCAGTTCTGGAATGGATAAGTCACAGGGATGAAAGGTACAGCATAGGGAATATGGTCAATGGCATTCTAATAGCCTTGTATAGTAACAAAGCTCATGGTGAGCATAGTACAATGTATAGAGCTGTCTACTCGATTGTATGCCTACAACTAACGCAACACTGTGTGTAAACTATACGTCAGTTAGAGAGACAGAGAGAGAGATGGCTCAAGTTGGCATAGATGCGAGGCATGTGTACATAGCCATGCAAAAGTGACAGTTCGTTTGTCTAGCTCTTTTTTTTTTTTTTTTTTTTTACTGTAGACAAAGTATCTAGAAATGGCTCAGGCATCACATTATTGTCAAAGCTCTTGTGTAAAAGGCTGCCACATTCTTCCTCAATGACAGTTTATGAAAGACAGCAGAGAATTATGTGCTCGATGTACGGTGCCTGGATGTATACAAACATATAACTGGAGGTTATTTCTGTTGATGGAGAGGCATCCTTTTCCATAAAGGAATAGTCTAGAGTAAAGGGAAAAAATTACTAAAGTAGTCCATGTGGAGACAGTTTCTCTGTTTGATTATATTTTACCTGGTGTTTTATTATGTCACCCCCAAGATGTTTCACCCATGTCTTAGCATTTCAAGGTGCTGGCCCACAACACCCTCCCCTTCTCTTCCTCGTAGACCTGGGAGGCCAGCCTTCCTTCACATGTTCTGGATGAGGTGTCTGAACACTATGGCAGACACTGATGCTATTTACAGGGATGCCCTTCTTCTCCTTGGGCACACAGCTAGACTGCATCTGCCAGCCTCTCGTGAAGTTAGCTGTGGTCACGTGACTGAGTTCTAGTCAATGGAAGATGAGCTGAGGTGATGTGAGCCACCTGCCAGTCCTGGCCCATAAAAACCTCACACATCTCTCTTCCCTTCCACCTGATGGGATGACGGGATGGTGCCATCAAAGCCACATGGGAAACGTCAGTCTCTAAAATGACTTGTGTGGAGCAGAAACACACACACACACAATCTCCCTGCTGATCTGGAATCTTCCTGAACTATTCTGTGAATTTGAAATAAATGTCCAAGTGTTAAGCTATTACCCATTTGAGTTTGTTCCCACAGTCTACCCTAGCCAACCTAGCACAAAAATTTGTACCGTGAAGTGGGATGCGGCCATTTTCAAAAGACTAAAATTGGGGGCGCCTGGGTGGCTTAGTTGGTTAAGCATCTGCCTTCAGGTCAGGTCATGATCCTGGACTCCCTGGATCGAGTCCCCACATCGGACTCCCTGCTCGGTAAGGAGCTTGCTTCTCCCTCTGCCCCTCATTCTGCTCTTACGCTCTCTCTCACTCTCTCTCTCAAATAAATAAAATCTTTAAAAAAAAAGACTAAAATTGTGCAGCATTGGCTGAATCAGGCAACAGTGGTGGGGGTAACACGTGTAGCAGGAGGAAAGATGGAGACTCGCGTGGGTGTGATGTGGAGGCAGACCACACGCTTGCTGAGTCTCTGACTCTAAAGAACTTACTGGAACAATCCAGAGTGACAGTGTGTATTGGCTGTTGCAGGGCTTAGAAGGTATTACAGTACTATAAAAGAGAGATGAGCTCAAGTGTGTCTGGTTTACAAGCAGAGAGTGAAAGCTGTAAAGTTCAGAGATGAAGGGCTTTGAGGTGTTAGAAAGACCTACTGCTTCTGGACCCTAAATAGTAAGCGACGAGACCAAAAAAGGTTCTGCACGGCACAATCTCATTAGGACTCTCCAGTAAACCAATGGGGCTTAGACCTGTGGCAAAGGTCACATTGAGAATGTTGCCTTCTCAAGCCCATTGATTCCATGGGTCTCAATATAGGTACATTACTTTGAGAAATAGGAAAGTATAGGTTGGGAAGCAAAGAAATTAAGCAGACTTGGGGAATATGTTTGGGGAAAAACAATAGAAGATGTTGTTTCTGGCACCTGCAACTGCCTAGAAGCAAATTGAAGAGAAGCCTGCCATGCTCTTGAAGGAATTGTCAGACAATGAGCCTGACCTACAAGCCTGTGATGGGAAACCTACACGGAGGCCTCAAAGTTGCAAGAGTAGGATGAGTTCAGTGCAAGTGATGCTCCCCGCCAAGAGCTGCAGTGTCCTCGGTGCCCACCAGAGATTGGCCTCAGAGAAAAATGGCCAACTAAGGAGCTCTCAGCACCTCCAGAGCACAGAGTCTTCACAAGGTCTGCCTAGCAGAGGCCCAGCCTTGCTACGGGCTGGCGACTACTGGATGTTTCCCTCCTTTCTGGGAACTTTCATTGTACTTACGGCTTTCGATACACCATATACCAGGTGTAATGTCAAGTGGTGTTCTTTTCTCAGGTGATTTGTCAATATCCACGTGCAGGGAGCAAGAAGGGTATTTTTATTCCCAGTTTACTAGTGAAGCAACCAGATGGAGAGAGGTTATGACCATGGCTGTCGTTTTGATACCACACCCAAATATCTTGTCGGTTCGATTACGGGGTGGGGGTGCGGCTAAAAATGGCCACTTTCAACTAGCAACATCGGTGGGCTACGCCAAAAGATTCTCTGAATTCAGGCAATGATCTAATCAAACCGCAACAATGATACCAAAACATCCTGGCTGGCTGACTGGCTGGATTTTGGACAGAGTTCACCACGTTGATGCGCCACCAGAAGTCTCAGAATCATAGCTGAAGATGAGGTTTATCTCCAAAAGCCCCAAGCCAAGGCCAATTTGCTCAATTCATTCTTCAAATCAATCAGTGTGATGACAGTAAAGCTATCTCAAATTAAATTTCACCTCCCATTCCTGCGCATGCCTGGGGAAAGTATTGCTCTCTTCTGTTCTTCTCCGCCCCCAGTGGTTGCTTCAAAGGAACCGTCCCGACAGACGGAGTCTGAGGAGAGCTGTGAATTCGGCAATGTGTGTTTCCTGTGGCTTTCCACTTTTTCTTGTGCCCGCAGAACGAGTTACCCTCCTGTCCTTGTATCCCTGTGGCGGCCTTATAAAGAGATTCAAGTAAATACATGTCCTTAGCGGACCGATTTTATTCTCATAATTACCTTTTGGGCAAGAAACAGATCCTTTTAGCTGAGCAACTAGTCTGAATGGTAATTAAAGTTGACATCAAGCATTTGAACAGAAATATGGTCTAATACAAAAGGGCAAAAATTCTTCAGAGAGATTTAGTGGAAGGTTAAACTCACTGAGCTAATGGTGATAAGTGGCAGGGAGATGCTAGACTGTGGGACGGGAGGACAGAGAACCGCTCTCCAGGACAGGCGCCGTCCTTCACCGGGTTGGCCACGAGCAATAGTCAAGTCCAGCAAAGGTGCATCACCTTACACGTCCTGGGAGGGACCGCTGGACAGTGCTCCCTCTGGGACATTGAGAGGGTGCACATTCTTTTGCCTTATTTGCAAGTTTTGGATAATTTTTCATAACAGCTTTTAAGCAAGTCCTTATCCCTTACTGTAAAATAAGGGATTATAATTGTTGTAGGATGAAATCTGTAGTTATGATGCTAATGATACTAAGTGACAATTAACTAGCCTCTGAGCTCAGACTCTGAAGGAGTGGGGTCTCCTTCAATCCGCAAACCCAGGGCCTGGGTGGGAATTTGTGGGATTTTGTACGGGGCGGGGAGCATCCCATCTTGGCCTCCCTGGGGGCAGGGACATGAGGCCTCTGCCTGTCTCTGAACCTTCAGCTGCCTAGAGCCCACTTTGCTGCCCTGGGTGAGGACTAATGACTTCCAGCTCAGAGGATGAACAAGCTGACTCCTCAGGGGCTGGCCTGTGGTCCCCTCCCCCAGCCAACTCCAGCAAGCTCTGGGCGTCCAGTGTCTGCGCCCCCCTACCCTGAGGCTACCCATTCCTTCCTGTCTTGTTCTTACTCCTTTTCCCTTATCCCCTTTCCTCTCCCCTCTCCCTCCCCTTCTCCCCCAAGCCTTTCACATTTGGTCATATCCCCCTCTTGGTCAGGATGAAACACAAACCCCTCCCCATGGTCTCCATACTTGCTGTTTCCTCGGCTGAGACATCATTCCCTCTGATCTCTCTGGGCTGATTCCTATTCTCTACCGGATCTCTGCTCTGTGTGATTTTTCGGACCTGACCACAGGCCATTACCCAGGCTTACCTGGCTGGCCTCCTACACCCGCCTGGAGGTGGGGGGTGGTCTCTGAGGAGCGCTGTAGTCAGGGTCTCAGGCACCCCCACCCCCCAAGTCAGCCGTGTTCGGTCACACGCTTGTATTCCTAGCGCAGGCGCCTTGGTTCCTGAGTCTCTTTATCTGGGCCTTGGGCAGACCTTCTTCGGGAGCCTTGCTGAGCCTCCTCAGGGGAGGGGGGGGGGAAGCCCTGAAGACATGGTCCCCACTCTCAGTCCCCAGTACTTTCCTTCCCCTTCTCCTCCCCTCTCCAGGGTCCATGACAAGTTTGTGCTGGAGCCTTCTGTTCAGGGCTCTCCCCACCTCTGTGCTGATCCACCTGACGCTCAACCAGCATCCAGTCCAGGAGGGAAAGGAACGTGGGGACTCAGAGCTTTCTCGGGTTTAAGGCTCTCACACCATCGCATTCACTCTCATTATGGCTTTGGCTTTCACAGGCTTCTCTGAGAGCTGGCAGCTCAGTCTGCTGTCCCCCAGCTCAGCTGAGCCCCTGACATATTGGGGGGCTGCCTTTGTTGTGGCCCTGGAGGAGATCTCAGGGTGACCCAGTCCAGCCTTTCACACTCTCGCCAAGCTGCTGCCATGGGGCCTGCTTTCCATTCCGTGAGCACCTCGGGCACCCTCTGCCACAGGGCCTTTGCCCAGAGTGCACTTGCTGCCACCCCTCCCCGGTCTGTTTAATCCCTCTCATATTCCAGACCTCAGCTTACATGCTACCCTGCAGGGAAGCTTTCCTGATTCTTCTATCACGTGCCCTCGCAGAACCCTGTTTCTTTCCTTCTCTGCGTTCACCTTGGTTTCTAATTGCAGACTTATCTGTGAGGTGTCAGTGTTCTCTGGGGCAGCTGGGAGAGAGAGATGCTGAACACTGTTAGATCCCCGTGCCTGGCACAGTCCTCATCTCCCAGTTCAACTGACTAGTTTCCGTAAGTATTTGTTGAATGAATGAATGAATGAATGTTCAGTATTATTCTTTCAAAGCACTTAACCCAGGAATGCTAAGAACAAAACCACATGACACAAGAAATTAAGGTGATTTATCAATACTCAAGATTGCTTGGATAGCATGAGAACCAGGGCTTGGGGCAGGATATCCAATCAGTTATTCAAGCATGGCCATGATCATGGAGGACGCACGATAGAGTCACAGCAAGTCTGCACAGCAAGGCCAACAAGGCCAGATGACTAGGAAGGGCAGTTCCAGCTCCTCAACCCCTCCTGGTGGCTTTGGGCACCTCACCTCACTTCCCATGTCACCATCTTCCCAATTGGATTCTTCAAAGGACCGTTCTGAAGATCAAGCAAAATCTACGTTGAAGGCATTACTAAAGCCATCATCACTCAGTAGAAGAAGGTGAGAGTGAATTCAGGTTGACCTTCGGATCCATAAGAAAAACAGGAAGAAGGTGACCGCACGAACCCTACCAAATCAGCCAAAGGAAGAAGTAAAGATTCTCTCATACCCAAGGGTTCTTGTAACAGCATGACACAAGATGGCTCCTTTGAGTTTCCAACCAAATCAACTACTTGTTTGGAGTTCACATCAAACCAGACCCAGACGTCTATAAATAATACCCAGAGCTCAATTATTGTCTTTTCCCTTCTTGATACCCGTAGTTTGCCAAGGAATCTCTCCTGTGCCAGTAAGCCCTGTGACTTGGCCCCTACTTGTCAATTCTCAGCTGTGATATTCAGCATGATCATCCTTTGCCTAAGAAGAGGCAGGTGGAAGCCAGGTCCTCATTCTGGCCCCAAGGGCACTGGCCCCAAGGGCAAAGTATCTGGAATGGTTAGAATCAATGCAAATTAAGAGTGTGTACCTCTGTGTGTGTGTGTGTGTGTGTGTGTGTGTGTGTGTGTGTTAGCCTGCCTCCGTGTGTGCCCCTTTGGGTTAGAGTTTGTTTTTTAAAAAGAATCTGGGAAAGCGACCAAGAACTCTATATTAAAAAAAAAAAAAACAACAACCTTTTCCTAAAGGGGCACTTCCAACCTAGTTCTCACAGCACAGGGAAATGATGCTGATTTTATCCTCTGATGAGCAAGGCATAAAAAAATGCCACCTCCTCATCTACTTTCATGGTTGTGGGATTGCCAGTGGAGGAATTTGCCCCCTTTCTCTGCCCCTCTTGGTGTAATGGAAACTACCTTAACTTTTCTCTTATGCCCTTGAATCACCACCTTCCCTGATGCAGATGTATGGGTTTTACAAATAAAATGGGGGTGGAGGGGTGGGGAGGTGGTCAAGGCCTTGGCCCACAAAAACTTAACCTGAAATGCAAAGGTTGGTAGGGGAAGGAGGGGCCATAGCTGAAAGCTCTCCCAGTCACAGGACACTTGACCCTGGGACTGACCAGGGTCAGGGCACCGATGCCAAATCTCAAGGGAAGAAAGCAGTGCAGTGACAAAGCAAGTGCCCAGAGCAGGGTCAGGAGCACAAGTATCAGGCCTGAAGAGGGAAGGGATTGCTAGCCCCAGGCAAGGTCAAGGTGGTTGGTTTTGTTTGGCTCCAGAGGCTGAGAGTGTGAAAATGAATAAAGGGAAACCTGACTAAAGTGGACTCGGGGTGCTAGATGGGGAGGTAGGGGGAACTATAGCACTCAATGTCAGTTACAGGAAGAACTGTGAATTACAGATCCCAACAGAAGACTCTCAACAGGAAGGAATCATCAATGACAGGCCCCAACAGGAAAAGATGGGCAGTGCAGCCCCTACAGGAAATTGACCACCCCCGCAACTCAGCCAGTGAAAACTCTTGCTTTCTCTCCAACGGAGGGACTATTGTTCAAAACACCCCCTCCCAACTTCATCCTTCTTCTCCATAAAGTAATGTTCCTCTCCTTTGTTTGTCAGACTTACCTATGGTTTTGCTCTAGTTTGCTTGTCCCAGATTGCAATTCTCTGCTGTTCCCAAATAACTCCATCTTTTGCTCGTAAAAGAACTGACCGTTTTCTTCTTAAGGTTAACAAGAGAGAAGCCCAGAGGTGGGAGCTCTGAGTGGGGAGGCTCACAGGGGCCGGACCGGGGGAGAAGTCTGGGGTCTGAGCAGTGCCAAAGCCATTCCGGCCACATGTGACCTGCATTGGGGGTTCAAAGCAAGCATTTATTCAACTTCAATCTGTAATCCAAGGGGTTGCTTTCAGGCTGCAGGGTGGGGTACCCGGCTGTGCCCCAGAGTTGGGAGGGAGCTGCTTCAAGCCTGGGGTTTCTGAGAAGACCCTGGGGCCCCCCTGAGGGTCAGTTTAGGTGGACTAGTCTGTTCAACAAAGGCTTGCACCCTCCCCAGCTCAGTGCTTTGGCCAGGACACACAGGGAACAGCTTCCCTTGAAGGCATGCTGACACCATCACTCTCACAACCCTCCTCCCCCTTTCCTATTGTTCTCTGTAGATTACCGCAAATGAAAGATGCTGATAGATTCTAGCTAAAGGAGGGTAGGTTAACTTGCTGGGTTGTTTTGGGTTTTTTTAGCTGTATAAATTCACCCTGCTCTAGGTGAATTTCATAGGAGGAATACTGTTGTCTTAGCATCAGACTTAATAAAATGGCTTAAAACTTTTTACAAGATTAATATTAATTATTTGTGTCTACTTCTAGCCCTCAAACTAGAGAGGATCATCTGAACCATTCATCCTTTGGCTTTTAGGAGCACAAAGCACTACATTGTCCAAGCCTGGCGTTGAGGACGTGTCTTATCTGAGACCACGTGTGTAAAAGTGCGTGCGTGGGATGGTGTGCGTCTGCGTGTGCATGTGTGTGTGTGTGTGTATAACATCAATATATAGTTCTCTCTGGGGCTTGAAGTGATTTTCATTTTCTATTTCACATTTTTCCTTCACTCTTAATTGCTTTGCAATAAGTATTAATTTTGTCCTCAGGAAAGAAAACCATAAAGCTATGTCCGTTTGGGAAAAAAATAGATGTCGGTTTCCTGGCCAACAAAGTTATTCTTTATTTTCTGAGAGTTGTGTCTAGAGACAGCTGAAATTTCACATCACCAAGCAGAAGTCTGAGATCCTCCAGCTTGAGGCAGCTTCTGCAGCCCTGCCCCAGTTCCAGGGTTTTCCCTGTTTCTCTGGCCTGGGTCAGTGGTCTCTCTTCCCTCCGGCCCCATCCCTCCCACTCTCCCACCCCCTCTGCAAGATATCATGGCATTTTATAATTTCTAGCAACACGCCTCTCCTTGGGTTTGGGATGTCACCAAGGAAGAAGACGACCCTGAAGCCACCAGGTCTAGCTCATAAACAAAGAAATAGCAAGACTACATTATTCAGCCATTCTGATTTCGTGCCCACCAGATGGACAGCAGCTGTCCTAAGCCGCTAGTCTTTTTTATCCTGTTTTACACGAACCGATCCTGCTTATCATTTTACCAGGAAAAAAAAAACACCTCCCTGAGTTAAACTTGAAATTGAGTTATTTTTTTTTTTTCCTGAGAAAACAACAACAACAACTACCTTTTTTGCCTTTCTTTTTTTTTTTTCTGAGTATAGCTAGCTGGTTCTTTTGATATTTTACATCTGCTCTTTCCTTCTGGTTTGTACCCTTAGCTCAGTGGTTCTCCAACCTCGATGTGCACAGGAACCACCTAAGGATCTTTTAAGAAAGCAGATTCTGATTCGGTAGGTCCAAGGTGGCGGCTGAGACTCTCTCTGTCTAAAGAGGACCCAGGCGAGGCCAGCTGCAGGTCCAGAGGTGACCCTGGGAGAAGTGAGCTCGGGGCCCCACCCAGGTACGTGGACGGTAACAAGAGGGATCACATTAAACTCAGATCCTCTATTTCTTTTACACCCTCTTAGGTCTTGCAGCCCTATAGCTAGCCAGCTCTAAATGAAGCAGTTAACTAATGCATCCTGTTATTTTCATAATATTGGGTAAATCAACAAGCAAACCTAAAGCAGCAGGGTTATCCAACAACTCATCCTGTGACCCGAAACTGGGTTTGCCTCTTGGTGGGTGTCGAGCCAAAAGACACAACCAAGCCAAAGAATAAGAAAAGAGAGGGTTTTACTGGCAACAAGTAAAGAAGAATACCGGGAAACTTTCCCAAAGCAGTGTTGGACAAGTTTTCAGCTAAGGAGGCGTGTGTATTTGTGAAGGGGCTTGTGCAGTGGGGAATGTGGCATGGAATTGGGGCAAAGGGTCCACTTCAGTCCTCTGGCTCCAGTTGGTCTGGTTTCAGTATTCAAGGGGGTTTAGATCCTATAAAGATAACTCAATGGGCATCAGGTCAGTCTTCCAATTTTGAATCAGGGCTGGGAGTTTTATGGTCCCTGATATGATCAGATTACCTGCTGGCCTGATAGGAGCTGTTTGTTCTTACGTTCTTTCACAAGATGGCCGGGAACTTTGCTCAAATCAAGAAAACTCTGCCTGTCTTTTTTAGGGACCTCTCACTCTTTCTGCCAACAGTTCCCACCCCCCGCCACCCCCATTGCCCAATCTCTGGTTTTCTTGACATGTATTTCCCTGGGTGTAACTCTCCCAATATCTACTTGGGGCCACATGCCTGCCACATCTGAAGAGCCTCGTGTGGTCATTTACAGAGCTTTCTTTGGAGCCCCTGTCACTGGATCAAATTCAAGTGTTAAACTTACGGGCTGTGTGACCCTGAGCACATCGTTCGGTTTCCTGAGCCTTAGCTTGTTCATGAGCCAAAGGAGGAGAAGGAAACGTACCCTACGTGATGACTGGCTGTGTAAAAAAGAGAGAGAGAGAGAAACAATCCTAAAATGGAGTCACTTACCCCTCCCTGCCCACAACAGCAAACCAAGACTTAATTACAGTTTCGACGTATTCCAGGAACGTGACCTTTTAAGTCCATGGGAAATTTCCTGACCAACACTACTGAGGTCATCTGCATGATTAGCAACCCTGCAGGTCCCTTTCCCCCAAAAGGAGATGTCCTGGTCTGAGACAATCCTTTCTTTTCTTTTGCTAATTTCCTTGCCCCACCCTCCTTCTTACAAAAGCCTTTCATTTCGTACAACTCCTTGGATTGTCTCTCTACTTGCTAGATGGGATGCTGCCCGGTTCATGAATCGCTTAATAAAGCCAATTAGATCTTCAAATGTACTCAATCGAATTTTGTTTTATAGTAGCCGTGATATTACAGTGAGATTCTGGCTCATGCAGACTGCTCCATAAATGACGGCTATTAATGCTAATAAGTCTTGTGGCCCCGCCTTCTTTCTGAAGTCTTAGGCAAGCATGTGGTCATTGACGACCCTGCAGCTTCCTCTAGGAAAATTCTGGGCCCTGAACCCCCTTCTATCTCTATCATGTCCTCACTGCATTATCTCCACCAACCCTGACCTTGATGTTCACATGTGTCTGCGGGCCTGAGCTTGTGCCGCTAGGAGAAAGTGGATAGAACACTCACATTCAGACTCTTTGAGTCCGTTCATTTGTACCCAATTAGCAACCATAACTCTTAACTACTTAAAACGGAAACAAAAACTATAGCTGTTCCTAATGATGGCATGTTGGTGTGGATATCCAGTAACTTGGGACAGTGCAGTGCTGGATATTTTTTTTATTGGCACATGAAGATAATTATTATTTATTCATTGACAATTCATTTACAATATCCATTTTAATTGGATGATCTGAATACCTTGAGGCAAGGGATTGCAAATGCCTTTCACCAGGTATGCCAGCTCTGCTCAACTAATTGGTAATGGTTGTCCAGAGTATGGTGTTGAGAAAGATTGAGACTATTTCCCTGGGCAGGAAGGAGTGTCGTGATTAATTAGCATGAGAAGGCTGTCTCTGCTTTAAACCACAGAGGTTTCTTTGTGAGGGGAGAGGGGTTTGGGGGTAGTAGGGACAGTTATATCCTTCCTTTCTTATCTCCCCAATTTAATCCATATTACAAAATATTGGTGGAAATTTCTACCTCCTAGATCAGTTTTGTAAACATCATGTCCCTGACCTAATTGGATTCTAAATTCAGTATAAATCTCAATAGAACAAGAACTAATTTTTACATTCACATTCAGAATCAATTGTTATTATTTATTCATTGAGCCACATAGGCCCTGGGCTGGGTGCCTTCTTGAGCCATCCTGAGAGTACGGACCTCACAGCTGCTCTTGTTTTCTCTGGAGCACGTGTGAATGCAGACAGGGCTTTTCATTCTCCCTTGTCAGATGTTTCTCCAATTTTAAATATCAGAACAAATTACCTTTTCGTAAGAGCGTTTGGTAAAACTGATTTCCTTTAAATTAAAATGAAAGCTGTCAAGCTTTTAAAGTTCTCTAAGTTCCCAGAATATTTTATGGGAGACCGAGAAATGTGGCTACCTTTCTGATAATTAATTATCATAATCCCGGCATGCACATTTCCCAAGACTTGCGCAGGAGGGCGCACAGGCTAGCCCTGTGAAGGTAAACTCCCCACAAGTAAAGGCACGTGGGTGACTGCTGGTGGACCCTGGGACATTGTCCCAGGGGCAAGGCTTGGCCTGGAGAACAGTTGCGCATGCTCATCACATTCATTGTCTTGTTTTGTTCAACAAATACACTCTGAGGATAAATTTCCAACCCCCAATAGTGGCCTTGGCTGTCTTTAACTCTGAAGGTTTATTCTTTTTCATCAGCACTGTCATCTTTGGGATTCCTAGATGTCAGCTGTCCCATTCTCTTCCCCCTGTAGTCTCCTGAGTACATCCCAGGTCTGTGAGGCTCCTCTGCGAACACCTCCAGCTCTTTGAGTAGCTGGTCCAGTGCTTCCCACCCCAGTGGATGGTTTATAACCCTTTCCCTCACCACTGCCTCCTTTGTTTTCTTAATTCCTTAAGCTAGCCCGAAACTGTTCCTTCCAGCACTTGAAGTCATCCTAAGTGCGACAGCCGTCGTGCATTAGACATCAAGCCTGGCAGCTCTATGCCTCACTCTCCATGCCCCTGCACACCCACGCTCTGGCCTCTGCATGTGCTGCACTCTCCACCTGGAGTGCTTCCTCCCTTCCACACACTCCTCTCCTCCTAGTTAATTCTTTCTCTTTCTTCAGAGGTCAGTTCATTGACCTGCTCAAGAAAGCCTTCTCTGACCTCTCTAAGTCAAACCTCCCTATTGCATGATCTCATAACACCTACACCTCCCCATTGTACAATTTTACATGATGGGTGATTGGAATTGTTTCCAGTTTTGTTCCTAATGGAATTCCCAGCATCTACCACCTTTCCTGGCACATAGAGGGTGTGCAATAACTATCTGTTGAATGTAACCATGAAAAAAGTTTAACGAGGTCCCTTGGGGCAGTCATGGAGACATTAGAGATAATATTAAAATGCAGAGAGAGGGCTGTGCTTCTGAAGTTTGTAAGAAAGTTTATGTCTTAGAAGTAGGGTCATGCTGGGTGCCTGGGTGGCTCAGTTGGTTAAGCGACTGCCTTCGGCTCGGGTCATGATCCTGGAGTCCCTGGATCGAGTCCCGCATCGGGCTCCCTGCTTGGCGGGGAGCCTGCTTCTCTCTCTGACCCTCCCCCCTCTCATGTGCTCTCTCTCTCTCTCTCTCATTCTGTCTCAAATAAATAAATAAAATCTTAAAAAAAAAAAAGAAGTAGGGTCATGCTTACCATCAAAAAGAGCTTGCTTTTTTTTTTTTTTGAGAGAGGGTGGGCAGAGAGAGGGAGAGAGAGAAACTTAAGCAGACTCCATACCCTTCAGGAGGCTGAGGAAGGGCTCGATCTCACAACACTGAGATCATGACCTGAGCTGAAATCAACAGTGGGACGCTTAACCGACTGAACCACCCAGGTGACCCAGGCACTTGCCTTTTAAAGCAGGTAGACAGCATCACGCTGACTGATTCCTAGATGCATGCTAGGGCTCCCCAAGGGCCAAGGGCAGGCGATGAATAATCATTTGTTTCACCCATACTGGGTGCACTGCACTAACCCATGCCAGAGTTTTCACTGGGCTTTCCCTAGGTAGGCTTTGATGATTAAATGAATGTTACTTCATTCAACTCCAGCCCCATCCCTCCCCAGAGGTCCAGCTGACCCAGAGTTCCAACCCTTTCATTACACAGGTGGGTCTTTCTGGTGACCAGCCCCCATTCTGATGCTATCAAGGGACCCTTCCTGAGTCACCTCATTAACCTAACAAAGACATGCCTATCACTCAGGAAATCCCAAGGGTTTTTGAATTTCTGTGCCAGGAATCAGAAATAAAGACCAGATATATCCTTTACTACACCACAATCACCATTTAAAACAATTGAGTGAGATAATGTTATTTTGTTCCCTTAAAATTGGGAGAATTTAGAACACTGCTGGTGGGAGATAGTAAGTTGGTAGAAACCTTTATAAGGGAAGCAACCTGGCAATACACACCAAGAGTCTTAAAATGTTTACCCCTTTCCTTAATAACTCCATGATTTGGAATCTATGATAAGGAAGCATTCAGAATTATATACAGAGATTTATTGGCAAGGGTGTTCATCACAGTGTTATTTATTATATGAAAAAAAAGAAAAATATTAAAGTCCAGTGATAGGAGATAGAGTGAATAAATTCGAGCATATTCATACAATGAAGTAATATGCATCTATTAAAAGTATTGCCACAGAATGATTACCTGCAGAGGAAAATGTTTCAGTGCGCTCTGAAGTAAAAAGGACAAGATTTAACAATCTATACACACTCTGGGAGTTAAAATTGTGGGTGACTACTCTTTTAATATTTTCTTGTGATTTCTACAGTGATTTCATTATTTTTATAATCAGAAAAAATGTCACTGAAAACTCTCTTTAAACCACACAGGACCTAATCGAGCACAACACACACATCATAATCACAAGTTACTCTTTTTCATTCATTAAAGTACATCTGGCAAGACCTTTACTTGGCACCAGCAACTTGGGCATTTTAATTTAAGAGCGCAGTTTATGGCTGAGAACAATAAGGCTTCCAGTCTTTCCAAATTTCACATAAGTTTTCACAAGCTGTCTTTCTTCATAATTCATTCAGATTAAAAAAAATGTTGCCTGCTAAGATCTCTGGCAGGCTCCGAGGACTATGTGCCAGCCTATGGACGGCAGAACATGCCTTCTGCACCCTACTCGCATCCATCTCCTTCAGCTCTGGCAGGCTGCTAAGGGTGGTTTGACGATAAGCCCCATCATTCATCGCCTGCCACTGGCCCTTGGGGAGCCCTAGCGTGCATCTAGGAATCAGTCAGCGTGCTGCTGTCTACCTGCTTTAAAAGGCAAGTTCCTAGGGCTCCTGGGTGGCTCAGCCGGTTAAGCGTCCCACCCTTGATTTCAGCTCAGGTCATGATCTCAAGGTCATGGAATCGAGCCTCCCAACCGGCTCCGCACAGAGTGCGGAGTCGCTTGTCCCTCTCCCTCTCCCTCTGCTCCTCTCCCACTTGTGCGGGCACTCTCTCTCTCAAATAAATAAAATCTTTAAAAAATAAAAAGAATTAGAAAATAAAAGGCAAGCTCCGGTTGATGGTAAACTTGAGCCTAATTCTGAGACATAAACTTCTTCACAACATACAAAAGCAGAGCCCTCTCTTTGCATTTTATTATTGTCTTCAGTGTCCTCCCGTATCAGCCTCTCCACGACTGTGACAAGTGACGTGCCGTAGTAACCAGAGGCATTTCCTTGGTGGCAGCCGCCCTTGGTTCCTAGCTGCATTTCTGAACATGAGCTCTTCCAAACCACTCAGACTCAGGTAGATAGGCACTCAAGGACACAACCCTGTTCTCCCAACTTCAACCCTCTCTAAACACGTGAGCCCCCTCTCCCCTCTATTATTGAGAACTCCCCCATAGAGTCATTTTTCTACTGAAGTGGGAACTTCCTAAAGCTCCCCAACAGTGGAGGCATTCCCTACAGGAAGCACAAGCCCCCTGAACCGGATTGGGGTCCCCCAAAGCAGCGGGATACCATCGGTGGGTGGTGGGCGTGCTCTGCTCGGGTATAGGCAGTGAAGGGCGGCATGGGCTATTGGGAATTTCAAATGAGTATTAAAAACGAGTAAAAGTTGGTCTGCTTTTTATTTTTTTATTTTTTTTAAGATTTTATTTATTTATTTGACAGAGAGAGACACAGCGAAAGAGGGAACACAAGCAGAGGGAGTGGGAGAGGGAGAAGCAGGCTTCCCGCAGAGCAGGGAGCCCGATGCGGGACTCGATCCCAGGACCCTGGGATCATGACCTGAGCCGAAGGCAGACGCTTAACGACTGAGCCACTCAGGCGCCCCTGGTCTGCTTTTTATTATCATGTGAGCCACCCATTCTAAACCATGTAATAAAATTGTTCTTTCCCCAAAAATCTTTTGTTAGACTGCATTCTAAACAATTAGGATGAGTACTGTGGGGTTTTGATAATGTATATGGAACTTCATATTAGTACATGTTTGTTATGTAGCCTTCCTAAACACTATATTCTACATAGAAGGTAATTTGAAGCTGTCCCAGTCGTAGTTAGCCCTGACAGAAGGCCTCCTACATTCATTTTGAAAGTCGGTTTATAACCTTCCGGTGCTGTGTGTCTCCATCACCCGGCTTCTCCATATTCTTGCCCTTAACCAGTAGATTCAAAGTAACAATGATCACACAGGGAATACAAACAAACTTGAGTTAGTTCAATTCTGTCATTTCATGTGACCCTGAGGAGTCATATTTGCGTTGAAATTGTAAAATTAGTATG
This sequence comes from Halichoerus grypus, assembly GCF_964656455.1. NCBI lineage: Eukaryota > Metazoa > Chordata > Mammalia > Carnivora > Phocidae > Halichoerus > Halichoerus grypus. Next base: position 109,002,165 of record NC_135721.1, on the reverse strand, counting down.
CCAACTTTGAAGTGTACTATTTTTAATAAGTGCCAATTTCAGTTCACACATGAAATATTTTACCAAACTTCAATAACGTCTTTAAAATTGAAATGTAGTGTTTTTTTAATGATTTGTTTTTTAAAACTAAATAACAGATCAAGAAAATAATGGTTATCACTGATCAGTACTAATTATTATTGAAAATAATTTTGTTGCACAGAGGAGAGGGTTTGAAAAATAATCTGTTGGGGATGTCAAGTATTCTGTGTATATAACTGCCCCCACGTCAGGGACTCATGTCCTCCTGTTTTTTTACCATTTAAACTGAAAGCCACTAGCATGCCTCAGTGCAAAGAATCAAAGAAAAAACAGGCTCTGATTTTTTATACTTAGAAAATTTGGAAATGCTGACCAAATTTTCTGTGCCAGATCAACCTAGGCAGGTTAGCTTAACTGATAAGTTGAGGAGGTTAATAATGGCACAGATTTTGGATTATAGACCTGGATGTTAAACCTATTTACTAGTGTTCTGATCTTAGACAAATCATGTAGTATTGCTAAACCTCAGCTTTCTCATCCATAAAATGGGGACTTCATTAGTGATGGTATCAGGATCAATAACACTCAGCACAGTGCCTAGCTCTGTTCATTAACATTAGCAAACAATATTACCACCACTACTACTACTAATAATAATAATAATGGGGAGGAGGGGGAAGAGGAGGAAAAGGAGAAATGCACACACAAAATTTTTTAAAAAGATAACCAATGTGAATGAAATTAGTCTTAAGTTTCCCCCACTTAGAAAATTTTCTGTTTTCGGGACACCTGGGTGGCTTAGTCGGTTAAGCGCCTGCCTTTGGCTCAGGTCATGATCCCAGGGTCCTGGGATTGAGTCCCGCATCGGGCTCCATGCTCAGCAGGGAGCCTGCTTCTCCCTCTGCTGTGCTCTCTCTCTCTCTCTGACAAATGAATAAATAAAAAATCTTTAAAAAAAAAAAAGAAAATTTTCTGTTTTCTAATCCTGGACATATACTACACCTCTAGTTGATAACTACTGCAGTTTATTTAAATTGTCATTATATGATGTGATTTATGAATAATAGTGATTCTATGAAATATAATTTACAGATCCTAATACCTCTTGGTTTCTAATATCCCATGGTTGAAAATCAGCATGTATTTTAATGGTATTAAAGCATCATAGAATTACAAAGTCAACTCCCTGGGCATCCCGTAGTCCCTTGTGGCAAAGATCCATCAGTGTGCTAAACTAATGCAGGGAAGCCAGAGCCCCCCTGACATACAAAGATCAGGAGATTTATCAGCCTCAGAACACGCTATGCTACAACTTGAGCCTAATTCAAAGACATAACATTTCTCCCAAACTTGCAGAAGTCGGGTTTTTTCTCTGCATTTTAATATTATCTCCAATGTCCTCCAAAGTCAACGTGCCCACGACTGTAATAGTCTACATGCACCATGATAACCAGAGTCATTTCCTTTCTCTGGATTCCTGGCACCAGCCACTCCCATAGTCCTTCTGGGCCACTCACCCATCTTTTCTCCCTGGCCCCTCATCTCTAAAGCTTTATCAATATCTGACATCTGTTATCAAAATTCCATGTGCACAGATGTTTATACACCTATGAGCAGGGTGACCACACACTGCACTTTGCCTGGGACAGTTCCTCCCAAGATAGTTATGAACGGTGCCCCCTTTTTGTCTCCAAAGCAAATTTGTTTGAACAGGAAATTACATATGGACCTATCTATAGAGGAAAGGAAATCTATGTCCTTAATTTTCATAAAGGATCGCAAATATCCCTATCCCTAAATATCCTCCAGGAAGTTAAAAAAAAAAAGAATTAAGATATAAAAGAATTCTCCATCATAAAAATTTCTAAGTTGAGGAAACAAAAAGATCAAAGCAAGAGTGATAAGACTTGGTGGACCATACAGTTCCAAAGTAGGATACAGACTTCTGATCCGGGCTTTTAGCGGTTAACAAAAACTGACTGGATTTTTGAGGCAGCTTCCTGGTGGTGGTAGGAGGGAGTGGAGGTACAACCTCTTCCTTCCTGGGATGGTTCCTGATGCTGACACTCCAGCTTTTGGTTTGAGAGAGATCTGAGTTGGATCTACTCCCCAGCAAGCAAAAGTCTTAGTCTTTCTAGAACCATCTTCCAGTTTTGATTAGATCCTTAGAGCACAAAGACGCTGCCAGTTCTCCCTATAGGGAGGTGTCCCGATTCTCCCAAGTGTCTCCAGACTGAGTTGCATGTCAGCTGGGCTCCGCCTCTTCCCCGGCACCTCCAGAGCCTGAGTTCTCTGCTGGGTTCAGATTGCTCTGCATAGACCATCACGTGGGCCCTCTTTGTCCTTGCTGGGATGTTGGATGTCACACTTCTTCGCTACATCCGTGTTCCACAATGTCCCTGGAGAGACTCTGTGATATGAGGTAAATGCATTTTAAAAACTTCCCTTTTAGAGACTGACAATAAATAATCACTTGTAAAAATTTCTAAGAACTACAACCAAGAAGTATGTTTAAGGGTCAGCCAGTGTTTCTCATAATTTATGGCAATGGACTCCCCTTTTTTTCTGCAATATCTAATATCCCCAATATTACACTTGGGGAAATTCTGCCCTAATTTCTCTCTTTTTAATTAGGTTTGGTTAAAATTGAATCACTATCCAGCTGCTAAGGCGGTTTCTAGCTGCTGATGAAACCAGAGGTCTCTTAATCTTTTATTCTAAGCTCATATTTATCAGGAGAGCCATGTCGCCTGGACCTGGACTCCATCTTTCCCTGGAATCCATCTACTAGTGTCCCAGTAGCTGTCTCCCATGGCCAGACTCCCCATATCTTCATTTTCTGTCCCGAAAAGGTTTGGGCTGGTGGTGGGATGAGACCCAAGACAGGAAAAGCACTCCTCCAGAGTGGAGGACGCCTTCGGGGCCTGGAGGAGACAGAATCCAGGTGTGAAAGCAGAGAATAATTTATAGAGGAGAGGTAGTCCATTGCTGTTGTTTATCACTTACACCCTAGACCCGTAACTATGGCAATAGGCAGTATGTGGTGCTCCCAAATCGGAAAACATACGTCAGCAGTAGGGCTCCAGTAACTCAAAGGAGTGGAGAACGTGTGGACCCTGAGAACCCAGAAGGTCACAGCTGTGTGAATCTGAGAACAGAACAGGACTTAGTCACGGGAAGAAGATGAGAAGAGAACAGACCCTGTAGTGAAATTGCCTGAGGTTGAACTTCTGAATCACTGAGCTAGTGCTGTAGGGCTCTCTAAGTCCTACTAGAATGGGAAAAGGACTGGCCCTGGGGGGTCTGAGCAAGGCTGGGCCTAAGGTTGAGTCAATGGGCTCACCTATGAGAATGAAAAACTTAGAGTGACACAAAGAGATTACAACTTTAAAGCCTCCATGTCTTTCTAGAAAATCCCATTTCCCTCCAAGAGACTCACTTTCTCCCCAATATTAAGAAGGGGTCATCCTTCACTTTACAGGGGTATCAGTTATCTGTTGCCATAATAATGCTGCATTAAAAAAAACAAAAACAACCACACAATGTCAGTGGTATTGCACAGGAAGCTTTTACCACTTCTGTGTTTGGGGCCAGCTCGGCACTCTGCTGGTCTGGACAGGCCTCCCTCGTGATCTGGGGCTGGCTGACTGTCGGCTGGTAAAGGCTGGCCTCGGCTAGGACGACTGGGCCGAGTATCTCTGCCCCGTGCAGGGCTTTTCGAGGTCTAGGCTCAAAATCGTCACACGGTCACTTTGGCAACTCTCCGGTGGCCAAGGTAAGCCACGTGGTTGAGTCCATATCCAAATGGTGAGGAAATAGACTCCACCTGTTCAGTGAGAGAAACTGAAAAGTTATTGGCAAAAAGCGTAGCCATGGGAGAGAGGTGAAGAATTGGGTCCGTGAATGAATTACATTATCAGGGACAATATGCCCACCCCCCCTTGCCAACTCTGCCCCCTCCCCCCATTGTTAAAGATTAACCAGAGCCTTCAGTCTACAACTAGAGATAATGGTTAATGTGTAAATACTGTGTGGGCATGGAGAATGCAGAGCTGGGTTTAATTGGGGTAACTGTGAAATAGACACTGTAGGAGGAACATTCTACTAGGTGTGGGGTTCCCATGTGTCCCTCAGACCCATCCGGGGAACGGGAGGGGAAAGAGTAGTGTTTCTCCACAGCACATACACAATAAGAGACGTCTGCGATCTGAGAAGCACAATTCTGAGCGCCACAATTCAGCATGAGGATTCCATGAGGGTGCCAGCATCCTGAGAGTGATCTGCATTTCCTCCCGAGGCTGGGAGAGAGTAAGGCTGTGCCCAGCCTGTCCAGAAGTGGCCCCTGCTTCTCCCAGCACCTCACCCTGGGTTCCTTCTGCCCTCTGAGCTGCCTCCCCCAGGCTGCACCTGCTGATCCGGATGCATCCTGGGCCACCCTATTCCAAGGGCAGCCTGCAGGGGTCCACGGCATCCAGCTGAGCCATTCCCAGGAGGCGATGGCGTCCTTTCCTCCACCGGTTTGGACAGCAGATCCTCACACAGCAGGGCCATGGCTAGAAGGCGACTGGCTGAGATAACAGCTTTAGGAGTTAAACAAACATATGGTGAAAGACCTTGCTTGTCTTCAGGAGGCACTTCTTTTGTTTCCACTTGTTCTTCTGCCAGCTCCTTGGGCAATGGTTATGATTGCTCTGGTGCATTTTCAAGAGATGCTAGTAAGACTCCAAAGGAGTGAAAAGCAGGAGTGTGCCTGGCGCTGGTGATAGAAGGATGCGGGGGGACGCTAGGCTCTGGGTGCCTCAGCTCTGACACCACTCACACCCCAGGGGAGGAGGCCCAAGAACAAGAACATCTGGGAACCACTGGGCAGCAAAATAAAAATGTCATCCCACTGTATGGATGGCCTACGAAAAGGGGCAGGGTGAGGGAGTGCGGATGAGAGACTCACTAGGGAAGGCTTGCAACCCACACATGTTTGTCCCGGCACCGACGACAAGTGTAAAGACATGTACGACAGCCCCTGCTAATAAACAGATTTAGCGCTAGAACATTTATCTTCTAAGCCTCCTCTCTATTCATACGGTAATTACCAAATAGGAAAGTAAATATGTTCCTTGGAGGAGACTATCTCCACTCTTCCATCACACGTTCATGTGTGTTTTCATTTAAGCCTACTGGGTTGTCAATGCTTGCAGCTGATGGTATTCATTCCCATTTCAGCAGATCTACTGAGAATCATTCCCGTTGGGAATTGTGAACGAGGACTTGGAACACATCTGAGAAAACAGCACGGATAGCCATAGAAAGGACAAAACCCTGGGGACATAGGGACAGTGGTAGTTACACAAAGGAGCCAGTGTTTCCCCAAGATGACCTGTAGAGGTGAGAGACAGGTCTCCAGGCCAACCAAGAAGTGCTTATTGTAGAGCAGTACTGTTCCCTAGAACTTTCTGCAGTGACTGGAAATGTTCTCTGCCCACACTGCTCAACAGAGGGCAGCTATTAGCCACATGTGGCCATTGAGCACTTTTAATGTGGCCCGTGCCACTGAGAAACGAAATGATGAACCTTTATATAGTTTCAATTAATTTACATTTAAATGCCCATGCGTGGCTAGTGGCTACCACATTGGACAACGTAGTTCCCGAGTCTTGCTTTCTCTACTAAACTGTATTTTGTTCTGTCTCATTCATCAGGTTTTCCCGTGTCCACTTAAGCTGCTTGGTGTGCTTGGCTGTGTTCCTCTCCCCCTGTGGTAGGGGCTCAGGAATGCAGGGTGTATGGAACAGTCTCTTAGGGGGCAGCCAGCCTGAGAGGCTACACCTCAGCACGGGAAAAGCTGGGACGACGCATGTGGGTGCCTGTAGGCCAAGGTAGTTGCACTCCTGGTACAGAGGGAAGAGAGAAGCTGAAAGAAATATTTCCAGATTTTTGGAGTCTGTCCTTATTGGCGTGTGTCCTTTAGAGAAAGAAAAAAGTGTTGGCCTTTTGAATAAGGAGTTAGGAGGCGTTCCTAAGTGTGTTATCCCTATAGCCAGAGGAGAGGAAAGGGACAGATGAAGAGCAAGGGCAATCAGAGGAGCTAGACAAAGCCTGTCAAAACAGGACGGGTCAGAAACGCTGTTCTCTCCCATGACTTTCTACTCTAAAAGAAGTGACCCCCCTAGCTTCAAGATGATTCTTGTGCAATTATGCATAATGTGCTTTTGATTAAGTATCAAAACAAAACAATGGAATTGCAGAAAAACTTGGTCACTGCCTGAGGTGAATTCTAGGGTTCCTGGACTTATGTCTCCAATGAAGACATGGCTGGAAGTCTCATGCGAAGACCCTATTGGATGGGGGGAGAGGGGGAGCTGTGGAAACAATTCCTATCACTCAATAAATACCCCAGGAAGAGACACACGTAGGAGTAGGAGATGAGGAAAGGAAACTGACGCATGGAATGAAATAATGACTCTCAGATGGGTCCCCCATGTTGTGATGGTTCCATGGTGTCATCCAGAGGCGTTTAATTAGTACCTGCTGAGGATGTATTTGTGTGACAGCTGGTGACGGCGGTGGGAGCTGTGCATGAGACCTATGGCTACGGCCGTGGGCAACAGGGCTTGAGAGAGACACAGGTATGGAAACAGTGTCCCTTGGATCCTTATTCATTCCTTCAGAACAACGCTGATTTCAGCATGGTCCCAAGAAGCACCCCAACTCCATCTCCGATCAACCTCAACCCAGTCACAAACTTCCTTAAACAGATCAATATTTTATTTCTAAACAACTTCCTGAGTTTAGTATATGATAGGGCTCTTCTTCTAAGTTTGTGATAGGGAAGAAGAGTTGCTAACATTGGTTGTTCACTTAGAAGAGAGAGAGAGAAGTTTTGGATTCCTACCTTATCTCACTGCCAGAGTTTCGCCAATTGTAAAGTTAGGGGAATAGTCTACACAAGATCACCCTCCCTTCTGACAGCAGTCGTGGATGTGGGTGGTTCCCCCAATCATCCTCACTTTATCATTTGCCAAGAACTCATTGAAAGCTATTATACCTATGGTTACAGTTTATTCCAAGGAAAGGGAACAGATTAAAATCAGCTATGGGAAGAAGCCCATAGGTGGGATCTGGGGGTGTAGCAAATGCAGAGTATCTCTTGGTCTCACCCCTGGGAGTCAGGATGCATTACTTCCCTGGTATCGATGTGTAGACAATACGCCCAGACTACGGCCAACCAGGGAAGTTCACTCAAGCCTTGATGCTAGAATTTTTATTGGGGCGCCATAACATAGGCACGATTAATTGATTGATTGATACCACATGACCCAGAGCCCTTACCCTAAATCATATTGTTTGTTTTTCTGGCATGGCCAGCCCTTACTCTAAGATTGCTCAGCCCCTACCATAAATCATACAGTTAGACTATCCAGTCTGACATCAGGCTCCCAGGCAAACCCAGGCACTCCTATCAGGCATGACGTTTCAAGGACTTAGGGGTTAGTTCCCGGAATCTGAGATTAAAGTCCAGGCCCCTTGGGAGGCAAAGTTAAATTCTTTACTACACACATACATGTAACAACAAATTGCAGGTGGCTTGAAGATCTAAATACAGAACAAGTTAAAGAACCAGAATAAAATATAAGTGAAAGTTTTATCACCCTGGAGTGGAGAAGTTCCGCTTAAAACAGAAAACTTCTGAACTAAAGACACCACAGACAAATGAAAAGATAATTGAATTAGAGAATACATTCACACTGTATGTAACAGTCAACAAATCAACATAAACAGACAAATAGTACATTAGAAAAATGGACATAATCTACAAGGAATGGAAGATTAACAGAAATAAGTATATCCTACAGATGAGCATGTAGATTAGCATAAGCTTTTGGGGTGACAGTTTATTTAGAGACATTAAAGTGTAAAATTTTAAATGACATTTTACCTCTAGAAATATGGTTTATAGAAATTGCACACAAGCTGAGAAACGTGTATGTACACACACACACACACACATACATATTTGCAATAAGGAGACAGGAAACACTCACTCTCTAACCCATATAAACAAATACTATGCTATGTAGTCAATACAACGATGACATGGGAAGGAGTCCGCGAGACATTCGTTAAACAGACAAGTTGCAAAAGAATATTCATAGCCTGATACTGTTTTTTTAATATATAAAAAGTATGTAAATATGTATAATTTGTACATGTATAACAACGAATGCCCACATATATATTGTATGTATGCGCAGAAAAAACAAAGACTTATAAGTAGTTACCCCAAAATGAAAATGGAAGGATAACTTTTTTCCTTTCTTTTATATCATATAATTTTATTTGAATTTGCTTCAGCAAGCATAGGCACATATGTGAATTTTGTAATTAAACACACACGTGTACAGCAGTTTTGTGCTTATGTGGACCTGTCTACACTGGATCTTCTTCCCAGATGCCCCTTCTCTGTGTGATTCTGGGTGATTCTGGGTTAGAGCTGGCTGAAAGAGAAGTTTGCAGGAGATGTGGAAAGCAGAAATACATCAGCAACCTTTATTCTCTGAAATCTGCTGTGGTTGGATGTAGTGAAGACAAAAAGGAAGGGGCAGGTTCTACATTGTCTCCCCTCCCCAGCATCCTGCAATTCTTCTCCTCTGGTCCTCCTCTGGTTACCAACAGCAGCCCTGGACCATCCTCTGGGATCCGCCTCTGGATTCCCCCTCTTGGCTACAATCTCAGAGGTGGTAGCTGTGAGAGGTGGTAGCCTTGCATAGCCTCACCACCTCCCCTTTGCGACCCCACTAGGGCAGGCGGGGTGCCTGCCTGGCTTCCCTACGTCCCCTGCAAACTCCAACCTGTCCTCCCACTCCAGTGCTCCAGGAGGGCTGGTGAAAGACTTTTCTCTCGTTTTCCAGGTCCCCTTCCTGGACCTTTACCTCCCAAGTCCTTCCCACCTTTGTGTAGGTTTGATTCCCACATAAATCCCTTATTTCATAACACTCATAGTGGTTCTGCTGCCCTGACAGGATGCTAACTGATGTCGCATATCCATATATTATATGTATGTGTATATGTATGTGTAAGTGTATGTGTACATGTAATATGCGTACATGTATGTGTATATGCATGTGTGTATGTGTGTGCATATGTGTGTATGTGTATATGTATGTGTATATTTGTCATATAGAACATGAGGAGAGTTTTCTGATGGGAAAATTGAGTTTCAGTTTTCCCCTTGGAGTCTCTCATGCTGTCAGCCCGCTGCCCCCAGCCCTGGGATGTTCCCCTGTCACAGCCTGGCCCACTTGGGAACAAAACTCCCCTCCTCCTAGTCCTCTCTTCATAGCTAAGAGAGCCGGAAGCGTGAAAAAAATGCTAAATCCTAAGGGAAATGAGCAGAATACTCACAAAATCAAAACAAGAAAATTTCCAAAAATAGCTGGGATTCCACCAGAGCTAACTTGATTTTAGGGAATCTTGGGTTCTGTCATACATCCTGGATTTGGTGGATGTCATCTTTTAATCCCTTTCCTAGAAATTGTTCCTTTGACTTTTAGACCCATTGGAATCCCAGTGGGAAAAAAGTGAAGAAGAGGGAATAAATCTTTCATCTTTGCCTGCCATGTGTTGGGTATTTAGCTTGTAGACATCATCTCACTTAATGCTTAATTTTATCCTCTGTGGTCTAAGAAGAGAAAATTGAGGCCCAGAGATGTTAAGTAAATCTCCCGAAGTCACACAGTTGACTAGTAGCAAACCCAGGACTCGAAGTAGTTGAGTGTGATTATTAAACACTGCTCATCCTTATGATGGGCTCTTTGAGATAAGCATTCCCTCTGGTGGCCTTCTGAATCAGTTAGCCACCGCGGCAGAAGAAAACACTGGGATCTCAGTGGCTCGCGGCAACATCGGTTTCTCACTCATGGGTGTGTGGGTTGACTGTGGGTTGGCTGTGGGCTGCTTGGGCTCAGCTAAGTTTAGATGGCCTCAGGCTTCACGTCTGATCAAGGTCTTTATGTGTCTGCATTCTGAAGCCTAAGGAGCCCTGAATACTTGGGCCAAGTTCTTCTGATGGTGGATGGTGGGTGCTAAAGAGGACAAGTGGAAACTTGCAGCGTTGCCTAAAATATAAGCTCAGAACAGACACAGTGTCACTTCCATCTATCTGCCATTGATCCATAGCCAGCTGGTCCACAGTCAGGGAGGGGCAGGGAAAGTACACTCCTTCCCCAGTGGGCAGGAAAGGCAGCGAATATTCGCTGAACGTTCCTCCCTAAAGTTCGGACTCCAGATTTTAAGTCCTCTTCTGAGACACATACTTGCATTTCAGGTGGAGGTCTTCCCTTCAAGCAGAACCTCATTCAACCAGCATCAGTGTGGCTCCGTCCTTAGATAACCAAATACTGGAATAATGAAAGGACTGTCGCATCCATCATCTGCTGTTGGGTAATAATTCACTGCAAAATGTAGTGCCTTAAAGTAACAACAATCCTTTATTTTGCTCGTGAGTCTGTAATTTGGATGGGGCTCATCTCTGCTCCACGCAGCATCCGATGAAGTGGCTTGAAGGTTGGGATGACTCAGCAGCTGGGGGCTTATAATCATCTGAAGACTCATTTCACCCACACATCTAACAGTTGACATTGGCTGTTGGCTGGGACCTCACCTGGAGGACAGAACACCTACATGTGTCCTCTCCACAGGGATTTTTGGGCTGGGTTTCAAGTATGAGTGTCCCGAGAGAACAGGCAGTACTGCACAGAGTTTTTGTGATCTACCGTCTGAAGTCATAAAGCTTCACTTCTGCTGTCCTGGTTGGGTAGTCACAAAAGTCCACTCAGGTTCAAGGGAAGAGAACATGGACCCCCATCACTTAATATCACATCATAGAAGTACATAAGGAATGGGATATATTACGGTGACCACCTTTGGAAAAGGTAATCTGCTACAACCATGTCACAGCAATTCAAGCCATCAAACTGAGAGGAGAACATTCTTCTTCTTCCAGGTATTAAGGAAGAAAGGCCATCATAATTATAATAAATCTTTCAACTCCCTTCATGGAAACTGAAACCCCTTCCTCACACTTACCATAGGAACAGCCATGCTCACACCCTAATTGTTACAATTGATTGGACCAGAGCTATACAATTGACTCAAGTAGGGCCTATGAGAGTCATTCCCAAATAGACTCCACTTTGGGATAGCTGCTCTCTTAAACCAAGCTGTAAACTTCGGCGCTATTGGCAGCCGCCATTTTCTCCCCCGTATCCAGGCAGAGAAAACCAGCCTGTCAAGGGAAACAACAGTCAGAAGCCGGGATGTGAGGCTGGTAAAAAGACTTTCTAGCTCCCCACAGCATTCCAGCTTCTGCTCATGGCCTTGCCTGAGCCACAGCTGTCCCCCTGCCCTTCGGTTCCCTACACACCTGCGTGGCCCTGAGGTTGAAACCCTGTTTCTACTCTATCTGGATGCAGAGGGTTTCTGTTACTTGCAACCACAGGAGCCCTAAATACTACAGAAATAAAATTATATTAAGATCCAGGGGCGCCTGGGTGGCTCAGTCGTTAAGCATCTGCCTTCGGCTCAGGTCATGATCCCAGGGTCCTGGGATCGAGCCCTGCATCGGGCTCCCTGCTCAGCCGGGAGTCTGCTTCTCCCTCTCCCACTCCCCCTGCTTGTGTTCCCTCTCTCGCTGTGTCTTTCTCTGTCAAATAAATAAATAAAATCTTTTAAAAAAATTATATTAAGATCTGATATAATTATACGATCAAAAATCTATGATGTTTGAGATGAAATCTTGTGTACAAATTGGGGGCTTTGCTTGTTTTTTCAAAGCAGCCTAGGGAAGGGTGGCTGTGTGAGTACACATTGGCCAAACTCCACTTCCTGAAACCGATTAAAATGAACAAAAACAACCAAAATCAGTAAAGGAAATTCCACATACAAGGAGACTACAGAATAGCCACAGTCCCATTCCACAGATTCTGGGCAACTGACGGATGTCGGGCTATCTGGACCCCATCAAAGAGAGATGTTACAGTTGAAAGCAGGATTCCCTGAGTCTTGAGAAGGGTGACATATTCACAGGGAAAGGAGAGGGTTCTACAGGGCCCTGTGGGTGGTACTCAACTTGCAAAAGTGGGCACTGCGGTAATGGCTTTGCTTTGGGGACCCATGGTCTTTGCTACATGGACTTGGGGACCACTTGTACAAACAAAAGAGCAAGGATGTGGAGGGGATGCTGAAGGATGAACTAGATATTTATCTCCTTTTTAAAAAAATCCTACCTCCCCTTTCCATCGTGTAGGAGAGTCTGTTAGAGAGAAGACAGGAAGACAGAAGCTCGGGATTCAGCTTTGGATCTCTGACCAGAGTCCAGATACAGAGGTAAAAAGAGCTGGCCCATGACAAAGACCTGTTAGCCACCAACCTTGTGCCACTATGACTTCTTGCTATAGCCACCCACCCATCAAAGTTGGGGGATGGTGGCTGAAATCTTGGAGGAGCCAACCGCCCCACACCCATACCCCAAAACAGACACAGACATAACTTGCTCTGGGCAGAGGAGTGAATAGATTCAGTGGGTGAAGGCTTAGATTCAGTGTATTCACCTGGCTGCCCCACTGCTCCCACCACCTTCAAATCATCTACACCAAGATGACATTCTAGCAATAACTACCCTGCTAGCCCCTGTTCTAAGGGGCTTGTACAAGCCAGTCCTGGGTAAACTAGGAGGGGAAATCAGAGTAGAAATCCCATCCAAAGTCCCCAGTGGGAGGACTTTGGATGGGATTAGAAAATGCAGGGACAAAATGGGATTAGAAATGCAGGGACAAAAGTCACAGGCCTTTCTCATTGGGAATTTTTAGAGAATTCTATGCACAACTCCTAGCAGTTGTTTTAGGGGTAGTGTGCAAAAAGAGGACTAGTGTTTGTGAAGCCTATGTGCCAGGCACTCTGCTACATGCTTTACATTTCATCCTTTGTTTAACCCTTCCTGTGGGTATGATTCCAGGGAGACATTATTATTCCCACTTTATGGATGAGGGAGTAAAGGGCAGAGGGATTCCACAACTTTCTCAAGACCATACATCTAGTAAGTGGCAGAGCTAGGACATGATTTCAAAAAAGGGATGACTGCAACCAACTCTTTAATATTTTCTGATTTGGAAAAAGCCATTGTCACAGCACAGAAGAGAAAAACAAGTCAATCTTACGTGTAAGCAGATGGTGGGGATGCTAGTTAGACGGGGAGAGGAGACACCGCCACCTAAAAACAGAGATTCTGCAGACTTCTGTTCCAATAGCAGCTTGTCAAGTGACTAGTGACCCAACACAGTGGGTCACCACAAAACCAGGTGTCACAGCAGCACCGCGTCAACCTTTCTGCAAACTGTTCCCTGATTCTGCTCATGTTTGAAGGTGAGGAACAGGAAAGCCCAAGAGAACGTCCCGAATCAAGGATGAGCCTACATCCAGCTCCTTTTCACTAATGCCAAGATCTTTCAGAAGATGAGAGGGGAAGATTTTACAAAATCCCAAAGCCCCCGGGCAACACCCCAGATCAATTAAATCAGAATCCTTGGGGTGAAACCTAGGTATCAGCATTTTTAAAAACTCCCCAGGTGATTCCAGTTGCAGCCAAGAACTATTGCTCTAATTATAATTACTGCTGTGGGAGCCCCAAGGAGCCTTTGTCCGGCAAACGTTGGGAGGCTCTCTTAGAAAACCACCTTTGCTCACCTTCCATGGTCCTTCATGCCTTTGCCTTTCACTGGGTTTTGATATTCATGATAAAAAGGAAGATCCTGTGCCACTCTGGTTTTTTTCTTTTTATAGCACTGATAGAGTACCTGATATGCCATTCTGGACTTAATCTATACTTAGTGGTCTACCTGTTTGTTATCTGTATTTTCCACCAGAGGGTAAGGTCCATGGATTGGCACCACCATATTGGGAAGTCCGGGGGCTACCATTCATGTATAACACAAAGTGTTATACCACCTGGAATTGTGCAATGCAGTAGCCCTGCATGGGGGTCAACATTTGGTCTTGTTCACCATTGTGTCCCAAGTGCCCAGGACAGTATCTGGAACATAAGACGTGCTCAATAAATATTTTTTGAGTGAATGAATAAACGAATGTGAAGGTAGAATATAATAAGGATCCTCTTTATGAGAAAACTTGGTTTTTCTCCAGCCTAGGACCTGAGCTCTGATGCTCATCATCTTCTTCTTCATCCCCATCATCATCATTGTGGTCATTGTCATCATTACCCCCAGGGCTAATTAGGCCTCCACATAAAATTTCCTTTGGAAACAGGATTCAATGACTAAAAATAAAAGTCAGAAAACTAACACCCTATTGAATATAATGTTGGCTTTGTCCAAAGCCCTGCCCATCACCCACCCCAAATGGCTTTGGAACCAAACAAACCTGGGTTTAGATTCTGCCTTCATCACTTACTAGTAATGGGACCCAGGATAGTTTTTTATCTTCAGATAGTTATTTTAATAACTAATTTATTAGACTATTGTAAACTGAAGGAGGTTGTATATAAAGAGCTTGTGACCAAAAATAGATGAAAACATGCCCCGTCTCACTAGCATGCAGGGAAATGCAAATCAAAACAAGATAACAATTTTTACCCATCAGATTGGTGGAAATACTAAAGTGAGATAATATGTTCATAAGGTAACTCTAGCTGCTGTTAATAAATAAACCCCCAAATCTCAATAACTTAATAAAATAGAGGTTTTTTTGGTTTTTTTTTTCCAGCGCAAGACTATCAGCAGTGATAGGGAGGGATGCTTTGTTCCAGCAAGTCATCCATGGATTCAGGCTGTTACCCTTTTGTGAGTGTTTCCCACTATGGGCCATGGAGCTCTGCAACAGATCCTCTGCCTGGCTTCAGAGGAAGGATTGTACCAGAGGTTTTTACGGGTCAGCTCATCACTTCTACTCAATTTTCTTTGACCAGAACCAGTGACATGGCCTCCCCTAAAGGCAAAGGCAAGAGCAGCTAGGAAATGCAGTTCTTTGCTGGCTGAGTGACTCCTTCTGGGCAACAACTCTGGAGGATAGAATGAGAGCAGGACTCACCAGTGGATGGCTGCCTACCTCTGCCACCAGGCAACAACAGCTGAGAGAGAATATTGGGTGAGAATGGGCTAAATGGGTTCTCCTGTATGCAACTGGAAGAAAAGTGAATCGGTTACGGGAGTGCAGAGGATCTTGTGGCTGTAAATTTTAAAATTCAAAACAAGGTGGTCCTGTGACCTAGCAATTCCACTTCTTGGTACCAATCCAAGAGGTCTAAAGAGGCATATACTAGAATGTTTATTACAACTCTGTTGCAATCATGAACCCAAACTACATTTCTGCCAATAGGGGAAAGTCCAAATAAACCATGTCTATCCATGCTATGGACTTCTAGGCAGCAGTTTTGCAAATGTAGATAATAAATAGGAAAAATGTCTGGAGGTACATGGACCAAAAAGAAATAACATCAGCTGCAGAGAAAGGTAGGGAGGGCTTGGCAGTGACAGGAACATGAAGCTCTTACAGGCGAGCAAGTGCAGGCCCAAGCAAGCCCACACTCTTATAAAAGGATGATGTATTAACTCCACTCCTAGGTAATTATCCAAAAGAACTGAAATGGGGACTCAAACAAATACGTCTATGCAAATGTATGCAAATAGCTTTATTTACAATAGCGAAAAGGTAGAAACAACTCCAGTGTCATCAACAAATGAAAGGATAAAAAAAAACAAAAACAAATACTGGTCTATCCATGCAATAGAATATTATTCAGCCATAAAAAGGAATGAAGTTCTAATACCTACCATAACATGGATGAAACCTGAAAACATACTAAGTGAAACAAGCCGGACACAAAAGAAAATATTGTATGATTCCACTTACAAGCAATATCTAGAATGACAAATTTATAGAGACAGAAAGAAGAGTAGTGGTTATGAGGTAGGGGAGCGGAAATGGGAAATTATTGCTTAATGATTATAGTTTCTGCTTAGGATGTTGAAAAATTTTAGAAATAGTGGTGATGGTGATTCTCAAAAACATTGACAACATCATTAACGCCACTGAATTATACACTTAAAAACGGTTAAAATGGCAACTTTTGTTATATATATTTTACCAAAATGAAAACATAATTGAATGATCCGCACTTGAGCGTAAAAAAAAAAAAAAAAAGGCAATTTAATACATTCTCAACTTGCCTTCAGAGAGAGTCAAATAGGCTCTTCTGGAATCAAGAGAAGTATAAGGAGACGGAAGAATGTAATTAAACCTGATGAGGAGTGTGCAATTTAAATCCCTTTAACGGGAAATCTCCTGAGTGTAGTCATGTACCCTGGGAAGCTGATAATAGAGGTAGAAAATGGGAGGCAAGTGGTAGGAAGTTTGCCTTTGAATCAGGTGGATGGAGACAGCTCTTCCCCCTTGGACTAATTATTGCCGTGATTCTTTATAGCGCCATATGTGTTTTGAGGGGGTGGAGGGAGGCAAGTACATGATTTATGTGTTTAATTTCCCTCGCTGCTCAGAAGCTGCTATCCTGCACTCTGAACACAGAGAAATTGATTAAAATAACAATGGCCGAGAGCACAACCACCAGCAATCAGCATGAGGAGCTGTTTTCCTCCCTTAGAATTAGACCTGATTCCTCCCAGCTGCCTGGGGTCATCTCCTCGGCCCTTGGGGGGCTAGCATGGAATTTTCAAAGCTAACAAGATTTAACCTCCGCTAACGAGGTCAGTAGAAAAAGTAACAAATTCTCCAGGCTCCGGAGAAGGGAACAAAGTTTCTCTTCTTGGTCACCGCTTTGCCTCTGCTCTTCTTGGTCACCGCTTTGCCTCTGCTGGGCCTCCAGTTCTTAAATACACTTGTCATCAAATAAAAATTAACAAATATTTATTGAAAGTCTGGTGGAGTGTGGGAGGATACGTTTCCTGTGTGGGGCTAAGGGGACGATGTCATAGGGAATGACTGAGGAGGGAGAGAATTTCTGTTTGGAAGGTAATGTGCGTGGAAGGACAGAGGTGTGAAGCCGGGAGGCCTGGCCCCTTAGTACCTTCTGTGACCTTGAGCAAGTGATTTATCTTCCCTGAGCCCCGGCTTCCCTGTCTGAGCCTCGGGGATGATAGTGGTAATGTCTACTGCGTGGTGTGGCGTGCATATAAGGGAGAGATGTGTAAAGGCCTGGCACAGAGTAAAAGCTTAGTAAGTCGTTGGCATGATCTGTGTTGCTCGCTGCAGATCACAAGAGGGGAGAGCAGAGGTCCAAACACTCAGAAGAGGACACTTCGGGGGTAAGACAAGGGAAGGGCATTGGGATGGGCGCCAAGTCCACTGAGAAGCTAGAAATAGGAAGGGAACTCACTGAAAGGGTTATATTTATTATTGCACTTTTGTTATAAAGGGTACACATAGGGCAAGGTCTGGAAGGGTCTTGGATGCAGAGCTTTCGTGCCCACCCCTTGTGGGGTCATGGTGCATCACCCTCCCATCACCATGTTCACCAACAAGGAAGCCTCACCAAGCCTCAGCGTCCAGAGATTCTATTAGGGCTTCATTACAAAGGCACAACTGATTAACCCATTGGCCATGTGATTGAACTCCATCCCCAGCAGCTTTCCCCTCCCCAGAGGTCAAGCGACTGAAAAGTCCCAAGCCTCTAATCACGGTCTTTCTGGTCACCAGCAACCATCCTGAAACCACTCAGGGACCTATCTGGATTGTCTCATTAGCATAACAAAGAAACTCCTCTCAGGGAATTCCAAGAGTTTTTAAAGCTTAAGACCAGATACATCCTTTATAATACCACAGATAAAGTGCTGGGGGAACTGGACTTGAGTCTCACTGGGTTTGATCAGGACCTACCTTGATTTGTTTCTTTCCACCTGGGCTTCAGTATCTTCCTCTATAAACGGAAGAATTGCATGGTTACCTCCAGAAGTCTGACTCAGCAAAGCAAAGAATATACATGAAGGAAAAAATACTGGAAGGACATAAATCAAAACAATGAACATTCATTGACTCTGGAAGATGTTTTACCTTCTTTGTGATTTCTGTAATATAATGTCCATATCTTTCTATACTTTAAGAATATTTAAAATGTCCCTTGGTTCTATGATACACACACACACACAACTCCACAAACTTAAAAATATTAAAGTATATAATTTACATATTTAAAATGCACAGATGTATACAGTTTGATGAGTTCTGACAAATGTATTCACCCCTGTAACCAATACCCAAATCAAGATGTAGGACACTTCCATAGAATAAATGTCATGGTGACTCTAGTTAATAGTATTACATATTTGTAAGTTGCAAAGAGAGTAGATCTTAAAAATTTTCATCACAATAAAAAGCTTTTTTGTAACTATTTATGGTGATGAATATTAACTAGACTAATAGTGGTGATCATTTCATAATATATAAAAATATCGAATCATTACGCTGTACATCTGAAACTAATATAATGTTATATGTCAAGCACACCTTAATTAAAAAAAGCAAACCCCCCAAATTTTTAATGGTGTAGAACACTTCTGTTACCCCAAAATTTCCCTTTGCACATTTCTAGTCTATCCCACCCCAGAGCCAGCTCTATTGTGATTTTTAACACCATCCGTTGGTTTTGTATGTTCTTGAATTCCAAATAAATAGAATCATACAGTACATACTCTGTTGTATCAGTTCTTCTTCTCAGCATAATGTTTGGAGCTATATCCAGATTGTGTCAGAAGTTCAGTATTTTTTAGTGCTGTCTAATATTCCACTGGGTGATTGGACCACAGTGTGGCTATCAATTCTCTTGTTGATGGACATTTGGGTCGTTTCCAGTTTGTGACTATTGAGAATGAAGCTGCTACAAGCATTCTTGTACAAGTGTTTTTGTGGACATCAACCTTTATTTCTCCTTCACTGAGTTCCTGGATCCTAAGTGTATGCTGACCTGTTTAGGGAACTGCAGATAATCTCCAAAGTGGCTGCACCATCTAATGTTCCCACCAGCAACAGATGAGAGTTCTAGCTGCTTTGCATCCTCACCAACACTAGGCATTATCAGTTCTTGATTTTAGATATTCTGGTGAGAGTGAGGTGGTATTTTTGCCATTAATTTGCATTTTCTTGATAACTTGTTATGTTTTGTGTCTTTGCATTTGCTTTTTGGGGACTCATATTTTCTTTATTTTTTAAAAAGATTTTATTTATTTATTTGGGGGAGATAGAGAGAGCAGGAGGAGGGACAAAGGGAGAGGGAGAGAGAGAATCCTAAGCAGACTCTGAGCTGAGCACAGAGCCTGATGTGGGGCTGGATCTCACAACCCTGATACCATGACCTGAGCCAAAACCAAGAGTCAGATGCTTAACCGACTGAGCCACCCAGGCGCCCCGTGGGCATTCATATTTTCTTTTGTGAAAGGTCTGTTCAAGTAATTTGCCCTTTTAAAAAAAAATTGGAGAGGCGCCTGAGTGGCTCAGTCGGTTAAGCATCTGCCTTTAGCTCAGGTCATGATCCCAGTGTCCTGGGACCGAGCCCCACATCAGGCTCCCTGCTCCACAAGGAGCCTACTTCTCCCTCTCCCTCTGCCTGCCGCTCCCCCTGCTTGTGTTCTCTCTCTCTCTCTGTCAAATAAATAAATAAAATCTTTTTTAAAAATTGGAAAATGCCTAACCTTTGCAGGTGTTTTCATATCAGTTGTCTCATTTTGTCCTCCCCCAAAGCCTGAGAGGTGGGTGGGATAAGCAATCATCCCTTGTTGTTGAGGAGGATGCTGACATTTAGAGAATGTGTCACAGCCAGATGACGGAATGTCTGGAACCAGAAGTTGGGTTTTCTCATTCTGTTCTCATGTGGATCCTGCTTTTCTTCTCTATGAAGGGCTGTGATGCTGTGATGCTTGGAAGACATCTGGAAAAGGGGTCTAAGTAATAGACTCACAACTTCAACCTCATGTGAGCAAGCATGGGAAGGGATCAGCTTTGTTTCTCTGATCAGACCCTGATGGCTGCCTCTTACCAACCAACATAGGAGACCTACTGAGACCACAGGGGATCTATGGGTGCCTCTAGACAGAATACTCTTTAGTAGCTTCTTGACTGTCCCTCACGAAATGGTGGGTAAACTTTGTTTCCCAGGGCCATAAGTTCCTCAAACATAGGCTTCGGTGCAACCCGAGGACAATGTGGCCACCAAGTGAGACTGACATGTCCAGACTAAAGAGGGGGAAGCAGTCCTGGCACTCTCCGGAGTGGGCGCCCAGTTCCGCCACACTCCTCTGTGAGATGCTCACATCTGCCATCCTTGGGAAATGTCCAGTTCATTCTAGCAAGAAGGCAAATCCCTGAGACGATCCACCTTGTATCATTGCCTCAAGTCACTTACTTTTCCTGCCTACCCCACTACCCACGCTCTCTGCCTTCCAGGACATTGACCATTGCCTGGACTCTGAAAGTGAACCACTGGTTTTAGTTAACTTTTATTGATCACCTTCTATAGGCTCAGAATAGTTGTGGTTACTTCCACTTAGATCATGTCATCATTTTGTTTTATTTCATTGTTCTTTTTGAAATTCACCTGTCTGCTGTCTCATGCCTTTAAAGAATCTTTACTTCAAAAGCGATAAGAATAACCCATTAGCGAAGTCTACTTCCCTGCGCTACCATGTGTTGGCTAGGGGAAAAGGTCATTCCTTTTTGGAGAACATGAGTGTTTTGCTATGGCATCCTGGAAAAGATTCCTCGTTCCTCTGGTTTAGCTCAGAGGGATGCTCCTAACTAGGACAATTCCAGATAACAGCCTAGAAGTCTACTACCTACTTGTGGCCTTGCTTCTGGATTGTGGAATGTCCCAGGTCGAAAATATCCTCATCTGTAAATGATGGGGGTGGAAGGAGGTGGGTGACAAGAAGGAGAAGAGAATAGCAGACTAAGGTTGATGTGAGCATGAAATGTGAAGCAGAGAGGAAAGAGCGAGGGGAAGGGTCTATGCTATGCAGTACCCACCACATCACTTTATCCGGTGTGAGTGCTCCATAGCTATTTGATGAATTAAACAATACTGTATAGATAGCTATTTGGTAGTTAGTGCAGTGGCAGGGTGATGGGACCTTCAAGGATTCCTCAAATGGATCTGTCAGCCACCTCCCATGGCTGTGGTCAGTGGAAAACTAAGTGTGAACCACAATGGGTTAAATTACTTCGGCTTATTCATTTAAAATTTTTTTTAAAATAACGGATAACTTACATATAGTAAAGTTCACAAAATTTCAATGTACAGCTCAATGATTTTTTTCATACATATACCCGTGCAACCCATCACCCAGCGCAAGACCTAGATCATTTGCAGCATCCCCACTGGTGCCCGATCATATCCTCCCAGTTGATGTCCTACATAGGCAAACACTACTGTAACTTTTATAGTCATCAATTAGTTTTGCCTGTACTTGAACTTCATATAAGTAGAATTGTGCAGCATGCACCCTTTTGTGTCTGGTTTCTTTTGCTAGACATTCATCCATGTTGTTACCTGGAGCAGTAGTATGGTATTTGTCACTCCCGAGTCGTAGTATGTAGTAGTATGAATATACCCCTATTTATTTATCTATTCTGTTAATGAATGTTGGGGTTGTTTCTACTTTAGGATATTACGCACAATGCTGCTGTAGACATTTTTATAGATGCCTTGGTGAAAATATGCACTCGTTTCTGTTAACACATACCTAGGAATCATAGGGTAGTTATCTTTAACTCTATAAGAAACTGTAATACAATTTTTCAAAGTGTTTGCACCGATTTTTACTCCCACCAGAAATAAATGACAATTTCGGTTGCCTCACATCCTTGCCAACCTTTGAATTTTTCTGATTTTATTTTAGCCATTCTACATTCTGGCACCCATGTACATTGTGGTTTTTCAATTGCATTTCTTTTTAAGATTTTTTTAAATGTTTCTGTTTGCTAAGTTATGACATTCAGAATTAGCATTAAAAACAGAATAACTGAATTAATGTTGTTTTTAAATTTTCACTCTCTTGGATTCGTAAAGCAGTGTTTGATGGATTGAATGAGATCATCTATTACTCAGGTTTGCAAAAATATGGCAATTAAAGTAATGGACTCCAGTAGTCATTAGCATTTCCATTACTAAGGGACCCTTTCAAAACCTTCAGTCTCCTCTTTGAATCCGGACCTTAGGAAACCTCATGGGTTTTGTTTTCCACCACTTACTATGGATAAAGATGCTCACTGCAGGGCTATTTAAAAATATATATTCTTAAAATGTTCCAAATGGCAAGAAGGATTGAAATCAGAAAGACCCAGTTGATTTCTGTTGGAATCAATTTCCTAGGAAATCTTTGATTTGAAATAATCACTTCTTTGTTTTAGGAATGATCATTTATTTAATGGGTATATGTCCTGTGCAGGGGGTAAAGAATAATCTGTGGTCGGGGCGCCTGGGTGGCTCAGTTGGTTAAGCGACTGCCTTCGGCTCAGGTCATGATCCTGGAGTCCCTGGATCGAGTCCCGCGTCGGGCTCCCTGCTCAGCAGGGAGTCTGCTTCTCCCTCTGACCCTCCCCCCCTCATACTCTATCTCATTCTCTCTCTCAAATAAATAAATAAAATCTTAAAAAAAAAGAGAGAGAAAATTAGAAAGAAAAAAAAAGAATAATCTGTGGTCTTGAACAATTATTTATTTATTTTATGAGTTTGTGTCTGGTAATTTAAATGATTTAAAATTCTTTCTGAGAAGGGACTGTGTTTGGTACACTAGCGTACCGACCATTGTAACAACTAGGGCAGTGTCTGGCACATAGTAATTGCTTAATAAAATATTTATTAAATTTATGAGTTAAAACTATTCCTTTTTATATATAATCAGAGCCTAAAACAATGCTTTGCAAATGACAGACAACTCAGAAATGTTTGTGAAAGGAAAATAGAAAATCTGGAAAGAGAGAAAATTGAATGAGTCCAAGGGAAGGAAGGAAAATTAATCCTGGCAAGGTTCCCTTTACATAAGCAATTATTTTCCTAATATATGCTCTATACAACATACATCCAGACATCCGCTTGGATGTCCCACAGACCTCTCAATTCACCATGTTCAAAATTGAACTCATTGAATTTAACAGTCTATAACCAATCTTTAAGACCACCCCTTTTCATGTATCCACTTAGTTAATACTACCCCCAAGCTAGCCCTGTCCCCCATGCCAGAATATTAAGAGTAATCACCCACTCCTCTCTTCCTCACCAACCTGTCCATTCATAAGTTATTTAATTCAACAAATGCTTATTAAGAGCCTTTTATGCACTTGATTTTGTTCTTGGTATTCATGACATGTCTTTTGGACCACCTTTTCCTGAGAAGTACTTTGCTTATTCAAGAACCCAACTGCTATCATCTTGATTCCCTAGGCAACAACCTATCATTTGAGACATGTTCCAGACTTAAGAACACAGGCTGGAAGCTTCATTGCATGGCTAAATTTTCCATTTATAGAGGATGAGTCAAGAATGACTCACCTCATAACCATTTCTATTGAATTGCCATGTCTAGCTGAGAGAAATATCTCCATTCACAAAATTCTTCCTTCCTCTTTATTACTGCTGTCGTAGACACATCATACATTTAATCAGATTTCTCAATTGTGTGAGGACTCAGTGGCTCAGTTGGAGATAGAGTTTGGTGTGGATCAAGAGGATTTGTGATGGTTGGTAGAAGGTGGTTCATATATGTGCATGAAGTCAGGGAATACACTGATCCAGCAGGAGGGTGGGAGAATGTACCTCAGACCCAGAAATCTCACTTGCTGATAAGTCAATGTCAAACTCTAGACAGTGGGAGCAGTTGTTATGGGTAGGCAAATATAGGCACTCCCTGCATTAGAAATACCTGACTTTCCAAAGACTTACACATGCAAAATTCAATTTTGATATAACTCCCCTTCTCTCGGACCATTCTGAAATCCCCTCCAAACTCTCTCCTACCTTTTCCTCCAGCTCAGGCAGCAGTGAAGAAGGAACCTAATATAAAGACCTGCCTGGCCTGATTATTTATTTCTAAATATTCCTTTTTCTGTTGCTTTCTCCCCCTTCATTATCAACTAATTATACAGCAAACAATACATTTATTAATTCATCTTTAAACGTTCCCTCCTCTTCCTTGTTCTCGTCTCCCCCATTGCCCCCCCCCCCACCTCTTCTCTCATCCATTCTCTGTGGTCTAAATGCAAGCAAAAACAAACTTAATCAAGGTTGAGATGAATAATGCTTGGGATACACTTCAGGAAAAATGGAAATGTTTAATGCTATCTACTGGTGTCCAGAGACTTATTAAATTCATTATCAACCCTCTTTTCCTCCTCTAATAAGTTTTCTTGTTATCACCCACCAACAGTCAAGGAAAAAAAAAACAAGTCTTGCTCATAGTCAATGTTAGCATTTGGTGCTCTATTTATGAATTTTGAAGGAATATAGCTTCATATTTTTATTGTGGATGTACAGCATTTCAGCCACATTGAGTGATATAGGCTTTTATGGGGACACAACTACCATTAAGAGTATTACTACTAAGAAAAATTCCAGTGGGAGTTTCCAACCACTGAACCTGACATATCCTTTTGAAATCCAGTCCACAAATTGGGACCTCTAGATCTGGATGCGTCTTGTTTACTGGGAGTGTCCTTCTGTTTTCTTGTTTACAAGGCTGTGTAGTTTTCATACAAGTTTTGGGAGAGCAGGTATTGACACTTTTCATACATAGCAAGTCTATACAAGCATTTCACCCGTGTGTGTGTGTGTGTGTGTGCACATGCGTGTGTGCCTGCGTGCGTGCACACATGTAAGAGGGAGTGAGAGAGCTGAGAGGGATGGCTACTTTCCGTACTTCTGAATGGGTATGTGGGAGACGTCCTCCAATCTGGTCCAGCAGAGCCCAAAAGGCAGAGGGAGACACAGGAGTGGGGGAGGGAGCTCCTTCCGTCCTAACATTCCAAACAGCATACAAAGCCAATATGAGAACCAAGGAGAAATGCCTCAGGGAGAGAGTTGGGTAACAGTGGGCTCCACTCGACTTCCAGTTGTACCCATTTCCCAGATTCCCACACCCAAGGCTATGTGACCATTTCAGGACATGGCTGTCCAGCCTCTGAACCAGGGAATGTTGGAAATTGTAGCCCATGTACCTCTCATGACCTTCTGGACCAAAGTTTCTATTCTTCTAATTCAATCAACTCTTTGTAATCACTCAGTTATCTTAATTTTTTCCTAATTTATAGCCAAATCACAGCATTTACTTATAAGAAATGTCTTCCTGTAATCGTATCTAGCCCTTCCTGTCTTCCTTCCTTTCTTTTCCACCTTTAGTAGGACTGTTAAGCACTAGGTAGACACTATATTATCTTTATTTATGGATGAGGAAATCAAAGCTTATAGAGTTTAAGTAACTGGCCTATAGTCTCATGGGCAGTAAATATTGGAGAAAGATTTGAATCCAAGTCCTCCAATTTCAGAACCTGAATTCTTAATCATCATGCTATACGACCTCTCCAACAGGAAAGAGAACAGTATAACAATAACATGTGTCTCATGGGGACAATGAGAGGATTAAATGAAGTAATTTAGGTTTAGTGTTTGGTCCATGGGAAGATGTAACAAATGTTAGTGATGAGAATGATAATGCAGATGATGATGGTGATGGTCATAAAAAAGGAGGATGAGAAGGAGAAGGAAGAAAGAGGAAGAGGAACATCAAAAGTTTTACTCATTTGCCTCCTTTAAAAATGATTCCAACTGCTTATTGTGCAAGGTGGGTGGTTGTCACGCTGGGAGAGAGCAGACTTAGGAGGTGGTTGGAGAAGATGCTATAATTTGGAGAAAAGGCTTTGCTTCTGTGCAGTTTGAGGAAGGGTTTACATTTCAAGCTGGAAATGTCACATTGCTCACCTCCTTTCTCCCAACAGACACTCCAAGGGCTAAAGAGTTCCCTAATTCTCCATGAGTCAGACCAATCTTGGATTCATTTCTTCACCCTGGAAATCCAGTGAGACCTTGATTTCAGGGGATGGTGAGATGTGAGAGTGAAGGGGGATGGAAGGGATGGGGGCCAGTGCTCAGACATTGATAACAGATCTTCTCTTAATCCAGACTCTAGTTTCAGACAGTCCTAAGGCCAATTTATTATGTTCTAAACACCACACTGTTAATCCCAAACATTAGTGCATGCAAGTGGCCTGTCCATGGAAAACAGGACTAGAGGTTAGGGAAGGAACGACCAGTCAGTCCAGCCATCAGGGGATATCTAATCAAAGTGCTCAGCACTGCACTGGGGGTGAGGTTTTTGGATATTAATTACCAGAGGCCTCCTAAAGCTATTTTGGAGAATTCAAATCTAAGCCAAAAGCAAAGATCATCATGCTTATGTGTGCCTGTGATGGCTGGGGAGAAAGGCCACCACAAGAACAGAAGAGAGGACTAGAAGTGGAGACCTATGTATGGGCACGACCTTTAATACCAGGGATTCTGACTCATAAGTAGGCTTGATCTAATCATGTCTGGCCTGAACAGGCAGATTACCAACTCTGCCTTTGTTAACAGGCAGATACTAGAAACGGGTAGGCAAAACCCAGGCAGAAGTAGAAGCAAAAAGAGATATTTTCCTCCTGTGCAAGACATAGCTCTTGGCACTTTCAATTCCTCATCTATAAAATCTATAAATCTATAAAATGGAGATTTTATTTAATAAGAACTTATCTCCCTAAAACTCGGCACAGTTTGACATTGCTTAGTAATGTGTTCCCTCCACTCTGCCAGCTGTAATTGTTCTGATCCCAGCTAGAATGGCTGCAAGTATCCAGTACTGTGGACACCCTACTACCTGCTCACATTTTCTGCCCAGTCTTCCTCTTACCCTGCCAGGTCATGGCCCTATAGGAGCTCAGAGGAGGAAGAGGTTTGTGTAGGATGGATGTGTCTTCTTGGTCTCCTTTGAAGGGGTTGCACTTCAGCTGGGTCTTGAAGCATAGATAAGTTTAAGGCAAGTACAAATTCTACAAGAGGTTATTCCTAATTTTGGCAATGGTAAGAAAGAACATAGTTAATGTGATGGTAAGCTCAAGGAGAAGGAGAATCCATCTATGTATCTAGAGTGAGAAATCAAAGTATGGAGGGAAAGTTTTCATTCAACCCTGAAAGCCATGCTGTAGACTATGTGTTATAATTATCCCCATATAACTAGTAGGGAAATAAGCTAAAGGCCACCCAGCTAGCTCAACAGGAAATAGCACATCTGGAACCTAATTGGGACCCTCTCAAGGCAGAGCCTGTGATGATCGCAAGCCTCCCATATGTCAAATCCTTGATTTACTTGGAGCCTACAGGCAAGCTCCCCCAAGCACACTCAGGGGTGTTGGATCTACTAGTTAGGAAGTACAAGGGAAAACATAATCTTTTACCTTCAACATGTCTTGTGTTGCTTGCATTTTACAATGGTATACATTTTATTTTACTTAATTTAAGGAAGAAATGTGTACGTGAAGCAGAGAGCATGAGCTGGCTAGACTTCAGGTTGGTTTGTGTTGGCATCCAGGACCCCATCTGGCACTGGAATGTTTCCATGGGTGGGTAAGGATTTGGTGTAGTGTAAGAATCTGCAATTGGGGCCAATGGTGCCCCGTACAGGGCTTGGGCTGCACTGCCCATGAAGGGTGAGGGGCTCAGCCTACCAAGTAGCTGGCTTTTCCAAAGGGGGGCAGGTTTGGTGGCAGTTGAGATGGGCAGCATTTTATTTCACAAGAAATGGGCAGCACCTGAAAATAGCCACCACAAAACCAAAGATCAGGGACAACCAAGGTCTAATCCATGCCAGTAGATAGCTCACGTGCTGCCAGGACAAGTGGGGCCAGAGGGGGGGTGGAAAGTGAAGGGAAAGAGGAAATGCCCAAGGTCTCTTCTGGGAAGTTTCCAAGTCAGGGATTCAAAGCCAAGCAATGGCCTGAGGGACAAAGTTCAGGTTCAGTTCTTTCAGTCACGGGACATAGACGGTCACTTGCTTGTCTGATGCTCCGATCCACATTTGCAGATGGGAAGCTGTTGAGAGGATCAAAGTGAAAAAAGCTTTGTTTACATGCTTAGGTCTTATTATTGTCAACAGATAGAGCACAATCCCATTTCTAGGCCCGGCCTGTTTTCTCACTGACCATAGGAATAGGCATGCGTGGGCTCTATAAAGGCTTAAAGATTCATTACTTTAACTCATATTGTTACAAAGGCTTTATTTCACAGGAAACTGCTGTCCTTTATCTGGGAAACCAGGTATCTTGATGTAGAAGATGCTTAAAACAAGAGCTAAGGAGTGACATCACAGACAAAGATCAGGAACAAGACAAGGATAGAAGCTTTCACCACTGCTATTCAACATTGTACTGGGTGCTAGCCAGAGCAATTAGGCAAGCAAAATAAGTAAGAGGCACTCATATTGGAAAAGAAGAAACAAACTATCTTTATTTTCAGATGACATGATCCCATGTACAGAAGATCCCAAAGAACCTACAAAATGGCTATCAGATGTGATACATTTAGCGAAGTTGCAAGATGCAAGATCAACACATAAAAATCATTTGTGTTTCAATACACCAAGAATGAACAACCCAAAAAGGAAATTTAAAAAAGCGATTCCACTTACAACAGCATCCTAAACAAACAAACAAAAAATATCTAAGAATAAATTTAACTGAGGAGGTGAATGACGCTGAAAACAATAAAACGTTGCTGAAAGAAATTAAAGAAGATCTAAATATATGGAAAACATCTTACTTACATGGAGTAGAAGAGTTCATATTGTTAAGATGTCAGTGTTGCCCCAAAGATATCTATAGATTCGATGCATTCCCAATCAAAACCTCAATGACCTTTTTTTGAAGACATGGAAGAGCCAAATGTTAAATTAATATGGAATTGCAGGGGGCTCCAAATAATCAAAACAATCTTGAAATGGAAGAACCTACATTTTCAGAATTCAAAATCTACTATAAAACTATAGTAATTAAAAAACAAACAAACAAAAAAACGATGTGGTGCTGGCATAAGGATAAACACATAGACCAATGGAATAGGATAGAGAACTCAGAAATCAACACTCACATATATGGTCAACAAATTTTCAACAAGGGTGCCAAGACAATCCATGGGAAATGGACAGTCTTTTCAACACACCCGCTGGGAAAAGTGGATATCCACGAACAGAAGAATGAAGTTGGACCTTTACCTTACACCACATACAAAAATCAACTCAAAATGGATCAAAGACCTAAACATAAGGGCTAAAACTATAAAGCTGCTAGAAGAAAATAGAGGTGTAAATCTTCATGACCTTGGATTTGGCAATAGATTCTTAGATATGACACCAAAACCATGAGCAACAACAACAAATAGATAAATCAAACTTCTATTGAAATTACAGACACCAAAGGACATTATCAGAAAAGTGAAAAGCCAACCTACAGATGGGATAAAATATTTGCAAATTATATACCTGATAACAATCTAGTATCCAAAATACATAAAAAATTCTCACAAGAGACAAACAACCCAACTTAAAAATGGGCAAAATAGACATTTTTCCCAAACAAGCGAAACAAATGGCCAACAAGCACATGAAAAGATCCTCAACATCATTAGTTAGAAAAATGCAAATTAAAACCACAATGTGGTACCTACCACTTCACACCCACTTGGATGGCTATAATAAAAAAAAAACCAGAAAAGTGTTGGCGAGGGCTTGGAGAAATTGAAAGCCTTGTACGTTGCTGGTGAGAATGAAAACTAGTTTGGCCACTTAACAGTTTGGCAATTCCTCAGAAGGTTAAACATAAAATTACCTTATGACCCCATAATTTCACTCCTAGGTCTATATATACAAAAAAAATTGAGCAGATCCTGCGCCCAAGGAGACTCACGCAGCTGACATTGTCTTCTTTGCGCCACTCTTGTAGCTGTCTCTCTCCTGGGCACAATGGCAACTCTTAAGGAAAAACTGATTGCACCAGCTGCAGAAGAAGAGGCAACCATCCCAAACAATAAGATCACTGTAGGGGGCATTGGACAAGTTGGTATGGTATGTGCCATCAGCATTCTAGGAAAGTCTCTGGCTGATGAACTTGCCCTTGTGGATGTTTTGGAAATAAACTCAAAGGCAAAATGATGGATCTGCAACACGGGAGCTTATTTCTTCAGACACCTAAAATTGTGGCAGATAAAGATTACCCTGATTGCCAAATCTAAGATTATAGGGGGAACTACAGGAGTCAGCTAGCAGGAGGGAGAGAGCCGTCTCATTCTGGTGCAGAGGAATGCTAATGTCTTCAAATTCATTATTCCTCAGATAGTCGAGTACAGTCCTGATTGTATCATAATTGTGGTTTCCAACCCAGTGGATATTTCTCACATATGTTACCTGGAAACTAAGTGGACTACCCAAGCACTGTGTGGTTAGAAGTGGATATAATCTGGATTCTGCTAGATTTCACTATCTTATGTCTGAAAAACTTGGCATTCATCCCAGCAGCTGTCATGGATGGATTTTGGGAGAACATGGTGACTCAAGTGTGATTGTGTGGAGTAGAGTGAATGTGGTAGGCGTTTCTCTCAGGAACTGAATCCAGAAATGGGAATAGGCAATGAGAGTGAAAATTGGAAGGAAGTGCAGAAGATGGTGGTTGAAAGTGCCTATGATGTCATGAAGCTAAAAGGATGTATCAGTTGGTCTTTTGGATTAAGTGTGGCTGATCTCATTGAATCCATGTTGGAAAATCTATCCAGGATTCATCCACTGTCATTGATGGTGAAGGGAATATACGGCATGGAGAATGAAGTCTTCCTGAGCCTTCCATTTTTCCTGAAGGCTTGGGGATTAATCAGTGTGATCAACCAGAAGCTGAAGGATGATGAGGTTGCTCAGCTCCAGAAAAGTGCACCTACCTTGTGGGACATCCAGAAAGACCTAAAAGACCTGTGACTTCTGGCTTCTAGGCTGTAGACATTTAAACACTACAATGTGGTTAACAGTGACCCTTTGGTTTTCATCCACGTACATGGATCACAGTTTGCTTTTATCTTCCTACGTATGTGAATCTGGGCTCACAGACTTGAAGCCCATGCTTGGTTTAATGCTTGCAACAGGAGCCCTTGAACAGATAATATTAACTATCGTAGTATGCTTCTAAAAAAAAATTGAAAACAGAGGCTCAAGCAAGTCCATGTACACACGTTTGTAGCAGCACTATTCACAATTGCTGAAAGATGGAAACAAGGCGAACGTCCACCAATGGATGACTAGATAAACAAATTGATGTACATACATATAATGGGATAGCATTTCAGTGCAAAAAGGAATAAAGTACTGATATATGGTACAATATGGATGACCCTCCAAAACATGATGCTAAGTGAAAGAAGCCAGGCACAAAAGGTCATGTATTTATGATTCCATTTATGTGAAATATCCAGAATTGATAAATCCACAGAGATGAGAGGGAGAAGATGGAGGGGGAATGAGGAGAAATTCCTTAATGGAAAAGTAGTTTAACTTCTAAGTGATTGGAAATATTTGGATAAAAGTGGTGGTTGCACAATGTTATGAATGTACTAAATACCTGAATTAGTCACTTTAAAATGATTAATTTGGTGTTATGTGAATTTCACCTTAATAAATTACCTTAAAAAAGGAAAAGCAAGAGCTAAAGACTCTGGGATGGCTGGCCCATCACCACCTATGGTGTAATATGTAACATGTAATAATTTTTTAATATTCAGAACAAAACCTAGTGACAGGTGGGAGAATTTTCCTGATTATGAAACAGCGATGAGTATAAACAATATTTTAGAATATCTCCAACAACTGATACTGTATGGTAAAAGATCTGTGGTTTCTATTGGTGGCAAAGTCATAGGTGCTGTTAATACTATTGTCTTTGGTTGCCTGCATTCATGATAAAATGAAATGCTAGATTTTAGTTATAGATTGGTGAAAATAAAGATAATTTTTTTTCTTTTCTTAGATCATGAACTCCCAGGGTAGAAACCCTTGCTCCAGCGTGTTAAAAACTGAATAAAGAGTAAAGGAATTCACTACAGAAGAAACATAACTGCTACCATCAGCTGGACCTGATCTCTCAGGTCAGTGGTCAGCAAACTCCAAGCCCCAGGCCAAATCCAGCCTATCACCTGTTTTTGCAAAGAATCCTTTTTTGGAACACAGCCATGCCCATTGACTTACATATTTCCTGTGACTACTTTCACACTATGATGGTGCACTTGAGTAGCTGAAATGGAATCCAAATGGCCTGCAAAACCCCAAATATGTACTATCTGCTTGAGAGGAATGCCACCCAGTTCTCTGGCGATGCCCACCCTCTTAGCAGGCCACCACCTGGGGTTTCACAAATTGTGTATATGGCGAGTACCATGTGTGCACAAGCAAATAGTTTTGCTATCCATTATGCTTCTGGTTGAAAACAGTCAATGTTCACTGAAACAAAAAATTAAAATTAAAAATATGTCTTTCATGGGTCCAGGCAAGACAGAGTAAGCTCATGCCAAAATGCCCCTACCACAGAGTACAACTATAAAACCTGGGCAGCATTCATAGAACAACTATTTGAAGACTCTAAAAAGTCAATTATTGCAGACAGATGGGGAAGATGAGCATTTGAAATCATACCAAACCGGCAGTGAGTTTACCTCCCTGCCCCAGAATCCCCTGGCCAGAATGCAATGTGGCCTGAGACCCAGAGGTGGCCATTGGTGTCAACAGAGAGATTCAGGAAAAGCCCTCTAGTTCTTGGGAGAGCAGTGGGAAATGTCTCCCAACACTTAGAGAGTGGGAAAATCCCCCGTGGTTTCTTTCCTCCATTCTCTTGTCTCTTTTCTCCATTCTCTCATACCCAAGCATCCACGCAGTACTCCAAGGTGGTGGGGGCCATGACACAGGGGGCAGGGGGTGGCTACACAGGAATCTAATACTGTAAGAAAGGGTAACGC
The DNA here is from genome assembly GCF_964656455.1 of Halichoerus grypus. Lineage (NCBI taxonomy): Eukaryota > Metazoa > Chordata > Mammalia > Carnivora > Phocidae > Halichoerus > Halichoerus grypus. The sequence continues at coordinate 108,969,071 of NC_135721.1, read as the reverse complement.
TCCTTTCTAGTCAAAGGCATTGTGGTCCCAAAAAGGTGGGGAGACCCCTACTGCCTTTCTTCTTTCTCTGTTCTTCCACCATGCGGCCCCAGAACCAGGCTCAGTTTCAGGAAGCGTGTAACAGAACAAAATAAATAAAGTACCATCTTTCTGGCTGGAGGACTAAAATAAGAATCCCCAGGCAACCAGAAAGTAGCAGGGACATCACAGGGAGCGCGAGGTGTGGAAAAGTAATTCCCCCGCCCTTGTTGCGAACTCTTGGGCGCATCCCCACGCCGCACACGTGTGCATCTAATCCTTAACACTCATCACCGCTCCCCAGAGGCCCACATCAGTTGCCTTCAGGACAAAGTCCTGCCAAGTCCTGCCACCACCTCTTGCCCCAACCCTCTCTCCATCGCTGCAGGTGCCCACAGGCCCTGAGCTGCAGGTTGAATCTGGACCATTGTTAGTACAGTGTGTTCTTTAGTTCCAATGCAAGCCGCCTCTTCCCTCCGCCCCTTCTCTGCAAGGTTCAACTCCCATCTCCCATCTCTCTTCCTTCAGATGAGCCTTCGCTAGAAACCAGTGCTCCCTGCTAACCCTCCCTTCGCGCCCCCTCAAGAGTCGCTCACCTCACCCTGGGCTTAACTCACAATGTCACGTGCCCGGTAGTCTTTTTGTGAGGCCGTTTCTCCCCCACTGTGAGATCTTGAGGGAAGGATTCAGTGGGTGAGAGTGAATGAGCAAAAACATGACCCGAAAGTTCACCAAGGGTCTTACTAGTGACTTGGCTATTGGTTACTCCTGCCTTAAAATTGGCTTGACCAACTGGGCATCTGGTCACCATTCTTCCATTTACTAGATGTGACCTTGGTCAAATCCCTTCACTTCTCAGTGTCTTTCTTGTCTCTCAAATGGTAAAATACCCAAGCCCTGATGGCACTGAAAATTTGGAGAAACAGTCAAATGAAATTGGGGCTATCAACATGCTTTCCTCTGGCAAGAGGTTATTACTACAAGTTTCTGAATCACAGCGTGGAAAACATAGATGTTGGAAGCAGAAGGGGCTCAGAGACAGCAAAGCTGAAATCCTTCATTTTATTAACAAGGAAATGAGGTCAGAGATTGCACAGTGAGTCAGGCTCAGAGCTTGCTCAAACCTGGGGCTCCTGCTCTTCCCAACACCTCATTCTCCTTGGCACACTCAGGTTTATCTTTGGGGAAGAGGATTCTTTTTCTTAAGCAGAACCTTTAAGTTCTTATTCTTCATTTTCCTCCCTCTCCTCCTCCTCCTCCTCTTCTTCTTCTCTTTCTCCTTCTTCTTCACCTTCTTCTTCCTCTTCTTTTTCAAATCAGAGAATAGACATTTTTTAAGTGCCCTGGACCCTAGGTGATTGTGAAAACCTAACTTTGTGCACACCCACACCACATCCCTGAGTGCCAGGTACTTTTTTGGATGGGTATTTACTGTGCAAAGATGCACATGTTATTGTGGAAAGCCTGTTAAAGTATCTACTCCAACCAGACCCAGAAAAAAGCAAAACTGAGTTGTCTTTTAGGGACATTGTCTTTCGGGGATTCGGTTACCATGGCAAGCATGCCTTGACTCACAAACTGTTCCCCCCGAGAGGTCTTCCACAGGCCCATTGTTCCATAAAACTATGCTGTTTAAATTTGAGGGAAAGGGTAGAAAGATTCCATAGAACGAAATACCAGAGGAAGAAAGGAACCCCAAATGGAGTTTTCCAGGAGACAAGATTTAAATCTTCTTGGAACGTGTCATATTACTTTTTCATGTCAGGTTGGTGGTTACTGTTGCCCCGTGGGGGAGGATGTGTGGCAGCTCATCAGAGGGCAGCTCAAGCAGGGCCATCGGAGCAGGATCAGGAAATTAGAAAGCGTTTCTCTGCCCGCACAACAGCGGACTCACGGTTTCGGTTCAGACGTGTCCCAGAATTTTAGCCAACCATGGAATTCCCTGGAGCTGAAAATCAGCTGTCAAAATGTCCTTTGGAAGCATCTGCTACATCTAGTCCTGTGTCAAACAATGACAGCAGCATTATCACCCCTTGCAAGCTTTCCTGGGCCAGTCACCCTGCTGGGTGCTTTGCATACATTTGCTAATATTATAATAACCCTTTGAGGTAAGTATTGTAATTCCCATTTTACAGACAAGGAAAGTTAGCCTACCAAAACCAGACAGCTTGCAATCACACAACGTGAGGTCTTTGGGATCAGATACATAGAACTGAATATCTGGCTTCTTCCCCTGGGCATGTTTTCGATGTGGTGGTGTGTATCAGGGCTTTATTTCTTCTGTTGCCAAATAATATTCGATTATATGGATATACCCCTTTGTTTTGATGCATTCATCAGTTGATGAACTTTTGTGCTCTTTCCCCTTTTTGGCTATTATTAACAATCCTGCCAGGAACAGTCATGTGCATGTTTGGTGTGGACATATGTTCTTATTTCTCGTGAGCATAGATCTAGGGGTGGCATTGCTTGGCCATATGGCAACTTGATGTTTAACATTTTGAAAAACTTTCAAACTCTTTTCCTAAGTGGCTGCACCATTTTATAATCTCCGCAGCAATGTATGAAGGTTCCCAGTTGTCCACATCCTCGCCAACATGTTTTACTGTCTATTTCTAGTCACAAGAGCCATCCTAGTGGATACAAAGTGGTTATCTTGTTGTGTTGTGATTTGCATTTCCCTAATGACTAGTGATTGTTGAGCATCTTTCCATGTGTTTATTTGTCATTTGTGTGTTTATCTTGGAGAAATGTCTATTCAGATCCTTTACCCATGTTTTACTTGGCTTATTCATCTTTTCATTGCTAAATTTGGGTTCTTATGATAATTTGGATACAAGTCTTTTATCACATAAATGATTTGCAAATATTCTCTCCCATTCTGTAGGCAAATCCATAAAGATAGAAAGGAGACGTGATTTCCAGGGGGTAGGACAGAATGAGGAGTGATGGCAAATGGGTCCAGGGTTTTTTTCGTGGCGATGAAAAGATTCTATTGGGGAAGTTAACCAGGTCTGTGAATATACTAAAAAACATTGAATTGTATACTTAAAATGGTGAATTTTGGGGATGCCTGGGTGGCTCAGTTGGTTAAACGTCTGCCTCCTCGCTCAGCGGGGAGCCTGCTTCTCCTGCCTGCAGGTCCCCCTGCTTCTGCTCTCTCTCTCTCTCGCTCTCTCTTTCTGACAAATGAATAAAATCTTTAAAAAAAATAAATAAAATGGTGAATTTTGTGGCATGTGAATCATATCTTAATAAAACTGTTATTTTTACTTAAAAAACACACACAATGATGAGCATACAGACAAGAATAACCAAAGACTTGCAGAATAATTAACATTGTAAAAGAAGGCAAGAAACTCAGGAAGTAGAAGAACTTTCTCGGTAAGTAGCTCCTCTTTCTTTGCTTTATTTCCCTTCTCCTTCTCAGTTCCCTATTCTATCAGTGCTTCCTGAGGCCACCTCCCAAACAAACCCACATTCTTATCTTAGCCTGTGCTTCTAGGGGAACCCAAACTGAGACAGGTATTAAATATAAATGTAGAAGCCTTCTCATAAAAATCTTGCAATTGAATTGGGAAGATACTTACAAACTTACACACTATTAGAACTCTAAATGAGCCCCATGATGAAACTTTTAATCTAGTCTGACCCTCCCAGTAGCCACTGCCAATAAATCAACATAGATGGGTATATCACAGGCATTTAACTTTTCTTGGCATTTATTCACAACGGCTCATTATTATCCAAAAGCCCATCAAAGTCGCCAAGTCAGCTGCTACCCAATTTCCTCTCCATCAGACAGAGAAATCCCCAGTTGAGAGGTGAGCCAAGTGGCAACTCACCTTCCCTGCCCACCATGTTACATGGCATCCTTTCTCTCCCTCCTGCCGGGCAATAGCAGGACATCCTCAAGGACTGCTGAAGTGGCTTCTTATTAAAGAAAGATGTGAATTCCTCCTAAGAGTGATTCAGAAGGATTGATGCCAAATAACCTTGCCTGGTTTCTCCCTCTTTTATCATGTCACTTTCCATCTTCTGAAGATTTCAGCACTTTGAAACTTAAATCAATTTGTATCAATAGTTAGCTTCCAGCCAGTGTTTTCCTCTTGCAGTTCTTTAATAAATTTCTCTCCTGTTGAACTTGAAAGAGGCAGAGGCTTTAATTTTTTATTGGCCTTAAATTTCCTCTTCCTTCAGAGAAATTAATATAATCTGGGGAAAATATATACCTAAAATTACTTAGACACGGACTCATATAATTTCTTAAACAGGCGGGGCGCCTGGGTGGCTCAGTCAGTTAAGCGTCTACCTTTGGCTCAGGTCATGATCCCAGGGTCCTGGGATCGAGTCCACATCAGGCTCCTCGCTCAGCAGGGAGCCTGCTTCTCCCTCTGCCTGCTGCCCCCACCCCCGCTTTTGTTCTCTCTCTCTCTGACAAATAAATAAAATCTTTAAAATACTACTAACAATTTCTTAAACAGGTAATTTTGATTTTGGCACTCCAAGAACTTTGACCTTTTGTGTGAGTTCAGGCTGTTTGGAGGTAAGTTACCCAAACCGACTCTAATTTAAGCAAAAAGAGGGTGTATTGGAGGAATGCTTCGTAGTTCAAAGAACTGAAAGACGAGCTGAACAAACCAGCCTCTGGTTTGGAAGAAGGCAACCAGTGCTGCTCTAGGGATTTCATAAACATTCACAGACTTAATCATCACGACATTGCCTTCATATAACTCAGAACCAACCAGCTTCCATCCCTGTGTATTCCCATTCAGAGACATGTTGCCAAGGGGCAGGATTTCATTGGCCTACCTCGGGCATGTGCTCACGCCTGTGGTCAGTAGGGCAGGGCTGGGGTTTATCCTCTGATGAGCTGTTCTACCAGAATAGGATGTTTGGGACCAAGTTCTCCCAGAGAGACACTGGGTACGTGGCAGCTGTAGATGCTCATACATTGTTTCTCCTGGCTGTCCGTTTGCCCTGATTCGCAACCACTGAAGTTCGCTGATACTCTCAACCAACAGTACACAGTCTTACGACAAACTCAAATGCACTCCTTCCTGAAAGTCCCAGCCAACTGTTGCACCCAGAAGCAAGGTCGAGGGCCCTTATTCTCCGAGTATTGGATCTCAAGTTGTACCCCCTATCTCTGTTTCAGCACATGTTGGCCCTGACTTTCAACTGCCAGCCCTGGCAACTTTTTGCCTGTGGGTTTTCTTTGGCCATTGGAGACCTCTCTGACCATTCATGGGGCAGGCAGAATGTACCAGAAAGCTATCATTTCTTGTGGAGCTGCCCTCAAGCAAGAACTAAAGGGTAGATAAATATCCAAGTTTCCTCACCTCCCCAAGAGCTGTTGGAATAACTCTTGAGTGCATCTTCCCTCGTCTTTCAGAATTCTTAATTCTTTTGGCGTCAGCCCCAGTTGCTCACACTGATGACACGTGTCAAGTGCACACTTCCTTTCCTTCTTCAATCTCACTTCCTGCTCTCCTAGTGGTACTTCCCTGGATCGCTTCCCAAATAAATGACTTGCACAGAAATTCTTGTCTCGGGTTTGCTTCTAAGTCACTGCGTATTTTTCATTCATCCTCTGAGTCCGTCACAAACCCTCTCAAAAATTTGCAGCCTGTGGACTCAAAGGCGGATTTAGTTGTGACCAACAGACCCTCGTTTCTGCGACTGTTCACTGGCCCTAGCTGTTCTTTCTGAGTTCTCTCCTCCCCTGGGCCTTTGACGTTAGCTTCGCTTTTATTTAGCCTCTCAGTCTGTAGGATTCCTTCTGGGTGGAGGGACCAAATGTTCATTCCTGAAAGGCTCTAATCCCTTGAGTTCCTACTTTTGCCTTTTCTGCATTCTTAACAGGCCATTCCACCATTTTATGCGGCCAGTTGCTTCTGTGTTATGTGAACATGATAAGACTACTGTCTCCTGTCAACCCATTGCCTTCAGTTTGGCACTCAGAAGTGAGTCCCTAGTTAGAGGAAGCGATATGTGGGATAGACGCCATAGCAGTGGATAAGGCCTTCGGTAAGTCCATGCATGATGGGTCTAGCAGGGAAGAGTATCCAGTCCCAGAAATGTCGAGTTTGGTAAGGAAAAATCACAACATTTCCTGTGACACAATGGGTCCAGTGAGGCTGGCTCGCTACCAGGTATTTGGTATGACCACATATGAGGGTCTTGAAGATGATTGCGTTGCGGCACTTTAGGTTCTCAACAGTGGTGGTGAGGGAAAGACTCTTTCACCATTGCTTCCCTGGTCATGAGCAACATGAACAATACCCCAGGTGGTTAGGGAAGGGGGAGGACTGACATCCGGATAAGCCCATCCTTCTTTGGTTATTAAAGTATTCTTCAGAAGGGAGGGATTTGTGATGAAATTTAATTATGATAGAAATACTCTGATATTTTGGACCCATATGTATTTCCTGAACCTCCTTATCACTCATGTTTCATTCTCCTTGTCCCTAATTATCAGCCAAAAAATTAAATGCTAGTCATTGTTCAGTCTGGATCCTTAAGTCAGTCCATCTTTCCTTCTAGGAAAAGTGAGAAATATATATAATCATTGAAAATTTCCTATTCTTGATTATCCTTTAAGGGTATCTCCAAGTAAGGTTCTAATACAGCAGTTAATCCATGATATACTGTGCACAGTTACCTGTAAATAAGGTCATTTCTTCCTTCTTAGTTAACTAATCATGAGGCACTTCCCATGTAGCCAGGTGCATATTGAAGACTCACAAGAACAGGAGTGCTGAGAGGGGTTCTGAGCCACCACCTTCTGAAACCAAGCTGCCCCTTCAGACCCTACCCACTGAGGCCTGGTCTTGCACCTGCCCTTTCCCCCTTGATGGCAGAACCCTGAAAATATCTTACTTTATGATGAATTGGATAACATAACACCTGGACGTGATGGGCTGTTCAGAACTCATGATCACCTGGTCTCCCAAGATCAGATGTTCAGTAGCAAATGTAGCCAAATATCAAGCCTAAAACTGCTACTTAAAGGAAAACTGTCACTTATTGGAAGTCTAATTGCCTTGTTCCAAAAATCTGGGGGCCTGCCCTGTAGTTTTCATATTGGACTTGCCAAATGCTCTACGTAACTTCCCAAACTGATACAAAAGTTTTGAGGACTACTGGATCCACCAAATAATATAGGTCAGGTGGATGCAGCCTCTATTATCTGGAGCCCCTGAAGTGACATCCTTATGTGTTTTGGGTACCCTCCAAAGCTGACCTCTATATTCATAAAAGACACTGTGTACTTGCTCTCTCTCATTATAATGTCTTTGTCATGTTTGGTATGAAGACTTGTGTGTTCTCATAAAAATTGGGAAGTGTACCCTTTTGTCCATTTCTCTGTAAGAGTTTATGTAGGAATGATATTATTTATTCCTTGAAAATTTGGAGGAAACTGGAACAGTTAGACCAACAAAATAAATAAGGTAGTATTGGATTATAACTCAACGTATAAAATAAATATCCACAGCTTTATACTGATATAAATAAATGATTAAATAAATAAATGGAAAAGTACAATTCCAAATAATTTATGTAGATACTTCCCCTTCAAGAAAAGGGAACATAGCCCCCCCCCACCCCTTAAAACTGTGAACGTCACATAATGACTTTCTTCCAAAGAATATAGTACAAAAATCGGGAAGAAGAATAAATTTACAGTGAAGAAACCTACCTCAGGTTTATTCTCTAGAGTAAACACTACCACACCCATATGATTAAGCTTAACATCTTCAGTCATGTCTTGTTCAGAGTATGGCCTTGATGTGATGTGATGAGAATTGTACTCTACCTTGGTGGTCTTTGTCCCAAAAGCCCATAACCCCATATAAGCATGAGACAACATGAAACAAATTCCAATTGAGGAACATTCTGCAAAACACTTGATGAGCACTCCTGAAAACTGTCAAGGAAAATCTAAGAAATTGTTACAGTCTAGAAAATCCTACTGTGATATCCTGGGTGGGATTCTGGGACCAAGAAAAAAAAGAAAGAAAACGAACATTAGGTAAAACGAAGGATATAAGAATAAAATCGACTTTAATTAATAATAATGTTAATCAAATACTAATGGAAGATGTTAGGGGAAACTGGGTGTGGGATATACTATACTATCTTTGCAACTTTTCTCTAAGTCTAAATCTATTTTAAAATTAAAAGTTTATTTTAAAAACAACTGCAGTAAGTGGCAATTAAGACATAAACATTATAAGCATTATTTTAAAATGTTATTACCTGCACATGTATGTATTACCTGCACTCTATGTATAACTCTTGCAAAATACACTGTAAATTAGTATATTAATATCTATATTTGAATAAACCCCTAGTCACTTGGTAATGATATAAATAAGAATTTCTTTTAATTAAAAACACCTGCATGGTGAAGACGAGGCAGTTGAGATCATACGGCTTTCGATGGTACTAGAATTTAGTACTAGTCCTCTTAATGACAGATTTTTTTTAGCAAGAAATAGCAACATTAACACAAATAGTTTCCTTAAAATTAAATGAGCATTTCAACATCATAAGGCATTAGGGACCTGCAAATTGAAACAGCAATGAGATGCCACCACACACCTATTACAATGGCCAAAATCCAAGGACCTGACGTTACCAAATGCTAGGGAGGATGTGGGGTAACAAACTGTCATTCATTGCTGGTGGGACCACAAAGTGGTACAGCTAATGTGGAAAACGAGACTTTGGCAGTTTCTTATACAGCTAGCCATACTCTTACCATCTGATCCAGCAATTGCTTTCTTTGGTATTAACCCAAATGAGTTAAAATTTATGTCTACACGAAACCTGCACACAGATGTTTACAGCAGCTTTATCCATAATTGCCAAAAGTTGGAAGCAACCAAGATGCCCTTCAGGAGGTGAGTGGGTACATAAACTATGGTGCATCCAGACAATGGAATAGTACGCAGCACTAAAAAGAAACGAGCTATCAAGCCACAAAACGACATGAAGGAAACTTAAATGCATATGACCAAGTGCAAAAAGCCAAACTGAGAAGGCTACATGCTATATGGTTCCAACTATAGGACATCCTGGAAAAGGTAAACTATGGAGACGATAGAAAGATCAGTGGTTGCCAGGGGTTGGTAGGGAAAGAGGGACGAGTAGGCAGAGCCCAGAGGATTTGTAGGGCAGAGGAACTACTTTGTATGATACCGTGATGGTGAATGCATGCCATTACATATTTGCCAAAATGCACAGAATGTACGAGAGTGAACCCTAATGTAAACTCTGCACCTTGAGTGATAAATGATGTGTCAGTGAGGGTTTGTGGGCTATAATAAATGTACCACTCTGGTGTGGGACATTTCAAATAGGAGAGGCTATGTGTGCACTGGGGTAGGAGGTATATGGTAAATCTATACTTTCGAGTCCATATTGATGTGAAGCTAAAACTGCTTTAAAAAATTGAAGTCTATTAAAACATTAAACGACCATTTAAAATGAGATGAATAATTCTAAATGTGTCTAAACCAAGCATCTCTTTTTTACTGAAGAATGAATTTATGGACCTAGTAGAGATATTTTCTTACATATGGATATTGAGAGTGTATTTTACTAATCCAATGAAGAGTGAAAAATTCATCTAAACCTGTGTAAATTTTTAATATTTAATTAACTGACTATCCTTAGGTCTCTGTTATAACAGAAATGAAGTTAATAATGTATTGTTTTCATTAATTCTTAATTCACAGCACAGTTTTGCTTTAATGCTTTCTTTTCGCCGATATAACTAACTCATAATGGTACTGGAAAATTAAGTAAAAATCATCTCAAAGTATAATTCTGTAGATCTGTTTAAAGTTTTTTTAAGGTTAAAAAAAGAAATTGGAAGAATTCAAGAGTGAAGCCTCCTTCTGCGCCCAGAGTATTTTTATGGGAAGATTTTTTTAGTTACCTATTCAACCTCTTTAATTTGATGTAGGATATTGAGATTTTTTATTTCTTCTTGTGTTCATAATTTGTGTTTTTTCACAATTCGTCCTTTTCATCAATTTTCACACTTATTAGCATAAATTTGTTTATGATACCCTCTTATTATCTTTTTGATGTGTTGTAGACATGGACCTGGAGTTGGCTTTAACTGTGTGTGATAAAACATGCAGACCTGAAAACGATACTGATAAAGGTAGAAGTCTGCTTCATAGTTGCCTAGACGCAGGAGGCCCCGCACAGCATGCAGGGCTACGTGAAGAAGCATCAAGGTCAGTAAAGAAGGGAGCGAGGGGGTGCAACATACAGACAAGAGCCTTTATTGTGGTTTTCACAGGGAGGAATGGACAAAGGGTAAGCAGGCGAAGCAGGTGTAGGGTTGGCCAGTTTGAATAATTTCAGTGAGCTCTAGGGTGTAGGGGCTGCCCCCAATTGTCTGATACCTGGCCCTGGGGTGACCAGGGCAGGGAGATAATGATTTGACATGTGAGAGCTCAGTAAGAAGGTGTTGAGAGGTATGGGCACTGGATTGATTTGTACATGAAAGGTGAATTTGCAGGAGAGTCTTTTACCATCTCCAGGAATTGGCTAGTCTCGGAGAGCCAGTTCTCCAGGGTCAACAAGGCCCCAGACGTCAAAATATCAGCAAATAAAAAGGCATGATTAATACATGATGTCTGTTAGATCTGTAGTGATATCCTTTTTCTATTCCTAATATTGGTATTTGTGCCATCTCTCTTTTCTTGATTATTCTTGCTAATAAAAGTTATCAATTTTATTACTCTTCTCAAAGAACCAACATTTATCTGTGCACTAATACATCCCCAACTGTCTACAGCATAAGTTAATGACTGAGTTTAAATTCTAACACCATGAGGAAGACGAGTCACTTACACTGAAATACCACTGTGTGCAGAACACTGCTGTTGTTACCATATGGGCCTTGCGAGCACAGATAACAGTCTCGTCCTCCTTTCCTTTCAGACAAACCGAATTTAAGAAATCCATGCCTAGAACAATATCTTCAAAGAGCAGCTCTTGGAGTACCTGCATCGAAATCACTCGGGGAGCCTGTTAAAAATTCCGATTTCCCAGACCTACCAAATCAAACATACAACCAGTCATATGCACTTTTGAAAAACCCCTTAGTGACTCTTTCGCAGAATAAAAGTTTTAGAACCACTAAAAACGTCAGAATAACTGGTCTAGTAGAAGAGACATAGACCCCACTGTCTGAATTGGCCTCATCTAAACAGGAAGTCCACAACACGGCCACATAACAGGATGCTCAAATAAATAAATAAATAAATAAATAAACCAGTGCACGCAGAAATCCCATTGTCAGGAACTACCCTATGATTCTCCCAGATCTATTGCCAACTCTGGCTACCTTGCTGACCTCAACACCTCTGTAGTGTTTGAGATGAATCTTATTTGTCGAATTCAAGTGATCGAAGCTTTAAAAACTGTGCCTTGCAATCAGAAAGTCGAGGTTGCTGCATCTGCTCCAAGTTCCCCAATCAAGAATCTCATTTCAATCCCTGGAAGCAAAGAAGCCTAACCAGACCTGAGTGGTAGTGGCTTCTATTAATTACCTAAATGGAGAGTGAGATTTCACTGGGACAAGGGCTGGCCCCAAATTTTCCTGCAGCCTCTTACAGCTGATTCATAAATCAGGGGCTAAGTCCAAGAAGAATTTTAAAATTGGATGGAGTCATGCATGATTCTATCCAGCAGCGATTTTTATGAAATCCCATCCCTGCTTGGTAATTACTAGGCTGACAATTAATTTCTTGCTTTGGATTAAAATCCATTCAGTGCTAAATGGATATTTTAGTCTGCCAAGATGAATTGTACTTCATGGTACCTGTGTAGAGCTATCAGCAAATGGGAAATTATAAGCTGAACAAAAATGGTTTATTAAAAATAGTTCAAGCACAATTAGTACCTAAACAGCCTTCAGATTCCTTTTTAAAATATGTTTTTACTGCCTCATACAGGGCCGGGGTTCATAAAATCCTCACAAAAGAACAGCCTCATCTGGCTTTCTATATTGAGAACGTATAAATAATAGTTAATACAGACAAGCCCAGTTTTCAGAAAACTTGAAATGCAGAAACCCAGATTTGCAAACCTCATAAATAAGGGGGTAGTTACTCATTACAAAAGCAGGCTGGCTTCCTCCTCAGCTCCTGTTCCCCACAGGTACAGTCACGAAGACAGTCCCCTGCTAGCTTTTTGAAATCATGCATTTGGGAGGACTTTAAGGGTCCCCTTGTGTCTCTCCACGATCTCTTGCAACCCTCCTCATGCCTCAATTCTAGGAATAAGAGTAATAAAAATCTTTACTGAGCACAAAGTCTTTACCAAGTGGCATTTTAAATACTTTTAGGCATTAATTCATCACGTCCTGTTATCCCCTATGTGAAACTCAGGGGAAACTGACATGCAAAGTGGCTTGATAACTTTCCCAGGATCACTGTGTTAGTCATTCCTGTGTGCCGAACCACCCCAAACCTAGGGGATTAAAACGATAACCATTTAGTTGGCTCATGATTCTGTGGATCAGCAATTTAGGCAGGGTTCAGCCTGGTGGTTCTGGTCTTGACGGGGCTCTCTCCAACAACTGTACTCGATTTGCTGGTCTTGACTGGGCTCTTTCACACGCCTGGGGCTTCAGGTGGGACAAGTAGGCTGACTGCTCCTGGAGGCTAGCTGAAGCTTGTTCCCTGTTCCCGGGGCAGCCAGATGGGACTCCAGGAGAGGATCCGAGGTATGCAAGGCTTCTTGAGCTATGGCCTAGAGCTGGCACAACATCACAGTTCTGCCCCATCCTTCTGCACACAGCATTCAGAGGGTAGAAAAATAGATTCCTCTTCTAGATGGGAAGAGCTGCAGAGATACATTGCGAAGGGTGAGAATATAGGGAGGAGTGGAGAATTGAAGACTTTTTGTTTGTTTGTTTGTTTTTGCCATCGATCTATTCAGTGACACAGCTGATCATTAGGTGAGTGAGCATTCACACCTGGATCTTGACTGGCCACTTTGCCAAACCGCCTTCATGACAATGGCTTATCTTTTCTCCATAACTGGGCTTTACCTTTATTATCTGAATGGATCTCCACCTTAACACCCTTTAATCCAGTTCCTCCAGGTCTTGCCATCTGCCTGCTTTTGCACGTCACTCCAATGCCATTCTGCATTTGAACCCTGCTGCATTCTGCTAAAATACCTCCCCGAAGATGACTGCCTTCCGATGTTCTATAGCTATGTCTGTCATGGCCTCACAGCCCCCCTCTGCTCAGGCTTCTCATCCCCACATATAGCAAACTCCCTGCACACACGGCTCCGTCACCTCCCAGCACCTCCACTCTCGAACTCAGAATCTCAGTGTACATTTTACTTTCCCCCAGGTCCAACCTTGGCCACCACAGACCAGCATCCACAGTCTTTCACTTTGAAAAAAGAACTGTAACATTCTTCTAAATGACTAGTACCAACTCTTATTTAAAGGGTCAAGATTCTTGGGGCGCCTGGGTGGCTCAGTCATTAAGTGTCTGCCTTCGGCTCAGGTCATGATCCCAGGGTCCTGGGATTGAGCCCCGCATCGGGCTCTCTGCTCAGCGGGAAGCCTGCTTCTCCCTCTCCCACTCCCCCCTGCTTGTGTTCCTTCTCTCGCTTTGTCTCTCTCTGTCAAATAAACAAATAAAAATTTTAAAAAAATAAATAAAGGGTCAGGATTCCTAAAACCCAGGATGTGATCTGGGCCACATCTCTTGTACCAGCTAAGAGCCTTTGTTATCTATGGATTCAACTCTATTTTTCTGTCCTCTTTGGAGCCCGATGGAGGGCTGTAGAGCTGTAGAGGGCCATATCCAGCTGTAGAGGGCCATTTACCCAGTCTCTGACCCTAATTACTCCTCTTTTTACACCACACTTGTGCCGCCCCTACATTCTGTCCTGAACCATACTGGGGCTAAGAATCCCATGGCTGTAACTTCTGGACAAGGGACTTCACTATTTTCAAGATAGTGTATCAGAACAGGATATTTATCTGTAGTTGGTATATTTGCTGTTTGGCAGAGACACCTGTAGGTTTGGAAAGTTTAAGAAGTACAATGTTAGAGACATTGAGTCTGAGCAGAGTCATGGCAGGTCAACCAACCTCAAATGGTACTGTAGCCTCTGACAAATGACTTCCCCGTCTAGCACCTTGGTTTCCTCATCTGCACACCAAGATCATTGGATTAAATGGCTCAAGTTGTATTCAGTTTTAACATTCCCTGACTCTAAATATTTATTCAGCGTTTACTATATACATGCAAGGGTCGGAGTGAGCAGCACAGGAGTTACTTGAGAAGAAAACAGAATGTTAGGTCACCCCAGCAGGATCGGTAGAATGTTCATAAAACCATTAGCCTCTAGGATGGCTGGGATGGAGACAATGGGGATGTGAAGTAAGTCTCAAAGTGCAAAGTGCTCAGGCTGGAAGATAAGAGCAGATCCAGCAAATATTCTCCCCCTCCTTGTTCGTATCCCAATCAGTCATCTATGTCCTCTGAAAATGCCCCAGCAGCGTTGACAGGATGGGGGGTGAAGTTTCCAAATACTTCCATGTGGTCAGAGTCCAGCTGCTGACAACAGAATTCCCTCTGTCTCCACATTTTTTAAACCAGGGTTTGTCTACAAGTCTTTCTAAGATACAGATAGTTTTAAAGGAATCAGTTGCTACAACCTTATTTTCCATATGTACTTTCCTAAAATTGATCTGCCTGAGGTTGGAGTGTCATGCCAGTTTTTCTCATTTCTACCTTCTCTTTCAAAACTGATCTTCAACTACTTTTCAAAAGAGAATCATCACATTTCATCCACATATGGTGCATTGGTCCAAGATATAGACCCTTCTAGGGCATCAATTAAAGGTACAATTCCAAATATTTGTATCAGGAAGCTTCCTTAATCCAATACATATCAACCGTGATACTTCTTAAACAATCCACAAAACTAAATACAACCTATGGAATGGGAGAAGATATTTGCAAATTACTTATCCAATAAAGGGTTAGTATCCAAAATATATAAAGAACTTATAAAACTCAACACCCCAAAAACAAATAATCCAATTAAAAAATGGGCAGGGGACATGAACAAACATTTCTCCAAAGAAGACATCCAGATGGCCAACAGACACGTGAAAAGATGCTTAATATTACTCATCATCAGGGAAAAGCAAATCAAAACTACAATGTGATATCACCTCACACCTGTCAGAATGGCTAAAATCAACAACACAAGAAACAAGTGTTGGTGAGGATGTGGAGAAAAAGGAACCCTTGTGCACTATTGGTGGGAATGCAAACTGGGGCAGCCACTCTGGAAAACAGCATAGAGATTCCTCAAAAAATTAAAAAATAGAACTGCTCTACAATCCAGAATTGCACTACTGGGTATTTATCCAAAGAATACAAAAACACTAATTCAAAGGGATACATGCTTATAGCAGCATTATTTACTTTATGTTTATAGCAGCATTATTTGTTGTAGCCAAGATATGGAAGCAGCCCAAGTATCCATTGATTGATGAATGGATAGAGAAGACGTGATATGTATATACAATGAAATATTATTCGGCCACAAAAAAGAATGAAATCCTGCCATTTGCAATGACATAGAGAGAGCTCCAGAGTATAACACTAAGCAAAATAAGACAGAGAAAGACAAATACTGTATCATTTCGCTCATATGTGGAATTTAAGAAACAAAACAAATGAGCAAAGGGAAAAACGAGAGAGAGAGAGAGAGACAAACCAAGAAACAGATTCTTAACTATAGAGATCAAACTGATGGTTATCAGAGGGGACATGGTGGAGGGATGGGTGAAATAAGTTATGGGGATTAAAGAGGGCACTTGTCAAAGTGATGAGCCCTGGCTGATGTCTGGAACTGTTGAATCACTACATGATACACCTGAAACTAATATAACACTGTATGTTAACTATACTGGAATTAAAATAAAAACTTTAAGAAAAGAATGATACTTCTTGTCTTATGTATACATCTATTAAGGAATAACTGTGGAAACAGGTATTTGGCCTCTGCTGAGGTGCTTTCCCATATTGTAGAGTGGGGAGAAGTGTTATAATGATCTCATCACTTGTATTTTCTGACTCTTAGTGAAGGATGTGCCAATCCTTATGGAAATTGCCATGAAAACAAAACAAAAAGACTGTAAGTGAGAGTTATTGAAGGTGGAGACGTAGGATATCACGTAGGTGGCAAGCTCAGTAAGGCTCCATGCTTTATGCTACCTTTCCTTCTATTTCAGACATCGAATTCGGAAGTTAAATGGCTGTCATAGGAATGCATAATAACATGCTTATTTGAATTGAAAAATAAGTCAGAGTACTTCTGACAGAAATTAGATCTGACTTCGCTCATTAATTTGACTGTGAGCACTGGCTTTGCCAATTTGGATATATGGCAGGCATTTCCCATAAACTGAATGAGTTTAAATCTTCAGCTCTTCAATTTTGATAAAAGAATTTAAATCACACGGTTAAGACAAAGGTATTTTACCTTTAAAATGTATTGATAAAAGTGTATTGAAATGAAGAATATTTTTTATTCCCCTAAACCTTTCTGAATTATGAGGTTAAATACATTTTTTTAAAAGTGAAAGACAAATGTTATAATTAATGGTCATTTATGGGTTTTCATAAAGTTTCTTGGTATATTTCCCAGAAATTGAGAAAGTGGGTGAATCTGATGACCAGGCAACAATTCTCTTTTTCCTCTCTTTTGAAAATTAGGAAGTTTCCTCTTTTTGTTTTAAAAAATTGAAGGAGGACCATTAGAATTTTTCAGTGATCATTAAAATAATTTCAAGAACTATTTTGGGAAGGAGTTCAAAGAATTGAATTGCTATAACAAAACTTTTTACATTCCCATTGATCTGTTGATGTGAACAAGGTTTTTCACTGGTTACATATATAAGAATGAAAAATGAGAATATAATTGATGTTGAAACTTTCATTCTAGTAAAAAGTAATATTCATTCATGTGAACATAATCCAGATGGAAAAAACGAGCTTCATCCATCTCATTGAGAGCAATGTTTCCCTTAGTATCTTACTTTTGTGTTCAATAATTACTTAATGTGTAATACCTTTGTATTATTTTGATTAATTATATACTATTCATAATTGTAATAATTCATAAGGAAATTCCTAAACTTGAGGACTTCTATGACCATAGCACATACCAAAACAAATTAAATTTCATTTTATAAACTTATTTTTTGGCAGAGAAGTGCATTAGGGTTAACAATAAAAGATGTTTGAGCATAAAATACATTCTATTAAGTTATAATTTATGGTAGATGTGAAACAGAAATACAAATTCAAGAAGAAAATGTAAATATTGTAAAATTTCTGCTAAAGAAGACTGTGTACTTTTAAAAGTGGATAATTGAGGGTAATAAATCACCACGATAGCTAGATTTCACTGGGAATGTTTAACAGAGTGATGTAATTGTTATATTTTGAAATCTTAATACAGTATTTACAATATGCTAGAAATTATACCCTTTTAGTTTATTTATCCTATTTAAATTTATAATAAAAAACATTTGGATGTCAAATTAACCATGTGCAACTGGCCCTCATTGTCTTCAGGTCCAACCAGGTCAGGTGGTCAAACCCAGATTCCCGTTGCCTTGAGAACGTTTTGCCTGCAGCCGTTTCTGGTACCAATTACTGAATTGGTCCGAGCTTGGTTTCCTGCAGCAGCATTAACTTTAGTTGGCATCACCAGAAAGGAAAATGATGTAGGGAATCAGGTGCTTCCAAAATTTGTTGGAAAAATAAGGGAAAAGGCTCTAGACTTGAGCATCCGGGAGTTATTCCTGCAGAACCACATAGGCCTCTTGTGGCAACTGATGGATCAGGAAATGCTGCCACTGTCACTTACGGAGTGAGCAAGCTAGGAAAGCTATCATCATGGCTCAGGACCTACTTCGAAATTATGCCACAGTCACCACCAGAAAAAGAGACTCCCTACACTCTTCCTCTTTTCCCAAGTCCCAATTCAAAGTTTTGCACAAGTTTGGGGTGCCTGGGTGCCTCAGTTGGTTAAACATCTGCCTTCGGCTCAGGTCACGATCCCAGAGTCCTGGGACTGAGTCCTGCCCCGGGCTCCTTGCTCAGTGGGGAGCCTGCTTCTCCCTCTCCTGCTGCTCTCCCTTCTTGTGCTCCCTCTCTCTCTCTTGCTCTCTCCCTTTCTGACAAATAAATAAATACAATCTTTATTTTAAAAGTTTTGCACAGGTTTATCTGATTGGAGGAGCCTAACCATAGCTGGAACTCTTAAGAGTGTAGAAATTATAGTTTCTGGCTTTCTGGCCTTTGTATGATAGGAGGGGTTATAACCTAGGCCAAGCAAGCCACCATAACATTCATCACAAGGTCTTTCTTATGCATGGAAGGAAAGGAGGATGGCTCCCTACCCGATGTTATTCAGGGGATACCCTAATGCTACAGTATCTCTCTGGGGCCTGCCATGTAGCCTGTTACTAGAGAATCATTAATGATGCTTTCCCCGAGCTCTTTATTAACATGTAAGGATCCATGTGAGATTGAAGCTGTAATCCATTATTAACACCGACACAGGTGTCAGTAAATAATTTATTGAGAGAGAACAAGCAAGACTGGTGTTGGGAAGAGGCAAGAGCCCCAGAAGGGGGTAGGATATCAAAGCAGGAGGCCAAAGGCCCCCAAAGGCAAACTATACCCCTACACAAACATGCCCCAGGACCCTGCTGCCTGCTTTTTAAACAGAAAGGCCAGTTGTATCATGATAGGGGTGTACATAACAAAAACGCATGATAACAACCACAATTCAAGTGTCTCCTGTCTTCTGGCAAGCTCTAGCTCTCAACTTGCCTCCCAGAAAATAACTGCAAGATGGCACTCAGAATACAAATTCCTTCTGATGCATCCTTCTCCAAGGGCAAGAGGACTGGAGAGATTCACATATTGATTGGGAGCATAGTAATGCAATGAAAAATTCGAAGACAAGCCAATTTCTCAGTGTTTGCAAGGACTGGCAAGTCTATCAAGGTTATTGATGAAGAAATTAAGCAGAATGCAATGCAGCCTCCTCCAGGCTCAGCTCCCTCATCAAAAATCTGGACCAGAAGCACTTCTCACATTACAACAGTGTGTCCTGGCAAAGACGTATACTCCTGGTGACTTTTGCTGGAAAGATACTGATTGCATTCTAAGGGGTGCTGTGGTGACAGAGAATCAGGAAACCCGGGTTCTAGTTCTGCTCTGACTCTAGATTACTGAGTGACCTAGAACAAGTCATTTGTCCACTGTGGTTTCCATTTCTTCCCTGATGGGGCACAAATAATATTAATCTTGTCTGCCTCCTAGGGAAAATGGTCTTAATTCAAGTGGCTAGAAATCTTTTAGACATTCTGGAAACCCCCTGAAATTCTATGCAAACTTATACATTTAGGAGCATATACTTAGGTTATTTTTTTCACATAATCTTAAATTGGATAATCATATTCAGGAGGAAAAGAAATCCATGGGTTAAAAAAAAAAAAGTTCATAGCCAATGGCCAAGAGGACCAACTGAAATAAGTTGATCAGTAAGAACTGCTCCACAAACTCAGGCTAAAAACAAGAGCATCGTATTCGATTTTACAAACTTTAGCCAAAATCCCACCTGTCTTATTAGCACAACATCCACCATCTCCCTCCTGGGTCTTTCTGCCCCTGTTTGTGTGCCAAAACTGCAATTCTTACTTGCTAATTTCTTTTTTGTTCATATATGCAACCACCTCTCGGATCACCAAGTGATTCCAAAAATCAAGACTGGCTTCCCCCACTTCATGGATCGCTCACATCTCCGAGGGCCCACACCACTGGTCAGGCAAGTTTCCTTCTAAAACTTAAAGTCTCTTTTCATTTCCTTTCCTTGGCTGTTACAGCTTATCACCCAGTTCTCTAAGAAGACTAAACCTTGGATGCTACAACTGGTCTTTGGAGGTTACTCTTGATGATTCAAGGACGATTTTTCCTTTGCAGTAAGATCTGATGTCATTGAGGATTCTTCCCCATTCTGGGCCACACCGCAGTGTGATTCCTTTATTTAGAAGGAAATGGAAATTTAGGACCCCAAGAAACAGAATAATCAAAAAACCTCACCTGTCCTTTACTCGCGGTTACATGCAGTATTCAAGCAATCTTTGGATGCTGTCCATAATTCTCTCAGCCCTGTCTACACATAGATGACTTAGTCCAGAGCTTGCATTTCTCCTTTGGTAATTATGGATGGGCACTGATGGCAGAATTGCCCATAACCTTTAGCCAAATCCTTGGGCTATTATTTGAGCAAATGCAGCATATGCTTTGACCCTTTTGTATAACTATTTCTGCGGTAGGACTTTCAGGCTTATGGCAAAATTTACTCAACACCTACTCCTTGACCCAGTCCCCATACATCTCTATTGAGGCTAAGTCCCATTAAAACAGCCATTTGATTTATTTGGGACACATGGACCAGTCTCTGCCTAAATAAATTTTGGTTCCCTACCTCTCAACTAAAGACCCAGAAGTGTTCTTAAATAAAAGGTATGTTCTTAAATATATTGATATATATATACCACTGCAAATTTACAAATGTGAGTGAGCTTGGTTAGCTTCTAAAGAGCCAAGGCCATAATTACCCAGTAACATCCACTCCCTAAGAGTAAGGAAAGGAAGTACATGGAAAGTTATAGGAAGTTTAGGAGCCATGCGAAGATTCTTCTCAGAACCCTCCCCCCACCCTTAATGCCTTTCTAAGAAACAATTCTAAATGATTCCATGGTGGGGAGCCTGGGTGGCTCATTCAGTTAAGCATCCAACTCTTGATTTCGGCTCAGGTCATGATCTCAAGGTTGTGAGATCAAGCCCTGCATTGGGACCCATACTGGGTGTGGAGCCTGCTTAAGATTCTCTCTCCCCCTTCCTTCTGCCCTCTTCCCCCACCTCTTGCAAGTGCACGCTCTCTCTCTCCAAAAAAAAAAAAAGAAAAAGATTCCATGGTGCTCGCCCTCCTAGGTTGGGACCTTCCTCAATGATTTTAAGACTTTTTGGTTTTGTTTTAAAATTAATATCAGAACTCCCAAATACTTACCTTCTGATTGGTTTTCATACTGATCCTAAGTCATCAAGAAAAGTCTTCTTCAGCACTCCATATTTATTGCTCACTTCCTCTCACATACTCCCTCATAGTTCACGAAGCTTTGTTGCTTCTTTTGGCAGTTTGTTTGTTTGCAGTTATTATTGCTGTTTTTAGAGGTGATGGAACAGAGACGTTAAGTGACTTGCCCAAAGTCACACAGCTTAATCAAGATTTGAAGTCTTGGGTCACTGTTCTTTCTGTTCTACCACACTACTGTGTAAGAAGGCCAAAGCAGAAGTTTCTATTTCTTTTTAGCAAGGTTGCAATTCTAAAATGATCACAATTAAAAAAGTTTTGGTATAGAATGATATAATAGTAATTGTGTCCAGGCAATGAGATTAGAACAACCTTCCCCTCCCCCCATTTTCTATAGTTAATTCTTTTTTAGTTTAAACTTTTTATTCCCACACACTCTCCCATCCAACTCTTTTCCAAGGTTCTGATACCATCACTGTCCTTATGGACCTCGGATCTTCCTTATTTTCTATTTGAATTCTTTCTTTTTATTTCTCTCCCTTGAACATCAGAAAAGAGATTGCAGGCAGATTATAGATCACCCTCTGCTCACAAACACATTTAACTCAAAGCAGAAAAATGTAAAATTCATGCATATAGTAGTTTTAAATACTTTATTCTGTAACTTTTGGACTTGGGGTATAAAACAGCAATTTGATAATTTGGCTCATTTGTAGGGAGTTGTAGGGAGACTGTGGAAAGAGCTGAGATGCCCTTCAACAGATAAATGGATAAAGAAGATGTGGTCTATATATACAATGGAATATTACTCAGCCATCAGAAAGGATGAATACCCAACTTTTACATCAACATGGATGGGCCTGGAGGAGATTATGCTAAGTGAAATAAGTCAAGCAGAGAAAGTCAATTATCACATGGTTTCACTTATTTGTGGAGCATAAGGAATAGCATGGAGGACATTAGGAGAAGGAAGGGAAAAATAAATGGGGGGGAATCGGAAGGAGAGACGAACCATGAGAGATTATGGACTCTGAGAAATAAACTGAGGGTTTTAGAGGGGAGGGGGGTGGGGGGATGGGTTAGCCCGGTGATGGGTATTAAGGAGGGCACGTACTGCATGGAGCACTGGGGGTTATACGAAAACAATGAATCGTGGATCACTACATCAAAAACTAATGATGTATTGTATGGTGACTAACAGCATAATAAAATAAAATTTAAAAAAAAAGAAAAGAAAATGAAAGAAAAAAAAAAAAAGAATTAAGGGCCCAGGTCAAGAAGACTGAAAAACAACAAAGTAAACCTAAAGATTTCAGATTAAGGGATGCCTGGGTGGCTCAGTTCGTTAAGTGTCTGCCTTCAGCTCTGGTCATGATCCCAGGGTCCTGTGATCGAGTCCTGTGTTGGGCTTCTTGCTCAGTGGGGAGCCTGCTTCTCCCTCTCCCTCTGCCTGCCACTCCCCCTGCTTGTGCTCTCTCTCTGGCAAATAAAGAGATAAAATTAAAAAAAAAAAAAGATTTCAGATTGAAAGAAAAAAATAGTATAAAACAGAAGTTGATGAATTAAAAATGAAAAAAACAAATAGATTTAATAAACAAGTCTGTTAGCTAATTGTTTTGGAAAAATACAAAATTAAATAGTTACCTGTCTTAGTCCAAGAAAGGGGAGGGAAAACATACACAGTGTAGAGTGGTCCCTGTAAAGAGGCTGTCTGATGGACTACATTTCCCAGAAGCACCTCTTTGTATCCAGGTGTGGCTAGTTCTAGCCAATGGAATAACTAGTTCTAGCCAAAAGAATAGGAGCACAAGCGATATGAGTAAGAGGACTTGCATCAACAATTCACAGAAAAGGAAATGCAAATGGTTTTAAACAATTGAAATGATGCTTCATCTCACAATAAGATCAATGCTAATTAAAATGACTACAACAAAATATCACTTTTCACCAACCAGGTTGACAAATATCAAAAAGCTTGGCTGTGGTAACAATAACCACTAATACTTGCACAAAGGATTAACTGTGCCTGGCACTGTTACGAGCACTTTCCATGTAGTAACTCATTTGGTCCTCACAGTAACCCCATGAAGTGGGTCCCATTTTTTCCCCCATTTTACAGATAAGGAAACTGAGGCACAGAGCATTTAGTGACTTGCCCATGAGCCTACATCGTGTCAGACACTTTCTTGCATTAAAGTGGGAATGCACACTGCAAAGGGCCGTTTGACTCTACCTACTGAAGTTACAAACGCGTTTTTCTTTGACCCAGCAATTCCATTTTAGAGAATTGACCTTATAGATCTAGTTACTGATTGGGCAATGATCAGCATACATAATATTAACTGCAGTATTATTTTTAGAGGAAAAGACTCCAAGTAGTTTATGGAAACTGAGAAATCATACAGCGTGTGAACCTCTCAAGACTGGCTTTTTTCACTGAGCATATTCTCTGGCGGCTCATTCAGGTTGTTAATGTGTCAATTGACATCCTTTTTTTTTTGCTGAATAGTACTTCCACGACATGGATGCACCACGGCTTTTCCTACTCTCACCCACTGAAGGACATCTGGGTAGTTTCCAGTGATGGGGCAATGAGAAAGCGGCTATAAACCTTCATGTGCAGGTGTCTGTGTGAATACAAGTTTCCGTTTCTCTGGGATAAATGCTCAGGAATGCAGTTGCTGGGTTGTAAGGTAGTTGCACGTTTAGTGTTTAAGGAAATTGCTAACTTATTTTTTACAGCAGCTGTACAATTTTATATTCCCACCAGTAATGTATGAGCGATCCAGTTTCTCTGCGTCCTCGAGTTGGGACAATTTGAACAACAAAAATAAATATGGTCATACTGGATCATAATTCACAGTTAAAATAAATATCACTCCATACTGGTAAAAATAAATGATTGAATAAATTTACAAATGGGAGAGAATAGACAAATCTCCCAGGCAGAAAAAATTCAAATAATCTATATATGTACTTACATGTGTATTTTGCTCTTCATTGAGGGGGGGGCATCACTCCCTACCACTCCAGTGTGGGCTGCACACGGTGACTTCCCTTCAAAGAGGACATTTAGAAATGGGGGTAAAGAGTAACTCTACAGTGGAGGAAATTGACAAACACAACTGATGGGATCATGCGATCAAATGTGGTCATGTGACTATCACCTGTGGTAAATCATGTTGAAAACCTGTACTGTTGATCTCCAGGGGTGAGAAGGGCTCCCCACCTCTGTGGTCCTCCTTTCCAAACCCTATGACCTCAGTCTTCTCATGAGGAAACATCACTAACCCCCAACCAAGGGAAACTGCAAAATACCTGACTGTCAAGGTCATCAGAAACAAGGGAAGTGTGAGAAATTGTGAAAAGAGGGTCCTAAGGAGATATGACAAGTAAATGTAACATGGCGTTGTGGATGGGATCCTGGGACAGAAAAAGGACGTTGGGTAAAAATCAAGGAAGTCTAAATAAACTGTGAACTTTAGTTCTTAATGTATCAATATGAACTTTAGTTCTTAATGTATCAATATTGTGTCGTCATTTACAACAAATGTACCATACTAATGTAAGATGTTAACAGTTGGAGGCCCTGCTTGTGGGGTAAATGGAACTCTCTGTACTATCTTTGCAACTTCTCTGTAAATATCAAGTATTCTAAAATAAAAAGTTTATTTTAAAAAAAGATACTAGAGTTAAAAAAAGAATTAGTCTGGCCTGTAACCCATTTTGTTTGAATTACATGAATACTACATATAAGGCTCTTTTCTTTGCATTGTGGGGGCTCAAGACTTATAAGGATCTTACCACTATTGTTTATATTCCTTTTTTAGGTGGAGAGAGTGAAGAGACTATTGAATTATAGTCCCAAGAATGTAAAAGAAAACCACAGGGAAACAAGATGCACCTTGCAGAAATTGAGCCATTTTTACTTACTTGAACTCACACTTGAACACATTAGACATAATCCTTGCTCCGTATTCATTTTTTAATTTGCGCTTTGGAATTTTTTATTGCAATAGATAAGGTCAGGCTTTTGTAGTAAAAGAGAAGATTGGCCACCTTCAACCGGTAACTTCAAAGGGGCCTTCTGAACAGATGTGGATAAGCTGAGGCCCCCACAAGGAGCATACCTTTGTCCTGGAGAGGACTTATATCAGTGCTTTGGTTTCTTAAAAGAAGGAACCAAGAAGCGTAGTCTAGGGACATTCATTTTGCTTTATTCACTTATGTTGACATTCCAAAAGTAACACATCAAGCTATTATTTTTATTGTGCTTATATATATTATCATTCATTTTAATTATGTTCACATATTATCCAATTTCCTGGGAAACTCAGGGCTTCATCCCATACTTTTTTTCTTAAAAGTTTACAGGAGACTGGGTTATATTGTGAAAAACTTATGTCCAGACAGCCAGCGAATTTGGTAAACAGAAGTTAAACAAGTTGACATCCTTAAGATTCACCAATTCTGGACTGAATCCCTCAGTTTCTATGCTGTTACTTTGATGTGGGGTACACCTGGCTAAGCAATGGTTTTCCATGAATTCCAATAAAACATCAGACGCCTCTCCCAGGGCTGACACTCCGTCTGTAAGCCAGGGGCCCATGGGCTGTGGTCCCTGACTCCTCTTCCTCATCGTTACAGCTGTGCTCTGCGGCTACCAAGCCCTCTCGCCACAGCCCGCTCGTGGAATCCCTGCCGTTGACTTCTCCCTGGGCCTTGCTTTGCCTGCCTGGAATGCCCTCCTTTGCTATTCTCCTATCCAAATCCCAGCCACTCCTTAGGGCCCTGGCCTGTTCTTGGATCCTTCTTGCTAACAACGTAATCGCTCACTTTCCTTACTGCTTAGGGCATTTATCACTTTCGATCTTAAGTGTGCGCATCTGCACAGTCACCAAAATGTGTGAGGCACTGAGCTGAAGACACCGGGGGCACAGATACCTGAGAAACGATCCTGGCCCCCAAGTGGCTTGTATTCTAACAGAAGTTTCCCAGTAAGGGAAGTGTAAGACCATATCATACAAAGTCAGAGCACAGTGAACGTTCAAATAGAAATAGTAGGGTGCCTAGGGGGCTCAGTCAGTTAAGCGTCTGCCTTCGGCTCAGGTCATGATCCCGGGGTCCTGGGATCGAGTCCCGCATTGGCCTCCCTGCTCAGCGGGGAGTTTGCTTCTCCCTCTGCCCCTCCCCACTGCTTGTGCTCTCTCCCTCTCTCAAATAAATAAATAAAATAAAATAAAATAAAAACCCAAACAAATAGAAATAGTGAATGCTATAGAAGAGAACACAGTATAGTCATTGAAGCCATGGAGATAGAAAGAACGAGATGTGGATTCAACCAGACCACCTGCATGGTCTCAGGTGAGTTACATAACCTTTCTGTGCTGGGTATTTTGTGTTTGCTGTGCGGACCCCTCACTCTCCTTTCCCATCTTGCCCTTTTTGAGGCCAACCAGTGAAGGCTACCACAATGGGCTCATTGACCCTCAGTTTGGGT
This sequence comes from Halichoerus grypus, assembly GCF_964656455.1. Taxonomy (NCBI): domain Eukaryota; kingdom Metazoa; phylum Chordata; class Mammalia; order Carnivora; family Phocidae; genus Halichoerus; species Halichoerus grypus. Next base: position 108,942,358 of record NC_135721.1, on the reverse strand, counting down.
CCAGCCAAAAGGCATTAGCAAGAGATCAGAGGAAGGGAGGAGAATGAGGTCGGGGTGTGTGCGCCCCAGACTTCCTCTCTGCTGGGTCTGCCTCACTTGAGTATGTCATCTGTTTCCCGCTGGAACCCTGATTGATAAACTCCTTGAGCCTCAACTTCCTCAAACATAAAAAAAAAGTGTTGGGAGAAATATTATCTACGTTGAAGCAGAGTCAATACTCATCTACCTCCTACTTCACAAGGGACCAGGGCTGGCCCTGTTGCTCTGGTTTGGGGATAGGTGATCAGGGGCCGGGGTTGACACAGAGACTTCTACCTGAGACAGTGGCGGCTGAGGCTGGGAAATACTAGGAACGGGAAGTCAGGAGGGGAAGGAGACAGATTCAAAAATCCAGTAAAAAGTGAAAGTCAGCATTTTTTCTGACTTAAATTACCTGCCCCTCATTCTCTACCCTCAAAACCTTTCTGACCTCAATTCTGGAATGTCTCTCTGCTGTTCGTTTTGCCCCACCCACACCAACGTCCTTGCTGATCCTAACATTCTCCAAACACACTCATCCCTCTGGGCCTCTGCTATTCTCTGCCTGGAACCGTATTCCCCCAGATATTTATAACCCCTGCCTTCTCACATCCTTCAGGTCTTTGCTCAAAAGCATATACTCAGTGAGACTTTTCTTTTTTTTTTTTTAAAGATTGTATTTATTTATTTGAAAGAGAGAGACACAGCGAGAGAGGGAAAACAAGTAGGGGGAATAGGAGAGGGAGAAGCAGGCTTCCTGCTGAGCATGGAGCCCAATGTGGGGCTTGATCCCAGGATCCAGGGATCCTGACCTGAGCTGAAGGCAGCCACTTAACCGACTGAGCCACCCAGGTGCCCCTCAGTGAGACTTTGTATACCATCTTATAGAAAATAACCACTCAAGGGGTTATTTTCCTCATCCCCAACCCCCTGCTCATGGTCTCCCTCTCTCTCTCAAATAAATAAATAAAATCTTAAAAAAAAAAAAAAAGAAAGAAGGAAAAAAGGAAATAACCACTCCACATAGCTTTTAACACTTTCTGACATACTAAGACATTTGTTATTAATTTACTAGGTATCTCTCTGGCCAGAATATAAGCTCCATGAAGTCAGGGACTTTGTTGTGTTCACTGTTGTATCCCAAGTGCCTGACAGAATGCCCGGCATGTATTGGACACTACCAAATATTTGGTGAATGAATGAAGTGTGAATGAGGGAGGGAGGGAGTTCTAGCCAACTCAAAAGGATCAGAAAGGAGGCCAGGCTCCATGCTTGGGTAGGTCAGACACTAGGAAAATGTCAGGAGCTGTCCTAGGTACACGGGGAATGCTCAGGAAAGTGATGTCAGATGCAGATTTTGACCTTACGAAGTTCACAATTTCACAGAAGGGATGAGACACAGGCATGAATATAACCATCTCTGAGGCAGAAGAAGCCACAGCCACAAGAGAGCCGTGAATTCAAGAGTGAGAGATTAGAGAGACATCATGAGGAAGGCATCAGATGAACAAAATCTTAAAAAATCACTAGACTCTGTCTTGCTTGTGAAGAAGTAAATACGTTTACTTACGGCTGGCTTACAGCAGTACTTCCTTATCTCTACATTGCATTTATAGCTGAAAACACTTTCATATACATATACATAGATACTTTCATAGTCATATTTTATTTGATTATCATTTCATGTATGGAAGGTATATCAGTCAAGGATTGATGTGTAACAAGCCACCTTCAATGCAATTCTTATCCTAACTACCTGGAGTTAGGTCAAATTTCACAGATGAAGGGCACGGTTCTCCACAAGACTATCCTCACTTTACACACCAGCCACCAGCTACAGGGTTCCTGGTTCACCCACACTTCTGACCATCTGTCTACTAATTCAGGATTACCATTCTCTCAGGTTCCATAATTGGCTAGAAAAATTCATAGAAACTGGGAAAACACTATACTTATTATTATAATTTTGTTATAAAGGCTATAAATCAGACTTGCCCAAAGAAGAGACCCATAGGGGTGAGGTCTGAGAGGGTCCCAAATATGGAGCTTCTGTGTCTTCAGGATGTATCACCCTCCTGGCATATTGATATGTATCACCAGACAGAGTAGCTCACAAGAGCTTTGGTGTCCAGAGTTTCTATTAGAGTTTTGTTATATAGGCATGATTGATTGAATCATCAACCATGTGATTTAACTCAGTCTCTAGCCCCTGTTCCCTCCTGGAAGGTTGGGCTGATATCACAAGGCTCAAAGCTCCAAAATTCTAATCACATGGTTGGTCTTTCTGGCATGACCAGCCCCCAACCTGAGTCGTCTCTTTAGCATAAACTCAGGTGTGGTTCAAGGGGCCTGCCATGAATAACAAAGATTCTCTTATCACTCAGGAAATTCTGAGGATTTAGAAGCTCCCAGAAATGAGGGGTTGAGGAGGAAATCAGCCAAATTCTCTGTTATATAACACCACTCCAAAACTCAGTAGCTTAAAGTAGTAATTATTTATTCTCACATATCAGTAGCTCAGCTGATCTAGGATGAGACTGGTTGAGCCCAGCTCCAGGCTGTGATAAGGTCTGGCTTAATCAGCTTCATGTGTCTCTCATCTTCCTTGGACCAGGGGATGAGCCAGGGCGCATTCTTTACATGACTATAGCAGAAACACCAAAGGACAAGCCCAAACCTGAAAGCACAGTTCAAGCCTCTTGTGCATCATGTTCATTATCAAGTTCTCTGGTCAAACTCAACATCACTGAGGGGGCAAGGAGGTATGCTCTGTCCGTAATTGGAGTTGGAAGGAGAGTAAACATTTCCTGTTTAACAATATGAACTATAACATAGGAAAAGTATTATTTACTCCTTTTATGACCTTTCTGTCCCTTTGTGGTAGGCGGGTCTACGAAGATGACTCTTGAATGTTCAGGACCACCCCATTCTCCTAGCCATGGGTTGTTCATGTCTTAAATGTTCTCCATAGGATATTATTCTTTGGACCTGCGGCTTTGATTATGTTAAAACAGATCATATTTTAGTTTGTTACCAAATCTTCACAAGTGCTTACTAATTTAATTAGATTCTCAATTTACCAGCAAATAAATAGGCACTGAAAGAAAGAACTCTGATCTTAAATTCTTGGTTCCTGTCTTTCTCCCTTCCTATCTTCACTCTCATTTTCATAGTTTGCCCTTAAAATCCTTCTGATCTTTTGATCTCCAGACATGAATCATGCTATGTAATTTGAATAATAATGAGTAATGGTAATAACTGAAAAGATGGAGAATCTGGATTCATTTCTTATCTAGAAAGATACTAAAACCACTTCCAGGGAACATTCAGACCCTTTACAGCCCATTCCATAATTTATGAATGTGTGAATGCTTCCCATGAACAGCCTGGTGAGTCAGACATTTTCACTGGGCTGTCTTAAAATTAGAACCCAAAGAGCTTCATTCCTACCCCCCTGGACAGTCTCATAAAGGGTATTCTAGCCAGAGAGGAGCCAAAGTTGACCCTTCATATACATAAGTGGGCAGAATCAAGTACAGCTGTGGTAATATCTGTAGAATAAAACATCCTAATTTTTCTCTTTGGTTCTGAGGTGGAAGAATTTTTAGAGAAAACCTTATCAGGGAAGACTTCTCTCTTATGTAAAACTTACCTCATTGTGTCCTTTCCCAGGCAACAATGCCTTGAATGGGAAAGTCAACTGGGATCCACCTTGCTAAGCATTTCAGGAAAGGGATCTTTACGGTGGCACTCCATAAAAGAGATCAAAAGATTCGTTGAAAAATGACCCAATCCATGCTCTGTAAAAGAGAAATATAGGCAGCTTATACGTTCATATTCACGGCCTAAGGTACAACAGGCTCATTCACACTGATTCATTAAACGATATTTGTGGAGCATGGTTGCAATGCCTGACACTGTCCTTGGTGCTGATGTTAGAGACACGAGCAAGAGGAGCTTCTTCCTCACGGACTACAGTCTTGTGGAGGAGACAGGCGTTAATCAAACTAAGTGTAACCGGGTATTAAATGGAAGTTGCAACTGAGGTATCACAATGCATTCCAAAATGAGTTGCCAGAACAACACGTGAGTTTTTAAAGGTTCTGTCAAAACCCTTCCCTAAAGGGCACAAATAAAAGAGCCCTGGATTGGAGAAAGGGAGAGGATTTCCTGTAAATGAGCATTTACATAAGCTTCCCCCTAAAGCAAAAAGATGGGAGTGCTTCTCTCTTCATCCAAGCCAAATAAGGGATTCTTCAATGCAACCACTTGAAAAACTGATTTTTATTCCTGCAATTATGAGGAACAGTAGTGTATTTTAAGGCCTATGGCTCTAGAGGTAGGCTAAGCTAGCAGAGAAAAGGAGGGGGAAGGAAGAGAGGGAGATAGAAAGAATTGTTGCTATTTTTTGAACTAACTCTTCTCATTTCCAGGCTAGGTCAGAGGTGCAAGAATCCAAGAGACTAAATGTAAATCCCATGTGTATCAGTTTTCTACTGCATGATAATGCTGCATAACAGATAACCACAAAGCCTCAGTGGTATAGAGCAATAAGTATTTATTTAGCTCACAAGTTAATGGGTCACCTGGGGTGTTCTAGTCTGTGCTGGGCTTGGCTGATCTTGGCTAAGTTTGCTCATGCACCGACAGTCAGCTAGCTGGTGGGTTTGCTGTGGTCTAGAATGCCTTCGGTTAAACAACTCATCTGTCTTTAGCATGGCCAAATCCTCTATCAGGCTTCCATGGGCTTGTTTATAAGACATAGATCCAGCTTTCAGTAAAGAGGAGGGAAGTGTGTAGTAGAGAAATCTTAAACCAAGAGCAGACCAATAGTAGAAATCTTGACTTTCAGAATGCTCATGGTGAAGGCTGAGAAGGAAACAGAGAAGATGTTATTAGAAATGGGATAAAGGGAGATCCTTGCTATGTAGCTGTAACATGCTTACCAAAACTGTGTCCTGCAGTCATGTGGAAAACATAACTTGTAAGCAATGAGCTTGGATATTTAGTTAAGGAAATTCCAGAGTCAAGTGTTGGAGATGCTGCCTGGTTTCTTGTTGCTTATAATAAAGTGCCAAAGGAGAGAGATAAATTGAGGGAAGAACTGTTAAACAAAAAGGAACCAGAATGATTTTGGAAATTCTCAGCCTCTCCAGATGTCAAAACATGTTAAAGCTCCAAAACGGCTATTGAAAGTGTGACACAGAGAAAAGTCTGAGTGTGTGACTGTCCCACCCTTTGCTAAAACCTCAGATTTCATGTAATTCTCCTTAGCTTAAAAGGATGAAATCAAAAGGTTGGTGTACTCAACCACACACAAAAAACTCTTCCAAGAGAGTAAGGGTGTTTCTCACAGATTTTTTCAATCGAACCAGAAGGCTTCTAGGAAACTTAAAAGCATTGTCCTTCAGCCATCTTGGTCACCTATGGCCAACCGGCCTCTCTCAGCAACTGAGGCAGGGCAATTCACCTGCATGCACCCCTCCTGTGCCATAGTGGGAGAGATTTCATCCCTGCAGAAGACAGAGCAGTGGCATTAACCGGGTGCCATAAGATGTACATACTTTAAACAGAACAAAGGAGAGCTCATTGCACCTGAAACAAAGAAAGATATTCCCACACAAGGTGATTTCCCTTGACAAGGAAATGTTCCAGAGCCAAAATCCATTCTTACGCAGCTGACTAAGGATCATGGGACTGCTTTTCTCAACAAGTCAGCTTTGAGTTCATCAAAAGGAAGATTATCTGTATGTCCCTCATCTAATCACATGAACACCCTAAAAGGAGAGCATTTTCTTAAGCTGGTAGCAGAAGAGGAAATCAGATTCAAAATATCAGAAGGACTTGATATGCCACCGCTGACTTGAAGATGGAAAAGGAACATAGGACCCCTCAGAGCAGAGAAGAGTTCCTGGCTGAGAGCCAGCAAGGAAATAGGGACCTCAATCCTACAAGCACAAGGAACTGAATTTGGACAACATCCTGAATGAATTCTTTCCAAGATGAGCCCAACTTGTTGACACATTAATTCTGGCTTTGTGAGTTCCATAGCAATGGAACCAGCTAAGCCCACACTTCTGACCTACAGAAGTATGAGAAAATAAATGGGTGTTGTTTTAAGCCACTAAGTGTGTGGTTACTTATTACACAGCATTAGAAAACTAGTCCAGCCCCTTAAGCCCTAGGCACAGAACTGACACATCATAACATTCACTGTATTTTATTGGCAAAAGCAAGTCTCAAAGCCAAGATAGGTTCAAAGGGTATGGATATAGAAGCCACGCTGGGAGCATTGCAAAGGGCATGGATACAGGTAAGCATGAACAATTGGGACCATTCCTGCCCCACAAGATAAGAATGTTGGCCTGGGGTCATTTTGAAAAGGAACCTGCATAATAAGAATATTTTTTCCAGAAAGCAAGGAAACCAATGGGGTGGAAAACCAGAAGTCAAGGGAGCGGTGGGAATGACCATTCAAAGGGCATTATCAAAAGGTAGCATTGGAGGGGCCATCCATGAGAGTCAGCTTCAAACATCTCCCAGGCAAAGAGAAGGCAAACCCGTCTTATACCAGTACCAGTACAAGTAAGAACTTTCTGACTTGCCCATGCTCCACAGTCATACCCAAAGGATGGGACAATTCTTAGACAGGCCTGCTGGGCTCAGGCCCTCGTAGGTCCCTAATTCATTTGCTCCTTCTCAGACTGGTCACTGTTACATAGGAGCAATATGACTGTGCTCATTTGATTCTTGTCAATGCTATATGACCTAGATGTCCCTGCAGCATGGTAAAGCATTGTACCTACCCAGTACTTGGAAATTATAATGAGGCTGATACCATAGCCATAGAGAAAACTGTCGCTTCTATAGTATGTATGTGTCAGAGTGGTGCATTTGTCAAGCCTCTAAAACAGTCCTCTGCAGGACAGCCTCGAAAGACCAGAAACAACATCTAGTTCAAGGGGAAGTGAGATGTGCCCTGAACATGTGCCCTGAATCATGCTTGTTTAACCCAACAGTTACATGTGGAACCGTGTAAAGAGCACTTAGGATAGAAGCATTTTTCTTTATTTCTCAAACTAAATTAGAACCAGCTCCCACAGACTGGTAGGAAGACCAGTATCTTACTCTTGGGCTTCCACCCTGAACCAGCTTATAAAAGAACACCGAGGCGTACACAATCCAAAATGGCAGAACCACGGATTTCAACTTACAGGCTGGGAGAGCTCTGTTGTCCGTTGGACTAGTGCAATCTTTTCTGCCATTGGTTTTTGCAGCCACCTACCAGATCTCCACTATACATCTAGTGTTACTGTTCAGAACTCTGGAAACCATTTTTTTTTAAAAGGGGAACTCTTGGGGCAGCTATACCCATCAATAGTAAGCTCAGCCATAGGTGCTCTTCATTGAGACTCCCAGGCCACTGCTACCATTTCTCATCCCTCACAGACAGCCACAGAACCATTCTCCAAAACCATGCCAGGACAGACATGATAGCTGCATCATAGTGGGGCAACCATCCGCCCCTCAAGGCATCTACCTCAAAGTCTTGATTTTAGTTCTGTGTGTGTACATTTGTAGCTTGGGCTGGTTTATTTTCTAACTCTCTAGTTAAGCTGTTGGCCAGGGAAGTGGTCATCTTAAGACTCAACTGGGGCTGTAGAATCTGCTTCCAAACTCACTCACCTGGTTATTGGCAGGCCTCAGCTCCTCATTAGCAGTTGGCTGGAGGCTTCATCATGTGGGTCTCTCCAAAAGGTTACTCACAATATAGCACTTACTTCTTACAAAATGAGAGATCCAAGAGAGAGGGAAAGCAAGAGAGCATCCAAAACAGAATCTGCAGTCTTTCATAACCTAACCCTGAAAATGACATACCATCAATTCTGTCATATGCTATTGGTCACACACATCAACTCCACTACAGTGTGGGAGGAAACTATACAAAGGGGTGAACAACAAGAGGTGGGGAATCATTGGGAGCCATCTTGGAAGCTGACCGCCACCAATCCTTTTCTTAATCCTACATCCCTGTCTAGTGACCACCACATTTCTGCTCCCTCTGGAGAAAAAAAAAATTCCTAAAATTTTGCCTTTTTTAGATAATTTGTTAAAATTGTTTTTTAGAAAATCACAATGTATGATTTTCCTTCCTCTGTTCTCATTTCTTTCATTCATCCAATTAAACCTTTGTTCCCACCAGTTTACTCTTGTTTGTCAAGGTCACCAGTGACTTCTGCATTGCCAAATCCATTGGTCAATTCTCAGTGCTCATCTCGCTCAACCCACTACTAGCATGTAACACAACCGATCACTTCCTTTTCCTTGAAACACTGTCTATAGTTGGCCTCCAGAATATCACACTCTTCTGGTTCATCTTCTCCCTCACTGGCTGCTTAATAAGCATTTCACAGATTTATGAAGACATGAAAGGGAAATACCTAGCAGTCATAGTAAAAACTAAGCAAACTTTAAAATGAGGCAGTTATTATTTTCAGAGGAAAAAAGTTGCACAAGAGAGAAAACGTTTTTAAGAGTTCATTATTTGGTTGAACAGTGAACAATATCCGAATAGGCAGATCAATCTCTAAACACTTAGTCAAATCATTTTTTTTTTTTGCATAACTATATTGAGAAGATTGAATAAGGAAAATTGGAGGGGAAGTTCTGAGTGAAGGTAGATAATTTCTTAAAACGTTAAAAGCAATATAAACATTATTTGGAAACATGGAAGTTCATACTGGAAGAAACAACTAAAGAGTTGAAAGTGGTTACCTCAGCTGTATGCTGGGAAACTGGATAAACCACTGCACTGAGAATAGCTAGAAAAACTGGAAAAAATCAGCTGATGGAAGGCATCTATGAACTAACAAGTTAGTGAAGATAGACTTTCCCTCCCTCCATGTCTCCCTCTTCCCAGTCTTCAACTCCTATTCCCTGGGATCCCTCTCCCCAACACAAAAATCTAAGCCTCTGTTTTCTGGGGGACCATAGTCTAGGACTCAAAATACGAGATGTTAAGATAGCTTCTACAAGAGACCTGACCTAGTCTGGGTGATCAGTGAAGGCTTCTCCAAGGAAATGACATTAAAACAGAGATTTGGAAAATAAGTAAAAAGAGACGCATAGGTGATTAAGGGATGGGAGGACACTCCAGACAGAAAAAACTCTATTAGCAAAAATCTTGAGTTGGAATGGATATTGGAACATTTGAGACTGAAAGGAAACCAGTGTCATATGGGCCCAGACATAAGGCGAAGGAAGGTGGGAGGGGAAGTGGAGGGAAGCCAGATCCATGCAGACGCTGGACTGGAACATGACTAAGGTTTTGTTCTAAGAATATTGAGAAAGCCTTGAAACCTTTTAGGCATGTGAATTGACATGGCTGGAGTTGGTTTTAAAGATTGCTTCTGCTGCTTTGTGGAGAATGGATTGGAGAGAAGTGAGGCTGGACACGGGGATGATGATTAAGGAGCTCGTGCAATGATCCAAGCAAAAGATGAAGGTAACTGAGCTAGAGTGGTGGTCTTAGAGACAGAAAAGAGTGGACAGATTTGAGAGATGGGGAGAAGTGCATTGGAGCTTGGTGATGGCTTGGATCTTAGTGGGCTGGGAAAGGGAAGGGTCTATATTAATTAACTGAATGCCTCAACCAGAAACTACTAATTCCTCAAAGCTTCCTTGGGCTAGACAGTGCGGAAAAAACAAGAAGTACAAGATGCAACCTCAATCCTCAGAAAGATAATGATCCAGTTGGAAAGGTAAGACACACAAAACCTGGCTGGCTTCATGAAAGATTGTTCTGGGTGGATAGAAGATGAAGTGAAAGATCCTCGAAGCCAGGGACATGAGCTAGAATGCTCATGTCCTGATGATGATGATAATGATGGCAGTGGAGATAATGGTACAAAAGCTAACATTCCCCAGTGGTTTTTATGTGCCAAGTGCAGTGCTAAGGGATGGGGACTTTATCCTTAGGGAAACAAGACACTTTTATAATGTTTTAAGAAATGAGTAGCTCAATCACCCTTGCATTTTAAGACACTCTGAGTTTCTACATAGAGAAGAGATTAGAGAATCTGAGTGAAAGAACAAAGAGGAGTTGACCAGCTAGCAGGCTACTGCAATAATTCAGATATGAGATGGAGGTCTGTAACAGATTCTGTCAGTAACCAGCCCATAACCATCAGCTCTCATCATTCCTCACATGCCCAGGGTGTCTGACTGCCTCTTTCTCTTCCCTCAGCTGTTGAACTACGCTGGGCTCACATGTGGGACAGACCAGAAGTACTAAGGAGTTGATGTCCTCAGAAGTAGCCCTCAACAAGTGAGGGGCAGAAGATGGGAGACAAACACTCCAGGTCCTTTGTCTCTCAGGTGAGAGCTTTGAGAAGAGTGCTACACAGTTTCCCAGAGTCCCCAGCATGACTGAGCCTCAGCTGCCCACTGATCTGTTCATTACCCATCCTGTAGGGCTGCCTTCCCTTCCCTCCCTCCCATCCCCACTCCCCCACCAGAGCTTTCTAAGATCGCCTCCAAATAAACCACTTACACTCAGATTCTTGTCTCATAGTCTGCAGCTGGGGGACCCCATCCTAAGGCAAGTCTCTGTCCAGTGTGGTGGCAGTATGGGGCCACAGAGAAGCCTCCAATTTAAGACATATCAGAGGTTAGTCCCCTTCCTTATGGGAAGCCATGAAACAGCTGGGACAATGCTTCCTGTATCTTTGACCAGCAAAGGAACAACCCAAGATCCATGAGGGAGATGTGGTGAGGAACATTCAAGGAAAATAAGCCTTGTTTGTTATGACTGAGCTTTAACCCCAAACTCCAGGGTGAACTCTCCAACCCTTATAAGTTGGGCTGGATCATAGGAGTCATGGGAATGCCTCTTGTTTCTTTCCTCAAACACACATGCTAAAGGCGTAATGGTTACCGTATTAGTTATCTATGTCTGAGTAACAAATTACCCCAAACTTGGTGGCTTAAAACAACAGTAAGCATGACTATCTTCACAGTTTCTGTGGATCACAATTTTGACCCAACTTAGCCGGACAGTTCTACCTTGGGATCATTCATGAGGTTATATCAAATTTCAGCAGGGGCTTCACTCATCTGAAGGCCTGACTGGGGCTGGAGGATCCATTTCCAGGGTGGCTCACTCACCGCATGGCAAGTTGGTGCTGGCTCTTGGTGGGGAAATTCCATTACTCTTTATGTGGGCCTCTCCTGGAGATACTTGAGCCCTTACAACATGGCAGCTGTTTTCTCTCAGAGCGAGTGATGAGAGAGAGAGAGAGAGAGAGAACACCAAGTGGAAGCTATCCTTTTGATGGCCTAGCCTTGAAGTCACATAGCATCATTTCCATCACATTCCATTAGTCAAGGCAACTCACTAAGTCCAGCCAACATTTGAAGGAGGAGAATTAGGTCCACCTTTTGAAGGCAGGAGTGTCAAAGAATTTGTGGACATATTTTAAACACCACGGTTGCTTACTTGACCCTTTCCTCTAGATCCTCACCCTAATCTTGGCCCTGATGGTCTTTCCAATTCTGTGACAAGAAGGTGGTTAGAAAAGGAAAACCCAAGGGTATCAGAATGAAGAGAGAAGTTCCTCTCTGGACCTAGAGCAGAGCTGCCCTCTGCAGCTCCTCCAGGCCCTTCTTGCCACACCTAAGAGCCTAGAGAACATATCATGAGTGCCCCCCCACCCCCACCCCAGGGCAAGCAGTAGAATGAGCCTGAACCTGGGTAATTCAGAAAAACAATGAGTTAGGAAGTTACAGGAGAGTTAACAAAATCAAAGAGAAAGATACAGAACCAGGTTCAGGAAATAGGAGCTACTTCTGAGTAGTACAAACTGGGTGATTTTAGTTTTCTTTTTGCTTATTATATGTATTTTCAATAGTGAGCTTGGATGCATGTAACGGGGGAAAAAACAATTAAAAAGTTTTTTTAAAGAAGGGCTCTCAAATTATTAGGTTAGAATAGAAACTCTAATTATATGCTGTTTTCAAGAACAAACCTAAAACAAAATTACACTGAAAAGTTAATAATAAATGTTAAAAAAAATAAGAAGAGCCAAAGTGTATCAGGAAAACACAAAGAGAGCAAGGATAGCAAAATTAATTTCAGACTACATAGAATTCAAGGCATTCAATGGAACTGACAGATTCATTTCATACTGAAGAAAAGTGTAATCTACAGTGAAGATAGAACAGATAAAGCAGGTGTCCCCAGGGGCCACTAAACTTGCTTTGTCTCCACTCTAGGGAGAGAGAATCATTGTGGTCCCCTTGAAAGGCTGATTCATCACTGAGTCACAGAAGGTGATGGGTGGGAAATAAAATTATAAATAAATTTCATGCTCTTTCAGTAAAAAGCAGACACAAGTGAAAAGGCATGTGGGAAAAACAAGACTGAAACGTGGGAGCCAAACAAGACGGAAGCAAACAGAGGATCGGCAGTGGGCTCTGTGGGCAGGGGACCTCCAGCTCCCATGTCCTCCCATGGCCTGGAAATGGAAGGAACCAGAGTGCTATCCCAATAATGGCAGAGGAGATGGGACCTAAGATACCCCGAGGGAATATCAGACTGTCTACGTGCGGACAGTAATAAGGAACTGGGGGGTTGGGATGAATGTGTACATCCAAGTCTGGGTGTTCGAGAACTTCCAAGCATCCCACAACAATCTGATGCTTCTCTTGCTTTCTGGTCGGGCCAGGGACGGCATGAGTCACAGCACGTCCAGTCCACATTGTCTCACTTCTTCTCTATCCAGGCATCACAGACAACTATTTGCACCATTTCCCGTGGACTAGAAAACAAGAGCAAAAAGAGGCTCAGTCTCCTGGTGTCCTGGGGGACAGGACGGGAAACTGGGATCCTGAGGTCACAACAGCTAGAGGCGCTGAATCTGGGGCCCCCGGGGTAGAATTCGGGGGATCTGTGAGCTTGCACGAGAACAAAAACAAAAACAAAACAACAATATTCTTTTGTTTTCATTATTCTCCACCTAAAATTGAGCATTGCCTTCACTCGTGAATGTTTTGGGCAAGCCCCGGGTGTGATAGCAGAATCCATGACTTTGTCAACCAAGAGAAAACTGGAGAGTTCCAAGGCGCCTGAGTGGCTCAGTCGTTAAGCGTCTGCCTTCGGCTCAGGTCATGATCCCAGGGTCCTGGGATCGAGCCCCGCATTGGGCTCCCTGCTCTGCGGGAAGCCTGCTTCTCCCTCTCCCACTCCCCCTGCTTGTGTTCCCTCTCTCGCTATGTCTCTCCCTGTCAAATAAATAAATAAAATATTAAAAAAAAAAAAACAGGAGAGTTTCAAGTCCTAGGGCAGCTGAGGCAGATCCTTCAAAATGTCATTTACATTCAGACAGTGCTGCAAAATCGTAGACATTCAACTGCTGGATCTGGTGGTTTCATATGTTAATAAAGATGTACATGTCTTACTATGTCATCAACTGAGTCTTTGAAAAGTATTTTTATAACTGTGTTTCCATGTAATTGGTTTCCTTTGCAATTCTAAGTATTTCATTTTTTTAAAGAGGGAATTCTGAAAAGGCTCCATAAAGACTGCGAAGGGGGTCCATGGTCCAAACAAGACCCCAAGACCCCTGATGCCTACACACCTCCCCCATCCCCAGAAAGGGGAATAGAGCAGGAAGTGGGGCATGGAGCAAGCACCCCATCCCAGGGGGAGTAACGGAATCATAGTTTGTTCATGGGTTTGTGGAATTTGTTAATAGTGGTTTTTTCCCTTTGTTTTTTGTTTCCCCCCCACTCCCTTCCTGCCCTCACACCCTGCTCCACTCACATCTCAGCCCCCTCCAAAGCGACCCATGTTGAGACCACCCGCTATGTAACCGGCCACATTTGTCTCCATGCTCATATTTTCTTTCTTTTTTTTTTTAAAGATTTTATTTATTTATTTATTAGAAAGCGAGTGAGAGAGAAACAGCATGAGTGGGGAGAGGGAGAAGCAGGCTCCCCGCTGAGCCGGGAGCCCGATGCAGGACTCGATCCCAGGACTCCGGGATCATGACCTGAGCCGAAGGCAGTCGCTTAACTAACTGAGCCACCCAGTCGCACTCCAAGCTCATATTTTCATCTACAAACATGAATAGGGGTTTTCCAGCCTTTTTCCAAGCATAAAGAAAGCATCATAAATAAATGGAGAAAAGATGGATTTTTCTGAGATACTATATATTTAAGACATTTATATTAATACATTGCCAAAAAAATGGGACACAAGATATGCAGTTCACTCTACTGTTTTCTTCTCATTGATAACACACTGTGTTTTTCCTTATTAAGTTCTATTTAGAACCATTTCTAATGATTGTATATATTTCACATAAGAATACAACAAAACATACTTAATCATTCCAGTTTTTCTTCATGAGAAAAATGCTATGATGAGCCTCATTATACACATGTCTTTGTGGAAAATTTGGGTTATGATTTAAGGATAAATTCCTGGAAGTGAAATTAATCGATCAAAGAGTATGAACATTTCCAGACTCTTGTTACATGGTGTCCACTTGCTTACTAGAAAGGTCCTACCAATTTCACGCCCACCAGCAGTGAGTGAAGGTGCTTCTCATTTCTCCCTCAGCAGCAACAAAAATGATTATTTAAAAGAGCTTTGCCAATTTTACAGACAAAATTATCTCCATTTTGATTCATATTTTTGGACTGGTAATGTGGATGAGCTTTTGAAATATGTTTACCGGCCATGTGTATTTCTCTTCTGTGACTTGTGTATTCTTGTATTTGCCACTATGTATACTGGAATGTTAATGTTTTATTCTTAGCGTGTTAAGGGCATTAACTGTCTGTCAGGTCAGCTTCAAATTGTTTTCCCCCCATCTTTCTGCAAGTTCTGACGGACCCATGCCCCAGTGAGCCATAGAGTTCCTATTATTTGGGGATCTCGACAGAAAATTTCATTTTAAATTTTGTCATTCTGGTTTTACCATTGCTTTTAAAAGTTGGTTTTGTTGATTCTTTTTGTTTGCTTTGTTTTGTTTTGATGATTCTTGATGCACAATTCTACATTTTTATCTTCATGCCATTCCCTTGAGGTTATTTTATTTTTATGCTAAAAAAGGACTTTCTCACTTGAGCTCAATTTATCATTCATCTGTATTTTTTCCTAATGTTTTAACACTTTGATTTTTACATTTTACTTTTAACCTAGTTATCACTTGTTTTTGTGGAGTCGTGAAGAAGGATCTATCTTGATTGCTTTAGTACACAGGAATTATTCCCACTGTCAAAAAACAGATCATTTCTTCCCAACAGTTCACATCACCTACTATGAGGTCAAGTGTTGCGGTGAAGAGCTCGGGCTATGGAGTCAGGCTGCCCGGGATCACCTGGCTCCACCATCCATGGGCTGTGTGATCACCTGGAAGTCACTAAACTTCTCTGTGTCTCAGTCTCCTCTTCCGTAAAATGAGGATATTAATAGTACCTATTATGAGATAGTCTTGGTATTACATATTAGGTTGAACCGTATGCGATCGGTGTTTTTATAGGTCAAGTGATTGAATATCATTACTTTATGTGAGTCAGCTTAATAAATGTTCACTTTATTCCTGGAGTTCTATTTCTCCAGCAGTCCTAATGCAGATTCATACTGTTCTATTTACTGTAGTTTTTAAAATAAGCAGACTTTATTTCTTTTGGTCGTTTTAGGTTTACAGGAAAAGAATGAGTAGGAAATATAGGTGGTTCCATTATTTATTATAGGGTTTTTAAAAAAGATTTATTTATTTATTTTAGAGAGCGAGAGCATGAGCAGGGGGAGGAGCAGAGGGAGAGAGAGAGAAGCAGACTTTAGGCTAGATCTCAGGACCCTGAGATCATGACCTGAGCCGAAATCTAGAGTCGGACGCTTAACAGACTGAGCCACCCAGGTGCCCCAATTTATTATAGTTTTGTAATGTTTTAATCCAGTAGAGCAAGTTTGTCCTCATTTTAAAGAAAATGTTCTTATCCATTTGTTCTTCCAGGTAACACAGAAGTTTAAAATCATTAATTTCCCAAAGAAGTCCCATTGAGAGTTTTCATTAGAACTATTTTTACCTTACAAATGATTTAGAAAAGAACCTACATTGTTAGATTTTTCAGGTTTCCCATCCAGGACTATGATTTGATGTTACTTATTAAAGTTTCTTTTTAAGTTTTTCAGTGAACTTTTAATTTATCCCCCCACGGTGCTCTCACACATTTTCTGTTACTTTTATTTTTAGGCATTTCATACTTTGTTATTTTTGCAAATGGAAATTTCCCTTTTTACTTTCCAGCTCGTAATTGTTGGCACACAGAAAAACATTTTTTTGTAATATATTTCTGTTGTATCCAACCACCTTATTTACTATCTCATTTTTAACATAGCGTTTGCAATAGATTGTTTTTTTAATTTCTGGTATCGAATCATAACATCTTCAAATAATGACGATGTTTAAAAAAATCTTTCCTTCTTTCCAAGTGTTAAAAAAATCTTGTTTCTGGGGCGCCTGGGTGGCGCAGTTGGTTGAGTGACCGACTCTTGGTTTCAGCTCAGGTCGTGCTCTCAGGATCATGACCTTAGGGTCGTGATCTCAGGGTCGTGGGATCGAGCCCCACGTGGGCTCCCGCGCAGAGTCTGCTTAAGATTCCCTCTCCCTAAAAAAGAAAAAAAAAAATCTCTCTCCGTCTCCCTCTGTCTCTCCCCCCTAAAATAAATAAATCTTTTTTAAAAAATCTTATCTCTAAAAAAAAAATCTTATTTCTAATTTATTTATTTATTAAAATGTCCAGATCTGGGACGCCTGGGTGGTTCAGTTGGTTAAGCATCTGCTTTTGGCTCAGGTCATGATCCGAGGGTCCTGGGATTGAGTCCCGCATCGGGCTCCTTGTTCAGCAGGGAGCCTGCTTCTCCTTCTGCCTGCCACTCCCCCTGCTTGTGCTCTCTCTCTTCAACAAATAAATAAATAAAATCTTTTAAAAAAATAAATAAAATGTCCAGACCTTTGAGATCATTAAATTAAAAAAAAAAAGACCCTGCATTCTGGTTTTTATCTATTTTAATGAGAATGCTGTTATTGTTTGAAATAGAAAGAATGGTGCTGACTGTTATATTTTTATAGTCTTGTGGTGTATGAATTATTCAGTTCCTGGTTTACCTTGAATTTCCTTTCGGTAATGATGACTAAATTATAAGTGACTGTTCAGGATCTATCAAGATGATCATATATTTCCTAAATCTTCCTATAGATTTTGGAATATAAAACAGTCAGGGTTCTTGGCACACCTGGGTGGCTCAGTCACTTAAGCGACCGACTCTTGGTTTCAGCTGAGGTCATGATCTCGTGGTTGTGGGATCCAGCCCCACGTGGGATTCTGCTGCGCTCTGCGTGGAGTCTGCTTCAGATTCTCTCCCTCCCCCTCCTGCTCTCTCTCTCTCTCTCCCTCTTGAATGAATAAATAAGTAAATCTTAAAAAAAAAAAACACAAAAACAGTCAGGGTTCTTGATAGTCAGGGACTTTTCCATTCTTGGGATAAACGCTGTTTGGTCCTCGGAATTGTTGCTGTCCCATCTCTGCGTGAGAAGACTGAGGCCCTTAAAGTGACTGCCTGGGCCAAGGCTGGGGCCGAGGCCGGTCTGCAGTCTGGGCCATTGCTCTTCGCATCCCCCGCCCTCACCATCTGAGGAACTTGCCATTTTACAAACAGAGAAACAGACCAGCTCCTGGGGCAAACAAGTTGCCCAGAGCTGCACAGATGCCAGGACTGAACTCTTTGGTCTGTTGATCCAGTCTATTTGTGTGTATCTGAATTGTGTTGGATTACTTGTGTGATCCCCGCTAGGACAATTCCCCTGCCTGGCCTCAGTTTCCCCATCTGACCTTATTTCTTTTCTGTGAACACTCACTCCAGGGGCCAGGAGAGTGCCTGAAAGGGACATTAATCCTTCCAGCCTTTTCCCTCCCCACTTCACCAAGTGGCCCAATCTCTTGCAAGCCCCCTACCCCAAAGCCATCCACCTGCAGCCAACCCAGACCTGAAGGCTGACACCAAAATGGCTCCAGGAATTCCAGGTCAATGACTGGGTTCACCTGCCCCAAGTAGGCTCCAACCTACATTTCCAAATGGAAGAAAGAAGAACTATCCTTTATCTGGAAACAGTGAGCTTGGGGTGTTGGTTACCTGTGGGGGCAGAGGGGCTTGGGACGGCGCCCCCTGTGCAAGGCTTTAGGGTTTGTCGCACAAATGGGACCTGGCCCCTGCCAGTATATTCCCAGGGCATTGCTCTGGGGAAGAATGAGGCCCAGTGAGCAGGCGGTGACCCCCTGACTGTGTGGATGTTCAGAGGGTCCATGGGGGCTTCCTGGAGGAGGTGGCCCTCAGAAGGAGCTTGCCTTGGGGAGCAAGGATTCCATGCAGAGGGAACCATCTGTGTGTGAAGACAGTGAGCCACAAAGCTTGCGTTTAATGTATGTGTCTTTACTTCACCATCCCCCTCTTAAAAATAATTGTACTCAATCCAAAGCAAACAAAAGCACAGCCCAGATTTTAAATTTGAGAGACTGCCTCAGATTTTGTTTACTTGTCCCGATTTACATTCTTTCCCGGCCCCAACAAGACTACTTCCTTGCCCTGGCACGGTCGGACTTTGCACTGAGATGGGGGGGGAGGGTTGGGAGGGGAAGTAGGGGGTGGCAGGAGGGTGGCGGCGCCCCATAAGCAAGGGGAGGGGGCTGCACACTTCCTGGGAGAGGAGGCTCTAGTGTGAGGCGGAGCCGGTGGGCTCTGAGGAAACGCCTCCCGGGGCTCCCCTTCTCCACAGTCAGCCTAGAGGGGGCTGGTGGGTCGCCCCGTCTCCCCTCGGAGAACGCGGTCCCGTTGGTGTCCGAGGCTGGCGCGCCCTCTCGCGGCTATGCGGGGCACTGCGCCGGCCGAGCCTTGAGCGTCCTCGGTGGGCCCCTGGTTCCTGGAGACAGCTGTCCCCCGCGGAATGTTTAAGGGCCCCGAGGAAGACGACCCACTGTCCCCCCGCAGAGGTCGTCCCTACTTCGATACCTCTGCAGCTCACACTGGAGAACGCACTGGTCAGCCCTACCGACGGCTTCACACGCCCCCTCCCCTTTCCAAGGATTTCTCCCCTGTCCCCTCCCAGCTTCTTTTCCTCTCCCCGCGTCCCAGCCTTAGCAAAGCCTCACTGCCGTGTCAATGACTGGTTATTACTCCCTTCGCCTGACGCATAACGGGATATTTCACATCTTTCTTCCTGGGTCAAACTGCCTGGGTCTGAATGCTGGCTATGACACAAGTCTGACTTGGGGTCACTGATGACTTACTTTCCTTGTGCCTCGGCTTCCTCATCTGTGGAATGGGGATCATTGTAGTACCTACGTCACGGATTTGGTGTAAGATAAATGAGCTATTCCATGTGCAGCAGATCTGTGCCTCCCCATATTCCCTGATGCTTCTCCTTTTTCCGGTTCTCCTGTCTTCACTCCCCCCGCCCCGCCCCCGCCCGCAGCACCTGCTTCTCTTTGTTGCGGGGCTGGGCGGGTCTGCTGGAACCTGCCCACCCCACATGCAGCAGCCTAATCAGGGGATCTCTTTGCCTGTGTTAATCAAGGTTCTCCAGAGAAACAGGGCCAATAGTATGTACCTTTTTAATGTGTATATACGTATACATATATACACACCAAGGAATTGGATCGTGTGGTTATGGAGGCTGAGGAGTCCCAAGATCTACAGTCAGCAAGCTGGAGACCCAGGGGAGCTGCTGATGGTATAGTTCTGGCCCAAGTCCAGAGGCCTGAGCCCCAGGAAAGCTGCTGTTACAGTTCCAATCTAAACATAGGGGGAGAAAATGATGTCCCACCTTGAAGGCATCTGGCTGGAGGAGTTCCCTCTTACGCAAAGGAGGGTCGACCTTTTGTTCTATTCAGGCCTTCAACTGATTGGACAAAGCCCACCCTCGCTGGGAGAGCAATCTGCTTTACTCAGGCTATGATTTAAATATTAATCTCCTCCCAAAACACCCCCACAGAAATGCCCAGAATAATGTTTAACCAAATATCTGAGCACCCCATGGCCCAGCAGACCCAGATGAAACTTCACCAACCCCAAGGGCTCATGGTAAGTAACGACTGACCATTGGGAAACAGGACAGACCCTCCAGCCTGCCTCTGCACTCTGTGTCTGCTCCCTCCCTGCTCCGTTCCACTCTCTCATGCCCCCTTGGGCTTCCCCTGGACTGGCTTCCTCAGCTGTTACTTCTTCACAGGGGTGCTTCACGGGGGCAGGCCCAAACCAAGAAAATACATAAAGCACTTAGACAGATATCAGATACATAGTAGGCACTCACACATTTTATGATTAATACTATTATTGTAGCTATCTGAGATGCTTAGAGGCCTTGTCCATGGGGTACTAGGGCTCCACTTTGACCCCTGTCTCCTTCCTGAGGCCTAGTCCTGAACTGGGAGCTCCTCACCATCTCTCCAAGCCTGACATCCATCTTTTGCATGGATTCGCACAATTTCAGGTCAACTGATTCATCCTCTCCCCACCCCCCACCCCTGCCAGTGCAGGAATTCTCTCTACAATATCCCTGAGTCTCAGTCTTTCCACCTTGGCTGGAACCCCTCTTACTGCTAGAATAGTCCATTCCTCCCCCAGGACTTTCAGAATAAGCCATTATTGGGGGGGAAAATAAATAAAGCTGGACAGGAGAGATGCCTTTAAGCTCATGGTTAAACATAAATTGAAAAAAATGAATTTCCATGAAAAAGAAAAAAATTGCATATTTTGCTGCTCACATTCCGGGCACACAGGAACACACGATGAGCTTAGCTCACCACATGGCCTTCACAGAGCACTTCATTGTGTGTAACAGGAAGGAGCCCGGCTGGTAACAGGATTGGGTGGCCATAATTAGATAGATAATTATTTGTACGTGGAAGTGTTTAGTGAATGGGGCTTGGTGAATAGGAGTCATAAATACATACATTAGGAGATGATTCCATTAGAAATGAACTTAAGGCAACTGAAAAGCTGCTGATGGATTATTAGCCATTTAAACAGATCTTTGTAGCTAAAGTGTTATTGACTAGTCCCACCTTTTACTGAAAGCTTTGAAAATGAAATCAAAACATCCAAAATTATAATGTAAATCAATGGGGGGTAGGCATTCCATTTATAAGGATTCAGTTTTTCCACAGTTTCTCCTGAACTCAGCTGTGACATGAATTGGAGTTTATTTTGTGTACATCGATATAAAATGAGGATCATTATAAAGAAGTATTTTAGTAAATTCAAAGTGCTGTAGATGCACATTGAATATAGCAGTCAGTTATTTGTACCCTTGGAAAATGAGCTAAATTTTCCAGAAGAAAATCTGAAATGAACACAAGATACTAGTACTCTCCTGCAACGAATCAGATACTTCTTTGATAAAAGTTTGCCAAGTTGAATATCATTTTCTATTATTTTTTTCACATACCCACCCGACCTTCATGTGTCCCCAGCCCTGGCCTGGTAAACCATCCACACAAATGGAATATTCAAAGTTTACTTGTTATTTATGCCATAGACAACCATCTGTTGCATGAAATGGGCGTCTGGTCCAAGAATTAGCCAAGAGCAAGACTCCTGAACAGCTGTGAGTCTTTAAAATATAAAAATTTTTAAGGCAAATTGGTTATGGACTCATATACGCATGTGATGTGTGTATGCTTTATGCTCAGGTGTATCTTACACATTTTACACTGTAAAGACATATACCCAATGTAACAGACATTTTCTGTGGTCTAATCTTTAAAACGTTAATTTTTAGAAATATTCAGATGCTCAGAATGCTTTCCTATTTCACTAATGAATTATTTTGGGTCTCACTGAAGTTTCTAACAAGGGATCTTGTTTGCTTTTCATTCTTTATAGTTTTCTAACAAGCTTATTTTAGACTGTTTACTTCTAAGAACCAATTTAGTTTCACTGAGTCAGTTTTGGTAAATAAAATTGGTATTATTGATTCATTCTAAATATTTCCAATTTTTCTAGTATGTTTTCCTTATTAATCCCTGAATTACTTCTCATTTTATTCCATTGTGATCAGAAAAATGTAGTCTGTAAAGGAATTCTTTAGACTCTGTTAAAATTTCCTCTGTAGCCCAATATATGGTCAAGTTCAGGAAAGGTCCTATCCGGG
The DNA here is from genome assembly GCF_964656455.1 of Halichoerus grypus. Taxonomy (NCBI): domain Eukaryota; kingdom Metazoa; phylum Chordata; class Mammalia; order Carnivora; family Phocidae; genus Halichoerus; species Halichoerus grypus. The sequence continues at coordinate 108,920,120 of NC_135721.1, read as the reverse complement.
CTTGAAAAAAAAAGCGCCTGCTCTCTGACACACTGTCTCTGGCATAAAAAGTACCCCCCACCCCTACTTTAGTGCAGATGTTCATTCATTTATTGCTCATCCTGATTCCATTTATTATCCTTTCAGTCTATTTAATCTATCTTTTTAATCTGTCCTGAGAGATGTGACCAAAACTCTGATTCTGTGCCTATTTCTCTTTATAATTGTGTAGTTTATTTATTGCTTTCTACAATTCGAAACTACACTTCTAGGAACATACCGGCTATTATCTTTTATCTTCTTGGTGGACTGTTACTCTGATCAGTGTGAAACATCCCTTTTGTCTTTTTTACTGCTTTTCTCATAAAATCCTATTTCATCTGATATTATACGGCCGTGCCATCTTGTTAATATTTGCCTGGCTTTTAGTCCTTTCATTTTAAACTTCTAGTGTTCCTTGATTCATGTATGTTTCACATAAATGGCATAGAGCTAGGCTTTGTTTATGTGATTGTTGCTTTTGCCCTCATCTGAAAATCTCCATGCGTATAGATTGGACGACTACTGGGTGACCATCACCTATATATATATATATTTTTTTACGATGACCATTACGCTGGATTTATTTCTACCATTTTATTTTGTGTTTTCTATTTACCTGCTTCCTCTTTGCTTATTTTTTTCTCCTTCCCTGACTTCTGTGAGATTATACATGCTTTCTTGGCTCCTTTCTTCACCCCACCTATTTGGAGAACACATATTTTCATTCATTTAGTAGTTACCTTTATATAGGCTTCTCACTTTCACACATTTGTCACAAAAATCCATATCTGGATCCTCTTCTTAAATGAAATACATAATTTTCAGTTCTTTAAATGTCTTTATTAAGCTTCCTCTTATCTACCTTGTCATTCTTGTCTAAAATTTTAGTTCTGACTTCTCTTAGAACACAAGTTATTATCAAGGCACCTGAGTGGCTCACTTGGTTGAGCATCCGATTCTTGATTTTGACTCAGGTCATGATCTCAGGGTCATGAGACTGAGTCCCACCTCGGGCTCCACGCTGAGCATGGAATCTGCTTGCAATTCTCTCTCTTCCTCCCCCTCTGCCCCTCCACACCCCATGCATGCTCATGCTCTCTCTCTCTCAAATAAATAAATAAATCTTAAAAAAAAGAACACAAATTATTATCTTATTCATACAAACCACCGTTATGACTGTGCCTTTTATTATAATAGGATAATTATTGTTATTTAGAGTGACTACCATATTTCATCAATTACACATAAGACACACAGCCACAAGCATCCAGTGGGTTACTCAAAGGATCCTGGATGATGAGAGTTTTCCTATCTCAGAACATCACCTGCCTTCAAATTGGTCCCAGTCTTCTCTATACAACTCAGAAACGTTGTGGGGTCTTGTTTCTAGAGTTCTCTCATATTCAACTTAAGTCTATATCTTTCATCTTTTTTATTCATGTGGTAAATGGGCCTCTTCTCCTATATCTTCCCATTGCTATTGAGAGGCTATTTTATCCAATATGTTAATTTTCTATCTGCCTCTTTAGTGATAGCCTTGCTTCTATAATATTCTTTCATTTGATTTTCTTGGGTTTTCCGGGTATGCAGTGATATACCATCTCAAAGATATGGATGATTTTACCTTCTCCTTTCTAATTTTCAAATTCCTGAAATCATTCTCTTAGCTAATTGCACTGACCTCCAAAAGAACATTAAATAATATGACGCCGGGAGGCAGCTTGTCTCCTCTGTGACCCACGAAGCCTGATGCTCTGGTCTGGGTTGAGATGGATGTATTTTATCCTATTAAAGATGTGCCCAGCTATTTATTTTTACTCAATATTAAGTAGCAGGTTGATTCTAGGTCTAAAATACATACTTTCTATCTGGCTGGGAAAGAACCCATCATGCCTGTTTCATCAGAACTTTGGCTTTGGGACTTGTTAAACCTTAACTCAATATCCATCTACCATCTGTAAGATCTTCAGAATCTCATTGAGCCTCAGGTAACTCGTTGATAACATGGGGATAATCCTTCCCTCATAGAATCTTGAGGAGTTTAATTGAGAATGAATGAATTTATACACAGTAAATCCTTAGTAAGTGGTGATTGCTTCAATTCTCATGAACAAGGCAGACCCCTCTGAGTTTTTCTTCTTAATGTGATCATGATAATTTTCCTTGTCTAAGATATAAACTCTATTTGGTTAAAACATATTACATAAATATTATTAATACATATAATAATTATTAATAATTAATAAAATATAATTCCATTTCTATGTTTGAAAATTGGAGCATTTTTTTAGATTGGTCTCACCCAGGTTAGATTTGGAAATTTAAAACACATTCGCATCAACATTTACGGTGTTGATTTCTAGGGGGTGGGTGGGGAGCCATGGGCTCTTGATGGACTCCGGACCACCTTGAAATATGTTGACCCTGCACTGCTTTTACTGAGCACAAGGGGGCAGCATTGCAAAAGAAACCTGAGCAAGGCTTCCCTGTGGCACCGGGAATGTTCAACTGATGGGAGCCTGACTTAAAGCCCTGGGTGTTACGCGCAAATAATGAATCATGAAACACTACATCAAAAACTAATGATGTACTGTATGGTGACTAACATAACATAATAAAAAAAAACACTTATTATGGAATTAGTCTCTACCATTTCAGTCTTTTTAAGAGACCTGTTTATAAAATGGGTGGGTGTATAAAAAGCACGTCGTAAACCCTCAATAAGTGGTAAGCCCCTCACCTTGTTCCTGTCTTTACTCAAATGCTCCTCCAGACCACCTTGTTCGAAGCCACAGCCCGCCTGCTCACCTCCCGCGCCCAACCCTCCTTACCGCGCTCGGCTTCTTTCCCATACTGTTGATCAAGTCCAACATACTAGATAATTTACGGATTTACTGTGTTTGTGATTTACTGGATTCCCCCAGGTCCCCTGTCTAGAATGTAAGCTCTACAGAGATCTAGTCTGTTTTGTTCAATGATGCGTCTCAAGTGCCTAGAACAGTGTCTGGCCCAAAGTAGATGCCCAATAAGTGTTTGTTGGTTGAGTGATTGCGGGGTGGTGCTGATGTTGGTGATGGGGGTGGTGGTGGTGATGACGATGGTGAAGGTGGCAAGGGTGGAGGCAGGGGAGAAGGATTGGAAGTGGCGAGGGAGTGGCGCTGGGGGGAGCAGTGGAGGTGGGGGGAGACAGGTGACAGTGGTCGAGATGGTGATGGTGTAACAATCGTCATGATGGTTACCGTGTGATGACTGGTCAGAGTCTCCTGAGAAGTTAGAATCTAAGCCTGAGGCAAGATGAGGATTTCCAGAATCCGTCACGTGAAAATGCTTTGCCCCCTGGTGTTAACAAATATACCCTCATAAAGGCCTGCAAAACTGGATTTGTCTTCCAGAACTCTACACCAGAACATAGAGAAGTTCCCTGTTGCCTCTCTTCCTTCATCCAACCTTGGAGGGGCTCCTCACATATCCTCCTGGACACCCCAATCCTCGCACCTGATCTCTATCTACACCCTACTCAGAAAGCTGCCCCTTGGCCCTCCCCCTGGCCTAGGGCGATCAGAGGGGCAGTGCAGCCCACCCTGGGAGGACAGTTCTGGAAGGCATGCTTAGGGCTTCTGGGTTGGGAATCCCTGTGTCCAGGTACCCAGAGGGTGGGTAGAAGGAAGAACACAAGTTCTGACGGACGCTGGTCTGTCAGATGGGCTCCTCCCGCTCTGGGGCAGGACATGGCTGGGGAAGGCAGAGAAGAGCCTCCAAAGCCCACAGCCTGGGGTCAGGGACCCTCTTCCTGTGGCTTCCTTTGGAGCCATTGTTGTTCCGCTGGACTTGCAAAATGCATCTCTATTCAGAGAAAGTCTGAAGAATGAAGTCACAGCGCGATCCGGCACAGCTGGTGGAATGGAGAAGGACGGATTGTTGGCATGAGCTAACAGAGCCATCCCAAACATCTGGGGAAGTCACATCCACGCAACCACACACACACACACACACACACACACACGTGCACTCACGCACACATACACACGTTTCTCCAGTTGGCACCGAGGGAAGGAATGCCTGGCCTTCATGGAGACCTCTTTTGTCCTTGCCTCCTGCCCCGGCCCATTTTCGAATAAATGTGAAGGACTCTGCTTGGGGTCCCCTTCCTTCTCTTGGGTGAGCTCTCCCTCAGCGATCCCTTCACATTCAAACCTGAACTCTCCCTGGTCACCACAGCTGCGTCCCTCCCCAGCTCCCAGCCTCAACTTCCCACCGTGTCCACCAGATCGTCTGAGACCTGCTGCTCACCCCCGCTGAGCTCAACCCCTCTCTCCCCCAAACGCCAGGTCCTGCGCCTGCCCTGAGTGGCCGTGGCCGGGGGCTCTATCCCGTCCCTTTTCCAAGTTTAGAACTTATCCTAGACAGAGGTGGTGGCTACACAACCCTGTGAATGTACTAAGTACCACTGAGCTGTACAAATGGTTCTGTTATGTGAATTTCATCTCAATAAAAATAAAAATAAAAAATTTTTAACTTCTGAGGGCTCCCTACTGCCCAGCAAGTAGAACCTCCCAAATACCCCCCACAGGCTGTTCAGCCAGGCCCTCCTTCTTATTCACCACGTGGCCTCCCTGATGCCAGAAAAGCATGGAGGCGGATGCCTTGAACTTGGCCGGAGCCCGGGGGACCAGAGCCACGGCCCTGGATGAACACTGTCTGTGAGCCACTCATGAAGCTTCCACGGCAAGCTCTTTTGACAGTGGGTACCCACACCAGCAAGGGTGGGTCCCTTGCAAAATGCATTTGGGAACTTTTCCCAGCTCCCCCCCCCCCCCCGCCAGCCCTGATGGCCTTCTCGGGACAGTGTGACCCTCCACCATTGGCTATAGATCTGTCCCTAAACCTTCATAAGTGAGCTGTGTGGCCCTTGCTTTAAGTGAGCAGGGTTACTGGGATCTGGAGTCTTGTGTCTTGTCCCACGAAAACTCCCTCCAACTTTCTCAACATCTCCAGCCCCCAGAGATGCAGCTGCAGCAGATTTCTTCTCGAGACACAGAGGCGTGAACTCAATGTCTTTATTATCAGGCCTTGTCATTCTTCCAGGCATACAACGCCGAGCGAGGGAGGTCTTGAGGACGGGGCGCTCCTTGGGTGCTCCTCCTAAAGGCAGCGTGCATCTTGGTTACATCACCCCGCTGAGCTGACTTTCCCAGGGCCGTGCCAGTGTTCATTGTTGTCCCGTTGTTCTTTCTGTCCCTCTCAGCCATGCAAGGAGACTGTATCTCAGCTCTAACTCTCTGAGATAAAGGTAGAATGGACACCTTATCTCCGTCCCACTCACTCCCTCGCTGCCCTTCTGGGAACAGACCCCCCAGTGAGCACAATCGATTCACTTGACTGCCTGACAAATTGCAAACCCATCTCTGCCTGCGCGTGAATGCACAGTGTCCGGGTGCTGGCATGATGCGCCTACCCCACTAGTCCGTCCTCGCCCTCACTGGGCTTGGAAGTCGCCCGTCACAGGGCCAGCGGCCTGAAGAATGTTGATAAAACCAGGTCCGTGTCCCAGGACCACGTTTTACTGCGAGGGCCTGGCCCTCCTTCTGCCACGTTCTGGGTCTTTCAAGATTTGTCTAATTCAACCAGCTGTTGCTGGTTTTTTGTTTGTTTGTTTGTTTTTAGTTCTGAGTAATGGTTCCCATAACATGTGTGATGCCAGCCCAGGGCTCCTCAAACTTCAACCAAGGCCAAAGAATCACCTGTATGGCTTGTTAAAACACGGATTCCTGGGCTCCACCCCTAGCAATGCTGATACAGTTGGTCTAGACAGGACTTAGGAGGGCCCATTACTAAAGCTCGCAGGCGAGGAGGCCGCCGGGCATCCATCCACACGCTGAGCAACATGGCGCTAGGGTATGCGGGGCCCCCGGGCCTCACCACTCCCTGAGCCCCTGCGCTGTGCCTGACACGGAGCCACGCACTTATTACTGGGATGACCCATTTCATACCTGACTTGTCCGAGGGTCCAAAGCTGGGAAGTGGCGGAATTGCATGGAAATGCTTGTCTCCCTGCCCTAGCACCGGTCACCACCGCCACCGATCCCAGGTATGGCCTGGCCCCTCCACACCCCCGTGAGATGTTGGCAGCACCCCTCAGGGATCTCTTTTGCCCCAGCCTCCCTACTCCCGTACAACCTGCTGTCAAGATAACATTCTCCCTTTCTCTTAATTGCAGTAAAATCTATGTAAAATGTTTGTAATATAAAATTTGTAATGTCAGATTTACCCTCTTAACCAATTTTTTTAAGATTTTATTTATTTATTTCCAGAGAGAGAGCGGGAGAGAGCACAAGCAGGGGGAGTGGCAGAGGGAGAAACAGGCTCCCCACTGAGGAGGGAGCCCGATGCGAGACTCGATCCCAGGACCCTGGGATCATGACCTGAGCCGAAGGCAGACGCTTAATGACTGAGCCACCCAGGCGTCCCCCTGGGTTTTTTTTTTAAATAATAGCCATCTTAATGGGGTGCAGAGTCGTCCAAGATAACATTCTTAAAGCAAACTCTGGCCGGTCATTTGCTGCTCGGGCTCCAGGTGTGTGGACAGCCCAGGGCAGGTGCACAAGGGCACGCACAGATGACCTAGGCCAGCTGCTATATCGCAGAACCTACTAGCAGAGCTCATGCAGCAACAGAAGCAACCGTGATGTGGAGGAGGGGGTATCTGGGGCCACAGGCCGGGCCAGGGCAGGGGAAGAGATGGCAAGGGCAGAGGAGGGAAGGATGCTCCTGCCTGCCTGGGAGGAACATAAGGGAAGTCTTCCTGGAGGGGGTGACATCTGAGACAGGCCTCAAAGGGTGAGCAGGGCTTGGCTGTGACAATGGGAGGATGGGGATCCTGGGCACGGAGCTAAAGCTAAAGGTGGGGGACTCTCAGAGAGGGGTGTGGGGGGCGTCAAGGAGGCATTTTGGTCAAAGCACTGGAAGCAGAAAGGGTGGTAAGAGGAGCTAATGCCGGATGGCTAAATTGAGACCAGCGCGTAGGGGCCCCTGAGGCAGTTTGTGCTGCACTTCGTGGGCGGTGGGGAGCCACCGAGTGTTCTGGAGCAGGAGAGTGCACTATAGTGGTTGTGCCAGCCGCAGCTTGGATTCAAATCCCAGCCCTGCCCCCCATTCGCTGTGTAATTGAGGACAAGTTGCCATGCCTCTCAGAGCCTGCTTCCCGTCTGCAGAGTGGGGATGATGATCGTCCGATCCCCTGGAGTTGCTGTGGGAACTGAATTGGTAAAGCCCTCACCACGGGGCCCCAGCGTCGAGTGTCAGGTAAGAGGCAGCTTTCATTGATTCAGTGTGAGCTCTGTCTTATGAAAAATAATTTGGCACCACTATGCAAGTTTAGACGGAGTTGGGGAAACAGGAGGCTCTAAACCCAGAAACCCAGAAGTGATGGAAACCAGTGGGGACAGAGCCTGACTCAGCCACTCGGAGTTGAGACCTGAGGGAAGGGAGCTGAGGAAGGAGGCGCAGGCTCAGTCTGAAGTTTGGGTTGGGCAGAGGCTTGGGGGGGCCAAGGGAAAGAGGAGTCTTGAGTCTAGTGACTAGAGGGCGGGTGGCACTGGGTGGGTAATTCAGGATGATGGCGCTGGCGGGTTGGGGCAGGCTGTGCACTCTCTGGGGCCCCGTAAGAAAGGGCCATCAAGAAGCTATAGATGTGGGGGTGCACTTGGAGCTCCAGAAAGAGGTGGAGGCTGAAGGTTGAGCTTCGAGGAAATATCACTCAGGCAAGAACACCAAAGCTCCAAGGTCCAGTACAGTTTTCAAAGGGGAGAGGATTGCAAGTGGAGAGAAAGGAGGAGGGGAGAGGAGAGGAAAGAGAGAGAAGGCCAAGAACAGTTTCCAGGGTGGTAATGAACATCACTGGCTGCAGCATCAGGCCTGAGTTCGAGTCCTGCTCTGCCGTGAACTAGCTGTGTGACCTTGGATAGGTTACTGAATCTCTCTGTGCCTCAGTTCCTTAGTCTGCAAATGGGGAATGACCGTAGAACCTCCTGCACGGGAGAGTTAAGAGAATTAAATGAGATAATGCCCGTAAGACCCTGACTACAATGCCCAGCACCAGGGCAGAGCTCAAGCAATGGTGGCTAGTATCCTGATTTCTAAGAAATCCAAGTTAAACGGACAGGGAGGGAAGAAGAGCTAGAGACAAAGGCAGCTGGAGTGCAGCAGCTGCTAAAAAGCCAGGAGGCGGTTTGGAGTGGGGGGCGAGGCAGGGGGTCGGTGGAGAAGCAGGGCCGGTGGGCACACGCCTGGTGCCAAACGGTACAGAGCCCTCTAGGAAGGCGGGAACGTGGATGGTGCTTGGGCATCTGGCAATGAACTCATCTCTAGTAACTTCAGAGAAAGCAAGGTGATTTCTTTAAAACAAAAAATAAGCGGGAAAGACAGTTGGAAAGGTAGTTTAGGGTCTCCTCTGGGGAGGGGGCGGGAGGGAGCAGGTGAGTTTGGCTGCCTGGCTGGACGCCTGTATTTCATGTTGGGGCAGCGGCACAGGCCGGAGGTGTCTGAGTAGGAGGCTTCCAGCGCGGCGGGGGCTGATGCTTCGGCTGCAGCGAGGGGGGCTGCGCCCGCGGCCAGAGCGCCACACCCGGCCCGCTCAGAATTACAATCTGATTGACAAGGGCCTAAAATTCCCATGTTGAGATTTCAAAACGCAATCGCTTCAGGGACTAGTTCGGGTTGACTTCGGTCTCACACACAAAAAAACCAAAAAACAAACCAACAAACAAAAACCCCAACTACAATAAACAGAGTAATATTATGCAAAGCCTCAGGATCTTACACTTCTCCAAACCGGATTGGGGGGCAGAGGAGAGGAGTGGGGAGGGGTACTGTAGGGAGGAGCCAGGCCCAGGCAGGTGGAAGGTGCAGCTGTTGGGATTTTCCCAGAAAGAGGCCACCCCTGCTGCTCAGCCGCCAAGACTTTGGGGACCTATAAATAGTAACTGTTATTTGAGAATCGGCAGAGCCTCTCTGGCTATGACAACCACTGGAGGGTGCTTGCTGAGCGTTTAATCTCAGCAGATGACCTCACCAGAGCCAGCTCACCGCGTCTTAATCATGATGCTTCAAATCATCACGCAGTGTCAATGAGAACCAGCCAGGGATGACACGTGACCAGCCTGGCTCATTATAAATCCCCGGGGCTAGAGATCCGGCGTCCCGGGCTGATAACACAACCTTGGGGGGCTCGTTACGAAACTCTAGTGTCGCTTAATCACAACTGAGGAACCAAAGCCAGGCTTCCGTTGTGATTGGCAGTGTGGTCTCAAGGCATCCGTCCTGAGTCAAGCTTCAGAAGATGCCCCTCCCCACTTCTCCAACCTCTTTCCAACTCGAAGTTCTTGGGGCGTGGTCAGACTGGGCGGGGCTGGGGGCGGGGATGTTGTTCAAGATGCAACTTGTAGGATTAATTTCTGGCAGGAAGAGCACGTGTTGAATACAATGAAACTCTGTGTGGAGAACCAGCCTCAGAGGGGCCGTTGCTGCCCTCCAGGGCTTGAGAGCTCCTTACATGGGATGGAAGGCCTAAACAGAGCCAGGATTCTATTCCTGCCTACAAGACCTCTGTAGTCACTGTATTTCCAAAGAAAGAGCTCATTTCATAAGACTCCAAGGATGTGGGCTCCAGGTTTCTAACAAGAGGAGGAAATATCATGTTCTTTCAAAATTGTGTTTGGATCATTGCAGTCTAACTAGATATTTTTCATTTGAAATGATTCCTTTTGCATCTTTCTGCCACTACAGACTAAGAGCTGTGATTTCAGTGAAATGCACCCAGCATGGAGCCTGGAACTCAGTAGGTGCTCATTAAATGCTTTCTTCTGTTTGCCCCAGGTGGCCCTGAGAATGTTCAAATCAGATCCAAGTTGTACGGAAATATTTACATCAAAGTAAGGGCTGTGGTCTTGAATTCCACCCTCCAAATTGGACCCCAAAATGCCCTGGTTCTGTAGCAAGAATATCGGTGATTCATTCAGCTGAATCTTTTTAATTGGGAAAAGTAATAAAATTGTGAGAGATCCCCACCTTTCAACAGGGACTGGCCCCGAAAGGTCACCCAGCTTCTGGGCATATTGGTTTTTAAAGTGAGGATTCAAAGTGAAAGTGTTTTTGGAAAAAGAATGTAAAGGATGATATAAAGATATGTTCTCCTATTTTTGATGGGTGGTTAGGGGAGATATTTTTTCTGCCCTATTTCTTCATTCAAAGCTATTTTCCAAAACAGGAAGGCCAAAATTGGTCCATGTGAATCATCTTTAACTAACGAAATAGCTGCCTTATGCCACAACCCCACACTGAGGTATAGGTAATGCCACATGGTGAAAACTTCCATCCCAATCATTTGGCAGGAAGGACCACATGAGTTGTCCAAGAATCTAAGGGGATGGGGTGTCTGGGTGGCTCAGTCGGTTAAGTGTACAACTCTTGATTTCGGCTCAGGTCATGTTCTCACGGTTGTGAGATTGTGAGGTTGTGAGGTTGTGAGGTTGTGAGGCTGCGTGCTCAGCATGGAGCTTGCTTAACGTTCTTTCTCTCCCTCTGCGCCTCCCCCGCCCCTGCTCACATGCACACGCGCTCTCTCTCTCTTAAAAAAAAAAGTTAAGATAATGAATCTAAAAAAAAAAAAAAAAAAAGAATCAGTTTGCCTGGCAAACAGAGGGGGTGTCTGTTCTTAGTCTATCTTAGTTATGGGGAGATGCTCATTGCCATGTGGTTCATTCAAAGGCAAGCAGTGGAGACTACGCGCCCAGGTGCCTGCAATGTAGCCTCCCTGGAGGCCCACAGACCAGCAACCACAACTTTCTGGATCTTGCTTTCAATTCCCTGTCCTGCTGTAAGAACATCTGCCTAGGCAATGCGTCCTGATTTTGTGATGCCCACATTTCTGTCTCTCTAAATCCCCAGTGTTGGGTGCCTGGGTGGCTCAGTCGTTAAGTGTCTGCCTTTGGCTAGGTCATGATCCCAGAGTCCTGGGATCGAGCCCTGCATCGGGCTCCCTGCTCCACGGGAAGCCTGCTTCTCCCTCTCCCACTCCCCCTGCCTGTGTTCCCTCTCTCTGTGTCTCTCTCTCTGACAAATAAATAAATAAAATCTTTAAAAAAAAAAAATAAGGACACCGATCACTTTGGATTAGAGACCCACCCTACACTAGTATGAGCTCATCATAATTTAATTACATCTTCAATGACCCTATTTCCACACAAGGTCACATTCTGAGGTACTGGGGTTAGATTGCAACATATCTTGGGGGTGATTAGGGGTATGCATGGCAATTTGACCCGTAACATCAACTTACTGTTTCCCTCTATTGGGCTCTATGTTTTGAAGTATTGTATTTACCAAACAAAATACATTTAGTGGTTATTCACTTTTTCCTGGATTTTTAAAGATACATTGTGGTCACCCAAATGCGCTTCTAGTTCCAAAAGAAGATGTCATAGAATCACTTTTCCCTGCTTCTCTCTTCTAAGTACAACTCCATACCCTGGGAATTATTCAACAGACAACAAAAAAAGCTCTCTGGAACCTGGAAGGAGGAAGGTAGACTGGCCGAGAGCCTCAAGATAAGAGAAAACACACGGCTGAGCAGGAGCCCCAGGAATATCAGAAGAACAGAGCAGATAAAAATATCATTCAAAAGGCTCAGAAAACTCAACTTTCCTCAATCCAAGAGCCCACAAAAGCAGACCAGAATCTACGCACCAAACCTACATGGGCCAATGGTTCATGACTGGTCGCTCAAAGAGAAGATTTAAGATCCAGAACCTCCTAACAAGAATCACAATGTCCAAGATACAATCAAAAACCTTACCCATCACACCAAGAACCAGGAAAACCACAGTTGGAGTGAGAAAAGACAACAAATGCTGAAACTGAGGTGAATCAGATAGGAGTTATGAGACAAGGATTTTAAAGTAGTCCCCACAGAAACACTTCAGCAACAAATTACACATTCTCTTGAAATAAGTGAAAGCATAGAAAACATCAACAAAGAAATAGAAGGTATTTTTAAATGCCCAATGGAAATGATAGAACTCAGAAGCACGATAACCAAAATTTAAAAATAAATAAAAATAAATACAAAACACTTCACTGGGTGGGCTACATAGTAGAATAGAGATGACAGGAATAGAATCAGTGAACTGAGAACAGATCAACAGAATATACTCAATCTGAACAATGGAGAGAAAAAGTTAGAACCTCCAGGAGATGTGGGATGGTAACAAGATCCATCATTTATATCTTTAAGTCCCAGGAGAGGAGAAAGAACATGGGAGTGAAAAAAGTATTTGAAGAAAGAAAAATTTCCCAAATTCGGCACCAGACATAAAATTGCAGATCCAGAAAGCTGAGCAAACCCCTAACAGGAGAAACCAAATAAAAGTCACACCAAGACACATTATAATTAAGCTTCTGAAATCTAAAGACAAAGAAAGAAAAATCTTAGGAACAGTAGGAGAGAAACAACATATTGCCTATAAAGAAACACAGATTTGAACAAAAGCAGGTTTCTCGTCAGAAACCGTGGAGTCCAGAAGGAGTGGCACATTTTTCCAGGGCTGAAAGAAAGACCTGTCAACTACAAATCCTATATATGGTGAAACTATTCTTTAGAAATAAAGGGGAAATAAAGACATTCTCAGGCCAAGGGAAACTAAGAGAATCTGTTGCTAGCAGACCTACTCTTAAAGAATGGCTAATAGAAACTCTTAAAGCAGAAAAGAAAAGTTATAATAGAAAGCTAGGCCTTCCCGAGAGGAAAAAAGAATGGGTAAAGGTAGAAGAAAACGTAACAGACCATCCTTCATCTCATGAATTTCTTAATCATATTTTAGGGTTGAAGCAACAGTACGCAAAAGTTATAACACCATCTGATGTATATACAGAGGAAACATTTAAGACAATTAAATTTTTTAAGTGTGATGGGTAAAAGAATTAAAAGAAAATAAGGTTTTCACGTGTCAGCTGAAGCCATAAAACACTGACACCGGTCGGCAGTGATGACTTACATATGTATACAGTAAGAGTGACAGCAACCACTAAGAACGTTATATGAAGTGATATACTAAATGTATATATATAGTTATATATATACTAAATATATATCAAAGTGGAACTCTAAAAAGAAATGTTCAAATAATCCACAAGAAGGCAGGAGAAAGAAAACAGTGTAACAATAAACAAAGGAACAAGGAATGAACAAATTAAACCCTAATGTCAATAATTAGTTTAATGTAAGTGGTCTAAATACACCAATTAAAAAACAAATGGGCGGAGTGGATTTACAAAAAAAAAAAAAAAGACCCAACTTTATGCTGTCTATAAAACAAAACAAAACTCCCTTCAAATATAATGACATAGGTAAGTTGAAAGTAAAAGGATAGAAAAAAGATACATCATGTAAGCATTAATTTTTTAAAAAAGATTTGTGGCTATAATAATATCAAAGTAGAGTTCAGAGCAAAGAAAATTACCAGGGGCAGAGAGAGACATTATAGTATGATAAAAGATCAATACGCCAACAAGAGATAATAATCCTAAGTGTGTAGCACACACATACATCCAGATACTCAAAATACACGAAGCCAAACCTAATAGAGCTGAAAGGAAAAATTGACAAATCTACTATTATTGTTGGAGACGTCAACTCTCATCTCTCAGGAACTGATAGAAGTATTAGAGAGAAAAGACCTGAGCAACACCCTCAACCAACAGGATCAAACTGACATTTGTAGAATACTTTACTCCCCAAATAATAGACTACACATGCTTTTCAAGTGCCTATAGTACATTCAACAAAACAGACCACATCCTGGGTTATAAACTAACTTTAACAAGTGCAAAAGAAATAAAATCAGACAGAGTATATTCTCTGATAATAAAAAGAAAAATGATAAAACTGGAAATCAACAGCAGAAAGCTAAAAAGAAAATTTCCAAACACTTGGATGTAAACAACATACTAAGTAACCCATGAGTCAGAAAGGAAATCTTAAAGAAAAGATAAAATCTTCTTAAAGACTAGTTCTTTAAAAAATCTTCAAGAAAAAAATGAGATATTGTTTAATGAATATGAAATCACAACATACCAAAATGTGTGGGGTGCAGCTACAGTGCTGAGAAGGAAATTTATATCATGAAATGTTTACATAAGAAAAGAGTAAAGATCTTAAATCAGTGATCTAAATTCTTACCTCAAGAAAATTAGAAAAAGGAGAGCAAAATAAGCCCAAAGCAAGTGGGAGAAAGGAAAAAATAAAGAACAGAAATTGATGCAATTGAAAGCAGGAAAAGAATAGAGAAAATAAATGAGGGGGGAGAGCTGGTTCTTTGAAAAGATAAATTACTAATAATCATTAACATCAGGAATGAAATAAGGAATATAACAGATTCTGTAACCAGAATAGTATGAACAACTTTACACTCATAAATTTGACAACTTAGAAGAAATGTATCAAAATGCCCCACAAACCACACGTTACCAAAGCTCAGCCAAGATGAAACAGATAATCTGACTAGCCTTATAATTAGTAAAGAAATTGAATCTATAATTTTAAGTCTCCCAAAAAAGAAATCCTAGACCAAGATGGTTTCACGATAGAGTTTTACCAAACATTCAGAGAAGAATTAACACCATTTTTACACAATATCTTCTAGAAAACAGAAGAAGATGCTTTCCAATCCATTTGATGAGGCCACTATTACCACTATTAACTAGGACAGCACAATAAAAAAGGAAAGAAAACTAGAAAACCAATATTACTCATATACTTACACAAAGCCCTTACAAAATTTTAGCAGATTGAACCCAACAAAGTATAAGAAGGACAAGGTACCTTGACAAAATGGAATTTATTTCAGGTATGCAAGGCTGGTTTAATATCTGAAATTAAACCTATGTAATCCAATATATTAACAGATTAAAGAGGAAAATTCATATGCTCATATCAATTGATGCAGAAAAAACATTGAACCAAATTCAACACCCCTTCACGATAAAAAAAAAAAATCCTCCGCCAACTAGAATAGGGCAGAAAGTCCTCAACCTCATAAAATGCATTACAAAAAGTCTACAGCTAATGTCATACTTGATGATGAAAAACTGAATGCTTTTCCACAAAGACTGGGAATGAGATGAGGATGTCCACTCTCCCCACTCTTATTCACAGTAATACTGGATCTAAGTGCTGAAGTAAGGCAAGAAAAAAAAGCATACAGATTTAAAAGATGAAATAAAATTGTCCCTATCTCAGATAACATGATTACTATGTATAAAATGCCAATAAATCTACAACTAGAACTAATAAGTGAGTTCAGGAAGATTACAGGTTAAAAATCAATATACAAAAATCATTGTATTTCTTTTTTTTTTTTTAAGATTTTATTTATTTATTTTAGAAAGAGAGGGAAGGAGCAGGGAGAGGGGCAGAGGGAGAGAGAATATCAAGCAAACTCCTTGCTGAGCATGGAGTCTGATGCAGGGCTTGATCTCACAACCCTGAGATCATGACCTGAGCTGAAATCAAGAATCAGATGCTTAACCAATTGAGTCACTCAGGTGCCCCCCAAAATCATTGTATTTCTATATATTAACAACAAATAATTGGAAATCAAAATTTAAAATTCAATACCACTTATAACTGCTCCAAAGAAAGTAAAACACTTAGTTATAAATCTAACAAAAGCGTGTACGGTATAGATATGATGAAAGTGATAAAATGTTGAAAGAAATCAAAGACCTAAACACTTGCAGAATATACCATATTCTTGAAATGAAAGACTCAATATATAGAGATGTCGGTTCCCTCAACTCATCCATAGGTTTAATATATTCTTATCAATCTCAGCAAAGTGTTTGGTAAATATAAGCCACACTTATTCTGAAATTAAATGGAAAGGGAAAAGCCCTAGACTGGCCAAAACAATTTTGAGAAAGAAGAATAAAATGAAAGGTATCACTCTTCCCAATGTCAAGGCTTACTATCTTACTACAGTAATCAAAATGGTATGGTTCTAGAGGAGAGATAGACACATAGATCAATGGATCAGAATTCAGACCCAGAAATAAATCCACAAAAATATACCTAATTAATTTAACAAAGTAGCAAAAGCCATCCCAAAGAGGAGGGCTAGTCTTTTCCATAAGTGGTGTAGGGCGAATTGAGCATCCACTGGCAAAAAATGAGCATCCACTTAAACTTCACATCTTACCAAAAATTACCTCAAAATCGATCATAGACTTAAATGTAAAACATAAAAGTATAAGTGTTTTAGGGGAAAAAAAAAACAACAGTAGAACGTCTTTGGGACCTGAAACCAGGCAAAGAGTTCTTGGACTTGACACATAAAAGGAAAAATTGATAAACTGGCTTATAAAAATTAAAAACTTCTGTTCTGCAAAAGACCCTGTGAAAAAGATGAAAAGAGAGAAAAATATGTGCAAACTACATAGCTGACAAAGAACTAATAACCAGAATATATTTTTTTGAAACTCTCGAAAATCAACTGTAAAAAAGCAAACAATCAAATTAGAAAATAGGCAAATGACATGAACAAACATTTCACTAAAGAAGATACACAGCAAGTAAGTACATGAAAAGATGTTCAATAGCATAAGGCACTAGAAAAATACAAATTAAAACCATAATGTGACATCACTATATGTCTCTATACCACTATATTAGATCAGCTAAAATGAAAAATAGTGGTAACAGCAAGTGTCAGGGAGGATTCAGAAAAAATGAATCACTCATACATTGCTGGTAATACTGTAAAATGGTATAGTCACTCTGGAAAATAGTTTGGAACTTCCTTTTAAAGACTGAAAAGTGGGTTTACCATAAGACCAGCAGCTGTACTCTTAGACATACATCCCAGAGAAATGAAAATGTATTTTCACACAGAAACTTGCATACAAATGTTTGTAGCAGTTTTATTCATAATATCCCCAAACCGGAAACTACTCAGGTATCCTTCAAAGGGTGAATGGTTTAACAAACTTTGGTACATTCATACCATGGAATCCCACTCAGCAATAAAAAAGAATGAACTATTGATATACACAAGAACTTGGATGAAACTCAAGGAAATTTTGCTGAACAAAGAAAGCAAATATTAAAAGAAAATATACTGCATGGTTCCATTTATATAGCATTTGAGAAATAACTAATTGTAGAAATGGAAAACAGATTAGAGGTTGTGGGGGGTGGTTAGAAATGGGGATTAGGAAAATGGGTGAGTGTGGCTACAGAGGGATACCACAAAGGAGTCTTGTGGTGATGGTATAGCTGAGTATCTTGAGGCTACACGTGGGATCAAATTGCATAGAGCTACACACATAAACAATCAAATGAATGCATGCATAACAGAAGTCTGAATAAATTCTTTGGTTTGTGTCAATGTCGATTTCCTGGTTTTGTATTTTACTATAATTATGTAAGCTGTTAATAATGGAGGAGGCTGGTGAAGAGTGTACAGGATCTCCCTGTAAATTTCTTTGAACCTTGAATCTATAATGATCTCAGAATGAAAAGTTAAAAAAAAAAAAAAAAAAAAAATATATATATATATATATATATATATATATATATATATATCATCAGGTAGGACTTCTGGTCTACCTCTTGAACACACTAATTGAAACAATTCTTATCAAAGTAAAAAACTCCACAATTTAGGAAAATCTTACTGCTTTCGGCTTTTCAGAAACTTAGACCTTAAAGACCCAATATACTGTTTCAGTGGTTTTCCAAATGTGTCTCTTAGGTACATCAGAATCACCTAGGAACTTCATAGAAATGCAAATTCTCTTTCCCCACTCCAGACCTACTGAATCTGAAACCCAACACTGGGGCCCAGCCATCCTGGTTTTAAAAAGCCCTCTAGGGGATGCTGGTGCATACTCAGGTTTGAAAACCACCATTCCACTGGGTACTTCACAGACACTGGTGACACACTTTGTATCTGAATCCCCTTTCCTGGAGGAGAAAGCTCACACAGGACCACAGCCTAGGCCAGCTCCTTACTGTCCTCTTTTCCAGGCTCCTTGTGATTCCTGCCCATCCATTCTTCATATATAAACCTTCAGCAGGGGAGAGTGATGGAAATCTTCCAAAAACCATCCTAGGTCACTGACGTCCACAAGCTTCTACTAAAGACATAATTTCCCATAAAAGCCAAGCTCCAAAAGAGATACACGTTCCCATCGGACCTGGCTTAATGAGCACTCTAACTGGGAGAAAGGTGATGATTTCCAGAATGCCTAAAGCCTTTCTCCTCTGCCCAGAAGTGATGCTATGAGAAAGGAAATTACATATAAATTAAGCACTTTACAAAAGAGGTTCCAAATGTAAGTTACACTAAGTATAAATAATAACATAATAACATAAATAATAACATCTCACTCATCTTGTCTTTCTCTCTGGGCCTGGGAAGATCAAAGCCATCTGATAAATGCAGCTTCAAATGTGTCTGGGAATGGGAGTGCTCCAACAGGCCTCCCCATCCTCTGTTCCCACATTTCACAGCCCTCAGAGGCTACAAATCACCTACGCTGGTTGTTAGAGCCTTTCTGCCTAAGATACCTCTTTTATAAAATTAATGGTACCAATTCCAATAGTGGCTTCAGCGGAAAAGAAAAAAACAAAACAAAACAAAACAAAAACAAAAACCTTTTTCAGTGCAATGTGTCTCCTTCTTTGTGTGGTTTTCCTCCATCCCTAGAAATGCCCTAATGGACCACTTTTATAAATGTAATTGACTTCCAACAAATTTTGCTTTGAGTATCTTTCACGTATCAAAAGAACACTAGAAATAATTGGAGACTATGAGAGAGGTCCCAATGATGTTGGAAAGACATTAGGGTTTGAAGCTGACGGCCAAGAAAGAATTCTTGAGACGTCTTTGGTGCAAAAAGGTGATTTTATTAAAGCACAGGGACAGAACTGCATCGGGGTCATGAGGAGTGGCCCATCATATACTTTCAAGTTGGGAGGGGGTTAGGGATAGCGTAAGTCTCTAAGGAATTTTGGAAGCAAGGTTTCCAGGACCTTGAGAGGGCTAGCTATTGTTGGGAAAGGGTCATTTATTACTGTCTCAAAAAACCTGAGTCATGAGACCCTTCAGATGTGTATCGGTGGTTTTTTGCTTGGGGGATGATTGCCAACACGTATCTTGGGGGGTAGAGATAAAGGAAGTTTCCAAAAGAATTGTTATACATTAAAGTAGACTTACAGGATCCTGGGGGTCGGGCCAAGATGCCTTTTGCCCTTAGCAAAGTATTAACATCGAGGCAGCTGAGTTCCTAGAGGAAGGTCACTCTGCCTCTTTCAAGGACTTGTCAGTGGGCTGTAGGTAGTAAGGAAATTTAATAATTTCTCTTCTGCCTTTGTTTCCCACATTAGTAAGGCAAGGGTTGGGAATCAGCTGCTCCATCTCAGGATTTGGTGGGACCTCATTATACAGTGACGGGAGCGGGGAGAGTCTGGGGGCTGAGGGCAGGGTCACCCTCATGGACTAGGCAGGCTTTGGAGTTGCTGGCCGGGAGAGGGGCCAGAGGACTGCAAAAGTGGTTTGGCAGTCAGGCCAGCGGGGAGATGGACCCCTCAGGGAGGATCTGGCTGGGCCACCTGTGGAAGTCTGGGTCAGTGCTGGTCCGCATGACCAGGGTTGGTCCAGCTGCTTAGGGATAGGACTCTTGGCCCAAGAGGAAGGCAGGAAAAGTTAGATGGGCCCGTGCTCTGAGTTTGGGGGGGAGGGGAGGAAATGAGAAGCAGGGTCTAAGATGTACTGCAGCCCGGAGGGGAAATGGTGGTGGCAAGGCCCAGCTTCTCCACCATCCAAACCTCTATCAGGATGGGACATCATGCTCCAGAAGCTTTCACTCTAGGAATGCTCTAGTACCTTGTCCCAGTCCAGACTGACAGGGACGGATTCACTGGATGAACCTTTCTGGGAAGGACAAGTGAGGGATGCACAAAGGTGGTTTGGGAACTTCCTACTTCCACAGGGAGTTCTGGAACCTGGAATGGGGCAACCAGGGGGCTCGATTTGGAGCCAGAAGACAGCAGCAAGGGAGGTGAGACACGGAATAAAGTCCACACTGATGTGGTTTGGAGTGGGGGTGGGGTTCTGAGCCGACGGCCAAGAAAGAATTCTTGAGACATGTTTGGTGCCAAGAGGTGGTTTTATTAAAGCACAGAGACAGGACCCGTGGGCAGAAAGAGCTGCACTGGGGTCGTGAAGAGTGACTGATTATATAGGATTTTCTATCCTACAGAGGGGAGGGTGATGTTAGGGCTCCAGGAAATTGAATCTATAGGTTGCTGGAGATTGCTTTCTTCTTGTAAATCATTAAGACAGTTGCAAACTAATGGAGACCCACGTCTTGCATGACTGTGATCTCTCTCAGTTAACCATTTGTTTTTTTCCCTTTCCTTTGTTCCAGGGCTGCCAAGAGTATCTGAGGAACGTCACACAGATCCCACCTTGGGGGGGGGGGGGTTGCAGAGTGTTAGCTTTGCTCTCACCACCCTCAGCCCACCTTCTGCTCCCTCATCACACACCATTAAAGGCACCGCATCCCGTCATTTTAGATCCGGCTGCAGGTTAGAATCACCTCGGGAACATTTACAGTTCCCAGCGTCTGGACCTCACACTGCACAATTATTTTGGGATCTCTAGAGCTGTGGCTGACGCATCAGTAATTTATTTATTTTTATTTATTTACTTATTTATTAAAGATTTATTTAGTTGACAGAGAGAGACAGAGCCAGAGAGCACAAGCGGGGAGGGAGAGGGAGAAGCAGACTCCCCAACTGAGCAAGGAGCCTGATGTGGGGCTCGATCCCAGGACCCTGGGATCATGACCTGAGCCGAAGGCAGACGCTTAACAACTGAGCCACCCAGGCACCCCTACATTGGTAATTTTTTTTTTAAGATTTATTTATTTATTTGACAGAGAGAGACACAGCGAGAGAGGGAACACAAGCAGAGGGGGTGGGAGAAGGAGAGGCAGGCCTCCCGCCGAGCAGGGAGCCCGATGTGGGGCTCGATCCCAGGACCCTGAGATCATGACCTGAGCCGAAGGCAGACGCTTAACGACTGAACCACCCAGGCGCCCCTGCATTGGTAATTTTTAAAGCTCCCCTGTGATTCCGATGTGGAGCCACTGTTCTGTTCTAGACCCTTGCCACATAGAGTGTGACCCCCAGACCCACAGCATTCCCTTCCACCCCCAGAACTTGATAGAAATACAGAACCCCAGGCCCTACCCCAGACCTGATTAAGAGAAGCTGCATTTGGGGGCGCCTGGGTGGCTCAGTCGTTAAGCGTCTGCCTTCAGCTCAGGTCATGATTCCGGGGTCCTGGGATCGAGTCCGGCATGGGGCTCCCTGCTCGGCGGGAAGCCTGCTTCTCCCTCTCCCACTCCCCCTGCTTGTGTTCCTGCTCTCGCTATCTCTCTCTCTCTGCTAAATAAATAAATGAAATCTTAAAAAAAAAAAGAGAGAGAGAGAAGCTGCATTTGGAAGAGATCCCTTCTGCACATTCCGGTTTGAGAAGCATGGTTCTTAATGAACATAAAGAACAGTGGGGCTCACCCCTGGGGACAGACTGGAATTGTCTGTGGAAGCTCACTGATCTTTTCGAAGAACCTGCTTTGGTTTCATTGATTTTTCTCTGTTGATTTCCTGCTCCTAATGTATTGATTTCTGCTCTACTTACGTCTTTTCTTCCGCTTACTTTGGATTTAATTTGCAATTCTTTTTTGTTTTGTAAGGTGAAAACTTAGGTCATCAATTTTGGATCTTTCTTTTCTAATATATGCATTCAGTGCTATATATGTCCTTCGAAGCATGGCTTTTGCTGCAGTCCACAAATTTTGATATTGTTTTCTGTTTCATTTCATTAAAAATATTTTAAAATTTCTGTTGAGGTTTCTTCTTTGACCCACGTGTTACTCAGAAGTGTGTGGTTTTTTGCTTTTTGTTTTTTTGTTTTTTGTTTTTTCTTTTTTTTTTAGAGAAAGAGAGAGAGAGCACACAGGGTGGGACAGAGGGAGAGAGAGAGAATTTTTTTAAATTTTGTTTTATTATGTTAGTCACCATACATTACATCATTAGTTTTTGATGTAGTGTTCCATGATTCATTGTTTGCGTATAACTCCCAGTGCTCTATGCAGTACGTGCCCTCCTTAATACCCATCACTGGGCTAACCTATCCCCTCACCCCCTTCCCCTCTAAAACCCTCAGTTTGTTTCTCAGAGTCCATAGTCTCTCATGGTTTGTCTCCCCCTCCGATTTCCCCCCCTTCATTTTTCCCTTCCCACTATCTTCTTTTTTTTTTTTAACATATAATGTATTATTTGTTTCGGGGTACAGGTCTGTGATTCATCAGTCTTACACAATTCACAGCGCTCACCATAGCACATACCCTCCCCAGTGTCCATCACCCAGCCCCCCCATCCCTCCCACCCCTCTCCCATCCAGCAACCCTCAGTTTGTTTCCTGAGATTAAGAGTCTCTTATGGTTTGTCTCCCTCTCTGGTTTCATCTTTTTCACTTTTCCCTCCCTTCCCCTATGCTCCTCTGTCTTGTTTCTCAAATTCCTCATATCAGTGAGATAATATGACACTTGTCTTTCTCTGATTGACTTATTTCACTTAGCATAATACCCTCTAGTTCCATCCACATCGTTGCAAATGGCAAGATTTCAATTTTTTGATGACTGCATAATATTCCATTGTATATTTTTATCACATCTTCTTTACCATTCATCTGTTGATGGACATCTAGGCTCTTTCCATAGTTTGGCTATTGTGGACATTGCTGCTATAAACATTGGGGTGCACGTACCCCTTCGGATCATTACATTTGTATCTTTGGGGTAAATACCCAGTAGTGCAATTGCTGGGTCATAGGGTAGCTCTATTTTCAACTTTTTGAGGAACCTCCATACTATTTTCCAGAGTGGCTGCACCAGCTTGCATTCCCACCAACAGTGTAGGAGGGTTCCCCTTTCTCCGCATCCTCGCCAACATCTGTCGTTTCCTGACTTGTTAATTTTAGCCATTCTGACTGGTGTGAGGTTTTGATTTGTATTTCCCTGATGCCGAGTGATGTTGAACACTTTTTCATGTGTCTCTTGGCCATTTGGATGTCTTCTTTGCAGAAATGTCTGTTCATGTCTTCTGCCCATTTCTTGATTGGATTATTTGTTCTTTGGGTGTTGAGTTTGATAAGTTCTTTATAGATTTTGGATACTAGCCATTTATCTGATATGTCATTTGCAGATATCTGAGAGAGAGAGAATCTTAAGCAGTCTCCACTCCCAGCACTGAGCGACACAGGGCATGATCTCATGATCCTGAGATCATGACCTGAGCCAAAATCAACAGTCAGATGCCTAACTGAGTGTTGATTTAATCTTCATGTACTCGGGGATTTTCCAGTTATCTTTCTATTATTGATTTCTAGTTTAACTTTATTGTGGCTCTGAGAGCAGATACTGCATGATTTCTATTCTTTTTAACAATTTGTTATGGTGTGTTTTATGGCCCAAAATGTAGTCTATCTTGAAAAAAGTTGCACGTGGGCTTGAAAAAAGAATGTGTATTCTGCTGTTGTTGGATGAAGTCATCTATAGATGTTCATTAAATATAGTCGTCTATAGACGTTGAATAAATCCGGTGTGGTTGAGTTCAACTAGGTCCTTGCTGACTTTCTGCACCATGTCCGTGCTGACTTTCTGCCGGCTGAATCTGTCCATTTCTGAGAGCGGGGTCTCCAACGACGGTGGTGAATTCATCTGTCCCTCCTTGCAGTTCTGTTTGTGCCTCGCATAGTTTGACACTCTGTTGTTAGGCATGCACCCGTTAAGGATTGTTCTTATCTTCTTGGGGAACTAATCCATTCATCAGGATGTGATGCCCTTCTTTATCCCAGGTAATTTTCCTTACTTTGAAGTCAGCGCTGCCTGAAATTAACATAGCTACTCCCACTTTCTTTGACTAGTGTTAACATGGTATACTTTTCTCCATCTACTTTCCTTTAATCTACATGTGTCTTTATATTTAAAGTGGTCCTAGGGAGCTTTAAAAAATACTAATGCCTGGGTCCTGGTCTGATGCAATTGATCTGGGGCATGGCTTTGGCAATGGGAGTTTTAAAAGCTCCCCAGGTGAGACCAGTATGCACTCAAGACTAAGAACTGTTGGTTTAGGGCCAGGCTACCAACTCCAGCCCGCAGTGCAAGCAGCTGTGATGGGGTGTAGGCTCAAGGCACTAGAGGGTGGGGTCCCCAACCCTGCTAAACCCTAACTTAGCAACTAACTAGGACACAGTGGGAGCAGTGGGAGCAGGAAGGGGAGAAGACAGTTCAGCCCCCACAGCCAGGCTGAGGTGGAGAGAGAGATCACCTGAAGGCCAGGTCACCTGGGCAACCAACCTCTTGCCCTCAGTGGAGCAGGGCTGGGGAACAGCATAAGCCTGCAGAAGGGAAAGTGCTGGGCGTGAAGGACATGAGCAGGAGGTACACCTCGAGAGTCACCCTGCAAACCCTGTCAGTGGCTCACAGCTGATCTGGAAGCTGGACCTTTCTAACAAACCCCCAGCAGTTGCCTCTGCTCCTCAGACTCATATAGTGAAGGAAGGACTAAGCAAGTCACAGGAAGCAGCCCCACACCCCTGAGAGGTCAATGGAGAAACAGATTTCCTAACATGTAGCACAAATTTGTTGCTCTAAGCAAATGGGGAAGGCATTAGGGGGACAAAGGTTGAATTTTCCCTGAGCCCTGTGCTCCTGGAGAACAGCAATGGCTAAGGAATCCTCCCCCTCTTTTGTGCTCCTGAGAAGGGCTTACTGCAAAGAACCACCCTTCCCCACTGGACTTAGACAAGACTCACGATGCTCCCCTTGCTTACCTAATGGCCAGACACAGACCCTCCAGATTCCTGTTCTTTGTTGAACTGTTGTCTCCACTGATCAATAGGAACAAAATACTTGTGGACCAAACTTTAATTAAGCTTCTCTCCTTCACCCAGGTCCCTGAACTTTGGCCCACCCTTAACCTGAGCCAGCACACAGCCCAGCCTCCACAGTCCCCTCCTGAAAACAGGCTGGCCCCAGGGTATAATATTCTCTAATCTACTGTCCAATCAAACCACTCCCCTTCATCTCATGTTCCCACATCCGGTTCTTTGTAGCATACTCCCCATAAAAGATAAACTCTTCTCCTAACCCTTGAGACACACAGACTTTATGAGCAGAGTTGTTACCCTGTTGCCAGAATCCCATTTGCCCCACCCCACTTCCCTGGCAATAGCAACTTCCCTTCCCTTCAATAACCATTTTGAGTAAAATCTTTCCTTACAGGGTGCAAATTTATTTTCTTATTTGACTGGGGAAAAGGAGAAGTTAGCAGGGAGCCATTTTGGAAAAGTCATCTTGAGGGCAGCATGAAGAGGTTGTGGGTGGGGGGGGGGTGGCAGACAGGGTGGAGCGGGGACAGGATGGGAGGAGTGGGGTCCTGAGGACCAGCTGGGGTGATGACCCTTTGCCAGGGTCAGCAGGGGAGAGAGGATCCAGGAGGATGTGGAAAGTGAGGTCTCTGTCCCACACTCAGGCCTGGATGCTATGTTAAATGCTTCCACCCCTTCCTCCCTGCTCTTCCCATCCCCAGCGTGGGACCCCAACGTGGATGGGACCAATGCTGGCCAAATAATGGAGACTATGGTCTGCCTCTTATCTGCTCCCACCTCTGCTGACCTCCTCTAGCAATTAACCCCTCTCCTTCCCACACCTTCGACCTCTACCCAGAAACTAGCTCCTTACCCACATTCAAACATGTCCCCCACCTCAGTTTCCTCCTTGACTCCCAGTCCAGAGGCTGCCCTTTCTTTCCACAAATATCCAAGGTTATTTAGATGAGTTGCTGCGTGCATCACTGAATCCCCTCAAGCCGGGGCTTCACCCTTGGAGAGCTGCCAGTGACCTTCACCGCCCCGCAGCGGCCCCTGTGGCTGCATCCTCAGGCCTGTCTGATGGTCACCTGACCACCTCCCCCCAGCCCAACCACCCTCCTCCCTGAAGCGACTCTAGGGTTCATTGCTGCCATCATTTTGTGCTACTCCTCCCTCTCTGGTTTCTCCAGAATCTGCTGGTTGCCCCTCGTCTGTCTGGGCCTTGGCCCTGGTCTCACTTTTCTCTTCCTCCCTAACTGTCCCTTCTCCCTGGGTTACAAGTACCCCCTGCATGCCAACCACCACAGGACTTAACTTTCCAGCGCAGTCCCATCCCGAGCTCTAAACACACCCTCCCAGCTGCCTGCCCCACATCTGTCCTTCAGAAAATGGCACCTCCGTCCACATAGGAGGGGGCGCTTCAGGCCTGCTGTTCCCTCCCCAGCCCTCCACCCCCCTCCACACACACACACACACACACACACACACACACACACAGAGCCAAATCTCCAGCAAGACTCATGGCTCTTCTTCTGAAACCTACTGCCCTGCCGCTTCTCCATGTCCACTGCCACCCTCTAGTTCAGGCCATGGGCATCTCTCCTCGGACTTCCCTACAAGCCTCCCAGCTGCCATTCCTGCCTCCAGAGGGTCATCTCCTCTGAGCTGCCATAGGGATCATGTCCCTTCCTGCTCCAAGCCTTTGATGGATTTCCACTGAGCTTCTGTGATAATCCTCAGTCCCAAACACGACCTGGGAGGCCCAGCACCCTTTGCTGTGGCCTGGCTCACTGTAATCCGGCCACACTGACCTTCTTTCCATTCCCTGAACCCACGGAGCTCGTTTCTCCCTCTGCGTGGAGCCTCTGCCCTCCCATTTTCTGCTCCGTTAGCACTGAATCAACTCTAGCCATAAATGCCCGTCCTCCACCTGGGGCAGGAATCCAGCCTTCCCGTGAGATCTGGCACACCTGAGTGGCTCCTGATCACACCTGTCACATTTGGATGCCCACTGTGCATGTATATGACTGGTTGTTTAGTATCTCTTTCCTCCCCCAAACTGCAACCCAAGGGGAGGCATCCAGTCTGTTTCCATCAGAACTCCACCCTCCTTGCTCTTAGAATAGCCCTAGACAGAGAGTAGGGGTTCAGTAGATGTTGTTTGAATGAGCACTGATCATTTTACAAGAGTCACTAGCCACACACACGGACATTTATTAAACGCATCAGAACAGTTACCTCTTGTAGCTGTTGGCATCCCACCTGGCTCTTTTACCTTTCTGGGGTCCCCAGCCCCCCAACTGCTGTGAGTATTGGCTGCTATGTTGCCCATCTGCCTCATTTCTTTGGAGAATGGCCCTCGGCTAAGGAGAGCCGCCTCAAGGGCAGCCCCCAACCCCGCAGACTGCTGGCCTCAGGGTAAGGGAGGACACCATTCCTGCTCTAGAGTTCCCTTGGGACCTGGCTGGAGCTAGCCATCCCTTGAACCCTGGTCTTCCCTTTCCCTCCCCCCAGCCCTGCTCACCTAGTCAGTATTTCCTAAGAGCTCTCTGGAAATAAATCACTGAACAAGAATCTCTGTCTCCAGCTCTGCTTCTAGGAAACCCAATCTAAAGCATCTCTAACAGGGAGGGAAATAGGTGTGGAGTGAGGGATGAGAGAGAAAAATGAAACAGGAGGGAGGTCTTGTATGGACTGGTAAATGCCCCAAGTACTGAGGTGGATGAATCAATTCTGTGCATCTTTGGTCCCTCCCCAAATAGTCAAATGAGTGGATGAGGGGGGAGGGATGGGGAGTTCCGGGGAGGGGAGGGGAGCAGTGGGGAGGGGAACAGAACCCTGCTTGTTCCCTCAGTTCTGCTTATATATTCTTCACCCATCTCAGCCTCCCTGTCTGTTTATCCACGCTGACATCTTATTTAGCCCCCACTGTACTGGACATGCAAGTTCTCACTCTCCAATTCCTTTGGGTTCCTTTGGGTCCCCTAAGGCTGGAAGGGATCTGTTGGTCCTCAATTCTTTAATGAATCTCAGTCCCTTCTAAAGGAGGACAACTGGACATCAGGTCCCTAACCTTCTTTGCCCGTGAACCAACCAGCCTGCCCTGTGTGTTCTACAACATAATCCTTTGTTAATCACTAGCTAGGGCACTGGGTAAAGCAGTTTTTCAAATCCTGGCCCCCTGGGCTCATAGCGCTTGAGATACATAAATATGTTGCCATGGTGACACAGTGACAGATTAATTTACAAATCCTCCTGGAGCAGATCTGCTTTAACAAGGTGAGACTGCATGAGGGGAAACTCCACAGCTCTCTCAGGACAAAGTTGGAGTCAATGGATCCAAGAGGGGATGGGGAGGTTGAGCAGCCTCCACTCTCGTCTCAGGCTGACATCTCCTGGGGCTCTGGGCTTCCCTAGTCATTCCTGCCTCTAGGAATACAACGTCTAATCCCAACGCTGGTCTGAAAGATACCTTGTATCCTTCTCTTATCAGGGGCTTTGCCAGTTCTCATGCAGCCTGCAGCTGTCTGCATAATTAATGAGCTAATCCTCACAGTCACACCCCCACCCCAAGAAGCACCACCACCAAACTATTCTTAGCAGGAAGATCCTCCAAAGCCACTGGTTAGCAGTACTCTGCCCCAAAAGATTTACAGTGATTAGTGTGTGATTCCTCAAAGGGAGAGAGTAGGAAAACACTCGGGTAGAATGCTACTGATGCAAATCTAAGCAGGGAACCTGAAATGGCATCTGGCTCTCAGTTTTAAGCAAACAAGATTGGAAGGTTATGTGATTCTCACAAATAAGCCTGTCCCTTCTAATCCAGAGCAGACTTGTACAAATCCAGGTAGGCTCTCTGATTAACCTTGGTGGCTGTCACTTCTCCCAGGTGATTATGGTCCATCAGCAGAGGTGAAGGCCCATTTCAGAAATCCAAAGGGGCTGGGTGTGCTGTCCTGTAGGCGGCCCCCGGCGACCTGTGTCCCCACGGCTCCCGGTATGGTCCACGGACCAGTGGTATCAGTATCACCCAAGAGCTTGTTAGAAATAGACTCTCGGGCTCCACTCCAGACCTACCAGACCTACCAGACCAGAATTTGTAAGGGAGAAAAAAAATGTCCTTTTAAATTCTATCTGGGGCCCTGGAAATTAAACCAACAAAAGACAGGCTAAGAGAGAGAGTGTTTATGAACGTCGGCAGCATACGCACAGGAGAAAGTGATGAGTGACTCGAAGGGGTGGTTAGAACTTGGGGCTTATATAGCAGCCTAACAAAGAACACTAAATTTATAGAGAAGTGGCAAGACAAAGGACAGGCAGTTTGGACTTTTAGGGGTGGCAAACTGTGGGAAGGTAAATATGAGGGGGAACTAATGGAAGACAAGAGTTGTTTTAGTGAAGTTTGTTATGTAGATTTCTGTCAGTCTTGTCTCCGGGCTTGGGAGTCTAGAGTTGTCTTCCTCTTCCCTCTCTAAGCTAAGGAGACACCTGGACAAATGGAAATTGACATCCTGCTCTTAGGCAAATAGAGGAGGAAGGTCCAGAGCTTGCTTGGCATCTGCTGTTTCTCCACTGTCTTCAGCTCAGAATAATCCTAGTGCCGAAGTGGCATATTTGAGGGTGACATATTCTGATTTCCTACACATTTTTACCAGATTCCCAGGCAATTCCAATGCATGGCAAAGCTTGAGAGGGCCTTCAGCCCTTAGGGTTTCCGGAGGAGATGTGTTCATGTGTGCAGTTGCTGAGACATGCCAAGTGGCAAGGCAGGCCAGGTCTACCTCCCAGCCCACCACCAACTCATCTGAGTGCCATAGCAGGAATGAGCTTGTTTCTAAGGATGGTGTAGATGCTAATCCCCTGATATGACACAAAATGAAATTGGGGCCAAGAGTTAGATTAGTTGCTAGCAATCAAAATAAATTAAAAAATACCCTGAACTTCATGAGGCTCGTTTCTCCAGACAACATTTAAGGCATCTTAACATGGTACATAAAATCAACAAGATGGACTGTTAAGAATAGGAGTCAAGAGTCTGTACTTTCTAAGTTCTTTCCAGCTTATCTCTTAACTCAAGCAAAAGACCCTGGGAGCCAAACATCCCGTAATAGGGAACCAAGAAATTATCCCCTCAAGCAATAAGAACTGCCCCAAGCCAGCAAGACCCCGTGATTAAGCCCAAGACAATGGTCGACCTGACCTTTACTGCCCACCTGCACGTACCCACTGACCTTTGTCCCACATTTTCCTTCTACAAACCTAGAAGTATTTTCAGCACTTTGGAGACTGTCTTTGAAATGCTAGTCTGCTGTCTTCCTGGTGTTAGCCTCACTGAAATAAATTCCTTTCTGTTTCACAAAAAAAAAAAAAAAAAAAGTAGGAGTCAAAATAGAATGAAAAATAAGTGTAGGGACATAAAATTGAACTAGGGTGGAAAAATTCTAAATTCTTGTTCTAAGTGGGTCACAAATTGAGTGCTGGTTTCTAGTAACCAAACATAAAAACAAAGACCAGTCGGTTACACTGATTCATCATTTTCACATGCTAAAAAGAGGCCAATTGCTAGGAAGGAACCCAATATTCTCTTCCTCTTCACACTAGAACTTCTTGGAGATTCATTAACACACACTCTCCCCACTTCCTCGCCTCTCATTCTCTCTTTGACCCACTCCCCTCTGGCTTCTTGCCTCACCAGCCCATGGAAGGTACTCTTGACAAGCTCACTGTGGTCTCCATGTTACCAAATATAATCGCCAATGGTCATTTCCCTGTCCCCATCTCATGTGGCTTCTCAGCACCTCTGTTCCTGGTTGACCACTCATTAGCGGGACATCATCCTCTCTGGCATCTGCAATGTCGTTCAGTTTTCCTCCTGGTTTGCTGGCTGCTCCTCGCTTCCACATGCTATGGTTTCTTGAGGCCACCATATCCTCGGAACTCTTCCATTCTGTGTCCCCACTTTTCCTAAGTGATCTCATACCTCCCGTGGCTTTAAATGCCATCTGTGCGTACGTCTCTCAAATGTTCATGTTGTGAGCCACCCCCTCCTCTGGGCTCTAGATGCAGATACAACTGCCTCCTGAATGCTTCCACGGAGATATCCCAAATGGCATTCAAAATGGTGTTCAAACAGGATTCTTTATTTTATCCTCAAACCAGGTCCTTCCCTAAGCTTCTCAAGAAATACCATCATCTAGCCAGGTTGCTAAGGCCAGAAGCTGGTGGAGGTCCTTCTGGCTCCTTCCTTCCCCTAATCCCCCACATCTAACCCAACCCTATGTCCTGTCAGTTCTGCCTCCAAAATACCACAAATCCATCCCATCTCAACTGCCACCACCTTCACCGGAATGACTACTAGAGCCTCCCCAACTTCCACTCTTGCCCCGTGTCCCCCACGAAGCCTCTCCGCCCAGAGCAGTCAAAAGGAGCTTTAAAATTCATACATCAATCTAGGCAATGGTCATTTTAAAAAAAGACAAGAAAAAGAGAAAGAGACAACTGGAATTATGCCCCCCCAAGTGAAAGTACATACCACCGCCCATGAGACTGCATTTCCAAAAATATAAAACCTCTATTTAATCAGGTCTCTATATCTAGAAACCAGAGAAGATTTCTTGGGCAGTTTTTGAAGGCATCATTGGGATCGCACGAAGGGAAGTTTAGCAACAGCCCCCCCGCCCCCCCGATGTCTGCAGCCGGTCGGCCCAGGTGCACAACTCTTGGACCTAATCAGAGAGAAACTGGAGGAACAACCAGCCCAAGTTCCTCTGGCCAGCCCGTCCTCAACTCTCTTCTCAGCCAGGCTCTTGATCAATTCTGGAAAGCATTGTCTGAGTAACATGGCTCTAACCTGAGGCAGCTCAGCCCGGCTCTCAGGGGCCTCAACGGACAGTTAGGGGCAAAAGAATCAACATCCTGCTGAGAACATGTTGGGGGAGGAACACGAGTCCCTGACACTGTGGCCTACCTGTGACCCTGGTGGCTTCCCTACATTCCTGCTGAGTTCGCTTGTCACAGATCTGATGTTGAGCTGACACCTCTTCTCTGCCCAGCGCTGTCGGAAGCCATCCATCCGCTCATCTTTTTGGGGGAATTAAATGTGGTGCAATGTGGTATTTGTCACATTTGAAGGTGAAACCCTCTTCTACAAAACCCAACAAAATGGGAGTTTTTCCTTAGCCCATCCCAGTGGGGTGAACAGGACAGGATTTCTGATCATACTAGAAACCCAGCCTCGAACGGGTCAAGCCGTGGCTAAGTCCACAGCTCACTCTTCTCTCCAGATACACGGGACAGCTGCTCCCTGGGGGAAGACAGTGGGGTCACTGACACCAGCGTACGTGCAAGTGGATAGAAAGAAAACACCACCAGCCTGCAGCTTTCATCAGACACGTCTCTAGAAGCTGTTCACAAGTAACATGGAATCGATACGGTGGAAGGAGGCAGACCCTACTTCCCCTGACTTGGGCTGAATGACCATAGGCAAGTAGCCAAAAGATTTTGATATTTGATTTTGCTTTCTTTCACATGAGGATAATAGTACTGACCTCAATGGATTTGGTATGAATTTAAATTTAAGAGAGTATAGGAAGTAACTAGAAAAGTGTCTGCACACGGCAGGCACTTGGTAGATAAGGAGCCACCTTCCCCTAAGAAATTAGCCTTAGAGTTCACACCATTAGCAGTTCAGGTCCCCACCATGAACAAATAGCTTTTCCAACCATTGCTGCTAGCAATAAGTCACTAAAAACTTTGGGAATTTCTCCAGGGTGACTGTCTACTCCCCAATTCTCTCTTTTCTCCTTCCCCCAGCCTCAAATCCACTCCAATTTTGTATTTAACTACTTCCTCCAAGAAGAATGGTATAGCTGAGCACTTAAAATCAGAAACAGGGGGACACCTGGGTGGCTCAATCGGTTAGGCGTCTGCCTTCGGCTCAGGTCATGATCCCAGGGTCTTGGGATTGAGCCCTGCATCGGGCTCCCTGCTCAGCAGGGAGTCTGCCTCTCCTTCTCCCATAGCTCATGCGTACTCTCTCTCTCAAATAAATAAATAAATAATCTTAAAAAAAAATCAGAAACAGGTATTTGACCCTTGAGTTCTAGGCCCAGCATCTATCTGATGACCACTCTTCCCAAGAACTCCCATACAGAGAGGGACC
This sequence comes from Halichoerus grypus, assembly GCF_964656455.1. Taxonomy (NCBI): domain Eukaryota; kingdom Metazoa; phylum Chordata; class Mammalia; order Carnivora; family Phocidae; genus Halichoerus; species Halichoerus grypus. The sequence continues at coordinate 108,886,940 of NC_135721.1, read as the reverse complement.
CTTGACATCTTGGCACCAATAGGTTCACTTATGATGTGTAGTGGCAGAAGAAAAATAATGCAAAGAGTGGGAACCAAATGAATAGGAAATTTTAAACCAAGACAGGGAAGAAAGAAAACGTTAAGTTAGAGGTATCTTAAGGTTTACATTCCACCGGGGAAACCAACAATTAGCTGAGGAACAAATAAATAAGCAAGATACTTAAGGACAATGTTAGCTGAGACCTTGTAATATTGAAAGGCCTCATCTGCCCCTCAACTTTCTTCTCCCCCACACCACCATGCCCACTACTCACATGCACACACACACACACACACGCACACATGCACACAGGCACATACACACACACCTCTAAACACAAACAACTTTACTAGGAACCAGAGTGAAGGTCTCAGGGCATGGACAGACGTGTGGTTCCAAACACCTAGCTTAGTACCTAGCTCCGTCATTTATTAGCTGTGTGTCTTAGGGCAAGCTAGGTAACCCCCCAAGCCCTCAGATTTTTATCTGTAATAGATCATTCGTCGCTGTAAGAATGAAATGAGACCATGCATATCAAGTGCTAAGCACAGTGCCTGACCCACACAAAGCACTTAATAAAGAAAGTGTCAGCCCCGCTAAGACGAGTACCAAGGTATTTATTTGATCAGTTTTCGGAAACACTTATCTCTATGGCCCAATTTCTCCCCACTTTGCTCGTCCGTAGAAAGAATACCCTAAATCTGAGCAGCTCCGGAGTTCAGATATTCATAGCGGATGACAATAAACAGAAGCGACTATGATCACACTTGAGTAAAAACAGTCCTCAGTTTCCCCAAAAGCCACAATCTACAGACGAACTTGACTCAAAGTGGGGAGGGAAATAAGAAATGAAAGGAAATATTTACAAGCATTGGAAAGGTGTTCAAAAAGCTTTTGAGCCCATCTGACAACCATCTTTGTGTTTTGTCTCCTTGCTGCAATATTTAAATATAATTTTGATGTCTGCCAGATTAAATTACCCACTTGACCAATTTATGCCCTTCAGATTAAATGCCATAATTATCCTTAATAAGCATAACTATCGGCCTGTTTTTGCTTAATGGTTATAAAGTTTTATGCCTTGTAATAATCCTCCTACGGGTGGAACATAAGTTTTTTCAGAGAGCTGACATCCTGCTCTGCATAACGTGTCAAACCAAATCAGAGTCTTGCTTTTGTTCACCAGAACAACATGAGCCTGAAAATGTGGGGTTGGAAGAAAAAACACACGCACGAAAATGTTATTTTGAGAAAGCTGCAGATCAAGGAAATCCTACAAAGATTTTGCAACAATAAGGCTCATCTCTGAGAACACTTTGTTCTTATATGTATAGTTCAAGTGCAATAGAGAAAGAAAAAAATTTTTTTTCTAGATTTAAGCTTATGTAGAATGGACCCTCTTTTTATTCTGTGTGCTTTATAATCTTTCCTGGGGATATTTATTTTTTTTATTTTTTAATTTTTTTAGGTTTTATTTATTTATTTGTCAGAGAGAGAGTGTGCACGCAAGCAGGGGGAGCAGCAGGCAGAGGGAGAGGGAGAAGCAGGCTCCCCGCTGGGCAAGGAGCCCGATGAAGGACTCCATCCCAGGACCCTGGGATCATGACCTGAGCCCAAGGCAGACACCTAACCGACTGAGCCACCCAGGATCCCCTCCTGGGGATATTTAGAGTCTGAATTTTGGAGATGCTGCTGTGTTCTCTTTAGCTTGCAACACGGCACTTTTCATACCACGTTCCTACATCTCTCCACCTTGTGGTGTTATGCTATTGGTTCCGTCTATGGAGGTCCCTGATTTTCAACTAAACATTGGTTCAGGAACTTCTTTTTGTGGGTGGGTGTTCATACAGACTCCCATCCTTTTATCCCTGAGGAGAATTGGGACGTTTTGCTTTTGTTTTGTTTTCTTTCATATTTATATGATGTCAACTAAAAAATCTGTGCTTAGTAAGAAGAGACTTTATTCAACAGGATTATTGCAAAGGAAGGGGAAGGGGATATTGCCATAGGGATTACTTTTTTTAATTATTATTATTATGTTATGTTAATCACCATACATTACATCATTCGTTTTTGATGTAGTGTTCCATGATTCATTGTTTGCGTGTAACACCCAGTGCTCCATTCAATACGTGCCCTCTTTAATGGGATTACTTTTGAGCACAACATCCGCAAGTGACTCAAGGCTGAGGCAACGAGGAGTTTCCTTTATAAGGAGGAGTAAACAGTGCTAGAAAGAACCTGGTGTGGGGACACAGGATGAAGGGGAGTGGTTTGATTGGACAGTAGATCAGAGAATATTATACCCTCGGGCCAGCCTGTTTTCAGGAGGGGACTGTAGAGGCTGGGCTGCTGGCTCAGGCTGAGGGTGGGCCAAAGTTCAGTGACCTGGGTGAAGGAGAGAAGCTTAACCAAAGTGATCAAAAAGCATGTTGTTCAGATTGATCAGTGGAGACAAATGGTTCAGCCAATCATTGATGAGGCGAAGGATGGGAATCTGGAGGGTCTGTGTCTAGTCTTTAGGTAAACAAGGGGGGCATCCATGACTCTTGTCTAAGTCCAATGGAGAAGGGTGGTTCTTTGCAGTAAGTACCCTTTGTTTCCTGAACACAAAAGGATGGAAGAGTTTAGGTGAAGTTCATTGTCATTGTCAATGGTCAGACCCAAGGCCAGGCTCCCAGAGGACTGAACACACCAGTGATGCTTTGCTGGCCCAGAAGCAGAGAGAAGCATCTGTGTTGGCAGAAGGAGCGGGCAGGGTTGTCCCATCTGAGACATCACTTGGCTTTACCAGTGCCCTCTTCTGCCCCCTCCCCAGTTCCATCCCATTTGGGAGCAGGCGTTGAGCCCCCTGGGAGCTGGAGAACACTGAAAATCTGGAGGATTCTTTTAGTTCTGCAGCCTACTTTCTATGCCCTTATTAGTTTAGAACACAATGATCTCATTTGAGAATTTCAACTGTCTCCCCTTAGTCACTGCTTTCAGAAATGACACTTTACCTGGCTATAAAAAAGACCATATGTTCATCATTGAAAGTATGGAGAATGTGTAAACATTTTTTTAAGTCACTCAACATTCTGCAAACTGGAAGGTAACCACAGTTAATGTTTAGCTGTATTTCCTTCTAGAACTTTTAAAAATGCATAAATCTGTGTGTGTGCCTTTTTGCACTGTATTTCCTTTCCCAGTTATCAGTGTCTAGAAGATGATATATTGTTGCTGCTGTACCTGATGTATGTGTGATTTCTAATAGTCACCTGTCAATGTCCCCCAGCCAAAGACCTCCAGGAATATGCCTGTAGTTGAACAAATTGGGCTTATCGCCATTGAAATGAGGGAAAACACACAGCAAGGGGATCCCTGGGTGTCTCAGCAGGTGGGTGTTATAAAGGATGGCCAGGATTGGAAGATGGCTCCACGAAGCAGGGTTTTGCTCTAGATTACATGCCCTCAGGAAAGGTAGTTCTGTGATCGGGTCCCTGACACCTTCCTTTCTAGAAGGTGGTAGGAATGAAGTGAGGTAAAGAAGCAGAATCGTGGCTCTTATCCTGGACAGGGGCTATCTGGTCATTTTTGTGTTTTGGACAATCTGGATTCAGACCTGATTCTGGAGAGATGCAGGTTTTGTCTTGATCCTTCAGGGTCTGATGTCAGTGTTCTGCTCACATGTTGGTTTTTTTTTTTGAAGATTTTATTTATTTATTTGACAGAGAGAGACACAGCGAGAGAGGGAACACAAGCAGGGGGAGTGGGAGAGGAAGAAGCAGGTTCCCCGCGGAGCAGGGAGCCCGATGCGGGGCTCGATCCCAGGACCCTGGGATCATGACCTGAGCCAAAGGCAGATGCTTAACGACTGAGCCACCCAGGCGCCCCTGCTCACATGTTTTTGTTCAATAGGAGAACACCGCAGCCTTGGCTGTGATGCCCGTCCTTAGCTGCCAGGACTCTGTTTACCTTTCTCGCGCATTACTGAGTGTATTAGTCAGGGTTCTCCAGAGAAACAGAACCAATAGGATACATAAAGAATATAGAAGAGATTTATTACCGGACTAGGCTCATGCAGCTGTGGAGGCCTTGAAGTCCCTGATCTGCTGTCTGTCAGCTGGAAAACCAGGAAAGCCAGTGCTGTAATTTAGTCCAATGTCAAAGGCCTAAGAAACAGGGGGCCTTTGGTGTAAGACTTAGGGGCCACAGGCTTGAGAACCAGGAACTCTGATGTCCAAGAGAAGGAGAAGCTGTACGTCCCCATGCAAGAATAGAGAAAGAATTTGCCCTTTCTCCATCTTTTTGTTCCATCTGGGCCCCCAAGCCTAGATCATGCCCACCCACATTGATGAGGGCAGATCTCTTAGTCTACTGAATTAAAAACTAATCTCTTCCAGGGGCGCCTGGGTGGCTCAGTCAGTTAAGCGTCCGACTCTTGATTCGGGCTCAGGTCATGATCTCAGTGTCCTGAGGTCAGGCTCCATGCCCAGCTTCAGATTCTCTCTCTCCTTCTGCCCCTCCTCCCGCACCCCCCCACCTCTCAAAACAAACAAACAAACAAAAAGAACAACTAATCTCTTCCAGAAACACCCACACAGACACACCCAAAAATCTTGTTTTACCAGCTAAGGGATCTAGGCATCCCTTAGCTGGGTCAAATTGACAAAATTAACCATCACATTGAACTCTCTTATTAGTTTGTAATTGATTCTCTTGGAATTTTCCAGGTAAACATCCACACTGTCCTTAAAAATTATAATAAAATTCTCTCTTCTTTCCTTTATTTGTACCTCTTACTCTTACTCTTTTATTATTATACATTGAAACTTCTAGAACAATATTACATTATAATGATAACAAGCTTGGTCTTGTCTTATTCTTCAAGTTAATTGAAAAGCCTGGATTATTTTATCATTAAATATGACTTGGGCTATTTGCATGAGGTTTGAGATGTTGTTGATATCTAAGAAGGTTATTCTTCAGCATAGTAAATAAAGTTCCATCTTGCCTCAGCTTATTCAAGAATGACTTTAATTTTATCAAACGCTTGTTTGGCATCTATGAAGACAATTATGTTTTTCTCCTTTTCTCTAGTGATGTGTTAAATTATATTAATGGATTTCCTATTATTAAAATATTCTTGCACTTCCAGAATGTCAACATTGGATTAGTTCTGAATGAGTGTCTAGATTTGAAGTACCAGAGGTTTATTCATAATGTTTGCATCTATTCATATACAAGATTGATTACTAACTTTTATGGTGTCATCTTGGCTGTGTTTTGGCATCAAAGTTATTATAGTTTCACATGATAAATTGGGATACTCACAGCCTTTTTACATGCCTGGAAACAAATTATACCAGATAAAAATTATCTACTCCTTTAGAGCAATACCGGCCCATAAAACTTTTTGCAGTGATGAAAATGTTCTATATCAGCGTTGTCCAATATGGCAGTCACTAGCCACATGTTGCCGTTGAGCACTTGAAAAGTAGCAGGTGCCACTGAGAAACTGAATGTTAAATTTTATTTAGTTTGAATTCATTGAACTGTAAATGACTACATGTGCCTTGTCACTTCTTGTATTAACAATAAAACTTTAGAGTTTGAACAAAAATAGCCTACAAAACCGTATGTGTCCAATACCTCTATTTATTTATTTATTTATTTATTTATTTATTTATTTATTTAGGGAAGGGGAGGCAGAGGGAGAGGGAGAGACAGAATTGTAAGCAGGCTCCACGTCCAGCACGAGCCCGATGCAGGGCTCAATCTCACAAATCTGAGATCATGACCTGAGCCAAAATCAAGAGTCAGACTCAACCAACTGAGCCACCCAGGTGCCCCAACCTTTCTTAATATATTGCTCAGGCAGCTATTTCCATTTGTCCCGTGGTTATTATCCTGACTTTCCTATTCTGTGAAACAATTCTGGCAATTGATAATTACTAATTGTCTTAGAAAAAAATCCCATCTGAACTGTCAAATTCGTCAGCTCAGAGTTGAATATCATTTTCCTTACAGTGGTTTTAATCTCGTCTGCATCTTCTGTAATACATCCTTTCTTGTTATTAACGTTATGTATTTGTATTTTCTCAATTAATCTTGTTGGAGTTTTCTTCTCTCGTGGGATCTCAACCTCAGATGCCTGAGTGGCCAGACGAATAAGCATTTGAGTGTGAGACCCTTAAAAAGTGCCCCTTCTCCTATTGATGGCTAATTCCGACCCTCTCCCCTGCAACCTACCCCAATCCCCTTCTTAGGAACCTCATGTTATCACACATCCCCCTCTCCATCCCCAACCTGTCTTCTTTTCTATTGAATTCTTCCACTAACATTTAAACGTATTCTGATCGCTTGGATTTTCTCTCTTTCCAGGTATCACCTGATCTCCCTTCTATCTCCCTCATCCACTTAGTGGCTGTATTAGTTATCTATTGCTCCATAATAAATTACCCCCAAATTTAGCAGCTACAACAACAAACATTTATTATCTCTCCAGGAATCCAGAAAGAGCTTAGCTGGATGGGTCCCTGGCTTAGGGTTTCTCATGAGATTGCAGTCCAGATGTTGGCTGGGGCTGTTGTCAATGAGGGTTTGCTGGGGAAGGACAATCCTCATATGGCTATTGGTACAAGGGCATCAGTTCCTCCCCTTATGGACCTCTCCGTAGGGCTGCTTATGACGTGGCAGCTTGATTCCTCCAGAGAGAATGATCCAAGAGAGAGAAAACAACCAAAACAAAGCCATAGCATCTTTATAAGGTAACCTCAGAAGTGATAATCATTCTACCATATTCCATTGGGTACACAGATCTACCCTGATACAATGTGAATACCAGCAGGCAGGGATCTTTACGGCCATCTTAGAGGGTGGACACATTTTTTCTAATTACTTTCTCTTGATGCTAGGTTTTTTTCCTCAGATCAAGAAAGTTTTCTTCAATTTTATGTTCTGATATCTCAGCATTGCCTCCAACCTTCTTCATGATCACCAAGTATCTGATTTGGGACTTCTTTCCTCCCTCTTCAATATCTACTACTTTTTCTGTCATCCCTTTCATCCTACACCTTTTCCTCTACATTCTGGGAAACTTTCTCAAGTTCTCTCTCCACATCACTGATTTCATTTTATGCAGGTTTAGTAAAGTAGTAAAGATTCTGCTTTACTGATTTTTTGAAGATTTAAATTCTGTAACTAAACACTTTCTTATTGTTTAACCTCCATTTATGACTGCTCATCACCCACCTATCTCATCATCTTGGCTATGTTATCTCCCACCATTCATCTTTTACTTCAAGTCCATACATCAATTGTATTGAGAACACACGACAGGTGCTTTCTAGAACTTGCTCCTCCTTCTTGAATTATATATTTTTCCAAAGAACTCTCCCCTCTGTATCCCAATTCTCCATCTTCTAGCTATAAAATATTTCTTAGCTGCCATATGAGTTTTTTGGGAGTTTGTTTGGTTTTGTTTTACTAAATTTTGAATGAATAAAAGGTAGTCTAATTCTGGTGTTTGGACTGTAGATAAGGAAAATATTTTTCCTCACTATGAGCTCTTTAATATCTCTCTCAGTGCTTCAGCTGGAGAGCCAGTTGATATAAACTTGTGTTTCCTTTCTTATAATCCAGCCACCTGGTAAGAGAGAGAAGGAAAGTAGACCCATGTTCTCCTACCAAGGGAATTTTATCTGTGCTCTTCTCTGTGGGGTAAAACTGCTATCCCATGAGGCTAACATTTTGTTTCTAATTTGCAATGTATGTAGCTGTGTGGTAAATAATTTGGTCTTGCACAAAATGAGATCTGGCTTTTCCTCAGCTTCTGGGAGGTAATCTGTACCATATTTGATACAAGTGCCTTTCTTTAGGGCAGGGACTGGCTGCACTGGATCTTAAAACGGGATTTGGCATATTCAACAGTCTTAAGATAGGGGCTGGCCACGACAGAAAGATCAACTGCATGATTTAGGGTGAGTGCTTTAGGGCACATGATATCAGTTCACCTGGAGACTGAGTTCAACCACATGGGCAATCAATCCATTAATCCTGCCTATGTAATGAAATCCCAATAAAAACTCTGGACACTGAAGCTCTGGTAAGCTTCTCTGATTAGCAGTGCTCTGTGAGTATGGTCACACATCACTGAGTAGGTAACTTGACTCCATAGGAAGAGGACAACAGGAGCTTCCCATTTGGAACCCTTTCAGATCTTCCCTGTATGCTTCTTCCCTTCACTGATTTTAATCTGTGTCCTTTCCCTGTAATAAGCCATAATCATGAGTATAACAGCTTTGGGTGAGTTCTATGAGTCTTTCTAATAAATTATCAAAACTGGGGGTGGTCTGGAGGAACCCTCAAATGTACAGTTGGTGTCAGAAATGAGGGTGATCTTGTGTGGAGACTGTGTCTTCAAACTTTGTTGTTTGGTTAACTCCAGGTGGTGGACTATGCCAGGTTCCAGCTAGGGCTGTACCCTACTCTTTCGTGAGGTCACTGCTTTACGTTGGCTGAAGCCAACTCTATAAATGCTGAGCAAAAGATAGTCCAGGTGTTGAAAGCCTCTGATTTGTCCCTGACACCCTTGCTTCTAAGCTTTATCACTTGAGTTAGAAGGTTCCATTTGGGTCTCATCCATTTACCAGAAGTGGGATCAGAGAGCCTACTCTTGGTCTCTCCAGTGTTGCCCTATATGTACTACATGAAGCACATATTCCTTGAATTCTCTGGCATGAGATTCTATCCTCTTATTGCTGAGATTATCTATACATACTGCCAACTTTTCATACTTAAATGGTCATTTTGTTTATTTTTTAAGATTTTATTTATTTATTTGAGAGAGAGAGAGCACGAGTGGGGTGAGGGGCAAAGGGAGAAGTAGACTCCCCACTGAGCAGGGAGCTTGATGCGGGGCTTGATCCCAAGACTCTGGGATCATGACCCAAGCTGAAGGCATATGCTCAACCAACTGAGCCACCCAGGTGCCCCTATATGATCATTTTAGACACACAACGGATTGTAGGGTGGTGAGGAAGGAGTCACATAGTGAAGGGAATTATACTGCAGTCTTAACAGGAATCAGTGGAATACATATAAAAAAGATTTAACCTAACTTAAAATGTAATATTTGTTGGGAGACGGAAGCCATTGGAAAGCCACACGTTTATTTTTAGTCTTTTCCCCATCTATCTGTCCTCCCCATACCTGCCCTCCCCCTTCACTGAAAAATGAAGTAGGCCACATCCAATCCTCTCTCTTGCCTTTGTAAGGTTCTAGCTCTAAGTGTGAGCTCACCATAGAGACCAGAGTTACCAACAATAGAAAATACCGTGTCCATGACAACCAGAAAACCCAAAGCAGTGGCTGATTTTAACCATCTGGTTCTACCCTTGTTCTTTAAATTCCTCTTTTCCTCAAGGGCTTTCCTAACTGCTTTATGATAAAAGGCAGACACACTCTACACAGACAGGCTGACAGGAGAATAGCCATGCTGTCTGCTGGAAGAGGTGAGACAAGTATATGGTTGTGATGGATCCCATGGGAACAGTTAGAGAGGAGACAATTTCCTATTAAAGGATCAGGAAGGCTTCTTGGAGTCCTCCTTTGAACTCAGCCTTCAGGATGGAGAGAGTTTTGTTGGGGGAGGTCACTCAGGTAGGCATTCCAGGGAGATTATCACCAGCAAGCAAAGGTACAGAGGAGGGAGAGTGACAATAGACTCATTGGATTTGTTTAAGGGAGTGGAGGAGATAAGACCAAAAAGTATCTGGGTGCCTGGGTGGCTCAGTTGGTTAAGCAACTGCCTTCGGCTCAGGTCACGATCTTGGAGTCCCGGGATCGAGTCCTGCATTGGGCTCCCTGCTCAGCGGGGAGTCTGCTTCTCCCTCTCCCGCCCCCCCCCTCTTGTGCGCTCTCTCTCTCTCATTCTCTCTCTCAAATAAATAAATAAAATCTTTAAAAAAAGAAAAAAGGCCAAAAAGTGTCTTAGCATCCCATTGTGGAGGTTTTGAACAGTCACCTGAAGAGTCTAGACTCGTTTCAGAATCAGCTGAAGAACCTTATCTCCTTGAGTTACATGCCTGCTTTCCCTGGATAGCACAAATGGCCTTTTTTGTACCACATCATCTAACACAGTGCCTTGCCTAGTAATGGTCCTCAAATAGTTGTTGATTCCTATTGAAAGTATTAAATAAATCACGAGAAGGCCTTAATAGATCTTGAGCAGAAAAATAACTGCATAAGGGAAAGCAGAACCTACAACAGGTTCTATTGCCTTTTCATCATCCCTCACTCCTCTACTTACCAAGCTTAGATTTTGTGATTCACCATTATAATCACTCCCTTGCATATACCATCAACCCTCTGCCCCCCTCCCACTTGGCAAACCCCCAGCCCTGGTTTAATCCAACTCTCACCTGCTGATTAACATTTCAATGCTTACATGAGAGAAGGAAGAAGACAGAGTTGGTGGCTGAGCAACCTGGGGTTGGGGCCTGGGTACTAACTCACTCATCACACACTGGGGTTCAGCTTGAGAAGCATACACACAAAGTTGTTCAGTCTTATAGTGAACAATTAATCGTCTATTCAAGAAACTTTAAGAGAAAAAGAATACCAGGCTCCATCATGTAAAGAGCTTGGACGTCATCATACCCATCTGTACAAGAAAAAGCTGGACAAATAGAAGATAACTGACTCTTCTTGGAACGATCTGAAAACTGAGGTCACAAGGCAAACCACTATGCCGAACTCTAGAGGACAGATGCATCCAGAACTATAGCTCTTGAGATTCACTTACCTGGAATAGAAGCCACTAGAATCAATAAGCTGGAAGGAGCACTTAAATCATTATTTTAATAAGTGCAGGAATCTGAGTGCAGACTTATATGAGAGTAAAACATTGATGGGCACCTGCAGTCATGGGGGGACACTATGCTTACGTGGGCTGTCACTCCAGGAACCCCACCAGCTTCCCACTGGAATAATTGGAGAAAGATCCCCTCCTAGTCTGGATGGAAGAAGAGAAGAGTCAGCATCTTCAACCTTCCCCCCAGGCCCCAAGATTCTTATCCCTAACAAGATCCTAGTCCCAGAGGGAAAGAACACTTTACCTATGAAAGAACAAAAATGACAGCAGACTTCTCGTCAGAAACCACAGGAGCAAAAAGAATGAGGAGTGAAACCTTTAAGGTGTTGAAAGAAATTGCCAATCTAGAATTTTGTACCCAGAGAAATTACTTGCAAAGGTGAAGGAGAAGTAAGTATCTCCTCAGACAAACAAAAACTGGGCAATTCATTTCAACAAGAAATGTGAAAGAAGTTCTTGAGGCAGAAAATAATTTAGGTCAGAAACTTGAACCTATGCCAAAAAATAAATAAATAAATAAAAACAAAAAGCATCAGAGAAGGAATAAAACTAAGATAAAATATTTTATGTTTTTATTTTTAATTGCTCTAAAAGACAACTGTTTAAAGCAATAACAGTAACAATGTATTTCGTGCTTATACAAAGAAGTGAAACGGATGACATTGGTGGCACGAATGAGAGAATGGAATTGGGAATTACTGTGTTATGAGGAGCCTGAAATACACGGGGCACTGGAGGGAGAAGCAGAGGTGTTTGTACTCTGGGGAAACAATCCTTTTGGTTTTATTAGCGTCTCAGTAACATGGCTGGTCCCGGCAGATGTGTCCTCTGAATCACTTTTCCACATGTCCTCCTTCCCCAGGAGGCAGATACCCCCGCTCCCCTGGAGGAAGATGGGCCCCCCAGAAAGCTCCTGGGTCCTTGCAAAAGGACACTCGTGTTGGCCTGTCCCCCCATGCTACACTGACAGGTCAGGCTCATGATTTGAGCTCACACAGCAGTCCCCTAAACATAACATATTACTGGAATTCTTTTTTTTTTTAAAGATTTTATTTATTATTTATTTTTGAGAGAGAGAGCGAGCATGAGCAGGGAGTAGGGGCAGAGGGAGAAGCAGACTTCCCGCTGAACAGGGAGCCTGATGCGGTACTCCATCCCAGGACCCCGGGATTATGACCTGAGCCACCCAGGTGCCCCGGAATTCTTGAATACCATTAAAGGCCCCTCACTTATGTTAAATCCTACAGTTGAGTTCAGTTCCAAGTCAATTTCTCATTCCCCTTCTAACTAGGTGTGAAGTTGTCATCATCCTATTTTCAGGACGGGATCGCTCTCCTTTAGGTATTCACATGGAGGATAAACATGCAAAGCTCCCCTAGAATAAAGAGAAAAACAACAAAGATGAAAAAGAGAGAAAAGATGACAGATATAAAAATACAGAGACCTGAGATCAAAACCCGAGACTAGAGTGTGTTCCCCAGTGAGAAGTGAGACCGGTTAGACTGGACCTAATGATGAGAGGCAGAGCTGAGGGAAACTGTCCCAAGATGGAACAAAATAAATCTGAATGTTCAGGTTGAAAGAACCCTATATCACAGGAACTACAAACCTAGGACACCCTAGCAGAATTTTATTTACCTTTTAAAAAAGAAAACTAACTTTTCATTATGGAAAGAATAAAGAATATGCGAATTTATTCTTGGAAAATGTAGATTAGCAAAAGGAAGAGAGTAAAAATCATCTGTTGTACCACTACCCAGAGAAAAACTGTTCACATTTTGGTGCATTTCTTTACAGTTCTAATTAATGTGCATATCCTTTTTTACTGAATTATGATTTATATGGTATACACAGGTTTATATTTTCTATCTTTTTAAAACATCTGTTAAAAAGTAATAAATTAATACATATTAATGACAGAAAGATTGAAAATTGGAGGGAAAATATAAAGAAGGAAAAAGTAACCCAGACTCTACACAGATTTAACCACCATTAATTTTGGGATGTTTGTCCTCACAGCCTTTTTATCTACTCCTTTTTACATAGTGGTATTTACACTGTACCATCTAATCTAATTCTTAAACACAGTTAACATAGAGCCTTTCAGAGATTCCAGATGGTAAATGAGACAGAGGCTTACAGATGGAACAAAAGGTTTGCCACAAGATGATCTAGTCATCTTTCTTAATCAAAAAACCCCCAAATACTCAGATCCTTCAGGGTGAGTTTGAAAGAGGCAAAAGCCCATTGGGAAAAATGTAGTGACTCATATTCATTCATGAGGTTTAAATAGTTTGGCTATTACAAGCGACTCTGGATTGTAACAGCACACACTACTGTTTTGAGTTCCATGAAATAGCAGAGCTTGGGTAACAGACACATTTTCTAGTTCTGGGAAAGTCACGAAAGTAGAAAAAGAGGAATATGGAAGGGCACCAGGCTTTATGACTGCAACAGACCCCACGTCATCCAACAAGAATTCAGACTGGGGTCCGGGCCCAAGAAGTTCTTGTATCCTGCAGCATTCTTGGCTGGGGGCAGGGTGAGGGGCAGAGTGGAGATGTGCTCAAGGGCAAAGTCACAGCCTTAAATACTTCCACCGTGAAATGAGAGCAATGGGAAAATTACCCAGGCTCTCAGCACAACATAAAGCCAATTGAAATGAGAGGTGAATAAGTATAAAAATACTAACTCACTGATATAATGAAAAATCTGTGAACTGATAGATCCACCCAAGAGCTGGTTTCCGGCTCTGAATCAATTCACCAGAGACCAGTTCCCTGAGACTCAAGTCCTGCCTCTGCATTTGAGCCAAGGGCCATGTCTCCCACTTCTGGGAGAATGTAGAAGCAATGCAAGGATCCTCCCACGTGCTGCCACCCGCTATGTGCCACCCCGATTTCACCTGGGCTTATGTTCCATCTCCTCTGCTATTACTTGGGATCAACTGTCCACAATCCTATCAAAGACCAGCCTCCACACCTGTACGCTCCAGTCTATCTGCTCTGTTACCCCAGGACATCCCTCTGTCTCCTGCATCATCATTATTTCCAACAGCGAACACACATGCTGATGAAGAAATCCTCCCTAGACCCCACATCTGTCCCCTTCCCCAGCCACTGCCCCCTCCTCTGCTATCCTTTACAAGGAAACTCCTCGGAAGACATCCAGCCTGCTGTCTCCAGCTCCTCCCCTCCTCTCCTCTCATGAACCTGCTGCCCCAGTTGGGTCCTACCTCTCCTCACAAACAGCTGTTATCAGGGCTTATCCCGGTCTCCCCTGATCAAGGCCATGTTTCAGAGCCAACAGCCATTTCTCAGACCTCATTCGCTCCACTTCTCAGTGGCATTTGGCACAGTGTTGACACTTCCCTGTTTCCTGAAACACTTTCTTCCCTTGGTTTGGGAGATCGTCCTTTGGTTTTTCCTCCTCCTCATCTCCTTGACCCCAATCTTCTCTAAGACTCAATCCCCAGACCCTCACTCCCTTGGTGGAGTCATCCAGTCACCTATCAATAAATACCATCTAGCTACATACTGACGACTTCCGTGTTTAAATACCCAGACTGGATCTCTCCTCTGCACTCCATATGTGGACCTCCCCCTGCCCACAAGAAACCTCTGTTTGGTTGTCTAATGGGCATTTATTATTTTTTTTAAGATTATCTGAGAGAGAGAGAGAGGAGGGGCAGAGGGAGAGGGAGAGAGAGAATCTCAAGCAGACTCCCCACTGAGCATAGAGTCCAATGCAGGACTCAATCTCACAACCCTGAGATCATGACCTGAGGAAATATCACAAATCTGATACTTAACCGACTGAGCCACCCAAGTGTCCCCTCTAATGGGCATTTCAAGTGTAACAGATCCAAACCTGAACTCCCAAATCATCATCCCTACCCCCACCTCCCCAAGCCTGCTTCTCCCTCAGCGTCTCCATGTTAGAAAATTGCAGCAATATTCTTCCACAAGTGTCAGGACGAAACCTTTGTGGTCACCCTTGACTCACTTTTTTCTTTAACACTAAATCTACTGCCTCTGTGATTCCTGTTGGTTCTACTTTAAAGTTATACCCAGGATCCTACAACTTCTATTTTCGTCTACTAACTCCACCTCAGTTCTGGCTGCCATCTTTTCTCACCTTGCCCCTCCAGCCTGTTCACCACACAGCAGTCATATCATGTGGCTCCTCTGCTCAAAATCCTCTTAGTAGTTTCCTGTCTCCTTCAGAGTGAAAGCCAAAATCCTTATAATAGCTCTGCATGCTCTGGCTCCTGTACCCCTTCCCAACCCTCTCCCTGACCCCTTATCTTTGACTCTCCGCCTTGACTCATTGGCCTCTGTGTTATTCTTCAAACATATAAGGCAGGCTGCCACCTCAGAGCCTTTGTACCTGCTGTTCTCTCTGCTGGAATATGCTTCTCTCATGTCCCTCAAATTAATTCCTCCAGTGAATCCCTCCCTATCAACACCTAGAAAATAACAACCCTTACCCTACCTCAATGGCTCCTTTCCCCACCTCCCCCATTTCCTAACACTCCCTGTGGCTCTTGCACTTCAGCCATATAGGCATCCTGCTTCTCCTCCGGCCTAGAACCTTCCTTCTCAGGGCTCTTGCTCTTCCCTGGGCCTGGTACACTCTTCCCCTAGATAACCACATAGTCCCCCCTCACATTCTTCAGGTCTTCACTCAAATGTCACCCTACAGAGAAAATTCCCCCATGTTTTAATTCTAGAATACAATCCCCAAAGGATAGGAACTTTATCTGTTTTGTTCACTGCTGTATCCTTAGAACCAAGAATAGTGATCAATAAATATTATTAAATTCATATGATCTAATGAATACAGAAAAAAAGAATATATTTCTACTCACCAAATATATTTTAAAAGAATACGTCTCTTAGAACAAGATTTTAATAAATAGATATTTAGTCGGCTTAGGCTGCTATCACAAAACACCATAGATTGGGTGGCTTAAACAACAGAAACTTATTTTCTCACAGTTAGGGAGGCTGGAAGTCAGAGATTAGGGTACCAACATGGCTGGGTTTCGATGAGAGCTCTCTTTGTGGGTTGCAGATGGCTGCTTTCTTGCTGTATGGTCACATGGCCTTTTCTTGATGGCCACTCTCAGAGAGAAAGAGATCTTCTCTCCTTTTCTTCTTATAAGGGCACTAAGCCCACCATGAAGTCCCACCTTCAAGACCGCATCTAAACTACCTCCCAAAGGCCCTGTCTCTAACTGCCATCACATTGGAGGTTAAGGCTTCAACATACATGAATTTGGGGGACACAAACATTCCATCCATAGCAGATATGTTTTTTTCCCATTTTATGTATTTATTTTTTTAATTTAAATTCAATCAATTAACATATAATGTATTATTAGTTTCAGAGTTCAGTGATTCATCAGTCTCATATAATACGCAGTGCTCAATTATATCACATGCCCTCCTCAATGTCCATCACCCAGTTACCCCATCCCTCACCCCCTCCTCTCCAGCAACCTTCAGTTTGTTTCCTATAAAAGTCTCTTATGGCTTGTCTCACTGTCTGATTTTATCTTGTTTTATTTTTCCCTCCTTTTCCCTATGATTTGTTTCTTAAATTCCACATATGAGTGAGATCATATGATAATTGTCTTTCTCTGATTGACTTATTTCACTTAGCACAATACCCCCTAGTTCCATTGACGTCGTTGCAAATGGCAAGATTTCATTTTTTTTGTTGGCTGAGTAGTATTCCATTGTATATATATGCCACATCTTCTTTATCCATTCATTTATCCATGGACATCTGGGCTCTTTCCACAGTTTAGCTATTGTGGACCTTGCTGCTCTGAATGTTGGGGTTCAGGTGATCCTTTGGATCACTACATTTGTATCTTTGGGGTAAATACCTAGTAGTGCAATTGCTGGGTCATAGGGTAGCTCTATTTTCAACTTTTTGAGGAACCTCTATACTGTTTCCCAGAGTGGTTGCACCAGCTTGTGTTCCCACCAACAGTGTAAGAGGATTCCCCTTTCTCTGCATCCTTGCCAACACTTGTCATTTCTTGACTTGTAATTTTAACCATTCTGATTGGGGTGAGTGGTATCTCATTGTGATTTTGGTTTGTATTTCCCTGATGCTGAGTGATGTTGAGCATTTTTTCATGTATCTGTTAGCCATTTGTATGTCTCCTTTGGAGAAATGTCTGTTCACGTCTTCTGCCTATTTCTGGGTTGGATTATTTGGTTTTTGGGTGTTGAGTTTAATAAATTCTTTATAGATTTTGGATACTAGCTCTTTATCTGATAAGGCATTTGCAAATATCTTCTCCCATTCGGTCAGTTGTCTTTTGGTTTCGTCGACTGTTTCCTTTGCTGTGCAAAAGCTTTTTATCTTGATGAAGTCCCAATAGCTCATTTTTGCCTTTGTTTCCCTTGCCTTTGGAGACGTGTCTAGCAAGAAGTTGCTGGCAGCCAAGGTCAAAGAGGTTGCTGCCTGTGTTCTCCTCTAGGATTTTGATGTATTCCTGTCTCACATTTAGGTCTTTCATCCATTTTGAGTCTATTTTTGCAGATATGTTTTAAAAAGACTGAGTTTATCATTTGATGAAATGATCCTTCAGTAAATGAATTGGCTTTTAGCAAATTGGTTGCTTCCTATTCTTGGGGGTGGGAAACACAAAGGCAAATCCTAGGCTCTCCTACTCAAGTAAAATCATGAAAAGAAACAAATATATGAAATCAGAAATTTTAAAAAGAGATATAATGATGGCAATTGAAAAATAGAAAAAAGAGAGAGAAAGAACTTCCAGAAAGACAGTGGTCAGAATGTACACCTACTTCCCTTCTCTGAAACCCAAGAAAATGCACAAAGAGAATAACGAGTGGAGAAGAAAACTCCATCTAAGGAGAAACCGAAGCATAGTCATAACCCCACCCCAGAGGTCACGTAGAATATGTGTTTGCAGAGTGAAGACCTGTGGGCCCCTCTCTCTAGTCTGCCCAGTGCGTGAGCACATTCCAAAGGGGGAGAAAAGGCAGACAGTATATTCATCTGAAAGATGACCACTAAAGGTTCCTAAGGCTTTTCATGGGAGGCAGTCACTGACATGGGAGCTCATTTAGAGTGATAGCTGATGGACAGGCAGCTTTCCTCCTTTCTTCTTTTTTTTTTCTAACAAACGTGTTCTTGTATACACCAATGATAAGGAACCAGTGGGAACTGTGCTAGCCCCAGTGGCCTATTTCCTCCTTCTCCTTATCAGTGTTACTTTTGGTGTGACCTTTTGGGGGCTCTGGCCCCAAACTGACTAAGGTCCTGGGTTCAGAGAATTGAGGGAGCAAGATACGACCAAGAATCCCATACCCAGCTGAAGATTCTGTTTGCAAGTAAAAGCAGCAGAATAGCATCTTTAAATACAAAAGAATTAGAAATGCTATCACCCCAAAAACTTCCCTGAAAACTTTACTTAAAGATATAATAATGATGAACCAAATAACTCACCAAAGGAAAATGTCTGGCAGTTAAACATAAAAGTGTCTTAAAATCTCTCCTGTGTTTCTCCTCTGGAAACAATTTAACTGTTACAATTCCACAGAATGCCAAAATAAGTAATCGGTAATAATAGTTCAGTACCAAAGTCCAATAATATGACAGCAAGAAAAGTAAGATTGGGGCACCTGGGTGGCTCAGTCGGTTGAGCGTCTGGCTCTTGATTTCGGCTCAGGTCATGATCTCAGGGTTCTGGGATTAAGCCCTGCATCAGGCTCCCTGCTCAGCAGGGAGTCTGCTTGAGGATTCTCTCTCTTCCTTTCCTTCTGCCCCTTCCCCCACTCGCATTGTCTCTCTCTATAAGTAAATAAATCTTTTTTAAAATAAAAATAAGGTAGAGGGGTAAAGGGGAATGTGGATAAGTTTGCTCCTGTCATTATTTGTCACAGAGGGCATCAACATACATTCTTGTATTTCTAATGTAAGGGCAGGAAAAATGTCCTTCTTTCCTTCTAGGTTCTTTGACTGGTCTAATAATTAAATTGACATAGAACAGATTAATGGGAGAAAGACAAATCTAATTTCGTGTGTATAAGAGTTCCAACAAAAACATGAGACTCAAAGGTAGTCAGGCAGTGGAGGCTTAGGAATGGGACAGGGGCCAGGGGTTCAAAGGGGAGGAGGGCAGTTCATAGGAAGATGGGAAAAGCAAATGTTAAGTCTTTCAGATAAAAAAGTTATCTCTAGTCATAGTTCTCTTTTAGGTACAGGGCCCCTATCTCAATTCTTGTAAGCTGTTAAGGAAGAGGTAATAAGCTTTTCCTGAGTCTGCTGAATCTTGATTGCCTTCAGCTCAAAATAATCCACATGCCCCAGGGGCACATAATGGGATGGCATATTCTGCTCTCCTTCACTAAGCTTGATAAACTGAAAGAGATTTAAGATATTTTAAAACAAAGATTTTAAAAATATATAAACAACCATTAGTGGAGGTAAAACCAGACTTACATTTTTCAAAATAATGAGGAAGGAGAGGACAAAAGGTAAAACAAAGAAAGTACAGACCACAGAGCAAAGTGTAGGAAAAACAAACAAACAAACAAACAAAGCAGTGTGCTGTTTTCCCAAGAACTACCTGTCTTCACCCACACCCATTTCAAAGCTAGACTCAGTACTTCGTTGACTCATCAAGAAGCAAATGCTCTCTGCAGAGCTTTGGCAAGTAATAGATCATAGTGAAGATTTTGGAGGAAGACGGAAGGGAGTTTGCATCACACCCCGCACAGCAAAGAACCTAATGCAATTCATGTTGAGTAAGACATTTCTTTTCACGTTCAAAATCCCTCTTGGGCTCCCAACTCCCAGATTTTAGGCTTTCTCGACACTGCTTAGTGAAAAAGGAATGAAATATTAACATAGCTACATGGATAAATCTCAAAGACAGTATGGTAAGTGAAAGAAGTCAAAAACAAAAAAGTAGCTGCTGTGTGATTCCAACCCCATGAAAGCCTAGGAAAGTCAAAACTATAGTGATAAATCAATGGTCACCTGGGGTTCAGAAGAGGAAGAGAATCAGTGCAAAGTGCCCAGGGAAATTTCTTAGGGTTATGGTCTCTTCTATATCTTGGTGGTGGTGGTGTTTACAAGATTACAGGGGCGCCTGGGTGGCTCAGTCGTTAAGCGTCTGCCTTCGGCTCAGGTCATGATCCCAGGGTCCTGGGATCGAGCCTCTCATCGGGCTCCCCACTCTGCAGGAAGCCTGCTTCTCCCTCTCCGCCCCGCCCGCCCCCCGCCCCCCCTTGTGTTCCCTCTCTCGCTGTGTCTCTCTCTGTCAAATAAATAAATAAAATCTTTAAAAAAAAAAAAAAAAGATTACATACAAAGTTCACTAAAACTACACAATTAAAATCAGTGAATTGTAAAGTATGTGAGTAATAGCTCAGTAAAGAAAATAGAGGAAAACTTTATCATTTCACATTACGTAGAAAATAAAACTGAGACATACGAAAATCTGCAGACCATACCTAAGGCTTCCATTTCTAACAGAAAGCATAAAAATAAATTAAGCATCCATGTAAGAGCCTACAGAAAAAAAAAAAAAAAATCCAGAGAAAGTCACTAAAATGGTAAAAGTTAGAAATTAATTGGAAAAAAGAACCCTAAGTAAATCTAGTTAGTTCCCACACATACACACAATCTCCTAGTTAAGAATCATCAATAAAATAAAATAAAAAAGAGGAAGCACAAATATACAAAATAAGAACTAAGACTGAAGAAGAACCAATGACTGAAAACAGACCAAGAACCAAGAAAGAAGTATGGGAAGTTGTCCAAGATTTATAAACAAAGAAATGCCAGCCCTGCTGGCTCCAGGAGTGAATTCATTCCTTTCTCTTGCTAATTAGTTTCTTGCAGCAAAACCCTTACCCTGAAACCTGCCAGTACAGAAAAAGAAATCTGCACCCCCGGCCCTCATAAGAATACTGAAACACACTTCCAACTGTTAAATGTTAGCAAATGAAATCCAGAGGTCATTCAAGCAATAGCATGCTATTTGTTCTCTATTTGGAAATCTATTGTAAGTCCTATGTTGATAAATAAAAGAACAAACAACAAAATAGTAATTGATGAAATCCAATATTCATTCCTGTTTTTTTTAATGGTAAAAGATGGGTATTTTCCACAAAATGACCCATAGCACCATGTTTAATGATGCCACCCTAGAAGCTGCCCCAGTTAGATGTAGGAAAAGCAAGGATGGCCATCGTCACTTTATTCACCACAGTTCTAAAAGCCTGTTAGAGAGAACAAAATGAGAAACACAGTCCACAGAGAAGGAGCCCCTAGTTTCCTAATTTGTGGATGCTAAGATTGTATTCTTGAAATTTGAAGGCATCAACTGAAACATTTTTTAGAGACAACCGGAGAACTTAGTAAGGTGACAGTTTATGAAATTGACATACAAAAACCAAAGGCTTGGGGCACCTGGGTGGCTCAGTCAGTTAAGCTTCTGCCTTAGCCTCAGGTCATGACATTAGGGTCCCGGGATCGAGTCTGCATGGAGCTCCCTGCTCAGCAGGGAGTCTGCTTCTCCCTCTCCCGCTTTCCCCCTCTCCCAGCTCATGCCCCCACCTCAAGTAAATAAATAAATACAATCTTTAAAAAAGAAAAACAAAGGCTTTTCTATAATTAAATAGAAACCAGTTAAAAATAAAATGAAAGAAAATATTGCATTCTCAATAGTTATAAAAACAAACATAATTTATAAGGACATATTCTTTTTTTTTTAAGTATAGTTGACATAT